>NC_090437.1:473897978-475147978 GCF_031143425.1 Pleurodeles waltl | reverse complement strand
AGGGATCTCCTGGAACCCCAATACCCTGGGTACCTCAGTACCATATACTAGGGAATTATAAGGGTGTTCCAGTATGCCAATGTAAATTGGTGAAATTAGTCACTAGCCTGTTAGTGACAATTTGTAAAGAGAGAGCATAACCACTGAGGTTCTGGTTAGCAGAGCCTCAGTGAGACAGTTAGGCATCACACAGGGAACACATACCTATAGGTCACAAACTTATGAGCACTGGGGTCCTGACTAGCAGGGTCCCAGTGACACATAACAAACATACTGAAAACATAGGGTTTTCACTATGAGCACTGGGCCCTGGCTAGCAGGATTCCAGTGAGACAGTGAAAACACCCTGACATACACTCACAAACAGGCCAAAAGTGGGGGTAACAAGGCTAGAAAGAGGCTACTTTCTCACACAACCCCCCCCAAACGAAGGACAATAAGGCTAACCTTGGCCAGTTGAGACTTTATTGTCTAAGTGGTGATAAGTAGAGAGTAGCTCTGCAATAGACTGGTTACTCCCTTTATCATCCACTATATGGTTACTTCCCTGTGGGGATGTAAACCACCCTGTTTGAAGTTTTTTAGCTAAGCAACAATGTGAAGATGTATTTTCAGAGTTTCTATCAGTAAGTTTTAGTTTAGAGCAGTGGGAATTGTCCACTGAACCTATTTGTAATGATGGAAATGCCAGACAAGGATGCTGTCTCAGTAAAGCCATAGCTGGGCAAAAACTTTGTCCATATGGCTGGAAGAGAGAACCGGGATGCTGTTTCTCTTGAGTTGGAGCAGGGCAGGGATGCTGTCCTATGAGCTCCACACTAGGGCATGGATGCTGTCTTAAAGGCAGTGCAGGGTTTCTGCACTAAAGTTTCTCTGGGAGGGTTGGAGGGATGCTCCATGTTCACTAAAATGGTGCTCTTTTTCTCACCAATGTTAGTTATCCCACAGAGAGGTACTTCTACCTCAGGGAGTCTAGCTTTGCCAGCTGATGATTCCCTTGGAACAGGTGCCACCCCAGGAGAGGTTTCTCCCACCACAGGAATGGTATCCTGAATGGTAGGGTGGTTAGGGGATACTGTGATACCCTTTTTACCTGTTGATGGAGAGGGATCCTGAGTTTTCAGGCCTTCTCTCCTTTGCTTTTTCATTTCAGTAGAAATGAGAGGGAACAATTCCTCTGGGATGCCCAGCATGGCTGCATGGGCATAAAACTCTACATCAGCCCAACCTGAGGCCTCTAGGTCATTACCTAAGAAACAGTCTACAGGTAAGTTAGGTGATACTACCACCTGCTTAGGGCCAGTAACTCCACCCCAACTAAACTGGATTATAGCTAAGGGAAGAAACTTAGTGGAGTTATGGACATCAATAATCTTATACTGCTGTCCAATGATGTGTTGTTCAGGATGCACTAGGTTTTCAGTCACCAAAGTGATTCTGGCACCTGTGTCCCTGTAGGCCAAGGCCTCAACACCATTTATTGAAACTGTCTGCCTGTACTTATCCATTGTAAGGGGACAAGCAGCCAGTGTGGCAAGGCCAATGCCACTAGGTGTGACAGAAACTGTCTTGGGAGTGACTACCCCAGTTTCTACTATGGACCCATAAGTGAACCCAACTACACCCTTAACTTGACTGTTGCCATCAGTCCCACCACTAGTACCACTACTGCTAGGGGCACTAGAGCTTGATGTATTAGTGGTGGTAGGCTCAGGGGGTTTACCTGGACAGGACTTATCCCCTGGCCTATGACCTCTGTTTTTACACACAAAGCACCAAGGCTTTTTAACTTGTGTAGGTTGAGAAGAAGAGGAAGAATTTGTTTCATCCCCACCCCCAGAAGAGTGTTTAAGATTAGAAGTGGGATCTTTCGTTTTACCCTTATCCCCATGCTTATCTTGAGATTTTTCACCATCTTTCTTCTTATTGCCATCTTTGTCACCACCTGTATGAACTTTTCTGTTCACCCTTGTTCTGACCCATGTGTCTGCCTTCTTTCCCAATTCTTGGGGAGAGGTCAGATCAGAGTCCACCAAGTACTAGTGCAACAAATCAGACACACAATTATTAAGAATATGCTCTCTCAGGATCAAGTTATACAGGCTGTCATAATCAGTAACTTTACTGCCATGTAACCACCCCTCCAAGGCCTTCACTGAATGGTCAATGAAATCAACCCAGTCTTGTGAAGACTCCTTTTTGATCTCTCTGAACTTTATCCTGTATTGTTCAGTGGTTAAGGCATAACCATCCAGGAGTGCATTCTTAAGAAATTTGTAATCATTGGCTTCACTTTCTTTCACAGTAAGGAGCCTATCCCTACCTTTTCCACTAAATGATAGCCATAGGATAGCAGCCCACTGCCTTTGAGGGACATCCTGTACAGCACAGGCCCTCTCAAGTGCAGCAAACCACTTGTTAATGTCATCCCCCTCCTTATAAGGGGGAACTATCTTGTGCAGATTCCTGGAATCATGCTCTTTTGCAGGATGACTATGGGGAATACTGCTGCTGCCACCATGGGTTTCTAAACCCAATTTCTGTCTCTCCTTCTCTACTTCTAAGGTCTGTCTATCCAAATCCAGCTGTTGCTTCTTGAGCTTCAGTCTGGTTTGTTCCACTCTCAATCTATTGAGCTCCCTTTCTAACAATCTGTCATCAGGGTGGGTGGGAGGGACATGCCTTGAAACAGAAGTATGGTGAGAATGGACAGAAGGAGACCTATCCCTTACAGAAGGCACCCTAACAGCTTGGTTAACAGAAACATCACTTCTACTGTGGTGTGAAGGAATACTCTTGTTATGATGTGAGACAACACTATCTGTATGGTGTGACTCTACATCAGTACCAACTATGCTAGACTGTCTAGTAATGGGCAGGCTATGAAGTTTCTTTCCTTAATCTTTTCCTAGGGGGGTCCCTGGATCAGATTGGGAACCATTAGCTACTTTTTCAACAGATGGGGCCCTTTTGGCCTTATCTTGTTCTCTAAGCATGTTAAGCAATAATTCCAAGGAAGGATTCTTCCCTACACTCAAACCTCTTTCTACAGAGAGACTCCTTGCTCCTTTCCAGCTAAGGTGGTCATATGCAAGTTTGGACAGATCAACATTTTGGCGTGTGGCAGACATTTTAAAAAAGAGTTTAAGTGACAGAAAAAGAGAAAAAAGTGTTCAGAACTTTTAGAAAGACAGAAAAAAAAACTTTTTAAACTTTTAAGAACTTTTTAGAAAGTTTAGAGGTACTTTTCAGCACTTTAGAAAAGAGGTGAGAAAAGAAATGCAAAACTTTTTGGTTAGGTGTACATACACTGAACTTGTTTTGTATATTTTTCTCTTATGAAAAGTACAATGACAAAAGTGGTAAGTAGTCTCAAAGCACTTATCCCACCACTGCACAACCAATGTAGGAGGCTGGACTGGCTTGTAGTGAGTACCAAGGGGTACTTGCACCTTGCACCAGGCCCAGTTATACCTTATTAGTGTATAGGGTGTCTAGCAGCATAGGCTGATAGATAATGGTAGCTTAGCAGAGCAGCTTAGGCTGTATTAGGAGACGAGTGAAGCTCCTACAGTACCACTAGTGTCATATGCACAATATCATAAGAAAACACAATACACAGATATACTAAAAATAAAGGTACTTAATTTTTATGACAATATGCCAAAGTATCTCAGAGTGTACCCTCAGTATGAGGATAGCAAATATACACAAGATATATGTACACAATACCAAAATAAGCAGTAATAGTATTAGAAAACAGTGCAAACAATGTATAGTTACAATAGGATGCAATGGGGACACATAGGGATAGGGGCAACACAAACCATATACTCCAAAAGTGGAATGCGAACCACGAATGGACCCCAAACCTATGTGACCTTGTAGAGGGTTGCTGGGACTATTAGAAAATAGTAAGGGTTAGAAAAATAGCCCACCCCAAGACCCTGAAAAGTCAGTGCAAAGTGCACTAAAGTTCCCCAAAGGACATAGAAGTCGTGATAGGGGAATTCTGCAGGAAAGACACAAACCAGCAATGCAACAACGATGGATTTCCAGTCGAGGGTACCTGTGGAACAAGGGGACCAAGTCCAAAAGTCACAAGCAAGTCGGAGATGGGCAGATGCCCAGGAAATGCCAGCTGTGGGTGCAAAGAAGCTGCTACTGGACAGTAGAAGCTGAAGGTTCTGCAGGAACGACAAGGGCTAGAGACTTCCCCTTTGGAGGATGGATCCCGCACGCCGTGGAGAGTCCTGCAGAAGTGTTTTCCTGAAGAAAGACCACCAACAAGCCTTGCTATCTGCAAATCGTGCAGTAAAGGTTTTTGGATGCTGCTGTGGCCCAGGAGGGACCAGGATGTCGCCAATTGTGTCTGGGGACAGAGGGGGCATTGAGCAAGACAAGGAGCCCTCTCAGCAGCAGGCAGCACCCACAGAAGTGCCAGAAACAGGCACTACAAGGATGTGTGAAATGGTGCTCACCCGAAGTTGCACAAAGGAGTCCCACGTCGCCAGAGGACAACTTAGGAGGTCATGCAATGCAGGTTAGAGTGCCGTGGACCCAGGCTGGACTGTGCACAAAGGTTTTCCGCCGGAAGTGCACGGAGGCCGGAGTAGCTGCAAAAGTCGCGGTTCCCAGCAATGCAGTCTGGCGTGGGGAGGCAAGGACTTACCTCCACCAAACTTGGACTGAAGAGTCACTGGACTGTGGGAGTACTTGGACAGAGTTGCTGGATTCAAGGGACCTCGCTCGTCGTGCTGAGAGGAGACCCAGGGGACCGGTGATGCAGTTCTTTGGTGCCTGCGGTTGCAGGGGGACGATTCCGTCGACCCACGGGAGATTTCTTCGGAGCTTCTAGTGCAGAGAGGAGGCAGACTACCCCCACAGCATGCACCACCAGGAAAACAGTCGAGAAGGCGGCAGGATCAGCGTTACAGAGTTGCAGTAGTCGTCTTTGCTACTTTGTTGCAGTTTTGCAGGCTTCCAGCGCGGTCAGCAGTCGATTCCTTGGCAGAAGGTGAAGAGAGAGATGCAGAGGAACTCGGATGAGCTCTTGCTTTCGTTATCTAAGGAATCCCCAGAGACAGAGACCCTAAATAGCCAGAAAAGAGGGTTTGGCTACCTAGGAGAGAGGATAGGCTAACAACACCTGAAGGAGCCTATCAGAAGGAGTCTCTGACGTCACCTGCTGGCACTGGCCAATCAGAGCAGTCCAGTGTGCCAGCAGCACCTCTGTTTCCAAGATGGCAGAGGTCTGGAGCACACTGGAGGAGCTCTGGGCACCTCCCAGGGGAGGTACAGGTCAGGGGAGTGGTCACTCCCCTTTCCTTTGTCCAGTTTCGTGCCAGAGCAGGGCTAAGGGGTCCCTGAACCAGTGTAGACTGGCTTATGCAGAAATGGGCACCATGTGTGCCCATGAAAGCATTTCCAGAGGCTGGTGGAGGCTACTCCTCCCCTGCCTTCACACCATTTTCCAAAGGGAGAGGGTGTAACACCCTCTCTCAGAGGAAGTCCTTTGTTCTGCCATCCTGGGCCAGGCCTGGCTGGACCCCAGGAGGGCAGAAGCCTGTCTGAGGGGTTGGCAGCAGCAGCAGCTGCAGTGAAACCCCAGGAAAGGCAGTTTGACAGTACCAGGGTCTGTGCTACAGACCACTGGGATCATGGGATTGTGCCAACTATGCCAGGAAGGCATAGAGGGGGCAATTCCATGATCATAAACATGATACATGGCCATATTCGGAGTTACCATTGTGAAGCTACATATAGGTAGTGACCTATATGTAGTGCACGCGTGTAATGGTGTCCCCGCACTCACAAAGTCCGGTGAATTGGCCCTGAACAATGTGGGGGCACCTTGGCTAGTGCCAGGGTGCCCACACACTAAGTAACTTAGCACCCAACCTTTACCAGGTAAAGGTTAGACATATAGGTGACTTATAAGTTACTTAAGTGCAGTGTAAAATGGCTGTGAAATAACGTGGACGTTATTTCACTCAGGCTGCAGTGGCAGGCCTGTGTAAGAATTGTCAGAGCTCCCTATGGGTGGCAAAAGAAATGCTGCAGCCCATAGGGATCTCCTGGAACCCCAATACCCTGGGTACCTCAGTACCATATACTAGGGAATTATAAGGGTGTTCCAGTATGCCAATGTAAATTGGTGAAATTGGTCACTAGCCTGTTAGTGACAATTTGTAAAGAGAGAGCATAACCACTGAGGTTCTGGTTAGCAGAGCCTCAGTGAGACAGTTAGGCATCACACAGGGAACACATACCTATAGGTCACAAACTTATGAGCACTGGGGTCCTGACTAGCAGGGTCCCAGTGACACATAACAAACATACTGAAAACATAGGGTTTTCACTATGAGCACTGGGCCCTGGCTAGCAGGATCCCAGTGAGACAGTGAAAACACCCTGACATACACTCACAAACAGGCCAAAAGTGGGGGTAACAAGGCTAGAAAGAGGCTACTTTCTCACAGCGTCCAGCAAGACAAAGAGCCCACTCAGAAGCAAGCAGCACCCGCAGAAGTGCCGGAACAGGCACTACGAAGAAGAGTGAACCGGAGCTCACCCGAAGTCACAAAAGAAGGTCCCACGACGCCGGAGGACAACTCAGGAGGTCGTGCACTGCAGGTTAGAGTTTCGGGGACCCAGGCTTGGCTGTGCACAAAGGAAATCCTGGAAGAGTGCACAAGAGCCGGAGCAGCTGCAAATCACGCGGTACGCAGCAATGTAATCTAGCGTGGGGAGGCAAGGACTTACCTCCACCAAACTTGGACAGAAGAGTCACTGGACTGTGGGAGTCACTTGGACAGAGTTGCTGAGTTCCAGGGACCATGCTCGTCGTGCTGAGAGGGGACCCAGAGGACCGGTGATGCAGTTCTTTGGTGCCTGCGGTTGCAGGGGGAAGATTCCGTCGACCCACGGGAGATTTCTTCGGAGCTTCTAGTGCAGAGAGGAGGCAGACTACCCCCACAGCATGCACCACCAGGAAAACAGTCGAGAAGGCAGCAGGATCAGCGATACAAGGTTGCAGTAGTCGTCTTTACTACTTTGTTGCGGTTTTGCAGGCTTCCAGCATGGTCAGCGGTCGATTCCTTGGCAGAAGGTGAAGAGAGAGATGCAGAGGAACTCTGATGAGCTCTTGCATTCGTTATCTAAAGAATTCCCCAAAGCAGAGACCCTAAATAGCCAGAAAAGGAGGTTTGGCTACTTAGGAAGGTGGATAGGCTAGCAACACAGGTAAGAGCCTATCAGAAGGAGTCTCTGACGTCACCTGCTGGCCCTGGCCACTCAGAGCAGTCCAGTGTGCCAGCAGCACCTCTGTTTCCAAGATGGCAGAGGTCTGGAGCACACTGGAGGAGCTCTGGGCACCTCCCAGGGGAGGTGCAGGTCAGGGCAGTGGTCACTCCCCTTTCCTTTGTCCAGTTTCGTGCCAGAGCAGGGCTGGGGGATCCCTGAACTGGTGTAGACTGGCTTATGCAGAGATGGGCACCATCTGTGCCCATCAAAGCATTTCCAGAGGCTGGGGGAGGCTACTCCTCCCCAGACCTGACACCTTTTTCCAAAGGGAGAGGGTGTAACACCCTCTCTCTGAGGAAGTCCTTTGTTCTGCCTTCCTGGGCCAAGCCTGGCTGGACCCCAGGAGGGCAGAAACCTGTCTGAGAGGTTGGCAGCAGCTGCAGTGAAACCCCGGGAAAGGCAGTTTGGCAGTACCCGGGTCTGTGCTAGAGACCCGGGGGATCATGGAATTGTCTCCCCAATGCCATTCCATGATCTTAGACATGTTACATGGCCATGTTCGGAGTTACCATTGTGAAGCTATACATAGGTAGTGACCTATGTATAGTGCACGCGTGTAATGGTGTCCCTGCACTCACAAAGTCCGGGGAATTGGCCCTGAACAATGTGGGGGCACCTTGGCTAGTGCTAGGGTGCCCACACACTAAGTAACTTAGCACCCAACCTTTACCAGATAAAGGTTAGACATATAGGTGACTTATAAGTTACTTAAGTGCGGTGGTAAATGGGTGTGAAATAACGTGGACGTTATTTCACTCAGGCTGCTGTGGCAGGCCTGTGTAAGAATTGTCAGAGCTCCCTATGGGTGGCAAAAGAAATGCTGCAGCCCATAGGGATCTCCTGGAACCCCAATACCCTGGGTACCTCAGTACCATATACTAGGGAATCATAAGGGTGTTCCAGTATGCCAATGTAAATTGGTGAAATTGGTCACTAGCCTGTTAGTGACGATTTGGAAAGAAATGAGAGAGCATAACCACTGAGGTTCTGGTTAGCAGAGCCTCAGTGAGACAGTTAGTCATCACACAGGGAAAACATACAGGGCACACTTATGAGCACTGGGGCCCTGGCTGGCAGGGTCCCAGTGACACATACAACTAAAACAACATATATACAGTGAAATATGGGGGTAACATGCCAGGCAAGATGGTACTTTCCTACACACACCATCTGTGTTAACAGTACTAAATAATGTGAAATGCTATAGAGTTTTGTATTAATATATCATAATTAACGGTATCATCTATGTTTTATAATGTCATATGTTTTACCTTAGCCAAAGGCCTAGTCAGCGCTGGGCCTTCTTTGCTTGCTTGCTTAAACATGGAGACACGATGAGCCGCCGCAGACTGGAACAGAGAGAAAAGGACCTTGAACTGTACAGAGTTCAACGATGAGCCCAGCAAGAGAAAATTTGCAAACTCACCAGCGGACGAGAGACGACCAGAACAATTTGATACAATTATGTGTAGAGTAGGCTAAATGTACTTTCCCAGGACTCAAACAATGGAGCTACAGACTAAAAGCTAGGGGCAACAATTTAGTTACCTGAAGAACCGGATGATGTGCTCATCAACAAGAGGACCAATCATGTTAATGGAACTTGACTCTCAAAATAACGCAGACAAGTGGTAAACAAAAATCATAGGTTAGAGTCATAACCCCTGATAAGGTTGACCTATGGGTAAATTGTGGGATGGACTGAGAGACCCTAATAAAAAGTCAAGACAGGAGGGGAAAAATCAGAACAGAGAGGCGAAAGTCGATGACATCAGGAGACGCTGTCCGAAGTGCTGAAACTTGGGCTTGCTTCTGTGAGCCTGAGCCTTGCTGATGACTGATGACCTGGAGACGAAGACTGACTCGTTGCTGATCTATCTTGGATAGGTAGCTATAAACTGACTGACTAATGAATGCATTTTCTTTCTAGGTACCAACTGTGCTGTTTTTAAATGTTTTCTCTTTTAGTTAGATTTTTCCCAAATTAATGGTTTTGACAAACAAAATTTGCATGAAGCCCCGCATGCTGATGCTAATTCGAAGATAGGTAGGCTGACAAGGGTGACTTAGGGTGACTTAGACTGACTGTCTTATGTTGCTGAATTATTCAATTGGTCATGAATTGCTATGCTTTGTTTTACATTGGTTGCATATTAATAAAGTGCTGAGAATTCATTGCTTATGATGCTAATAAAGTGTGGAAATCATGATATTGACGAATAAAGGTTTTTTATTAGAATTGTTAACTAATAGGGAATAAAACAAACTAACTTCTATATGAGTGATAGTGGTTCTTATTGATTAAACTAGTTCATGGTTTTTCTTATTGATCAGTTTCGACTGTTGATAGTACCATTTACTCGCTACACTTGACTAGGATACCCTATGCGAATCAAAAGATTCATCGACCTATACGCGTAAGTTTACTTATTAAGAGCAAGGCGTGCTAACAGTTTTTGGTAGCAGCTTGATGGGTTAGTTTCCCTAGGGGACTAGTTAAGTGAAGAGTAAAGGTTATGGTGGTAGTTTAAAATTGGATATAGTTGTTTCGATTTTATGAGATTTGAATTTTGTTTTTCTGAAATGACAATGGTAGCAAAGATGATGTTCCCTTAAGCCCAGAAATGACTTTCCCAGATCCTGGATCTCGTGAGTAAGGTTGGGTATGTTCCTAGCGCATCTGAGATAGTCTGAGAGTGGTAGATTTCCACTTGCCTAAGCTTAAGCAGACCGCAGGTGAATTGTGAGGTATATGAGGTAAATGGTAGGGAGTTTGCGTACTCCAGTTTAGAGTTAGTAGGAGTGTGCATACTCCTAAAGGGTATGAGAGTAGGGAAGTTGTTGAACTTCATATGTGTGTGGCTGTAGTGGGTTCCTACTCTGTACACGTTTGGGTATGCAAATGACTCTGTAGGCACCGAGCTTGGTTGCAATTTCCTTTTATTTGGGATATGTTTAAGTGGAGCTTTCACTTTATATACTGTCTCTCTTTAGGAAATGTTTCTGGTCTTCTCTTCTCCTTTGTCTCCAGTAAAGATAATGATATGGATTTATTTCTTTTAGGGCGTTCTAATTGGTGGTCAGGATCCCATCTGGATGGTTGTCGGGAGGAAACAGGAACTCGTCCCCAGAGGATGATGGCCGGTTTCCCAAAGAAAAGAATGGGAAAAACAGGTAAGTGCAGGTGTTGGTTTGAAGAGTTATTAGGGTTAATAGGGTTTGGAAGGGCAGGGGGTGCAGGGGTGTGAGAAGAATGCATTTATAGTGTATCACCCTTTCCCCGTGTACAGGAGGCTCTCCCTCTGTCTCTTTCTTTTATTGTATAGGAGGGTGGTTATCTTCACCACCCCCCTTTGTGCCGTTAGATACCTGGGGGGGGGGAGTTTCTCCTTCTTTTAATCCTTTCCTACCAACCACCTCTCGGTTCCCTCTAGCTCTCTCCCACCCCTCATCCACTCGGGCATGAGCTTTAATCTAAGGTACGATCGTACCTGTGTAAGCCACGCCACTCCAGGGACGTGTAGGCGTTGTTAATTTCTCCTCGGTGTCTCTGGGGGGGTCTTCGGACCCTTTTCCAGGCTTCCCATTGTATCTAGATTCCTGCTTCCGTAGTTCACGTCCTCGCGATCGTCCTTATCCCTTGATTCTGTTCTTCCTTCCTCTGCCAGAGCCGTTCTCCACTCTGTCTCCCTCCTGCTCCACGAGTCTTCTTCTGACTTGTCGGGACGCGCCCGCTCTGGCTTCTCCTCTCCTATTTTTGCCGTTCCCGTGTCCTGGATATCCGGGTCAGATCCCACTTCCGGGTCGGCTTTTCTCCTGTGGGTACCCCCAGGGTACGACTCCGTCGGCCCGGGGCTATCGCTCGTAACCGCGGCGATGGATGCCCGGTTACATGTCCCTCCCCACGGTTGGGGCTGTTTGAGTCCCAGAGCAATTGGATAATGGGATAAGTAGTGGCCTGGCCCATAAGCTCCCCTGGAAGGTGGCATACCTGAAAGGAAAAAGGTTGGAGTTCCATGAACCATCTTAGAATACGGTCGTTGTTATCTTTGTGTCGTTATAGCCATGTAAGAGGAGCGTGACCAGTATACAGTACAAAAGGGCGTCCCAGAAGGTAATATTGTAGGCTTTCAATGGCCAACTTGATGGCCAAACATTCTTTTCTATAATTGGGTACCGTTGTTCTCTTGCCAGGAGTTTACAACTAATGAAAACAATGGGGTGACTTGTGTCATCTTCGCCTTTCTGGAATAAAACCGCACCTAGACCTACATCCGATGCGTCAGTTTGTAAATGGAAGGGCCGACTGAAGTCAGGACAGCACAATATTGGTTTGGTCGTGAGAAATTTTTGTAGAGTTATATAACCATGGTGTTGGGATGGGGTCAACCTTGCTATTTTTGTGGGCTGTCCCTTTTTTAAGAGGTCTGTTAAGGGAGCAGCCAGAGTTGAGTAATGGGGTATGAATCTCCAATAGTAACCGACCAGCCCTAGGAAGGAACATACTTCTTTCTTGGTAGTAGGGGGTTTTATACGAGTAATGGCTTCCACTTTGTTCATCTGTGGTTTTATTATGCCACCTCCTATGTGATATCCTAAATAGGAGATATAGGTGCAAGCTAGGCGACTTTTTGTGGGATTAGCAGTGAGTCCTGCCTGGTGTAAAACAGAAAATATTTTATGTAGATGGTTCAGATGGTCTTCCCAGTTTTTGCTATATATTACAATATCATCCAGATATGCAGCTGCATATCTGGTGTGTGGTCGTAACAGGGAATCCATAAGACGTTGGAAGGTGGCCGGGGCACCATGTAATCCAAAAGGGAGGATGTTAAAAATGGTGAAGCCCCGAGGATGTGGAGAAGGCTGTTTTTTCTTTGCTGCTGCTAACAGAATTTGCCAATAGCCCTTTGTCAAATCAAGGGTGGACATATATTTGGCTTTCCCGAGTCTTTCTAGGAGTTTGTCTACCCTGGGAAGGTGATATGTGTCAAAATGGGATACAGCGTTGACTTGTCGAAAGTCAATGCAGAAACGAATTGATCCATCAGGTTTGGGAACTAATACCACCGGGGAGCACCAAGGACTTTTTGATGGTTCTATAATTCCCATGTTGTCAACACCAGGACAGTGCGCACTCTACGGGCATCTAGAATGCAAAAACCCAACACTCGCAAGATAATGTAATTCATGCATTGTGATTGTAAGGAAATGTCTCCTTGGCATGGTTACTCCCTGACTTTTTGCCTTTGCTGATGCTATGTTTTGAATTGAAAGTGTGCTGAGGCCTGCTAACCAGGCCCCAGCACCAGTGTTCTTTCCCTAACCTGTACTTTTGTATCCACAATTGGCACACCCTGGCATCCAGGTAAGTCCCTTGTAACTGGTACCTCTGGTACCAAGGGCCCTGATGCCAGGGAAGGTCTCTAAGGGCTGCAGCATGTCTTATGCCACCCTGGAGACCCCTCACTCAGCACAGACACACTGCTTACCAGCTTGTGTGTGCTAGTGAGAACAAAATGAGTAAGTCGACATGGCACTCCCCTCAGGGTGCCATGCCAGCCTCTCACTGCCTATGCAGTATAGGTAAGACACCCCTCTAGCAGGCCTTACAGCCCTAAGGCAGGGTGCACTATACCATAGGTGAGGGCCCCAGTGCATGAGCACTGTGCCCCTAAAGTGTCTAAGCCAAACCTTAGACATTGTAAGTGCAGGGTAGCCATAAGAGTATATGGTCTGGGAGTCTGTCAAACACGAACTCCACAGCACCATAATGGCTACACTGAAAACTGGGAAGTTTGGTATCAAACTTCTCAGCACAATAAATGCACACTGATGCCAGTGTACATTTTATTGTGAAACACACCCCAGAGGGCACCTTAGAGGTGCCCCCTGAAACTGTATCCAACTATCTGTGTAGGCTGACTGGTTCCAGCAGCCTGCCACACTAGAGACATGTTGCTGGCCCCATGGGGAGAGTGCCTTTGTCACTCTGAGGCCAGTAACAAAGCCTGCACTGGGTGGAGATGCTAACACCTCCCCCAGGCAGGAGCTGTCACACCTGGCGGTGAGCCTCAAAGGCTCACCCCTTTGTGCCAGCAGCGCAGGACACTCCAGCTAGTGGAGTTGCCCGCCCCCTCCGGCCACGGCCCCCACTTTTGGCGGCAAGGCCGGAGAAAATAATGAGAACAACAAGGAGGAGTCACTGGCCAGTCAGGACAGCCCCTAAGGTGTCCTGAGCTGAAGTGACTCTAACTTTTAGAAATCCTCCATCTTGCAGATGGAGGATTCCCCAATAGGATTAGGGATGTGACCCCCTCCCCTTGGGAGGAGGCACAAAGAGGGTGTACTCACCCTCAGGGCTAGTAGCCATTGGCTACTAACCCCCCAGACCTAAACACGCCCTTAAATTTAGTATTTAAGGGCTCCCCTGAACCTAAGAATTTAGATTCCTGAAACTACAAGAAGAAGAGGACTGCGGAGCTGAAAAACCCCTGCAGAGGAAGAACAGAAGACACCAACTGCTTTGGCCCCAGACTTACCGGCCTGTCTCCTGCCTTCCAAAGAAACCTGCTCCAGCGACGCTTTCCAAGGGACCAGCGACCTCTGAATCCTCTGAGGACTGCCCTGCTTTGAGAAAGACAAGAAACTCCTGAGGACAGCGGCCCTGCTCCAAAAGAACTGCAACTTTGTTTCAAGTAGCAGATTTAAAGACCCCTGCAACTCCCCGCAAGAAGCGTGAGACTTGCAACACTGCACCCGGCGACCCCGACTCGACTGGTGGAGAACCAACACCTCAGGGAGGACCCTCCGGCGACTCCAAGACTGTGAGTAACCAAAGTTGTCCCCCCTGTGCCCCCACAGCGACGCCTGCAGAGGGAATCCCGAGGCTCCCCCTGACCGCGACTGCCTGAACTCCATTTCCCGACGGCTGGAAAAGACCCTGCACCCGCAGCCCCCAGCACCTAAAGGAACGGAACTCCTGTGCAGGAGTGACCCCCAGGAGGCCCTCTCCCTTGCCCAGGTGGTGGCTACCCCGAGGAGCCCCCCCCTTGCCTGCCTGCAATGCTGAAGAGATCCCTTGATCTCTCATTGAAAACCATTGAAAACCCGACGCGTGTTTGCACACTGCACCCGGCCACCCCCGCGCTGCTGAGGGTGTACTTTTTGTGCTGACTTGTGTCCCCCCCGGTGCCCTACAAAACCCCCCTGGTCTGCCCTCCGAAGACGCGGGTACTTACCTGCTGGCAGACCGGAACCGGGGCACCCCCTTCTCTCCATTGAAGCCTATGTGTTTTGGGCACCTCTTTGACCTCTGCACCTGACCAGCCCTGAGCTGCTGGTGTGGTGACTTTGGGGTTGCTCTGAACCCCCAACGGTGGGCTACCTTGGACCAAGAACTGAAACCTGTAAGTGACTTACTTACCTGTGAAACCTAACAATACTTTACCTCCCCCAGGAACTGTGAAAATTGCAGTGTGTCCACTTTTAAAACAGCTTATTGTGTTTTATGTAAAAAGTATACATGCTAATGAAATGATTCAAAGTTCCTAAAGTACTTACCTGCAATACCTTTCAAATGAGATATTACATGTAGAATTTGAACCTGTGGTTCTTAAAATAAACTAAGAAAATATATTTTTCTATAACAAAACCTATTGGCTGGATTTGTCTCTGAGTGTGTGTTCCTCATTTATTGCCTGTGTGTATGTACAACAAATGCTTAACACTACTCCTTTGATAAGCCTACTGCTCGACCACACTACCACAAAATAGAGCATTAGTATTATCTCTTTTTGCCACTATCTTACCTCTAAGGGGAACCCTTGGACTCTGTGCATACTATTCCTTACTTTGAAATAGTGCATACAGAGCCAACTTCCTACAGTGATGATATGTTATTGTTTAACCTTTTGCATTACAGAATTCCATCCAAAAGATTCATTTTTAAGGTGCTTATAAATACTGTACATTTGCAATGTATTGCTGCAGACATTCAGAGTGTGTTAGGGTGTGGTACCTTTCCAGGGCCTTCTAGAGACTTTCCCTGCAACATGCCTGGGCGTGGTTCTAGGCTGGGCCAAGACTCTATAAAAGAGAGTCAGCCCAACTTCCAGTGCTCACTATTCAGAGGCCCCAGTGCAGAGCAGCAGTTTCTTCCTGAGCTCCTGTCCCGGCGGCCTATTTGGATTTTCCAGTCTTCTGCACTCATCTCTCATTGGTGATCACTGTTTCCAGGCGGTAAGACGGTGTTTGGACATTTCCCAACACCGTAATTGAGAATTTTCATATTCTTGATTTTAATTCTTAAATGAATAACAGATTACTTGTGTGCTGCCATTTTTTGACTTTTGTATGGTGGTTTGCAAATAGGGAGGACGCGCAATTTATTCCATAAAGATTTGACTTTGTTATTACATTGTTGTTCATTGCGCGCTGATATTTCTTGACATTTACATGATGTTTTACGAGTTGGCAAGACATGCAACTCGTTTCATGAGCATTTAACTTTGTTGTTCATTGCGCGCGCTACCTTTTCTTGACATTTACATGGTGGCATTCGAAACGGCGAAACGCGCGATTCACTTCTCGTGTGTAATTCATGCTTTTCATTGTGCGCTACCATTTTCTGGCATTTACATGGTGGCATTCGAATCGGCAACACACGCGATTCTTTCCTTGAGTGTTTTTTCATGTTATTCATTGTGCGCTACCCTTTCTTGGCATTTGCATGGTGGCATTTGAATCGACAAGACGCGCGATTCTTTCCCTGAGTGCTTTTCATGTTGTTCATTGTGCGCTACCATTTCTTGGCATTTGTATGGTGGCATTTGAATCGGCAAGACGCGCAATTCTTTCCTCGTGTATAAATAATGTAAATTACTGCGCGCTACTATTCTAAGACATTTTCTTGGTAGCATTTCAAGTTGACACGTTGCGTGATTTATTGCTTGAATATACGTTGTGTGATTTCATGGTGCACAATCATTTATGGTGTTTACTACTCATATAAAAATCTGCAATGTGTGCAATTCACTTCCCAATGTTTTTTCTGAGATGAACACAACAATACCAGAGTTCTAGATGTAATGCTGTGTGTTCCTGATATATATTCTTAAAAGGAGATTCATATGGTTGTTTAGAAATTGCTCAGAGTGTTTCCTGATTCTCATGCTAAAGAAAGAACTTTTCCTGTTTCCTCCTCAGGCATTCGCTCATCTAAAGCCTAGTCAGTTTTAGGACTATTCTAGGGTTGTTCATGTTTTTCGGAAAAGACGAAGCTTAGAGTTGTAGCATGGTACTGATTTCATGAGATGTAATTTTGATGTTGTGTTTTAACCTTTTGCTTCCTACAGGTCTCCTTCCCAGCTGTTCCTGTCCTAATCCCCTTTTCCCCACTTGGACTCTCTTAGACTCTGTGATAAATCTAATCAGAGTATTGGAGCTGTCTTGTGGTGGAAGTGTTGGGAACGTGCACAGACCCCGAGGATCTGGTGACTCTGACAGAATAGTGAGCCCATGAATTAGTATCCTCCTGGTTTGTGTATGTTCTCAGCATGGCCACACTGGACGAGCTAGTCAAGGCTATCACCCAGCTCCAGTCAGAAGTGGTATCATCAAAGGATTTGACAAATAGTCTAGCTGAGAGGGTGAGTCAGTTACAGAATAAGGTTGAGAAGAAAGAACAAAGTCCCACAGGTGTGTCTTGGCCAGGTACTTCTTCTCAGACTTCTGGAGGTAATCCAACTAACATTTCCCTCAATGTTCCTTCAGCCATTCCTTTAGCTCCCCCAGAACGCTTCTCAGGTGATCCCTTGAAAGCGCAATCTTTTCTGGTTCAAGTGGAACTTCACTTCACCTGCAGACCACATACTTTCCCTGATGCCCAGTCTAAAGTAGCTTTCTTGTTTTCATATCTGTCTGGAGATGCAGCTACCTGGGCTATTCCTCTTGTGCGTAAAAATAGTCCCCTGTTGTACAACTGGAAAAAATTTGTTTGTGAATTTGAGAGAGTTTTCGATCGTAGAACTGTAACACAGTCAGCAGATTGTGAATTATTAGACTTACGCCAAGGGAATCAGGACTTAGGGCCAGATGTAGCAAAGGTTTGCGAGTCGCAAACAGGCCGAATCGCTATTTGCGACAGTACAAAATCGGAAATGGGATGCAAAAAGGCCATTTCCGACTCGCAAAAAGCGATGGGACCCGTTTGCGAGTCGCATCCGTTGCGACCCCATTTTGCGACCCGCAAATACCAAGTCGCAATTTGCGAATCGCAATCCTAATGCAATTGCAACTCGCAAATTGCGACTAGTCGCAAAAAGCCCATTTTGCATGTCCCATGTACCACTAACTCAGAGCAGGTGGTAACCATTACCAAACTATAAAAGGAGACCCAGAAGGCATCTGGGTTACTCAAGATGGCAGAGATATACCTGATAGCAGTGAGAAGGAGAGTCCACGCAGCCCAGCAGAGGAGGAGGAGGGGCCACAGACAGGAGAAGATATATAGAACAAGGCAGACTCTTTTTCAGCAGACTGAGGATGAGATCTATGACAAATACCGCCTTAGCAGCGCAGCCATACTAGAATTAATTGATTTACTCAAACCACAGCTAGAACCCCAGACTCTGCGTGGCTGCGCCATCCCTACGCATGTGCAAGTGCTATGCTCACTGCACCTCTTGGCCTCAGGGAGCTATCAGGGGGTCATTGCTGTGGCAGGTGGGGTATCCCAAAGTGCAGTCTCAAGGTTCCTCAGGGCATTCCTAGATGCCTTAGTCACACACATGTCTCACTTCATATACTTACCAAGAAATGAGGCAGAAATGAACAGCACCAAGCTGGACTTTTACCGCATTGCCCACTTTCCCCATGTCATAGGGTGTGTAAATGGGACACACATTCAAATATGCCCCCCTGCTAATCTGGAACACCTTTTCCGCAACAGAAAGTGTACCCACTCACTCAATATTCAGGTTGTTTGTGACGCCCATTATGTCATCACTGACATTGTAGCTAAGTTTCCAGGCAGTACCCATGACTCATACATTTTTAGGCATAGTGGGATACATCAACGTCTGGAACGTGGGGAATTCGGAGACGGTTACCTCCTAGGTAGAGCCACAGACACTTGCAGACATACACACAGGTCACTGTGCACGACAATCTGGACTTCCTAACAGTGTACTTTTGTGCCCAACAGGTGACAGTGCATATGCTCTCAGGCCTTGGATTCAGATGCCTCCACCGCAGTGGAGGTGCCCTCCAATACACCCCCATTACTGCATTCAAAATTGTGGTCGCATGCGCCATCCTCCACAACATAGCCACCCGACGTGGGCTACCTCTCACCCCTGCAGACCCAGATCCTGATGATGAAGAGCAAGAACAACCACATCGCCATCATGGGGATAGGAGTATGGCAAATCAAGGCAGACTGAGACGGGAACACATTGCAACACAATATTTTGGACGGTACGTGTCAACTCCCACCATACTCACCTATTAACCAAAAACTCAATTTGTTAAGTGGAACAAAAATAACTGTTTTATTAGTGCATTAATTAAACTATTCACAAGTAAAGATTGTCCATGGGCAGGAAAATGCTAACCAGGCATGTGGCACATTAACGTCATGTACCACATTTTATGGTCCAGGGTGATCTCTAGGACCTTCTGCCCCTCCTGCCAGCCTGGCTGGTCCCTGGTGCTTTCGTGGTGCTCTGCCTGCCACTCCTGAGCACCCTGCTGTCAGTGACAGAGACACTGCTCACTGTTGAGCCCTCCTCACTGTCCTGAGGTGTTTCCCCTGTGGCCCTCGACATTTCCCGTGTCTCCATCATTTCTATAATGTGGGTCAGACGTCCCAGGCCCCTAGCCACATCCCCAGCGAAATGGCCCATCTCCACTTGCAGCACAACTGTCCTCCTCGACAGGCCTGTGGTGTTCATGGCGAGCCTGCCGATGGATGTGGCCATCCTGTCCAGTCTGTGCAGGAGCTGCCGATCCCTGCGCCGCCCAGCCTCGGCCTGGGCCAGTAGTCCCCCCGCCAGTTCCCTCATGGCAAGGGCAAGGTCCCCAGTGTTACTGCAGATCATGTCCATCCGTGTGTTGAGGTGCTGCATGCTGGCATGGTTGTTGCGCACAAAGCGGTGCAGCACACCACTAATTCTCCCCAATATTCTATTCTGTAGGCGCTGACCACACAGCAGATGTGCCTCACTGGTGGTGGGAGGAAGTAGCCCGGATGCAGACTGCAGCCCTGATGGAATGGACCTGCGACGCCTGCGCAGCGGTGGCTGCCCTGTGCTTCCACCTGTCTCATCCCTGCCTGTTGCTGGGGCAGCCTCCTGTGGAATTGTTGCAGCAGGTGTGGCTACTGCAGGGATGCTGCTGACCGTGCAGGTGGGGGTGCTGGCGGGTCCTGGCATGTCCTCATGGGCCTGGCTGCTTGGAGGGTTGGTGGTGTCTTGCTGGAGACCTGTGGGACATGGGGAACAGACTGTCAGTGTCTACTATCTATTGCACACTTCCTAATAAACATTTGCCTATGAACTGCCTACTTGACTACATTTCCCATAATGCATCATTCTGGCATTTGCTACCCTGAACTGGAGCTATCTTGGTTGTGCATGCCCCTGTGTACATGGTGGGTGGGGGTTTGGCATTGATAGGGGTACAGGCATATCACATGGTACTCACCGGTTGATGTGCTGGGCTCTGAGGTGTCCAGGTCCCCAAATCCAGACACTGCCTCCTGCTCCAAGGTTTCTTCCACCCTTTCTTCCAGGGGTGTGGGTGGTGGCACAGACGATGGTCCCCCTCCTGTGCCTCTCATCTCCCGGAGCCTTTCAGCCACCCTCTCCTTGGTCCGGGAGCAGAGGTCATACCACCTTTTCTTGATGTCGTCGATGGTCCTATGGCTCACCCCCAGGGAATTAATCTTGTCCTGTATGTCCTGCCACAGCTGTTTCTTTGTGGCTTCAGGAACATTGAGGGCTGATCTCCCAAACAAGTCATCATAGTGCTGACAGCATTCCTCTGTCAGCACCTCCAGCTCCCTCTCAGAAAATGTCAGCTTCCTCTTTCTTGGTGTTCCCTCCATGGCAGCTGCTGTTTGTCCTGTGTGAAATTCGGCAGTTATAAAAGGGTGTGGTCCTGCCTCCTCCCAGGTGTATTTGTAAACTTCCTGGCTGTGATGTCATCATCATGTGCCAGGAAGTGTTTCCAGAGTGTTCTGGAGTGGTTTCTGGAGTGTTCTGCTGCACCTGTAATCAATTTCATCTACTCGCTAATTGCGAGTTCGTTTTTTGCACACTCGCAAAAAGCGACCTTGCAATCTGCGGACTCGCACACTGCGTTGCGAGTCCGGGTGCGAGTCGCTATTTCGGAACGTTTTTTTTCCTTGCATTCCAAATTGCGACTCGCATTTTGCGAGTCGCATCAACTCTCAAAATGCGAGTCGCTATTTTTTGTTTTGCTACATCTGGCCCTTAGTGTCATATTTAGCCAACTTTAATCGGCTGGTCGCTGAGACATCCTGGCCTGAAGAAAAACAAGCAGCCTTGTTTTACAGGGGACTCAAAGAGGAGCTAAAAGACATCTTAGCGCAAATCGACCCACAACCTGCAAACTGTCAAGATTTAATAAACCTTGTCTTGAGGCTTGATCATCGTTTAAATGAACGAAAAGGAACGTGTAAAAAGACTGAAAAACATTCTTGGCATGCTCATGATAACAAAGACTCAAGAACTCCGAGAGAAAGAACGCCGGAACCGATGGAAATTGGAACCATCAGGAGACCTTTGACCAAAGATGAAAAGGACCTACGCAGAAAAAATGGGCATTGTCTCTATTGTGGGCGGAAAGGTCATTTCGCCAAAGATTGTCCAATCAAAACAAAGAGCAAGCGAGGCCCAGTTCAGAAAGTTGTAACCAATGCATCAGTCGAGTCGGGAAATCTAAAGCACCCAAGTTGCAGAGAAGGGTTGCTCTTGGGTGTCACTGTGGATCCTTCACAATCCAAACATCTAAAATTGGGAATAAGAGTTCAGGTCAAGAAAAAGACCTATTTCAAGAAGGCTCTAGTCGACTCTGGGGCTACCGGAAACTTTGTTGACGCCCAATTGGTTCGTGCATGGGGGATCCCATGTATTGAAAAGAAGACCCCAGAAACCATCCAGGCAGTTGATGGAAAACTCTTGACTGGAGGTCCGATAACTCTTCAGACTGTCCCCTTGACAATAATTTGTGAAGGTAAAAATCAAAGAAAGAAACATAAAGAGAAACTCATCCTTGACGTGATCCATGCTCCCCAGTATGGGATCATCCTTGGCTTGCCATGGTTAACTCATCACAATCCAGAGATTAATTGGGCAGAACGAAAGATCGTGTTCTCATCAGTGCTATGTAAAGAACATTGTCTCCAAAGGACTCAAGAATCGGAAGTTCGCCATTCTTACATAGCTACCGCCGCAGAGAAAGAAGTTCAGTTGCCCAAACAGTATTCGTCTTATGAAGATGTATTTGATGAGAAGGAAGCAGAGAACTTACCTCCTCATAGATCTTATGACTGTCAAATTGATCTAGTCCCAGGGGGGATACTTCTCAACTGTCGTGTGTATGCCCTGTCAGAACATGAAAATCAACATTTACGAAAATACTTGGATCAATTCTTAGAGAATGGTTTCATCCGCCCCTCTAAGTCTCCCACAGCTTCTCCTTTGTTTTTTGTTCCAAAAGCGAACGGAGAGCTTTGAACTTGTATCGACTATAGGGGCTTGAATAAAATCACCATCAAGAACAAATATCCTTTGCCTCTAATTTCGGTCTTACTGGAACAAGTAAAGAAAGCAAAAATCTACACGAAGCTTGATCTTCGAGGTGCTTACCATTTGGTCAGAATGAGAGAGGGTGACGAATGGAAAACGGCATTCAAAACAAGATATGGCCTTTTTTAATACACCGTCATGCCTTTTAGTCTGTGCAATGCTCCAGCAGCATTTCAATTTTTCTTAAATGACGTTCTTAGACAGTACCTCGATATCTTTGCCATAGTTTACATTGATGACATTTTGATCTACTCAGACAATGAGAATGAACATGTTCAAAATGTCAAGAAAATTTTGGCAGCCCTTCGTAAACACTATTTATATTGCAAGCTAACCAAGTGTGAGTTTCATGTTACCACAGTTGAGTTTTTAGGGGTTATCCTTACCCCTCAAGGTATGGTGATGGCAGAAAGGAAAGTAAAAGCCGTATCTGAATGGCCCATCCCAAAGACTGTTCGTGATGTACAATGTTTCCTGGGCTTTGCAAACTTTTACCGGAGGTTCATCAATCATTTCTCCCAGACAGTGGCTCCAATTACTAAGGTATTAAGAAAGAATGAAAAATTTGTATGGTCCTCAGAAGCAGACCAAGCCTTTTCAACTTTGAAAGAAGCTTTCCCCACTGCCCAAGTCTTGACTCATCCAGATGCGGATCGACCTTTCATAGTGGAAGCCGATGATTCAGATGTGGCGATAGGAGCAGTCTTGTCACAACGAAACAAAGACACTGGTCAGCTTCATCCTGTAGCTTACATGTCTCGGAAGTTGAACGAAGACGAACAGAACTATTTCATTGCTGAAAAAGAGCTTCTGGTGATTCGTGACGCCTTTAAAGAATGGAGACATCATTTGTTGGGAGCTAAATATACTGTCACAGTATATACTGATCATTGCAATCTTCAATTCATGAGTTCTGCCAGACTTTTGACTCCTCGGCAACTACGCTGGATGCTGTTTTTTGCCGAATTTGATTTTGTGGTAACCTTCCGGCCTGGTAAAGATAATCGCAAAGCTGACGCCTTGACCCGCCAAGAGTCTACCACATTGCCTGCAGTTCAAACCTCCAGAGCTATCATTGCTCCTGACGAGGTCCTATGTATCATAAAAACAGAAGATTTCTTTGAAGACATCCGCAATTCATTCACTGTTGAAAAATGGCAGGCGTGGGCCCAAGCAGATCCGAAAAGATCAATCAAGCAAGGATTACCCTTTTGAGATGCTCGTTTGTTTGTGGCCACTACCAAACTTCGCAAGATAGTGTTTCATTGGTTGCATGTTATACCTACAGCAGGTCACCCTGGTACTCCTAAAACTCTTGAATTAATCCAACGCTATTTTTGGTGGCCTACCTTAACAAAGGATGTAAAAACAATGGTAAACAACTGCGAAGTCTGTGCTCGCACTAAAACAAGTCATTCAAAACCGAAAGGGTTGTTACACCCACTACCAACCCCAAGTCGTCCGTGGGAACACATCTCTTTAGACTTTATTACAGGTCTGCCAGTGGTTCAACAGCATTCAGTAATTCTGGTGGTAGTAGATAGTCTCACGAAATATGGACATTTCATTGCATGTAAGAAATTACCCACCTCTAGTGAACTGGCAACTATCTTACTGAATAGAGTGTTTCGTTATCATGGACTGCCAAAAGTGATCCTCTCCGATCGGGGATCGCAATTTGCCTCCAACTTCTGGAAGACATGGTGTAAAACACTCCAAGTGACATCTACCCTATCTACTAGCCACCATCCTCAAACAGATGGTCAAACGGAGAGACCAAATCAGACTTTGAAGCAATACCTACGTGCTTACGCTGAAAAAGCACTTAATTCATGGACATCAATGCTCTGGTTAGCTGAGTTAGCCTACAACAACTCCTTCCACACGTCTACTGGCGTTACACCCTTCTTTGGTTTGTTTGGCTATCATCCTGACACCTTGCCCATTACAATTCCTCAAGAAAGTTCTCTCACTCCAGCTGTGTCAGAAATCATTCAACATTTGCATCAAACTCAGAAATCGATTCAACAACATTTAGAAAAAGCCCCAAAAAAATACAAAAAGCATTATGACAAGAAACATTGTGAGGGACCGCAGTACCAACCTGGTGACAAAGTGTGGCTTTCCACAAAACATATAGGGGGTCATTCCGACCCTGGCGGTCGGTGTTAAAGCGGCGGCCAACCCGCCAACAGGCAGGCGGTCCAAAAAATGGAATTCTGACCCTGGCGGGAACCGCCAACACAGCCCGCCACTTTAACACTCCGACCGCCACGGCGGGGCAAACAAACAGCGCGGCGGTCACCGCCAACAGACACGCGGCAGACAATGTACCGCCCACCCTATCACGACCCACCAATCTGCCACCTTTTCCGTGGCGGGAGCCCCGCCGATAAAAACACGGCGGAAACAGATCACGAACGGGAAAACACTCACCTCTATACACTCCACGAGGAATCTGGACAGCATGGAACCCGAATTAAACATCCTACCAGCGATTGTCTACCTGCTCCTCTACCAGGAGCACAAACGCCGCCGCAGGAGACAACGGTGAGTACTGCACCTACGACACAGGGGAGGGGGGAGGAGAAAAGATTACGGGCACACACATACGCGACACCCCCCCCCCAATCCCCACACACCAATGCAGAGCAACACGTCAGATCTACGCCCCCCAAACCCCCTGGAATAATTCAAAGACAAAATAAAATGATCATTAAAATAGAAGTATATTAAAGCATATGTGAACTTAAGTGAAATATTAGATTATAAAAAAAAAAAAATCACAACATGAAGAATATTAACATAGTCCAAAAGTCTGGCACATATTGGCTACATGCCATTGTCCGTGGGCAAATGTGCATAAACACATGGGCAAAGCCCACACACGAAACCCGATTCCATTGGAGAGAACACTGCTGGGGCATCAGATAATAAAACCACAGGCACCTCAGGGGGAAGGGAAGGGGGGGCACCTCAGCCACATGAGTCCACGACGCCAGATCCACGAGGGGCCTCCATGCCCACTGTCCCATCCTGGGAGTGCAAAGCCACAGTCTCACAAGTCTCTACAGTGGGTGGATTGCCCACTGTACCATCCTGGGGAGTGCAAAGCCACAGTCTCACAAGTCTTTTCAGTGGGTGGATTGCCCACTGTACCATCCTGGGGAGTGCAAAGCCACAGTCCATCTGGTGGATTACAGACTCCACTGGTAATGGGCCAGCGGTGCCTGAGATGAAGGCCCCAGCGGAGCGGTGCTTGAGATGTAGGCCCCAGCGGAGCGGTGCCTGAGATGAAGGCCCCAGCGGAGCGGTGCTTGACCGGAAGGGCCCAGCGGAGCGGTGCAGAGACGGCGGGGCCCAGCGGAGCGGTGCTTGAGAGGAAGGGCCCAGCGGAGCGGTGCAGAGACGGCGGGGCCCAGCGGAGCGGTGCTTGAGAGGAAGGGCCCAGCGGAGCGGTGCTTGACCGGAAGGGCCCAGCGGAGCGGTGCTTGAGATGAAGGCCCCAGCAGAGCGGTGCTTGACAGGAAGGGCCCAGCGGAGCGGTGCAGAGATGGCGGGGCCCAGCGGAGTGGTGCAGAGACGGCGGGGCCCAGCGGAGCGGTGCTTGAGAGGAAAGGCCCAGCGGAGCGGTGCTTGACCGGAAGGGCCCAGCGGAGCGGTGCTTGAGATGAAGGCCCCAGCGGAGCGGTGCTTGACAGGAAGGGCCCAGCGGTGCAGAGACGGCGGGGCCCAGCGGAGCGGTGCTTGAGAGGAAGGGCCCAGCGGAGCGGTGCTTGACCGGAAGGGCCCAGCGGAGCGGTGCTTGAGATGAAGGCCCCAGCGGAGCGGTGCTTGACAGGAAGGGCCCAGCGGAGCGGTGCAGAGACGGCGGGGCCCAGCGGAGCGGTGCTTGAGAGGAAGGGCCCAGCGGAGCGGTGCTTGACCGGAAGGGCCCAGCGGTGCGGTGTTTGAGATGAGCGCCCCAGCGGAGCGGTGCTTGACAGGAATGGCACAGCGAAGCGGTGCAAATACGGCGGGGCCCAGCGGAGTGGTGCTTGAGAGGAAGGGCCCAGCGGAGCGGTGCTTGACCGGAAGGGCCCAGCGGAGCGGTGCTTGAGATGAAGGCCCCAGCGGAGCGGTGCTTGACAGGAAGGGCCCAGCGGAGCGGTGCAGAGACGGCGGGGTCCAGCGGAGCGGTGCTTGAGAGGAAGGGCCCAGCGGAGCGGTGCTTGACCGGAAGGGCCCAGCGGAGCGGTGCTTGAGATGAAGGCCCCAGCGGAGCGGTGCTTGACAGGAAGGGCCCAGCGGAGCGGTGCAGAGACGGCGGGGCCCAGCGGAGCGGTGCTTGACAGGAAGGGCCCAGCGGAGCGGTGCTTGACCGGAAGGGCCCAGCGGAGCAGTGCTTGAGATGAAGGCCCCAGCAGAGCGGTGCTTGACAGGAAGGGCCCTGTTCAGCGGTTCTTCTCACGGCGGGCCCTGTTCAGCGGTTCTTCTCACGGCGGGGCCCAGCGGAGCGGTGCCTCTCACGGCGGGGCCCTGTTCAGCGGTTCTTCTCACAGCGGGGCCCTGTTCAGCGGTTCTTCTCACGGCGAGGCCCTGTTCAGCGGTTCTTCTCACGGCGGGGCCCTGTTCAGCGGTGCTTGTCTTGTGTTCCTAGGGAACCAGATCTGGGCAATCATTCCCGCTCAGTCGCCATCCGACCTATCGCTTGCGGGCCCTCCTGTGTTGGACTCCTGGGCCCGTGGGTGTCCTCCGTCACACCCCAAATGGGGCTGGTGGGGCCCTCCTGGGCAGCTCGCCTGCTGCCGGACTTCTTCGCCCTGCTGCCCTTGCCCTCCTTGGACGAATCTCTGGGGCCCTTGCCTCCCTTGGAAGTTTCTCTGGGGCCCTTGCCCTCCTTGGACGAATCTCTGGGGCCCTTGCCTCCCTTGGAAGTTTCTCTGGGGCCCTTGCCCTCCTTGGACGAATCTCTGGGGCCCTTGCCTCCCTTGGAAGTTTCTCTGGGGCCCTTGCCCTCCTTGGAAGAATCTCTGGGGCCCTTGCCTCCCTTGGTGGATGGGCCAGGTGACGGTGCAAGGCTGGTGTCCTTGGGGGCAGCCGTCTCAGGCCTGTGGCGCCGGCCCTTGACTTTTTTGCTTCTTTTCCCAGGGGGTGGGCTGGCTGTCCCCTTGCTGCTGGCCGATGTTCCTGCCCTAGGAGCTGGTGGACTCCAATAGCCCTGAACGATGGTCCTAGTAGGTGCAGGGCTTGTGGTGGCTGAGGTGCTGGTTGGACTCTTACGAGATGGAGGGGGTGGGTCAGTTGTTGGAAAGAGGTCAAGGTTGGAAAGGAAAATCAATTTTGAAAGACAGGGACGGGTAGTTGTAGTGGGTATGGGAGTGGAGGAAGAGGATGTGGTTGTAGGAGAGTCAAGTGTGCTGTCTTTGGGTGCAGGTGCTTGTGACGGAGGCTGTCGTGAGGTGGATGGCTGTTGGGTGGGTGGCTGCCTGCGTTTGTGTGGTTTGGAAGAGGGGGTGACAGACACACTGGGAGAGGACACAGGGGACGTGTAAATGGTAGTGGGGGTGGTGACTGCACGTGTGCGGACTGTTCTGGTGGGTGTGGTGGTGATGGACGTACTGGCTGATGGTGGTGTGCATGCAGGTGTGAGTGGAGACGTCACAGGGAAGGAGGAGGGAGACGAGGAGGAGGGGGACACAGTGGAGGCAGTGGGTGTTGCTGTGTCTGCATGTGGATGTTGCTTGGGTGAATGCTTGTGTGATCTGTGGTGCTTATGTCTGGATGAGCTGCCCTTGGGTGTTGATGTGTGTGCAGGCTGGTCTGTAAGTGTGTCTGGGATAGGCAGAGGAACAGGGGAGTGGGACTGGGTTGGGGAAGTTGGAGGGGGGAGGCTAGACACAGGGACAATTGCTGCAGTCAGTGCTGAGGCCAGAGCGTTGAACGATCGCTGATTGGCAGCCTGACCCGAATGAATGCCCTCCAGGTATGCATTGCTCCGATGCACCTCCCTTTCCACCCCCTGGATGGCATTCAAAAGGGTAGACTGCCCAACAATGAGCGTCCGGAGGAGGTCAATGACCTCCTCACTGAGGGCAGCAGGGGTAACTGGGGCAGGACCTGAGGTGCCAGGGGCGAAGGAGATGGCCGGCTTCCTGGCCGAGCGGGCACGGGGCGAAAGCTGAGGGGCTGCTGGTAGGGCGGAGCTGGTGCGCTGGGTGGCGGCTGTACCTGTTGTAGCGGTGGGCACGGATGTTGCCGCCACCACAAGGGAGCTCCCTTCCGAGGACGTGTCGGTGTCGCTGACGTCTCCACGGGTCCCCGTTGTGGAGCCCCCCTCGCCCTCCATCTCACTGGTTAAGTCCGAGTCGGTTGCAGGGCCCTCCGGGCCCATGTGAGATGCAGCTCCCTCGTGCGCCGATGCCACTTCTCCTCCGCCTGATGATGCTAATGCACACATGAGCAGGAAAACCAAGAAATAAGGGGGGGAGAGAAGAAAGAAAGACATGTTGAGTGCATGCATTGGCGGCACCGTTGGCGGAGAGGACAGACACAGAAGCCCCCTGCCCTACGCCGCGCACTCGGAGTACACTACTCAATTATTGTGACTTGGCCTACAAGTCTATGGACGACAAATGCACACATAGGTGAGCCCGGGCCATGGATAGCTGTACTTAGCACCCTACAGAGGTGGGGGGCGGGGGCACAGGGCCATGTCTAACGGAGGGGCCTAGCCTACAGATACCGCCCTGGCCTAGAGATAGCCACAGCCCTCCTCCCCCACCCAGACGCCTCCACTGTGCGCTAATATAGCAGAATGTGCTGATACTCACCCCCTTGTGTCTGCTGTGATGTCCTCACGCGCCCATCCAAATTGGGGTAGGCCACTGGACATCAGGGGGGTCAATTGACGACTGGCACCCCTCCTACGTTGGGAGGCCATCCCCAGCAGAGCCTCGGCGGTCTTTCTGCTCCCGCGACGGATGTCCTCCCACCTCTTGCGGCAGTGGGTGCCCCGTCTGTTGTGGACCCCCAGGGCCCGGACGTCCTTGGCGATGGCACGCCAAATTTCGATCTTCTGATGGGCGCTGACCTATGTGACATGGACAGGGTGGAAAAAGAAATATCATCACTTTTCTGCATGGTCAATGTGAGTGGCCCCCCCTCCTCAACCTTGACATGTGGCACATGCTCTCATCTGTCGTGCGTTGCTATCCTCATACGCTCGCCTCCCCACCATCTCACATCCACCCCACTCAACACAGGCACAGCCCATACTACGTGCTCCCAGTGTACTTACCTGTTGGTTTGGAGGACCGTAGAGTAGCGCATACTGGGGGAGGACCCCATCAACGAGTTTATCCAATTCCTCAGATGTGAAGGCAGGGGCCCTTTCCCCAGTCGCAGCAGCCATTGTCTCTTCCAGACCGAGTTCACAGCAGCACTTGCAGTATAGGTCCTCTCCTGTGGATGATCAGGTCTCGAGTGATTAAGCAGTTAGAAAATGGCGGTCACGCCCGCGGCGGTGCGTACCGCGGCGGTGCGTACCGCGACCGCCGGCGCACATCGTCATTGGCTCCTGAGACCCATAGGGTTCTATGTTAACCAATGCTGCTTTGCGCCGCGGTCTTCGACCGCCTACCGCCACGGTGTGCCACGCCAGCGCATTGACCTCACATCCCATTGTCACACTTCACAGGTCAGGCAGCCGCCATTTCAAGGGCCCACATGGCTGAATGTCTACAGCGTCACACAGGCCTAGGCCTAGGCCTTGCATTGCCACTCATACAAGCCATTCAATGCATAGCGAATCGTGTACTGTGCAAGCTGTGGTTACGTACCTGTGGGTTGCTTGACTCTGTGCTCCATGTTGTCCTTCCTAGGCACCGTCCGCTGGGACTTGCGAGGAGATGGAGGAATCCTCCCGTGTACAGACCGCTGGTGGACCTGTCGACAATGGAAGAACGACATGTCATACTGACATACAGACTTGACCGAGCCACTATACAGGAACTGTGTGCCCAGCTGGAGCCAGACCTGATGTCCCCCATTCGCCAACCCACAGGGATTCCCCCTCTGGTGCAAGTTCTGTCAGTACTCCATTTTTTGGCAAGTGGATCATTCCAAACAACAGTGGCCATATCATCAGGGATGTCTCAGCCTATGTTTTCTAAGGTTTTGTCCAGAGTGTTGTCTGCCCTGATGAAACACATGCGGAGCTACGTTGTTTTCCCTGAGGTGGCCGATTTGGCTACAGTGAAGGGTGATTTCTATGCCCTTGGACATATCCCCAACATCATTGGGGCCATTGATGGGACACATGTGGCCTTGGTTCCCCCCAGTGGCAGTGAGCAGGTGTACAGGAACAGAAAAAGTTATCATTCTATGAATGTCCAGGTGGTCTGTTTGGCTGACCAGTACATCTCCCATGTAAATGCCAAGTTCCCTGGGTCAGTGCATGACGCGTACATCATGCAAAATAGCAGCATCCCTTATGTGATGGAACAGCTACAGAGACGCCGTGTGTGGCTAATAGGTGACTCTGGTTACCCCAACCTGTCGTGGCTACTTACCCCAGAGAGGAATCCCAGGACAAGGGCAGAGGAACGCTACAATGAGGCCCATGGGCGAACTAGGAGGATTATAGAAAGAACCTTTGGCCTCCTGAAGGCCAGGTTTAGGTGCCTGCATATGACAGGGGGATCCCTAATGTACTCACCAAAGAAGGTGTGCCATATCATCGTGGCCTGCTGTATGCTTCACAACCTGGCTTTGCGACGCCAGGTGCCTTTCCTGCAGGAGGATGGTCCAGATGGTGGTGTTGTAACAGCTGTGGAGCCTGTGGAGAGTGAAGAGGAGGAGGACGACGGGGACAACACAGACAACAGGGACACAGTGATACAACAGTATTTTCAGTAGCACACAGGTACGACTCAACCACGCCATTTTACATTTACTTAAAGTCTCCTGCCTCTCTACTGTCTGAGTTCCCCCCCAGTTCCTGTTAACTGAGTTGTGACTTTCCCTTCCGTTTTCAGAGCTGTGGGCCCCACTGAGTGACCTCTGCTTTGTTTGCCCATGGACTACAGCTGTGTGACAGTGGTATGTTGTCATCACAATGTAACTGAACATTTTGGCACCGTTATGTCTAATACATTTGTTCAAATTACATGCAGACTCCAGATTTATTAGTGCAAAAAGTGATTTTATTCAAGTGCTAAATTTATGGAACGTGATTGTAAAACGGGGATGGGTGATGGTGGAGTAATGTCCATGGCAGAGTCCAGTTCTCAGTCGCACAGGTGCATTGTCCATATGCCTGTGGAAGGATGGAGCAGGGGCAGTTCAAGGTTGGAGAGGGTGACAATGTGGGACAGTGGGATGACATCAGGGGGTATCGTTTGCTGGCGGGGGTCTTGCAATCCTACTCTGTCTTCTTGTGAGATCTCAGGTTCCGCTTGCGGGGTGGTTCTTCTTCTGCCGGAGGTGGGGTTCTGGTGGACCGTCGTTGTGTGGGGGCCTCCTGTCCACTAGCGCCGGCGGAGGTGGTAGGCTGTTCCTGGTCCAGGCTAGTGACAGGGGCCCTTTGTGGTGCCACATGGTCCCGCAATGTGGTGACTATCTGAGTTAGGGCCACGACGATGGTCCCCATTGCGGAACTAATGTTCCTCAGTTCCTCTCTGAACCCCATGTACTGTTCCTCCTGCATGACCTGGATCTCCTGGAACCTGGCCAGTACCGTAGCCATCGTCTCCTGGGAGCGGTGGTATGCTCCCATGATGGAGGAGAGGGCCTCTTGGAGAGTCGGTTCCCTGGGCCTGTCCCCCCCCTGTCGCACAGCAGCCCTCCCAGTTCCCCTGTTTCCCTGGGCCTCTGTCCCCTGGACGGTGTGCCCACTACCACTGCCCCCAGGTCCCTGTTGTTGTAGGGGTGGTGGGTCAACCTGGGTGCCCTGTAGTGGTGGACACCGCTGTTTGACGTGTCCTGGAGACAGAGGCATGGGCCCGCTGGGTGGGAGCTGTGCTGGTGTTCCCAGAGGGGGTTAGGTCTGGTGTAGCCTGTGGCTGTCTGTGGGGAACCGACTGTCCCGAGGTCCTCGATGGGCCGGGCTGGTCATCAGGGTTCAGGGAGACAGAGCTGCTGTCATCACTGGGGGCCTCTTCTGGGGGTGGGATGGACATCTCTGGACCCTCCGTGGCGGTGTGGTGGCGTTCGGGTCCTGCAGGGGTATAAGAGTATGGTTATTGCTTCTGTGTGTGGCATTTCGTGTAATGGGTGGGTGGCCGTGTCCCCCAGTGCTGGCATTCCCTTGTGGGGGCTTTTGTGACGGTGGCTTGTGGGGGTGATGGGTGTGTGCAGTGGGCATGCTTTGGGGATGGATGTCCATGCTTTGGGGAGGCATGCAGGGCTGGGTTTTGGGATGGGTGGGTTGTGATGGTGAGCCATTATCAAGGAGTTAGTGTGATGGGGTGGGGGTGAGGGTGGGGGTATGATTTGGCATGCAGATGGGGTGGGGGGAATGAAGTAGTGAAGATTTGCCTTACCAGAGTCCATTCCTCCGCCTACTCCTGCGAGGCCCTCAGGATGCAGGATGTGCATGACTTCCTCCTCCCATGCTGTGAATTCTGGGGGAGTAGGTGGGGGTCCGCTGCCAGTCTTCTGCACCGCAATGTTGTGCCTTGATACCATGGAACGCACCTTCCCCCGTAGGTCGTTCCACCGCTTCCTGATGTCGTCCCGATTGCGTGGATGCTGTCCCACAGCGTTGACCCTGTCCACTATTCGTTGCCATAGCTCCATCTTCCTGGCAATGGTGGTGTGCTGCACCTGTGTCCCGAAGAGCTGGGGCTCTACACGTACTATTTCCTCCACCATGACCCTGAGTTCTGCGTCAGAGAACCTGGGGTGTCTTTGGGGTGCCATGGGGTGGTGTGGATGAGGTGAGGGGTGGTGTATGTGTTGTAGAGTGTGGTGAGTGTGGTGGTGTATGGTGTTTTGTGCGTGGAAAGTGTGTGGGTGATGTTGTGATTTGCCTCTGTGTGATGGTGTACTCTATGCTGTGCTCTCTCTCTCTCTGTCCTTCACTCGCAATTGTGGTCGTAGGTGTTTGTGGGTGATGTGGGTGTGTGTTTTATAGTTAATTGGGTGTGTGGGAGTGGTGTGTGTATGTGTCTCAGGTGTGTGTATTTTGAATTATCCAATGTGGCTGTGTTTTGTAAAGGTGTGTGTATTTTGACAGCGGCGGTGTGTACCGCCAATGGAATACCGCGGTTGAAAGACCGCTGCGGGGATTTGTGGGTCGGAATGGCATGGGCGTATTTCTGTTGGCGTGGCGGTGGAGGTTTGGTCATCGCCAGTTTCCCGCTGACCTTTGGTGTTGCGGAATATTGTGGATGTCGGGTTTTTGGCGGTTTGCCAGTTGCAGGTCAGAATGACCGTGGCGGTTTACCGCAGCTGCGGCGGTGTTATGGCGGCCTTCTGGCTGGCGGTAAGCGACTTTTACCGCCGAGGTCTGAATGACCCCCATAGACTTCAAGAAGAAGCACATGTTCAACCCCAAATTTATAGGTCCTTATACTGTTCTTCAGCAAATCAATCCTGTGACCTATAAACTACAATTGCCAAAATCATTACGGAATTATCCAGTGTTCCATACTTCCCTCTTAAAAAAGGCAGTCCAAAAGGTCCACCCTCATCCAGCTCCTGTTCTAGTACAGGGGGAAGAAGAATATGAAGTCAAGAAAGTGTTGGACTCTAAACTGAGAGGGCGTAACCTATGGTACTTAATCTCATGGAAAGGTTATGGCCCTGAAAGTAATTCATAGGTTTCCGCATCTGATGTTCATGCTCTGGTACTGGTAAGACGCTTTCATCGTCTCAATCCAGATAAACCAGGCCCTAGAGCGCGCCTGGGAGAGGGGAGTACTGTCAACACCAGGACAGTGCGCGCTCTACGGGCATCTAGAATGCAAAAACCCAACACTCGCAAGATAATGTAATTTATGCATTGTGATGATATGTTATTGTTTAACCTTTTGCATTGCAGAATTCCATCCAAAAGATTCATTTTTAAGGTGCTTATAAATACTGTACATTTGCAATGTATTGCTGCAGACATTCAGAGTGTGTTAGGGTGTGGTCCCTTTCCAGGGCCTTCTAGAGACTTTCCCTGCAACATGCCTGGGCGTGGTTCTAGGCTGGGCCAAGACTCTATAAAAGAGAGTCAGCCCAACTTCCAGTGCTCACTATTCAGAGGTCCCGGTGCAGAGCAGCAGCTTCTTCCTGAGCTCCTGTCCCGGCGGCCTATTTGGATTTTCCAGTCTTCTGCACTCATCTCTCATTAGTGATCACTGTTTCCAGGCGGTAAGACGGTGTTTGGACATTTCCCAACACCGTAATTGAGAATTTTCATATTCTTGATTTTAATTCTTAAATGAATAACAGATTACTTGTGTGCTGCCATTTTTTGACATTTGTATGGTGGTTTGCAAATAGGGAGGACGCGCAATTTATTCCATAAAGATTTGACTTTGTTATTACATTGTTGTTCATTACGCGCTGATATTTCTTGACATTTACATGATGTTTTACGAGTTGGCAAGACGTGCAACTCGTTTCATGAGCATTTAACTTTGTTGTTCATTGCGCGCGCGCTACCTTTTCTTGACATTTACATGGTGGCATTTGAATCGGCGAAACGCGCGATTCACTTCTCGTGTGTAATTCATGCTGTTCATTGTGCGCTACCATTTTCTGGCATTTACATGGTGGCATTTGAATCGGCAACACGCGCAATTCTTTCCTTGAGTGTTTTTTCATGTTATTCATTGTGCGCTACCATTTCTTGGCATTTGCATGGTGCCATTTGAATCGACAAGACGTGCAATTCTTTCCCTGAGTGCTTTTCATGTTGTTCATTGTGCGCTACCATTTCTTGGCATTTGTATGGTGGCATTTGAATCGGCAAGAAGCGCAATTCTTTCCTCGTGTATAAATAATGTAAATTACTGCGCGCTACTATTCTAAGACATTTTCTTGGTAGCATTTCAAGTTGACACGTTGCGTGATGTATTCCTTGAATATACGTTGTGTGATTTCATGGTGCACAATCCTTTATGGTGTTTAATACTCATATAAAAATCTGCAATGTGTGCAATTCACTTCCCAATGTTTTTTCTGAGATGAGCACAACAATACCAGAGTTCTAGATGTAATGCTGTGTGTTCCTGATATATATTCTTAAAAGGAGATTCATATGGTTGTTTAGAAATTGCTCAGAGTGTTTCCTGATTCTCATGCTAAAGAAAGTACTCGAATCTGAAAGTCCTATTTAACTTTTCCTGTTTCCTCCTCAGGCATTCGCTCATCTAAAGCCTAGTCAGTTTTAGGACTATTCTAGGGTTGTTCATGTTTTTCGGAAAAGACGAAGCTTAGAGTTGTAGCATGGTACTGATTTCATGAGATGTAATTTTGATGTTGTGTTTTAACCTTTTGCTTCCTACAGGTCTCCTTCCCAGCTGTTCCCGTCCTAATCCCCTTTTCCCCACTTGGTCTCTCTTAGACTCTGTGATAAATCTAATCAGAGTATTGGAGCTGTCTTGTGGTGGCAGTGTTGGGAACGTGCACAGACCCGAGGATCTCGTGACTCTGACACATTTATAGCATTTTCTCTATTTCTTCCTCTACCAGAACTTTCCGTGCTGTGGGTATGGTCGCAATCCTAATATTTTCCCCGATAGTGTTTTAATATGGTGCTGTACTAATGTGGTTTTTCCTGGTTGAGTGGAAAATAATTTGTCATGATGAGAGAGCAGTTGGGTTAACAGTTCTCGCTGTTTTGTTAGGAGACATGTATTTCTTTGTGGCTCTTCTGGTTTGGTGTTTCCATCAGTGGGACACCATCCAATATCCAGTTCCTTTACAGTATTAACCAAGTATCCGGCTACCTGAGACCTCATTGGTTCCTTGGAAAAAGGTGCGTCTTTCCACCAGGAATTGCTTTCTTCGATTTTCCTTGTACTGTCTAAAAGAGTAGCAAAGTCTATATAGTCAGTTCCAATTATGGCTTCTTCTACCAGACGGTCTACTACTCCCATCCGGATTTGGGTTTCTTTCCCCTCCCATGTAAGTGTGACCCAGGTCATAGGATACTCTCGGGATTCCCCGTGAATACAACAGATCGATACTGTGACCCCGGGAGTGATGGTACAACTGTCTGTCAAATCAGCTCTGATGATGGACTGACTACAGCCTGAATCGATGAGTGCTAAAGTTTTTCGCCCGTTGAGCAGTAACTCTTTTTTGTATTGTTTATCTTTACTTCCGGTATAATATAGCCGTCCTCGAGTAATGCCTATTTCCATGGGCTCTGGTTTGTAGGTTTAAAGGGGGCATACCCGGGCTATATGTCCCCACTCCCCGCAACTATAACAATGGGGTTGTTGAGAAAAAGGTCTCTCCATTACTCTGGTTTTTACAGTGTCCTCAAAGGGTCTTCTCCCCACAGAGGGGATCTGCCCAATTTTCTGACGGGATAGAGTAGGGGTCACACGATGGAGAGGGTTTTTAAATTCCATAGAGCGATGGTAAGCACACGCTAACTCAATGGTGGTAGTAGTATCCGGATTAGGGTGTTGCTTAATCCAGTTACGGGTGGAGACAGGTAGAGCTTCTAGATATTGTTCCAACAATATGACTTCTATAATGTCCTCGCAGTTGGTTCCTATGGGCCCCAACCATTTGAGACCGAAGTCTTTTATCTGGAAATATAAAGCCTTTGGGTTCTCCGAAGGCCCCCATTTAGCTTTCCTAAACCATAGTCTATAGTGTTCCGTGTCGAACCCTACTGGTTCTGATATACTTTTCTTAATGTCCTGGTATGGTGTGATACCTCCAGGGTTCACGGCTTGAGAAGCTGCCTGGAGGGTCCCGCTCAATAAAGGGGCTATGTACTGTCCCCACCGATCCTGGGGCCAGGTGGCTGACGTGGGAACTCTTTCAAAGTTTGTAAAAAAAGGCGTCCGGGTCTTTGCCTTCTTGATACCGTTGTAACACGGAACTAGGCACATTGGGATGGACCCGGGTAGCCTCAACGGTATCCGTCAACGATTTTAAGGCATTCTCATGGACCAACTGGTTGTTGGCCATGATAGTCGCTTAACTTTTTAGGGCATTTTGAAGGGCTTCTCGTTCTACTTTGGCTTCTTTCTGTTGCTCTTCCCAAACGATCTGGAGGTGCCTCTGTCCTTCCGCTAATTGTTGCATCACATCGGCTATGGTGAGGAAACCTTCCATTGTGGAAACGGTCGATGTCCTGGTGTCTGTGTTTAAAAATCCCACTTCTGACACCACTGTAGTGGGTTGCTACTCTGTACACGTTTGGGTATGCAAATGACTCTGTAGGCACCGAGCTTGGTTGCAATTTCCTTTTATTTGGGTATGTTTAAGAGGAGCCTTCACTTTATATACTGTCTCTCATTAGGAAATGTCCTTGGTCTTCTCTTCTTCTTTGTCTCCAGTAAAGATAATGATATGGGTTTATTTCTTCTAGGGCATTCTAATTGGTGGTCAGGATCCCATCTGGATGGTCGTCGGGAGGAAACAGGAACTCGTCCCCAGAGGATGTTGCCCGGTTTCCCAAAGAAAAGAATGGGAAAAACAGGTAAGTGCAGGTGTTGGTTTGAAGAGTTAAAAGGGTTAGTAGGGGTGTGGAAGGGTAGGGGGTGCAGGGGTGTGAAAAGAATACATTTATAGTGTATCACCCTTTCCCCGTGTACAGGAGGCTCTCTCTCTCTCTCTTTCTTTTATTGTATAGGAGGGTGGTTATCTTCACCACCCCCCTTTGTGCCATTAGATACCTGGGGGGAAAGGTTCTCCTTCTTTTAATCCTTTCCTCCCAACCCCTTCTCAGTTCCCTCTAGCTCTCTCCCACCCCTCATCCATTCGGGCATGAGTTTTAATCTAAGGTACGATCGTACCTGTGTAAGCCACGCCCCTCTAGGGACGTGGTGGCGTTGTTCGTTTCACCTCAGTGCCTCCATGGGGTCTTCGGACCCTTTTCCAGGCTTCCCCCTGTCTCTGGATTCCTACTCCTGTCGTTGGCATCCTCGCGATCGTTCTTCTCCCTTGATTCTGTTCTTCCTTTCGCTCCCGGCGCCGTTCTCCACTCCGTCTCCGTTCTGCTCCACGAGTCTTCTTCGGACATGTCGGGACGTGCCCGCTCTGGCTTCTCCTCTCCTAATTTTGCCGTTCCTGTGTCCCAGATATCCGGGTCTGATCCCACTTCCGGGTCGGCTGTTCTCCTGTGGGTACACCTGGGGTACAACTCCGTCGGCCCGGGGCTACCGTTCGGAACGATGGCGATGGACGCCTGGTTGCAGTGACGCTTTGTGCGCAAAAATTGTCCACATGGTTGTTGGTGATATACGGACCCTGCGAGGTTTAAGACTCCGGAGTACATTGACAAGTGTAGGAGACACTTGGGTATATGTTGTAATCTGTCTGGTTTAGTAGGTTGATCGGGCATGGTCAACAAGTCTGGATGAATGTATGTTGAGTAAAAGAAATGTTCAACTGAAATTTGGCGAGTCCTATGTGTACCAGGACAGACCTGGTAGTAAGAATTGCGGGTCGAATTTTACTTGCGAACGTTGGGGACTGAGAAAGAGGAATAACTAAGGTCCCAGAATGCGCTTTTAGGTAAAATCTGTAAGGTCCCTGAAGAGATTGTGTCCCTTCCTGTAGTAAACCAGCGGATTTGTTTTAGTTATTATTTGGTGAAGATGCTCGCAATGTAATTGCATTAGTTGAGTGAGTTTGAGTTGAGGAAGGCGAAGCCGCAAGACTTTGTCAGCCGCTGTGTGTTAGTGTGACGTCAGAGTGTGCCGCGCTGGGATAGGTCGGTTACTGAGAAGAGCCGCGACCGGATTGGCAGCCGTCCGTGAGAGGCAATTGGTTGAGCGAACGAGTGAAAGGAATCTTGGGAGTAAAAGTCATTTCATTCATTGAATCAAATTACATAAAACAGGTAAAAATGAAGTTTTTCAAAGCATTTAGGAGTGCGATGAAGGGTCAATCTCCTGATGACAGAAAAGGGCATAGCTTCTTGTCTTTGGTTAAAGCAATGGAGTGAATTGACTAAGAATCAAGGAACCTTACCATTTCCAGAGCATGGAACGTTTAATTTAAGGGTTCTAGACCAGTTTTGATTATCATTGTATGACATGAGACCATTACCAAGACCAGCACAGTTCGAGGCTTTAGCAGTTTGGCAGCTAGTGGCCAGTCAGCAGCAAGAGCTAAAATATAATAGAAGGATAAAGAAGATAGAGAAGTCACAAGCCGAAGCTAGGTGGGATTGGGAACAAAAGAGATGGTGAATGGCAACCATGAAGGAGATTAAGATGTTCCCTGCAATCACGGAAGGTGACGATTCAGATAAGGGAGACGATGACAAGGAAAAAGAGAATGGGGAAAAAGGAAAAGGGAAAAAGCCTTATGTAGATGATGACGATTCTGATTTAGAGTATTACATCACGCAGTTACTGAGAGATAGACCTCCACCTATGACGACTTATGCAGGGGGTCCAGGGAATATTGCTACAGCCCCTCCAGCTGCTCCTGAAACATCTCAGGGAGCCGTGGGAGCTGTACAAACGGAAGGAGGACAATTACCAGGGATGGTGCAGAGTACATCGGTTGCGGGAACAAGAGTAGAAGCTCAAGTGCAGGTGCCTACACCTTCTGCACCAGTGATTTACCCAAATGTACCAGCTTTTGAGACTGTTTTGAATATTGTGGTGCCGAGGGAGCAGGTACATTCACAGCCAATATTAGTTCAGTCAGACCCGACACCAATGTTATTGCCACCAGCACAGATACAGGATATGTCAAATCAGTTAACTAGGATGTCAGTGGGTCATGCTCCAGTTATGAATCAGGCAGTGGAAATACCAATTGCACAAAGTGGTGGATCTAGTGCAGGACCAAAATCAATATCGCTACCGATTACTGTTGGTCCAGCGGTACCCTTATATGCTCAGAAGAAAATCGAAACAGGAGGACAGGCAGAGATATCACAGAGTCTAATTAGACAAGGAGTGGGAGACTTAGTACAGTCGACATCATCATCAAGCACTTGTCTGGGTGAGCTTAAGTCTCCTGTGGGATTTAGTCCTCTCATGGCATTACCAGATGCAAATCAGAGTATGAGACTTATGACACCACAAGTTGTTGGAACAGGGGCACAGCAGTTACCAGCGACTAACATCTCATTACAAGGGTTAACAGCACAGCACAGCAGTTAAATAGTTGGCTGTATAGTTTGAGTTCCTAGCAAAGTGTCTCAAAAGGGGAAGAGCAGCTAAATCGAGTAAGGCTAAGTATCGAGGCAAGTGAATTGGTCGAGGGCACAAGGGGATTGTAAAGGCTAGAATAATATACTGAAGAGGAGCTGAGTTACTTGTGTCCAAGGATTACAAAGGAGGTTGGGAAAATACATCAGAAATTAGGGGAAGTAGCAGAGAAGCATGACATTGATCTTAAGTCAATGAAACATTTGAGGCGAAGCTACAGGTTAGATTTCGAAGCAAAGGATTTTGAACATATGAGGTCAGCGGGAATGAAAGCACATTTGAGGGATTTGCTACAGAGTGCGCAGATTTGGGGAGTATTGGAGAAATGGGAAGGCAGATGGGCGAAAATGAAAGATAAACGAAAACGAGATTCGGAAGAGGAAACCGAGGGAGTAGAGAAGGGAGAAACAGTTAAGATGTTACCAATGAGGGAAATTCCAGGACAGTTTGTACATGTGCCATGGCATCGGATAGACATACTGGCCGGGAACCGCCAGAAGACCGTACCGCGGTCAAAAGACCGCGGCGGTCATTCTGGGTTTCCCACTGGGCTGGCGGGCGACCGCCGAAAGTCCGCCCGCCAGCCCAGCGGGAAACACCATTCCCACGAGGAAGCCGGCTCAGAATGGAGCCGGCGGAGTGGGAAGGTGCGACGGGTGCAGTTGCACCCGTCGCGAATTTCAGTGTCACTAAAATTCTTTGTGGGGCCCTCTTACGGGGGCCCCTGCAGTGCCCATGCGGTTGGCATGGGCACTGCAGGGGCCCCCAGGGGCCCCACGACACCCCATACCGCCATCCTGTTCCTGGCGGGAGAACCGCCAGGAACAGGATGGCGGTATGGGGTGTCAGAATCCCCATGGCGGCGCAGCAAGCTGCGCCGCCATGGCGGATTCCCATGGGCAGCGGAAAGTCGGCGGTACACCGCCGGCTTTCCGCTTCTGGCCGCGGCTGTACCGCCGCGGTCAGAATGCCCGGCGGAGCACCGCCAGCCTGTTGGCTGTGCTACCGCCAACCTCCGCCCTGGCGGTATTTACCGCCAGGGTCAGAATGACCCCCACTGTCTTTTACCAATGATTATCCTAAACTGAGAGAAAAGCCAGTTGAATGGTACCAACAGACTGAGAGGTTTGTGAAACTCTCCAAGTGTTTGTGGGAAGATTTGAACACTTTGGGCCTTATTTATACTTTTTGGTGCAAAACTGCACTAAGGCAGTTTTGCCCCAAAACGTTTTGCACCGGCTTGCACCATTTTTTAGCACCAGCTGGGCACCATATTTATGGAATGGTGCAAGCCGGTGCAAAAGGTAGGCTAGCTTAAAAAAAAATGATGTTAGGCAGTTTTGAGTCAAAATAAATGATTCTGACCAGATTAGCATCATTTTTTGACGCTAAAGGGCATATTTATACTCCGTTTGCACTGAATTAGCGTCATTTTCAAAAAATCTAATTCAGTGCGTTACGGCCATAGAGTCATTTTTTGCACGGGAACGCCTACCTTGCATCTCATTAAGGCAAAGTAGGTCTCCACTTTAAAAAAATGACTTTAACTCCATAAATTTGGTGCTAGAGGGGTCTAGCTCCAAAGTATAAATATGGAGTTAGTTTTGCATCGAATTAGAGTAAAAAAAAATGACACTAATTCGGTGCAAACAGAGTATAAATATGCCCCTTTGTTTGAGATAGTTGTGCCAGCTGACTTATGGGTTGAGTGCAAAAGAGCGGTAGATTGGCCAACAAGTGAACCTGCAAGGGACAAGATTACAGGTGCACCATCACCTGGGGTAATGAAAAATTATTACAAGGTGATTGAGTTTTTGAAAAATAGGATTTCTCCGAAAAACATTGATTGGCAGAGAATTGACAGGACGGTACAAGAAACTAAAGAGTCAATACATACCTATTATGAAAGATTGCTAAAGGCTTTCAAAGAGTACAGTGGTGAGGAAGCAGTCGAACCAAAGGGCATGTTGCATTTTGTGTTTAGGTTCGTTGAAGGATTGAGACCTGAAATAGGGCAGATGATTAAGAATCATTGATTTGTTGGCAGGCAAAACCGATTGATGATGTGTTGCAGTATGCAAAATATTATAGTGATGAGATTGAACTCAAGCAAAAGAAGTTGAAAGAAAAGGTGATGGTGATGCAGATCAAGGCAGCACAATCAGGAGTGCAAGGAGCTTTAGTGCCAGCGATGCCGCCGCAACAGAGAGCTATTGCATTTCAGCCTCAAGTGAGGGGTAGTGGACGTGGTATGGATGTGATGCGTGGTCCGGATCTGAATACAGTGGTTGTTCAAAATTACATTCAGGGGATGAGAAGGACGTTGCCATGTCACCTGTGCGGAAACATGGGGCACTGGAAGCAGGAGTGCCCATTAATGGTGCAAGAAGGAATGATTCAGCAAGGTGATGTCAGTACAGTACAAAGGATGATATAGCTTATTATTTAAATTTTAGCAGCCGCATCCAAATTGATAGTATCAAAACTCTTGAGTTTTGATACTTCATCGATACACACGCGTACTCATGCTTCACGTTTTGACTCATTGGAAGGTGGATTGATATAACTGATATCAGCAGATAAGTTGCTTAACGAAATTATTCTGGGATTCACTTGTAAGGAATACTTATGATATAGGACGCATCTACATATATGTTTAGCCCTGATGAAGTCATTGGGAAACTCCTGGACGAAACACATGTTGGCTATCAATTTGGATGTGGCTGGTAAAATTTAAATAATAAGCTATATCATCCTTTGAAGAATATGATTGAACCTTGATTTGAGAAAATCTGGACTGGCTATCAATTTGGATACAGCTGCTAAAGTTTAAATAATAAGCCATATCATCTTTTGAAGAATATGATTGAACTTTGATTAGAGAAATCTGGACTTGGACTTTGGATCATAGCAATCTTGGAACAACAGATCAATTAATTCTACTATATGGATTTAGACAGTGATACTGTAATTGGGGATTATGTTGAAAAAAATCCTATTAATTTTCAGAAATATATGACAAAACATTACCTATGTATACTGACTTATGAGTACTATTATTTTTCATGTTATAATGAGTGCCTCTTGTACTTTATGTTCCATAAATTGTACTGATGCAGGAATAGAGGTTCAGACAAACAGTGATGATGAGCAAGAGCAAGCATCAGCTATGGTTCTTAATGATGCATTTGTCAAATACTTGGGTCATCAGATTGAGAAAGGGTTGAGGAGAATTTCTCGAGAGAGGATTACAATGATTTTGCAGAGAAATCCACCGACTTCTCAGAAGGATGTACGCATGTTTTTGGGAATTGTAGGATTTTGTAGACAATGGATCTCGAATTTTGCTGGGATTGCCAAGCCTTTGCAACAGTTGACTCATAAGGGAGTTACAGATCCCTTTACTCTAGATGAAGATCAGATGAGGGCTTTCACTGAATTGAGAGAGAGTTTGTGCAGAGCTCCAGCGTTGGGAATGCCTGATTACACAAAGCCTTTTACATTGTTTTGTCATGAATGTGATGCCTGTTCTTTTTTCTGTTTTGACACAGGTTCATGGAGGTGCTTATCGCCCAGTAGCCTATTTTTCAGCTACCTTCGACCCAGTTGCAGCAGCTTTACCAGGTTGTCTGCGAGCAGTAGCCGCAGTTAGTCAAAGTCTTTCCCATTGTGAAGGGCTAGTCATGGGATACCCAGTGACGGTAATGGAACCATATTCAGTTGAAATTTTGCTGAGGAGAACAAAAACACAACATTTGACTGGGGCACGACTGACAAGGTATGAGACGAGCATATTGGGAGCTCCAAATGTTACTTTGAAAAGATGTACAGTGTTGAATCCAGCAACATTACTGCCAAGTGATACTGTTGAAGTTGAAAAGGAGGAAGACCTAGAGCATGATTGTCTTGAGGTAACAGACCTTTGCACAAAACCTAGACCTGATATTAGAGACACTCGATTGGTAGAAAATGACCAAATTGTTTTTGTTGATGGTTCATGTCTTAGAGATGGGACAGGGACATTGAGAGCAGGGTATGCTGTGTGTATAATTACGGGAACCCTAGAAGCATCATGGGTTCCTGGTGTATATTCAGCACAAGTAGCAGAATTGGTGGCTCTCACTACAGCATGTTATGTTTCTACCAGACTGCGACTGACAATATACACAGATAGCCAATATGGATTTGGAATTGTTCATGATTTTGGTCAATTGTGGTCACAAAGAGGGTTCATGACCTCCAGTGGAACCCCAGTACGAAATGGTGACAGAATAAAAGAGTTGTTAAATGCAATACAGTTACCTGAATAAATTGCTGTAGTAAAATGCAGTGCACACCAAAAAACACCAGACTACATTTCCTTAGAAAATGGGTATGCAGATCAGGTAGCAAGATTTTGTGCCCTGAACTGTATTTCGTTCAAAGATAAATGGGAACTAATGCAAGAAGAAGAGACCAGTTGTGCAAATTTTTACTCTGAAAGTAATTGACACTTTAGAGGAATTGAAAACTTTGCAAGAAAATGCAGATAAGGAAGAGAAAAAGCTGTGGGTGAAGTTGAAATGTGTACAAAGACCAGATGAGATCTGGGTATCTGAGGAGGGCCAAATGGTGCTACCGAATTGTCTGTTGTCTCAGATGGCTCGGTATTACCATAGTCAGGGACACATTGGAAGGGATGCCATGATTAGGTTGCTCAAGGTTGATTGGTTTAATCCGAAATTTAGACAAGCAGCTGAGGTAGTGTGCCATCAATGTGTGATTTGCCAGCAATTGAACGTGGGAAAAGGGACAGTGGTAAATTTGAGCCACATTGGAAGAGCAGGAGAACCATTCAGCAGAATGCAATTGGATTTCATTGAGATGCCTGCATGTGGTGGATTGAAGTATGTGTTGGTGATTGTATGTGTGTTCAGTCATTGGATTGAGGCATATCCCACATGCAGAAATGAAAGTCTCACAGTTGCAAAGCTATTGCTTAGAGAGTTAATACCAAGGTTCGGATTCCCAATCTCTTTAGAATCAGATAGGGGAACGCACTTCAACAACGAAGTGATTAAGCTCTTATGTGCAGCACTGAACATTGAACAGAAGCTACATTGCAGCTATCATCCAGAAGCATCAGGATTGGTAGAACAAATGAATGGTATGCTGAAATCGAGAATTTGCAAAATGTGCGCAGCCACAAATCTGAAATGGCCAGGTGCATTGCCCTTAGTGTTGATGTCAATGAGAAATGTACCTGACAGGAAGACAGGATTATCCCCACACAAAATTCTTATGGGAAGAGCAATGAGACTGCCAGCAATACCAGCCGATGCTCTGGTCAATATCACAGATGATATGGTATTGGATTACTGCAAGATTTTAGCTGATGTGTCTCGATCTTTTTCTCAGCAGGTACAAGCTGTTACCCTGCCACCTATCCATGATCCAGGTCACAACTTGAGAGCTGGAGACTGGGTCCTGATCAAAAAGCATGTGCGAAAAACTTGCCTAGAGCCACGTTGGAGAGGCCCATACAAAGTGGTGTTCACGACAACCACAGCCGTCAAGGGTGCAGAATTGCCTAACTGCTGGATACATGCAAGCCCTACGAAAAAGGTGGTGAGTCCTCAGGATCATGAAGAAGCGTTGCTGAGCACACCAGCAGCAGCGAAGCGAGTAATTCTGCCTGAACCAGAGCCAGAACAAGTTGAGCCGGAAGCGGATCCAGAATTGGCAGAAGAAGGATCAATCACCCCAGTAAGAGACGAGGGTGTGGAAAATCAAGAGGCAGAATATCCAGGCAATACAGAAAAGACGTCACAAGATCCTTGTACAGGAGAAGTGCTAACGCAAACAAAAGAGACTGAAAAGCAAGGAGATACAGTGCCAGAGCCTGAGGGGGAAAGAGTTGAGGCAGGTCAAGGCAAAGATGATTTGACTCCTCCTGAACCCGTTGCAGGCCCAACAAGAGAAGGCACACCAAACCAGGTGAAAGAGAAAAATCCTATCTTGAAGAAGTTACTGACACAAGGTATAAGAACAGGGGATAATTGGCATGAATCACAAATAGGCAAGAAGAAAGACTTGGTAATAAATTAGACAATAGAGGAAGAACAAGATACCACAAGAAAAGATGAACTGAGTGATGGAGAACTGACAGGAGAAAGGAGGTTGAAAAGAAAGAGAGTGGCAAGTCGAAAATACGCAGGACCGGAGTGGGCTTACGCCACAAGTGATTGGCAGAACGAGTTTCTGTCCTTTTGTTTTGACAGAGAAGTTCCAAATCAGTATTTTGATGCAACCTGATGAAAAGAAAAGATAGACTGTGTTGTTAAATAAAGAAAGAAGATTATAATTACTTACCGGAAAAGACATTGACAACCTCATATGACACTTAATACCTGGAGTTGACCAGCTGCTAACCGATTTTGACAAAGGAAGAAGGGGTTTTGCTGTGTGAAGCTGAAAGCGTGAAGAAAAGAAGTATAATTTTGAATTTTTGATTTTTGTGTTGCATATTAATTAAGAGTTGAAAATTCTGCTTTCTGATTCTTTACAGATCATGGCTAATTTAGATAATAACGTGAGGCTTATTAGGCATTGTAAGTATTTGAGTGTAGGCATGGCGACTGTATGTGGAATATTATTTGCGATAATGATTGTTGGAATGTCAATTCATGAGATGAAAGAAATAAGAGATACATCTGTGTATGAAACTACTACACTAACAGCTATAGAGAGGTTTAAATTAGATGAGCAATATTTGCATGATTATACTAACGCAAATGGAGAGTTGTCTTCTAACGTCCTTTATAGTTTATTGAGTGAGTATGGGGAGACGATGGATGCAAAGGATTGTCTTGTGTGTACACAAATACCTACCTCTGTGGAAGAAGGGGTTACTTATCATAGTTTATCTTTAACTTACGGTGTAACTTGTAGTCTGTTACTAACACGCTTCTATAATCAAGAGTATATTCAATATTTTTATTCCAATTATGATCTAGTATTTTCTTTCGTTCCTATAATTAGATATTTGAGTAGGGTAGCTAAGGATCATGATATAGTATTAGTTAAAGGTTTCTTTAAGCCTACATTAACGTTTGGCACGTTTTATGCACATCGTAACAATCTAACTTGCTTATTAACTCCCATTGAAAAGAGCTTCATAGAGCATAATGATGATAGAAGGAAAGCATTAAAAGAGAAACTAGAAAAAGGATTAGAGGAAAGGACTCACAAATATGATTATGCTTATACTGCTATTAAAACACAAGGGGAGCTAGCTTTAGATGCATTACACGTAGGGAAGCTTTGTATATACAGGCCAAAATCATGCACTGACACTTTATTTGTGGGAACGAGTGAATGTAGGCATGTGTTTTTGTTTCAGAGTAAATGGACATTCATGTTAAATGGTGCCGACCCTGTGATTCCTGGGATCTTCTACATTTGTGGACTTAATGCTTATTACCGACTCCCTAAGGGATGGTATAGGACATGGTATTTGGGAATAGTATTCCCTAAAATCTATCAAATAGATGATTTGAAAAAGATACAGAAAATGACTGAGTTACACCGAATGAGACAAAGAAGAGAAACAGCCTCTGCAATAGTAGGGGATATTTTGGAGCAGTAATTCCTTCAGTAGGAGTTATACTGAATGCAAATAAGATACAAAAGTTGTCAACTATAGTAGATAATATGTTAACTAACTTTACAGGAGCTATATTATTACTAAACAATGATTTAGCTGCGGATAGAGCTATGACGCTTCAAAACAGGCTTGCTTTAGACATAATTTTGGCGAAAGACGGAGGAGTCTGCAAAATGATTAATGAGAAACATTGTTGTTCTTATATTCCTGCAAATGAGAAAGAAGTAAAAGAGTTGATTACTAACTTAACTAATGCAAGTAAGGATTTAAAGGAGTTGAAAGAACCAGGAGTTTGGGAAAATGTGGGAAAAGGATTTGCAACACTAGGTAATTGGTTTAGTCAAATTTGGGGTGGGATATTGTGGAAAATCGTTCAAGGAATATTAATTGTGGTCTCTATTATATCAGGATTATGGGGGCCATGCAACTTATGGCACAAAATTCAACTAAGAAGAGCTAAGAATAAACAGAGGAGGGAAGAAACACCTAGAAGAAGAATCTATAGGGAAGATAGAAACAGAAGAAGTCAAAATGTAACGGAAAGTAATTTGTAATGAAAGGTGTGATGACATATTTAGTCATCAGAGGAGGGACTGTTGCAGCTGATATGCTAATATGAGAATATGCTAATGATTTACGTATACTTGCTAATGAGAAAATCCGACATTTGATTAACAGTAAATGGAAATAACATGAAATGTGCAAAATGTGCCCACGGGGAGTGGTCATCATCTGTGTTAACAGTACTAAATAATGTGAAATGCTATGGAGTTTTGTATTAATATATCATAATTAACGGTATAATCTATGTTTTATAATGTCATATGTTTTAACTTAGCCAACGGCCTAGTCAGTGCTGGGCCTTCCTTGCTTGCCTGCTTAAAAGTGGAGATGCGATGAGCCGCCGCAGACTGGAACAGGGAGAAAAGGACCTTGAACTGTACAGAGTTCAACGATGAGCCCAGCAAGAGAAAATTTGCAAACTCACCAGCAGACGAGAAATGACCAGAACAATTTGATACAATTATGTGTAGAGTAGGCTAAATGTACTTTCTCAGGACTCGAACAATGGAGCTACAGACTAAAAGCTAGGGGCAACAATTTTGTTACCTAAAGGACCGGATGATGTGCTCAACGACAAGAGGACCAATCATGTTAATGGAACTTGACTCTCAAAATAATGTAGACAAGTGGTAAATGAAAATTATAGGTTAGAGTCATAGCCCCTGATAAGGTTGACCAATGGGCAAATTGTCGGATGGACTGAGAGACCCTAATAAAAAGTCTGAGGGGAAAAATCAGAACAGAGAGGTGAAAGTCGATGACGTCAGGAGACGCTGTCCGAAGTGCTGAAACTTGGGCTTGCTTCTGTGAGCCTGAGCCTTGCTGATGACCTGGAGACGAAGACTGACACGTTGCTGATCTATCTTGGATAGGTAGCTATAAACGGACTGACTAATGAATGCATTTTCTTTCTAGGTACCAACTGCACTGTTTTTAAATGTTTTCTCTTTTAGTTCGAATTTTCCCAAATTAATGGTTTTGACTAAAAAGTTTCGCATGAAGCCCACATGCTGATGCTAATTCGAAGATAGGTAGGCTGACAAGGGTGACTTAGGGTGACTTAGACTGACTGACTTATGTTGCGAAATTATTCAAATTGCTCATGAATTGCTATGCTTTGTTTTACATTGGTTGCATATTAATAAAGTGCTGAGAATTCATTGCTTATAATGCTAATAAAGTTTGGAAATCATGATATTGACGAATAAAGGTTTTTGATTAGAATTGTAACTAATAGGGAATAAAACGAACTAACTTCTATATGAGTGATAGTGGTTCTTATTGATTAAACTAGTTCATGGTGTTTCTTATTGATCAGATTCGACTGTTGATATTACCATTTACTCGCTACACTTGACTAGATACCCTATGCGAATCAAAAGATTCATCGACCTATACGCGTCCCCTTGTAAGTTTACTTACTAAGGACAAGGCGCGCTAACACCATTATGCTGATCATTACAGATATATGTGATAAGCAAATAAATAACATAAATACATTTACAACACCAACTTCCCCCTATACAAATTAAGAAACATTAAGGCACTCATTATGACATTGGCAGTATTTTCTGAATACTGCCGTAGTGGCGGCCGCCAACATACCGCCATGAAGGCGAACATCCACCCGCCAGATTATGACACACACACAAAAAAACAACAGAAACCAGCCACAACCACAAATCCGCCAGACCCAAAGAACGCGAAAAACTGTCGGAACTAGCACCCATACCAATACGCGGGCAAAACAACGCCCTCCAAATAATGACCCACGAATCACCACAGCAGACATTCAATGGTGGTAAACCATTGGTGGTGCACACTGCTGCAGCGGAAATGGGCACCCAAAACAAGCCAACATTCGCCAGTCCAAAAAACCCACACCTAACACAAATACACCCACCCCACACACCCACCAACAGCATTATAAAACAAGTCCCCACATCACCCACAATCCTTTGCAAACACAAGAAGACCGCTACACCTTGCCAGGCCAATCCCAGAGATAACTGCACACACACACCATAACTACCCATTTATTTGTCACGCCCACACACAACACACCCCACCAAATCACTCAACACCCTCTGCACAACACACAGACCACACAACACCCATGTCCCCACAAAGGCACCCCTGTTTCACTGATGAGGAGTTGCAGGTGATGGAGGAGGAAATAGTCTGGGTAGAGCCACAGCTGTTTGGAGCACAGGTACAGCAGATCTCCATTGCCAGGAAGATGGGATCTAAGGTGGAGAATCGTGGACAGTGAGCACACCGTGGGACAAAACCCACGCACAAGGGACGACATTCGGAAGAGGTGGAATGACCTACGGGAGAAGGTGTGTTCCATTGCAGCATGACCCCCCCCCCACAGTTGACAGCATGGGAGGAGCAAATCTTGGCAATACTGCATCCGGAGGTCCTCACTGGAGTAGCCGGAGGACTGGACACTGATGAGTAACGATTACCAATCTACCACCACCCATACCTGCATGCCATGTCACCCTCTCACCCTGACTCCCTTCACCCAACTCCATCCCAAACAGTGCACCACCCCAATTACCACACCTAAATGTCTACCTGTGTGTGCCATAACCCCTGCAAGCACATCCCTCCCAGATTTGCATGCACACCCACCAGCAATGCATGGACAGCATGTAGAACTACCAATCCCACAATCCATCACCATACACTACCAAGGGTGAGAGGTCAACAACAATATCATTGGGAAAGGTAGAAATGTAGAATATGTGACAATTACCCTAACAAATCACTTACATCCCCACAGGTGCCCCAGCCGGTGTCAGCGGCGAGGAGGTGCCACAATAACCCAGTCCCCCACCAGAAGATGCCCTCAGTGATGACAGCAGCTCTGGAGGTCTTGATCTGGATAAACTCCCTGGCCCATAGGGGGCCACTGGTCAGTCGGCTACCACATCCCACAGCCAGTTCACCACAGGGGCCCCCCTCAGACTCAAACACCACAGCAGCCAGTCAGCGCTCCCAAACCTCTGTGCCCAGGACTCATCATCAATATTGTTCCTGCCTGCACAGGGACCCAAGTCAACAGGCAAGACGATGAAGGTCCTGGTGTAAGTGGGAGTCTGCACACCGTTCAGGGGACACAGGCACAGGGGGGAAGGGACAGTCAGAGAACTGCTGTGTGCCAGGGGGAGGCCAGGTCCAAGGAACAGACTGCCCAGGAGGCACCCACAAATGTCCTGGGGGCATAACAACCATCCCAGGACAGGATGGGTCAGGTGATCAACATCATACAGGAGAACCAGGGGCTGCAGGGGGAACACCACCAGGAGGTCATGCAACAATTGCAGGCCTTGAATACCACCATGGCCTCCATTGCAGGGGTGCTGAGTGACGTGGCGAACATCATGCATGAGTACACAACACGCCAGTGGGCCCCTTCCACTAGCCAGTGTACTGACCAGCTCTCCACATCTGCTGCAGCTAGTGGACAGGAGGCCCTGCCACAGGACTCACAGGCCACCAGCACCCTTCCCCCTGCAGAAGTTGAACCACCCCGCAAACGTTCCCTGTGACCCAGACAGACACCAGAGACAGTTGCCAAGACCAAGACCACTACCAGGAAATGAGTCCCTCCAGAATGTCCCCCTTGTGTTCCACTGATTCACCTTGTTCACTTTGGACTGCCATTGCGCCTCTTCGTATGGCCCTATGGACACTGCACCTGTGCTACAAACAGACTGGGCCACTACACTGGACGTTTCCCAACCATCACCCCACTCTTTTGCACTTTCCATTGTTTTTTTTTGTTATTCAAATAAACACCCTTGAACACAACATGACTAATAGTGTTTTATCAGAAAGAAATGTGCAATGTATTGAACTGTGTTGAACTGCATTATCCTGTGCAAATGTTCTGTAATGTGTGAATCCATCCAACAAATGTGTCTCAGCAGTCTGTAGTCATCCCATCAGTACACTGTTGTAAACACACCAACATCTGCAATAAGGGAAGGCATAGGTGACAGTCAATTGTGATGCAAAGGTAGTGACTGGCACAACACAACAGCCACACAGCCACACAGATCTATAAAATGGAGACATGTATAGATCACCTACCTGAGTGTCATTGAAAGTACTGCTGTATGATATGTGTTCTGTTGTCCACATCATCCTCCTCTTCCTCCTCCTCACTGTCCTCAGTGCCCACTGCTGGCACATGTGCATTGTCACACCCCTCCTCCTGCAGATAGGGCACATGGCGTCGGAGGGCAAAATTGTGCAGCATGCAGCAGACCACCACAATCAGGCAGACCTTCTCAGGGGAGTAGCATAGAGATCCACCTGTTAAATGGAGGCACCTGAACCTGGCTTTCAGGAGACAGAAAGTGTGTTCCACAATGTGCATAATTGTACCGATTTTCAGCCCCTGTTCTCCGGTTTCCTTACAGGGTTCAACAGCCAGGACAGGTTTGGGTAGCCGGAGTCACCTGGAAGAAGTGAGGGACACACAATAGCCATACACAATGGCATGGGGTATTACTCCAGTAGGCATATACTGACATACATTGGGTGGGGACTCAAGCTCACCTATAGGCCACACTCTGTGCCTCTGTAGTCGTGCCATCACCTGTGGGACGCTGCCATTCCTCAAGCTCTGTGATTGTGGCCCTGTCCAGATGATAGGTGAGTATGATATGCTGGTCCTCCAATGTAGCCAAGTCCACAAGAGGTCTGTTTATCGGTGCTTGCCTCCTCCTCCTGTGAGCCAAAAGTAAAATGGGTGTGACAACAGGACCTATGGACACACAACATCATAGTACACAGAGCATTTATGAATGTAGGACACTAGAATTGTCTAGGTGTGTACGGTCAACACCAGTGACGCACATATAAATTCAAAACATGAGAACTAGCAGTAGGAAATGGCGACCGCCTGTCCTGTATACAGGGATAGGTGGAAGTGATCTCACTCCGCCGGCGTTGGGCGTCATGGCGGAAGGCGGTCTGCACAGCCGTGCTATTCCTCATTGGCTACCATGAGGCTCTATGGAGTACAGGAACCAATGATGAGCAACGTCGGCGGTGACGGTGTTCACCGCTGCAGAGGTGACCACCATTTTCTTTCCACCACTTCACTTGATTCCTGACTTTGCACTCAACACCATCTCCACTGCGTGTGCTGCTCTGACCTGTGTCTGCAACCTGCCATGGCCAGTGAAACAGGGGAAGGGGCCTCAGCCTTCACGTCAGAGAAGTTGAAGAAGCTCGTGGATGGGGTCCTACCCCTGTATGGCCAGTTGTATGGGCCTCCAGACCAACAGATGAGTACATCATGGGTACGTCGCATGCTACATTGCTGCATGTAGATGTATGTGTGTGCTAGCAGTATGTCATCTGGGGGTATGGCTGCAGGCAATGTGAATGCAGAGGTACAGGTCATTTGTGTGCTTGATGAGGGGCAAGTGCAGTATGAAAGCCATTTGTGTGACAGGCTGGATTGTATGGTTTATGGTATCCTTCTGTCTGTGTTATCTCTGCAGGTCAGCACCCATCAGAAGAAGTGGTTGTGGCGTGCCATCACCAAGGACATGTGGACTCTGGGGGTCCATAGTCGGCAGAGCAACCACATTAGGAAACAGAGGGAGGACCTGAGACACTGGGCCCAGAAGACCGCGGAGGCCCAGCTGGGGACGGCCTCCCAATGAGGGAGGGGTGCCCGTCGGAGCCTGACCCCCCTAATGGCCCACATACTGGTGGTGGCCAGTCCTGAATTGGATGGGGACTTGAGGGCAGCACAGCAGCCACAAGGGGATGAGTACAGACTGTGTGGTATTTTGTATATATTACCTGCCATGGGGTTTGGGTGCAGGGTTCTAGTCAGTGGATGCCCCAGTATGCTGGTTTAGCCATTCCTGTGTGGTCCTGCTTAGCTATGTTGGGTGGTATGCATTTTTGGTATTGCTAGGTAGCTAGCATACCGTGGCAGACAGGGCTTAGGTGGGCCCAGTAGGTGTGCAGATGGTAGTGTTTGGGTTCCTTCCTGCTGTAATACCTAGGCAGTGGTTTGTCAATGTGGTCCGTACTGCGCAATGTAAGTCCCAGGGAGTGATTGTGATGTGTATGCCATCTGTGCTGTTGGTGCTGTGATTGACTCTGTACTCCCTTACTTTCTCCTCCACCCTCTCTCCTTTTCTCATCCTGTCCATGTGTCATCTGGCGAAGGAGCAGGGGCACTGGCGAATGAGGGAGCTGCAGCCCATGGGACCCAGGAGGCAGAGTCCACCGACGCTGAGGGGACCAGTGGGTTGGAGGGCAAGGGGAGCACCATAAGGGAGACTGGAACAACGACTGCAGACACTGATGCCTCTTCCAATGGAAGCTCCCTGGTGGTCGTTAACCCCTCTGGGACCACCCCAGCTACTTCATCTTCCGCCAACCCCCTTACCAGCACCACCCACCCAGTAGCCCCCCAACCAGTTGCCCGTGCCCGCTCACCCAGGAGGGTGGGTGTCTCCTTCGCCCCAGGCACCTCAGGCCCTGTTGCAGTCAGCCCTGCTGCCCTCAGTGAGAAGGCTATTGACCTCCTGGGATCCATCTCTGTAGGGCAGTCAACCATAGCGAATGCCATCCAGGGGCTGGCATCTCAGGTTCAGCAATGCAGTGCCTTCCTGGAGGGCATTCACTGTGGCTTGGTGGTCCTACAGAGATCGTTTCAGGCTCTGGCCTCCTCTCTGATGGCAGCCAGAGTCCCTGTTTCTTCTGTCCCCCGTCCAACTGCCTCTTTCCAGTCCAGGTCTCCTCTCCCCCACCCATCCCAAGCACACAATCAGACGAGCATGCACCCAAAACAACAGACAGGACTCACAAAGACAAGCACAAGCACCACAGATCACACCACAAGCATACACACAGCCAACACTCAGGGGCACACACAACAACAGCCACTGCCTCCACTGTCTCCCTTTCCTCCTTCAGAGACACATCAGCACTCACACCTGCATGCACTGCATCATCAGTCCCAGATCCTGCCACCCGTACAGCCTTGCCCACAGTTACCACAACAGCAGATAGGCAGATAGGCAGACATGCACACCACACAACACATGCGCAGTCACCACCACCACCATCACCACCTTATGCAGCACACCCACCTCACATGCAGACACCATCGCAACATACATCCACACGTCCTGTTTGTCCTCCTCCACCCTGTCTGCCTGCCTCCAAAGACACATAAATGCACCGACTCAGACCCCCAACAGCCATCCACCTCACACATGCACACTGTCCATGCACCTGCACCCAAGTCCAGCACACCTCCTCCTCCTACAACCACTCCCTCTACCTCCACTCCCATTCCTCCTCCCACACCACACCCCTCTGGTCCTAACAAGCTTTTCCTTTCCCACCTTGATCTCTTCCCTACCCTAACCCCGTCCTTCCCGTAAGAGGAAAGTCCCCCCAGTTCAGTACCTCCAGCTCCCATTCAACTCCTGTTCCTCCCTCTAAGAGCTCCCCCACCACTGAGGGGAACAAGAATGGCATTCCGGCCCCCCGTCCCAAGGCCACTCCTCTGCCCCTACCCAGAAGGGCAAGGACCCAAGCCCAAGGACCCCCATCCCAAGAACCCCCCAACCACCCTGCCCCCTGAGGTACCTGCCTGCCATCTTAATGATTTCCATGCCCAGTGGAGGGCCTAGGCTGGCAGGAGTCAATTTCGGCCTTGGACGTTGCCCTGGGGCAATTAATAACTTTGGACTGGCCAATGGCCCTTTCTGTACATATATATATTTATATTTATCTCTTTTTACCATTGAGGTCGCTGTTCCCACCTAATTACAGTGGTTGGACAACAGGTATGTGTCCTGGCTTTCTTTGCTCCTGGGTTATGTTGCTGATGATTTACTCTGCAGATTGTTCTGGGTGTGTGGCATGTGTGTTTGGTGTGTGTTGTGTGTGTGTCACTCTTCCCTCCCTCCCTTGTGTGCTAGGCAGCTGTACTCAATGTCATCATCTTCCTTCGGCGTTGGTGCTCCTGGACGGCCATCACGTGGTACAGCATCGGGAAGACTTCCAGTTCGGGTTTCATGGCGGCCGCGGACTCCTCTGTGTCCCTGGAGATGAGTGTCTCCTTTTATATGATGTGTTTCCGCCAGGCTTTTGGTAGCGATGCTAACGCCCCAGAAATCCTGGCAGTCTGCTATGTCATAATATGGTGGGTGGATCCTTGTCTTCCTTCAGCCTGTAGGTGGCTACCGCCGTGGTCCGTGGCCGTACCGCACTGGCGGTTGGGGTGGTACATTGGCTGTCTATGGGAGGGATCACCGCCATGGTCATAATTTGGCGGTCATTACCACCAGCCTGGCAATGGTACTACCACTATCACCGGCGTGGCGGGCACCTGACCTCCAATGTCATAATGAGGGCCTCAGTCTGTTGAAGTGATGAACTATCAACAACTGGGAAAAATGGAACTGAAATATTGATATATACCTTCTACTAATACAACCTCCATGGTTAATGCATAATGTAGTCTTTGTGCCATCCTGGAGCCTTATGAAGTCTTGTATTACTATAGTTTACCTCGATATCTGGGCATTCCTTGGATTCTTCTGTGGAATTTCCATTGATCTGAAGGTGGTGGTATGGAGCCAATCTATCCATGCCCCACAGCCTTCCGTCCTCAAAAGTGATTACATTTTTTCCTACTGCAATTATCCTCAATGGTTTTGAAAATTTACTCCCTCTTCCTTGCCCAGGATAAGAAAGTTTGATTACTTCTTATTTTTGCACTTTCCAATTGCTCTCCCTGGTACTTTGTTTTAAGTAATACCTTTTTTTATATTTCTTTTGGTCGAGTTCCAAACGTTGATTCATTTTCTCTCAACAAACCTATGTGGGTGCTCCTCCTCCCAACCAACTTGGGGACATTTTAGTACTGGGAGATCAGTCTTTTAAGGCCAGGAAAGGTGAAATATTTGTGACTAGGTTAGGTGCTATGTGATATGAAGATAGCATATTTTGAAGGGCTTGGTCCGCTGGAATTCTTGACATGTTAGCTAGTTGTAGACAACCCTTGATCATGCGGTTGACTCTCTCAACTAACCCATTTGCTCTAGGGCAGTTCAGTGCTCTTTTGAGGTGTTGTATGGACATTTTTTGTAGGAAATCACACATCTTATCAAGAAACAGTACAAACCTGGCTCAAAGAAATTAACCTTTGACCCCCAACTTTCACAGAATGCCAAGTCACTTGGATTCATACTGGACACTAAACTCATTCATAGGCAACACTTTGCCAAAAAACAAAGATGACTTGGTACCAGCTCTCTTTTTTAAATAAAGTCAAACTATTTCTTACAGAAAGCAACTTCAGAACTGCTGTCCAAGCCCTCCTACTTTCCCATCTGGATGGTGCTAATGCCTTGCTTGATGGCTTCCCAGTCTCCAAACTGTCACCCTTTAGGGACATCACAAAGGAAATGTGATCACATCACCCCCATTGTGATGGAAATCCATTAGATCCCTTTGCCGGCTCCCAACATCTTCAAAATCTGATGCATCATTTACAGAGCCATCATGGACAGCACCCTGGCTTATCTTGCAGAAAAGCTCATTATCTCTGGTGGTGCTCAGCACACCTGCAGCCAGAACTCTATTAAGAAGCTTAAAAAAGAAAAGACAAGACAGAAGGCCTTTTCCATGTATAATCCCAGGATCCAGGATCTGGAAAAAACATCCTCATATCCATCAAGGCAGCCACATTGATGTTCCAATTTAGAAAACAGTTGAAGAATTACCTCTTTAAAGATCACTACAACAGATCACTACATCACAGTGCATTAAAATTCCACAACCTAGATTCCTTTCTATTACTCATTCACTTTATGCTTGTCTTTGACCATGTAAATTAATTTGCTGCCTTTTGGCTAGGGTAGCGCTATAGAATGACAAATACATATGCAGACATTGGACTAGTAATCATCAATTTGATGACTTTTAGGTTTTTATGATGAAGCCACCGTACACATCTTAATCAATCTTACCTCTTTTTAAGCCGTAGTTGCCTGAGGGAAATTCATGTTTGTTATGTGGGTTTCTTGGATGCATGGTGGTGGGTGTTTTGGGCATTTGATGATGGCTGGTCTGAAGTATAGTAGTGTGAGTTGGTGTAAAATGGTATTTGGATGGACGTATCATGGTGATTATGTTCCCATATGATCCTGCTTGTGTTGCCATATGGTGGTGGATATTTTTGTGTAAGATGGTGATTTTGCGGACATACGAAGATGGGTATTTTTGGATGTGATGTTGATTGTATGGACATTTAGGGGGTCATTCTGACCCCGGCGGTCGGGAGCACCGCCAACAGGCTGGCGGTGCTCCGCAGGGCATTCTGACCGCGGTGGTATGGCCGCGGTCAGAACAGGAAAACCGGCGGTCTCCCGCCGGTTTTCCGCTGCCCTGCAGAATCCTCCATGGGGATTCCGACACCCCATACCGCCATCCTGTTCCTGGCGGTTCGCCCGCCAGGAACAGGATGGCGGTATGGGGTGTCGTGGGGCCCCTGGGGGCCCCTGCAGTGCCCATGCCAGTGGCATGGGCATTGCAGGGGCCCCCGTAAGAGGGCCCCACAAAGAATTTCAGTGTCTGCTTAGCAGACACTGAAATTCGCGACGGGCGCAAATGCACCCGTCGCACCTTACCCACTCCGCCGGCTCCATTCGGAGCCGGCTTCCTCGTGGGAAGGGGTTTCCCGCTGGGCTGGCGGGCGGCCTTCTGGTGGTCGCCCGCCAGCCCAGCGGGAAAGCCAGAATGGCCTCCGCGGCCATATGGCGGTCCCCGCCAGGCGGGCGGCGACTGCCGCCCGCCAGCCTCGGAATGAGGCCCTTAATGTTGGCTAGGTTGGCCTAAGATATTGCTTGTGTTGTAACTTTATGGTGGGTGTGTTGACACATGATGGGTCGTTTGTTGGTGCATGATGGTGGGTGTATCCCTGGCCTATTCTCTCCTGCTGTATGCCTTCTACCTCCCTTGCATCTCCTTTGTAATGCCCCCTGGCCCTCTGCAGCCTCTATGGGTGCTTTGTCTCCCAATTACCCAAAGGATGGCATCCTGCTGGTCCTCTCTGTGCGTCGCCATGCCTCACCCCTGCTGCCCTTCCATACGCTCCTGCCCCTATGCTTTTACTTCCCGCTATGTGCACAGAGACTCTAGTACTCCCCTGTCTGCGCCAGCTGGCCTGCATCTGCTGGATGCCTCTATGATTTGATTGTTCTGCCACTAGCTGTACTTGATAGCGCGTCCATTCTTTATAAATTGCTTGTACTCGGACACGCTGGAGGTCGGTGGACCTTTTAACCTAGTTGGGCTCTCGTCATCCAAGAATAGTCGGGTCACTCAAATCAATCATCGATAACTAATTATAATCAACAACCGATAGTCGATTAATAATCAATCAATACATTAATAATCAATAACAATCAGTATTTTGACGCAACATGACCTTTCAGTCATGAATAACCACACCAGTTTATTCGAAGTTAGTGAGTTTATTTCCCTATATTAACAAAGCTAACACAATGTATATAAGTCTCCAAATCAAATAATATATGTATACGAACATTACTAGCTGTCCATAACGGCGGAAGAAACGCAATCTACGCAAAATCTGAGTTATAATGCACTCGGTTATAGCAATGCAAATCACTAATATAAGCAATTGAACTTGGATAATTGCATACATCGGTCAGCATAACAAGATCTCAGTTCAACATGGTGCATCAGATGAATGCCTCTACTAACCTCTAATTAGCATTGGCATGTAGGGCTTCATGCAAAACGAATTTAGTCAACACAAATTTAGAAAACTTCTAGCTTGGGCTCTATCAAAATAGCAGTTGGTACCTAGGAAGGAAAACACAATGCATAATACAATTATCCTTTCATATTTACCAAATACAATCAGCATTCAAGAAAAACCTTCGTCCTTCAGGTATCGGTTCGATCAGCATGGGGCAGATTTCAAAGGGGCAAAGTTAAGGGCAAGTTTCCTTGCGGCAGCAAGGGAAATGGGGCAAAGTTACTGCATAGGCAAGACGGGGCTGGTTTAAAGTTAAAGTCTCTAGGGTGAGAATTCTTTAAAGTCTCTTTCTCTGCGACAGAGAAAAGGCATCAAGATGTCGTCTAAGATGGCGTCTGGCATTTGGCTTCAAAATGGCATCAAGGAAAATGGCTGACTTCTCTTTGTTTGGTGGGTTTAAGTAAGAAACATTCCAAATTGTTCAGGATCTTCCATTGGAGGGTTCATAGGGTGGCTTCAATCTGACCAATGAAAAGTGTCTTTCTCCTAGTACTCATTTATGCATACATTGTCCTTGGAACACAAGTTGCAACAAAGTTTGCCAATTATTTCGGTATCAGTACTTTTATTGTCCGCACCTGCAGAGACTGACCTTGCTAAAAAGGGATGAAACCAGCCTAGCACGAAACCTTGAGATAAAAGTATTAGTCATCTCTACTGGAAAAATACAACCTTTAAAAAAAAATCTGTCTTTCTTAATGCAAGTGAAAACCACACAGTTAAATTTGAGACCAGGCGACTAGGCCAAAGCCTCTACTAAATTTAAGCTAAGCATATAACAGTTTTGACAAGAAAATCATAGAATACATTTGCAATTATGACAGATTACTACATTTTCAATTCTTCATGATTAATATAAGCTTGTTTATGATAATGACGAACTACTCCGTGGGCACAATTTCCCACGTACATTATTTTTCTTTGCTAAAATCACACTACCTTATACGATTTTGATTATATGATATATGAATATATGTTAGACCTTCTTTTCTGCGTCATCATACTCTACAACCCCTACAGCCCCTCTGCCTGCCTCCTCCCCGCTTTGTGCCCCACTGCCTGCAGCTCATATGTGTGTCTAGTCATCCCTCTGCAGGCCTTGTGCTACCCTGCTCCACTCCTGCTGGCTCTCTGTGTGCTCCCGCCCTCAGCAGCCATTCTGTGTGCCTTCGTCAGCATACTATTTTGCATGACTTGCTGCTATTTTCTGACGTAGGTAACAGATCTAATGCATCCTGCATAATGGACTGAAATGAAGGAAAAGATACTACGCCTTGTTCTTCTGCTATTTTCTCATTAGCATTCACCGTGAGACTTGTTGAAATTCAGCACACGCAAAATGCAAATGTATCACTCCAGTAATGAGATTTACATTTCGTCCATCAGAACTTTTGTTAGCAGCAATGATTTTACCCTCAAAGTGACTATTACACACCACTGTTGTGGAATTGAAAAATGTGTTGCAATGTTAGGTGTGTTTAGGTTTTGGGAAATGGTTTAAAGGTAATTAAGGAACACACTGTTGAGAACGAGGAGAGGTAGAGATGTGGGGTCAGTAGAATTATTCTGGCGTGAATCTAGAGACTAAATAGAGTTAGGGGAGGCATTAAAATGAGGATGACTAGAAAATATTTTAACCAATTGTGGCCGGATGGTGAAAGATGTTGTGTTCCAAGGATTTCGGTCACTCCTGATAAATTTCTCTTGACCTCTATTCTGCGATGTTATACCTACTAGCCTTTTGGAGTGGAGAAAATGGACAGGTTCCCATGAGGCCTTCTTCATATCTTACTTAGTTAATTGCTTATTCCTACTACCCCTCCTGGGTTACAGACCATCAGCCAGGACTCTCCATCCATCTCTGTCCTGGGCTTTTCTATCAATTTGACTCCAGGTTTAGCCTATCTCCAAGCAGTCTGACGCAAGGCCTCGGTGCAGATGTTTCTTGACCTTCCTCTTTTCCTTCTTATCTTACCTGATGAAACACCCATATTGTGATGGACAGTCAGTGCTGCCGAAGGGTCCCCCGGCCTACAACACTGATTAGAGCAAACACACAAATATGAGATTTGTATACTGAATTTTTTTACACTCCAGCCCGTATAAAATATATCTAGAAAAATGCCAACAAAATTCTCATACATAATGTCAATAGCAAACACATTATACAGAATGAACACATTCGGCATTATATTAGTTAGCTACATGTTCTGCAGCTATCTAGCCCTAGTTGGTGTTAGCTAATAATCTGCCAATAGGAGAGATAAGATACAGAAGGTGCATAACTGAACAGAGGGCTGACGCGGCCTGATCTGATCGAGTGCACAGACTGCACTGGGTCAGATCAGGCTGACCTGCCAAATGTCTTTGGAGATGTTGGTCCCTGGAACATCAGTCCTCTCTGCTCGAAGACAAAGCCCTATTTGTTGCAGTTCTCACTGAGATGCAGTGAAGGTGCTTTTATTATGTGATGTGGTGAAAACAATAGCATGAGAAATGTTATAACAAAATAATCATATACATAACCTTTTACCTTGGTCAAAGCAGTCATGGTAAGTAGCTTGTTGGGTCCTAAAGTGGCAGACTATATTACTCTATTGGCCATCAGCATGCGGTAGATCTCTTCAGTTATTCGATGCCTGTTCAGTTGGTGATGGGTGGTTTATTGCAGTGGACTGGGACAGTACTGGATGTGGACATACCCTGCAGCTGTTTCGTCTTAAGTGAGTGTAGGAGTGTCAAGCAATATAAGAGCATTTTTATGCAGCCTCTATGAACTACAATCGACCAATGAGTATTTTAATGCAAGAATACAGTATAGTATGGTTGCACTGAATGAGGCATCGCTGAAAATGTCAAAACTGAAAAAAATAATACTTAATAGATGGACCTCGGCTTCTTTTATTTTCTATACCGTGCTGGGCACCCAGGGGCACACCTGTCAGTAGTGCCGCAGGTGGCAAGGCATAGGGGCCCGGAGGTATGAATGGCTATTTCACCCCAATCAAGGCTGCACTTTACCACATAGCTTGGGAGTAGGGGCCCAGTTTCTTCACTTACAACGAGACCAATTAAACACTTACAATGTCACTGGGAAGAACCAGCCTAAAATGGAGGATTTTAACCTGACCACAGTATTAGTGAAGTGGAATCTTTGAATCCAGTAGATTTATTCTTAAAAGCAGCCATAATCGTGAAGAAGTTTTCAATTCCAAATGTGTTTGTGCCTTCATCACCATGCCCCATTATCATTGTGAATGCAAGTGTGAGCTTGCACTAATCTTCCCTGGTTGGTAGCAAAGACCAAGAGCTTTATAATCCCCAGTAGTATAGATTATAGGAGAAATGTAAATTCAGACTTTGAAAGATGAGCAAAGAAAGTAAAATGTGAAATGTATCTGATTCTTTGATGCCTGACACATAAATTCCATATACTTCACGCCAAAGACAGTAAGTGGGGTTTTCAACAGAATTAATTATAGCTAGCAATCAGAAGATAATCCTTATTCATCAAAGTTCTCAAGAAAGCCAGAGCATTTCTGCCGCAGAACTGTAATTAAAGAGCCAAATACAAGCCATCTTTTCAAAGGTGATGTGGGCGTGTGCCTTCTTTTCAATTACAAAAGCCCACCTAGTTACTCGATGCATATGGATTATTGGAATCCAAACTTTACTGATGAAGGAATATACTTTGTTTGTTAAATATGAATGTAAAACAAAATGCAGAGATACACATGCAAATTAAGGCACTATGAGTTCATAAAACCAACCCTCCTTATAAGGTGTTCTTCAAGGTCTGAAGTGGAAGCTTCTTTCCCCAGCCCTATAGACAACCTTTGTTAATTTCACATCAGTGTCCTCCTTCTTACCTACTATATCAGTCAACGTGATCCTTCCAGCTTATGATAAAAAACCTTGCGAAAATGTGGAGCCACACCAGACAACCCATGACAAGTGGAGAGGAAGCACTAATTCCTGTGGTCTATCCAGTGAATTTTAAACCACAAGACCCTGATGATCTTTCATCACAAACATGCATACCAAACCTTGCCATCCTCACTCCTGTGTGAGAGATCACGGATACATCTTCCATGCCACTGCCTTGAAGACAACCATAAACACTTACCCATCAACAGCACACCAAATGAGTCAAATCTATCCAATGATCCATTAACCACGCATTATAACATTAATCACATACATTTGCAACTGTATTTTGTTATGGACAACACCCACTCTGGCCATGGTAACGGTGAGAAAGTCTGCCAACAACCAAAACTTAGCCAATTAGACAGCCTGTAATGAAGTACAATTCCAATTAGCCACAATGTTTTAGTCTACATCATCACTGCAAGAAGAATATCAGCTTAAGTGCTCAAATTATTTTTCAAAATGAGATACCAACCAGCCCTCACTAATTCCAGACAACCTTTTCCCAACTAAAACACCCTGCCTAAGTCCACAAACCTCTGAAATCAACTAGCCCCACCAGGTTGCAACTAACACCCACCAACTTTAACTCCAGTATCTTCAACACCCATGTACTTTGTGACTTCCACAATCTTAATAGTGCTTTTTGGAGGGGGTCTTCCCGGCCTCTGGTAACTGGGCAGCACTGGAGAACCTTCAATGAAGGCTGATGGGGGACCTGCTGGAAGGAATGGGATGGTGAGGAGGTGGATGAGTGAGATGAAGAAATGATGCTGTTGCTGACGGTGGAATGTTTGTGACAGCATGACAGACAACATGGCCACATGTCCCTCCACTAAATCCCTGTGAAATCACGGCTATTGACTGTTGTTCACCATTTCACCCTCCAGGTGTCCATTTCCTCTGCCAACCACAATTCCCAATATCAGTGAGCAGTTCAAATGTCTTGGTGCAGCTGCTTGTGACGTCAAAATGTTAATTGTAAATGCTGCCAGCTTATGTAATAAAACTCACTTTTTAAATGCCAACTACTTTAAAGTTGAGATTAACTTGTCGCGGTGATATGTTGAATAGCCAAGGAAGATGGGGTGAAACTTGAATTTATCTAAACCTATTGAGAGCCCAAACAGAGAAGGCAAACATTCTCTGTTCATGTTTCCAGTATTGGAAACAACATACCAATTGACATGATCATCAGCACAGACTCTCCTACAGTCCCAAAAAAGCTAAAGGCATGCTTCTTCAAGAAGTAGTAACCTTGCCCTGGACGTCTGTCCTTCATTTTCACCCAAATAGTGTGCGTTCCCTGGCACCAAACATTCTCTGGTGCACTCTGCTGTTCTTGAGCTAGATCTGTACTCTAAAAATACCACAAATACATACACAATAGCCCATATGGAGCCTGGGCACATTGAGTAATTCAATTCCAGTGATTATTTTGTTATACAACTAGGTTAAGGGGGCACAGTGAGAACAGCATTGATATGGCTATCTAGCCCCAACTGGAAAATAAATCCCTGGTTTAAGTGGAACCACTGAATACTGTGGAAAAACTGTATCAAACCACCTCCGATCTCAGATGAAACAACCGGTCTGTGGAGGAAGTGGTTGGGTGGTGGGGTTTGTCTCAGGAATTAATGGTCATGAACACTGGTTCCTTTTCTCTTTGGTAATTTAAGTCAATACCCACTTAAATGCAGCAGTACCAGCCAAGAACGATATCTTCAGAGATGGTACTAAAAGCAAGGCCGCCTTGGTCCTAGAGTAAGTAATCCTCACAAATGCGCCTGGGTGTGATGGGTAGTGGTGTGTATGGATCATGCTGAATATTTCCTTTCTCATACAGAATTTGAAACGTACATTTTTTGGTTTCAACATTCAAAAACTGTTTCATATTTCAGATTATATGTGCTACTATAAAAATCAACCTGATTTTAATGTATTGAAAACCAGTGAGTGAAAAACAATTTTGCAATACTACTGTACCAAGATAGATGTATGAACCACTAACTACAAAATGAAATAGCACTGCTGCAGGAAGTTGTTTGTAATCTAAATTGATTAACTAATGGCAAAGTTAATAAACCATTTGAAAGAAAGCGTTGAAATATTTGAAAAAGATATGCTGCTTGACATGATATGAAATCAGGAGGCCAAAGCAAGAAACCCAGTTACAGAAAATCTAAATCTGAAGAGTCCCTGGCATAAGGAACTCTCGCTCATGGTATGTACCACTAGTAGGAAGAAGGTGGATATTTAAAGCAGTGGGTGGAGCCACTAGCGAAGACAGAAAGAAGTCCTATCCAGGGAAAAGTACGTTTGATTTCAAATATTTGAGCAGCTTAAGGAGAAGGCAAATGAGCATAAAAAGATGCTAGAGAACAGGCAGTTGCTGATTTGATTCTAAATTGGTGCTAGGAAGCTATTAAGAGAAAGTTTAAGTTACAAAAGCTTGGAATGAAACAGACCCACAAGAGAATTCAAAATCAAATTAGAAGAATAGGGTTAGGAGTAGAATCTCTATTGCCCAACCTGCTCCTTATCTATTTTCTCAAATTACCACAGACAGATCTGATCATATTGAAGAAGAAAGGGGTGAGGAATGTTTTCAATGTTCCCACGTCAGTGTGTGGGGCTATGGAAGCTCAAGCCATGTCACTTGGAAATGGTCCAGTCCTGGCTACCCAGCTAGCACCAGCGGCACAAGGAAACAATGTGCAAGCAAATGCACTGGGTGCAGTGAGATACGGCTGGTGGCAAAGTGTCAGAGGAAGGCACATGGTGCACACAATGGGATGCTGACTCAAATACACCACATTTTTGATCTACCCCCAAGTCCGTTCAGGTCGTACTGGGATTGAATGGGCTGGGCTCATAGTCTGACTATAATCCAAAATAGTCTAATGCGCACTGTGAGCCAACTAGCTAGGGAATCATTACTGAATACCTGTGAGGCACACCACACAATTTATTCTGGAGCATTGTGGAGGATGAGTCCTGAGATGGATTCCCCAAATCACTTTTTCTCTTCAGAGTATACCCAGGTAGTAGGTGGAGGTTAGATGTACAATGGTCTCCTGCATAATTATTCAACATCAGTAAGCAATTCTCTAATATTTGTGACAAATGTTAAAGGTTTTGAGAAGAACTACAGACTATGTTTGAATGTTATAAAGCCAATTGGGTGGATGAGAATCCTAGTTGCTGAAATTGGTGGTGCTTAGTGAGGTGAGAGATAGTAATTGATTGATGGAAAAAAGCAATTGTCCACTTGCAGCTGCTGATGAGGCTCCTTTGGCTGTGTCTAAAGATGGCTTGTTGAGTACTGGGTTAGAAGTATGTCTGGTCAAAACTGACAGACACAACATTTAAATTGTGAGCAAAGTAAAGGGAGTCCTCTAAAGATTAAAGGGAGTTTCTGAAAGATATTCAGGCATTGCTCAGTCGGCAGAGTCTCTTCAGGAAGTTGTAGGTGCTGCCTTTGTGCTGGGATTATTGCTGAAGGTTCAGGAACAGCTGCATACTATCTGTATTGGGAGGCAAACAAAAGATTTGGCTGAATTAGTCACCATCTCCAATCATTGCATGATGGTACAGGAAAGGAATACTGAGTCAAACAAACCTAAATCGATGGCTTTACAAATTCAATAATTTTGACAGACTGCAAGATGGTGGGCAAGGGGAACGACAAACTCAATGGGAGATTGGGGTGGAAATGAAGGTGGGTGAAGGGCATTGAGCGAAGGTAAAGGAAGAGTAGCTGTTGCCCTCAGGGAGAATCATGTTTTAACTGTGTCAGTTGTGACACAGGAAGCTAGATTGCCCGAATTTTACATCTAATGATCCAACACAGCTTGAGGTCCATAAATATATTCAAATAATGCAAACCAGTACCAAAACTATTAGGACACTTCAAGAGGTGTCAACTACTCAGTACATACCATGATTCTGGTTAATCCAAATGGGCCATGTGAGAACTGTGCGATTAATAGTAAACCCATTTCATGATTGATTGTTACTGGTTCCATCTGGCCAGCTTTGTAAACCTCAAATTTCACTCTTTCCCTGTCTCAGGCATTTCCATTGCTGGGGTTCCCATCACATTACCATGCCTGTTTCTATTAGTTTAGGACCTATAACTGATCAACGTGCATTCTTGTTGAGTCCACCCTTACCTGGAAGCCTCCTAGAAAGAGACCTGTCATGAAAAAATAATGTAAACTATTTTCTGTACTAAATACATAATGTACCTCAATGTGTGTAAAATTGATGGAATATACGCATTGGCTGTTTTGTGTGAACTGGGCAATGGGGATGAACAGATAAAAAGGTGCAATATGAAATCATCTTATGAATTATTCAAACAGATCAACTCTTGCGCAAGGCCTTAAACTGTACAGCAACACATATTGGTACATGTTTAGTAACTTTTGATCCATTTGAGGTAGAAACATTCTTTGTCAAATCTGTAAATTATGGGTCAAATGATGGATCGGTGACCCCTGGCCTGATTTAAGGTCAGGATTCACTCCCCAAGCCTGCATCCGTGCCATCTACCCTGCCCTCACTGCTGCTGCGAGTTTGAGGCCCTTCACCACCTGCAGGCATCCACCTGTGCCTCATCCCTGGTGTCTAGTATTGCCGTAAGTATTGTGTGTCTGTCTTGTCACTGTCTTACCATTTTGCCTTTTCTACTGCTTCATCTCCGTTTTCCAACCTCTATTTCCATTCTGTGAGCCTTTTTTACCTTTTCCTATTTCTTTCTGCCCGTTTTCGGCTTCCCAGAAGCCGTTTCACTCTGCTCACCCTCTCCCGCTGCTGCGTCCCTTGTGGCCCTGCCCCCCCACACCACCATTTGCCCACCGCTCCCACCTCCCAGCTGCTCCTCCCTCCCACCTCCCCTTCTTAATGGCGGCCGCTGCGCGGTGCAAAGAGTGACCCCTGTCCTGATTTAAGGTCGGGATTGACTCCCCACGCCGCGCAGCTCCACCTGACTGCATTCGTGCCCTCTACCCTGCCCTCGCTGCTGCTGTGAGTATGAGGCCCTCCACCACCTGCAGGCACCCACCTGCCCCTCATCCCTGGTGTCTAGTGGTTGCCGTAAGTATTGTGTGTCTGTCTTGTGACTGTCTTTCCATTTTGCCTTTTTCACTGCTTCATCTCCGTTTTCCATCCTCTTTTTCCCTTTCTGTGAGCCTTTTTTGCCTGTTCCTAATTTTTTCTGCCCGTTTTCGGCTTCCCCGAAGCCGTTTCACTCTGCTCGCCCTCTCCCGCCGTTGCGTCCCCTGCGGCCTGCCCCCGAGACCCCATTCGCCCACCACTCCCACCTCCCAGCTGCTACTCCCTCCCACCTCCCCTGCTTAATGACGGCAGCTGCGTGGTGCAAAGAGTGATCCCTGACCTGATTTAAGGTCGGGATTCATGCCGTGCAGCTCCACCTGACTGCGTCCGTGCCCTCTACCCCGCCATCGCTGCTCCTGCGAGTTCGAGGCCCTCCACCACCCGCCTGCGCCTCATCCCTGGTGTCTAGTGGTTGCCGTACGTATTGTGTGTCTGTCTTGTGACTGTCTTTCCATTTTGCCTTTTTTACTGCTTCATCTCCGTTTTTCAACCTCTTCTTCCTTTCTGTGAGCTTTTTTTGCCTTTTCCTCATTTTTTCTGCCTGTTTTCGGCTTCCCCAAAGCCGTTTCACTCCACTCGCCCTCTCCCGCCGCTGCGTTGCCTGCTGCCCTGCCCCGCACCCCTGTTCGCCCACCACTCCCATCTCCCAGCTGCTCCTCCCTCCCACCTCCCCTTCTCAATGGCAGCCGCTGCACGCTACAAAGAGTGACCCCTGACCTGATTTAAGGTCGGGATTCACTCCCCACGCCGCGCAGCTCCATCTGACTGTGTCCGTGCCCTCTACCCCACCCTAACTGCTGCTGCGAGTTCGAGGCCCTCCACCACCCGCAGGCACCCGCCTGCACCTCATCCCTGGTGTCTAGTGGTTGCCGTAAGTATTGTGTGTCTGTCTTGTGACTGTCTTTCCATTTTGCCCTTTTTACTGCTTCATCTCAGTTTTTCAACCTCCTTTTCCTTTCTGTGAGCCTTTTTTGCCTTTTCCTATTTTTTTCTGCCCGTTTTCGGCTTCCCCGAAGCCATTTCACTCTGCTCGCCATCTCCTACCGCTGTGTCCCCTGTGGCCCGCCTCCCGCACCCCCACTCGCCCACCGCTCCCGCCTCCCAGCTGCTCCTCCCTCCCACCTCCCCTTCTTAATGGCCGCCGCTGCATGGCTGCATAACGGCCACGTGCAGTTGGCGCACGCAGCTGGTGCGCCAGAGGCAAGCCCATCTGTGCCCTTCCGCCCCTGGACCGCACCTAGCACCAGACCCCCTGACCACCACACCCCCCACGCCGCCCAACGCTGCTACAGTGCCATCGACCTCCATGCCCTCAACACAGGCCACTCTGCCACCTGCTTCCAAGCAACCCCGCAGTTCACCCACGAACCCTTCTCCTGCCGGGACTGCAGCTTTACCTGTCCCCAAGCCGCTAAGCATCCCGCCAGAACCAAACACAACCACCTCAGCTGCATCCTCCTCAACACCCGCTCCGTCCACAAGCACACCAGCGAACTTTGGGACCTACTCACCTCATCATCCCCAGACGTCGCCTTCCTAACTGAAACCTGGATGAACCCCTCCTCGGAACCCAACATCGCCATAGCCATCCCAGAAGGCTATAAGATCACCCACAGAGACCGCACCATTAGACCGGGAGGAGGGATCGCCATAGTCCACAAAAACACCATCAGAATCTCGACCAACACCGAGGACGCTCTTGATGCCGCCAAACACTTACATTTCCAGATTCACATCAACGCCAACACCACCCTCAGAGGAACTCTTGTCTACGGACCCCCCAGCCCCCGGCCACAATTCAGTGACTCCATCGCCGACATAATCAGCACCCACGCCCTTGCCTCTACAGACTACATCCCCATCGGCAACCTGAACTTTCACCTCGAGAACACCAACGACAGCAACTCCACCACCTCGGTCTCAAACAACTTGTCACAATGCCCACCCACTCTGCCGGCCACACGCTCGACCCTGTCTTCTCCGCCAGCAGCCATGTCACCTGCAGCCACACCACCAAACTCCACTGGACCGGCCACCGTTGCATCCACTTCACCTTCCAGAAACTCGCCACGCACCACCAACCACAACAGATCCCCTGCCGCAGCAGGAACAAGATCAATGAAGACCAACTGATCTCCATCCTCGCCCAAGCCCCACCACCCATCACCACTGACCCCAACACAGCCGCCCTCAACCTCAGACAAGGGATAGATGACTGCACCAACACCCTCACCCCGATCAGGAAACCCCCTAACAGCTGCACCATAACTAAGGCCATCTGGTTCACCACCGACCTTCAGGCCTACAAACGGGAGTGCCGGAAAATCAAGAAGCAAACCGAGAGCAACCACACCGCCCTCAAAATCGCCATCCGCAAGCACCACCAGCTCATCCAGACCACCAAGAGATCCTTCTACAAGGAACGCATCAACAACAACGCTCACAACAGCAAAGAGTTCTTCAACATCGTTAAGGAACTCGCCAACCCCAGGTCCTGCTCCAACGACTCCCAATCCCTCACAAGACTTCTGCAACTTCCTCTCCACCTTCTTCCACCGCAAGATCACGGACATCCACAACAGCTTCAACACCTCGACCCCCATGACCTCCGCTGCCACCACAAACCCCGGCACACCGGACCCCAGCCACACCAACCTCTTGCTCTCCTGGACCCACATCAATGACGAGGATACCACCAAAACCATGAGCACTATCCACTCCGGCTCACCCTCTGACCCCTGCCCCTACCATGTCTTCAACAAAGAAAGCTCCATCATCACCCCTCCAACTCCGTATGATCATCAACAGCTCCTTCGAGACCACCACGTTCCCGGAAAGCTGGAAGCACGCCGAAGTCAACGCCCTGTTGAAGAAACCCAAAGCAGACCCAAGTGATCTCAAGAACTACCGACCCATCTCCCTCCTCTCCTTCCCGGCGAAGGTCATCGAAAAGATCGTCAACGGCCAACTGACCCGCTTCCTTGAAGACAACAACATGCTGGACACTTCTCAATCCGGTTTTCGCAGCAACCACAGCACCAAGACCGCCCTCATCGCCGCAACTGACGACATAAGGATCATGCTCGACAAAGGCGAAACTGCGGCCCTTATCCTCCTAGACCTCTCGGCTGCCTTCTACACTGTCTGCCACCACACCCTTCGCACATGCCTCCACGACGCAGGGATCTGCCACAAAGCCCTGGACTGGATCACATTCTTCCTCTCCGGCAGAACCCAAGGAGTTCGCCTCCCTCCCTTCCTTTCTGAAGCCACCAAGACCATCTGCAGCGTTCCCCAAGGATCCTCACTCAGCACTGCTCGCCAACATCGTCCAATCCTACAACCTCAACATCATCTCCTACACCGACGACACCCAGCTGATACTCTCACTCACCAAAGACCCCGCCACCACCAAAAACAACCTCCACAATGGATTAAAGGCCATCGCCAACTGGATGGAGAGCAGCCGCCTGAAACTGAACTCAGACAAGACGGAGATCCTCGGTTCCAACCTCTCCGCATGGGACAACTCCTGGTGGCTGGCCACCCTAGGAACCGCACCGACGCCCACCAACCAAGCACGCAACTTGGGATTCATCCTAGACTCATCGCTCACCATGACCCAGCAAGTAAACGCCGTCTCATCGTACTGCTTCAACACCCTCTGCATGCTCCGCAAGATCTTCAGGTGGATTCCCACCAAAACCAGAAGGATGGTCACCCAGGCCCTCGTCAGCAGCAGACTGGACTACAGCAACATTCGCTATGCGGGAACTACAGCCAAGCTCCAGAAAAAACTGCAACGTATACAAAACGCCTCTGCACGCATCATCCTCGACATCCCACACCACAACCACATCTGAGCCCACCTGAGAGATCTACACTGGCTCCCCGTCAACAAGGGGATCAACTTCAAGCTCCTCACTCACACTCACAAAGCACTCCACAACGCTGGTCCTGCCTACCTCAACGAGCGACTCACCTTCTACACTCCCAACCGTCAACTCTGCTCTGCCAACCGCGCCACCGTCCCTCGCATCCACCGAACTACAGCCGGCGGCAGATCGTTCTCCCACCTCGCCGCCAAAACCTGGAACTCCCTCTCCGTCCACCTACGTCAGACCCAGGACCTGCTGACCTTCAGGAAACGCGTCAAGACCTGGCTGTTCGAGCAGTAGCACCCCTCTACACCCCTCTCAGCGCCTTGAGACCCTGGCGGGCAAGTAGTGCGCTCTACAAATAACTGATTGATTGATTGATTATGTGCAAATGTGGCAATTCTATACTTATACGGAAAACATCACAGCCACAGAATCATATAATTCCAATAGCTCTGGTAAAAGCTGACACCATTTGGATGAATTTACAGCCTTTTTGTTTTTCCATGTTGTGTGTAGCTGTACTGCTTTCTCATCTCTGACATATTAAGGCTCATTCTTGTGCTTGACACTACCAAGCAAGGATTAAAAGATGTCTAGCTCATTGTCTCGAGGGTTGTATTTCTTTTCAAGTTATTTTTTGTTCTTCTCATAAGGAAACTGTGCACCTGCTGTCCGAGTTCTGGTTTTTGACATGTTCATTATTTTTGTGTGAAGTATGTATGAAGAAAATATGGAAAACATCTTGCAAATTGGGGTGGGATTAGCATTACGATGTGATTCGATGTGAATTTATAGAGCGCATAACTACCCAAAGGCTTCCCAGCGATAAGTGAGTGCAAGCCACGTGCCCATGTAGGAACAGGCCTCAATTCAATTAATGGGGATATAGTCAGGTTTTTAGCATTTTTCTGAACCTTAGCTCATTCTTTTCATTTCTCAACTCCCAAGGCATTACATTCCACACTTTTCTGTTTCAGGGCCATATGAGAGAAGACTCTGCCCCCTCCACCCCATTTGCCCCTTTGAATTTGAGGCACATTTAATAGCTGTGCCTTTGAGGATCTTACGGTTCTGCTGGGGGTGTAAACAGCCATGAGGCCCCTGATCAGATGGGGCCCTTTAAGGTTAATTTCCCCATGTTCCAGATAGAGTGCCTTCCTTTCTGCTACAGAAAGCCAGGGGACCTTGAAAATAATCCTTGCTGCTGTGTTCTGGACTACCTGAAGTCGCTTAGTGATGTATTTTGGTGACCCCAAATACAGGGAGTTCCCAAACTCCAGATGGGAAAGAATAAGTGCCTGGACCACTAACCTCCTAGAGTGTGGGGGTAGTAGAGCTACAATTGTTTGTAAGGTTCTAATCGGGCCAAAATGGGAAACAGCTACTTCTCTTTTTTTACCTGGGCCTCTATGCACTCTGGCTATCTGATTCCTGTTTGTGGCATCTGTTTATTTCCTAGAATCATCAACTCTGTTTCATCTCCGTTCAGCTTGAGTGAACAGTTTGCCATTCAACTTGCCACTTTTTCCAGGCAAGGGGCAAGTAGATGTTGTAAACCTCTTTGGCAGAAAGGAATACCACCAGTTGGGTGTCATCAGAATAGGAAATAATCAACACTCCAAATTCCCTCACTATATCTGCCAATGGATGCAGATAAATATTAAAAATTGTGGGACTAAGTGCAGAGCCTTGTGGGTCACCAACATTTCAGAGAAAAACCTCAGAATGGCATTGGGATTCCCATATTTGAAAGGACCTTTCTTTCAGGAATGAGGATAGCCAGTTCAGAGCTCCCTTTTTAATTCCTACTTTATTCATGTGCACTCGGGTCAAGGAGAATGATGGCCGCAGCCCCACCTTTAACTAGGTGAGATTTCAATTCTTCCATCACTGCTGGTAATACAGTTTCCATACCGTGTTGTGGGAAGACGCTGGTCTGGGTGAGGCTGAGAAACAAGTGATCCTCCAAATATAGTGAAAGGGATTGGTTCATGTTTTTCTCTAGGTCCTTCCCCAAGAGTGGAAGTAAGGAGATGGGTCTGAAATCCCCAGGGCATAAGGGATCAAGGTTGTTTTTTGTTTTAGAATAGGCTTGACTGTTGCACGTTTCTAAGCACAGGGACCTATCCCTGTTGAAAGCGGCAGTTTAAGGAGATCTAGCATGATGAGGAAGATTTCAAGGGCTCCTTGTTGCAAAATGTGAGGTGGTGCAGGATCTAGAGGAGATCCTGATTTCTCTTTGCCAACTAGATCTGATAGGATATCCATTGTAAGTGGGGTGCATTCTAAAATGCATGCCCTTTCCTTGTGCATCACCTGATTATTCGGCATATTGGACAAAGCCTTTTTGGACTGTTGTAGACTATTGTAAATACCAGCCACTTTGTCGTGAAAATACCTCGCACGTTTGTTACAACGACCCTACTGTCGGGGTGGGCAATGTATTATCCATGTGTACGGTGATCAGAGACTTAACAATGCGGCAGAGTTCCCTAGGTGCATTGACTGCTTCTAACATTACTGTTTCATATTAGGAGGCATGTGCCTTTTTAATTTCCAGGTGGTAGTGTCTGATAGCGTTAAATGCTCACTAGCCGAAGGAGAGGAAATGCTGCCACTTTGTACAGCGATATTTGGCTTTGCTTATTTTTCTGAATACACTTGTGTAGACTTCTAGTAGTGTTATGTCTCATCTTCCACAATAGGCAGACCCATATGGGGGTGCTGGTGATTTTGTTATATCACTCCGTAGGCATGGTACCAGATTATGATTGTAAAAATAATATTCCGCATAAATATCTAGATCTAAATACTGTTTGCAAAAATATAATTTACATAAATATTGTCCCATACGTAGGACACAATATTTATGACAGACATTGCCCGATTCACAAAGGTAAAGTTTGACTTGAAGTCTAAGTTTAGACTTGAAGTCCAAGGGCCCAATTCGCAAAGGGAAACTTAGACTTCAGGTCTAAGTTTACCTTTGTGAATTGGGCCCACATTATTTCTTTTACACGACCTTGTGACAAGCAAGCACCATGGGTATACATTTGGAAAAAAATATCAGATCCAGAAATGTTTCCATTTGCTAAAAAAATACACTATTTCTTTTGTATCTAATGCTGTGCAGAAAGGCCTCTGATTACTCATTAAATGTTATTAATGCAAGCTAGAAGTCATTGCTATGTATATTAATTCTAACATTCCGATCATGAATGTGACACTGAAGATCTACTACACCAGAGGTCCATACTATAGTTGTAATACTATAAGTAATAGTAAAACTTCCATTGTAAGCAAGGTTTTATCGTTTGGTCGTTGTGATGCATCTGCTTTCCTGTTTTTATTTCTTGATCGACATGTTATTGTATGGTATTTGTATTAATGAAATAATCTCAAAACTGGCTCTGCCGTGCATATATCGCTGTTCCACTTGGAGAGAACGCATGGCCGCAAGGTGGGATTTCACTTGGTTGAGGGCTGTGGAAATGCCAATGGTTCCCAGAGCCTGGGGTTGAGGTGCCCAAGGCCCACTGGTAGTCCCAAACAGCAAGCTAGCAGGGAGGCCGTGAGTACCAAGAAAGAGATGACAGTCCTGCAGCCACAAACTTTGAAAGCAGGGGTGATGGACTTGAGCAGTGTTAAGGCAGTGGGATTGAGAGTGGGTGGCCATTGGTCGGACCAGGAGCATGCCTGTGTGAGCTGCTGTGTGTTTGGCGTAGGGGTAATGAGCTTGGTGAGTAGGGGGTGCATAATCAGTGGGCATGTGGGCTGTGTTGGATCTTTCCTACAGGGAGACTTTGCAAGATAAGCAAATAGGAGATTCTTTTGCCAGTACCGCACTTGTGGCCCAAGCCAGGACTTTGGTTGCAGACTTGGGGCCAGATTTACAAGGCCCTAGCGCTTCTTAGAGCCACACTAGGGTAATTTTTTATGCTAATATGGCGTTAGGGAGGCAATTCTCCTTCGCCATATTTACAAAGTGAAGCAATGTTTGCATTTCGCCACTTTGCAACCCCTTGCGCCACATTATGTCTGTGCCAGGCATAATGTATGCAATGGGGGTGTTCCCCTGCAGGGAGGCCCGTAAAAATGGCGCAGTGAAATTTACAACATTTCACTGTGCCATTTTTAACATCATTTTTAATGCCTGCCTAAGGCAGGGTCTTAAAATTACGTGCCCATTACTTTCATTGGGCTTCCCTTTACTTTGAAGGATTAGCGCCACAATTTATGGCGCTAATCCTGTAAAGTACAATAATAGAGTCATCAATTCTGATGCTATTGTCCTAACGTGCGCCATATTATAAATATGGCGAAAACATGGTGTCGGTAGGGGGCCGCAGGGGGCGCAAGAAAAGTGGCACATCACAGCTGATGCTCCAATTCATTGTAAATCTGGCCCCAGGTGTGCAACACCTATTGGAGTAAGGCCTCCCTGAGTAGCCAAGTTTCCTTTCTTGGGCCTTGAGTGAGGATGGGTTGCATATTTAATTCTGAGAGAGAATATTTGAGGAGTGGTACTGCCTCTCCACAGACTGGTAGTTTATCAGCAGGTAGTGTGCCACTTGCAACTGGATCTGCAGTTAGTCCTTCCCCTGGGATTCGCCAGCCGTACCCTTCCGAGTGTGATCTCCATCTCTCTAGCTTCCTTTTGGCCTTCCTAAGGACCCTAACTGAGTGTTGGCATGGGCCCACTGTATACCTGTTGCTTGGGGGCTTTGACATGTAGAAAAGTAGACTTTTCTTGCAGGCCAGTAAGTGCTGGCCCAGCATGGGCAGAAGCAACTCCCTTATTCGCTGCTTTTACTAACTCAGGTCTTAGGTCTTTATTGGAAATTACTCGAACTCCCACACCTGGTGTTGTTACTTATGCATCAAACAAGCCTACCTAGAAGGTCCCTAAGGGGCGTACATCATACGAATGGCTTTTTGGAACTCAAATGTATGTTCCAGGTCTTGATAGTCCTGGCGTGGAGGCTGTGGATACACCCTTTGACATGAATTAACATGCCACTGTCCTGCAGGACTTACAACAGTTCCGTGATGACAACGCTTCTGCCAATGTTGCCTCCTTTGGAATCAGGGATGCACCAGTAACATCTACCAGCTGGATTCCTAAACTTGGGGATCTAGTGCATGAAAAGATTGCTGTGAAAAAGGAATTTGGTCCTTCTTATCGTGCACTGTTTCCAGTCCTGGGAATACACAGTACCAGAACTTTGATTCTACCAGTGCTGCCTGGCTCTAAAGAAACTTGCTTTGACTCCATCGACAATGTCAAGCTACACCATGTGGCCGATACTGCATAGCAGACCTATAGGACTCCTGAGCAGTGCCCGAATCCATCCCACTACAGACCAGGATGTTCCCCTACAACTCTTCAACAGCAACGTTGATACTTCTCTGAGCTTGGGGAGAGTGGAAAATGAGCTTTCATTAGTTCCACTTACAACTACTTCTACAATCACTAATGAAAATAATGAGCAGTTTCTGACAAATTGTACACAAACGGATGTCGTAATTTACTATGAACCACCAAGGGAGTCCTCAGCAAGTTCTTATCTTGAAAACACAGCTTCAGTTTTTTTGCGAACAGATTCTGGTTAGTTTGTCGACATTAACGACACTTTCAGCGACTCACCTGCCTCTACTGCAACAGAACTGTCAGAGCACATAAACTGACACACTGGCTTAAAATTAACTATCTCATTCGTCCATGGACTTATCTATGGCTTTTATTGACTGTACTTGCGTTTTTCCTTTGGATGAGGTTTGTCATTGTCTTCTTTCTCCTGATGCATGGTCATTTTCTTCCTGAACGCTCCACAGTAGAACTGGGGGGTGAGGTTTTAAAATCACATTTTTCATCCCACAAAATTCGCAGAGTTGTCTCTGGTGAACATTACAGCCATACCAATTCCTGATGGGATTGTTTGGAACAAAGTATTATTCAATACATATGGGCCTTCTGAGGTCATTCAAATACCATATGTATTTAAAATTTCCATGACAGACCCGGAGTGGTTTCTGATGATTGGGATGTGAAAACTGTTGAAGCTGTGATGTCTGATCCAAAGTTTTATACAGTATTTGAAAAGGAAGATGTGTACCAGTTTAAAGGAAATTATGGAGACATGTTCTGTTATAATTATTATGGACATTATTACATTCACAGGGCAAATACCCCAAAGATTACTTTTAAATATACACAATGGGAACACTGCCCGACTCCACCAGCAGGCAGTTCTAAAACGTATACTGAGAAATTTGCATATTTTTCCGGGCACAATGTCAAGAATGCTGAGTCGTATTATTTTAAATTGCCAGAAATAGAAAGTCAACATGTTTTATTGACAGATACAAAATTGATATACTCCGATGAATGTGTTTCCTGATTGGCTATAGAAGGCTGTGAGTACTGGTCAATTGACTTAAAAAGTGTGTGGGGAACACAAAATTGGCAAATAAGAGGAAGAGAAGCTTTATTTAGAGCATGTACGATTCCTGTTCAAATGATATTTTTAAATGAAACAGTACAACAAACAAGCTGTTTAGGCTTAGCAAACATTAAGGAACTGAATGCGCTCAGTATTCCCACCCCTGCTAAATTTTACAAATGGCAAAAGTATATAAATGCGTCCGAAGATCAACTCAATGAATGGGTCCAGAATGGTACATTTAATGCATCATTTTCACATCCTGGTGGGTGGGTATTGTGGCCTGTAGCAATGTTCCCTCTAATTATTCTTCCTGATATGCGACAATAGAATGTTTGTGTGCACTCTTTTCTTGCTTGTGTGCACAACCAAGTGATGAAATGTGCAGCTAGGCATATCAACCAGCAACCACTTAAATGTAGATAATAAGTACTGCCATTCCAATGGGTCTGGCTTTAAAATTAAAGTTACTCCTTAGTCACTGATAGGTTTAGGCACCGAATAATTAGTCATACATACACTCTGTCATTCATCCTTACACTTGTGCATCCATTAATCATGTATTAATTCTTGCATTCATCCACTTAAACAACCACTATACAATGTTTACACAAATTCAGACACACATGCAAGATAAATGAAAGCAATAAAAGTAGAAAAAAGAAAACATGCTACTGTTTAAAGATTGCAGATGTATGCTTGCAACAACACAATTAGACAAAGAAGGAGGTGGAATCTTGCTTGGTATTGTACATAGTGGCATATCGTTCCAGCTGACTCCATGTTAGAACTGTGCTGGACATCCTGCAATACTAAAAACAATGATACAGTATAAACAATATGATTCCATGATGGTCAGCTAATTTAGATGCAGCTGCTGTGTAGGTTTTAGTACACTGCAGATGAAGTAAGCATCAAGCAAGTAGCCAGTTATCACTGTGTTATATGATGTAGCATGCTTTAAAAATGAAAATAAAAAGAGATGAAGGAAAGAAATAAAAATGCACCTACAGGCAAAAAATGGAAAACTAAAAGACTGGCCTAACAGCTCGGGCAGTGAAGCGCACTTATTTTCAGATGGACGAGCATGTGTGATCAGACAAATTCCGTCACTTACAGGGCAAGAGAGACAATGACTGAAGTGAGCTTGCCCATTGCTCATGCTTTAAGATGTCAAGAATCGAAGGAGAGTGTAAATTATACCCGTACAGACCAGTGGGAGAAGAGGCCTGGCCAAATGCCCCTTTATTTTTTAGACGTACCTTTACATGTACTTATTCCTGTAATTATTAAACTTTACAGGAGCCTGGAAGACAATGTAACCTGTGAGCGTTTTGAAGAGATTCTAGCAGGATGTATTACAGTTCAAATCTTGAACCCTTAATGATTATTAAAAAGGGTAATCGGTACCAGATTCCTTACCTGAAAATTGTAATCTGGGAGATACCAAGTAACAAAATACATCTGTAGGCTTTAACAGGGTGCAATAACAATCTATCCATAAAGGCCTATTGACATTAACAGGTGTTTCATAACAAAAAAAAATCATGTCTACTGTCTTTCTCAGACCTTTTCATATATGAGACAGATCAGGCCTATGACACCTGAATAACTCTTCCCAATGAACTGATCAGGTCCCTAGCATTTGTCATTGGCTCGTCACGGTAATTAACTTAGACCAACTATATTGAGTATAAGCTTTCCTACAAGGTAACTATCAGGTATACTGCACTAAAAATACAAATATGTATAAAATTAGAGTTGCCTGCATAAATGCCGAATTTGCATTTTGTGTAATTATGCATTCATTCTGCATACGTTTTCCCACAATTTGAGTAGGTATGTGAATTTTGTACACCCTTAAGTTTTATTGCATTATGTTTTAGTTTAACATGTTTTTGTATTCCATTTTTAGAGTGGCTAGGGAGTTTTCTGCAGAACATATTAACCAAATGTTCTCAATGCAAAGATGGTGTCAAATAATTACTAATGGGGTGCCATTTCTAGATAATTATTTATTATTCTTCTCTGAAGAAAATGCTTGGTCTTATTTTGTGGTTGAGATAGAGGCAGTCTGAATAAGTGATTCACTTTGTTACACTGCTTTGACACTCTTTTGTGGAATGCGTTAATGTAACTCACTGATTTTATGAATCACTCAAACACTTCTGCACTAACACACCAACCTTTTCATGCTCTCATTTGCTCACCTACAAGCTCATTTTCTCAGTCACCGCTTTGAGATACCTAGTCCATGGGTATGTATTTTCAGTCGCCAGATAAAGTGCACTCTGTTACTATCATTCGAAGCACCTGCTGTGGGACAGGCTAATCATCAACCTTAAACTAACATGATGCACAAGGATCACACACACAATGATTGCTCTGCCTCCTCAAATTAAGGAACTCTGAAAACTCATGTGTCTGAGTTTATTGTGGCACAAGGGAGAATGTGGAAACTCATATACAGGTAGCCTGTAATGCTAGTCTGTGTCCTCCCAAAACTGGTGCACAATGAACTCATACCTTACACACCCTCCAGTGCAAAAAGAAAACAAACCCGAGGCCCAGGCAAACACTACAAAAAAATACTGAGTGGGTGATAAAATCATCACATTTCGTCTTGTTCTCTGGGGGTGAGCAGAGGGACATGGAAGACTGGCCTGAGGCTGCAGAGAAAGCTTTGGTAATTATTTCCTGCTCCTTCAGGACTAGCCTCTGTTTGCATTTGAAAAGACAAACACACCGTCTTTAAAAATGCACTTAGTAGTGCAACTTCAACATCAGTGGCACTTCAAAGGATCAAATGAAATATTAATTGAATCCTTTGTAGTGCGCGCTGATCGTAGGCATGTGTGCGGAAGGAAACCTATGTGTGTGTGCGCCTGCTCAGGCGCGCAGTTTAGAGGGAACTATGGCCTATAGACACAAATGGGTGCCATACGTGTTTTTTTAACTCCTCAGGAGGCTTTAGAATGAATAAGCAGGACCCTCTCAAAGTGTCCTCAGAACACTCAGGTATAGTGACAACATATAGTGTTGGGAAACTATGCCAGCAATGGATGAAGGTCTCCTCACTAGATGCTCTCAAAGAACATTTAAGTCTCCTGTCCAATAACACAGATTTACAGGATTTCCTGTTAGGCCACAGGACACCACGCAGAAAACGCTTCTTATATGCTGCATATAATGAAATATGGAAGCTTTTCCAACAAGAGGCGGCTGCCCAGTTAAGGCACATAGATCAGGAAAACTTACAGAAAGCATTAGCTGTTGTATATGATGGGATTAATACCTTGTGTGACCGAATATACACCTTAAATAACATTGTATCCTCTGCAATAGATATAGGGCCTGATTCAGACCCTGGCGGACGGTGACCGCCAGGGTCACCGGCCACGGGAGCACCGCCGACAGACCGGCGGTGCTCCAAAGGGCATTCTGACCGCAGCGGTTCTGCCGCGGCCAGAAAGGGTAAACCGGCGGTCTCCCGCCGGTTTACCGCTGCCCTTGGAATCCCCCATGCCAGCGCAGCTTGCTGCGCCGCCATGGGGGATTCTGACACCCCCTACCGCCATCCTGTTCCTGGCGGTTCGCCCGCCAGGAACAGGATGGCGGTAGGGGGTGCCGCGGGGCCCCTGGGGGCCCCTGCCGTGCCCATGCCAATGGCATGGGCACGGCAGGGGCCCCCGTAAGAGGGCCCCACTGTGTATTTCAGTGTCTGCCTAGCAGACACTGAAATACGCGACGGGTGCAAACTGCACCCGTCGCACATGCCCACTCCGCCGGCTCCATTCGGAGCCGGCTTCCTCGTGGGGAGGGGTTTCCTGCTGGGCTGGCGGGCGGCCTTCTGGCGGTCGCCCGCCAGCCCAGCGGGAAAGCCAGAATGGCCTCTGCGGTCTTTCGACCGCGGAGCGGCCATATGGCGGTTCCCTCCAGGCGGGCGCCGCCCGCCGCCCGCCGGGGTCAAAATGACCCCCATAGTGATGTATCATTTTTGCAACATGGACAAAGTCAGATAAGATCCATTATGAAGCTAGGTTGGGCACTACAAACATTGAAAGCAGGTCGAGTTCCCTGGCAACAATTGAGAGCAAGGGAGATTTTTTCCACATTTAATTTAACATGACAACAAATAATAATGACTAAGAAAGAAGCAATATATGTCATGTTGAATATTGAAAATTTAGAAAAGTTGGCTTTTACTGTGGCTGAAACACCATCTGCTGAATGGCTAATACATGGGGTTATAAATCTACCTACTTCAACACTTAAATTGACATCCTGTTTGAAACACATTCCAGTAGGCAGATATGAAAGGCTGGGAGATAGTTACATACACGCAGTGTGGGGGATTCCTTTCTCATACAAATATTTCAGTGGCATGAAAGAGGTCTTTCTTAGAGGTAGTGAATGCAAGACTTCTGTGAGCCATTCAATGGTTTGTAAACAGATGTTCTTGCACGGGGCGTGTAATGTCTCGGCGGCAAATTTGGCTTGTTATCTGAAGAGCGTCCCAGTCCCCTTGATTAGACCTGCATTCCAGGTGCTCTCCAATGGCAGCTATGTGCTCCTCAATAATGAGAGCTGTTGTGGAATGCAATCCAGAATAGCTTACGTCACTTCAGTCTCTCAAATTGTTACGTGCTTCAGGAAGGTCCTTTTCCCCTACGCAGTTTCAAGGAGTAGCAGATGTTTGGCCTCATATTGCTACTTCTGATGTGAATTTTGACAAGTTGAGTAGACTAAAAGCTTTATTGTTTCAAAAACATGTGGTGCTTACATCTGCACGTGAGACCTATGCACTTCAGGTTGCAAGGTCATCGGTGGATCTTCAGTCCCTTTTAACTACAAACTTTCCGAGACATTTTGGTGAACTTGTGGGCTGAATATTTAATGCGTCCAGTACCACTGGAATCGCTCACTTTTTAAAGGCTGTTGGTTCTGGTTTTGTTCACACCTTCTCCTCTATATTCAGTTTTATACCATCAGCCATACATTCTATTTTTTCGAGTGTTTTAGGGGGATTTCCGATTACTTTGGGTATAATAGGTGGCATTTTGCTGTTGCTACTTTTTCTGTGCAATAGCTGTCCAGTCACAGCAAGAAGTAGTGAAAGCGCTACCGCCAGCACAACTGTGTTGTGAACGCATGATGCAGTATTTTGGAGCACCACTCCTGGGACAACTGGAGTGTGACAGGTCCTTGGCATTCCAACCAGTTTTGGATTGCGTGCAGCCCGTGTTTTGATGCCCCTGGTGCCTTTTTGAATGTGCACTGAAAGTCTGTCTTTCTAACCAGCGTTTACTTTCATTGGACGCAGATCTGTTGATGTTCTCAATGAGGGCTCATTATCAGACATGTGCGTTTGGAATGCGTTTGAGACGGGTAGCCTTTTATGAGTTGCCTTTTGTAGATCCTGCAACTCTTAACTCTATGGAGTGCATGACACGGAATGCTGCTGCCTCAGCTGGAGCTCAGGCTTTGTAACACAAGTGCTCTGTGGCTTTCCTTGGATATGATCTGGATATTTTACCAACTGCTGAAGTAGAACTTCTCCTGGCTTCAATTGTCCCGGATGTAACTGGCAATTTCTAAAGTGACACTAACTATTGAATTTGGGTTGTTCAAATTGTCCTTTTCCTCCCTCTGTGTCTCTTAACTTGTCACTATTGACATATGTTTTTTTTTGTTTTTTTTAGCGTAAGAGATTTTAGATTTCTTTTACGTTAAGCTTTAAACCACCTGTACGAGGATGGCTGTTATAGAGACCAGACTGCGCGGGTTTTCCTTATTTTAGAAGGTTTAATTTATTTGGTTGAATAAGTAATATATAGATATCAGTCTTATATGAAAATTTTTAGGGCTGATAGATCGTTGTGTCTTCTCCTTCTTGATGACTGCTCGCGTCTTCCTTCTCTTCTCTTCTCTCTCTCAGGACCTCGCGGGAAGCGTGTGGGGAAAGAAGAATATAGTACGGGTAAGTATGGGGTTGGGGTTTTGTTGGTTTTCTTCCCTCTCTTCCCTTCACTAAGTTTCTTTCTCTTGTCTGTTCCTTTTTATTCCCTTATTCTTCCCTGGTTCTCTTTGGTGTTGTTCCGTTCCTGTCCTTGTTGTCTTTTCCTTCCTTTCTTTACGTTCTCTTCTTTTCCCTTTTCTCTGTTCTCTGGGTTCATATATATATATATATATATATATATATATATATATATATATATATATATATATATCTCCTTGCTGTTTTTCTCTTTCTCGCTCTCCCGTCTGTCTTCTTTTCGTGCCCACCCTTTTATTTTTCCTTCCTCCCAGTGCTCCCCGTGCCGTTCCCTTTGATTGCCCCTTTCCTGCCCCCTTTCCGCACCCCCCGCCTCCCGCCTCTCGCCCAGTTTCCCTTGTCCCGCACCCTGTACCTGGAGAGGCCACGCTTCTCCTGAAGCGTGGCAGCCCTTTCGTTCAGCTCCCCGGAGTCAGCGGTCGTCTTCCAGGATTTCCGCCGGTCCCGATTCCGGCGGCGTTCCGTTCCTCCACGAAGCTGCGTCTTCGTTGGTTGTCTCAGCGTCTTTTCCCTCCACGAACTCCGGCGCCTCCCAGCTCCTTTTCCCGGCGTCCCCCTTTTGAAGGGAAGGAAGCTGTCCTTTAAATCCCCTCAGCTCCCGCGGTGGTGTGAGGCATCCAATGCCAGCGCTGTGATCCAGGGCAACAAAGGCAGAGTCAGCACAAGTCCGGGAAGTGAGTGGGTCGGAGTGGAAAGACCCATCACACCACCTTTGACCAGCAAGGGGAGGGTGTATACCTTTAGCCATGTTTTAGAGATGTTGTTTTAAGCTAGCTAGGCCTGCTGCTGTGCACTTTAACCCTGTAACATTTTATTCAGCATTGCTTTATTTTTCTAGCAATAGTCACATTTGCAGTGCTGTTTTAGTTTCTTTATCTTGTTGTACTTTCGTCTAGGAAAGCATCACGTTCTAAGTAGGAAATTTATTTCACTTTGTGCTTTCTTCAAGGCTACAGTCAGATAGGGTTGTAAGCAAACGTGGTACACTGTGTCCCCAACATTCACAGAAAACACACACTCGTATGTGGGGACTATTTCTTAGGATGTCAGCTGTTTTATTATAACAACACCACTTTGTCCCAGACACGTTAGAGGGAGATTACAGCCAGATGACCACGACTGCATTCTGATTGCTGACTGCTTCGCTGTAGCTACTTGCCTAGATGGCCCGACCCCTAATACACATGGGACAGCGTCTCGCTAGATTACAGGTTTCTTCCTCCAGGTATGAGGGATGATGTACCCCTAGGGGGGGAACCCAAAGGGCAGATTAGGCTTATTACACTGTGCTCAGACATAGTTTAGGTAGGAGAAATATAAACATCACTCCTAGTGACAGTATGATAGGACTATTCTTGTGTTTTACTCTGTTAGTCACCTGTTTGCTTTCATTGTGTTTTATGATCCTAGTTATTGCAATGCATGCCTTTTTATCTAAGATGCAGTTATTTCAATAAATCCTTATTGAACCATATTCTGCCTCTGTTATCTTTGCCTGTATGAGACCCAGTGGTAACTGAGAGAAAGGGAAGGGATTTGATCGACCATAATTCCACTGAGTAGTCTGCTTTGTCATACGCCCAGTTGCCACAATCATCTCGGTCAGAGATGAGGCGCTGCTAGTTAGCCGGAGAACCCGGATTAGGCCGACAGGTTTCATGTGGTGTGGAATTCGAATCAGTAGCCACAATCCATGTGATCCTGTCTCCCAAATCCAGAAGCATGACCTGAGTGGACTGTGGCGAGCTATGCCACTGTGGCCTTTGCCTGCTCCAACTTCTGCTCCGGTCAAAGATGGAAATGGGTGAATCCGTCCTAGTGGGAGATGCCCCATTTCCCATTCTGAAACAAGCGAGGGGTGTTCCGATAACTAGCCATGCAAGTTGATTATCCTGTTGTGTTGTGTCGCGGTTGGCTGGGTAGCATAGCCCATTAAATGAGAGACATTTTGGAGCAAGCAAGTTGCAGGATTCCTCACCCTGAGTATTCATAGTAGAAACTAATAGCAGCTTGTGTTCCCGGGGCATTCTGTGGTCACTCTCGTCTGTGGGGCTTGTCCTCTGCCTCTTGTCTGCTAGTGCAGGGGCAGATGTCTCTTGGAGGCTTACAAAGGTGTTCCTTGTTTTCATCTGGTACTCCACTGCAGCCCTTCCTGGCCTGTAGCACTATGTAGACATTGCTTACAATGCATGCAAGCTGCATACCTTGCGGATTCCCCCTGAAAATGCATTGCAGGCAACAAAAACACAGAGAGTTCCCTTGCAGAGACAATGCATGATCATTCTGTTATACAGCACTCTGGATTGTTACTGGCTTCATTGGCTATTGTGCTACCAACCAGGGGGACCTAGCATCCACATACATTGCGTGCTTGCACCTCTGAAATACTTAGGGCCATATTTATACTTTTTGACGCAAAACTGCGCTAACGCAGTTTTGCGTCAAAAAAATTTGCGACGGCTAACGCCATTCTGAAGCGCCATGCGGGCGCCGTATTTAATCAATGACGTTAGCCGGCGTTAGCCGGCGTTAGCCGCCGACGCTGCCTGGTGTGCGTGGAAAAAAACAACGTACCCCAGGCAGCGCCGGCGTAGGGGGATATGGAGCTTGGGCATCAAAAAATGGGGCAAGTCAGGCTGGGGCAAATTTTTCGCCTCAACCCGATTTGCGCCATTTTTTTCGACTCCCAACCCCCATAGAAATGACTCCTGTCTTAGCAAAGACAGGAGTCATGCCCCCTTGCCCAATGGCCATGCCCAGGGGACTTCTGTCCCCTGGGCATGGTCATTGGGCATAGTGGCATGTAGGGAGGCACAAATCAGGCCCCCCTATGCCACCCAAAAAAAATTAAAAAAATACTTACCTGAACTTACCTTAATGTCCCTGGGATGGGTCCCTCCAGCCTTGGGTGTCCTCCTGGGGTGGGCAAGGGTGACAGGGGGTGTCCCTGGGGGCATGGGAGGGCACCTCTGGGCTCCTTCCGAGCCCACAGGTCCCTTAACGCCTGCCTTGTCCAGGCGCTAAAAAACGGCGCAAAAGCGGCCGTACGTCATTTTTTTTGACCCGGCCACTCCCGGGCGTGAATTTTGCCCGGGAGTGTAAATACGGCGCACATGCCTCGGAGTCAATTTTTTAGACGGGAACGCCTACCTTGCATATCCTTAACGCAAAGTAGGTGTCCACGCTAAAAAATGACGCAAACTCCATGGACTTTGGCGCTAGACGCGTCTAACGCCAAAGTATAAATATGGAGTTAGTTTTGCGTCGGAATTGCGTAAAAAAAAACGACGCAATTCCAGCGCAAACAGAGTATAAATATGCCCCTTAGAATCACCACACATTGGTTAACCTGAGCCTTCTTCAGTGGCCCAATTCCCACCGGCTTGTACCACAACCATGGAGGATACAGCAAATCGTCACAGAACATACAAACAAACCAAGTGAATCCCCTCTGGTTATCCCAAAATCCCATCCTAAGTGGCACAGTAATCTGCAGTCTGTAAACAGCCCTGATCTTGCCTGACTCGCAGGATCATATATTGCGCTGGAATACCAGCAAGGAAATCTCTGGAGATTCCTTTCCATCAAGAGAGGCTTGCCAATCCACAGGAATGTAATCCTTGGGGTTAGTAGTGTGCTAAGAGGAACAGGGTGACAGGAGCAGCCTTCCTCTAGCCTAGGTTCAGGAAATCCCCAGGGTTTCCTGCCAGTATGTTGCTCATATACACTAAGCCAGGGAAAATCCTGTGGAGTTTTGTGCCCCAAAAGCTCTGAGCCACCTACCCGAACACCCAGCATGTTTGGCTTGGAAAAGTAATTCTTTGGGTTACCATATGCTTTAGGACCCCAGGCCCTTGAAATTCACCAGAGATTCCCTTATTGGTATCGCTATTACAGGGTGTATCCACACTAGAATTCCTGGTGATTCCCCAGCACACTGGTGCCTTATCAAAGAAATATTTCCACCAGCCCGGCAGTGGGAGTGTTTCACCAGCATGCTGAAATCAGCCACCCGATTATCCTAGTGCCACAGCCTCTTTCTCCTTGTAATCAAGGAGGATGACCTGTGGCAGACATCGTGATGGGCAAGTTTAAGGCTTAGTGTTCAAATCTAATTGAGGGTCTTTCTTACACGTTAACCTCAGAACCTTGTATTCACTGTCTACAGTGCCATCATGTACCCTTGCTCTCCACAATCAGTTGCATTAATTCTCATTGCAATCACATCTACTACCTACAGCAGGCACATATGCTGCCCCACGCGGTCTCATCCACTCCTAAGACAGTCCGATCCACTACCCACGCACTGCCATACACTTCCATGCACACCTCAATGTAATTCCATGCGTTCCCCATGCAGACTAATCCACATGGCCACATCAACTCACTGCAGCACCTAAGGGGTAGTAGTTGGGTCGGCCTTTTCTTACTTCTTCCTACTATTGTTCCACAAGCTCGACTTGGAACTTTAAACCATGCAGTGTCTGCGTTTACCTCCATGGCAACATGGGACATGGTGGTATTTAGGCCCACTGCTGCATAGTCTATATCAAGACTGTTACACCTGGCAGCTCTTGGTGTGGTTTCCCTATACTTTTTTGCTTCTCACTTCTTTTGTTTGGATCCTGTCCTGTAATTCGCTTTTGCTGGTTTTGATACCCTGGGCACTTTACCACTGCTAACCAGTACTAATGTCCAAGTGCTTTCTGTCTAAAAGATATTGGTAATTGGTTTTCCATGGTTGGCACATTTGATTTACTGGTACCTCCCTAGTAAAGTGCATTATGGGTGCCCAGGGCCTGCACATCAGATGCTACTAGTGGGCCTGCAGCACTGATTGTGCAACCCTTATGAGTAACCCTGTAAACATGTCTCAGACCTGCCACTGCAGCGTCTGTATGTGCAGTTTTGCACTGCTAATTTGACCTGGCAAGTGTACCCACTTGCCAGGCCCACGCCTTCCCTTTTACTGCATGTAAGTCACCCCTAAGGTAGGCCCTAGGTAGCCCCATGGTCAGGGTGCAGTGGTTGTTAAAGTTAGGACATGTACTGGTGTGTTTTACATGTCCTGATAGGGAAATACTGCTAAATCCAGTTTTCACTATTATAAGGAGCTATTGCTCCCATAAGTTAACATGGGGGCTGCCTTTAAATATCTTTTAAGTGCAGTTTCCCAAAGGCAGCAGATACCGATATGGAGTTTAGAGCCTCTGAACTCACAATGTAAAAATACATCTTTTGGTAATGTTGGTTTTTAGAATGCTATTTTTAGGAAGTGGGCGTTTTCTTGCATAATCATTCTGGGCCTCTGCATACTTGTGGAATCCACGTCTGGGTCAGACTGACAGTTGAGCTGTTTGTGAATTCCCTCTAGACCAGTGGTTTCCAAACTTGCTAATGCCGTGCCCCCCCCAGTGGGAAAAAATAAATCATCGGGCCCTCCCTCAGAATTTTTCAAAACTATTCTATGAAGTTAGCAATGTTTAAATAATTCTAGACTTAATTAACATTGCAGTTAAGTTCTGTTACCTTTTTACAAATGCAATAAACTTATTTCTGCTTGAAACAAAGCATTATTACTACATAATCTTTCTTTTGTCCAGAGCCTGGCCCCCCCACTGGGATCACTTGAGGCCCCCCAGTTCAAAGACCCCTGCTCTAAACAGTGACACAAAGGGAGCTGCAGAGTGTCCTGCATATCCTGATGAATCTCCTGGGCTTGAGTTGGGAGGGAGGAGCTGACAGAGCTGACACTTACACCTGAAAGGGCTGTGCATGTCCTCACACAATGCAGTCTCCAACCCCCTGGTGTGGTTCTGGGGCCAGGCCTGGGCAGGGCAGGATCTTGTGAACAACAGAGACTTTCCTTTGAAGTTTGCCTACTTCAAAGGCAGAAATGAGTCTTAGTAGTGGACCCAAAACCCCAGACTTTTAGATTACTTCTGGATCAAGAGTAACCTCTGCCAAGGAGAAGAGCTTGATGCTTGAGAGAACTTGCCACTCTGCCTGTTGTTTGCTGTGCTGGTCTGCTGCTGCTGGTTCTGCCTGAAGAGGGAAAGGACTGGACTTTACTTTCTGAAATCCTCCTTGTGAAGTTTCTCCAAGGCCTTGGACTGAGTTTGCCCCCAGTTCTGAAGTCTCAGGGCCATCAAAGACTTCACCTGCCAGCAACTGGGCTCTCTTGCTGAGACCCCTACCCTGCCAGGTGGTGCCACATCCAGTCCCTGGGCCCCTGGAAGGAAAATCGATGCACTGGAGCCGAGCGGCAGACAAATTGATGTAGTGCCTGCACCGTGGCTGAAAATCGATGCAACGCCGGTAAAATAGACGCAGCGCCCGCTCAGCACGGATTCATCGATGTGGTGCATCCGGATTTTCCACGCAACATCCCTGGGCATCAAAACCTTCAACATTACCGCACAGACCTGAGGCTGTTGGTCCGGAAACTGATGCATCGCTTACCCGGCGAAGAATGAATCGACTTACGGCCGCACTTGCAAGTAAGGAATCTACGCATTGCTTGCTTTTCCGATGCAAACTCACGCGTGCAGCTTATTATTTGATGCATACGAGGTACTTAGTGCTAAAACAATACACCCATTGACTTCTATGGATTAAGTCTCTTTTTACTTTAAAAAGTCATATCTTTGCTAGTGTATGTTGGATTTTTGTTGTTTTGGTCTTGTTTGATTTATATAAATATTGGCTATTTTTCTAAACTGGTGTGCAGTCCTTTTCTGGTGTTTTCACTGTGTTACTACGCATTGCTTGCTTTTCCGATGCAAACTCACGCGTGCAGCTTATTATTTGATGCATACCAGGTACTTTGTGCTAAAACAATACACCCATTGACTTCTATGGATTAAGTCTCTTTTTACTTTAAAAAGTCATATCTTTGCTAGTGTATGTTGGATTTTTGTTGTTTTGGTCTTGTTTGATTTATATAAATATTGGCTATTTTTCTAAACTGGTGTGCAGTCCTTTTCTGGTGTTTTCACTGTGTTACTGTGTGTGTTGGTACAAAATACTTTACCCATTGCTTCTGAGATAAGCCTGACTGCTTGTGCCCAGCTACCAAGGGGGTGACCAGGGGTTATCTGAGCTGTGTATCTCCCTTACCCTGACTACAGTGAGAGTATCTACTTGGACAGGGTGTAAACTGACTGCCAACTAGAGGCCCCATTTTTAACAAAGACCTTAAGTTGATCACTAGGAGGCATATTTACAAGCCCCACTGCGCCACTGGAGCACCACTTTTGTGATGCTCCACTGGCACAAACTGTATAGCCATATCTACCAGGCCAAATTAAGCCACTCTGCATGGCTTTTCACGGCTCTGTAGATATGGCATGAGGCAACATAGAGCAAGTTGCTGCGTTGCCTCATACTGCATCAGGGAGCCGTGCCATGGGAGTTATAGTGGGTGTTTATAGGAACCTGGCTCTGTATATGCTATATCAAAATGAGATATAGTGTGTACAGAGTCCAGGGGTTCCCCAGAGGTTTAACAGAGGCCAAAGTAGATAATACTAATGCTCTCTTTTGTGGTAGTGTGGTCGAGTAGTTAGGCTTATCTGAGGCTAGTGCAACACATTTGCTGTACACACACAGACAATAAATGAGGCACACACTCAATGACTAACTCAAAACCGATGTATTTATATGGAAAAACAGGTTTTGTTACTTTATTTCTAGAACCAGGAGGATCTTGTTTCTGGTAAGTACATTTGCAAGTAAGTATCAAACATATGTATCAATAGCACTTTGTTTAGATTTGGCAAAGAAAACGATTTACAGGCAAGTAACACTTCTCACTTTAAAAGCTGACACACTGCAATTTTCAGAACAGTCCTGGGGGGAGCATAGTTGCAGTTTTGAGGTAAGTACTCGACTTACAGTTCCAGTCTCCGGGGGTTAGGATGTCCAGTGGTCAGTTTTCAGGATTACCCCAAACTTACACCACCAGCAACACGGGGTGGGTCGGGTGCAGAGGTCAAAGTTGTAGTTAGATTTAGAATGTGATCCTATGGAGACTGGGGGCTCTCAGAAACACATCTGCTAGTGGGTAAGTACCCGTGACTTCAAAGGGCAGACGTGGGAGGTTTAGCTGAGCACCGGGGGGGGCACAGGTCAGCATCAAACATGCACCCTCAGCGTCACGGGCCAGGGGTGGCCGGGTGCATGGCACAAACACAGTGTCGGGCTCCCAATGCTTTTCAATAGGGGGTCCCGGGGGTCACAAAGATGCTGCTGGCTGGGTCCAGGGGGTGTTTTTGAGAAACCACAGGCTGGACAAGGAGGAGGGCCGCCTGCTGAATGTTGCTGGACCAGTGGTCGGATTCCGCAAGGCCAGGGGCCTGTGGATGTAGGGGTTCCTTGAGGCGTCTGGAATTTTTGTCCGGTTCTCTCACAGTTGGGGAGAGAGGGGGGACCTCTGGATTTAGGCTGCAGGCACCGTTGTGTTGGTCAGGAGGGGTCTAGCCAGGGTGGAAACAAGGTCTGAATCGCATGGAGACCTGCTCTGGACGGGTGAGCCACCTGGACTCTGTCCGTGGATTTCGGGTGTAAAGTGGGCAGGACTCGCAGATCCGGGACAGTTCTGGAGTCCTTCTTGGAGTTTCTTGTGAACAGGGCTGCTGTCCTCGGGAGCGCCTGGTCCTCTGGTGGGCAGACAGTCCTCTGGGGGTTTGGAGAGGTCGCTGGTCCTGCAGGGTGCGTCACCTTTTTGTAGTAGGGCTTCAGAAGTTGCAGACAGGATGGTAGGGCTGAGGCCAAGTCAGTTGGTGTCTGGAGTCTTCACTGCTGGGGTCAGCTTAGCAGTCCTCCTTCTTGCTTCTTTCTCCTTTTCTTTTTGAGGTTACCAGGAATCTGGTGAGATGGGTTCAGGGATTTCCCTTAATACTGAATTTAGGGGTGTTACAGGGGTCAGAGGACAGTAACAATGTCCCTGAGGGTAGCTACACTCTTCTTGTGCCCACTCCCTTTGGAAAGGGGAACACATTACTAACCCTACTGGTCCTTGTTCTCCAAATCAAGATGGAGGATTCTGCAGAGAGGGGGTCACTTCAGCTCTGGACACCTTAGGGGTGGTCCTAACTGGAGTGGTCACTCCTCCATATTTTACCTAATTTTCCAGCAGGTCTTGCCACCAAAAGTGGGGCTTTGTCCGGGGGAGCAGGCTTCTTCACAAGCCTTTGAGGCTCACTGCCAAGAGTAACAGTTCCTGCAGGGGGTAGGTGTGAAGCTCCTGCATCCAGAGTAGGCTTTGTTTCTGACCTCAGAGAGCACAAATGCTCTCACCTCATGGGGTCAGAAACTCAACTTTTAGTGGCAGGCTAGCACAGACTGGTCGGTCTTACACTAAGGAGGTTGGTAAAATATAGTGGCATCTCTAACATGCCCTCTGGGTGCATGGTACAATAAATCCAACACTGGCATGAGCCTGGGTTTATTGAGCTGAATAGTTTGATACCAAACTTCCCAGCCTTCAGTGAAGCCATCATGGAGCTTTGGAGTTTGTGATGACAAGCTCCCATCCCATGGACTCAATATAGTCACATTGCACTTAGTGTCTATGTAGGAAGTTGGCTCTGTATATGCTATTTCAGAGTAGCAAATAGCGTGCACAGAGTCCAAGGGTTCCCCTTACAGGCAAGATAGTGGCAAAAAGAGATAATTCTAATGCTCTATTTTGTGGTAGTGTCGAGCAGTAGGCTTTTCAGAGGGTAGTGTTAAGCATTTGTTGTACACACACAGGCAATACATGAGGAACACACACTCAAAGACTTACTACAGGCCAATAGGTTTTTATATAGAAAAATATATTTTCTAAGTTTATTTTAAGAACCACAAGTTCAAGATTTACAAGTAATACTTCAAATGAAAGGTATTTCACGTAGGTACGTTAGGAACTTTGAATAATCACAATAGCATGTACAGTTTTGGCAAAAATAGCAATAAGCTATTTTAAAAGTGGACACAGTGCAAAAATCAACAGTTCCTGGGGGAGGTAAGTAGAGGTTAAGTTCACAGGTAAGTAAAAGACTTACAGGGTTCAAAGTTGGGTCCAAGGTAGCCCACCGTTGGGGGTTCAAGGCAGCCCCAAATTTACCACACCAGCAGCTCAGGGCCGGTCAGGTGCAGAGGTCAAAGAGGTGCCCAAAACACACAGGCTTCAATGGAGAACAGCGGTGCCCCGGTAGAACAGCGGTGCCCCGGTTCCAGTCTGCCAGCAGGTGAGTACCCGCATCCTCGGGGGCAGACCAGGGGGGTTTTGTAGGGCACCGGGGGGGGACACAAGCAGGCACAGAAAGTACACCCTCAGCTGCACATGGGTGGCCGGGTGCAGAGTGCAAACAGGCGTCGGGTTTTGTATAGGAAGTAATGGGGAGACCCGGGGGTCTCTTCAACGATGCAGGCAGGCATAGGGGGGGCTCCTCGGGGTGGCCACCACCTGGGCTAGGCAGAGGGTCGTCTGGGGGTCGCTCCTGCACTGGAGTTCGGTTCCTTCAGGTCCTGGGGGCTGCGGGTGCAGTGTTGGTTCCAGGAGTCGGGTCCCTTGTTACAGGCAGTCACGGGGAGCCTCTGGATTTCCTCTGCAGGCATCGCTGTGGGGGCTCAGGGTGGTCCTCTCTGGCTACTCACAGGCTCGTAGTCGCCAGGGAGTCCTCCCTGTAGTGTTGGTTTTCCACAGGTCGAGGGTGCAGAGTGGAAATTCTCACGCTTCCGGCGGGAAACGTGAAGTCTTCAAAGTCTTTTCTTGGTTGCAAGAAAGTTGCAGATTGTTGAACAGGACCACTGTTCATGGGAGTTTCTTGGTCCTTGGTTGCAGGGCAGTCCTCTGAGGCTTCAGAGGTCGCTGGTCCCTGTTGGATGCGTCGCTGTTGCAGTTTTCTTCGAAGTTGGGAGACAGGCCGGTAGGGCTGGGGCCAAAGCAGTTGTCGTCTCCGTCTTCACTGCAGGGCTTCAGTTCAGCAGTCCTTCTTCTGGTTAAGGTTGCAGGAATCTAGTTTCCTAGGTTCTGGGGAGCCCCTAAATACTGAATTTAGGGGTGTGTTTAGGTCTGGGAGGGCAGTAGCCAATGGCTACTGTCCTGAAAGGTGGCTACACCCTCTTTGTGCCTCCTCCCTGTGGGGAGGGGGGCACATCCCTAATTCTATTGGGGAATCCTCCATCCACAAGATGGAGGATTTCTAAAAGTAAGGGTCACCTCAGCTCAGGACACCTTAGGGGCTGTCCTGACTGGAGGGTGACTCCTCCTTTTTTTTCTCATTATCTCCTCCAGCCTTGCCCCCAAAAGTGGGGGCAGTGGCCGGAGGGGCGGGCATCTCAACTAGCTGGGATGCCCTGGGGCGCTGTAACAAAAGGGGTGAGCCTTTGAGGCTCACCGCCAGGTGTTACAGTTCCTGCAGGGGGAGGTGAGAAGCACCTCCACCCAGTACAGGCTTTGTTCCTGGCCACAGAGTGACAAAGGCACTCTCCCCATGTGGCCAGCAACATGTATGATGTGTGGCAGGCTGGCAAAAACTAGTCAGCCTTCACTGGAAGTCAGGTATGTTTTCAGGGGGCATCTCTTAGATGCCCTCTGGGAGTATTTTACAATAAATTTTCCCACTGGCATCAGTGTGCATTTATTGTGCTGAGAAGTTTGACACCAAACTTCCCAGTTTTCAGTGTAGCCATTATGGTACTGTGAAGTTCGTGTTTGACAAACTCCCAGACTATTTACTCTTATGGCTACCCTGCACTTACAATGTCTAAGGTTTTGCTTAGACACTGTAGGGGCATAGTGCTCATGCACCTATGCCCTCACCTGTGGTATAGTGCACCCTGCCTCAGGGCTGTAAGGCCTGCTAGAGGGGTGACTTACCTATGCCACAGGCAGTGTGAGGTTGGCATGGCACTCTAAGGGGAGTGCCATGTCGACTTAGTCATTTTCTCCTCACCAGCACACAAAAGCTGTGAGGCAGTGTGCATGTGCTGAGTGAGGGGTCCCCAGGGTGGCATAAGACATGCTGCAGCCCTTAGAGACCTTCCCTGGCATCAGGGCCCTTGGTACCAGGGGTACCAGTTACAAGGGACTTACCTGAGTGCCAGGGTTGTGCCAATTGTGGAGACAAAGGTACAGTTTAGGGAAAGAACACTGGTGCTGGGGCCTGGTTAGCAGGGTCCCAGCACACTTTCAAATCATAACTTAGCATCAGCAAAGGCAAAAAGTCAGGGGGTAACCATGCCAAGGAGGCATTTCTTTACAGTCTAAGAATGGACTTATACACTGTAGGGGCATATTGTTCATGTAGCTATGCCCTCACCTGTGTTATAGTGCACCCGGCCTTAGGTTTGTAAGGCTTGCTAGAGGGGTAACTTACCTATGCCACAGGCTGAGAGAGGGATGCCATGTTGACTTTTGCCTTTTTCTCCCCAACAATACACACAATCTGCAATGACAGTGTGTATGTGTTTGGTGAGGGGTCCCTTAGGGTGGCACAATACATGCTGCAGCCCTTAGGGACCTTCCCTGGTCGCAGAGCCCTTCATACCACTGGTACCTCTTACAAGGGACTCGGCTGTATGCCAGGGGTGTGCCAATTGTGGAACCCATGGTGCAGGTTAGGGAAAGAACACTGGTCCCAGCACACACTCAGTCAGGTTTACATCAATTTCAGGCAAAAAGTGTGTGGGGGAAGGGGTAACCATGTCAAAAGTGGCACTTTCCTACAGTGTTCCCACGTAACACCCATGGCATTTGATACATTCCCAGATTTACAAGAAAGTGTAAATCTGGGAATGCTTCAAAAGCCTATGCCCCCCCCGGGTGGCGTTATGGAGGGGCAGAGGGGAGAAATAACATTATTTCTCCCCGTCAAGCACACATAGGAGAAAGTCGCCTCCATTGATTGTTTTTGTGCAGGAAGGTGTCCCTTCCCGTACAAAAACAATCATCCCCGCAACCCAGACACCCTTACACTATGGTGCAAGGGTGCCTGCATTGGCACATCGCAGTCATTTGTGTGCTAGCGCAGGGGGAGAGGACAGAAATGTCCTGTATCTTGTTTATACAGAGCACTTCTGCCCTTTCCCGGTGGCGCAAGGCACTTGCTGCACTACCTACACCACAGGACTTGTAAATATAGCCCTAAGTATGTTGTTAGGCAAAACTTTCCTTACCAACAACTTTAACTATAAAGCTTAAAATGCAATGATGAAGTATATGAATTTTCACTGAAGAGATTAAGGCATTCGTCACAGGTGGCCAGGTAAAGAGATATTAGCCTCCATTCCAACCTACAGAACTCGGAATGGTGAGGTACAACCACACCTGGAAAAAAATTGCACAACCTTATGCCATGGCCCTCGGAATGACAGCCAAAGAGGCTATCTTTGCAAAAAGGCCCAGTGGGAACTTCCAACTATATGAAATAAACCTGGTTCTGGTTTATTTACTGTGCTCTCCTATGTTTCCTTTTTACTTCTCCTACTTCTTATACTCATTTTCAGTCTTCATTTATGTGTTAGATTGGTATGAGGTCATTAATTACCTCTTTGTCTGTTCATCCATCCATCCATCTGTCCGTCTGTCCGGACGTCTGTCTTTTTATCTGTCTAGCTCATGTCCTCTCCCTCTGTACTTATGTCCTTGTTGCTCTTCCTGTCCTTCTCTATCCCTCTCTCTGTTAAAAGACTAGAGAGGAGAAATGGGAGGGTATGCTAGGGGGAGCACAGGCATAGCTATCAATAATGCAGCAGGTGCAGTTGCACCTGAGCCCACACCTGATTACTGCTGTATTTTGCCATGCAACCAACATTTATGGGGGAAGGCTTTCGCTGCTCGCATTGGGGCCCATGGCACTTTTGCTACACCATTGTACAGAGAAAAAATTAGCTATAAAAAGAAACCATGCCAAACTGGTTTCTAAACCAAGACAGTGGATCCACACCCAATACCTGAAAATATTGTGTAAAAGTGGGACCAAACTTTGCTCCAGTTACTGCTTCCTCACTGTCTGAGCAGAAGAGCTGCTGTACTCCAGGACTTGTGTCACTGACAGCCAGTCTGTCAAAGCTAAGGGAAAATGTATTGGTTTCTGCAAGCTTTGTTGGAGGAAGCTGTGGGTCTGTCAATGACCCTCGGGGCTGCCTCCTGATAGCGCGTCCAGTCCTTATAAATTACTTATGTTTGGACACGCCGGAGGTCGGTGAACCTTTTGACCGAGTTGAGCCCTCCTCATCCAAAGAATTGTCGGATCCCTCAGTTCAATAGTCAATAACCATTTATAATCAATAACCAATACTCGATTAGTAATCAATCAACAAATTAGTTGAACAGAAAATCAGTAATTAGACACGCCATGACCTTTAAGTCATGAATAACCACACCTGTTTATTAAAGGTTAATGAGTTTATTTCCCTATATTAACAAAGCTAGCACAATATAAGTAAGTCTCAAAATCAAATGGTATACATATACGAACATTACTAACTGTCCATAGCGACGGAAGAAACGCAATCTACGCAGGATTTGGATTATAATGCACTCGGTTATAGCAATGCAAATCACTAATATGAGTAACTGAACTTGACTAATTGCATACACTGGTCAGCATAACAAGATTTCAATTCAGCATGGTGCATCAAGTGAATACCTCAACTAACCTCTGATTAGCATTGGCATGTGGAGCTTCATGCAAAAGAATTTAATCAACATGAATTTAGAAAACTTCTAGCTTAGGCTCTGTCAAAATAAGCAGTTGGTACCTAAGAAGGAAAATACAATGTATAATACATTTATCCTTTCATAATTACCAAATACAATCAGCATTCAAGATAAGTCTTCGTCCTTCAGGTACCGGTTCGATCAGCATGGGGCAGATTTCAAAGGGGCAAAGTTTAAGTCAAGTTTTCCTTGCAGCAGCAAGGAAAATGGGGCAAAAGCTATTGCATGGGCAAAACGGGGTAAAGTTAAAGTTAAAGTCTCTAGGGTGAGAATTCTTAAAGTCTCTTTCTCTGCGACAGAGAAAAAGCATCAATGTGTAATTTAAATGGCGTCTTGAATCTGGCTTCAAAATGGCATCAAGAAAATGGCTGACTTCTCTTTGTCCGGTGGGTTTAAGTAAGAAAACGTTCCAAATCCTTCAGGGTCTTCCATTGGAGGGTTCATAGAGTGGCTTCCTTTTGACCAATGAATAGTGTCTTTCTCTTAGTACTCATTTATGCATAAGGTGTCCTTGGAGCTTTGGAACACAAATTGCAACAAAGTTTGCCAATTATTTCTGTATCTGTGTCTTTATTGTCTGCACCTGCGGAAACTGACCTTGCTTCAAAGGGGATGAAACTGGCCTAGCACGAAACCTTGAGATAAGCGTATTAGTCATTCTACTGGAAAAATACAGCCTTAAAGCACAAAATATATGTTTGTTAACACGAGTGAAAACCACACAGTTAAAATTGAGACCAGGCGACTAGGCCAAAGCCTCTGATAAATTTAAGCTAAGCATTCAACAGTTTTAACGAAAAATCAAAAATACATCTGCAATTATGACGGGTTACTACATTGTCGATTCTTCATAATTAATCAAGCTCGTTTATACTAGATGGCGAACTACCCAGAGGGCACATTTTCTACATACATTATTTTTCTTTGCTAAAATCACACTACCTTATACGATTTTGTTACATGATATATGAATATTTGTTAGCCTTTCTTTTTCTGCGTCATCAATCCCTCCTCTGATGACTAATTATGTCATCACATCAAATCGTCCATCACAAATTTTATTTCATTAAAATTCTGTTTTAGTAATTTGGCACTTCAGTCAATTCCCTCTTTCTTTTGGTTCCCTTTGATTTTTCCCTGTAAATTTCTACCATTTTATTCTGTTCTTTCTCTTCTCTTCTCCTTTCGTTTCTTGACTTCAATATTTTAATAGCTTTCCATATTCCCCAAATACTATTTAGCAAATTAGTATTATTAATAATCCCTTTACTATTTTCAGTAATAATCAGTTCCAAATGTTGCTGAGCCAATTTCCCGCAGAAGCAAATCCTTTTCCAACCTTTTCCCATACTCCTGGTTCTTTCAATTCTTTCAAATCTGTACTTTGGTTAGTTAAATTTGTAAGCATAATTTTAATCTGCCCACTGTTGTCTGGTATGTAAGAACAACAATGACGCGCACTAAGCATTTTGCAAATGCCGCCATTCTTTGCTAAAAGAATGTCTAAAGCAAGCCGATTTTGAAGAGTCATAGCTCTTTCTGCAGCAAGTTCAGCATCAATCAGGATCATTTCTCCTGAGAATTTTGTCAGCATGTTATCCACAATAGTAGACAACTTTTGTATTTTAATTGAATTCAATATAACTCCTACTGAAGGAATCATTGCTCCAAATATATCTCCTACCACACCAGAAGCTGTCTCCCTTTTCTGAATGCGATGTAATTCAGACAGCTTTGGAAATTTCTTTAAGTCGCCCAGTTGAAAAATCTTTGGAAATACTATTCCCAAATATCATCTCCCATACCATCCCTTTGGAAGACGATAATAGGCATTGAGTCCACACATGTAGTATACTCCTGGAGTAGCTGGATCTAGGCCATTTAACATGAACGTCCATTTAGCCTGAAACAAAAACATGTGTTTACATTCACTCGTTCCTACAAAGATGGTGTCATAGTATGATTTAGGTCTATATATACAAAGTTTCCCTATGTGTATTGCATCTAAAGCTAGTTTCCCTTGTGTCTTTATTGCGGCAAAAGCATAGTTATCTACAGATGTCCTTTTGTGTAATTCTCTTTCTAATTTTTCCTTCACCACTTTCCTTCTTTCTTCAGTGTGATCTAAAAAGCTTTTCTCTACTGGTAAAAGCAAGCATGTAAGGTTTTCTTTATGAGCTTGAAACGTGGAAAAAGATGATAATGGTTCAAAGAAACCCCTAACTATTTTTATACAATAATCTCTTGCTACTTTACTCAAATACTCTATTATGTGTACATATGAAAATATGACATCATGATTGGAATAGAAGTATTGAATATACTCCTGGCCATAAAATCTGGTTAGTAGCAGACTACATGTTATTCCATACGTAAGAGGCATGCTATGATATGTCACTCCTTCTATTACTGAGGTAGGTATTTGTGTGCACACATAACAATCTTTCGCGTCCATTGTCTCAACATACTCATTCAGCAAGCGATAGAAAACGTTAGAAGATAGTTCTTTCTTGTCATGTAAATATTTCTCGTCTTGTTCAAGTTTCTTCAAAGGAGTTAGTTCGGTAGTAGTTTCAGGAGTAGAAGCATCATTCGCCTCTCTTTCATTCCCTCCATGCATTCCAAGAATTATTGCCATAATTATTAGTACGCATGCAGTTATTAGACCTATACACATATATTTACAATATTTCATTTGATGTCCTTTTGTAGTACTGCTTGGCATGATCTATATAGAATCAGAAAGTCGAAGACACTTTATCAAATCAAATTTGCAGATATATATAAAAGATGAACGAGGTCAAAGTTCACACGGTTTTCTTTAGCAGCTTAGTCTCTTATCGGTTTAGCAGCTTGTCTCAAAATCGGTTTCAAAAGTCAATCAAGTTATCAATGTCTTATTCGGTTCAAAAGTCAATCAGGTTATCAATGTCTTATTCGGCAATGGGAACGCAATTTCACTTTTCAAGTACCAAAGTGTTGTTCTGCTTCTTCGTTTTCAAGACTGAGAGATAGAAATTAGTCTGACCAATCGTTAGTGGCTGTGTATGCCCATTCTGGACCAGAATATCTTCTGCTCGGTATTCTTTTCCTTTTCAATTTTGCATCTCCCTTCGACTCTCTTTCACTGATGTCTTGTACTTTGGCTGTATCCTTTTCTTCATTCGATGTTATTGCGATAGACACTTCTTTTCTTTTCTCCTTCAATTTTGGCCCTTCATTTTCTTTTAATGTTTCTTTAGTCTTTGATTTCACTGGCGATATGCTTTGTCTCCGTTTCGCATTGTTTTCACCTGATGGACCTGAAACCGGTTCTGGAAGAACTTGAACAATTTCACTTTGCTCTGTCTTGTCTTCTTCCCCTAGGAGGTTCATCAGGGTTTCTCCTTCTTTTCCTGTATCGTCTGTTTTTGGGAAAGCCCTCCTCTTATCAGGCTCTCCTGCTTCTTCACTTGAGATAGGATCTTTGTCACCTCCTGAGGCTTCTTCTCCCTTTTCCTCAAAAGGAACGACTTTGTCTTCTTCAGAGAATATTTCTTCTGTCCCAATTTCTTCTTGTTCGCTTACAGGCTCCCTTCGTTCTGTTTCAGTGCCTGGTACTTCCCTGTCAGTTGTGGGTAATTTCAGTGCTTCAATTTCCTCTTCTGTGGGCCACGTCACCCTTTTCGTGTGACTGGCGTGAATCCAGTTGGGAACTCCCGCACACTTCACAGCGGTGGTAGTTGTCAGAATCACTTGAAAAGGTCCTTTCCAATGGGGTTCCAGGCACGACTTCCTCACGTGCTTCTTTATCACCACCCAGTCACCTGCTTTCAGTGCATGTCCTGGACCTTGGATCGGTGGCAAGGTGGTTACCTCCACCTGGTGAGAGAAAGAGCGGACCACATCAGCCAGACCTTTGCAGTAGTCCAATACCATATCATCTGTAATATTTACAAGAGCATTTGCAGGAACTGCTGGAAGTCTCATGGCTCTGCCCATGAGGATTTCATGCGGTGAGAGTCCAGTCTTTCTATCAGGTGTGTTTCTCATTGACATTAACACCAGAGGCAACGCGTCAGGCCATTTCAAATTTGTGGATGCACATATTTTCGCCATTCTTGATTTCAGCGTGCCATTCATTTGCTCCACTAATCCTGATGCCTCAGGGCGATAGCTACAATGCAACTTTTGCTCAATGTTCAATGCTGCACATAATAATTTGATTACTTCGTTATTGAAGTGACTTCCCCTATCTGATTCTAAAGAGATCGGGAATCCGAAACGTGGTATCAGTTCTCTCAAGAGAAGTTTTGCAACTGTGAGACTGTGAGACTGTCACTTCTGCATGTGGGGTATTTTTCAATCCAGTGACTAAAAATACACACAATCACCAACACATATTTCAAGCCTGCATGCATAGGCATCTCAATGAAATCCATTTGCATTCTGCTGAATGGCCCACCTGCTCTTCCAATGTGGCTCAAATTTACCACGGTTCCCTTCCCTGCGTTCATTTGTTGGCAAATGACGCAACGATGGCAAACTGCTTCAGCAACTTGGCGGAATTTTGGATTAAACAAATCAATTTTGAACAATCTAATCATGGCATCCCTTCCAAGGTGGGCTTGTCCATGATACAACCTGGCTAATTGCGTCAAAAGACTGTCTGGCAAAACTAATCTCCCTTCGCTTGAAACCCACAAATCATCTGGTTTCTTTACACATTGTAATTTACTCCATGAGAGTTTTTCATCCTTACTGACATTATTTTACAGGAATTTCAATTCTTCAATTGTGTCTACAACTTTTAGAGCAAAGGCTTCACTTGGTTCAAGTTCTGGCTCATTTATCAAATTCCATTTGTCTCTGAGCAATATACAGTTCAATGCTCAAAACCTTGCCACTTGATCCCCATATCCATTTCCCAAAGAGACGAAGTCTTGTGATTTTGAGTGTGCACTGCATTTTACCACTGCTACTTCTCCTGGTAACTGGATAGCATGTAACAATTCTCTTATTCTTTCACCATTTTCCACTGGTGATCCTGAAGAGATCATGAAGCCTCTTTGTGACCACAATTGTCCATAATCATGCACTATTCCGAATCCGTATTGACTGTCAGTGTAAATGGTGACTTTCATTAATACGGAAAGTTGGCAAGCTCTAGTAAGGGCTACTAGTTCCGCTACTTGTGCAGAGTAAACTCCCTGAAGCTAAGATGCTTCTAGAACACCAGTTATTGTGCATACAGCATATCCTGCTTTCAATATTCCTAGTGCATCTCTCAAACATGAACCATCAATAAAAATAATTTGATCATTTTCTTCCAATCGAGTGTCTTTGATATCAGGTCTTGGTTTAGTGCAAAATTCAGTCACCTGAAGACAGACATGTTCGATGTCTTCGGCGTTTTCAATTTCAACATTTTCACTGGGAAACAAGGTTGCTGGATTCAACGTAGTCCACCTTTTCAGATGCACATTTGGTGATCCCAAAATTATTGTCTCCTACCTTGTAAGTCTAGCACCAGTCATGTGCGGTGTTCGGGAACGTGTCAAAAGTATTTCGACTGAGTGAGGGACCATAACTGTTAAGGGATGTCCCATTACTATTCCCTCACTCTGATTTAAGCTTATACCAACTGCTGCTACAGCACGCAAGCATCCTGGTAAGGCTGCTGCGACTGGATCCAAAGTAGCTGAAAAATATGCTACTGGTCTGATTACGCCACCATGGGCATGAGTCAAGACAGACAAGGAACATGCATCACGTTCATGACAAAACGGCTTTGTGTAATCAGGCATACCTAAAGCTGGAGCTCTGCACATGCATTCCTTAAGTTCAACAAAGGTATCCATTTCATCTCTCTTCAACACTATTTCATCCTGCGCATCCTTCTGGGTCAGTTTCAGTAAAGGTTTGGCTAGAGTTGAGAAATTGGGAATCCATTGGCGACAGTAGCTCACCATTCCCAAAAACTTTCTCACCTCTTTTCTCGTTTTGGGTGGACTCATTTGAAGTACACTTGTTACTCTTTCTTTCATGATTCTTCTCGACCCTTTTTCTATTTGGTGACCCAAATATTTCACTTTCCTTTGGCAGTATTGCAATTTCGAAGGAGACCCTTTGTGTCCATTCCTTCCCAAATGGTTCAGTAGGGCAATTGTGTCAACTGTACAGTCATTTTCCGTTTTGGATGCAATCAATAAATCGTCAATATACTGTATTAAAGTTGATTCAAAAGGTAATTCCAATGATTCCAAATCTTTCTTTAGAATCTGATTGAAAATTGATGGTGACTCTGAAAACCCTTGAGGAATTCGACACCAACTGTAGACTCTGTCCAGGAATTTAAAACAAAAGAGAAATTGGCTGTCCTCATGAAGAGGCACAGAAAAGAATGCTTGTGACAAATCAATGACTGAGAACCACTCTGCATCACAGTGAATTTGAAACATTATTACAGCTGGATTTGGTACTACGGGACAACATTTGACTATTATGTCATTTATTTTTCTCAAATCTTGAACAATTCGGACCTTTCCACTTGGTTTTATTAGTCCCATGATTGGTGAATTACATGGACTACTTAGCACTTCTTTCAGTACTCCCTGTTTCACAAACTCGTCAATGAGTTGGGCGACTTTCATGAGAGTATCTTGTGACATATGGTATTGCGGAGTCTGAGGAAAATTCACATTAGATTTTACAGTCACTTTCACTGGTTTTGCTCCTTTGACCAATCCTACTTCTTTCCCTGTCATATCCCACACTTCCTTTCCAACTGTTTCTTGTAAATCAGCTGGAATATCTGCTTCAGTGAGCATAGGATAAAGAGTTATCAGGGAATACTCTTCATCGACAGTTTCCATTTCATCTTCTTCTAAACTGTCCTCTTCTTCCTCATCACTGTTTGTCTGAATTTTAATTCCATTATTTGAGCACATAATCGAGCATCCTAATTTGCAAAATAAATCTCTCCCTAACAGGGATATCGGACTTGAGTCACATACCACAAATTTATGCACCCCTTGAAAGTTACCAATTTTGACTTGCACTGGATCTGTAATTGGGTTTGTCAGATACCTATTTGCTACTCCTACTACTTGAACTGTTCTCCCTGAAAGTGGCAAATTTGGTACTTCAATGCTTCTAACTGTGGAGCGTGTGGCTCCTGTGTCAACCAAAAATGAAACGCTGTGACCCATAACTCTTCCTTCCACATACGGTCCCTTTTGATCAACTTCCAAAGATGCTGCAAGCATACAATTTCCCTCCTCATCTGAACTTTCACTCTCCCATACATTGTTTATTCCATTCTCATTGTGTAACGGGAATTGGTGTACTGTGTCATTTTGATTCATTCCTTGACCTGTTACTTGTTGAGGAAGCATTACTTGTTGCTGATTCATTGGTGCTAAGGGTATTTGCATTTGCTGATTAGGTACCAAAGGAAACTGCTGCTGCATCGGCTGTAACTGTGCCATTTGTACACGGGGCATTTGCACCTGCTGTTGTTGTATGGGTTGTAGACCCTGCATCTGATTTACATTATTTTGGAAATTTGGATTTGGACCTCTCAATTTCGGTCCTCTCATATTCTGAAAGGTATTGACATCATTGTTTTGCTGACCTGCACCATCCTGCACCAACATTGGGCACTCCCGTTTCCAATGTCCGACGATTCCGCACGTGTGACATGGCATCACCTTTTTCATTGCCTGTATACCATTAGGAAACACGACATTATTTAAATCAGGACCATTATTCACAAAACCTCCTCGGCCTCTGCCTCTCATCTGTGGCTGAAACATAGCATTTCCCTGCTGCTGCGGCAGCTGTTGTTGGAAACCTTGCAAACCTGACTGAGCTGCTCTAATCTGCATCACCATCACCTTCTCTTTCAACCTTTTCTGCTTTGTCTCAATCTCATCACTGCAGTATTTTGCATAGTTCAACAGCTCATCGATCGATTTTGACTGCCAACAAATCAAATGCATTTTAATCATCTGGCTAATTTCGGGTCTCAATCCTTCCACAAATCTGAATACAAAATGGAGCATGTCCTTTGCCTCAATCGTTTCCGTGCCACTGTAATTTTTGAATGCTTTCAACAATCTCTCATTGTATGCATGTATCGACTCCTTAACTTCTTGTGCTGTTCTGTCAATTCTCTGCCAATCTACATTTTTCGACGCAACTTTTGTTTTCAAGTGCTCAATCACCTTATGGTATAGACTCATTACCGTAGGCGATGGTGCACCTGTGTCCCTATTTCTTTCTGGTTCACTTGTTGGCCAACCTACAGCCCTTTTACAATCTTCCCACAAATCTGCCGGAACTACAATTTCGAATAAGGTATTCAGGTCTTCCCAGAGACATTTTGCGAGTTTCACAAATCTGTCTGTCTGTTGCTACCATTCGATCGGTTTCTCTCTCAACTTAGGAAAATCATCTGTGAAGGATTGAATGTCACACCTGTGCCATGGTACATGTACAAGTTTTCCCCCTGCTGTTTCTCTCATTGGTAACATCGTTATAAGATCATCACTCTGCTGTACTTTCTCATTCCGATCTGGAGTACTTTCTTTCTTCTTGTCCTTTTTCTTAACCCACCTACTCTCCCATTTGTCTAAACATCTCCAAACCTGCGCGCTTTGCAATATCTCTTTAAGATGTGTTTTCATTCCTGCAGACCTCATGTGTTCAAAATCTTTTGTCTCAAAGTCTAACCTGTAACTTCTGCTCAAGTGTTTGGTTTTACTTATGTCTATTTTGTGTCTGTCTGCAATTTCTTGTAACTTTTTATGTATGCTGCTCACTTCTCTTGTAATTTTAGGGCAAATGTACCTCAGCTCTTCTTCTGTGTATGATTCTAACCTGTTCAGACCCATCGTTCCCTCTACTAGTTCATCTGCTTCCATGCCCAATCTTATTTTATTCAAATATTCTTCTCCTTTCCCGCTGGGTGTACTCTGTGGGGAGTTCAGGCTGTTCAACCATTGTGTTAACTATTGTGCGTTTAGTCCCATTAATGTGGCATTTACGTCTACTGCTACTGATGGTTTCTGTAACATTTCTGTTTTCGAAGTCAACGGTACTATCAGTGGTGGACTTGACCTTACCACCGTTGACGGAGCACAAATTGGAATTGGACTAAATTCCAACAAAGACCCAGATCTATTTGCCAGTGTTCCCACGGGAGTCATTTCTTGAGTATTTTCTATGTAGCTCCTTCCTGTCTCATTCTGCGTCATTAAACCTTGATCGCATACATTTGGCTTTGCCTGTATATATAATGGTACTGGCGGACCTACAGTGATAGGCAAAGATATTGCGTCCGGATTCTGTCTGTTACCCAAATTCTGTGGCATGTTAATTCCCACATTATTGTTCATCATTGCTGGCATGTCTAACTGTGTTTCTGCACTTTGAATGTACTTTGGCATGTCTTGCATCTGCTTTTGAGACATAAAAATTTGTGTTGGTTCGGTTTGAATCAATGTCGGTCTTTGGTTATTCTGTCCTCCCTGCACCATTGAATTAGAGGTCATTTCCAAACTATGCTCATCATAATAGCGTCTTTGGACCTGTGGCTGATAATCATTAACAGGTATTAGTTTAGTCATGTCAGGATATATTCTCTGAACTTGTGGTATTTCTGGTGTAAAAGGCATGACAGGACTATTCTGCCTCTGCAATATTCTCGAATTTGGGGTTACAGTACCCTGTATTGGTTCTGGAGGGGCAGTACTAGTGCTTGGGCCATTTTCGTTTTCCACATATGGTGGTGGACGGTCATTTAGCAATTGCAGAATGAAATCCTCATCGTCTGATTCGTCTGACCTTTTCGAGTTTCTCTTGTTTTCTCTATCTCCGGACTGACTTCTGTTTGTTTTATGGGTAGCTTTCCTCCCTTCCATCTCTGCTTCGTCAGTAATTGCTGGGAACAATTTAATTCCCTGCAATACGTCTGATCTCCAAACCTTTTGAGTACTATCCCATCCAGCATCCGCTAGTGTCTTTTCTACTTTTCTCACTCTTGTCTCAAATTTCTTTTGTAATTGCCTTCTAGCCATTTGTTCCCAAATTGCTACTGCTTCAAACTGTGCTGGTCTTGGAGGTATTTTCATGTCATATAGCGCAAATCTTAAATTCTCCAAAACTCTTAGATTAAACGACCCATGGATAGGGAACGCTACACTTCCATGCTTTTCTGTTAATTTACACCATTGCTTTAACCAAAGACATGGTGCGACACCCTTTTCTTCAATTGCAATGTAAGATGGTGTACCCTCAGGCGGTGTTTCTTCTCCTACATTTGCTTTAATATATACATCTCCGCTCAAGGCACTCTTAAATGCTTTGAAAAATTTCATCTTTCCGTCTTCTATTTTCTCAAAAAAATGTAATCAATAAGTGACTTTAAGTCCCAGAATACTCTTCGCTTGCCTTTCCCCACCAATTGCGCTTCACGGACTGCATCCAATCCGTGCGCGACCCTTCTTACCAACCAACCTATCCCAGCGCGGCTCCTAGTGACGTCACACTTACACACTGCGGCTGACAAAGCCTTGCGGCTTGTCCTCATTCATTCAACTTCACTCAAACTAATTTCTGCTAAATATATCGCAAGCACTAACCAAAAGAAGAAAACAAATCTGTTGGTTTACTACAGGAAGGTAATACAATCGCTTCAGAAACCTTAGGGATTTTTCACTAGCCTCTGCAGTTATTCCATCTTTCTCGGTTTCCCACTTTCGCAAGCAAAATTTGACCTGCAAACTTTACTCTCGACTGATCAATGAACTATTCTAGTGCACTTTAGAATTCGTCAAATCTCAAAGTCGCAAATTTTCTTTTATTCCTCAATATTCGTACTGACTTGTTGACCACGCCCGATCAACCTATTAAACCAAACAAATTACAACATCAATCAAGTGTCTCATACACTTTTCAACATACTCCGGAGTCTCTTGACCTCGCAGGGCCCGTCTCAACAACAACAACCACGTGGACAATTTTTCCTGCACAAAGCGCTACACTCATGTGAAGTTTGATGACTTCCCTACTCTCACACTTTGGAGTATCACTCCTCTAAAATTTTGATTGGAGTTCGTAACCCCATAAAATCCTCACAAACTTCACAATTAGTCTGCGGCATAAGCTGTGCAAGCGCAAAACCCTAACTTCACTCATACCGTCACTAGAAACGCCGAAAACATTCTCACACCTCCATTTCCTCCATTCGCAAGCTCCGAGATTCCGGGAAAGTCATTGGGGATTTAGGGCATCATCATCTATCCAAATTGTTTTATCAAAGAAAATTCTAACTTGAATCCGTCTATCGTTCGGATGGGGTCCCAAAAGGCCAAACCATCAATCTCTGCTACCATCTACTGATAGCGCGTCCAGTCCTTATAAATTACTTATGTTTGGGCACGCCGGAGGTCGGTGAACCTTTTGACCGAGTTGAGCCCTCCTCATCCAAAGAATTGTCGGATCCCTCAATTCAATAGCCAATCACCATTTATAATCAATAACCAATACTCGATTAGTAATCAATCAACAAATTAGTTGAACAGAAAATCAGTAATTAGACACGCCATGACCTTTCAGTCATGAATAACCACACCTGTTTATTAAAGGTTAATGAGTTTATTTCCCTATATTAACAAAGCTAGCACAATATAAGTAAGTCTCAAAATCAAATGGTATACATATACGAACATTACTAGCTGTCCATAGCGACGGAAGAAACGCAATCTACGCAGGATTTGGATTATAATGCATTCGGTTATAGCAATGCAAATCACTAATATGAGTAACTGAACTTGACTAATTGCATACATTGGTCAGCATAACAAGATTTCAATTCAGCATGGTGCATCAAGTGAATACCTCAACTAAACTCTGATTAGCATTGGCATGTGGGGCTTCATGCAAAAGAATTTAATCAACATGAATTTAGAAAACTTCTAGCTTAGGCTCTGTCAAAATAAGCAGTTGGTACCTAAGAAGGAAAATACAATGTATAATACATTTATCCTTTCATAATTACCAAATACAATCAGCATTCAAGATAAGTCTTCGTCCTTCAGGTACCGGTTCGATCAGCATGGGGCAGATTTCAAAGGGGCAAAGTTTAAGTCAAGTTTTCCTCGCAGCAGCAAGGAAAATGGGGCAAAAGCTATTGCATGGGCAAAACGGGGTAAAGTTAAAGTCTCTAGGGTGAGAATTCTTAAAGTATCTTTCTCTGCGACAGAGAAAAAGCATCAAAGTGTCATTTAAAATGGCGTCTTGAATCTGGCTTCAAAATGGCATCAAGAAAATGGCTGACTTCTCTTTGTCCGGTGGATTTAAGTAAGAAAACGTTCCAAATCCTTCAGGGTCTTCCATTGGAGGGTTCATAGGGTGGCTTCCTTTTGACCAATGAATAGTGTCTTTCTCTTAGTACTCATTTATGCATAAGGTGTCCTTGGAGCTTTGGAACACAAATTGCAACAAAGTTTGCCAATTATTTCTGTATCTGTGTCTTTATTGTCTGCACCTGCAGAAACTGACCTTGCTTCAAAGGGGAAGAAACTGGCCTAGCAGGAAACCTTGAGATAAGTGTATTAGTCATTCTACTGGAAAAATACAGCCTTAAAGCACAAAATATATGTTTGTTAATATGAGTGAAAACCACACAGTTAAAATTGAGACCAGGCAACTAGGCCAAAACCTCTGCTAAATTTAAGCTCAGCATTCAACAGTTTTAACGAAAAATCAAAAATACATCTGCAATTATGACGAATTACTACATTGTCGATTCTTCATGATTAATCAAGCTTGTTTATACTAAATGGCGAACTACCCCGAGGGCACATTTTCTACATACATTAATTTTCTTTGCTAAAATCACACTACCTTATACGATTTTGTTACATGATATATGAATATTTGTTAGCCTTTCTTTTTCTGCTTCATCACTCCCACCGGAGAGGGAGAGCCTTGTCCTTTAAGAGACTACCTGACCAGGGAGAAGAACCCCACTGCCAAGCCAGGTGAGAGGAGCGGCTCAGTAAGGAGCAAAGAAAACATGAGAGCAGACCAGTGAAGTGCCCAGGGACCTCTGGAATGTTTGCAGAAATGAAAGCATGTGTCATGTTAGGCCGGTTAACCACAAAAGTGTGGCCCAAAGAACCTAGAACCAGGGGCAATGAAGACTGTATAAACACCACTGGTTCCATATAGGCAACATTTTTTGATGCAACGCACTGTCTGACCATAGCTATGTTTTCCTGCGCTAATCCTCACAAATTATACCCAAGTAATGTCCCCTTGATGCAAAGTAGTGCAAAGAGCTATTTGCACTTAGAAAAGGTCACCTTTACAGTATAACATACCGTTTACACTGGAATGTAAATACCCTTGCAGAGTTAATGCTGCTAACCCTTGCTACCTTGAGAATCAAGGGCTGAAAGGCACAGTTTGCAGAGCCATATTTGGTCAGCCCCAAGACACCAGTGGCAAACAACCTCAACCCCCATAATTGGGGCCCGGTAGCCCCTATCTACGCAGTGCCCGTCTCCCAACTTGCAAAAGGGACTTGACATGGACCATTTGCAAGGAACGATAACTGCAATTAATGTATACATGAACAGATAAAAACTAAAAAGCAAGAGTTAATAAGGAAGGAAAATAATGCCTTACCAAATAGAATGTAGAGAAGGGCATATGTGTCCTTCTAGAATATTGTAGTTCAACATAGTACAGAGTCAACAGCTCAATGAATGAAGAAGAATTCAGCATTCAGTACCCAATCCAAACTTCAAGAATTCAGTTAGGGAAAATCCTCTGGCAAGTCAGAAAGCACTACAAGGGTAGTCTTTTCCTGTCATGACAAAAGAAGTAGTTATACAAAGCCAGGGCAAAACGCAGGCTGAAAGTGAAATATGGCTGCCAATGCAAGCCAACAGGAAGTGTCAGCGACAGAACCAGAAGCGTTGAGAAGTACTGAAGTCAGAGTACCAAGGATTTATAAGCAGGATGCTCACTTAACTTCCTCTGACGTTACAGAACTGCAGTAGCCTAAGGGAAATGTAATTCCTAAGGCTGCTGATATACCTTTCTGTGAGTGAAACCATCATGTGTGATGGAAGAAGTTGTTTCTGAAACTGATTTTTTAGACTAGGGTGAGGGCTGTGTTCTGGATCCTTAGTCAAGCTTGAAATTCCTTTGTGTATTGCATAGCATTAGGCCTACTAAGCCCAGCAATTAATGGAAATGTAGACTGATACAAGTGTGAATTTTGTACTGAAGCTTTGCAGTGTATCATGCTATCGAGTGCATGAAGAGTCGATGACAGATAGGACTTTTGCTGTTTTGACATTCCAATCACCCTGGTTTCTCAGAGAAATCTAATGAAGGTTATTCTTTGACACTCTCAACTCTTAGCCGTCAACTAACCGACCTTTCGAGTTCACATTCTAACCAAACAAACCTTATCTTTCAAATGGCTAATTTCCAAAAGCTAATTTCCAGACGGCCCTGCAGCAGTGGGAGTAGGAATACAGTAGGAATGCTTAAGAATTTTTGAGGTGTGATCACACATGATAGTGTCATCAATGGGTGATTTCTCTGTCAGCCTGCAACAGTAAAGGGGTGAGAACATAGGAATTTTACCCTCTAATGTCTTCAAATTTTCAAATCTGGACATTGCTGATATATTTTCATACATTAATGGATTAATTACTTACCGGTAATTCTCATTACTACGAATACCCTGTTTCTTGTACCAATACTTACTATCATGAGGTGTTCCATCTCTACCCAGGCCCACATGTGCCCTGGTCAGAACCAATCAAAAAAGGTTTTGGTGCAAAGACCCTCCCCCCCTTTTAATCTCCAATCACCCTTCATCAAACCTGGTGTTAAAAGGGCATGGAGCCCAGGAAACACCCTGTACATCCCCAGCCCAAGAATCAAGAAGGGCAGGTTGGAACCCAGGAAGGAATGAGGAGTATTCTGAGTAATGAGAATTACCAGTAATTAAGGAATCCATTACATTCTCTACCCTATTTCTCGTCCCAGTACTTAATATCATGAGGATATACCAAAGCAAATTCAGAACAAATTGATCCCACCAAAAACGAATGCTACAAGCTCTGGATGCTGCAGAAATAGCTGTACTGCAGACCCAGAAGGCATAAGACAGGAGATCAAGGTGAACAGTGAGGAACAGCAGCCAAAACTTAAGACCCAAAGGACAAAACCTCCTCAACAGCAAACCTGTAAAGACAAAGGGAGAAGTCCAAGTGGCCACCTGACAAATGCCCAAAAGGGAAACACCCTGAGTCTGCCCAGGAAGTCGCCACACCCCTCGAGGACAGGCCCTGAACACCACCTGGCAAACAGACATACAGAGAATCAGAAGGCAGGAAAACAAAGAGCAAAATCATCGACTCAAAACTGAGCATTGAAGTACTCAGGCCATGACGAAAGACACCAAAGGTGACCAAGAGGCCCACAGAATGACGAAAAAACCTGGGCATGAGAGAGAGAGATTGACACTGCCCAAAACCCATCCAAGGCGTGTAAGGCGACCTCCTCAGGAGTAACAGGCTCCGAACAGGCAGAAGAATCTCCTGGCATCGGTGAAAGGAGAACCCACTTTGGGGAGAAATCCAGGACCCAAAGGAAGGAACAGCTGGTCATTAAAAAAAAAAAACCTGTGAAGAGGGAGGCCGGAACGCCAAAAACCTCAGTGCACCCAACCTCTGTCTACAAGTGATTGGCAAGAAGACATGAACCCAGAGGAAGGCACTCAGAGACATCAAAAGGTGAGCAAAGCGCCCGAATAGTTGCCAGTGGCCCCTCAACGAGGAAACAGCCAAGCCAACATTGGAAACTACACCGAAGGAAATGAAGGACCAAGGAGAAAGGACAAGAGGCAGGGTCCAAAGATCAACTTATGCATAATTGAACAAAGGAAGACCAATGATGAACGTAAACCAATCTGGTAGACCACTTCCGAGAGAGCTGAATGGAAGCCGCCACCTGCAAGGAAAGACCAGCAATACCAACCCCCTCCAACACAGAGCCATATCTGCAGACACAGCCGGCGGCAGGTAGCCAGATGAAGAACAGGTGACCGAAGGGGACATGGGAGAATAGGAAGGAGCCACTCCGGTGCAGCTTCTACTAATCCTGACAGGGGAATCCAACCCAATAGTGGCCAAAAAGGGCGCCATCAGAATGAGAGAGACCAACCCCCTCCAAAACTTGTCCAACAGGTAGTGCAGAAGATGGAATGGAGGAAAGGCAGACAAGAGGCTCTATGGTCAAGGCCGGGACACAGAATCTACCCCCAACAATCCGGCACAGAGGACCTGGAGAAAAACGGGGAATGAGGGAAGTGGCCGCAGATGCAAACAGGACAACATGAGGAGTGCCAAAACCGCAGCATATGTGGGTGAAAATACCTGGAGCCAGACAGAAGCCAAGGAAAAAAGGAGAAATCTTGCAGAGCATGTCTGCCAGAACCTTGTTCGACACCCAAATACACATTGTGTGGAGGGGCAAACGAGGAGACTCTGCACAACCCCCAACTGGAAATGCAAGAGAGGCCAGAGACTGAGACCCCCTCCCAGACTGCCAGACAACAGAATAATTGACAACAGTGAGGACTGACCCCACGAGCACCACCTGAATGGCCAGCAAGGGAGAAAAATGCAGCAGTGCCAGAACAGAAAAAGCGCTATCAAATCCCCCAAATTTGAAGAGAGGCTGCTCACTGGAAGAGACCATGGGCCCACAAAAGATAAAGTGAGCCGGAGCAGCCCCCTAGACTGCTGGCAAAGTGGTAACCACCCCAGGAGGGGGCAGGGCAAGAGGGAAGCCCCTGGGCAAATTGCTGGGATCGAGCCACCACTGCATTAAGAGTGCAGAGGCAGACTTGGCACTCAATGCGAGAGCAGATGGCAAACCAACGGACCCAAGCTTAGCCGAGCCCAAGGGACAACAAAGAGATATGATGCCGGAAAGAAAAATGCAGCAAAAAGGCAAACCAGAAAGCAGCAGGCGACAAAAAACAGAGGAACATCAAAGGCAACACACAACATGACCTTGAAAACGTAGCCAGTCTCGAGCGACCACCACTTCGATCGTGCCCAGGGCCAGGGAGAAATTCCCAGAACCACATGCCCGGTCCCAAGGAAGTCTGACCAAGCGCTCTGCCGACTGGAAATGGACCTGAGGAAATCAGTGTGAAGGTGGTAGATGAGATGTCTCCCATGGGACAAGCAGGCCAAATCCCACCACTCTCGCACACCAGCAAAATCTGAGAGCGAAGCACACACAGCATAGGATGATGGAGGGGTTAAGCCCCCAGGTAGGGATGAACATCACCCGAGATCCTGAAGATAAACCACCAGAAGGACCACCACCTTGTTGAACACCCCAGGGGAGATGGCAATTTCGAAGGGAAAGACCCTGAACTGCCAGTGGATGACACCCACACAAAGATTGTTATAGAAGTGCAAAGAAAAGGGGGAATGAACAATCAACATACAAGTATGTTTGTAAATCATGGAAAGATGACAGCCGAGTAGGTTGAGCAGAGAATGGAAGCTGGGACCCACAGCTTTCAGGTGAGGCGAGGCCTTAGAAGCAGCAAAGGGAATGAACGGCATCCGTCTCTAAAACCCATCAACCTACTGAGAGAATAGGAAATTGCCAAAACACCAAAGGGGCTAGATAATGAAAAGAGACAGCCGGTAGAACAGCTTGGCAACAGCAGCGCTGACCTTCTGCCACACAAGGGAGCTAGACCCCAACCAGCACCACAGAGACTGGCGCCGGAGGAATCGACCACAACAACCAGGACTCGAAATTTTGTTCTAGGCGGCCTGAAATCTGTGCCACACCTAGCTGCATCCAAGGACAGAGAGAAACCGCAGTCGGGCAAGAGAACGGCATCCAGATACCGGGGGGACAGCAGACCAGGCGCGCGGTGTGGAGAATATGGCGGATCCAACTACCGCTCAGGTAGGACAAAAGTGCACTGTGCAACAGGCGTCCTGAGTAACACTGGAGCAACTCGCGACCAGGGGCACTGAAAAAGAAAAAACTCCAGGGAAGCGACTGCACAGCAGCAGCTTCCACATATTAAGATATGCTGACCAGTGGGCACACATAGCAGGGAAGCCACTTGGGTCGTAAATCCCAAGTTATTTAAAAACAACCCCAAACGAGGAAGGCCCAGCCAACCCAAGAAACATGGGGAGACAGCCAGGGAGTGTACCCCCAACCCCGGGCATAGTGGCCAGCACAGCACCCCATCAGGGAGGCAAGTACATGTAAGCCATCCAACCATCCCCAAGAGGCCCAGCCTCCCAGGGCTTACCTTGAATGGAAATGGCTCAAAAGCACACATCGTGGGAACTTGAACAGATGAAAAAAACAGGATGTTTCCATTGCTCCATGCCCTTTTATCACCAGGTTTGATGAAGGGTGATTGGAGATTAGGAGAGACTTTGTACCAAAAACTTGTTTGATTGGTTCTGGCTGGGGCACGTGGGCCTGGGTAAAGGTGAAACACCTCATGATAGTAAGTATTGGGACGAGAAATAGGGTTGAGGAGGTAATTGAGGCATTATCACAATAGCAGAAATATTTGACCACTCAATAACTTACACTCAAATGTCTTCACTTTTGTCTTAAAGGGAGTACAAACCCTGACAAAACATGTCTGTTATGGACCATGGATGATTGTCCAAAACAAAATTCTATTATCTACCATTTGGACTCACTACTTGGGAATGTGCTTTCTATTTGAAAATACCCTTGGGTTAACTCTGCTTGACGTTCACCAATGACTGGCAGGGGACAGGAAAACGAAGCCAGCTCCTGGCTCCCAACAAGCCGTTTCACACATCACATAAGATGGCCGCTAGTATAGATACTTCACTGGCTCTGCAACTCGATGGAGACCAGATCACCGCCTTAGCGCACAAGGCTGCAGACGGATGACTGTTGACATAGGAAGTGATTATACCTCCATCGTCAGCGTTCAGCTCTGGTAGTAAACCGTTATGGGACTAGGAGTCATTATTACCCTGCTGTCACAAACCTGTCAGTCCCTCTTGAGTTTACAGGCGTTCCTAGAGGTGGGAGAGATGCAATCCATGGCTACAATGGCAGCAGTCATTAGCTTTCACATCGCATTTTCCCAGTGATTTGAAATGTACACTTCATGTGATGCGTTGAAAACCATATTTACAGATGTCGTTTTAAAGGCCATTCGACAAGATTATACCTTGCGCGAAAAACAGATGTATGCAATTCTCTCTTGCCTGACCTTTGAGACTTATCAAAGTCAGATAGGTAATCATCCAATCAGACGGGCTATCATTACCAGAAGAAAAGTAATTAGAATTTGAATATGCTTCAGCCTGATTATTATGAGCACTGCCGTTGTGATTGGAGCAGCCCGCGCTTCTCGCTTCATCATTCAAAAGATGCAGCCTCTGTGTGTTTTTTGCAAATTAAAATGTAGAGTTCTTCATTTATTTAACAATCTAATTTACTAAATACGAGCAAATTATGCAATCATATGATTAAAACCGAGACTGCAGGGATGGTGGAATACGGTTTCCAAATTCCGAGGGAAGGGCTGCGGGAGTGCAGGCGAGGGAAAACAGCAAATCAGTGAGAACATAGCAAGTGTGTGTGTGTGTCTCTCTCTCACACACACACACAAACGCACAAACACACACACACACACACGTATTTGTCCATTGTTTGTGGCCTCACCAGTTTTATCTGAGGCCTAATGTGTGCACCATCCCCTAAAATCATCACAATATATGTGTAGGGGACCTTAGCACTGCTGCCACCTTTCCTGTGCCTCACCTATGTGTTAGGGAAGCTTGCACTGACGCTGCACGCTGGTACCTGTGATTTGTTAGTGAAACTTGATAAAAAAAAGTTATTCCATATACAAAAGTGAAAATGATTGACAGTGGCATGCCTATGCGCTTAAGTGTAAAGGGAAGAGGGCTAATGGGAGTCTCTATCTACATTGAAAGCGGGTGTGTAGTGCATCTACACATTGGTTTCAACTCGAATTGAAGGTCAAGTTGAAATCCACCTACTGGATTGCTATCTGATCATATGTGTTTATATTTTTAGTGGAGGGACCTATCAGCAAAAGTATATGAAAATCCTCAAACCTCTGGGTGTGTGGCTGTTTACCTACTTTTGCACATAGGACCTCCCTGGAACGCCCATAAACCCGACTCTCAACATAACTTAGAAGTATGGAAACTCCATCATATTGGCAGGACTTCTTTATTCTCACATTTGTGAGAATCAATTTTAGGATTTATCCCTCACAAGTGCGTTTAATTGAGCACCTAAACTTAAGTTTGTAATAGGTGGTGAAAACAGGATCCTTTAAATTTACCTACTGACTACTTGAGTGCTTGACAAAAAAAAAAAAAATATTGTAAATGTTATCACACAAAAAATGTGAAAAGAAGTTTTTTGACTTTTCTACCTGTTGTAAATAACAGGCATGTTTTCCAGACGAATTGGATTGAGTAAACGAGATACAAAGTGATAATACTTGAAATTAAGCATGATGTAAGCTTGGACGAGTGCTGTTTTCACTGAGTAAACATAATGTGCGCATCTTTTTTTTAAACGATAATATTTGGTTGAACATGCATAGAAAGGAATGCGTTATGGCTATCAATTACAGTTGCAATGTGTCTCATTGGGGTTCTTTTGCCATGAATCACACAATTCAACACTTATACAATCTCTCTCAGCACACTGGTACCTTCTTAGAAGCACATCCATGCAGAGATGAACAAGTGTCAAAGCATTCACTTTTCCAGTTCTATCATCCCCTCTTTCTCGTCTCCAAATTTAGGCCCAGATTTACTAACACTTTGTGCTGAGTTTGTGTCATGTCAATGATAGGTGTTGCACTAGCACGAATCAAACACCAAAGCCCCCTGCAAATACTCTCCTTATCAAACGAGAATGTACTCTACAAGATGTTGGGGTGCGAGATATTTCATATAAATTGGAATAGTTAATAGGAAAGTGATTTTTCTTCCAATAAAAAACATTTTAATGCTTTCTGAAAGTAGACACGTTTCGCAGTCAGTTCAGCAGATGCTCGCGAGTTTCCTTGAAGGAAGACTGAACGGAATGTATGTTGGTTTGCTCTCTTTGCTACTGATCTGAGGCCCTGACATCCCTGCCAGTCCTGCATATCTGAACTCCTGTGCTTGTTGCTGTCTGCATTCTTTTGCTGATTCTCTTCGCTCCTCTCAGATTTGTTCTGTTCGTTCTATTTGCTAGCATGCTCATCCAATGTTTGTTTGTGTGGCCCATCGCTCTGGATAGTCCCGTCATGATTGGAACTACCTGTTGAGCAGATCCATTGGCTTCCAACTGATCTCCTTTGCAGTGTGCTGTTTACTCTTTCAGTTGCTGACCCCGTGGCACCAAAAACTGTGGAAGAAGGGAGGGCTGCGCCAAAGGGAAACAAGCATTTGCAATGCAACGGGTCTCGAATTTGCTCGAATTAGAGCTTTTAGCGTTGTAAACTCCTAACTGGACTTTTCTTGCCACATAAATTGAAGGAAAAAAAAAAACAAGTGCGATCGCGCCATGTAAAACCCAGCGTGTTCACACTGCGTGGAAAATAAAGAGATAAAGTAGTGCAGAAATTGGGCTGAAAACATGGAGCCTCGTATGTTTTCAGTAGCTGGCCGATGCGCTTGAGGAGGGCTAAACACTAGAAAAGGCATGATGCATGCATGTCTTTCAGTAATGAAATCAAGCAGAATTTAAAAGGCAAGCCCACAAACCAATAAAAGTGACATGTGACATGGGCGTGGTTAAAAGCCCAAAGAGAGATTACAACAGGGATGGAGGGGTTATGTGCTCGACCCTAAAAAAATAATTTTTTGATCTGTGTGTGGGGAGATGCCAACAGATGTTGTGTCGCACAGGGCGCCGCCAACACTAAAAACAACACATACACATTAGCAACCGTGTACAGCTCTTAGTATGTATAGCAGGTTGTTTGTCTCTAAATGTTTTGCTTTGTTGTTGTCCAAAATTGAAAAGTCTTTCATTGCTGGAGTATTTGTGCACTTCTGTGCTGGAGCATTAGACAAAAATTTGGTGTTAGGTTGTTCAAACACATGTACCTCTTGATCCCTCTGCGCACCAATAGCAACATATGGTTTATTTTGCCCATTCAGGGCTATGGTGCAAATCCACACCAATATTTTATTGTAGCCTGAATACATAATGAAAAAGGTGAACGTATATTCATATTTTAACAAGGTTGCAAACTAATATGCTGTATTGGTCAAATGGCTGAACCTACAATACTGAACACTAATCAAAGAAAAGTTGCCCTAAATGCCTGGAGTCTGGCAATGCCAATTATATGTACGTTTTCTGGAATGTAGTCTGCACAATCCGTTATGTAATATAAGTGTAGATCACCAAATTTTGGCAGAATCATTGTTTATGTTGGACTGTTCATGTATCAGATATCTAATTCAAGACCCCGGTAAATATAGAAACTATATATTTTCTAATTCTGTACAACCTAAGGAATCTAGTGATATAAGTAAAAGTCCTTCCTTAATCTTGCTGGGTGAGGAATGTGCTGAAGATACTTGTTACATTTTCAGCATTTTTTCCAATACATGATGATTCCCTCCATTTTCCCTCACACAGGAATATATTTCTGCTAAGGGTTACCCACATCTGTTTTCTCCTGGGTATTCTGAGCATAGGGGAGGGAGGGTACCAGAAATATATGAGTTTTTTATGGATTTCGGATGCCCAATACAGAGGATGCAAAGCATTCGGGAAATTGGGAAAGCAATTGAAAGCAAAATGCCAGATTTGGGTACCTTTCATTTGGTCCCAGGTTGGGCGTACTGAGACATACCACAACCAAATATTTCCAACATCTACACTTCCTAAGTCTGGTTGACAGATCTCTGTTACCCTAGTTGTCAGGCCAGGAATATGCATTGAGCATCAAGTTTGTCATATTTTTAGCAGCTTTTTTCCCGCAATATTTTTATTCTCTGAAGTCTCCCTCACGCAGGAATTCTGCAAAGACTTGAACTGGGCTTCTTGTTCATTGAGCTACCAGACATGTCTGTGTTTTCCATGAGTTTGGGATGCCTATGATAGATAAAATGGGGGCAGTATAGTCACGACATTTTTTAAACTTTAAGTGTCAGAACTGCCAGTCTCAGGTACCTTTTTTAGAGATAGGTATCACACCTGAGCTGTATACAAACATACTATAACCATATATTTTCAGCATCTGCACACCCTAAGGTTTTCACTGCTGAGTGTCAGTCTTCCCTTGACCTGATTGGCTACCCAGGAAAGCATTCTGAACATAACATTTGACCAAGTTTCAGTATTGTTTCCCAAACATGGTAATTTCCTTCAGTTTTCCTCATGCAGGATATATTCCTGCCAAGGCTTGTCCTTCATCTGCGTTCTCATGGATACTTACTCTGCATTTGAGAGCTTAAAAAATATGTGGGTTTTTAATGGGTTTGAGACGGGATCCACACATTAGACACCAGGGAATATTTTTGTTGGAGGAGTTTCCATGGGCAATGGCTTCAGTATTTGGGGCCACAGTAGGCCAACACCTAGAGAAATCAGCCAACCCTTGACATGTTTAAAAACTAGATACCAAGATTTGCGAGATTCCTAACATGTGATTTTATCCAGAATCCCCTGCAAATGTCAAAATATGCATAGAAAAAAATCACAATTTCTTCAGTTTTCAATGACAGAAAACCTATCAATATCTGACAAAAGATAAAAGTACAATTATCCACTGTTTACTAATAAAATAAAAAATGGTACAAAATGGTACATCACATCTGTACATGGGCTAATTGCCTAGGACAAGAATAGGCCATATCTTTGGCCAAGTGAAGACCTGATTGACATTATATTGACTGCACAAAATTAGAGTTCCGTTCACTTCCTGTCTGTTTCAATAGGCCTACCGCAATGTGAGGTACTGGATTTCTCTGCAGAAGTGTGAGAACACTAGGTGGTGGGACTTTTGCTGTTCTCCCAAATTCTGAAACGTTCTGCCACAGAAATGTAAGGCAATTCTTTTTTTTTAACCGAAGCTTGATGTTTGAAATTGCATTCTGGGTAAAATAAGCGGTTGCATCTACAAATGCCATACCACAAAGACTAGTTGGTTGTTTTACCTCAGTAGCATCTGACCCGTGGCCCAAATACCGCAGCTACCTACGTTCCACAAAAACAGATTATTCCATGATTTTGCCTTATGTTCTTGAGTCTTTTCTATCCCAGGTACCAGGCCTACCCACACTTGTGGGTACTTTTTTAACCAAGAGAAGTGTGGGAATGTCGAATGGTAGGATATTTGCTGTTATCTAGTGAATTTCCCTGTATTTTAGCCTTCCTATTGTAAGTTAGTGTCCACAAAAACACTTTTTGAAAAAACACCCTCTGATTAACAGTCACTATGGATAATCCAAAATTAGAAGTGGTACAAATGGGGACTTGGGGGGAGCGAGGGCTCGCCCTGTCTCCCCCCAGGCGGATCGGGCGTTGGTGGTAGAACCCACCACGCTGGTTCTTGATTGGGTGATTTAGGGGGAAGGGTGGATTTAGGTGGGGCAGGGTGCGGGCAGACTCTTTGGCCGTTTTTTCAACACCCGGGATAGTCGTTTGTTTTGGTTTGAGTGGTAGGCCTTAGATAGTGGTTTTCAGGATTTCCTAGTCATTGGTTTTTGCTGGTAATTTTGCTAATTGTTAGAATGGATAATTCGGATAAAGCTATGCAGGTGTTGAGAATGTTACAGGAGGAGAGTAGAGAGGACCTCCTCCAAGAAGGTGTACTGCAGCAGGCGTGGGTAGGTTTAAAAAGACCCAACAGGGCTTCTTCAGAGGGCGTGGCTGCAGTGGTTATAGCTTGCGAGTCACCAACTCGCAAGTCAAAGAAATTCCGGCAAAAAAGTGTCGCCGGTAGAAAAATCGTGGCGTCACCAGATAGCATCGTGGTGATTCAAGGTAGGGAAGGCGGTGGCTTACCTGGGCATAATCAGGCTGGGAGGAGAGGCGAAACAAAGTTCGTGCGCCGTTGCGACGCATCGATTAGGCAGCGTGTGTGTGCTAAGAGGCGAGGTATTAATCAGCATGGTGTGGTGACTAGTGTTGGCCACTTGGTGGCTGCCGTGCTTAGCGCGCATGAGCGTGTAGCTACACGTGTATCTGCTGAAATAAGGAAACAAGCGCTACTCCCCTTGGAAAAGAATTGTAGGCGAGTGGAGGGAGCTTTTGAGGAAAGGCAGTGTGGAGCAGCTTCTAAGATGGCGGCGCCCACTACAGCACATCAACAGGAGGTTATTGAGTTGTCTGATGGTGAGGAGGTTGACAGTTCAGGTGAAAGTTGTTTTATTTCAGGTGTGGAGTTTGTTAATGTCCCTGTTTTGAGGCAGGATGGGGGAAGGCTGCAATTGGTCCCCAGATTGTTTAGCCCAATGCTGCATAAGGATCAGGAATGGGATGTGAGTAATCAAACTATTTACCAGTCAGGGCAGCATATGGAAGTTATGGAGAAAGGTGGTATGAGTATGAGGCTGATGTTAGTGGTAAGGCTGGTAGGGCACAGGTGATGGTGGATTTTTGGCAACCAGGGTCATCAGTTCAGGGACCTGGGTGTGGCAGCTTTTGTGCATTGGGTGGGCATAAGGAGAAGGTGGCATCAACAGGTTCTTGGCGGCCTGCTGAGACTCAGGCATCATCGGTGGGGGTTAGTACGCCCTCAAGACACCAAAATGAAGAAAGGGTGAGACCCGGAGCGGATCACCTGACTTTGGGGGAGTCAATTTTACCTGTAATGCAGAATATAGAGCTTTTTGTGCATGGAAAGCCTTCTACCAGCTGGGGCGCTGGTGGTTTGGATAGAAGCATTATCAGGGAGGAAGATCTTCTGGACTATGACAATGGGAATGGCTCTGAGGTGGTAGATCCCTTGCAGCAAAACATAATAGGGGGAGGGTTTGTGCAGGAATCTAACAAGGGAAGGAGTTTTGGTGTTTTACAGGCATCAACAAGGGCGGCGGTCCGGAGCGATCGTCATGTTGGACGGAGTCGTATTGGTCTATCTGTGGAAAACTTACCTCAAGGTGAGGATTTGAGGGAAGGTATGGTTTTGGGGGAGGTATCACACACTGGGAGGGTGGGTTTGGCTGCAAAGGTTGTGGTAAAGGACATGGGGGTTCGGGCTGGGTCTATGGACAATGATGTTTTGTTGAGTAAAGATTTATTATCGGAGGTAAGTGTCACGGACACGGTTTCAGGTAAGCCGGATGCGGGTCATGTTGGGAAAAATCTCAATCAAGATATTAGAACTGATAGTGAGGGTTCTGGGGGAAGTGTTAAGAATAAAAAACGTCCTTATATGGGAGAGTCAATGCCATTGGGGGCGCATCTCACTCAAACTCTGAAGGATAAAATTTGTAGAGGAGAGTTTATTGATATGTTCAAGCTATTGCATAGGAAGGTCCAGGCTAAGGAGGGTTCAAAGAAAGAGGAGTGGGAGTGAGCGCGTAGGCCCAGAGTACCAACGACAATTGAGAATTGGACTTCGGCGTTTTTGATATACGCAAGTGTTTACTGTGAACGTTTTCCAGACCAATGTGTTGCTTTGTTTAAATACATAGACATTGTGCGGAGGGCTCAGATGGATTATGGTGGTTTTGGTTGGTTTAGGTATGATGAAGAATTTCGGGTTCGGATAGCGGTTTATCCTGATAAAGAATGGGGTGAAATAGATAATGAGTTATGGATGCAGTGGCTGCGCACGGCGAGGAGTGTGCCAGTCATGCATACTGCTAGTATAAGCCCTTTCAGGGTCGTCGTCCCCAATATGGGGTGGGGAGTGCGTCAAGAGGTCAACTACCTCAAAACGGGGCATGCTGGTCTGTGTACAAGACAGCAGTGTAAATTCAGACATGGTTGCTCCATCTGCGGGGGTAGAAATCCAGTGTTTCAATGTTTAGGAGGCATGCACTGGGGAGGACAAGGTCGTATGGGAGAGGCAGTGACAGGGGCCATTTGCAACAGGTGGCAGGAAAAGGGCCCTACGCCTATTAACTTAGATGTTATGATGTTATGACTTAGATGTTATGCGGTATTCGTTAAAATTCTATCCTAAGGTGTCTGAAGCAAAAGTTCTCTTTTGAGGATTTTGTGAAGGTTTTAGGCCAAAAGTTCGGAGATGGGCAATAAATTTGAAGTCAGCATTGGATCAACCAGATGTAGTGAGGGCTAAGTTGCATAAGGAGCTTGAAATGGAAAGAATGGTAGGCCCATTTGATCATTGGCCTTTGCAAAATTTGACGATATCCCCATTGGGAGTGGTGCCTAAGAAGCAACATGGTGAATTTCGTTTGATACATCATTTATCATGGCCGGCGGGGGCATCTGTTAATGATTTTATTGCTCCGGAGGATTCCATAGTGCATTATGCCTCGGTTGATGGGGCCATTTCATTGGTGAAGCGTTGTGGAGTTGGGGCTGAAATGGCAAAATCTGACATTCAGTCGGCTTTTAGACTCCTTCCGGTGCACCCCGATGATTTTTCTTTGTTGGGTATGCAGTTTGATGGTGCTATTTTTGTGGACAGGATGTTGATGATGGGTTGTTGGGTTTCATGTTCTTTGTTTGAAATGTTTAGTTCCTTTTTACAATGTTTTTTTCAGTCACGGACAGGTTATAAGTTTGTAACTCACTACTTAGAGGATTTCTTCTTGGTGGGAGCTGCTGGGTCAGGTGACTGTAAGTCAGCATTGTTGGAATTTCAAAGGGCTATGATTGACATGGGTGTTCCCTTAGCTCCAGAGAAAACTAAAGGGCCCAAAACATGTTTGAATTTTTTAGGAATTGAGTTGGAGTCCAAAAAAATGGAGGTCCGTTTACCTAGTGACAAGGTTCAGCTATTGATTGAGTTGTTGGAGGAGGCTGTTCAGAGACCTAAGTTGGAGTTGAGGGAGGTTCAAAGGTTACTTGGGCATTTAAACTTTGCTTGTAAGGTTGTAAGAGTTGGAAGGGCTTTTTGTAGGAGGTTGGGTTTTGCGGTTAGAGGTGCAGTTTTGCCTCATCATCATAACCGGCTTAGGGCCAGTGTTCGGGCTGATTTACGGATGTGGATTTCCTTTCTACGGGAATTTAATGGTGTGACTATGTTGGTGGAGGATTGGCTTTGGCAAGTACAAGTTTTTTCGGATGCTTCGGGTGCGCTTGGTTTTGGCTTGCTTTGGGATGGACATTGGGCTGCAGAGAGTTGGCCGGCGGCCAGGCATAGCATTGCATTTTTTGATTTTTTCCTTTAGTAGTGGCACTGTCAATTTGGGGTCACACGATTACCAACAAGAATGTGGTTTTTAATGTTGATAATCAGACTGTTGTGAATCTCATTAATTTGCAAAAAGCAAAGGATGAGAAAGTGTTACGTCTTTTGAGGTTGTTCCTATTGAACTTTTTGAAGTTTAATATAATTTTCAAGGCTAAGTATTAACGATATTGCTGATGTGCTATCTCTTTCGCAGTGGGGGAGTTTCCGTGAGCTTGCACCGGGAGCAGATGCACAGAAGACAGCAGTCCCTGGGACATTGTGGGATTTAGGAATTTAAGGATGTTGGAGCTGATTCAGCAGTCTATAGCTCCGTCGACACGAAAAAGTTATGAGCAGGATTGGTCTGATTTAATTAAATCAGGGGCAGTTAAAAGATTGGGGGCTTTTGGATTGTGTAAAAAGGTGGGAGGATGCAGTTCATTTTATCATGCAGCAGATTGATTCAGGTTTGTCGGCGGTAAGCATATCTGGTAAGTTGTCCGGCATTTCTTTTTATGGTAAGTATTTTGGGGGGTATGATCCCATGGAGAGTGAAATCTGTAGGAGGATTATTGCGGGTTGGGCTAGAAGAGTGGGTGCTAGGCTGGACCAGAGACGCCCTATTATATCACATTTGTTGAGGGAATTGATTTTGGTTTTGAAAGACGTTTGTTTTTCTTCTTGGGAGGTGGTTGTCATGGCTTTTTCATGGGGCTTTTTGAGTCTCAGAGTTGTTGGGTGTAAGAGGTAAGGATGGTATTTTATGTTCGGATGTCAGGGTAAGTAATGGCTTGATATATTTGTGATTACGGTCATCAAAAGTTGATCAGCTGGGTAGGGGTCGGGAGGTAGTGATGCGGGGGGGTAGTTTCCTGTTGGTCCTTTATATTGTTGATGGTCTTTTGCCAGTCTTTTGCCGGAAGGTTCCAGGTTTGTATTCATTCATCAAGATGGTACCATGTTGAAGTCATTACAGTTCCTTTCAGTCCTTAAAATGGCTATAAAAGAACCTGGGATGGATCCACAATTTTATGGTACTCATTCCTTTTTATTGGAGCAGCCACAGAAGCTAGACAAATTGGGCATTCAGATAGAGAGATTATGGAGTTGGGGAGTTGTGAGTCTCAGTGCTTTAAACTCTATGTTCGAACAAATCAGCTTTGAGGTCTGTTTGGAGTTTGTACCTATGTTATTTTATTTTATAGGTAATGGTTCTGTTTTGGCTGCATTTACAGGTTGTGTGGCTGGCCCGAACAGAGATTTTTGTTACGTTTGGATAGTGGGGCATTCCTTCGTGTGTTGGACTGAGAAGCAGGCTGCGTTATGACATTTTGGAAGGCAATTGGGTTTGGATGGGCCAGGATTAAGGTTTATTGGATGGGGAAAAGTGGTATGAGGTAGGGGGAATTGTTATATTTTCTTTCCAAACGATTAGCTCAAGGGGTTTGTCCTGATTTATTAGTGCTTCATTTAGGTGAAAATGATTCAGTGGCTTTATCAGGGATTGGGCTTTTGAAGGTAATGAAGTTGGATTTGTTGAGGATCAGACAGAAATGGGCTTATACACATATTGTTTGGACAGAGTTGGTTCCTAGGCGAGTTTGGAGGGGAGCGAATTCCTTTAAGGGTATAGAAAAGCAGCATAGGAAGGTGAATAGGGAAATGCGTAGTTTTTGTCATGTTGAAGGTTTTTCAGTTTTGCAACATGGTGAGATTGCTCATGGGGATACAGATCTTTTTCGGCAGGATGGAGTGCATTTATCTTTTTTAGGAAATGAACATTATTTATTAGAGTTGTGAATGAAGATATCGGAATTGTTGGGGGAGAATTTGTGGGATCGGGGTTAGTTTGAGGTATTTTTTGGTAGGGCAGGAAAACGCCTGGCGGGTTTTACTGTGTCTTTAGGGACATGCTTTGGAGGGGGAGGGTATGGATGCACAAAGATGAGAGGTCAGGGAGTTTGGACAAGGAACAAAAGGGAGGAAAAGGAAAGGGGAACTACAGAAGGTGGACAGCTGGACAGATGGGTACTGGATTGGTCGGGTCAAGGTGGGCATGGAAAGGGGTGAGAGGTAAGTTATGTAGAGGGTGTGGGTGGGCTTTTTAGGAATTGTATGTGTAGGAAGTTGGCTCTGTATGTGCTATTTCAAAGTAAGGAATAGCATGCACAGAGTCCAAGGGTTCCCCTTAGAGGTAGAATAGTGGTAAAAATAGATAATACTAATGCTCTATTTTGTGGTAGTGTGGTCGAGCAGTAGGCTTATCCAAGGAGTAGTGTTAAGCACTTGTTGTACATACACATAGACCATTAAATGAGGTACACACACTCAGAGACAAATCCAGCCAATAGGTTTTGTATAGAAAAATATATTTTCTTAGTTTATTTTAAGAACCACAGGTTCAAATTTAACATGTAATATCTTGTTTGAAAGGTATTGCAGGTAAGTACATTAGGAACTTTGAATCATTTCAATTGCATGTATACTTTTCAAGTTATTGACAAATAGCTACTTTAAAAGTGGACACACTGCAATTTTCACAGTTCCTGGGGGAGGTAAGTTTTTGTTAGTTTTACCAGGTAAGTAAGACACTTACAGGGTTCAGTTCTTGGTCCAAGGTAGCCCACCGTTGGGGGTTCAGAGCAACCCCAAAGTCACCACACCAGCAGCTCAGGGCCGGTCAGGTGCAGAGTTCAAAGCGGTGCCCAAAACGCATAGGCTAGAATGGAGAGAAGGGGGTGCCCCGGTTCCGGTCTGCTTGCAGGTAAGTACCCGCGTCTTCGGAGGGCAGACCAGGGGGGTTTTGTAGGGCACCGGGGGGGACACAAGCCCACACAGAAATTTCACCCTCAGCGGCGCGGGGGCGGCCGGGTGCAGTGTAGAAACAAGCGTCGGGTTCGCAATGTTAGTCAATGAGAGATCACGGGATCTCTTCAGCGCTGCAGGCAGGCAAGGGGGGGGTTCCTCGGGGAAACCTCCACCTGGGCAAGGGAGAGGGACTCCTGGGGGTCACTTCTCCAGTGAAAGTTCAGTCCTTCAGGTCCTGGGGGCTGCGGGTGCAGGGTCTGTTCCAGGCGTCGGGACTTAGGTTTCAGAGAGTCGCGGTCAGGGGAAGCCTCGGGATTCCCTCTGCAGGCGGCGCTGTGGGGGCTCAGGGGGGACAGGTTTTTGTACTCACAGTATCAGAGTAGTCCTGGGGTCCCTCCTGAGGTGTTGGATCTCCACCAGCCGAGTCGGGGTCGCCGGGTGCAGTGTTGCAAGTCTCACGCTTCTTGCGGGGAGCTTGCAGGGTTCTTTCAAGGCTGCTGGAAACAAAGTTGCAGCCTTTCTTGGAGCAGGTCCGCTGTCCTCGGGAGTTTCTTGTCTTTTCGAAGCAGGGGCAGTCCTCAGAGGATGTCGAGGTCGCTGGTCCCTTTGGAAGGCGTCGCTGGAGCAGGATCTTTGGAAGGCAGGAGACAGGCCGGTGAGTTTCTGGAGCCAAGGCAGTTGTCGTCTTCTGGTCTTCCTCTGCAGGGGTTTTCAGCTAGGCAGTCCTTCTTCTTGTAGTTTGCAGGAATCTAATTTTCTAGGGTTCAGGGTAGCCCTTAAATACTAAATTTAAGGGCGTGTTTAGGTCTGGGGGGTTAGTAGCCAATGGCTACTAGCCCTGAGGGTGGGTACACCCTCTTTGTGCCTCCTCCCAAGGGGAGGGGGTCACAATCCTAACCCTATTGGGGGAATCCTCCATCTGCAAGATGGAGGATTTCTAAAAGTTAGAGTCACCTCAGCTCAGGACACCTTAGGGGCTGTCCTGACTGGCCAGTGACTCCTCCTTGTTATTCTCATTATTTTCTCCGGCCTTGCCGCCAAAAGTGGGGGCCGGGCCGGAGGGGGCGGGCAACTCCACTAGCTGGAGTGTCCTGCGGTGCTGTGACAAAGGGGTGAGCCTTTGAGGCTCACCGCCAGGTGTTACAGCTCCTGCCTGGGGGAGGTGTTAGCATCTCCACCCAGTGCAGGCTTTGTTACTGGCCTCAGCGTGACAAAGGCACTCTCCCCATGGGGCCAGCAACATGTCTCTAGTGTAGCAGGCTGCTGGAACTAGTCAGCCTACACAGATAGTCGGTTAAGTTTCAGGGGGCACCTCTAAGGTGCCCTCTGGGGTGTATTTTGCATTAAAATGTACACTGGCATCAGTGTGCATTTATTGTGCTGAGAAGTTTGATACCAAACTTCCCAGTCTTCAGTGTAGCGATTATGGTGCTGTGGAGTTCGTGTTTGACAAACTCTCAGACCATATACTCTTATGGCTACCCTGCACTTACAATGTCTAAGGTTTTGTTTACACACTGTAGGGGTACCATGCTCATGCACTGGTACCCTCACCTATGGTATAGTGCACCCTGCCTTAGGGCTGTAAGGCCTGCTAGAGGGGTGTCTTACCTATACTGCATAGGCAGTGAGAGGCTGGCATGGCACCCTGAGGGGAGTGCCATGTCGACTTACTCGTTTTGTCCTCACTAGCACACACAAGCTGGCAAGCAGTGTGTCTGTGCTGAGTGAGAGGTCTCCAGGGTGGCATAAGACATGCTGCAGCCCTTAGAGACCTTCCTTGGCATCAGGGCCCTTGGTACTAGAAGTACCAGTTACAAGGGACTTATCTGGATGCCAGGGTCTGCCAATTGTGGATACAAAAGTACAGGTTAGGGAAAGAACACTGGTGCTGGGGCCTGGTTAGCAGGCCTCAGCACACTTTCAATTGTAAACATAGCATCAGCAAAGGCAAAAAGTCAGGGGGCAACCATGCCAAGGAGGCATTTCCTTACACAACCCCCCCCCCAAACGAAAGAGGATGAGACTAACCTTTCCCAAGAGAGTCTTCATTTTCTAAGTGGAAGAACCTGGAAAGGCCATCTGCATTGGCATGGGCAGTCCCAGGTCTGTGTTCCACTATAAAGTCCATTCCCTGTAGGGAGATGGACCACCTCAACAGTTTAGGGTTTTCACCTTTCATTTGCATCAGCCATTTGAGAGGTCTGTGGTCAGTTTGAACTAGGAAGTGAGTCCCAAAGAGGTATGGTCTCAGCTTCTTCAGGGACCAAACCACAGCAAAGGCCTCCCTCTCAATGGCACTCCAACGCTGCTCCCTGGGGAGTAACCTCCTGCTAATGAAAGCAACAGGCTGGTCAAGGCCATCATCATTTGTTTGGGACAAAACTGCCCCTATCCCATGTTCAGAGGCATCAGTCTGCACAATGAACTGCTTAGAATAATCTGGAGCTTTTAGAACTGGTGCTGAGCACATTGCTTGTTTCAGGGTGTCAAAGGCCTGTTGGCATTCCACAGTCCAGTTCACTTTCTTGGGCATTTTCTTGGAGGTGAGTTCAGTGAGGGCTGTCACAATGGATCCATATCCCTTCACAAACCTCCTATAATACCCAGTCAAGCCAAGGAATGCCCTGACTTGAGTCTGGGTTTTTGGAGCTACCCAGTCCAGAATAGTCTGGATCTTGGGTTGGAGTGGCTGAACTTGGCCTCCACCTACAAGGTGTCCCAAGTAAACCACAGTTCCCTGCCCTATCTGGCATTTGGATGCCTTGATAGAGAGGCCTGTAGATTGCAGAGCCTTCAAAACCTTCTTCAGGTGGACCAGGTGATCCTGCCAGGTGGAGCTAAAGACAGCAATATCATCAAGATAAGCTGTGCTAAAGGACTCCAAGCCAGCAAGGACTTGATTCACCAACCTTTGGAAGGTGGCAGGGGCATTCTTTAAACCAAAGGGCATAACAGTAAACTGATAATGCCCATCAGGTGTGGAGAATGCTGTTTTCTCTTTTGCTCCAGGTGCCATTTTTATTTGCCAGTACCCTGCTGTCAAGTCAAAGGTACTTAAGAATTGGGCAGCACCTAATTTATCTATGAGCTCATCAGCTCTAGGAATTGGATGAGCATCTGTCTTGGTGACAGAATTGAGCCCTCTGTAATCCACACAAAACCTCATCTCTTTCTTTCCATCTTGGGTGTGAGGTTTGGGGACTAAGACCACTGGGCTAGCCCAGGGGCTGTCAGAGCGCTCAATTACTCCCAACTCCAGCATCTTGTGGACTTCCACCTTGATGCTTTCCTTAACATGGTCAGACTGTCTAAAGATTTTGTTTTTGACAGGCATGCTGTCTCCTGTGTCCACATCATGGGTACACAGGGGTGTCTGACCAGGGGTTAAGGAGAAGAGTTCAGGAAACTGTTGTAGGACTCTCCTACAATCAGCTTGCTGTTGGCTAGAGAGGGTGTCTGAGTAGATCACTCCATCTACTGAGCCATCTTTTGGGTCTGATGACAGAAGATCAGGGAGAGGTTCACTCTCTGCCTCCTGATCCTCATCTGTTACCATCAACAGATTTACATCAGCCCTGTCATGGAAGAGCTTAAGGCGGTTCACATGGATCACCCTCTTGGGGCTCCTGCTTGTGCCCAGGTCCACCAGGTAGGTGACCTGACTCTTCCTTTCTAGCACTGGGTAAGGGCCACTCCATTTGTCCTGGAGTGCCCTGGGAGCCACAGGCTCCAGAACCCAGACTTTCTGTCCTGGTTGGAACTCAACCAGTGCAGCCTTTTGGTCATACCAAAACTTCTGGAGCTGTTGGCTGGCCTCAAGGTTTTTGGTTGCCTTTTCCATGTACTCTGCCATTCTAGAGCAAAGGCCAAGTACATAGTCCACTATGTCTTGTTTAGGCTCATGAAGAGGTCTCTCCCAGCCTTCTTTAACAAGAGCAAGTGGTCCCCTTACAGGATGACCAAACAGAAGTTCAAAGGGTGAGAATCCTACTCCCTTCTGTGGCACCTCTCTGTAAGCGAAAAGCAGACATGGCAAGAGGACATCCCATCTCCTTTTGAGCTTTTCTGGGAGCCCCATGATCATGCCTTTTAATGTCTTGTTGAATCTCTCAACTAAGCCATTAGTTTGTGGATGGTATGGTGTAGTGAATTTGTAAGTCACTCCACACTCATTCCACATGTGTTTTAGGTATGCTGACATGAAGTTGGTACCTCTGTCAGACACCACCTCCTTAGGGAAACCCACTCTGGTAAAGATACCAATGAGGGCCTTGGCTACTGCAGGGGCAGTATTCGACCTAAGGGGAATAGCTTCAGGATACCTGGTAGCATGATCCACTACTACCAGGATATACATATTTCCTGAGGCTGTGGGAGGTTCTAGTGGACCAACTATGTCCACACCCACTCTTTCAAAGGGAACCCCCACCACTGGAAGTGGAATGAGGGGGGCCTTTGGATGCCCACCTGTCTTACCACTGGCTTGACAGGTGGGGCAGGAGAGGCAAAACTCCTTAACCATGTTGGACATATTGGGCCAGTAGAAGTGGTTGACTAGCCTCTCCCACGTCTTGGTTTGTCCCAAATGTCCAGCAAGGGGAATGTCATGGGCCAATGTTAGGATGAACTCTCTGAACAGCTGAGGCACTACCACTCTCCTAGTGGCACCAGGTTTGGGGTCTCTGGCCTCAGTGTACAGGAGTCCATCTTCCCAATAGACCCTATGTGTTCCATTTTTCTTGCCCTTGGACTCTTCAGCAGCTTGCTGCCTAAGGCCTTCAAGAGAGGGACAGGTTTCTTGTCCCTTACACAGCTCCTCCCTTGAGGGTCCCCCTGGGCCTAAGAGCTCAACCTGATAAGGTTCAAGCTCCAAAGGCTCAGTTCCCTCAGAGGGCAGAACTTCTTCCTGAGAAGAGAGGTTCCATTTCTTTTGCTGTGTTGCAGTTGGTTTCCCAACTGACCTTCCTTTCCTCTTGGTAGGCTGGGCCATTCTTCCAGACTCCAGCTCTACTTGTTCACCCTGTGCCTTGCACTGTGCTCTTGTTTTCACACACACCAGTTCAGGGATACCCAGCATTGCTGCATGGGTTTTTAGTTCTACCTCAGCCCATGCTGAGGACTCCAGGTCATTTCCAAGCAGACAGTCCACTGGGATATTTGAGGAGACCACCACCTGTTTCAGGCCATTGACCCCTCCCCATTCTAAAGTAACCATTGCCATGGGATGTACTTTTCTCTGATTGTCAGCGTTGGTGACTGTGTAAGTTTTTCCAGTCAGGTATTGGCCAGGGGAAACCAGTTTCTCTGTCACCATGGTGACACTGGCACCTGTATCCCTCAGGCCCTCTATTCTAGTCCCATTAATTAAGAGTTGCTGTCTGTATTTTTGCATGTTAGGCGGCCAGACAGCTAGTGTGGCTAAATCCACCCCACCCTCAGAAACTAGAGTAGCTTCAGTGTGGACCCTGATTTGCTCTGGGCACACTGTTGATCCCACTTGGAGACTAGCCATACCAGTGTTACCTGGATGGGAGTTTGGAGTGGAACCTTTCTTGGGACAGGCCTTGTCTCCAGTTTGGTGTCCATGCTGTTTACAGCTATGACACCAGGCCTTTTTGGGATCAAAGTTTTTACCCTTGTACCCATTGTTTTGTGAAGAGGCTCTGGGCCCACCCTCCTGTGCAGGTTTTTGGGGGCCTGTAGAAGACTCTTTACTATTTTTAGTTTTGGTTGTCTCATCACCCTTCCCCTGGGGAGTCTTTGTGACCCCTTTCTTTTGGTCACCCCCTGTTGAAGTCTTGGACACCCTTGTCTTGACCCAATGGTCCGCCTTCTTTCCCAATTCTTGGGGAGAAATTGGTCCTAGGTCTACCAGATGCTGATGCAGTTTATCATTGAAACAATTACTCAATAGGTGTTCTTTCACAAATAAATTGTACAGCCCATCATAATTACTTACACCACTGCCTTGAATCCAACCATCTAGTGTTTTCACTGAGTAGTCTACAAAGTCAACCCAGGTCTGGCTCGAGGATTTTTGAGCCCCCCTGAATCTAATCCTATACTCCTCAGTGGAGAATCCAAAGCCCTCAATCAGGGTACCCTTCATGAGGTCATAAGATTCTGCATCTTGTCCAGAGAGTGTGAGGAGTCTATCCCTACACTTTCCTGTGAACATTTCCCAAAGGAGAGCACCCCAGTGAGATCTGTTCACTTTTCTGGTTACACAAGCCCTCTCAAAAGCTGTGAACCATTTGGTGATGTCATCACCATCTTCATATTTAGTTACAATCCCTTTAGGGATTTTCAACATGTCAGGAGAATCTCTGACCCTATTTATGTTGCTGCCACCATTGATGGGTCCTAGGCCCATCTCTTGTCTTTCCCTCTCTATGGCTAGGATCTCTCTTTCCAAAGCCAATCTTTTGGCCATCCTGGCTAACTGGATGTCCTCTTCACTGGGGTTATCCTCAGTGATTTCAGAGGTGTTGGTCTCTCCTGTGAGGGAACCAGCATCTCTGACTATTATTTTTGGAGTCAGGGTTTGAGGGACCCTGTTCTCCCTAGATAGGACTGGTAGGGGGGAATTTTCCTCCAAGTCACTATCTTCTTCCTCTGAGTTGCCACCCTCAGAGGGGTTGGCCTTTTCAAACTCTGCCAGAAGCTCCTGGAGCTGTATTTTGGTAGGTTTGGGGCCCATTGTTATTTTCTTTATTTTACAGAGTGACCTTAGCTCCCTCATCTTAAGATGGAGGTAAGGTGTGGTGTCGAGTTCCACCACAGTCACATCTGTGCTAGACATTTTGCTTCTAAAAGTTGGAATACTTTTTAAGAATCTACAACTGGTTCTAGAATCTAATTCAAACTTTTACAAACTTTTAAACTCTAAAAGAAATGCTAAACAGGATCTAACACAAGGCCCTAGCAGGTCTTTTAAGAATTTAGAAAACTTTTCAAATTGCAAAAATCAATTTCTAATGACAATTTTTGAATTTGTCGTGTGATCAGGTATTGGCTGAGTAGTCCAGCAAATGCAAAGTCTTGTACCCCACCGCTGCCACCAATGTAGGAAGTTGGCTCTGTATGTGCTATTTCAAAGTAAGGAATAGCATGCACAGAGTCCAAGGGTTCCCCTTAGAGGTAGAATAGTGGTAAAAATAGATAATACTAATGCTCTATTTTGTGGTAGTGTGGTCGAGCAGTAGGCTTATCCAAGGAGTAGTGTTAAGCACTTGTTGTACATACACATAGACAATAAATGAGGTACACACACTCAGAGACAAATCCAGCCAATAGGTTTTGTATAGAAAAATATCTTTTCTTAGTTTATTTTAAGAACCACAGGTTCAAATTTAACATGTAATATCTTGTTTGAAAGGTATTGCAGGTAAGTACATTAGGAACTTTGAATCATTTCAATTGCATGTATACTTTTCAAGTTATTGACAAATAGCTACTTTAAAAGTGGACACAGTGCAATTTTCACAGTTCCTGGGGGATGTAAGTTTTTGTTAGTTTTACCAGGTAAGTAAGACACTTACAGGGTTCAGTTCTTGGTCCAAGGTAGCCCACCGTTGGGGGTTCAGAGCAACCCCAAAGTCACCACACCAGCAGCTCAGGGCCGGTCAGGTGCAGAGTTCAAAGCGGTGCCCAAAACGCATAGGCTAGAATGGAGAGAAGGGGGTGCCCCGGTTCCGGTCTGCTTGCAGGTAATTACCCGCGTCTTCGGAGGGCAGACCAGGGGGGTTTTGTAGGGCACCGGGGGGGACACAAGCCCACACAGAAATTTCACCCTCAGCGGCGCGGGGGCGGCCGGGTGCAGTGTAGAAACAAGCGTCGGGTTCGCAATGTTAGTCAATGAGAGATCACGGGATCTCTTCAGCGCTGCAGGCAGGCAAGGGGGGGGTTCCTCGGGGAAACCTCCACCTGGGCAAGGGAGAGGGACTCCTGGGGGTCACTTCTCCAGTGAAAGTTCAGTCCTTCAGGTCCTGGGGGCTGCGGGTGCAGGGTCTGTTCCAGGCGTCGGGACTTAGGTTTCAGAGAGTCGCGGTCAGGGGAAGCCTCGGGATTCCCTCTGCAGGCGGCGCTGTGGGGGCTCAGGGGGGACAGGTTTTTGTACTCACAGTATCAGAGTAGTCCTGGGGTCCCTCCTGAGGTGTTGGATCTCCACCAGCCGAGTCGGGGTCGCCGGGTGCAGTGTTGCAAGTCTCACGCTTCTTGCGGGGAGCTTGCAGGGTTCTTTCAAGGCTGCTGGAAACAAAGTTGCAGCCTTTCTTGGAGCAGGTCCGCTGTCCTCGGGAGTTTCTTGTCTTTTCGAAGCAGGGGCAGTCCTCAGAGGATGTCGAGGTCGCTGGTCCCTTTGGAAGGCGTCGCTGGAGCAGGATCTTTGGAAGGCAGGAGACAGGCCGGTGAGTTTCTGGAGCCAAGGCAGTTGTCGTCTTCTGGTCTTCCTCTGCAGGGGTTTTCAGCTAGGCAGTCCTTCTTCTTGTAGTTTGCAGGAATCTAATTTTCTAGGGTTCAGGGTAGCCCTTAAATACTAAATTTAAGGGCGTGTTTAGGTCTGGGGGGTTAGTAGCCAATGGCTACTAGCCCTGAGGGTGGGTACACCCTCTTTGTGCCTCCTCCCAAGGTGAGGGGGTCACAATCCTAACCCTATTGGGGGAATCCTCCATCTGCAAGATGGAGGATTTCTAAAAGTTAGAGTCACCTCAGCTCAGGACACCTTAGGGGCTGTCCTGACTGGCCAGTGACTTCTCCTTGTTATTCTCATTATTTTCTCCGGCCTTGCCGCCAAAAGTGGGGGCCGGGCCGGAGGGGGCGGGCAACTCCACTAGCTGGAGTGTCCTGCGGTGCTGTGACAAAGGGGTGAGCCTTTGAGGCTCACCGCCAGGTGGTACAGCTCCTGCCTGGGGGAGGTGTTAGCATCTCCACCCAGTGCAGGCTTTGTTACTGGCCTCAGAGTGACAAAGGCACTCTCCCCATGGGGCCAGCAACATGTCTCTAGTGTGGCAGGCTGCTGGAACTAGTCAGCCTACACAGATAGTCGGTTAAGTTTCAGGGGGCACCTCTAAGGTGCCCTCTGGGGTGTATTTTGCAATAAAATGTACACTGGCATCAGTGTGCATTTATTGTGCTGAGAAGTTTGATACCAAACTTCCCAGTCTTCAGTGTAGCGATTATGGTGCTGTGGAGTTCGTGTTTGACAAACTCTCAGACCATATACTCTTATGGCTACCCTGCACTTACAATGTCTAAGGTTTTGTTTAGACACTGTAGGGGTACCATGCTCATGCACTGGTACCCTCACCTATGGTATAGTGCACCCTGCCTTAGGGCTGTAAGGCCTGCTAGAGGGGTGTCTTACCTATACTGCATAGGCAGTGAGAGGCTGGCATGGCACCCTGAGGGGAGTGCCATGTCGACTTACTCGTTTTGTCCTCACTAGCACACACAAGCTGGCAAGCAGTGTGTCTGTGCTGAGTGAGAGGTCTCCAGGGTGGCATAAGACATGCTGCAGCCCTTAGAGACCTTCCTTGGCATCAGGGCCCTTGGTACTAGAAGTACCAGTTACAAGGGACTTATCTGGATGCCAGGGTCTGCCAATTGTGGATACAAAAGTACAGGTTAGGGAAAGAACACTGGTGCTGGGGCCTGGTTAGCAGGCCTCAGCACACTTTCAATTGTAAACATAGCATCAGCAAAGGCAAAAAGTCAGGGGGCAACCATGCCAAGGAGGCATTTCCTTACTTACTTATTAGTGAGGATTTCTAGTTTTGTAAGGCAAATGCCAAGGTTAATTGTTTCCAGACCTGTTCTATGAAAGCAGCCTTTTACCCCCATTTAGAGTGTTGTGGTTTGTGCACCGTTTCGCCTGATAGTCCCTATCTAAAAACTCGGAATCTTAGGTACATTTGAAAAATACATATGTTTCGTTCACCCACATTTTTTATTCTGAATTTTCATTGTCATGTTATACCTTAGTTGTACACAGTCAAAAAACATTGTAACCCAAGACTTGATTACTGGATTTTGGTATCAAGAGCTTTTGATCAAAAAATAAACACTACAGATATCTTGCACGGAGGTGGAGTCGGAATCTGGGAGTCGAAGTAGCCCACCTGATTCCCGGCCTCTGCATCGTGCTGGATTAGGGGCGGAGGAGGCGGTGAAAAGAGGAGATGGCCCCCACACACACATTGCCAAGTGTATTTGACTTGTGGGGTGTTTTGCACTGTCCTGGAGGTAGGAGGCGAGGGAGACAACTGTCCCTGGTTGCAGGGAGATGTCACAGAGGCCTGGCCCAGTGAAGATCTGAGGTGAGGAGAGCTTGAGGCTGCTTGGAGGGGGCCATCGGAGCCTGCCATGCAGTGGAGCGTCCCCATTAGGTCCCAAGTCGAACTTTTGTGGTGGAGAACGAGGCTGGGGGTCGAGCCTGGAGAGACTGAGGGATTGCTAGACTGCTTTCTGCCCCCGCTACACCCTGCATCATCCTTTGAGCAGCTCCATATCTGTTGCCCCGGCTGGAGCCAGCAATGACCCCCAACTGTCGTGGAGGAGAGCGTTGAGAGTCCGCAGTCACCACGGACCCCGCTTGAGTGGAGTCCACCATGGACATTGCCCTGAGGCTTCCCCTCAGTGGGAGAGGTGACAGGAAGCATGGAGGGGCCCCTGGTGATCGGCGACAGCTTCATGTCGTTGGTGCCATGGCGAACCCGGAGCAGCGGAACTGACATCCTGGCCGCCAGACGTGGAGTGGACCTGGGAGCATCCTGGAAAGTGAAACAGAAAGTCATTCTTGTGGAACTCCAGGTCCAGCTTTGCTGAGTGGCAATATCCTGGGGTTGTCGCCTGCACTACAAGGAGAGGATTGTATTGGGGGCTATGTGGCCCACCAGGGGCTGGGCGTTTCATGTCCCCTCAGGAAGGGGTCCCGCCCTTGCAAGCTGACTGGTGGCATGGCCTGTGACAAAGTCCCAGCCTCCATGGCCCAGAAGAAAATCAACAAGTTCACCATGTTGACAATACCACCGGAGGAGGCCGGCGCTAGAAGGGGAAGCATGACTACATGGCACCCACGACGGCCTCTATACATCAGGCCTTCCAAAAACTTAAGGTGACAATGGAGGTCAGAATGGGGAGTTGAAGCAGACTTATCCTTTATTCAACAGGACTTACAAAACACAGAAAACAGGGTAACAGAGGTGGAGGGCAGGAACTTCAAGAAAAAGGATACTGTTCAGTCCCAAGAGTCCAGATTAGTCATGCTTCAGAAGTGGGTCGGTCAATTGGAGGCCTGAGTGGAGGAGGCTGAGATCAGGTCCCGCTGCAACAACCTGCATATTGCGGGCATCCCCGATGAAGTGGAGAGGACCACCTTGATCGTATTCATTTTTGACTGCCTGAAAAGCTGGATGCCTGCTACAGAGGTCTCCCCCTGTGCCAGAGTTGAGAGGGAACACAGGGAGTTTCTCCCCAGACCTCAGGTGGGTTCCCCGCCTCACCCGTTCATAGCCCACAGCCTCAACTCTGCAGTCCGGGCTGCTGTCCTCCAGGTGGCACTGTCCCGGGGAGATCTGAAATTCTAGTCCTCTGTGGTGAAGAACTTCCCAGACTACACTCTCAAGGTTCAGCAACAGCGGTGATCCTTTTTAGAGGTGAAGCAGAAGCTTCAAGTCCTGAATGTTTTCTATATGCTTCTCATCCTGGCTCGACTGCAGGTCATTTATAAAGACAAATCCCTCTTCTTTGACACGCCCCAACTTGAGGAGCTAGGGGACACCTGCAACTGGGAGGTGGGAGGAGGGCTAAGAGTGGCTGAGCTGGGAGGGCACCAAAAGACTGGGACTCCACCAGATGCAGGAATTGATGATGGGAACACAGGACACGCTCCCATGAACCAGGCGGTGCCTCAGCAGGACATTTGCCTTCACAGCTCTTGACCCCCTCTTGCTGCTTTACACATCTTGACAAACACTGGGAGGCACAACCATGCTGACATTGAGACTAAGTGGCAGTGGTAGGAGATGATTGCTATCAATGCCCTGACAAGTTTTCTTTTTTGTTGTTTTTATTGGTATTGTTTGTGTTTATGTGTGTTTCGAGGTGGGGTGGTGAGGATGGGTATTGCTGGGGTGGGACATCGTATGGCGGGGGACATACAGCTCAGATCAGCACAGTTGGCTTTGATCCCTAGTTACACTACAACAGGTACTTCTTGTTTGCAAAGTATGGTGGGGGAGAGAGGTAAGGGAGGGAGTTAGTGTAGAGGGGCTTTTCTCTTTTTTCTTATTATTAGTTTAGCCATGCTGATTTCTACTTACTATTTGTTCTGGTACATAGTGTACATCTGCATCCATGATACAACCTTTGATGAGCCACCCCCTTAGCCTGATGACTAATGTATAGTCTCACATCCCCTTGGGAAAACTCACTGTGCTTTCATGGAACATTAGTTGCATGTTGGATAAGATCAGGAGAGGGGCAGTCCCAAAGGCCACACAAAAATATGACCCAGACATATTGTTACTGCAAAAAACACACTTAGTGGGTAACAATGTCCTTTTTCTAGTACGTAGGGGATTCTTGCAGATGTTCCATGCGGGGTTTCACTATGGTTCGAAGGGAGTGGCGGTTTTGGTGAGGGACTGCATTCCCTTTGTGGTGCCAAAGGTGTGGCATGATGCACTGGGGAGGTATGTGGCGGTGACTGCATCCTTGCATGGCTCTCCATTATCCCTAGTATGCATTTACGCCCCTCCCCTCATAACTGCAAACTTAGGCATGTTGCTGAACCGGCCCCTTATGGAACTCCCGGCAGCCCTCACAGTTCTTGGCGGGTGACCTCAACGATGGTCACAACCCTGGTCTAGATCGATCATCCACTGCGGCTGCAGTGGCGCTGAAACTGACTACCCTCACAACCTTTATGTGTAATATCCCTGATTGACGTCTAGAGGTCAAACCACCCAGATGAGCGTGGTTATACTTTCTTCTCTCATCCACACAAGACTTACTCTCGTCTTGATTATGTAACATTTCCAATGGCAAAAAGGCATAAAGTACTAAATGCTCGGATCTTTTGTGGAAGGTTTATCAGACCACCCACCTGTGCATATTACATTTATGATGGGGTCTAGGGGTACAGCAGTAGGATGGCATTTAAGCCACTGGTGCCTGCAGGATGGGGACTTCCGCGAGCCCTGTAGTGGTATGGGAGAAGGTATCTTGCTGAAAACAAGGTTTCTGTGGCATCCCCAGGGGTCCTTTGGGAAGCCATGAAGGCCACCATTCGTGGTGATATTCTCAGCTACAACAGTGGTCAGAAATGTCAGTCCCAACAGAAAATTCCCAGACTTAGAAGACCGCGTTTACAAACTGGAGCTGTGGTTCCTCGTGGTGGTGACAGGGTCAACCCTGAGGGATTCCTTACATGCCCAAATGCTTTTATGCCAGAAACATCTGCAGAAGGCTTAAGTGGCATAGCTAGCTGTGCACAGTCGGATGTATCAATGGGGCAATAAGGCTAGTAAGGCCCTTCATTGCCTACGCATGTTCCACAATGCCAACACCTCCATATTGTTTATTGATACAGAAGATGGTCCGCGTGCCACAGGCAGCACCAACCTGGCACAAGCCTTTGCCTCCCACTACAGGCAACTATAGAGTGCCCACCCCAAGGGGAGGAGGGACTGCCTCCAGCGATTCATAGCCGATCTCTCAACAGCTAAGCTTGACAGGACAGATAGGCAAATGCTGGAAGCGGACATCACCACAGAAGAAAAGGGAGTAGCCCTGGCACAGCTCCAGCCAGGCAACGTGCCCAGCACCGAAGGATACCCAGCAGAATTCTGGAAACTCACATGGCCCCAAGTGGGCCTGCTGCTACTGCAGACCTTTCAAGAGGCTTTGGAGAAAGGCCAACTACCTAGGGATCTTCAGGCAGCAGAAATCGTGGTGCTCCTGAATCCGGGTCACATGGGTACGCGTTGAGAGGAGTATCAGCCGCTGTTTTTATAGAACACCAAGGTAAAGATCTGGGTCAAAGAGTTGGCCAACAGGTTGCTGGGGGTGATCAGGAAGTTAATACACCCGACCAGTCTGGGTTTAAGCTCATAGAGCCACCCGGCACAATATCAGATGGATCCACAAAGAGACTGAGATGAGTACCTGCCTCCTGGGACACCACGCGCTTCTTATGGTCAACTTCAAAAAGCTTTTGATTCTATGGACTGGGAGTACCTCTTAAACTATTGCTCCACCTACAATTCAGCCACAAATTCATTAGCTATATTCAACTATTACATACTCAACTGCACACCAGAGTAAGACTGGGAGGTGCTGAATCCTCCTGGATTCCCATCGAGAGGGGCACCCAACAGGGGTGCCCACTCTCCCCTCTGTTTTCCACATTACCAAAAGAGCCCCTGGCTGCGTGTGTGAGAGCAGGAGTACTGCTCCACAGCTTCAAGTGGTCGCCGATGGTGCTGTACACCAGCTGTATGCCAACGGACTGTTGCCTTTCTTCGATGACATCCCCAATTCTGGGCCATGAGCGCTACAAATTCTGGATATTTGTGGGTCTTACTCAGGCCTTTGTCTTAACAAGAACAAGGCATTGGTCTACCCTGTCTCCCACCATACAGCGGTGATGCCATGGGCTGCGAAGCTCCAGATACTCCCTCAGAGGTTTCAATACCTTGTGATATACAGCACGGAGGACAAGTACCAGATACATGACCATAACCTCTGCTGTCAGCTGGAGAAACTGGTTAGGGATGTTAAATCCTAGAAATCCCTTCTTCTATCCCTGCTGAGCCACTCAGCGATCTTCAGGATGATATTCCTACCAAGAGTACTATATCAACTTCAGAACTTCCCCATCCCAGTTTCAAAATCCTTCTTTGCAAGGCTAAACGCTCTGTTGTGGGAACCACTATGGAACTGTGGAGCACCCTGGATAGCCCTTGTGAAATACTGCAGACCTACATTCGAGGATGGCCTTGCCACCCCCAGACTTTCTGCTGTATTATAGGGCCGTGCACCTGTTGGTACTCAATGACTGGTGGTTTAATGGTTAGAGATCTGGCATACACAGGGGAGCGTTGGGTCTTGGGACATAATAGCCTCCCACACCTGCTGCATGGGGGCGAAGGGCTGTGCAACATGTTGGGTCCCACAATGGGTGGTGCTAGCTATATGAAAGGAAGCCACAAAGCCCGTCGGATGGGATGGCAGGCTGACACTAGAGACCCCATTGTGGCGGAGAAAAAGAATGCCCGAAAGTGGAGGCACTTCAAGAAGTCAACATCAAACACTCGGGGAGGTCCTCAAGAAATGGACCCTTAAGACGCATTTAAAATTTCAGGCAGAGTTTCAACTCCACCACTCCCAAACCTTCTGCTTTCTCCAACTCTGACATGCCTTCACTCACATATATCTCACCAAACACTGAGATTCTGGCCTACTTCCCCGCAGGAGGCAAAAAGTTTGTTGACCAACATTAGTGCACATATATTGTTGACTATCTACGGAATGCTGTTATGCCAACAATCGGACACCATGGAAAAGGTGATGGAGGTTTGGATAAGAGACCTAGGTCTGTTAGACAATGGGGATTGGAGGGAGGCAGTAGCAGCCTCAACGGAGGCTGTAAGCGCCTCACTGTTCTGCCTCATTCAGCTCAAAACACCTCACAGCACGTTTCTCCCTTGGACATGCCTCTCATATATGGTCTCATTGGTTCTGGGCACTTCTTATGCTGTAGTGACAAAAATGAGGGCTTCCCCGTGATTTCACACATTTTGGAGAGGGTGCTGGAGATCTTGGAAACTGTGCTCGGTTGGAGGATTCCCAGAGAACCAAACGTCATCATGCTCATCACAGAAGATTTGAGGGGGACAACAGATACCAAAAGGGGCTTCTTTGGTTGGGCCCGATGGTGACTAACAGAGGTATCACAAGGGTGTGGGAAAGCACCGATGACCCCTTTAGAGAGGGCTAGGCCAAGGGCTTGGATTTCTGTATGGGTCTGGAACGACCGATCTATCAAGCAAGATGCTGCCCTCACAAACATGTTTACATATGGAAAGATTGGGCGGGCCACAGCGGGATTCAGACAGAACCCTACCCATCTAGGCATGGGTCCTGGACAAAGAATTGGGCTCTTATGAACCTAAATCGTGTTGAGCTTGGGGGGGGGAAGATGTCTGGATGTCTTGGAACACTGCAGCTCCTTGGTTGCTGTGACTGGTGGGGAAGAGCTGTACAATTTATGGGGCATGTGCACAAAGCTATGGATTGCTGTGTGGATAGATAACGCCATTGGGATTTTGTTCTTAGTAGGCTGTATGTCAGGCTAAGCTTTTGTTTTGATTTGTTTTATGCAAAAATCAATAAAAAAGTTCTTTAAAAAAAGAACCACTGGAATAAAGCATCATATCATTTTATTTTGATTTATATTCAATCTGCATTAGCAACATCGTGAGATGTAGGCGCAATCTTAGTTTGGGCTGATTCATTGCTATTTAAATAGAAATTATGATGATGTTATAACACATCGGTTATCAGGGAGTCATTTACTGATTTAGAAAGCTGTTTTTAAAATATTGTTTCTATTTCCCTTCTCGTATATACTCGGGCTTAGATTTAGAGCATTTTTGGAGAGATGTTGGTTGAAGGAATTTAATTGTTTGCATTTTTAGAATGTTAAGGAAGTGAGGGCCTGATTTAGAGTTTGGCATATGTGGTTGCTCCGTCACAAACATGACGGATGTCCCGTCCCACCGTATTACGACTCCATTATTCCTATGGGAATCGCAATATGGCGGACAGGATATCTGTCATGTTTGTGACGGGGTAACCCATCCGCCAATTTCTAAATTAGGCCCTTAAACCCTCATTATGTCCCTGGCGGTCTTCTGACCGCCAGGGTAATGTGGTGGTATTACCTCCAATGTAGGCTGGCAGTACATATCACCACATAATGAGATTGGCAGGTTGGCTGCACCCAACCCGCCAATATACCACTCGTACCACCATGGTGGTATGAGAGCCGGGCAGGAGAAGTCCATCTCAAGCCCGGGAGCCAACACAGTACCACCCCTGGCATTAAGAGCCAGCCTATCGCCATGGTTTCCATGGATTTAGCAACACCACGAAAACCATGGTGGTAGGCCCTAACTGTAACAGGGAATTCCTTCCCTGTCACCGATAGGTGGCTTCCCCTCCCCCCAACACTCACCTGATACCCTCCACCCCCTCCATCCAAACTCACACCCCCACCCCTCCCCTTGCACACGCTAACCACCCACCCCGATACACAAACTCACCCCCACCCCTCTGATACATGCACACACCCCCACCCCTCCATCTAAACTTACCCCCACACACGCACACACCCGCAGACATGCACACACCACACAACTGCCCCCACAGCTACACACGCACACATCACCCCCTCCTAAAACCCCCAATACAGTCACAGCACCCTTCATAACACCCATCTTCCCCGCATACACACACACAGACACCCACACACACCACGCATACACCAATTCACTAACACTGCCATACACACATTCATGCACACACTGCCATAACACATTCAAACATGCATACTTCCAGACATACTCACACACATTCTTTCACACATTCACCCTGACATGCAGACACACACTCACTCCACCATTCTTACACGCATTCACTCAGACACATACAACCACGCAAACAACACAACACACAGAACACACAGAGACGCATTCACACACGCACTCAGACACACACACACAACTCTCCCCACCCTCCCACCCCCTCCTCTGTCGGATGCCTGACTTACCTTGTCCAGCAAGGAGGTCGTCCAGCAGGGAAGAGGAAGGGGCGCTGCTAACACCAGCAGTGTCCCGCCAGCAGTACACTGCCAGGAATATTTATGTTCATAATACGGCTGGCGGCGTACTACTGGTGTGGCAGTGCAGGTAGTAGCAGCACCACTTCACCACCGTCCGCCAGCATGAGCAGTGCCAGAGTTCCGCCCTCAATGTGGCGGAAGTCATGCAGTGCTCACAATATGGCAGACGGATGATTGCCGTGGTGGTGGTATGTTTGTAGCCGTCACCGCAGCGGTAGGTGGTATTTATCGCCAAAGTTAAAATGAGGGCCTATGTCTTTAATACTTCATTATGGCAGAAGGGGCTGAGTTGACAGGATTATCCTCTACTGAGGTAAACCAAGAGGTTATTCTTAAGTTTATTCAAGAGAGCATTAGCAGGGGACGTCAGTCTCAAAATCATTCTAGTAGTTTTTCATGTTATCAACGGTATCACTATCTAAGCTGTTTAAAATGAAAAACAACTTACTTTACATGCGCTGTCAGTATATCTGCCTCATGCGCTGATGCAGTCGCAGGTGTGGTAGCGAACCCATGCCTCAAAATGTATACACCTCAAAAATTGAACACCTCTAAGTTTAACCTCATACGTTTCTCCGACAGATTGAATTGTTCATCAAGGCACCGCCATGAACATCAATTACCAGAGTAAGACAGTTCAATTAAGTAATGGGGGCCACTAAATTATTGAGTTCCAGGTCAATAAATGGTAAAGGGTTTATTACCAAATTCAAAAATAAGCAGCACAGATTCAGTGTCATGAAGGCTCTCAGATGCAAAGTTATACTGAGTATGTAAATGCCAGAAAAATATTCCAAGTCTCGGTAGGCATCAAAATCATGAGACAATTGGGCAGCATCACTGGTAGAATAGGAAATTCTGATGAAACATCTTCCAAAGGAGGCTCAGTAGAAGGATAATCCTTCCAGGAAGATAAGAAATTGAACCTGTCCTCAAACCCTCCATGAATCACAATTGTTTTGGACCTCAGATTGTGGTTGTCGTACCAGAATAGGTAGAGGTTCTTCCAGAGGTGTATGGTGAGGATGGGGAACATATGGCTTCAGCTGGGATGACTGAAAGACTAAGGGCCAGATGTATGACCTTTTGTTTTGCAACTCACAATTTGCGATCCATTTGGGAATCGCAAATTGCGAGTTGCAAAACAAAATGTACAACAAACAGTGTTAAGCACACTATTTGTGATTCCCAATGGGGTCTTAAAGACCTACCTCATCAATATTCATGAGGTAGGTTGCAATTTGCAACCCCATTGGGAATGGCCAGCACTCACAGGGATGGTGGCCTACTGGGGACAACAGACCACCATGTCTGTGACTGCTTTTCAATAAAGCAGTTTTTTAATGCATCCCTTTTTCCTTTCGGGAAAAAGGGATGCATTTCAAAAATAAAAATGAAAAGTTTTTAATTTATTTTTTTCACAGTAGGCAGTGGTCCATGGGACCACTGCCTGCTCTGAAAAGTATATTTTCGCGGCTATTCACAAAGGGGAAGAGGTCCCGTAGGAACACCTTTCCGTTTGTGAATAGATTGAAATTGGTGTTAACTGTGATTGTTTTGCAACCACATTTACAGTCACAAAACAATCATACATACCATTCAGATTCGGCATTAGGAAGGGATGCTCTGAACACGCTGCTTCCTAATACCAAATTGCAAAACCCAATTTGGGATTTGCTAACTAGTTACTGAATCGCAATTTGGGCTTTGTACAATCCAAAAAGCATTTTTCTAGCCACAAACTGGCCGATTCTGCAAATTGGCCTGTTTGCGACTAGGAAAATGCTTTGTACATGTGGCCCTAAATTCATTGTCCAAGTGTGGGGCAACTTCAACAGAAAGGACACAAGATTGATCTGATGGATGTCAACATTGGACCAAAAACTTTAGATTTAAATTTAACTGGCAATGTGTGGTTTGGAAGAAACATGGGAAAGCATCAAAACCTACTCCTCAGAAGCAAAAGAAACTGATTATCTCGATTTCTTAGCATCTTTCTTTAATTTTAACTTTGAAATAGAGTAAGCTTACAGAAACAAGTTATCTATGCTTTTGTAACTGATTCAGATAATCAGTAGCTGCTGGAACGAATCAATATGGGGAGAGGAAATGGAAAAACTTGTACATGAAATCCTTGCTTAGCAAAAAAGTTGAAACTTTGGTGGCACAATGGATTTCATTATCATAAGAAAAGCCCAATTGTCTTGAGTTAGATGACAACAGCATATTGCTCCATACTTTGATTAGGTCACTTTGTTCGCCCATTTGGCTGGGGTCGATAACTAGAAGAAAGCATTCGTTCATTTCTCAGTGTTTTACACAAAGCTCTCTAAAAACGGTAAAGATATTCAGCACCTCTATCAATGATAATATCATGCAATCTATGACAACAAAAAATTCAGGCAAAATATATATTGCCATTTCTTCAGTTGTTAGTAACAGGCACAGGAGAAAATGATCCATCTTTGAAAAAGTGTTTACTGTAAAAAGTATCAGGAGACACTGAATGGATGTAGGAATCCAAAAGGCTTATAAAATAAAGATTTATGCTAGGCATAAATGGGGCATGCAAGAATGTGTTTTTGAACATCAAAATTAACAGTTGGCAACCACAAAGATTGTAAAAACAAATCCAAAGTAATCAGAACACCTTTAGGACCAAAAACAGACATCTGTGTCATAACACCAAAAATAAAAACAAAAAAGGTTTTCAGTATTCAATGCAACTGTGAGATAAAAGATTTAACGTGTAATGTTTCACTGTACTTTTGAGTTGTAAAGGAGACCCTCAGGCTTTGTGGTGTGAGCACATAAGATGAGGCAAAAGCATGAGATGAGAGAGAAATAGCTCTCTGGGTGGAGCCGAAGCTCACTCTATGTGTAATGAAAGGACCATGTGCAGGTTTACTAACATTTCACGCAAAGCAGCATAGTAAGGCAACCTGCTGAGTTGCGTTGCATTAAAGGGAGACATTAGAAATGTGCCATACTTACAAAAATATGGTGCATTTCTGCTGCTTCTTTGCAATGTTCACTGTGTGCTGCCTAGCACCAACACAGGCACTCTTGCACTATAGTGTAAGGATGACCTCATTACGAACAGGATTGTTTTTGTGCAGGACGTGATACCTTCCTGCACAAAAACAATCCTTACAGGCATTTTCTTTTTTCCAAAAAAAGGAAGTAACAAGGAGAAATAAAGATACTTGCCTTGGTAGGCCTGGGTCTAGGAGGCATACCATTTTGATGCATTCTCAGGTTTAGAACTCTTTTTTTTTTAAATCTGGGAATGTGCCAAAATCCATGGGTGGATGTGTGGGAACACCTACACTCCACCCATGGCATGTCTCCCTGCCGCAATGTAACACAAGGCAGCAAAATACACTGCCTTGCGTTACCTTGTATTTATGAAACCATGCAGAGGCACGCCAGATGGCTTTGTGTGCTTAGTAAATCCCAGTGAAGGGCTTGCATTGCCTTGCGTCACCTTGCGTGATCTTATTAGATATCCCAGAATCCCACCTGCAATTTCTGCAATATAATATTTCTGATGAAAGTCTTAGTCACTCAAGCTGTCAAAAAACTATATGAACATGTGCCTCATCCTTATCCATGGATCCTAACGTAGGAATGAAGGCATGTTCAGCCTTTTCTGCTCTATGCTGACCATATCATGAATATGAACACACTAAATGGAGGCCGGGTGGGCCTTAAAGGGAGGGCTATTACCACAAATGTGGCAGTTAAAAAGTTACCAATGGAGTGTATGTATTCATATATATAAAAAAATAAGTAAACTATTTCGGAAATATCCAATGTGATTGGGCTGCTGAATACATGTTTCATAACAAAGCACTAAGACATCTGCTCAGTGGAGCTCTGAGAGACCATGTGAAAATATAGTTACAGGGAGATTATTAGTTATTTATGGGCACAGATGTTTCTTCCTTTCAAGTTTAATTTGTGAGGACATAAACTTGGACCTTGATTATGGCACACAGGAATACTGGTGAAGAGGTATGTAGGTAAATACTTCATTATCAGTTAATTAAAACTATTACAATTAGTGTAGGTGGTCCTCAGCAAAGTACACAGTGCATGGGCAGCAGGCCCCTAATTGAGTCCAGGGGGGAGGCCTCCTCCAGGTACTTTGCAGGGAAGCCCCCTCAAGTTTGTTATGCCACTGCATTGAGTAGAGCATTTTTCATCAGCGAAATGTAGTCAGGCCAGAGGCAAGGGCCATGTTCGGTTGTTTCCATGGCCCGTTTTCATAAATGACATTCTCTGCCACTGGTTGAGGCCTGCAATCACGATCCTTCATTTTGCAGTAGCGGAATATATAGCAATCTAAATCTGAATAATGCAGTTTTGATTGATGAGTCCAAGCTGGAGTCCATATAGGATTGCTTATGTATGGGTAGGTGTTTATCATAAAGTTTCAGCTTTTATATTTATGTGCAGATTCCATGCATTACTAATAGAAAGCCATTTTCCTTGATCCTAAGTTTCTGGGTCTTTTTTTCCAGCGCTGATAAGTATAGAAGGAAGATTAGTAGGATTTAATAAAGATGAAGGTCGTAACCTTTTATCATCAGGCCCAGTCTTAGGCCTAACTTCAGTTCATCTTTTAATCCACTTTTTAATATTGAAGTATCAGCCCTATGAATGAAGATCTTAGATTGAGGGTTTGTGGTAAGAGTCAGATAAATATTGAATCTAGATATGTTTGACGTAAAGTCCCTAAGATCCAACTCCATTCCGGTCAGGCCCCCAACTCCATCTCGGACAACTCTCCTCCTGAATTCTGTCAGATCACTGTCCTATCTGTTAGACATGACAATAACATGAACAATAAAGGAACAAGTGTTCCCTTATCAATATGTCAGGGCCATGAAGAAGCTTCTTTAGATAATTCATCAAAGATGTGTACATCCAATTTACATCCCCTTGTCTCCCATCTTCTTCAAGATAGGTCTAAGACCCTTTCTCTGACGTCTCTAATCTATGTACCGTATTCCTGAAATGATGTCAAAGGTTTTCACCTCGTATACTGTTTAGTATTTAAGGACCATCACTCAGCCCTTTAGGTAGAGAGGTTCTTTGCCCCAGATTATTCTGCAAGATACCTTCCGAAGACGATCTTGGTTATTGCCGGGACTAACAGAAGATGATGCATCTTGCGTGACACTGATAAGAGCCAAGTACCCGAGGGAGACTCCTAACGCAGCAGGTGTTTGTCTTTCAGAGGGAACACTTCCTTCACAGCTCTTCCGATAACGACAGCCTGAACTGTCAACAAGGTATGCAGTGTGCCACTTCTCCCTAAGAAACTCTAGACTGCAAGTTACTTTGCTACATGAGTAGCACATAGAAGTAGGTTTTAGGGTATATTGCTTTTGACATGACATTTTAACTAGGTTAGAAATGCTCGTTTTATTCTCTTTGTTTTCAATGTGCCTTTTTGCTGTTTTTATGATATCATGTGTGATCATTTTAGATGTGATATGAAACATGTTCGCTCTGTTGTAATAAATACTTTTAGTTAAAAGTATCTGTATTTCTTAGTGTTGTGTGTGTGTGATACTGTGAGGAGCAAAATAGGTTTACTGCTACCACGGTGCCCCTGATCCCTTTCCATGTTTTGTTAATAACCCAAAAGCAATAACTTCACTTCAGCAATGTATTGAGTGGGGTTCTGCATGGTCTACATTAACTTGTCTTTCTCATTCAGCGCTGGTGCATTGAACTACTTCACACTGCATAAACCTAGTACCCATGACAATGTTAAAGCTCTGAAGAGTGGTTGAGTGTTTGTTATCATGATGATGAAATGCATATTTCACAGGCAACTGTGAACTATTTCACAATTTCTGTGAGATATGGATAATAATACTGTTGCACTTTATGCAACAAAAGCACCAAAACATATACATTTATATATAAAAAAGCCAAAGGTTACAGGGATGTTATAATTAGGTTGACCTTAATCCATACAAAACCATAGAAATTCTGCAGTCATGGTTATACTTATAGTTATACTTATCTTAAGAAACTGTAACTTGTAGCCTAAAGTTACTTTCCAGCACAAGTTATAGTTTCCTTCAGATAAGTATAACTATAGGTATAACTATAACTGCTGCATTTCCATAGTTTTGTATGGGTAAAACATCAACCTAACTATATAACATCCCTGTAACCTTTGTTTTTTTCAGTGAAATTCTATGATTTTTTAATGCACACGTTAATATTTGTGTCAGGTTGCGGCAAGCCAATCAGGGACTTGCTTTTCCACGGGATCTAAGGAGGATCCGAGTAGGATCTGAGGAGGATCCTCGAATCCGCGGATTGGCCAGAAAATAAATGCCACTTATTTGCCCAGGAGGGATCCCTAGGGGACCCCTCATGTGTCCTCTGGGGGGCAGGATCTGTATCTTGACCCCTTGTATGATTTGACACTGTTTTTCCCACCTCCCCAAGGCAATGTGAGAAACAAAATGGCAGCCACAACTTTTCTGCCAGGTTGCGGCCAGCCAATCAGGGCCTTGCTTTTCCTCTAAATCCGTGGAGGATCCAAGAACCTAACTGTACCTGAACCTAAATTCAGAACCTAACTGTAACGTCCCAGTAACCTTTGGGTTTTTCAGTGAATTTCTATGGTTTTTTAACATAAAGTAATTTTAATCACTATACGTTATTCGACCCCACTGTGCACGGCCTTTGGCCATGCACAGTGGGGTATGTTTGTAAGTCCTGGCCTTGCAGCTAAGCCCTTATAACCACCCATCCCCACGCCACGCATTGACTTTGGTCGTGCGCAGTGGAGGTTGGCCACAGGGCCTGTCTCGGTAAGTGGATGTGTGAGTGGGTGCGTGAGGGTCTGAGTGGGTCTGAAAGTGGGTGTGTGAGTCTATGAGTGGGTCTGAGTGGGTGCATGAGTGTCTGAGTGGGTGTGCGGGTGGGCGCATGAACCTCTGAGTACACGTATGAGTGAATGAATTAGTGTATGAATGAGTCTGTGGTTTTTCTTTCAACTTTTTCCATAATAAACTGCAGAAATTCGTGAAAATTCATGCATTTTTGTGAATATCATACGCTGTGATGCAAAATTATATTAAACCTATAATTTGCCCCTAAAACACACCTATATCACACCCCTGGGGTCAGGTACCTTCACCCAGACCCTGACCTCTTATGCCACTTTCAATTTTCACCCCCGGGACCGTGTCCTGTGAAATAAAATGGCAGACGCAACTTTCAGGAAAATTGGTCAAGCGATGCCAAAGATATGGGCAAGTCAAAATACAATTTTTTCTATGGAAATATGGTCCTAAATATAACTACCTCTGGTGACTGCCAGTAGGTTTTATTAATATATATATATATATATATATATATATATATATATATATATACATATATATATATATATATATATATATATATTATATATACATATCAAAACAATGCGGCTGATTCAAAATGATGCGCTCAAATGGCTGGTGCGGAGCCGGAGGGTAGACCGATCCATCTGTTAGTTATGTACAACAAAAAGAATTCCTTTATTCTTAGCAGTGCAACAAACCAATGCATTTCGCCCAAAACGCTCTTTGTCAAAGTTAGTCAATCCTTTCACTCTGTTGCTTTTTATACTCAAATATCACAATCACCATTAAGAGGCATTATGGGACTAGTAGTATATTAGTTCACAAACAACCTGATTTTAAACACAAAAAAACACACACAAAAACTTTGAAAAGAAACAAATATATATATATACACAAATATCTTTTCTAGAATGGTCAAATTTATATTCATATCTGCCAATTATAATTCAAGATCATATAGTGTTCCAATTTTCTTTGTTCATAGTGACCTTCTATAGTGGCTTGTTTTTTTGTATTTTCTGTTTAATACTTCGGGGGTCATTCTGACCCTGGCGGTAAAATCCGCCAGGGCCAACGACCGCGGGAGCACCGCCAACAGGCTGGCGGTGCTCCCATGGGCATTCTGACCGCGGCGGTACAGCCGCGGTCAGAAACGGAAAACCGCGGTGTACCGCCGGTTTCCCGCTGCCCTGGGGAATCCTCCATGGGGATTCCGACCCCCATACCGCCATCCTGTTCCTGGCGTAACAGGGCCCCACAAAGATTTTCAGTGTCTGCCATGCAGACACTGAAAATCGCGACGGGTGCAACTGCACCCGTCGCACCCCTTCCACTCCGCCGGCTCCATTCGGAGCCGGCATCCTCATGGAAGGGTGTTTCCCGCTGGGCTGGCGGGCGGCCTTCTGGCGGTCGCCCGCCAGCCCAGCGGGAAACCCAGAATACCCGCGGTGGTCTTTTGATTCAGAATGACCCCCTTAGTCAGTCATAATTTGCTGAATATGGTGTCTCTCTAATTTAACGATAAAACAATTAAGGTATAGTATTATACCTTCATCATTTTATCATTAAATTAGAGAGATACCATATTCAGCAAATTATGATTCAACACACTAACCATCTTAAAGTTTTAAAACCCAAGGGACTATGACATCTCAGTACTAGAACACTGCCTCTGAGAAATACCTCATCAAGTTTTTCAACCCAGCTTCCAACAACTACACAGACAATACACAGATCATCTTAATGTCTGAAAATATGGGGGACCTAGACACTGTAGGACTAGACCAATTCCCCTGAGTAGTTGACCTCTGAATGCTGATGAATCATCTAAAACTTAACTTGTTCAAAACAGAGAGATCTCAATCCGTGGAGAATGGAAGTACTGCAAGCCTGCAACCTCGAGGGTCGAGGGACTCGGCTCCACCAGTGATATCAACAAAATTGAGAAACCTGGGAATTACCTTTGACTCTAATCCTTCCCTGAGGCCCCTAAAGGAACCAAATTCACTAGAAGCACCATCTATACCCTGCAAACCGTTTGAAAAATATTACCACACACTGGTTTCCCTTTGTGTCTCAAGGCTACCATCATCTTTTACTTGTCTTCTCTTGATTATGCAAATTAACTCTATCTGGGAGCCCACTCCCCTGCTTTGAAGACAGCAACAAATCCATAATGTGACAGCAAGACAAATACAGCAACTTAATGTGAACAACTACATCTCACCTAACCTCCAAGCTGTTGTCATCTAACCACTACAAGACTGAGCATCGGGATTCAAAGCTCTACATCTACTATGTACAGCATGGAATCACCCTGCATTCAAGTAAAACTGCAAAATTGTTTGCAGAAGAAAAAACTCCACTCTAGACTAGCACCTCAGTTAGCCTTCCCTCAATAGAAGAAGAAATACGTCTGTAGAACCCCCTTCACTTTTATGCACCAAAGCTTTAAAACTCTCACCCAGGAAAAACAAAAGCCCCCAAAACCATTTGGCATTCAGGGAGGCATTGAAGACGCTGCTCTTCCTACACTGGTGATGAAGTGTAACAAAGCTAGTAAACAATCACTCAACATCACTAGGAAACAATAGACAACACAGAATTCAGGAACATTTCAACTCCGTAACAGCCCATCTTGAAGGGCGATGGGGTCCTACACTCCCATTTGTTTTCCCAACATAAAGAGTGTCTGTCAGGCTGAGCAAAGGTCAGCCTGAAAGACACTCTTTATGTTCAAGTCAAGCAGCCAGGCACTGTACATGAGCTACATACGCAGGCCCCTGGATGCCTGAACGGAACTTTGCTAGGCTGAAAATATCACAGCCCTGTGGGTGTGATCTCCACAGCCCAGCAAAGCATTTGGAGGTGTTCCTCCCACCTGCCCCAATTCCCTACCCATGAGGGAGTGCGTCACAGATAGACTTGGACCTGGGTGCTTTATTTTTAAGCCCTGAATTGCCCTGGGGTGATTATCCATCAGTGATGCCTTGTGACAGAGCGGGTTGGGGTCAGCAGTCTCAATGACCCCATCCCACTCTGTAACAAAGTCAGACAATGAGAGGAGGTGGCAGTCCTAATCCTCCAGGAACCACCCAGGCTTCCCTCCCACCACCCGAGATTACCACTCCAGCAGGGTAAATTTTCATTGTTAATGTTCAGTGCATGTGTGTCTGTTTATGTGAATGTATGTGGATTTGTACATACATCCTGTGAATGGGTGTGACCGAGTGTGAGTGCTTGTGAATGGGTGTATGAACCTGTGAATGGATGGGTATGAGTAAGTGTGCATGTAGATGGAAGAGTGTGAGCATGTATGTGCTTGTGTGGCCCACACGCTCACCTGCTCTAATTACCAGCCACCACTGTTACAACCTGAAACCAGAACAAGTTCCCAAAGACACAAATACATGAGCATCTACCTTTCCCTCTCCTTCCTGCTGTTTCAAGCATTAATGCAGCCACACACTCGCAGTGACATGATATGAGAAGCATCTGCTGTACATCTGCAACTCTAAAAACACTTTCCACGTACATAGGCCACACTGCATTCACACATTTCTCTCTGTCTGTAAATTTAGTATTTAGGGGCACCCCAGATCCCAGGAAATCAGATTCCTGCAACCTGTAGAAAGAAGAAGGACTGCTGACCTACAAGCCTGCAGAGAAGGAGGAAGACGACAACTGATTTGGCCCCAGTCCTACCGGCCTGTCTCCAACTTCGAAAACCTGCTCCAGCGACGCATCCAACAGGAACCAGCAACCTCTGAAGCCTCAGAGGACTGCCCTGGACTAAAGGACCAAGAAACTCCTGTGAACAGCGGCCCTGTTCAAAACCAGCTACTTCTTTGCAACAAAGAAACAACTTTCAAAGACTGCACGTTTCCCATCGGAAGCGTGAGACTTCACACTCTGCACCCGACGCCCCCGGCTTGCCCTGCAGAAAACAAACACCACAGGGAGGACTCCCCGGCGACTGCGAGCCCGGTAAGTAACCAGAGACGACCACCCTGAGCCCCCACAGCGACGCCTGCAGAGAGAATCCTGAGGCTCCCCCTGACCGCGACTGCTTGTAATAAGGGACCCAACGCCCGGAACCAACAAGGCACCCACAACCCCCAGGACCTGAAGGAACCAAACTTCAATGCAGGAGTGACCCTCAGGCGACCCTCTGCCTAGCCCAGGTGGTGGCTGCCCCAAGGAGCCCCCCTGTGCCTGCCTGCACCGCTAAAGTGACCCCCAGGTCCCTCCATTGTTTCCTACCTGAAACCCGACGCCTGCTTTGCTCACTGCACCCGGCCGCCCCTGTGCCGCTGTGGGTGTACTTTGCGTGCCTTCTCGTGTCCCCACCGGTGCTCTAAAACCCTGGCCTGCCCCCCAAGGACACAGGTACTTACCTGCTGGCAGACTGGAACCGGAGCACCCCTGTTCCCCATAGGTGCCTATGTGTTTTGGGCACCTCTTTGACCTCTGCACCTGACCGGCCCTGAGCTGCTGGTGTGGTAACTTTGGGGTTGCCTTGAACCCCCAACGGTGGGCTGCCTATGCCCCAAACCTGAGACTTGTAAGTGTTTTACTTACCTCCAAAACTAACCTTTACTTACCTCCCCCAGGAACTTTTGATTTTTGCACTGTGAAAATAGCTTATTGCCATCTTTACAAAGACTGTATGTGATATTGCTTTCATTCAAAGTTCCTAAAGTATCTAAGTGAAGTACCTTACATTTAAAGTATTAACTGTAAATCTTGAACCTGTGGTCCTTAAACTAAGAAAATATATTTTTCAATATAAAAACCTATTGGCCTGGAGTAAGTCTTTGAGTGTGTGTTCCTCATTTATTGCCTGTATGTGTACAACAAATGCTTAACACTACCCTCTGATAAGCCTACTGCTCGACCACACTACCACAAAATAGAGTATTAGAATTATCTACTTTTGCCACTATCTTACCTCTAAGGGGAACCCTTAGACTCTGTGCACACTATTTCTTACTTTGAAATAGTATATACAGAGCCAACTTCCTACAGTGTGTAAATGTTCAGGGGGGCAGGAGAAGGAGGGGGAAGGTGGCGGAGGGGGAGGGGGCGGCTAGATCCCTATCAGTGCCAGGGATGAAATGTTTGGGCTTCATGTACAATAATTTAGTAAACACAAATTTGGAAAAACTTCTAACTATGGCTCTATCAAAATGGCGGTTGGTACCTAGAAACAAAAGCAAATAGACATAGCAAACATTATCATAGTTAGGATACCTCTCCTCAAAAAGGATCAGCAAGCTGTGACAATCTTCGTCATCAGGAAATCAGTCTGGACAGCGAGGCATCAGGATTCAGCATCAGAGTTCAGAAAAGGAAAAGTCTCTCTAAGCAGTATGAAAGAATACAGCTAAACTCTAAAGAAGAAAAGGGGAGAATGGTTCATTTGGACAGTTTGAAAGAAAAGAGCTAATGGCTTCTCTTCTCTTGGTGTAGTCCAGTTAAGTTAGATTTCCTAAAACTACTTTCCACATCCTAATTGCTCAGGGGATCGCATGTTCACACTTTGTCCAATGAAACTAAAACTTCTAATCTATAACTTTACTAGCACATAGTTCACATGTCGACGATTGGCTCCTCTTGTCCCGCTCCTGTCATTCGGCCTGTCAGGTAAAAATAATGTTGCAGCTTATACTCCAGTCAGTGGATCCATTGTCTCCTCCTGGGAAAGTCAGTCTCACACATACTACATTAAAAATTGTTGCATTAGCAAATACAGCCTCTTCTAGCCAGCAGTTCTCATGAGAAAGACTTTTAGTTACGAGCATATGGACAGTACAGTGGAAAATTATAATTGAATTCTCTAAGCAGACATTTTCTTAAACACCTAAGAAATGTAGCTTGACATGAGGCTGTGCAACTAGGCCAAGACCTCGCTAAGTTAAGGCCTACAATTAATAAGGCTAATACATAATGCATAACCCTTATTTTTGACATATTACTACATTAATCAAACGTAAGCTCATCATTTCATATTAATAATCCATTAATAAATACACTTCGTGAACATTGGAGGCCACTCAGGTAGGCGCATCTTCAAATGTGTGCATTATTTTTCTCTAAGTTATTATATTTTCTATGCAATTACTCAGAATACATGAATATCCATTAATAAAATCAACGTTAACAATCCCTCCTCTGATGACTAAATATGTCATCACACTAAGGCCCACATTAAGACGTTGGCAGTAAATCCCGCTTACCGCCACGGTAACGGGCGCCAACTTACCACCGCGCTGGCGAATATCCTTCACCATATTAAGACACACACACACCAATCCGACAGAATACAGCTACATACAAAAATCCGCCAGCCCAAAGGTCAGTGATAAAGTGGCGGTTCCAAAACCCATACCGTTACGCCAACAGAACAACGCCCATCACAATATGACCCACGAATCACCACAGCGGGCATTCAACAGCGTAAACCATTGGCGGTACACACCGCCACGCTTAGAATGGACACCCATATGCAAAACAACACTACATTGGACAATACCCAATACACACACCTGACACCCATACACACACCACACCCACACATCCACACCACTATAAAACACACACCCACTTCACCCACAACCCCTTACGTACAATTGCCACCAGGAGACTGAGAAGAAGAGCACAGAGACAACTAGACACACATACCACATACACCCATACACCCCTCACACACTCCACATCACACACCCCACAACATTACCCAACACACCCTCACCAACACACATCACACAATACCCATGGCACCACAAAGGCACACCTGTTTCACTGAGGAGGAGTTAAGGCTCACGGTGTAGGAAATCGTCATGGTAGAGCCACAGCTCTTAGATGCAGCAAATATCTATAGCAAGAAAGATGGAGCTATAGCGGAGAATCATGGACAGTGTCAACGCCATGGGACAGCACCCAAGAACAAGGGACGACATCAGGAAGAGGTGGATTGACCTATGGGGAAAGGTACGTTACATTGTAGCAAGACACCAGCTCGCCATACAGAGGACTGATGGTGGACCCTCACCTACTCCCCCACAACTCACAGCATGGGAGGAGCAGGTACTGGCAATACTGCATCCTGAGGGACTCGCTGGAGTTGGCGGGGGACTGGACACTGGTAAGTCAACATTTAACAATTATCATCCCCCATACCTGCATGCCATCACACACCCTCTCTCCCATCACTCCACCACATCCCACACACTCCACCAACACATCTCATCATTAGCCCTGCATGCTGTACTAAGGCATGGACACCCCTGCCAGCCCTGCATGGACACTCATCACTAAAGCATGCACAGCATAGGGAAACTAACAATCCTACAAATCTCCAACATACACAAGCAAAAGCTGGCAGGGTAACACCAACCATAGAGGGGAAGCTACGGAAGTCCAAATGTCATACACTTGAAGCATAATACATCATTTACATCCCCACAGGTACCCCAGCTAATGTCAGTGGAGAGGAGGTGCCACCACTATCTAGTCCCCCAACAGAAGGGGCCCCCAGTGATGACAGTAACTCTGGACTTCTGGATCTGGACAACCTCCCTGGCCCATCAGGGACCACTGGACAGACGGTCACCCAATCCCACTCACAGACCACCACAGAGTCTCCCCCATCAGGAACCAACACCACAGCACCCACCCAGCGTACCCACACCTCTGTCCTCAGGACATGTCAATCAGCAGTGTGCCCACCTGTACAGAGACCCCAGGGCACACCTCTCCCACAAGACAATCAGGGACCTGGGGTCAGTGGCAGTGGGCACACCTTTAAGGGGACAGAGCCACAGGCCAACAGGGACACTGGGAGGACTGCTGTGTGCCAAGGGGAGGACAGGCCCAGGGAACCGACTCTCCAGGAGGCACTCTCCGAGATCCTGGGAGCCTACCAACATTCCCAGGACACGATGGACCAGATCCTAAACAACTTGCAGGAGAACAGGCAGCTGCAGGAGGGACAGTATCAGGGGATCAGGGAGGACTTGCAGGCCATCAACACCACCCTGATCTCCATATCAGGGGTGCTGGCAGACATGGCCAACATCATGAGGGAGGCAACAGCACACCAGTGGGCCCCTTCCACTAGCCAGTCATCTAAACAGCCCTCCACTATCGCTGCCGCTAGTGGCCAGGAAGCCCCGCCATAGGACCCACAGGCCACCAGCATCCCTCCCCCTGCAGAAGGTGAACCACCCCACAAACGTTCCCTGCGAACCAGACAGAAGCAAGAGACACTTGCCAAGACCACTGCCAGGAAATGAGACTGTCCTGACTGTTCCCCTTATGCCCTAGTCAGTCCCCTTGTCCACCTTGAACTGCCATTGCTCCTCTTCCTATGTCCCCATGGACACTGCACCTATGCTACAAACAGACTAGAACAATACCCTAGACTTTCCTCCATCGTCACCCCGTTCCATTGCACTTTCCCCTCTATATTTTAGCACAACAATAAACACCCTTGGATAAAACTTGACTACTAGTATTTCATGTATTGCAAATTTGTATTGATTGAAACAGCTACAACCTTTACAAATGAACTGTACATAGTATGAGCATAGTATTAATGACTTGTTGCTGGCTGTTGTGATCACATCAGGACATTGTTGTCATATCACCAGCATCTGTAAAATGAATATCCATTGGTAACAGTAAGTAGGGGAAAGAAGTGAGTAATGCCAGCATGTCAAAGCCAAACAGAATACACCAATAGTCATAGAAATGTGAAGTTGCACTGTCTGACCTGAGTGTCATTGGTGATACGTATCACCAATGATCCTCATCCTCTGCCTCCTCATCCTCACTGTCCTCAGGGTCCACAGCTGCCACAGGGGCATCTCCAGTCTCCTCATCCTGCAGAAAAGGTACATGGGGTCTGAGGGTCAGGTTGTGCAACATGCAGCATGCCACTACTGTCTGGCAGACCTTCTTGAGTGGGTAGCACAGGGATCCACCTGTCAGATGGAGGCATCCGAACCTGGCCTTCAGGAGGCCGAAGGTCCTCTCAATGATCCTTCTGGGTCGGCCATGTGACTCATTCTAACATTCCTCTGCCCTTGTCCTGGCATTCCTCACAGGGGTCAGCAGCCATGATAGGTTTGGGTAACCAGAGTCACCTGCAAATATTGAGGGACAACATTTAGCCACACACTATCCTGTATGGCCAACAGCATAGGCATACACCAACATATACTGGGTGGGGACCAAGGCTCACCTATTAGCCACACCCTGTGCCTCTGTAGTTGGGACATCACATTTGGGATGCTGCTATTCCTCAGTTCAAAGGCATCATGCACTGACCCAGGATACTTAGCATTGACGTGGGAGATGTACTGGTCCACCAGGCACACCATCTGCACAGTCATGGAGTGGAAACTCTCACGATTCCTGAACACCTGTTCATTTTGCCGGGGGGCAACAAACGCAATATGTGTTCCGTCAATTGCCCCAATTATATTGGGGATATGTCCCATCGCATAAAACCCAGCCTTCACAGTGGCCAAATCCTCCACCTGGGTGAAAGCAATGTAGTGCACATGTATTTTATCAGGGCAGACAAGACTCTTGCCAGCACTATTAAGAACATTGGCTGTGACATTCCTGCTGCCAAGCCCACTGTCACTTGGAAAGAACCAGTTGCTAGGAAATGGAGCACTGATAAAACTTGCACAAGAGGGGGGATCCCAGTCGGATGACGGATAGCTGAGATCAGGTCAGGTTCCAACTGGGCACACAGCACTGTGATTGTGGCCCTGTCCAGTCTATAGGTGAGTATAATGTGCCTGTCCTCCAGTGTAGCCAAGTCCACCAGGGGTCTGGACACGGGGCTATGTCTTCATCTCCTATTTATCAACAGTGGTTGGTATCTAAGGGACACAAGAGTGAGTAGGCTGTCACAATTTGAACAACTATACCACAACAGGAGTCCACATCGTGCAATCATGTTTTGGGACAGTGTAATTTAAAAGTATGTGCCTATATATCCTGTGATGCAGAAATAATCAATAGGCCTGTTCACCCCCCCTGAAATGGCGACCGCCTGTCCTGTGTGGAGGGACAGGTGGAAGTGAGGTAATGCCGCTGACGTTGTTCGCCGTGGCGTTAGGCGGTCGTGAACCTCCGTGCAATTCCTCATTGGTTTATATTGGGCCCTATGGGGTACAGTGGCCAATGGGGATTTACACTGGCGGTAACAGTATGCACCGCCGCGGACGTGACTGCCATTTTAATTCACATTCCTCACTTGTTTCCTGACCTTCCACAGGAGAGGACCTACACTGCATGTGCTGCTGTGACCTGTGTCTGGAACCTACCATGGCCCGTGTGACTGGGGAAAGGGCCCCAGCCTTCATTCAGAGGAGTTGGAGCAACTGGTGGATGGGGTCTTACCCCAGTACGGACTGCTGTATGGGCCTCCAGACTAACAGGTGAGTACACTGTGGACACCATGCATGTGGCATGACTGCATGGGGTTGTGTGGGAAGGCATTGTGTAAGGAGGGTGGATTTCCTCTTGGCGGTGTACATGGTGTGCTCTGGGCTATGTGTTTGCCAATGGTGATGCAAACGGGTATGGTGGGCCAGTTGGGTAAAAGGCTGGATTGTTTGTCTAATGGTGTTCTCCTGTCTGTATTGCCTCTGCAGGTCAGAGCCCATCAAAAGAAGGGAATATAGCATGCCATCGCCAAGGACGTGCGCCCGGGGGGTCTACGGCAGGCGGAGCACCCACTGTCAGAAATGGGGGGGAGGACCGTAGACGCTGGGCATGGAATACCGCAGAGGCCCAGCTGGGAATGGCCTCCCAACGAGTAAGGGGTGCCTATCGAACCCTGACCCCCCCTGATGGCCCGCATACTGGTGGTGTCCTACCCTGAGCTGGATGGGCACTTGAGGGCATCACAGCAGCCACAAGGGGGTGAGTACAGTGGCTATCATTACAACTTATGGCTGGTGGGGTGGTATCCGGTGGGGGATGTGTTTTAGTGGCTGCCCCTAAGGCCAGGCCAGACATAGCAGCGTAGGTCCTCTGGAGGTTAAGGTTGAATGGAAAATACTGGTTACCTAGCTTGTTAGTATTCACTTCTAGGCAGGGCTGCGTGGGTCCCAGGTGTGCTGCAGTTGCGGTGTGTGCCCCTTCTCATGTCTTGGTGACTAGCCATTTCACTGGTAGTGCAATGCATAGTACGTAGGCCTGTTCCCTGTGTGTGAGGGTGCTGTGTACGTCAACGGTGATGTTGGTGCAGTCATTGACCCAGTGTATCCTTTGTCTCTCTCTCCCCCCCTTTCCTGTTTTGTCATCCAGTCCTTATGTGCATTAGCATCATCTGGCAGAGGAGCAGAGGCACCAGTGACAGAGGGAGCTGCATCCCACAGGACCCTGAAGGCAAAGTCCACCGACGTTGAGGGAACCAGTGGGATGGAGGGCGAGGCGAGCACCACCGCGGAGACTGGAGGGGACAACAGAGACTCTGATACTTCCTCTGATAGGAGCTCCCTGGTGGTGGTGGACACCTCTGTGACCACTCCAGCTGCAGGTACAGCCACCACCCCTGTACCAGCACCAACCTCCCAATAGCACCTTAGTGAGTTGTACATGCCCGCTCACGCAGAAAGGTGGGCATCTCCTTTGCCCCGGGCACCTCAGGCCCTGCCCCAGTGAGCCCTGCTGCCCTGAGTGAGGAGGATATTGACCTCCTAAGATCCATCTCTGTAGGGAAATCAACCATTGTGAATGCCATCCAGGGGCTGGCATCCCAGATGCAGCAATGCAATGCATTCTTGGAGGGCATTCACAGTGGATTTGCGGCCAAACAGAGATCGATTCAGGCTCTGGCCTCCTCTCTGATGGCAGCCATTGTCCCTGGTTCAATCGTGCCCGCACCAACTTCCACTACCCAGTCCCATTCTCCTCAACCCCAACCCATTCCAAGCGCACAGTGTAGGAGGCTGGACTGGCTTGTAGTGAGTACCAAGGGGTACTTGCACCTTGCACCAGGCCCAGTTATCCCTTATTAGTGTATAGGGTGTCTAGCAGCTTAGGCTGATAGATAATGGTAGCTTAGCAAAGCAGCTCAGGCTGAACTAGGAGACGTGTGAAGCTACTACAGTACCACTTAGTGTCATATGCACAATATCATAAGAAAACACAATACACAGTTATACTAAAAATAAAGGTACTTTATTTTTATGACAATATGCCAAAGTATCTTAGAGTGTACCCTCAGTGAGAGGATAGGAAATATACACAAGATATATATACACAATAGCAAAAATATGCAGTATAGTCTTAGAAAACAGTGCAAACAATGTATAGTTACAATAGGATGCAATGGGGAAACATAGGGATAGGGGCAACACAAACCATATACTCCAAAAGTGGAATGCGAACCACGTATGGACCCCAAACCTATGTGACCTTGTAGAGGGTCGCTGGGACTATTAGAAAATAGTGAGAGTTAGAAAAATAACCCTCCCCAAGACCCTGAAAAGTGAGTGCAAAGTGCACTAAAGTTCCCCTAAGGACAAAATAGTTGTGTTAGAGGGAAAATGCAAGGAAAACACAAATCAGCAATGCAACAACGATGGATTCCTGACTGAGGGTACCTGTGGAACAAGGGGACCAAGTCCAAAAGTCACAAGCCACTCGGAGATGGGCAGATGCCCAAGAAATGCCAGCGGTTGGTGCAAAGAAGCTCTTACTGGGCTGAAGAACTGTGAATACTGCAGGAACGACAAGGGCTAGAGACTTCCCCTTTGGAGGATGGAGCCCCCACGCCTTGGAGAGTTGTGCAGAAGTGTTTTCCCGCCGGATGGACGCCAACAAGCCTTGCTACACGCAAATCGTGCGTTTGGCGTTTTTGGACGCTGCTGGGGCCCAGGAGGGACCAGAAGGTCGCAAATTGGACCTGCAGAGAGAGGGGACGTCGAGCAAGACAAAGAGCCCTCACTGAAGCAGGTAGCACCCGGAGAAGTGCCAGAAACAGGCACTACGAGGATGCGTGAAACGGTGCTCGCCGAAGTTGCACAAAGGAGTCCCACGTCGCCGGAGACCAACTTAGAAAGTCGTGCAATGCAGGTTAGAGTGCCGTGGACCCAGGCTTGGCTGTGCACGAAGGATTTCCGCCGGAAGTGCACAGGGGCCGGAGTAGCTTGCAAAGTCGCGGTTCCCAGCAATGCAGCCCAGCGAGGTGAGGCAAGGACTTACCTCCACCAAACTTGGGCTGAAGAGTCACTGGACTGTGGGGGTCACTTGGACGGTGTCGCTGGATTCGAGGGACCTCGCTCGTCGTGCTGAGAGGAGACCCAAGGGACCGGTAATGCAGCTTTTTGGTGCCTGCGGTTGCAGGGGGAAGATTCCGTCGACCCACGGGAGATTTCTTCGGAGCTTCTGGTGCAGAGAGGAGGCAGACTACCCCCACAGCATGCACAAGCAGGAAAACAGTCGAGAAGGCGGCAGGATCAGCGTTACAGAGTTGCAGTAGTCGTCTTTGCTACTATGTTGCAGGTTTGCAGGCTTCCAGCGCGGTCAGCGGTCGATTCCTTATCAGAAGGTGAAGAGGGAGATGCAGAGGAACTCGGCTGAGCTCATGCATTCGTTATCTAAAGTTTCCCCAGAGACAGAGACCCTAAATAGCCAGAAAAGAGGGTTTGGCTACCTAGGAGAGAGGAAAGGCTACTAACACCTGAAGGAGCCTATCAGCAGGAGTCTCTGACGTCACCTGGTGGCACTGGCCACTCAGAGCAGTCCAGTGTGCCAGCAGCACCTCTGTTTCCAAGATGGCAGAGGTCTGGAGCACACTGGAGGAGCTCTGGACACCTCCCAGGGGAGGTGCAGGTCAGGGGAGTGGTCACTCCCCTTTCCTTTGTCCAGTTTCGCGCCAGAGCAGGGGCTAAGGGGTCCCTGAACCGGTGTAGACTGGCTTATGCAGAATTGGGCACATCTGTGCCCAACAAAGCATTTCCAGAGGCTGGGGGAGGCTACTCCTCCCCTGCCTTCACACCATTTTCCAAAGGGAGAGGGTGTCACACCCTCTCTCAGAGGAAGTTCTTTGTTCTGCCATCCTGGGCCAGGCCTGGCTGGACCCCAGGAGGGCAGATGCCTGTCTGAGGGGTTGGCAGCAGCAGCAGCTGCAGTGAAACCCCAGGAAGGGCAGTTTGGCAGTACCAGGGTCTGTGCTACAGACCACTGGGATCATGGGATTGTGCCAACTATGCTAGGATGGCATAGAGGGGGCAATTCCATGATCATAGACATGTTACATGGCCATATTCGGAGTTACCATTGTGAAGCTACATATAGGTAGTGACCTATATGTAGTGCACGCGTGTAATGGTGTCCCCGCACTCACAAAGTTCAGGGAATTGGCTCTGAACAATGTGGGGGCACCTTGGCTAGTGCCAGGGTGCCCTCACACTAAGTAACTTTGCACCTAACCTTTACCAGGTAAAGGTTAGACATATAGGTGACTTATAAGTTACTTAAGTGCAGTGTAAAATGGCTGTGAAATAACGTGGACGTTATTTCACTCAGGCTGCAGTGGCAGGCCTGTGTAAGAATTGTCAGAGCTCCCTATGGGTGGCAAAAGAAATGCTGCAGCCCATAGGGATCTCCTGGAACCCCAATACCCTGGGTACCTCAGTACCATATACTAGGGAATTATAAGGGTGTTCCAGTAAGCCAATGTAAATTGGTAAAAATGGTCACTAGCCTGTTAGTGACAATTTGAAAGTAATGAGAGAGCATAACCACTGAGGTTCTGGTTAGCAGAGCCTCAGTGAGACAGTTAGGCACCACACAGGGAACATATACATGCACACCTATGAGCACTGGGGCCCTGTGTGACAGGGTCCCAGTGACACATACATATAGGCCACAAACCTATGAGCACTGGGGTCCTGACCAGCAGGATCCCAGTGACACATAACAAACATACTGAAACCATAGTGTTTTCACTATGAGCACTGAGGCCTGGCTATCAGGATCCCAGTGAGACAGTGAAAACAGTGACAAACACCCTGACATACACTCACAAACAGGCCAAAAGTGGGGGTAACAAGGCTAGAAAGAGGCTACCTTCTCACACAACCCCCCCCCAAACGAAGGACAATAAGGCTAACCTTGGCCAGTTGAGACTTTATTGTCTAAGTGGTGATAAGTAGAGAGTAGCTCTGCAATAGACTGGTTACTCCCTTTATCATCCACTATATGGTTACTTCCCTGTGGGGATGTAAACCACCCTGTTTGAAGTTTTTTAGCTAAGCAACAATGTGAAGATGTATTTTCAGAGTTTCTATCAGTAAGTTTTAGTTTAGAGCAGTGGGAATTGTCCACTGAACCTATTTGTAGTGATGGAAATGCCAGACAGGGATGCTGTCTCAGAAAAGCCATAGCTGGGCAAAAACTTTGTCCATATGGCTGGAAGAGAGAACAGGGATGCTGTTTCTCTTGGGTTGGAGCAGGGCAGGGATGCTGTCCTATCAGCTCCACACTAGGGCAGGGATGCTGTCCTAAGTGTTGTGAGGCAGTGCAGAGTTTCTGCACTAAAGTTTCTCTGGGAGGGTTGGAGGGATGCTCCATGTTAACTAAAATGGTGCTCTTTTTCTCATCAATGTTAGTTATCCCACAGAGAGGTACTTCCACCTCAGGGAGTCCAGCTTTGCCAGCTGATGATTCCCTTGGAACAGGTGCCACCCCAGGAGAGGTTTCTCCCACCACAGGAATAGTATCCTGAATGGTAGGGTGGTTAGGGGATACTGTGATACCCTTTTTACCTGTTGATGGAGAGGGATCCTGAGTTTTCAGGCCTTCTCTCCTTTGCTTTTTCATTTCACTTGAAATGAGAGGGAACAATTCCTCAGGGATGCCCAGCATGACTGCATGGGCATAAAACTCTACATCAGCCCAACCTGAGGCCTCTAGGTCATTACCTAAGAGACAGTCTACAGGTAAGCTAGGTGATACCACCACCTGCTTAGGGCCAGTAACTCCACCCCAACTAAACTGAATTATAGCTAAGGGAAGAAACTTAGTGGAGTTATGGACATCAATAATCTTATACTGTTGTCCAATGATGTGTTGTTCAGGAGGCACTAGGTTTTCAGTCACCAAAGTGAAACTGGCACCTGTGTCCCTGTAGGCCAAGGCCTCAACACCATTTATTGAAACTGTCTGCCTGTACTTATCCATTGTAAGGGGACAAGCAGCCAGTGTGGCAAGGTCAATGCCACTAGGTGTGACAGAAACTGTCTTGGGACTGATTACATCAGTTTCCACTATGGACCCATAAGTGAACCCAACTACACCCTTTGCTTGACTGTTGCCAGCAGTCCCACCACTAGTACCACTACTGCTACGGGCACTAGAGCTTGATGTATTAGTGGTGGTAGGCTCAGGGGGTTTACCTGGACAGGACTTATCCCCTGGCCTATGGCCTCTATTTTTACACACAAAGCACCAAGGCTTTTTAATGTGTGCAGGTTGGGAAGAAGAGGAAGAATTTGTTTTATCCCCACCCTCTGAAGAGTGTTTAAGATTTGAAGTGGGATCTTTGGTTTTACCCTTATCCCCATGCTTATCTTGAGATTTTTCACCATCTTTCTTCTTATTGCCATCTTTGTCACCCCCTGTATGAACTTTTCTGTTCACCCTTGTTCTGACCCATTTGTCTGCCTTCTTTCCCAATTCTTGGGGAGAGGTCAGATCAGAGTCTACCAGGTACTGGTGCAACAAATCAGACACACAATTAGAGTCTACCAGGTACTGGTGCAACAAATCAGACACACAATTATTAAGTATATGCTCTCTCAGGATTGTGTTATACAGGCTTTCATAATCAGTAACTTTACTGCCATGTAACCACCCCTCCAAGGCCTTCACTGCCTGGTCAATGAAATCAACCCAGTCTTGTGAAGACTCCTTTTTGGTCTCTCTGAACTTTATCCTGTACTGTTCAGTGGTTAAGCCATAACCATCCAGGAGTGCATTCTTAAGAACTTGGAAATTATTGGCATCATTTTCTTTCACTGTAAGGAGCCTATCCCTACCTTTTCCACTAAATGATAGCCATAGGATAGCAGCCCACTGCTTTTGAGGGACATCCTGTACAGCACAGGCCCTCTCAAGTGCAGCAAACCACTTGTTAATGTCATCCCCCTCCTTATAAGGGGGAACTATCTTGTGCAGATTCCTGGAATCATGCTCTTTTGCAGGATGACTATGGGGAATACTGCTGCTGCCACCATGGGTATCTAAACCCATTTTCTGTCTTTCCCTCTCTATTTCTAAAGACTGTCTATCCAAATCCAGCTGTTGCTTCTTGAGCTTCAGTCTGGTTTGCTCCACTCTCAATCTATTGAGCTCCCTTTCCAACAATCTGTCATCAGGGTGGGTGGGAGGGACATTTCTAGACACAGAGGTATGATGGGAATGAACAGAAGGAGACCTGTCCCTTACAGAGGGCACCCTAACAGCTTGGCTACCAGTATAATGTGAGAGCACATCATCAGTATGATGTGATTCAACCTCTGTACCAACTATGCTAGACTGTCTAGTAATGGGCAGGCTGAGAAGTTTCTTTCCTGAACCTTTTCCTGGGGGAGTCCCTGGATCAGATTGAGAACCATTAGCTACTTTTTCTACAGATTGGGCACTTATGGCCTTATCCTGTACTCTAAGCATATTAATTAACAGTTCTAAGGAAGGATTCTTCCCTACACTCAAACCTCTCTCTATGCAGAGACTCCTTGCTCCTTTCCAGCTAAGGTGATCATATGCAAGTTTGGACAGTTCAACTTTTTGGCCTGTGCCAGACATTTTTAGAGAGAGTTAAAGTGATAGACAAAGAGAAAAAAGTTTTCAGAACTTTTTGGAAAGACAGAAAAAATTTTTTTTAAACTTTTAAGAACTTTTTGAAAGTTTAGAAGTACTTTTCAGCACTTAGAAAAGAGTGAAAAGAGGAAATGCAAAACTTTTTGGCTATGTGTATATACACTGACCTTGTTTTGTATATTTTTCTCTTATGAAAAGTACAATGACAAGAGTGGTAAGTAGTCTCAAGCACTTATCCCACCACTGCACAACCAATGTAGGAGGCTGGACTGGCTTGTAGTGAGTACCAAGGGGTACTTGCACCTTGCACCAGGCCCAGTTATCCCTTATTAGTGTATAGGGTGTCTAGCAGCTTAGGCTGATAGATAATGGTAGCTTAGCAAAGCAGCTCAGGCTGAACTAGGAGACGTGTGAAGCTACTACAGTACCACTTAGTGTCATATGCACAATATCATAAGAAAACACAATACACAGTTATACTAAAAATAAAGGTACTTTATTTTTATGACAATATGCCAAAGTATCTTAGAGTGTACCCTCAGTGAGAGGATAGGAAATATACACAAGATATATATACACAATAGCAAAAATATGCAGTATAGTCTTAGAAAACAGTGCAAACAATGTATAGTTACAATAGGATGCAATGGGGAAACATAGGGATAGGGGCAACACAAACCATATACTCCAAAAGTGGAATGCGAACCACGTATGGACCCCAAACCTATGTGACCTTGTAGAGGGTCGCTGGGACTATTAGAAAATAGTGAGAGTTAGAAAAATAACCCTCCCCAAGACCCTGAAAAGTGAGTGCAAAGTGCACTAAAGTTCCCCTAAGGACAAAATAGTTGTGTTAGAGGGAAAATGCAAGGAAAACACAAATCAGCAATGCAACAACGATGGATTCCTGACTGAGGGTACCTGTGGAACAAGGGGACCAAGTCCAAAAGTCACAAGCCACTCGGAGATGGGCAGATGCCCAAGAAATGCCAGCGGTTGGTGCAAAGAAGCTCTTACTAGGCTGAAGAACTGTGAATACTGCAGGAACGACAAGGGCTAGAGACTTCCCCTTTGGAGGATGGAGCCCCCACGCCTTGGAGAGTTGTGCAGAAGTGTTTTCCCGCCGGATGGACGCCAACAAGCCTTGCTACACGCAAATCGTGCGTTTGGCGTTTTTGGACGCTGCTGGGGCCCAGGAGGGACCAGAAGGTCGCAAATTGGACCTGCAGAGAGAGGGGACGTCGAGCAAGACAAAGAGCCCTCACTGAAGCAGGTAGCACCCGGAGAAGTGCCAGAAACAGGCACTACGAGGATGCGTGAAACGGTGCTCGCCGAAGTTGCACAAAGGAGTCCCACGTCGCCGGAGACCAACTTAGAAAGTCGTGCAATGCAGGTTAGAGTGCCGTGGACCCAGGCTTGGCTGTGCACGAAGGATTTCCGCCGGAAGTGCACAGGGGCCGGAGTAGCTTGCAAAGTCGCGGTTCCCAGCAATGCAGCCCAGCGAGGTGAGGCAAGGACTTACCTCCACCAAACTTGGGCTGAAGAGTCACTGGACTGTGGGGGTCACTTGGACGGTGTCGCTGGATTCGAGGGACCTCGCTCGTCGTGCTGAGAGGAGACCCAAGGGACCGGTAATGCAGCTTTTTGGTGCCTGCGGTTGCAGGGGGAAGATTCCGTCGACCCACGGGAGATTTCTTCGGAGCTTCTGGTGCAGAGAGGAGGCAGACTACCCCCACAGCATGCACAAGCAGGAAAACAGTCGAGAAGGCGGCAGGATCAGCGTTACAGAGTTGCAGTAGTCGTCTTTGCTACTATGTTGCAGGTTTGCAGGCTTCCAGCGCGGTCAGCGGTCGATTCCTTATCAGAAGGTGAAGAGGGAGATGCAGAGGAACTCGGCTGAGCTCATGCATTCGTTATCTAAAGTTTCCCCAGAGACAGAGACCCTAAATAGCCAGAAAAGAGGGTTTGGCTACCTAGGAGAGAGGAAAGGCTACTAACACCTGAAGGAGCCTATCAGCAGGAGTCTCTGACGTCACCTGGTGGCACTGGCCACTCAGAGCAGTCCAGTGTGCCAGCAGCACCTCTGTTTCCAAGATGGCAGAGGTCTGGAGCACACTGGAGGAGCTCTCGACACCTCCCAGGGGAGGTGCAGGTCAGGGGAGTGGTCACTCCCCTTTCCTTTGTCCAGTTTCGCGCCAGAGCAGGGGCTAAGGGGTCCCTGAACCGGTGTAGACTGGCTTATGCAGAATTGGGCACATCTGTGCCCAACAAAGCATTTCCAGAGGCTGGGGGAGGCTACTCCTCCCCTGCCTTCACACCATTTTCCAAAGGGAGAGGGTGTCACACCCTCTCTCAGAGGAAGTTCTTTGTTCTGCCATCCTGGGCCAGGCCTGGCTGGACCCCAGGAGGGCAGATGCCTGTCTGAGGGGTTGGCAGCAGCAGCAGCTGCAGTGAAACCCCAGGAAGGGCAGTTTGGCAGTACCAGGGTCTGTGCTACAGACCACTGGGATCATGGGATTGTGCCAACTATGCTAGGATGGCATAGAGGGGGCAATTCCATGATCATAGACATGTTACATGGCCATATTCGGAGTTACCATTGTGAAGCTACATATAGGTAGTGACCTATATGTAGTGCACGCGTGTAATGGTGTCCCCGCACTCACAAAGTTCAGGGAATTGGCTCTGAACAATGTGGGGGCACCTTGGCTAGTGCCAGGGTGCCCTCACACTAAGTAACTTTGCACCTAACCTTTACCAGGTAAAGGTTAGACATATAGGTGACTTATAAGTTACTTAAGTGCAGTGTAAAATGGCTGTGAAATAACGTGGACGTTATTTCACTCAGGCTGCAGTGGCAGGCCTGTGTAAGAATTGTCAGAGCTCCCTATGGGTGGCAAAAGAAATGCTGCAGCCCATAGGGATCTCCTGGAACCCCAATACCCTGGGTACCTCAGTACCATATACTAGGGAATTATAAGGGTGTTCCAGTAAGCCAATGTAAATTGGTAAAAATGGTCACTAGCCTGTTAGTGACAATTTGAAAGTAATGAGAGAGCATAACCACTGAGGTTCTGGTTAGCAGAGCCTCAGTGAGACAGTTAGGCACCACACAGGGAACATATACATGCACACCTATGAGCACTGGGGCCCTGTGTGACAGGGTCCCAGTGACACATACATATAGGCCACAAACCTATGAGCACTGGGGTCCTGACCAGCAGGATCCCAGTGACACATAACAAACATACTGAAACCATAGTGTTTTCACTATGAGCACTGAGGCCTGGCTATCAGGATCCCAGTGAGACAGTGAAAACAGTGACAAACACCCTGACATACACTCACAAACAGGCCAAAAGTGGGGGTAACAAGGCTAGAAAGAGGCTACCTTCTCACACACAGGCAGACAAGCATGCACAAAAGACAAAACACAAGAGTGGCACAGGCAAACACAAGCACCACACTTCATCCCACAAGCACTCACACAAACACCATACAGTTGCAGACATAACAACATCTACTGCCTCCACTCTCTCCCCCTCTACCTCCACCTCCACCTCCCACCCTGTTACGTCCACACTTACACATGCAAGCACTACATTAATATCCACTACCAGCATCACCAGCACACCAAGCAGAACACACACCTCACTGGCAGACACCTCCACAACATCCATTCACGGGTCCCCTGTGTCCTCTCCCACCCTGTCTGTCCCCCCCAAAGGACACAAACGCAAGCACTCAGACACCCAACAGCCATCCACCTCACAACAGCATACAGCGCATGCACCTGCACCCAAATCCAGCAGACATACACCTCCGAAAATCACTCCCTCATCCTCCACTCCCATTACTTCTCCCTCCTCCCACTCCAATGTCCCTAAAAAGCTTTTCCTTTCCCAGATTGACCTCTTCCCCATTCCTTACCCCCATCCTGCACGTATGGGCAGGTTACCAAGGACACAGCCCAGCACCTCAGCCAAACAGTCCACGGGGACAGTGGTAGCACCACCTAGTCATGATGGTAGGGATACCAGACCAAAAACACTGAAGGGGAAGGTGCCAGCACAACCTATGATGAAAGGGAAGAGTCCGGCACCAGCTGTGAGGAAGGGGAAGGCGCCTGCACCACCTGGGATGAAAGAGAAGAGTCCGGCACCAGCTGTGAGGAAGGGGAAGGAGCCTGCACCAACAGGCAGAGAGGGGAAGAGCCCATCCACCCCTGCCAAGAACGATAAGTGACCCCCAACCCAAGGGGACAAGAGGCACTCTGCGCCAGCGGAAGCTGTCAGGCAAACACTGCCACCACCAGCAGCTGTCACGGGGCCCCCACAGCCAGCTGTGGATGTGCAGCTATCAGTGAGTGCCAGGGCTGCCCAGGATCCTCCCCCAACATCCACCACCATGCAGCCATCAGTGAGTGCAGGGGCTGCCCAGAAGCCTCCTCCAACAACCAGCACAATGAAGCCATCAGTAAGTGCAGGGGCTGCCGAGGAGCCTCCCCCAACAACCACCACATGCAGCCATCAGTGAGTGCAGGGACTTCCCAGGAGCCTCCCCTAACCACCACCAGCATGCAGCCATCAGTGAGTGCAGGGGCTGCCAGAATCCTCCCCCAACCACCACCAGTAGGCAGCCATCACCACCGTCGGACGCCATATAGTCCTCCCTCCAGGGGCTACTGTGTGGGCTTCCCCCTCACCCACTCCAGAGACTGTGGCCTTGCACTCCCTAGGACTAAGAGCCATGGGCTTGTTGCCCCACTCCAGAACCAGTGGGAAAGACACCCACTCCAGAGACTGTGGCCTTGCACTACCCAGGACTAAGAGCAATGGGCATGTTGCCCCCTCCAAAACCAGTGGGAAAGACACCTACTCCAGTGACTGTTGCCTTGCACTCCTCAGGACAGAGCAATTGGCATGTTTCCCCTTCTGTAGGAGGCTGGCCTGGCTTATAGTGTAGAATTACAATAGGATGCAATAGGTGAACATAGGTCTAGGGGCAACACAAACCATATACTCCAAAAGCGGAATGCGAATCATGAATGGACCCCAGACCTATGGGAGCTTGTAGAGGGTCGCTGGGACTGTAGGAAAACAGTCAGGGTGTCCAAGATACCTCACCCCAAGACCCTGAAAAGTAGGAGTAAAGTTACCCTACTACCCCAATAGGACACAATAGTCGTGATAGGGGGATTCTGCAAGAACCACAAACACCAGCAAAGCACTGAAGATGGATTCCTGGACCTGAGGACCTGCAAGGCAAGGGGACCAAGTCCAAGAGTCGCAATAGTGTCCGGGGGGGCAGGTGCAAAGAGGCTGCCTCCAGGTGGAAGAAGCCAAGGATTCTGCAACAACGAAAAGGGCTAGGAACTTCTCCTTTGGAAGGAAGATGTCCCACGGCGTGCTGGAGGTTGCAGAAGTGTTTCCACACAGAAATACCGCAAACAAGCCTTGCTAGCTGCAAGGGTCGCAGTAGAGGTTTTTGGGTGTTGCTGGGGACCAGGAAGGACCAGGATTTCGCCCCTTGGAGAAGGAGACAGAGGGGGCACTCAGCAACTCAGAGAGCCCCCGCAGAAGCAGGCAGAACCCGCAGAAGTACCAGAGCAGGCACTTGGAAGTTCTGTGAACTCAGAGTCACAAAAGGAGGGTCCCACGACGTCAGAGTCCAACTCAGAGGGTTGAGCACTGCAGGATGGAGTGCTGGGGACCCAGGCTAGACTGTGCACAAAGGAATCCTTGGAGTAGTGCGCAGAAGCCGGAGCAGCTGCAAATCACACAGGACCCAGCTCCTGTGTTCCAGGGACCGTGCTCGTCAGGATGAGAGGGGACCCAGAGGACCAGTGCCTGCGTTAGCAGGGGGAAGATTCTGTCAACCCACTGGAGATTTCTTCGGGATTTCCAGTGCAGGGTGAAGGCAGACAGCCCCCAGAGCATGCACCACCAGGAAGCAGTCGAGAAAGCGGTCAGGATTAGGCACTGCAATGTTGCTGGTAGTCGTCTTGCTACTTTGTTGTGGTTTTGCAGGCATCCTGGAGCAGTCAGCGGTCGATCCTTGGCAGAAGTCGAAGAGGGAAGTTCAGAGGAACTCTGGTGAGCTCTTGCATTCGTTATCTGAAGAATACCCCAGAGGAGAGACCCTATATAGCCAGAAAAGGAGGTTTGGCTACTAAGAAAGGAGGTTTGGCTACCAAGAGAGGTAAGAACCTATCAGGAGGGGTCTCTGACGTCACCTGCTGGCACTGGCCACTCAGAGCAGTCCAGTGTGTCCCCAACACCTCTGAATCCAAGATGGCAGAGGTATGGGACACACTGGAGGAGCTCTGGGCACCTCCCCTGGGAGGTACTGGTCAGGGGAGTGGTCACTCCCCTTTCCTTTGTCCAGTTTCGAACCAGAGCATGGCTGGCGGATCCCTGAACCAGTGGAGACTGGCTTCTGCAGAGATGGGCACCATCTGTGCCCATCAAAGCATTTCCAGAGGCTGGGGGAGGCTACTCCTCCCCAGCCCTTCACACCTATTTCTAAAGGGAGAGGGTGTAACACCCTCTCTCAGAGGAAATCCTTAGTTCTGCCTTCCTGGGCCGGGGCTGCCCAGACCCCAGGAGGGCAGAATCCTGTCTGAGGGGTTGGCAGCAGCTGCAGTGAAAACCCCAGAAAGGCAGTTTGGCAGTACCCCGGTTCTGTGCTAGAGACCCCGGGGACCAGAACGGTATTGGGGTGACAATTCCATGATCTTAGACATGTTACATGGCCATGTTCGGAGTTACCATGGTGACGCTACACACAGGTAGTGACTTATGTGCAGTGCACACGTGTAATGGTGTGCCCGCACTCACAAAGTTCGGGGAATTTGCCCTGAACGATGTGCGGGCACCTTGGCTAGTGCTAGGGTGCCCACACACTAAGTAACTTGGCACCTAACCTTCACCAAATGAGGGTTAGACATATAGGTGACTTATAAGCTACTTATGTGCAGTGAAAAATGGCTGTGAAATAACGTGGACGTTATTTCACTCAGGCTGCAGTGGCAGTTCTGTGTAAGAATTGTCTGAGCTCCCTATGGGTGGCAAAAGAAATGCTGCAGCCCATAGGGATCTCCTGGAACCCTAATACCCTGGGTACCTAGGTACCATATACAAGGGAATTAAATGGGTGTACCAGTGTGCCAATGAGAATTGGTAAAATTAGTCACTAGCCTGCAGTGACAATTTTAGAAAGCAGAGAGAGCATAAAAACCGAGGTTCTGGTTAGCAGAGTCTCAGTGATACAGTTACGTACCATACAGGGAACACATACAGGCCACAAACTTATGCGCACTGGGGTCCTGGTTAGCAGGATCCCAGTGACACATATCAAACACACTGACAACATAGGGTTTTCACTATGACACTGGGCCCTGGTTAGCAGGATCCCAGCGAGACAGTAAAAACACCCTGACATATACACACAAACAGACCAAAAGTGGGGGTAACAAGGCTAGAAAGAGGCTACCTTCCTACACAACCCCACCCCCCCAAAATGAAGGACAATAAGGCTAACATTGGGCAGTTGAGTCTTTATTGTCTAAGTGGTGATAAGTAGAGAGTAGGTTACTCCCTTTATCATCCACTATATGGTTACTTCCCTGTGGGGATGTAAACCACCCTGTTTGAAGTTTTTTAGCTATCCAACAATGTGAAGTCATAATCTCAGAGTTCCTATTAGTCTGTTTTAGTTTAGAGCAGTGGGAATTGTCCACTGGACCTATATCAAGTGATGAGAATGCCAGACAGGGATGCTGTCTCAATAAAGCCATAGCTGGGCAAAAACTTTGTCTATATGGCTGTAAGAGAGAATAGGGATGCTGTTTCTCTTGAGTTAGAGCAGGGCAGGGATGCTGTCCTATGAGCTCCACACTAGGGCAGGGCTGCTGTCCTAAGTGTTGTGAGGCAGTGCAGAGTTGCTGCACTAAAGTTTCTCTGGGAGGGTTAAAGGGATGCTCCATGTTAACTAAAATGGTGCACTTTTTCCTCACCAATATTAGTTATCCCACAGAGAGGGACTTCTACCTCAGGGAGTTCAGCTGTGCTAGCTGATGGTTCCCTTGGTACAGGTGCCACCCCAGGAGAGGTTTCTCCCACCACAGGACTGGTATCCTGAATGGCAGGGTGGGTAGGGAATACTTTGATGCCCTTTTTACCTGTTGTTGGAGAAGGATGCTGAGTCTTCAGGCCTTTTTCTCTTCTTTGCTTTTTCATTTCAGCTGAAATGAGAGGAAGCAATTCCTCAGGGATACCCAGCATGGCTGCATGGGCATTTAACTCTACCTCAGCCCAACCTGAGGCCTCTAGGTCATTACCTAAGAGGCAGTCTACAGGTAAGCTAGGTGATACTACCACCTGCTTAGGGCCAGTAGCTCCACCCCAACTAAAGTGAATTATTGCTAAGGGAAGGAACTTAGTGGAGTTATGGACATCAATAATCTTGTACTGTTGTCCAATGATGTGTTGTTCAGGAGACATTAAGGGCCAGATGTATGAAACTTTTTTGCACTCGCAAACGGTGCGAATCACAAAAATCTGGCTTTTGTGAGTGCAAAAACGTGGTCTGCGAAGCATGAAAGGCTCTGGTTTTGCGAGTCGCAATTTGCGATTCGGTATTTCCAGTAGGAAATTGCGAGGCGCAAAATGCGATTCGCAAAATCCAAGTCGCAATTCGATGCTGCCAAAAATAGCAAATTGCGATTATTCGCAGAATGGCATTTTGCACATGCAAAATACCACTAAGTAAAACCAGGTGGTAACCAGGTGCAACCTATATAAAGAGGCCCAGAATGCCTCAGACTCTTTTCCACAATGGCTGCACTCTACGTCATTGCGAGGAGGATGAGGATCTTGGCAGGTTTCAGGAGAGGGAGGAGGAGACAGGAGCGCATTTTCAGAGGGCGCATTACACTTTTTAACCTGACAGAGGAGGAAATATATGAGAGGTATAGGTTGAACTCAGCCATGATACTTGATCTGTTAGCTGAACTACAACCCATACTGCAGCGCAGAACACTAAGGACTCACAGCATACCCACCCATGTGCAGGTATTATGCTCCCTCCACCTACTCGCCTCAGGGAGCTATCAAGGGGTCATAGCAGCAGCTGGAGGGGTCTCACAGAGTACCCTCTCCAGATTTTTCAATGCATTTATCAACGCCATGCTGAGCAAACTACACCAGTACATCAGATTCCCCCACACCCCACAGGAAATACAGCAGACAAAAATTGTTTTTTACCAGATAGCACAGTTCCCCCACGTCCTAGGTGCCATAGATGGGACACATGTTGCAATCTGTCCACCATCAGCCACAGAGTATGTGTACCGCAACCGTAAATGCCAACATTTCATGAATATACAGGTGATATGCAATGCCTCATACATCATAACTGATCTTGTGGCCAGGGACCCAGGGAGCACCCATGATTCATACATCTTTCGCCATAGCGGCATACACACAAGACTGCTAGCTGGGGAGTTTGGAGAAGGATATCTATTAGGTATTATCCCTCTATACAATGGCGCATTGATGGCGTGCTGATGTCAGATGGCTCAGTTACTCATCATACCCTCTGTCCCTTCCAGGAGACAGTGCATACGCAGTGCGCACCTACATGATGACGCCCTACCTCAATCCTGCAACACCTGCTGAACGGAGATACAATGCAGCACACAGGGCGACCCGCAACATGGTGGAGCACACATTTGGACTGCTGAAGAGTTGCTTCCGGTGCCTCCACAAAAGTGGAGGGACACTACAGTACAGTCCAGAGACCACATGTAGAATAGTGGCTACTTGTGCAATCTTGCACAATATAGCTACCACCAGGGGCATACCTGTGGAAATATGTGAATCTGAATCTGATGAGGATGATGATCCCATACCACCCCTACAGCCAGCAGACAGGAGCAGTGCAGCAGAGGGAAGGCAAAGGCGTGCTGACATCACACACAACCATTTCAGATGTAAGTATGAATGACACAAATGCACTGACAACTGTACCTGTAGTGAATTAAATTTATTACCTTAATGTCAGGTAATGTTCGTTCTACGAATAGCAAAAAAAATGAAGTGAAAAACTAGAGACAATAGAAGTCCAGAGTAATGCACTATTACGTCATAGTGAACACATTACCCCTCTGTTCGCTACAGTTATTTTTTGCGGCCACGCACACCACTCGGGTGCCCAGTTACCTCACTGGCACCTCTATTGTCCGCCTCAGTGGCAGTGCTGTGCCTGGCACTGCGCCATCTGGTATCCAATGCTGGTACAGCTACACTGCTGAGGCTGGAACTGTCCTCTGTGTCCCCCAGTGCAAGCTCACTAGGTGTGGCTGACCGTTGTCCCAGGATGTTATCAATCACATTAGTGATTTGTACCAGTCCAGTAGCCACATCCCTGCTGCTGTGTGCTGCCTCCACTTGTGCAGCCACTGCACGATGTGCAATCAGTGACGTTGCAGTGGCCACCCTGTTCACAGAGCGACAGAAGCCCCCGAACATGTTAAGGAATCTGCGCTCCTGTCTGCGGTGGTTCACCCTCTCATGGCGCAGCTCCTGGCATCATTCACGCACAGCACAAGTGAGCTCTCTGGTGTCCTGTGATGCCTGCACCTGTCCCTCATGCAGCAGTTCTATGTTAGAATTGAGGGACTCAAGCTGGCGATGCAGGCTCCCCATGTTGGTGTTATGTTGCTGCATATTTTTTTGTAATCCAAAGATCCTTTTGTTTTGTAGGCGCTGCTGCTGCAACATAGCAGCTTCCAGCCCACCAAAGAAGGAGGGACTCTCACCTGTCTCAGTCTGCTGTGCACCAGCATTTGTCGCCATCCTGCGGGGTGCTGTGGTCTGCTGACAACTGGCTTCCTGCATCTGGCTGCGCCTGCCTGTTGGGGATGGTGTAATTGGCCCTTCCTGCTGCTCATCTGAGTCTTGGCTGAGCTCTGGCAGTGGCAGTGCCCTGGGCCTGCGTCTGACAGGCGCAATGGTGAGAGACCCACTTGTGTTGGAATCTGAGGCTGGATGGGTGTCAGTCTCGCCTACACTGGCTGATGCTGTGGCTGCTGGGCCTGGCCCACCTGCAACGACAATATGCAGCATGTCAGTTATGTTTGTTGCAAGTAAGGTCACACAATGGTAATAAAGGTACAGGTACTTCTCTTCACTGTTTTGTGGGTGTTGTGTTCCTCTGGGTGTCGCTCTACTTAAATACATTGTATGTGCTACTTTCAGCTCTGGGTTGTGGACTGCCACTCCCATAATGCATTGTTGTGCTGCTTCTAAGATGTGGCATGGACTACGTCTCAAAATGTTTTACATTACTTGCTAATTCCTAAGGGGCTTTTGTGCATACACATATGGGGTTACAATTCAATATTGCACTTACCTTGGCTGGTACTTGGTGTGCTGGAGGTGTCTATCTCTGTGACCCCAGTCACAGCTTCAGGGAGGAGTGTCAACTCCACTAGGTCCTCTAATGGGGTGGATGGTGCCTCTGTGGATGGACCGCCTCCTGTGCCTCTGGCCTCCTGCAGTCTTCTTGCCACCCTCTCCTTCGCACGGGACCGCAGGTCATACCACCTCTTCTTTATCTCATCGACCGATCGCTGTGCCACTCCAATTGCGCAGATTTTGGATTTAATATCTGCCCAGAGTCTCCTTTTCTCACTCTCCGGCACCTGGAGTGAGCTTTTCCCAAAAAGGCCGTCATGGCTACTGACCACCTCCTCTGTCAGCACCTCAAGCTCTTGCTCGCTGAATTTGAGCTTCCTCTTTCTCTCTCCTTTCCTTGGGCTGAGGTGTCCATCCTTGCTCAGGTATGCTGCCTCCTTCAGAGTGGTGCTCAGTGTTGCTGGGCTGCTCTCTCTCTGGATGCTGGTTTGGGTGTGGCACCTGAAACTGCCTGGGATGACTCACTTCCTGCTTGTGATATCATCAGGCTTCTCCAAGTGTGCCTTCTCAAAAGTTCTCGCAATTTGCGATTTTTTACCCATTCGGTAAAAAGTCACAAATTACGAAAATGCAAATTGCGATTCGGTAAATGGGCCTCGCAAACCACGAATAGCAAATTTTAAGAAATCGCTAATTCCGATTCACAATTTTGTTACATGGCCTATTGCGACTCGGAAATAGCGATTTCTTAAAAATAGTTATTTGCGATTTGCAAGGCAATTTTTTCATACATATGGCCCTAGGTTTTCAGTCACCAAAGTGATACTGACACCTGTGTCCCTGTAGGCCTGAGCCTCAACACCATTTATTGAAACTGTCTGCCGGTACTTATCCATTGTTAGGGGACAAGCAGCCAGTGTGGCAAGGCCAATGCCACCAGGTGTGACAGAAACTGTCTTGGCACTGACTACCCCAGTTTCTATGATGGACCCATAAGTAAACCCAACTACACCCTTATTTTGACTGTTGCCTGCAGTCCCACCACTATTACCACTACTGCTAGGGGAACTAGAGTTTGATGTATTAGTGGTGGTAGGCTCAGGGGGTTTACCTGGGCAGGACTATGGCCTTTATTCTTACACACATAGCACCAAGGCTTTTTAATGTGTGTGTGTTGTGAAGAAGATGAAGAAGTTGATTTATCCCCACCCCCTGAAGAGTGTTTAGGATTTGAAGAAGGATCTTTAGTTTTACCTTTATCCCTATGCCTATCCTGAGATTTCTCACCATCTTTCTTTTTGCCATCCTTGTCACCCCCTGTATGAACTTTTCTGTTCACCCTTGTTCTGACCCATTTGTCTGCCTTCTTTCCCAATTCTTGAGGAGAGGTCAAATCGGAGTCCACTAGGTATTGGTACAACAAGTCAGACACACAATTGTTAAGAATATGCTCTCTCAGAATAAGATTATACAGGCTTTCATAGTCAGAAACTCTACTGCCATGAAACCAACCTCCCAAGGCCTTCACTGAACAGTCCACAAAATCTGTCCAGTCTTGAGAGGACTCTTTTCTGGTGTCTCTGAACTTAATCCTGTATTGTTCAGTGGTTAAGCCAAATCCATCCAAGAGTGCATCTTTCAAAACTTTGTAATTATTGGCATCACTTTCTCTGACAGTAAGGAGCCTATCCCTACCCTTTCCAGTGAAAGATAGCCACAAGATAGCAGCCCACTGCCTTTGAGGGACCAACTGTACCATACAGGCCCTCTCAAGTGCAGCAAACCACTTATTAATGTCATCCCCCTCCTTGTAAGGGGGGACTATCTTATGCAGATTCCTGGAATCTTGCTATCTAACAGGATTGCTATCAGAAATACTGCTGCTGCCACCATGGGGAACTAACCCCAATCTCTGTCTGTCCCTCTCTATGTCGAGGGATCCCCTATCTAAGGCCAGCTGCTGCTGTTTAAGCTTCAGTCTGGTCTCTTCTACCCTCAGCTTTCTGAGTTCCCTTTCCATTAAGTTATCCTCAGGGTGGGTGGGTTGGGAATGTTTGGACACAGCGGAAATGTGTGAATTTTCAGAGAGAGACCTGTCCCTAACTGGCTGGACCCTAGTAACCTGGCCTCTAGGAGTGAAAGATGTCCTACTGATGTGTGACCCTCTAACACTACCAGTGTCACTAGGTGCCCAGCTAGGGGGCAGGACTTTGTAAGAACCCTCCCCAGCTTCTTCGGGGAACTCATCTGAGTCTGACTGGGAAGCTTCCCCTTTTTCTAACCTCTCCTGAGATGGGCCAGACTGGTTCTGGTCATCTTCAATGAGCATGTTAAAGAGAAACTCTTTTGTTGGATTCTTACCTATACTTAAACCTCTATCCAGGCAGAGACCCCTCAAACTTTTATAGTTCAAACTCTCATATGTTGCATTAACAGTTTTGGGAGTGGGCTCTACTACAGACATGAAAGAAAAGGTTTAAGGATAGTGAGAGAAAAAGTTTTAGAACTTTAGAAAGCACAGAGAAAAACACGTTGTCAAACTTTATGAAAACTTTTAGAAGTTTTCAAAACTTTTCAGAAACTTTGTTAAAAGTTTTAGAGTAGAAAAGTAAACAGTTTTGGTTAAGTGCACATATACTGAACTATTTGGTATATGATTTTCTTATGAAAAGCACCAAATGACAAAGCGGTAAAGCAGTTGCAAGTACTTATCCCACTGCTGCACCACCAATGTAGGAGGCTGGCCTGGCTTATAGTGAGTACCTTTCACCCTGTGCCAGGTCCAGTTATTCTTTATTAGTAGAATAGAGGTGTTTCTAGCAGCTTAGGCTGATAGAAGGTAGCTATGGCAAAGCAGCTTAGGCTGAACTAGGAGACATGCAAAGCTCCTACTATACCACTTATATCATATAGTACAATATCATAAGAAAACACAATACTCAGAGTTACTAAAAATAAAGGTACTTTATTTTTATGACAATATGCCACAAGTATCTCAGTGAGTACCCTCAGTTAGAAGGTAAGTAATATACACAAGTTATATGTACACAAACCCAAAACAGGTAAGTAATAGTAAGAAAAGTAATGCAAACAGTGTAGAATTACAATAGGATGCAATAGGTGAATATAGGTCTAGGGGCAACACAAACCATATACTCCAAAAGTGGAATGCGAATCACGAATGGACGCCAGACCTAAGGAAGCTTGTAGAGGATTGCTGGGACTGTAAGAAAACAGTCAGGGTGTCCAAGATACCCCACCCCAAGACCCTGAAAAGTAGGAGTAAAGTTCCCCTACTACCTCAATAGGACACAATAGTCGTGATAAGGGGATTCTGCAAGAACCACAAACACCAGCAAAGCACTGAAGACGGATTCCTGGACCTGAGGACCTGCAAGGCAAGGGGACCAAGTCCAAGAGTCGCAATAGTGTCCAGCGGGGGCAGGAGCCCAGGAAACCCCGGATGAAGGTGCAAAGAGGCTGCCTCTGGGTGGAAGAAGCCAAGGATTCTGCAACAACGAAAAGGGCTAGGAACTTCTCCTTTGGATGGAAGATGTCCCACGACGTGCTGGAGGTTGCAGAAGTATTTCCATGCAGAAATACCACAAACAAGCCTTGCTAGCTGCAAGGGTTGCAGTAGAGGTTTTTGGGTGCTACTGGGGACCAGGAAGGACCAGGATGTCGCCCCTTGGAGGAGGAGACAGAGGAAGTACTCAGCAACGCAGAGAGCCCCCGCATAAGCAGGCAGCACCCGCAGAAGTACTGGAGCAGGCACTTGGAAGTTCTGTGAACTCAGAGTCACAAAAGGAGGGTCCCACGACGTCGGAGTCCAACTCAGAGGGTTGAGCACTGCAGGATGGAGTGCTGGGGACCCAGGCTAGGCTGTGCACAAAGGAATTCTTGGAGCAGTGCACAGAAGCCGGAGCAGCTGCAAATCACGCAGTACACAGCTTTGCTGTCTGGCGTGGGGAGGCAAGGACTTACTTCCACCAAATTTGGACAGAAGGGCCACTGGACTGTGGGAGACACTTGGACCCAGGTCCTGTGTTCCAGGGACCATGTTCGTCAGGATGAGAGGGGACCCAGAGGACCGGTGATGCAGTCTTTTGGTGCCTGCGTTAGCAGGGGGAAGATTCCGTCAACCCACAGGAGATTTCTTCAGGATTTCCAGTGCAGGGTGAAGGCAGACAGCCCTCAGAGCATGCACCACCGGGAAGCATTCGAGAAAGCCGGCAGGATTAGGCGCTACAATGTTGCTGGTAGTCGTCTTGCTACTTTGTTGCAGTTTTGCAGGTGTCTTGGAGCAGTCAGCGGTCGATCCTTGGCAGAAGTCGAAGAGGGAAGTGCAGAGGAACTCTGGTGAGCTCTTGCATTCGTTATCTGAAGAATACCACAGAGGAGAGACACTATATAGCCAGAAAAGGAGGTTTGGCTACCAAGAAAGGAGGTTTGGCTACCAAGAGAGGTAATAACCTATCAGGAGGGGTCTCTGACGTCACCTGCTGGCACTGGCCACTCAGAGCAGTCCAGTGTGCCCCCAACACCTCTGAATCCAAGATGGCAGAGGTCTGGGACACACTGGAGGAGCTCTGGGCACCTCCCCTGGGAGGTACTGGTCAGGGGAGTGGTCACTCCCCTTTCCTTTGTCAAGTTTCACGCCAGAGCAGGTCTGGGGGATCCCTGAACCGGTGTAGACTGGCTTATGCAGAGATGGGCACCATCTGTGCCCATCAAAGCATTTCCAGAGGCTGGGGGAGGCTACTCCTCCCCAGCCCTTCACACCTATTTCCAAAGGGAGATGGTGTAACACCCTCTCTCAGAGGAAATCCTTTGTTCTGCCTTCCTGGGCCAGGGTTGTCCAGACCCTAGGAGGGCAGAATCCTGTCTGAGGGGTTGGCAGCAGCAGCAGCTGCAGTGAAAACCCCGGAAAGGCAGTTTGGCAGTACCTGGGTTCTGTGCTAGAGACCGGGGGGATCATGGAATTGTCCCCCCCAATACCAGAATGGTATTGGGGGTGACAATTCCATGATCTTAGACATGTTACATGGCCATGTTCGGAGTTACCATGGTGACACTACACATAGGTAGTGACCTATGTGCAGTGCACGCTTGTAATGGTGTCCCCGCACTCACAAAGTTTGGGGAATTTGCCCTGAACTATATGAGGGCACCTTGGCTAGTGCCAGGGTGCCCACACACTAAGTAACTTGGCACTTAACCTTCACCAAGTGAGGGTTAGACATATAGGTGACTTATAAGTTACTTATGTGCAGTGAAAAATAGCTGTGAAATAACGTGGATGTTATTTCACTCAGGCTGCAGTGGCATTCCTGTGTAAGAATTGTCTGAGCTCCCTATGGGTGGCAAAAGAAATGCTGCAGCCCATAGGGATCTCCTGGAACCCCAATACCCTGGGTACCTAGGTACCATATACAAGGGAATTATATGGGTGTACCAGAGATTGGTGAGTAAGCTTCTAGTTTCTTTACTATTATCAGGAATGAACGAGCAGCATTGCTTCAAAATTAAGCATTTTACAAACTCCGCCATCCTTTTCTAAAAGAATGTCTAACGCAAGGCGAGTCATAGCTCTTTCAGCAGCTAATTCTGTATCTATCAGGATCATGGCTCCTGAAAAATTTGTCAGCATGCTATCCACAACAGTAGACAACTTTTGAATCTTTATCGAATTCAGAACAACTTCTACTGAGGGAATCATTGCTCCAGAGATATCTCCCACTATACCAGAAGGAGCCTCTCTCCTTTCTCTACCGCGATGTAATTCAGTAATTTTCAGAAATTTCTTTAAGTCGTCTAGTTGGAAAATGTTTGGGAAAACTATCCCCAAATAACAAGTACCATACCATCCTCTTGGAAGACGGTAATAAGCATTAGGCCCACAGATGTAATATATACCAAGAATCGCGGGATCCTGCCCATTCAACATAAATGTCCACTTGCTCTGAAACAAACACACATGTCTACATTCACTCGTTCCTACAAACAAAGTGTTAGCACTAGATTTAGGCCTATACACACACACAAGCTTCCCTACGTGTTGCGCAGCTAAAGCTAATTTCCCTTGTGTTTTTATTGCACTAAAAGCATAATCATTTCTAAAAGCCCTTTTCTCTAAGGCCTTTTCTGCTTCGACTTCAATGCCTCTCTCCTGTCATCTGTGTGATCTAAGAAGCTCTTATCTAAAGGTGTAAGCAAGCATGTCAGGTTATTTCTGTGTGCGTAAGCTGTGCTAAATGTTAACGTAGGCTCGAAGAAACCCCTCACTGATACTATGTCATTATCCTTAGCTACTCTACTCAGGTACCTAATTATAGGGACAAACGAAAACACAACATCATGATTGGAGTAGAAATACTGAATGTACTCCTGATTATACAATTTTGTTAGTAACAGACTACAACTTATCCCATAAGTTAGAGGCAAACTATGATAGTTAACTCCTTCTTCAACTGATGAACGAATCTGCCTACACACAAAACAATTCTTTGCATCTATCATCTCCACATACCATTCAATAAGCTATAGAAGACATTAGAAGAAAGTTCCCCTTGTATGTTATCTACTTTGTAGGAAGCTGACTCTGTATATACCATATCAAAATGGGATATAGGCCCTCATTACAACCCTGGCGGTCGGTGTTAAAGCGGCGGTAATACCGCTAACAGGCCGGCGGAAAACAAAATGGGATCACGACCATGGTGGAAACCGCCAACACAGACAGCCACTTTAACACTCTGACCGCCACGGCAGGTAGAAACAAACACCAGGCGGAAGACAATGTACCGCCCACTGTATTACAAGGCACCAATCCGCCAGGTTTTCCGGGGCGGTACCAACGCCATCAAAAGTACGGCGGAAACAGTACACAGAAGGGAAACCACTCACCTCTCGACACCCTACGAGGAATCAGGACGCCATGGAGCCCGAGTTACAGGTGCTACCAATGCTGGTTTACCTCCTCTTCTACCAGGAGCAGCAAAGACGGCGGTGATGACCACGGTGAGTACTGCACCTAGCACTCAGGGGAGGGGGGGAGGAAAAAGAGAGTGACACACACACACACCCCCACCCTCACCCACAGCACCATACACACAAATACATGCAACAACATTACATATACACCCCGTAACCCTCTGGAAGAGCGCAAGGACAAAAGGAAATGATTGTAACAAGTGTAATCATCAAGAATTCAGATATGGAAACAGGTCTGTAACAGATCATTATATACAAATATGTACAGCAACTACACAAGTCCGGATAGTGTTCCAATCATTGTCCGTGGACCAGTGGTCCCAAAATGCATGGGCGAAGCCCACACATGATACCTGCCTCTAAACGGAGAGAACACTGCTGGAGCATCAGGTCAAAAATAAACAGGCACCTCAGGGGGAAGGGAAGGAGGGGCACCTTAGCCGGATGAAGGGATGAAGCCACTGCTCCACGAGGGGGCTTCATTCCCACAGAATGGTCCTGGGGAGTGCAAAGCCACAGTCTCTCGAGTCTCTCAAGTGGGTGGTTTGCCCACTGATTAGTCCTGGGGAGTGCAAAGCCACAGTCTCTCAAGTTTCTCAAGTGGGTGGGTTGCCCACTGATTGGTCCCGGGGAGTGCAAAGCCACAGTCTCTCAATTCTCTCAAGTGGGTGGGTTGCCCACTGATTGGTCCTGGGGAGTGCAAAGCCACAGTCTTTCAAGTCTCTCAAGTGGGTGGGTTGCCCACTGATTGGCCATGGGGAGTGCAAAGCCACAGTCTCTCAAGTTTCTCAAGTGGGTAGGTTGCCCACTGATTGGTCCTGGGGAGTGCAAAGCCACAGTCTCTCAATTCTCTCAAGTGGGTGGGTTGCCCACTGATTGGTCCTGGGGAGTGCAAAGCCACAGTCTTTCAAGTCTCTCAAGTGGGTGGGTTGCCCACTGATTGGCCATGGGGAGTGCAAAGCCACAGTCTCTCAAGTTTCTCAAGTGGGTGGGTTGCCCACTGATTGGTCCTGGGGAGTGCAAAGCCACAGTCTCTCAATTCTCTCAAGTGGGTGGGTTGCCCACTGATTGGCCATGGGGAGTGCATATCCACAGTCTCTCTCGTGGATGCTTTTCTCTACTGGTTCAGGAGGGGGCTTTGTGCCCAGAGTGCTTCATCCTGCCAAGGACTGGGTGAGTGGATGCTGTTCTCCACTGGTTCTGGAGGGGGCTTGGTGCCCAGAGTGCTTCATCCTGCCAAGGACTGGGTGAGTGGATGCTATTATCCACTGGTTCTGAAGGGGGCTTGGTGCCCAGAGTGCTTCATCCTGCCAAGGACTGGGTAAGTGGATGCTGTTCTCCACTGGTTCTGGAGGGGGCATGGTGCACAGAGTGCTGCACCTGGGGTGTGGCAGTTCCCATTCCCTCACCTGGGTGTGTGTGCCACAAGATTTCCTGAAAACAGGTAGCATGATACTCCATGGAGTCAGAGACACACTCCACCTTGCTGCAACTTTGCCTGCCAACTGCTGGTACTAACAGTGCTGGTTGTGGTGCCTCATGTAGTCTGAGCAGAGTCCAGGACGTCTCCTGCAGCCTCGGACGGCTGCCCACTGGGAATGTTGTCCATGTCGGCTGTGGTGGCACTGTCTATGCACGTCGCGGGGCAGGTGGCGGTGGTTGCGGCGGTGTCTGTGGCGGAGATGGTGCTGGTGGTGCATGTGTCAGCACCTGTGGAGGGAGACAGCAGGACGTCTCCTGCAGCCTCGGACGGCTGCCCACTGGGGATGATGCTAGGGACTGTTGCTGAGGCAGCAGACGTGCAGGTGGCGGTGCAGGTGGCGGTAGTTGCAGCGGTGTCCACCGCCGTACAGGTTGCTGTTCTGTTTGGCAGAAGGGGTGACACCAGTCCCTCAGCCGGAGGCTCCGTGCCCTGAGCCGACTTCCCTTTAGCCTTGTGTCCCTTCCCCACCTTGGAAGTCGCTGCTGGGACCTTGGCACTGTCCCCTTCTGTCTTGGAGGAGGCCTTGCTGGGTGGTTGTTGCGGCTTTTCCCTACGGCATGTGGGCCTCTTCTTCACCTTGGCAGCTGGTGGAATAGGGTGATCCTTGGCCTCGCTAGGTGGCACACTGGCAGCCCTGATGGGTGCAGCCCGCGATGTTACAGGACTTGCAGGGACCACAGTGCTGGTGGATTTGGTGGATGAGGTGCTGGGCTGGGATCTGGACATCCTGGCCCTAGGGGAAGGATGGGGGAGAGGAGGTGTAGCGAATAGGTCAATGTTAGCCAGGAAACGTTTTTTAGACACACTGGGACGGGAAGATGGAGGGGGTTTGGGAGTGGAGGAAGAGGTAGTGGTTGTAGGAGGTGTACGTCTGCTGAGTTTGGGTGAAGGTGCATGGGCTGGAGGCTGTTGTGAGGTGGATGGCTGTTGAGTGGGTGTGTGTCTGCGTTTGTGTAGTTTGGGAGGAGGGCCCCCAGACACACTGGGAGAGGACACAGGGGTCGTGTGAATGGTAGTGGGGGTGGTGGTTGCATGTGAGCGGTGTGTAGTGATGGGGGGCTGGTGATTAGGTAGTGGCTGAGGATGTAGTGCATGCAGATGTGAGTGGAGACGAGACTGGGAGGGAGGAGGAGGATGTGGAGGAGGGGGACACAGTGAAGGCAGTGGATGTTGGTGTGTCTGCATGGGGATGGTGCTTGTGTGAGTGCCTGTGGGATGTGTGGTGCTTATGTTTGCTATGTCCACTCTTGTGTGTTGATGAGTGTGCATGCTGGTCTGATGGTGTGCTTGGGATAGGCTGAGGTAGAGGGCCTGGGGACTGGGTAGTGGAAGTTGGAGGGCGGAGGCTGGACACAGGGACAATGGCTGCCATCAGTGCTGAGGCCAGAGCCTGAAATGCTCTCTATTGGGCTGCCACGCCAGAATGAATGCCCTCCAGGTATGCATTTGTTTGTTGCAAATGCCTCTAGACACCCTGGATGGCATTCAAAATGGTCGATTGCCCAACAGTGAGGGATCTCAGGAGGTCAATAGCCTCCTCACTGAGGGCAGCAGGAATGACTGGGGCAGGGCCTGAGGTGCCTGGGGTGAAGGGGATGCCCACCCTCCAGGGTGAGCAGGCACGGGAAACACGCTTAGGGACTGCTGGGAGGGCGGTACGGGTAGGGGGGTGGTGGTTGTACCTGTTGATGCGGTGGGCACAGAGGTGCCCGCCCCCGCAAGGGAGCTCCCATCAGAGGAGGAGTCGCTGTCGCTGGTGTCTCCTCCTGTCCCCGTCGTGGAGCTCCCCTCGCCCTCCATCCCAGTGGTGCCTTCAGACTCCGTAAATTCACCCTCCAGGGCCATGTGGGTTGCAGCTCTCTCCTGCTCCGGTGCCAATGCTCCTACGTCAGATGATACTAATGCACACAAGGACAGGGTGACAAAACAAAAAGGGGAGGAAAGACAGAAGAGACACATGGTCAATGCCTGCAATACCACTGCCGTTGGCGGACACAACACACAAGGAGCAGCCCTATGCACTAGCCCATGCACTAACAGTTCAGGGGAAAATCACATGCCCATGGGGGACTATGCCTAGACCCATTTGATGCACAGCTGGAACCCACAGGAGCCTGACTAGGTGTAGAGGGCCACTACCACTTTTGGGTTTGGGTTGCCACTGAGCCTGCCAAACAATGGATCTACCTTGGCGTGTCTGCCCTGGCCTAGGGGAACCCACAGCCCACTTCCCCCACCCAGAAACCTCATAAAGCGCTCAGAGTCAGCTGAATGAGACTGTACTCACCCCCTTGTGGCTGCTGTGATGCCCTCAAGTGCCCATCCAACTCAGGATATGCCACCGCAAGGATCCGGTACATCAGGGGGGTCATGGTGCGATGGGCACCCCTTCCACGTTGGGAGGCCATCCCCTGCTGGGCCTCCGCCGTCTTCTTGGTCCAGCGGTGCAAGTCCTCCCATCTTTTCCAGCAGTGGGTGCTCCGTCTATGGTAGACCCCCAGGGTCCGCACTTTCTTGGTGATGGCACACCAAATACCTTTCTTCTGGTGGGCGCTGACCTAGAAGAAAAGTGAAGTAAGAATGGATGTTACTCCCCCGTCCGGTTCTTCTTACTCATTGGACACAAACCTCCCACCCTGGCCCAGAAAAACATACACTCACCATCCTCACATGCTGGCTTCTGCCCCCTCTGTATCTTCCATCCACGCCACTCCATACATTCATGTGCCATGCGTCATGCTCACAGTGTACTCACATGTTTGTCTGGAGGACCGTAGAGTAGCGTGTACTGGGGGAAGACCCCCATCCACCAGCTTGTCCAACTCCTCCCAGTGAAGGCAGGGGCCCTTTCCCCAGACACTGTAGCCATTGTCGCTTCCAGACTCCGGTCACAGCAGCACTTGCAGTGTAGGTCCTCTCCTGTTGAAGGTCAGGTATCAAGTGAGTGAACAGATAGAAAATGGCGGTCATGTCCACAGCGGTGCGTACCACCGTCACCGCCGGCGTACATCGTCATTGGTTCTGGAACCCATAGGGCCCAATGATAACCAATGCTGATTTGCGCCGCGGTCTTCGCCCGCCTACCGCGACGCTGCACAACGCCAGCACAGTTACCTCATTTCCCCTTGTCCCTTCTTACAGGTCAGGCAGTCGTCATTTCAGGGGGGCACATGGCAGGGCAACTAACTGCGTCACAGCACTTTTGGGCAGGAATACGGACAGACAGACAGACAGCGCCACACACTGATTACATCACAATTGTTCTAAACACCCTTGTGAAACCTATGTGGTGTATGACCCTCTGCTCACCCTTCTCCTCCATAGGGCACTTCCGCTGGGGCAGCATATGAGATGGCGTCACCCATCGGTATACAGACCCCTGGTGGACCTGTCGACAATGGAAGACAGACACATCATTATCACCTACAGACTTGATCGTGCCACAATCCATGAACTGTGTGCCCAGTTGGAGCCAGACCTGATGTCAGCTATCCGCCATCCCACAGGAATCCCCCCTCTAGTGCAGGTCCTGTCAGTACTCCATTTCCTGGCCAGTGGGTCCTTTCAAACAACAGTGGCCATGGCATCAGGGATGTCACAGCCAATGTACTCTAACGTGTTGTCCAGAGTGTTGTCTGCCCTGCTGAAACACATGCGCAGCTACATCGTTTTCCCCCAGGTGGAGGATTTGCCCACAGTGAATGGTGACTTCTATGCCCTGGGACATATCCCCAACATCATTGGTGCCATTGATGGTACACATTTGGCATTTGTCCCCCTCGCAGGAATGAACAGGTGTACAGAAACCGCAAAAGCTTCCATTCTATGAATGTGCAGATGGTGTGTTTGGCAGACCAGTACATCTCCCATGTGAATGCCAAGTATCCTGGCTCAGTGCACGACGCTTAAATTTTGAGGAATAGCAGCATCCCTTATGTGATGGGGCAACTCGAGAGGCACCGTGTGTGGCTAATAGGTGAGCCCAAGGTCCCAACACAGTTGACATAGGTGTCTGGGTATGGGAGAGTCCCTAAGGGTTGGAGGATGTCTAACAGTTGTCCCTCGATATTTGCAGGTGACTCTGGTTACCCCAACCTGTCATGGCTACTGACCCCAGTGAGGAATCCCAGGACAAAGGCAGAGGAACTCTACAATGAGGCACATGGGCGAACTAGGAGGATAATAGAGCACACCTTCGGCCTCCTGAAGGCAGATTCCGGTGCCTCCATCTGACAGGTGGCTCCCTATACTACTCACCCAAGAAGGTGTGCCAGATCATCGTGGCATGCTGTATGTTGCACAACCTGGCTTTGCAACGCCAGGTGCCTTTTCTGCAGGAGGATGGGCCTGATGTTGGTCTTGTGGCAGCTGTGGAGCCTGTGGACAGTGAAGAAGAGGAGGCAGAAGAAGAAGATATAGACAACCGAAACAACATCATCATGCAATACTTCCAGTGGGACACAGGTAAGAGACTGGCACTGCTCCTCTCATATCATACTACTGTTGGACATTGCCTGAACTTGCCTTTTTACCTTTGCGTGTGGACCTTGACATGTCACTTTGGCTTTCCATTTCACAGATCTGGGTCACATTTTCTGCCTTCTGCTATGTTTACTGATGCCCAACAACTGTTGAACATTGGTATGTGAACATGTACATTGACATTGCTATATTTCTGAGAGGTTGCAATTACACATTTGTGAAAGTACCGACTGACTCCAGATTGATTTGTGATTCAAGGGTGTTTATTTCAGTGCTAATAAGTGGAGGGGCTGTGCAATGGGCTGGGGTGATGGTGGAGGAATGTCCATGGTAGAGTCCAGTCTCTTTGTATCACAGGTGCATTGTCCAAGGGGGCATAGGAAGTGGAGTAATGGCAGTTCAAAGTTGTCAGGGTGACAAAGTGGTACAAAAGGGTGACATTCAAGAGAGTGTTATTTCCTGGCGGGGGTCTTGTCAATGTTCTTTGTCTTGTTCCTGGATCTCAGGGACCGTTTGCGGGCTGGTTCTCCTTCTGCAGTGGGTGGGGTGCTGGTGGCCTGTTGGTCCTGTGGCAGGACCTCCTGTCCACTAGCGCCAGCGGAGGTGGAGGACTGTTCATCATTCAGGCTAGTGTCAGGGACCCGTTTGTGTGTCACTGTGTCCCTCATGGTATTGGCCATGTCTGCCAGCACCCCTGCAATGGTGACCAGGGTGGTGTTGATGGACTTCAAGTCCTCTCTGATCCCCAGGTAGTGTTCCTCCTGCAGCCGCTGGGTCTCCTGAAACTTGGCCAGTTCCGTGCCCATGGTCTCCTGGGAATGATGGTATGCTCCCATGATGTTGAAGAGTGCCTCGTGGAGAGTGGGTTCCCTGGGCCTGTCCTCCCCCTGTTGTGCAGCAGTCCTCCCAGTTTCCCTTTCATCCTGTGCCTCTGTCCCCTGAACCGTGTGCCCAATGCCACTGACCCCAGGTCCCTGATTGTCTTGGGTTGGTGGGTTTGCTTGGTGTCCCTGTAGTGGTGGACACACTGCTGATTGACGTGTCCTGGGGACAGAAGGATGGGCCCGCTGGGTAGGTGCTGTGGTGGTGTTTCCTGAGGGGGGAGGTACAGTGCTGGTTTGTGACTGTGGCAGGGGAACCGACTGTCCAGAGGTCCCTGATGGGCCGGGCTGGTCATCTTGATCCAGGCGTGCAGAGCTGCTGTCATCACTGTGGGCTTCTTCTGTGGGGGAACTGGATATGTCTGGCACCTCCTGCCCGGTGACGTTGGGTGTGGGTCCTGTTGGGGTGTAAATGCATAGTTATTATATCTGTGTGTGCCATCTTGTGCAATGGGTGAGTTTCCCTCTACTCCTGTGCTTGCATTAATGTGTTTTCCCTTGGGTGATTAGTGATGTTGGGGTCTAGGTGGGTATCTGTACTGGACATGCTTTAGTGATGGGGTCTATGCATAGGTGTTGCATGCAGGGCTTGGTATTGGGATGGGTGGGTTGTGATGGTGGGGCATATGTGAGGTGTTGGAGTGATGGGCTGAGGGTGAGGGTGGGGGTATGTAATGGCATGCAGGTGGGGTGGGGACATAGTAGTAAAGATTTGACTTACCAGAGTCCAGTCCTCCTGCTACTCCTGTGAGGCCCTCAGGATGCATGATTGCCAAGACTTGCTCCTCCCATGTTGTGAGTTGTGGGGGAGAAGGTGGGGGTCCACCGCCAGTCCTCTGTACTGCTACCTGGTGTCTGGATACCACGGAACGCACCTTACCCCGTAGGTCGTTCCACCTCTTCCTGATGTCATCCTGTTTTCTGGGGTGCTGTCCCACTGCGTTGACCCTGCCGACGATTCTCCGCCATAGCTCCATATTCCCAGCAATGGATGTCTGCTGCACCTGTGATCCGAAAAGCTGTGGCTCTACCCGGATGATTTCCTCCACCATGACCCTGAGCTCCTCCTCAGAAAACCTGGGGTGTCTTTGAGGTGCCATAATGTGGTGTGGGTGATGTGTGAGGTGCTGTTTGTTATGCTGTATGATGTGTTGTGTTGGTGTGTGTTCTTTGAGGTGCATGGATGTTGTATGACTGATGGTGTTGTGTGCCTGTGGATGCTGGTGTTGTGATTGCTATTGTCTCTCTCTGCTTTTTGAAAAAATGTTGTTGTAAGGGGTTGTTGGTAATGTGGGTGTGTGTTTTATAGTGGTGTGAGTGTGTGGGTGTGGTGTATGTATGTGTATCAGGTGTGTGTATTTTTAATTGTCCAATGTAGTTGTGTTTTGTAAATGTGTGTGTATTTTGAGCGTGGCGGTGTGTACCACCAATGAATTACCGCGGTTGAAAGACCGCTGCGTTGATTCATGGGTTGTGATAGTGTGGGCGTATTACTGTTGGCGTGACGGTGTAGGTTTTGGTATCGCCAGTTTATCACTGACCTTTGGTGTGGCGGACTTGTGTGGGTGTCTGTATTGTGGCGGATTACCAGATGTGGGTCATAATACCTGTAGCAGATTCCCGCCGCGGCCACGGTATGTTGGCGGCCTACAGCACGGCGGTAAGCGGGATTTACCGGCAGGTTTGTAATGAGGGCCATAGTGTGCACAGATTCCAGGAGTTCCCCAAGAGGCTTGACAGAGGGAATAATAGATAATACTAATGCTCTATTTGTGGTAGTGTGGTCGAGCAGTTAGGCTTATCAGAGGGTAGTGTTAAGCATTTGTTGTTCACACACAAGCAATAAGTGAAAACACACACTCAATGACTTAACTCTAGGCCAATAGGTTTTTATATAGAAAAATATTATTTTGTTAATTTATTTTTAAAACCACAAGATTCATTTAGCAGGTAAGTACATTAAATGAAAGGTACTTTGCATAGTAATAGTTGAGACTTTGAATAGATTCAATATTGTACACAGTTTTCATTAAAATGGCAAATAGCTATTTTAAAAGTGGGCACAGTGCAATTTTCAACAGTTCCTGTGAGAGGTAAGTACAGTACAGTTTCAGAGGTAAGTACCACACTTACTGGTTCAGTCTCTGGGGCATAGGTAGCCTACCGTTTGGAGTTCAAGGCTACTCCAAGCATCCAGCACAAGCAACACTGGACCGGTCGGGTGCAGAGGTCAAACAGGAGCCAAAATAATGTGCCGCCTATAGAGACAGGGGGCACTCTGGTTCCAATCTGCTTGCAGGTAAGTACCCACATTGTCGGAGGGCAGACCAGGGGGTTTGGAGGAGTACTGGAGGGGCCCAAAGTAGGCACAAAAACCACACCCTCAGCGGCACGGGGGAGGTCGGGTGCAGTGTGCGGACAGTGCGGCGGGTTGTCATTAGAACTCTATGGAGGGAACCGGGGGTCACTTAGGCGCTGCATGCAGGGCACAGAGTGGCCTCTCGGGTAGCCACCAACTGGGCAAGAGTGAGGGCCACCTGCTGGTCGTTGCCGCACTGGCAGTCGGTTTCTTATGGGCCTGGGGACTGCGGGTGCAGTGCTTCTCCAAGCGTCACATATCTTCGTCGGGGGCAGTGACGGTCAGGGAGGTCCTCGGGATTCCCTCTGCAGACGTCATCGTGGGGGTGCACAGAGGTCCGCCCAGGGTGGACACGTCGTCAAAGTCAACTGGGGGTCCTCTCTGGATGGTTAGTTTCTCTGGAAACGGGCCGGGCGTCAGGTGCAGAGTAGGGCGGACTCACGCTTCTAGAGTGAGGTGGGAGTCCCTTTAAAAATGGATGTCTTTTATTCTGGTTGGGCAGAACCGCAGCCCATCGGAGTTCCTGGTCCTCGGTTTTGCAGGCAGTCCCCTGTAGGCTTTTCAGGGGTTGCCTGCCCTGTGAACACGTTGCTTTTCAGTTGCAGGGTCTTTGAAGCAGGAAACAGGCCGCTAGGGCTGGGGCCAAGTCAGTTGTCATCTCCTTCTCTTCTCTGAGGGGTTTTCAGCTAAACAGTCCTTTTTCTTTTGTGAGGTCATCAGGACTCTGATGATCTGGGTTCAGGGTCCCCCTAAATATAAAATTTAGGGGTGTGTTAGGGTCGGGGGATGAGCCAGTGGCTACTGTCCCTGAGGGTGGCTACACCCTCCTTGTGCACAATCCCTCTGGGGAGGGGGGGCACATCCCTATCCCTATTGGTCCTAATCCTCCAAAGAAAGATGGAGGATTTCTCAAGGAGGGGGTCACTTCAGCTCTGGACACCTTAGGGGTGGTCCTGGCTGAGGGGGTGACTCCTCCTTGTTTTTCTCATTATCCCTCTGGACTTGCTGCCAAAAGTGGGGGCTCGTACAGGGGGAGGGCATCTCCACTGGCTGGAGTGCCCTTGGGGTATTGTAATACCAGGCCTGAGCCTTTGAGGCTCACCACTAGGTGTTACAGTTCCTGCAGGGTGGAGGTGTGAAGAACCTCCACCCAGTGCAGGCTTGGTTTCTGGCTCCAGAGAGAACAAAGGCTCTCACCCCAGGGGGTCAGAAACGTGTCTCTCAATGGCAGGCTGGCACAGACCAGTCAGTCCTGCACTGAAGGATTGGGTAAAATACAGGGGGCATCTCTAAGATGCCCTCTGCGTGCATTTTTTAAAATAAATCCAACACTGGCATCAGTGTGGGTTTATTATTCTGAGAAGTTTGATACCAAACTTCCCAGTATTCAGTGTAGTCATTATGGAACTGTGGAGTTCGTTTTGACAAACTCCCAGACCATACATTTAATAAGGCCACACTGTACCTACAATATCTAAGAATGGTCTCAAACACAGTAGGGGCATATTGTGCATGCAGCTATGCCCTCACCTGTGGTATAGTGCACCCTGCCTTAGGGCTTTAAGGCCTGCTAGAGGGGTGACTTACCTATGCCACAGGCAGTCTTTTGTGTGCATGGCACCCTGAGAAGGATGCCATGTCGACATTGCCTTTTTCTCCCCACCAACACACACAATCTGCAATGGCAGTGTGTATTTGGTAGGTGAGGGTTTCCTTAGGGTGGCACAACACATGCTGCAGCCCTAAGGGACCTTCCCTGGTCACAGGGCCCTTGGTACCACTGGTACCTTTTACAAGGAACTTATCTGTGTGCCAGGGGTGTGCCAGTTGTGGAAACAATGATACATTATTGGTGAAAGAATACTGGTGCTGGGGCCTGGTTAGCATTGTCCCAGCACACACTCAGTCAAGTCAGCATCAATATCAGACAAAAAGTGGGGGGGTAACTGCAACAAGGAGCCATTTTTCTACACACGTGCAGATACCATTCATCTAACCTAAACCTCTCTATTACTTTTAATGCAGTAGTTTTTCCTCTAAAGCTGAAGTATGGATGGCTTTACTCTTGTCAAGAACAGTCATACCCACAACTAATGTCACACACAATATTACACACACAATTGCCAAACCAACACTCTTATATTTACAGCACCTGTTCTTCCTACCCTACTGGCTAATGTTACTCATGATCTGTAAAGAATCAGAAAGTAGAAGAGAAAAAATTAGAACTTATGCAGCAAAAATCAAAAACAAAAATCTTCTTTCAGCAGTTATATACATCTTTCAGTCTCACTTCCAGGATCCTTTTTCCAAAATCAGTAAGCTTGTCAAAATTGGTTTAGCAACTAGTCAAATCAGGGTAGCTTGTCTTCTCAAGTTACTTTTAACAGTCTCTTTTTCTTCGTAATTTTCTCACTTTGTCTCAAAAGTTCAGTTTGTTAATTTACTTCAAGTACCAAAATATTGACCTGGAATGTCTTGATCAAAACATAAAGACAAAAATTATCTCTGCCATTCACTTGTTTTTGCATACCCCCATTCAGGACCTGCGTAACTTCAACTTGCTATCCTCTTTCTTTTCAACTTTCGATCTCCATTCAATTGTCCTTCACTTAGATCTCTCCTAGTCATATCTACTTCTTCCTCTATTGTTATCACAACAACTACTTCCTTTCTCTTTGCTTGTGACTCCAGCCACTTATCTCCTTTCAGTGGAACCTTTGTCAATGCTCTTTTCAGTGTTGAACTTGAAACTTCTTCTTGCTCTGCAGGATTTTCTCTTAACTGACCTGCAACTGGTTCAGGAGGAGTCAGACCACATTGGCTTTAATCTGCCTCAACTCCTTCCCCCTCGGGTATGGCAGTTGCTCTGTTTGTCTCTCAAATTCGTCTACTTCTGGGAGAGCCCTCCTCTGGCTAGACTCTCCTTCATCTCTCAAAGGAGTGACTAAACCATCCTCAATGAGTTCAGATCCAGCTTCAGATCCTCTTTCTTCTCTTTCCGGCTCTGAGGCTTATCTGGTCGTTGTTGGTACTCTCAACAACTCCATTTCATCGTCCAAAGGACATGCCACTTTTCTTGTGTGGCTTCCATAAATCCAGTTCGGAACTCCAGCACACTTCACAGCTGTGGTAGTAATCAAAACTACCTGGAACGGGCCTTTCCAGCGAGGCTCCAAACACGTCTTCCGCATGTGTTTCCGGACCACCACCCAGTCACCCGCCCTCAGGGTGTGTCCTTGATCTTGGATCGGTGGCAGTGTGGTGGCTTTCACCTGCTGAGACAAAGAGCAAACCACATCAGCCAGACCTTTGCAGTAGTCCGACACCATATCATCTGTAAAGTTCGCAAGTGCATTTGCAGGCACCGCTGGCAACCTCATTGCTCTGCCCATGAGGATTTCATGCAGTGAGAATCCTGTCTTCCTGTCTGGTGTGTTTCTCATCGTCATCAGAACTAAAGGCAGTGTGTCAGGCCATTTCAGATTTGTGGACGCACACATCATTGCCATTCTTGACTTCAAGGTACCATTCATCTGTTCTACTAGTCCTGATGCTTCAGGGCGGTAAATACAATGCAACTTCTGCCCAATGTTCAATGCTGCAAACAGTAATTTAACTACTTCATTGTTGAAGTGACTTCTCCTATCTGATTCTAAAGAGATCGGAAACCCAAAACGTGGTATCAGTTCCCTACTAGTAATTTCACAACTGTGAGGCTGTCATTTCTCTGTGTAGGGTACGCTTCAATCCAGTGACTAGAGATCCAGACAATCAACAACACATATCTCAAACCTCCACACACAGGCATCTCAATAAAATCCATTTGCATTCTGCTGAATGTACCTCCTGCTCTTCCAGTGTAGCTCAAATTAACCACTGTCTCTTTTCCCGCGCTCATTTGCTGGCAAATGACGCAATGATGGCAAACTGCTTCAGCAACTTGTCTAAACCTTGGATTGAACCAATTATGCCTGAACAGACGAATCTTGGCATCCCTCACAACCTGTGCTTGACCAAGATAATATCTAGCCATTTGGGACAACAGACTGTTGGGCAAAACCAATTAACCCTCTTCTGAAACCCACAATTCATCTTGTCGCTGTACGCATTTCATCTTGCTCCATGAACGTTTTTCTTCCCTGTCAACATTATTCTGCAATGTTTTCAATTCTTCCAATGTATCTATTACTTTCAATGCAAAACTTGGACATGTTTCATCTTCTTCGGGTAACAATTCCCACTTATCTTTGGACGATATGCAGTTCAATGCGCAAAACCTTGCGACTTGATCGACATATCCATTTCCCATTGACACAAAGTGTTGCGATTTCAGATGTGCACTGCGTTTCACCACGGCAACCTATTCAGCCATTTGGATAGCATGCAACAGCTCTTTAATTCTCTCACCATTTCTCACTGGTGAACCAGAAGAGGTCATGAAACCTCTCTGTGACCACAAGTGGCCAAAGTCATGGACCATTCCAAATCTATACTTGTTATCCATATAGATGGTAACTGTAAACTGAGCAGAAACATGGCACGCTCTAGTAAGATCTGCCAGTTCTGCTACTTGTGCAGAATATACTCCTCGAAGCCAAGACGCTTCGAGGATACCAGTAATTGTGCACTGTGCATATCCTGCCCTCTGTGTTCCCATATTGTCTCTTAGACATGAGCCATCAAAAAAGATAATTTGATAATTTTCTTCTAATTGGTGTCTCTAATATCAGGTCTCGGTTTTTTGCACAGATCAGTTACTTCAAGACAATCATACTCAATGTCTTCCAATTTTTCAATTTCAACATTTTCATTTGGAAGTAAGGTTGCAGGGTTAAGCACTGTACATCATTTCAATGACACATTTGGTGACCCCAAAATACTCGTCTCAGAACGGGTCAATCTGGCACCTGTTAGGTACTGGGTTTTTGTTCCATCACAATGTCTTCACACTGTGCGCGGGATCTGTCCAACCACTGCAACTGCACGCAAACTGCCTGGTAAAGCTGCTGTGACTGGTTCCAAAGTAGCTCAAAAATATGCTACTGGGCCTCCATGGGCCTGCGTCAAGACAGACAAAGAACATGCATCTAGCTCATGACAAAACAACGTGAAGGACTTAGTGTAATCAGGCACACCTAAAGCCGGAGCTTTACACAGACTCTCTCTCAATTCAGAAAACGCTTTCATGCATGCCTGGTCTAACACTAGGGGATCAGTAATCTCCTTATGGGTCAGCTTCTGCAAAGGCTTGGAAATGACTGAAAACTTGGGGATCAATTGGCGGCAGTAGCCTACCATCCCTAAGAACATCCTGACATCTCTCTGTGTGACTGGGAGACTCATCTGCAATATAGCTGTAACCCATTCTCTGGATATTTTCCTCGACCCCTTCTCAATCTTGTGACCCAAGTATTTCACTTCCTTCTGACAGTGTTGCAATTTAAGTGGAAACACTTTATGGCCCTTCTTTCCCAAATGGTTCAGTAAGGCAATCTTGTCATAGTTGCACTCGTCCCTTGTTTCGGACGCAATCAATAAGTCATCAATGTACTGTACCGAAGTTGATTGGAAAGGCAATTCCAACAACTCCTAATTCTTTTTCAAGATCTGGTTGAGTATGGAAGGTGACTCTGAAAACTCTTGAGGAATTCAACACCAACAGTAAACTCTGTCTACAAATTTCAAGCAAAATAGAAATTGTCTGTCCTCATGAAGAGGCACAGAAAAGAAGGCTTGTGACAAGTCTATGACAGTGAACCATACAGCATCACATGGCATCTGAAACATAATCATGGCTGGATTTGGCACCATGGGGCAACATTTGATCACAATGCTATTTATTTTTCTCAAATCTTGGACAATTCAAACTTTCCCACAGGGCTTTTTCAATCACATTATCGGTGAATTACACGGGCTGCTCAACATTTCTTTCAAAACTCCTTGTTTTACAAATCCCGCAATTATTTGGGCAACCTTTATAAGCATATCCGGTGGCATGTGGTACTGGGGTATCTGGGGGAAAACTCTGTTTGGCTTTACAGGAACTTTAACTGCCTCAACTCCCTTTATCAGGCCAATCTGCTTCCCTGTCAGATTCTACACTTTCTCTTTAACTGTTCCCTGTAAATCATGAGGAAGCTCCTTCACTGTGAACACTGGAAAGAAATTTATCAGGGGGTACTCCTCATTTATTGTTTCACACTCTGTCTCTGGAATTGGGTCATCTTCATCATCACTGTTCGTCTGTATCTTGATTCCATCATTTGAGCAAGTAATCGAGCACCTTGTTTTACACAGCAAGTCTCTACTGAGTAGGGATATCAGACTTGAATCACAGACTACGAATTTGTGCAATCCTTTAAAGTTCCCAATTTTGTCCTATACTGGTTCTGTAATGAGTTGGTCACATATTGATTTGCTACTCCTACAATCTGGACTGTCTTTACTGAAAGGGGCAAGCTTGGAACGTCTGCAGCTCTTACTGTAGAGTGTGTAGCTCCTGTGTCAACCATGAATGAAACTTTGTGACCCATTTCCTTTCCTTTCACATATGGGCCTTTCTGGTCTACTTCTAACAAAGCTGCAAGCGCACATTTCTCTTCATCTGAACTCTCGCTCACCCAATCATTGTTAATCCATTCTCACTGTGTAACGGAAATTGGTGTATAGTGTTCTTACTTTGGTTAGACCTCTGACCAGTTGAGGAAGCATAACCTGCTGCTGTTCCATTCGGGCTTGAGGTATTTGAATTTGCTGTCTAGGTACCATTGGAACCTGCTGTTGCATTGACTGCATCTGTGCCATTTGTACACGTGGCATTTGCACCTGCTGCATGGGATCAAAATTCTGCATTTAATTCACATTATTATGAACATTCGGATTATGACATCTCACTCTCAGTCCTCTCATGTTTTGAAACAAGTTGATGTCATTTGTGTGCTGAATGACACCTTCCTGAACCATCGTCGGACACTCCCATTTCCAATGTTTGAGCACTCCGCAAGTGTGACAAGGCAACACCCTCTTAATTCCCTGCACATCATTCTGAACCACTACAGTATTCAAATCAGGACTACGGTTTCCATTGTCTCCGTGACCTCTACCTCTCATCTGATTTTGAAATACCACATTTCCGTGCTACTGCTATGGAAAATTTCCCTGCATCCCTGTCTGTGCCACTTTAATATGCATCACCATCACCTTTTCCTTCAACTTTCTCTGCTTCAACTTAATCTCGTCACTACAGTACTTTGCACACTATAACACCTCATCAATCGGCTTTGCTTGCCAGCAAATCAAATGACTCTTAATCATCTGGCTAATTTCAGGTCTCAATCCTTCCACAAACCTGAACACAAAATTAATCATATCTTTCAATTCAATTGTCTCTGTACCACTGTAATGCTTGAACGCCTGCAACAATCTCTCATAATACGGATGTACTGACTCCTTTGCCTCCTGAGATGTCCTGTCTATTCTCCGCCAATCAATGTTTTTGGGCGAAAGTCTCGTCTTCAAAAATGCAATCACTTTATAGTAATATTTCATTACCCCAGGAGACGGTGCACCCGTAACCTGATCTCTCACTGGTTCTTTTGTCGGCCAATCTATACTCCTCCACAGATCAGCTAGAACTACTATCTCTAATAGAGTGTTCAAGTCCTCCCACAGGCACTTCACAAGTTTCACAGACCTGTCTGTCTGCTGGTACCATTCTACTGGCTTCTCTATCAACCTGGGATAATCATTTATAAAGGGCAGAATATCATTTCTGCACCATCTGGTTATCGTGTGGGCCGCTGGCTGCTGGCTCCCCCGCTGTGGGTGTTAGCATGGCTGCCGCCGGCTGTCACAGATGTTTGATTGGCTTGGTCTGCAACCTGGTTCCAGTGTGGTACGATGGCTACCCCGCTGTGAGCCGTGGGTTAGCACAGCTGTCGCCGGCTATCGCGGCTGTTTGGTCCACCATTCGGCACCCCATCCAAGCCCACCCACATCCCATGTGGGAACTGAACATCGGATATCGGAGCTTGGTGCCTGGCTGGCAGCGAGGAGCCCCGAGCAGCCCCGAGCAGCCCTGAGGAGCCCTGAGGAGCCCTGAGAGCTCTGAGGAGCTGTGAGGAGACGTAGGAGCCACAAGTAAACAGAGGAGTGCGCAGAAGTGTGGATCTAGGTGTGGCCACAGTTTCTACAGCCATAACACCCACAACATCCATAACAGCGCCCCGCAGTGTGGTGCACCTGATATCGGGAACCGGCGGCAGGGTGATTCCGAGGTGCCCTGTCTTTGCTGCCACGTGCCTGCACTTTCCTCTAGCTGGTCGTAGGTGGATCTCACAGCAATGTTGCCTTCTCCTGCTCCACTCTGCTAGTTGGGCACTGGACCGGCATCAGTTGCTGAGAGGAGGTTGTTGGCCATCGCACTAGAGGGGAACTACTGGAGCAAGAGGTGGAAATTCTCTCGCCTGTCTATTTACCTGCATCTGTTTCAGCTCCTGTGCCTGCCTTTTTCGGTGCTTCCTGTTCACCCATGCTATAAGGTACTGTTGACTCGTCAGTTCATACTGCCTCTGTTTATTTTTAATGGCAACTTTGTTGTGCTTCTCTCACTTAACTGATATCTGTGACCCAGGCCCTCCACCAGAGTTTCGCGCTTATTGGATCTTTTTTTGGTGTGGCCCAAGAAAAACATCTATTAAAACCTTGTAAGGCATAATGACTGCTAAAGAATTGAGATCTGGCCGTCTACGGCCGGGGAGATCTTGTTCGCAACAAGGGAGCAGCCGTGCCAGGCCTAATTTGCAGAAACCAAGGCCCATATTTATACTTTTTGACGCAAAACTGCGCTAACGCAGTTTTGCACCAAAAAAATTAGCGCCGGCTAACGCCATTCTGAAGCGCCATGCGGGCGCCGTATTTATTGAATGGCGTTAGCCGACCGGCGCTGCCTGGTGTGCGTGAAAAAAAACCACGTACACCAGACAGCGCCGGCGTAGGGAAAAATGGCGTTTGGGCGTCCAAAAATGGGGCAAGTCAGGCTGAGGCAAAAAAATCATCTTAACCCGATTTGTGCCATTTTTTTACGACGCCCATCCCCCATTGAAATGACTCCTGTCTTAGCAAAGACAGGAGTCATGCCCCCTTGCCCAATGGCCATGCCCAGGGGACTTCTGTCCCCTGGGCATGGTCATTGGGCATAGTGGCATGTAGGGGGGCACAAATCAGGCCCCCCTATGCCACAAAAAAAATAAAAAAAATACTTACCACAACTTACCTTCTCTTCCCTGGGGTGGGTCCCTCCATCCTTGGGTGTCCTCCTGGGGTGGGCAAGGGTGGCAGGGGGTGTCCCTGGGGGCTTGGGAGGGCACCTCTGGGCTCATTCTGAGCCCACAGGTCCCTTAACGCCTGCCCTGACCCAGGCGCTAAAATCCGGCGCAAATGCGGGTTTTTTAGTCCCGCCCACTCCCGGGCGCCATTTTTGCCAGGGAGTATAAATACGACGCATATGTAACGCAGTCATTTTTTAAGACGGGAATGCCTACCTTGCATATCATTAACGCAAGGAAGGTGTTCACGCAAAAAAATGACGCTAACTCCATGAACTTTGGCGCTAGACGCGTCTAACGCCAAAGTATAAATATGGAGTTAGTTTTGCGTCGAATTTGCGTCGAAAAAAATGACGCAAATTCGGTGCAAGCGGAGTATAAATATGCCCCCAAATTTTCTCTCTGTGGGACAAAGAGAAGGCTCCCCCTAACCTCTCCAAGCCTGGATCTCTGGATTTTACCATCAGGAGAATCTCTTCATCTTAGTCCTCGCCCTAAGGAGTCAGCACGTTTCAATGTTTTGGAAGAATCAATCCGAGGCTCTTCCACGCCCCTAACATCTCCCTCTAATATCGAGGTTCCTGCTTCCTACAAAGCTGCCTCGTGGTATCCTAATGCAATCCTTCCTTCAATCTATGACTCCACCTGTTCGGCCTCTGCAAGGGAGGACTCACCTCTCGGAACTATTAATAAAACCCCTCTACAATATATTGGCCTGGAAAACCCTCTGGTTGGCTTTGCCCTTCCTGATTTACACTTGGAGCTTTTTAAAAGATATGGGTCTTGTCGAGGAGGGAAATCTCTCTCGCCCCCCTCCCTTCTTCCATCCACGGGTTTGCAGCTCTTTAGTAGCACTCCATCCAACTACACTTCATTATGTTCACATCTCTCAGTAACTCCCAATTTGAGCTTAAATGTTAATCCCCTAAGTAATCCCCCTGACCAAAACATGTTGGTCTCGTCCTCCCTTTAAAGCTTGGAGCGACTTTTATCCTACATTTTAAATCTTTTAGAAAAAATGGTTGGGGATCTGACTATCTTCGACTCCGTAACAGCCATATTAAAAGAACTAATCAACGGCAAAGGAGTTAACTCTGAATTATCTGCACCACAACGGAAAGATCCATTAGCACAGCCATGTGCTTCTGTGGACACGGATATATTTCTCTGTACTGACTTTTGTTCCCAGGCTGGTGCACCCCACATTGATATACCGCCTAAGAATCTAGTTTTCTCAGAGAGCCCAGTATACTCCATTAGATTTTTATTGAGCGATTTCTCATCAGGGAAAAGCCCAGATCTAGATCTTCAAAGCTCAGAGCAAGATATGTTTCCCATCTTCAAAGCTCGACCAAAGGCAAAATCTATGATCGGGGTCCCTTGACTTTCAGAGCAAATGCTAACATGTAAAAGGAAAAAACCTCAGAGGGCTAAAAAAACAATCCTAAGGTTCTCCAAAAAAGGTCGGAGAAAGGTGCGATTCTTTGAGGATTACTTTGAGCCATAAGAACCTCTTACCCCGGAGGCTCCAGTTCTACAACATCACGCCGCAATTACTGACTCTAGAGTAATGGACGTGCCTTTACATTCCACTAGCATGCCAGATCAGGATGACTCAATTTTGATCCAAGATTTGTCCATATCTCAATCAAATAGGCTACCTTTCAATCCCCTAGCACAACCTTTTGGAGTTCCTCCTGGGCTGAATTTTAAGCCGGTTTTGTCACAACACTCAAAAAGGGAAAAGAGACGAAATTCTAAGGATACTTTGATTCTAGATTTAATGTTAATATTTGATACAGATCTTTTTTTTAAAAGATCTCAATTGTTAAAGTGTTTTTCAGAGATAGAACCGCTCAGATTGAGTGAAAGTAGTGATTTATACGTGGTTACTCTGGAGGATTTGGGTTTTGGTCCCAAGTTTAGAGTGTCCTTTCATTCAAAACTGATTGTTAACAAAATTATAAATAATTCAGAATGTTTGCAATATAAAGGTATCGATGTGGTACCTGTCTTGAGTGATATGGGAAGCATGTTAGCCGATAGGGCCTCACAGCATCTTTACGATGGTGTGAGGAAACGAAGCTTTATGTTTATTTCCACCAGATAATTTTGACAACTATCCCTCTGATAATCAGGGTTTAAAAATCTTCTTGGGGGAATATTGCCGGGAAGTGTGATTTACGGATCCTCCAACGCGTTCCGTCTATTATTTAAGTATTAATTCCTATTCTTGGAACTGGCTACTGGCTGCATTAAGTAGCTCTGTCACAACTCCTCATCCAGCAGCACTATCACAGTAGCAATGAGCTTACCATCGTATCCTGGAACACAGCAGGTATAAACGGTAAGGGGGAAAAATTGAATTTTTGAACTCTTTAAATGCTGACCTAATTTGCCTCCAAGAAACTTGGTCCACTGGGGAGTTACTGTGTGATAAATATTACTCTCTCTGTTGTAATGCTACCCCCTCAAAGAGAGGTTATGCTAAGGGTGGGGTAGCATGTTTGCTGTCCGATAGGTTTCATTGGCAGTATGAATGCCATAGAGACCCCATCAATCTGTTTTTAGCAATAATTCTACACAGCACCGGTGAAGGAGCTGAGGTAATTTCACTGGCATTGATAAACTCTTATGTCCCCCCAGGTATCCCTTTTGACAGCCTCTTAGCTAAGGTATTTTGTTTTATTAAGGATTTTTGTGATAGGGAGCCAGCTATGCGAGTTATTATGGTTGGTGATCTAAATTGTAAAATGTCTAATTTAGTCCTCTCATCTTTCTGGGACAAGGAAAAAGAGGATGCAATTGGGACACCAACCTGTATTTTCCCCCATAAAATAAGGTCTGATAAGCGTGGAAAGCTTTTCCTTGAGCACCTGAAGGTACATGATTGCATTGTAGCAAATTATAGATTTCCATCTGATTCTCCAGCCCACTTTACGCACAAATCTCCTGGGGGTGCTGCTATTTTGGATTACGTGGTAACGAGGTATCAGGCATTTTCCTTGGTACAGGACATAAAAGTATTAGAGACCACTCTTAGAGTTTATAACATTTTGGTTGTTTCTCTTGACTTGAAGGTCCTCCTTGTTGATCCCTGGAGTTTGGAAGGGCAGAATTCTTAGTTTAATATAAAAATGGGCAGAATGCATTGGTTCCTCGGCAGGCTTGATGGGCTTAAAGAAATCTTAGAGACCATCTTGAATGACCTTGGTAATTGGGTAGGAAAAGTTTTGGAGAGATTCACTGTGTTTATGCAGCAGCTAACTTTGACCACCAGTCAGAAGACCCAGAGAAAATATATGGTAGAATCTCACCCTCTACTTTTACTTTTACTTGTTAAGGAAATGAACAATTATCCTCCTAATTGTGGCACATGTTCAATACAGATCACATTGTGAAGAGCACATGTTTTGGCAGTTACAGTTGAGACAAGTTTAGCAGGTGGAATACAATGTGTAAAATCAGCCAGCATTAGTTATAATAAATGAGACATTTAACAAAGCATTGGTTATTGCAAACTTGATGTTCAAGGATGTAATGAATATTCCCAAATAAGTCTGAATGTTGCAAACAACAGCACCTGAAATCGATGTCATGGATGTGCTAGTGTACCCACAACAAATACTAACATGTGCCCGTGTGCAAAACCCACATTCCAGAAGGCACAAAAGTGGTTTGTGACAGGAATTTGTACCCGTGTGGGATTCACCAAAGAGGTCTGATAGAAGCACTAACTTCATGTTGTGAAGTCAATTTGGATTGAGTGTGGAGTAACTTATAAGTTCTACCACCTCTATCACCCCCAAACCATCAGTCTTGTAAAGAGACTGTGGAGGGCATGATAATTGGCCTTCCTGAGCCCATGCAGCGTAAGTGGGATGTCCTCCTGTCATGCCTTCTCACAGCGCATCCAAGGCTCCGGTCTTTGCATCGCAAGCCCTCATCGATGGGGTGTTCCATAACGATGCAGCAGGACCTCGCACCACATCTCAGAACTGCCGCCTCACTGTGGTTGCGAGACGAATCTTCGATGTGAATCCTCGCAAGGCTACTCAAACCAGGATTGAAGGTACTTTGTTCAGCAGGCCTAACTGGATCCATGTAGCCGATCCGCGCTCCATCACTGTTGGCCTGCACTTGTGTCATTGTCACAGTGTGGCAGCACCAGATATCTACAGGTGGTGCTTTATACTTTTTAGTACTATTCTTACTAAAATCTTTAAAATTTTACACCTTTTAGTACTATTCTTACTAAAATCTATAAAATTGAATATCTCTGGTTCTACTAATTAGAGTTTTGTCATTTCGGTCTTGTTTTATTTAATAAAAAATACTCTACTTTTCTAACTCTGATGTGGGCTACCTTTTTGGTGGGTTTTCTCTGTGTTACTGTTTAAAGCGTTGCACAAATATTTTACACATCACCTCTGAGTTAAGCCTGACTGCTCTATGGCAAGCTACCAACAGCTGAGTACAGGTTAATTAAGGGCTTGCTTATGCCGTCACCCTGAGGAGAATTGTGGTTGCTTCTTGAGAAGGGTTTCACCCCACCCCTAACTAATAACCCAATTGATTATGGGAGTTAAACAGGTTATGTCTAAAAAAGGTCATAGAACCCATCCTGTGCACATTCCAGCTAGAGTTACTCTTAGATGAAGGATCCTTGAATTCATTCCCAAAGTGTGCAGGAGTCACCAAGCACATAAGCACAGCAAACGCAAACACGAGCACTACACTGGTCCTGTGTACAGGTATCGCCACTTCGGCTCTAATAACCTCTCCAAGACCATTCTCTCACCAGCTACATACAAGTTTGGACAAATATCAACACTCCTCTACCTTTGTGAAATATCAACACCCTTCCACACGATAATGTTTACAGAGTGGACGCATCAATATTGTTTTAAAAATAGCAACAGGAGGATCATGAGTAGTCAGCATCAGATGAGGGTAAGTACTTGGAAGTTTCTTATAGCCTCAGTACCTTGCCACACTAACTACATTCATTAGGTTGATTTATCCAATTTATAAGCATGTTGCACATTATAATAGACAACCTGATTGAGACCAATTGATGATGTTACCTGATGGCAACCATAAAGTCCATTCTGCAAATACTTCTTATGAAACGCACAAACAGTGAAATGGCTTTGACTAAGGATCTCATCAACAACAATAGGATCTTCGATAGATTGACCTGACATATAATTGAGAGGCAAGGTAGCCAACGTTCCAAACAATAGTGTCATAGTGATGATGAAGGACGAAGTTTACCACATAGAGGGGAGCAGTTTTGGAGCGAAAGGGAGAGCGGCATGGTGATTTTAATTTTTAATTTTGACAGTGACTGCACAGCTGCTGTTTTATATATATATATGTATAAATATATATATAAGTTCTGTGGCTTACTGGCATGCTGCCTGAACGTCAAATGCCCTTCAACATTTACCACTATTCTCCACATCAGGAGAAAGCCTGCACTCGAAATCTTGAGAATTTTCCATTTATTTGTAGACAGCACTTGAAATAGGAATGGTTTCAGCTGTTCAAACAGCCTTTGTCAATCCCAAAAAATATATATAGATAAATAAATACATACAATATATATATATTTCGCACCCTCTCCATACACTGCTAATTACCCCAGATATTACAGCTCTTATGACAACTTCTATATCATCATTAAAAATGCAGGGCACAAGTTATAGTTACCTTAGGGCGCAAGTTATAGTTACTTGAAATAACTATAACTGCAGAATATCTATGGGATTTTGTGTAAGTAACTATAACGTCCTTGTGACCTTTGTTTTTTTCAGTGAAATAAGAAATATATATATATATATATATATAAAACCAAAGGTTACAGGGTTGTTATAGTTAGATTCAGATTTTTCATACAGAAAACCATAGAAATTCATCAGTTTTAGTTGTAGTTATCTCAAGTAACTATGGGCCAAATGTAGGAAGCCTTTTGCGCGTCGCAAACTGCGAAAAACGCAGTTTGCGACGCGCAAAAGGCTTAACGCGATGCACAACCTCAAATTACGAGTCGGTACCGACTCGCAATTTGAGGCTGCGACACGCAAATAGGAAGGGGTGTTCCCTTCCTATTTGCGACCGCATCGCCATGCTGAGTTGGTTTGTGACCGCGAATGCGGTCGCAAACCAACTCACAGTTACCATCCACTTGAAGTGGATGGTAACACATTTGCAAAAAAACAGCCTATGGACCACTGCCTGCTCTGAAAAAAACGAAACCAAATGGTTTCGGAAGTTTTTCTTTTTGCAGCTCGTTTTCCTTTAAGGAAAACGAGCTGCAAAAAGAAAAAAAAAAACTGCTTTATTAAAAAAAGCAGTCACAGACATGGTGCTCTGCTGTCTCCAGCAGGCCACCATCCCTGTGAGTGCAGGGACTCGCTATGGGGTCGCAAACTACGACCCACCTCATGAATATTCATGAGGTGGGTCTTTGCGACCCCATAGCGAGTCGCAGAAGGTGTCTGAGACACCTTTCTGCATAATATTTTGCGAGTTGCAATTTGCGAGTCGCTGTGACTCACAAATTGCAAGTCGCAAAATATTGTTTTGCTACATCTGGCCCTATAACTTGTGACCTAAGGTAACTATAAGTCGCGCCCCCACCAAGCATAGTTTTCTCACCAATAATTTCACTGCAAATGTTGTAGTGATATTATCAATGATGTCATAGAAGATGTCATGAGTGATGTAATGTGGGGTAATTAGCAGTGCATGGCGAGGGCATGAGTTATAGTTACTTATATACGTACCTATATGTAGAAAATGTAATTGAAGGTCTGCTGACTGTAGTCCTGCATGTGAAGAACAACAGTGATGAAGTGCATGCTGGGGAGGTGGTCAGGCCTGAGTGTGAGGCCGATATTGGTGGAAGAAAACTTGTGATATTGGCAGACTCTGGTTCCCCATTTACCATGATCGAGAACAAGTTGTGGGATGACAACTTTCCCAATGAGAAATTACTTTCTCCAGATATCAACTCTGTTAGTTATGGTGACACACACATTGATGTGGTGGGTTACGTCGTAAAAAGGATCGAGTTCAAGGATAGGGAAACCATTGGGAAGATCTTTGTGGCCAAAAGAGGGGATAACCTCTTAGATTAGAGGCATCAAAAAGATATGGTGATTATCTTAAATGCCAATGCAAGGAATGCACATGACCAAGTCATGCTGATTGATGAGTGTGGAGGAGGGGAACATTTTTACAAAGAGTTTCTGGAGGCATTCAGGGGTAAGTTGTGGCAACTCAATATGCTGCTTAAACCGTTGAAGGAAGAGTTGGACAGGTTATTGGGCTTGAAGGTTATCAAAGAGATTGAATCATATGAGTGGTGGCACCAGTGGTTTTGGCACCCAAGGATGGAGGGAATCCATCGGGACATGTGTAGACTTGAGGGGTTTCAATAAGTGGATTTGGGTAGACCTCCAACCACGCCCCAACATCTCAAAATCTATTACGATGTTGAAGAGAGCTGCCGATGCGCAGAGGGAATCATGATCGCCACGATTTTTAATTAACCTTGCCCCAATTAAAGATAGCAGCCACACGTCATGCACAATTACATCAGCATCATGACGAGGCCGTCCTTCTGTCAAAAGTCTTGTCACTGAGCGTGCTGGATTGTGCAGACTCCAGGAAATCTGTTGTTGATCTAATCATGTCTCCAATGAGTTGGATCATGCAGACGCCAGTGCAAGGAAAACAGCTGTTGAGCTCCTTGTTCCTCCAGTGAGTGTACCGTGATGGCACCAGTAGTACAGTCAGCTAAAATCACTCAATTTTAAGGTAAACATTCCTCAGTCAGACCTTCCTTCCAGTGCTGTAATTTTCCGATTAAGGCCTCCTTTCAGTGTTCTCTTCTGTGGATGCTAGGACTTAAGTTTAGTTCAAAACACATAGTAGTCCATATGAAAATTCACTCATGGCTCCTTAGGGGAATTGGTGGTGTGTACTTGTCCCCCAAGCTTGTCACTCATCTCCAGTGTAAAAAGCCAAAATCAATATAGATTTCATGAAGTATTTATTGGATGAATCGTACACCTCAAAGGACGTCAGCCTGTCAGTGCAGCTCCCAGTCTCCAGCTGACACTTAACGGAACTACATTTCTATGGTGTTGGAGTGTGTCTTTTAAAATTAATATTAATATGAAAAGCTTGCAATATACTGTGTAATGAAACTGCATAGAAAATGTGTTAACATAAAAAATAATGCACATGTTTGAAATGTGCCCAAGGGGAGTGGCCACCAATGTAAACGAAGACTAATGAAACTTATTAATGATTAATTAATTATGTACTAATGTTTGAATTTGTATTAGCATAACAGAATTAGAGTTATGTATTAGGGTTTTGCTAAATTAATTACTAGGCCTTAGTTAGCAAGGGTCTGGGCCTAGCTGCCTGGTCTCATATTAAACTGTGTTTTTCCTAACGTGCAATGTGCTGTCTTCCTGAAGCACACGAAACTGTACTTTTCCAGAAGCTAGAGATGTGTGTGTAGCCATAGTAAATTATTTCTCATTGGACCCGACTTGCTCAAGGAGACATTCTTGCTGAATGCAACAGTGTAATTTGTAACAGGTACAAGGCTGCCTGGAGTACTGACTGGAGCGTAAAGTGTAACTTTTCTTACCTGACATTCCACCTGATAACGCGTCCAGCCCTTATAAATTACCTGTACCTGGACACGTTGGAGGTCGGTGAACCTTTTTAGCCGAGTTGGGCTCTCCTCATCCTTGAATAGTCGGGTCACTTAAATCAATAATCAATAACTTTTGTAACCGATAACCAATACTCAATTAATAGATCGAAATAACATATTAGGAATCAATAACAGTTGGTATTTTGACGCACCATGACCTTTCAGTCATGAATAACCACACCGGTTTATTAAAAGTTAGTGAATTTATTTCCCTATATTAACAAAGCTAGCACAATGTATATAAGTCTCAAAACCAAATGATATATGTATACGAACATTACTAGCTGTCCATAACGGCGGAAGAAACGCAATCTACGCAAAATCTGAATTATGATACATTCAGTTATGGCAATGCAAATCACTAATATGAGTAACTGTATTTGACTAATCTCGTACATTGGTCAGCATAACAAGACTTCAATTCGACATGGTGCATCAAGTTCATACCTCGACTAACCTCTAATTAGCATTAGCATGTGGGGCTTCATGCAAAACGAATTTAGTCAACACAAATTTGGAAAACTTCTAGGTTGGGCCCTATCAAAATAGCAGTTGGTACCTAAAAGGAAAAACACAATGCATAATACAATTATCCTTTCATATTTACCAATTACATTCAGCATTCAAGAAAGTCTTCGTCCTTCAGGTACCGGTTCGACAGCATGGGGCAGAATTTCAAAAGGGCAAAGTTAAGGGCAAGTTTCCTTGCAGCAGCAAGGAGAATGGGCAAGGTTACTGCATGGGCAAGATGGGGCAAATTAAGGTTAAAGTCTCTAGGGTGAGAATTCTCAAAGTCTCTTTCTCAGTAATAGAGAAAAGGGCATCAGGATGTCGTCTAAGATGGCGTCTGGCGTTTGGCTTCAAAGATGGCATCAAGGAAAAATGGCTGACTTCCCTTTGTCCGGTGGGTTTAAGTAAGAAACATTCCAAATTCTGCAGGGTCTTCCATTGAAGGGTTCATAGGGTAGCTTCAAATTGACCAATGAAAAATGTCTTTCTACAAGTACTCTTTTATGCATACATTGTCCTTGGAGCCTTGGAACGCAAGCTGCAACATGGTTTGCCAATTAGTTTGATAACTGTACCCTCATTGTCCGCACCTGCAGACTGACCTTGGATCAGAGGGGATGAAACCGGCCTAGCACGAAACCTTGGAGATAAGTGTATTAGTCATCTCTACTGGAAAAATACAACTTTAAGCAAGAATATATGGTACATTAGTTCAAGGAAAAGCCACACAGTCAGAATTTGAGACCAGGCAACTAGGCCAAAGCCTCTACTAAATTTAAGCTAAGCACAAACAGTTTTAATAAGAAATCATGGCACACATTTACAGTTATGACGGATTACTACACTTTTCAATTCTTCATGATTAATAAAGCACGTTTATAATATTGACGAACTACTCCGAGGGCACAATTTCCCTCGTACATTATTTTCTTTACTAAAATCACACTACATTACACGATTTTGGCTATATGATATGTGAATATATGTAGGACCCTGTTTTTCTGCGTCATCAATCCCTCCTCTGATGACTAATTACGTCATCACATCAAATCTTCCCACAAATTTTATCCCATTAAAATTCTGTTTAGTAATTTGGCATTTCAGTTAATTCCCTCTTTCTTTTGGTTCCCTTTGATTTTTCTCTGTATATTTCTATTTTGTTTTCTATTTTCTCTTCTCTTTTCCTTTCGTTCCTTGCTTTCAACATTTTGATAGCTTTCCATATTCCCCAAATGCCTAATACACAAATTAATATTATTAATATTCCCTTTATTATTTTCAGTAATAATCCGTTCCAAACGTTGCTGAGCCAATTTCCCACCGAAGCAAATCCTTTTCCAACCTTCTCCCATACTCCTGGTTCTTTCAATTCCTTTAAATCTGTACTTTCGTTAGTTAAGTTAGTAAGCATCTTTCTAATTCGCCCACTGCTGTCTGGTATATATGTACAACAGTGACGAGTACCAAGCATTTTGCAAACGCCGCCATCCTTTGCTAAAAGAATGTCTAAGGCAAGCCGATTTTGAAGAGCCATAGCTCTTTCTGCAGAAAGTTCAGCATCCATCAGGATTATAGCTCCTGAGAATTTTGTCAGCATGTTATCCACAATAGTAGACAACTTTCGTATTTTGATTGAATTCAATATGACTCCCACTGAAGGAATCAAAGCTCCAAATATATCTCCTACCACACCAGTGGCTGTCTCTCTCTTCTGAACATGATGTGATTCAGACAGCTTTGGAAATTTCTTTAAGTCGTCTAGTTGATAAATCTTTGGGAACACTATTCCCAAATAACATCTCCCATACCATCCTTTAGGAAGACGATAATAGGCGTTAAGTCCACAAATGTAATATATCCCTGGAACAACTGGGTCTTGTCCATTCAGCATGAACGTCCATTTAGGTTGAAACAAAAACGTGTGTTTACATTCACTCGTTCCCACAAAAACTGTCTCATAATATGATTTATGTCTATGTTTACAGAATCTCCCTATGTGTAATGTATCTAAAGCTATTTTCCCTTGTGTCTTTATCGCAGCAAAAGCATAGTTATCTACAGATGTCCTTTTGTGTAATTCCCTTTCCAATTCCTCCTTCATTTCTTTCCTCCTATCGTCAGTGCGGTCTAAAAAGTTTATCTCCAGCGGTGAAAGCAAGCATGTAAGGTTCTCTCTATGTGCGTGAGCTGTGTGAAAAGGTGACAACGGCTCAAAGAAGTCCCTCATCAATTTTATATAATAATCTCTGGCTACTTTACTCAGGTACTCGATTATGGGGACATATGCAAATGTAACATCATAATTAGAGTAAAAATAATGAATGTACTGCTGACCATAAAATCTGGACATTATTATACTACATGTAATTCCATACGTAAGAGGCATGCTATGATACGTCACCCCTTCCACTACTGAGGTAGGTATTTGTGTGCACACATAACAATCTTTCGCATCCATGGTCTCAACATACTCACTCAACAAGAGATAGAAAACATTAGACGAAAGTTCCTTTTTATCATCCAGATGCCTTTCATCTTGTTTGAGTCTCTTTAAAGCTGTTAGTTCAGTAGTAGTAGCAGGTCTAGAAGTATAAGCATCATTCGTCCCTCTCTCATCCTTTCCATGCATTCCAAGAACTATTGCTACAATTATTAGTACGCATGCAGTTATTAGACCTATACACATGTATTTACAACACCTTATTTTATGCCCCTGTGTAGTGTAGCCTGCCATGATCTATATAGAATCAGAAAGTTGAAGACACTTTATCAAATTGGATTTGCGGATATATACAAAGCTGAACGAGTTCAATGTTCACACAGTTTTCTTTAGCAGCTTCGTCTTTTATCGGTTAGCAGCTTTGTCTCAAAATCAGTTTCAAAGTCAATCAAGTTTAGCAATGTCTTAGCCGGTTTTAAAAGTCAATCAGGTTATCAAATTCTTATTCGATACAATGCGTGGAGTTTCACTTCTCAAGCGCCAAAGTGAAGTTCTACCTCTTCGTTCTCGAGACTGAGGGATACAAATTCATCTGACCAATCGTTAGCGGCTATGTATGCCCACTCCGGACCAGAATACCTTCTGCTCGGTATTCTTTTTCTTTTCAATTTTGCATCTCCCTTTGATTCTCTCTCACGGGTGCTTTCTTCCTTGGTCAGGTCTTCCTCTTCACTTGGTGTTGCTATTGCGACAGACACTTCTTTTCTCTTTCAACTTTGGCTCTTCATTCTCATTCGGTATTTCTTTAGTCCTTGTTTCACTGGTGATATACTTTGCCTCCGTTTCGCACTGTTTTCACCTGAGGGACCTGCAACTGGTTCCAGAAGGGGTTGAGCGATTTCACTTTGTCCCTCCTCTTTTATTTCCTCCAGGAGGTCGATCAGATTTTCCTTTTCTTTTCCTGTATCGTCCGCTTCTGGGAAAGCCCTCCTCTGATCAGGCTCTCCTGCTTCTTCACTTGTTGCAGGCTCTTTGTCACCCTCAGGGTCTCCGTCACTCTCGGATGTCTCTCCTCCGTTCTCCTCAAATGGATCGGCTGTTTCTTCCTCAGAGAGTATCTCTCCCTCCTCTAATTCTGCTTGTTCACCTCTAGGTTCTCGTTGCTTTGTCTCGGTGCCTGATACTTTCTTGTCAGTCACTGGTGATTTCAGTGCTTCAGCTTCCTCTTCTGTGGGGCACGTCACCCTTTTCGTGTGACTGGCGTGAATCCAGTTGGGAACTCCTGCACACTTCACAGCTGTAGTAGTCGTCAGAATCACTTGGAAAGGCCCTTTCCAATGAGGTTCCAGACACGACTTCCTCACGTGCTTCTTTATCACGACCCAGTCGCCTGCTTTCAGGGCGTGTCCTGGACCTTGGATCGGTGGCAAGGTGGTTGCCTCCACCTGGTGAGAAAAAGAGCGCACCACATCAGCTAGACCTTTGCAGTAGTCCAACACCATATCATTTGTAATATTCAAAAGAGCATTTGCTGGAACTGCTGGAAGTCTCATGGCCCTGCCCATGAGGATCTCGTGCGGGGACAGTCCAGTTTTCCTATCAGGGGTGTTTCTCATAGACATTAATACCAGGGGCAATGCGTCAGGCCATTTCAAGTTTGTTGATGCACATATTTTCGCCATCCTTGACTTCAATGTGCCGTTCATTTGCTCCACTAGACCTGAGGCTTCAGGGCGGTAGCTACAATGCAACTTTTGCTCAATGTTCAGCGCTGCACACAGTAATTTTATTACCTCGTTATTGAAGTGACTTCCCCTATCTGATTCTAAAGAGATCGGAAATCCGAAACGTGGTATTAGTTCCCTCAAGAGTAATCTGGCAACTGTGAGACTGTCATTTCTACGTGTGGGGTATGCTTCAATCCAGTGACTAAAAATACACACAATCACCAACACATACTTCAAGCCTCCATGCACAGGCATTTCAATAAAATCCATTTGCATCCTGCTGAATGGACCTCCAGCTCTCCCAATGTGGCTAAAATTTACTACTGTTCCTTTCCCCGCGTTCATTTGTTGACAAATGACGCAACGGTGGCAAACTGCTTCAGCAACTTGACGGAATTTGGGGTTAAACCAATCAGTTTTGAATAGCCTGACCATGGCGTCCCTTCCAAGATGAGCCTGTCCATGGTAGAACCTGGCCAATTGTGTCAACAGGCTGTTAGGCAGAACCAATTTCCCTTCACTTGAGACCCACAAATCATCTGGTTTCTTTACACATTGCAATTTACTCCATGAGAGTTTCTCATCTCCACTAACGTCGTTCTGTAAAGACTTCAATTCATCTATTGTATCTACAACCTTTAGAGCAAAGGCTTCGCTTGGTTCAAGTTCTGGCTCATTTATCAAGTTCCATTCGTCCCTGAGCAATATACAGTTCAATGCGCAAAACCTTGCGACTTGATCTGCATACCCATTTCCCAAAGAAACATAGTCTTGTGATTTTGAGTGTGCACTGCATTTTACCACTGCTACTTCTCCTGGCAACTGAATGGCATGTAACAACTCTCTTATTCTTTCACCATTTTTCACTGGTGATCCTGAAGAAGTCATGTAGCCTCTCTGTGACCACAATTGTCCAAAGTCATGCACTATTCCAAATCCGTACTGGCTGTCAGTATAAATGGTGACTTTCATCAATGCGGAAAGTTGGCAAGCTCTAGTAAGTGCTACCAATTCCGCTACTTGTGCGGAGTAAACTCCTTGAAGCCAAGATGCTTCCAGAACACCTGTTATCGTACATACAGCATATCCTGCTTCAATATTCCCAGTGCATCTCTTAAACATGAACCATCGACAAAAAGGACTTGATCATTTTCTTCCAACCGGGTGTCTTTAATATCAGGTCTTGGTTTTGTACAAAATTCAGTCACCTGAAGACAGTCGTGCTCGACGTCTTCAGCGTTCTCAATTTTGACATTCTCACTGGGAAACAAGGTTGCTGGATTCAACGTAGTGCACCTTTTCACCTGCACATTTGGTGAACCCAAAATTATTGTCTCGTACCTTGTAAGCCTAGCACCAGTCATGTGCTGTGTTCAAGAACGTGTCAAAAGTATCTCCACTGAGTGAGGGACCATGACTGTTAAAGGATGTCCCATCACTATTCCTTCACTCTGGGTTAGGCTGATACCAACTGCTGCTACGGCACGCAAGTACCCTGGCAGTGCTGCTGCGACCGGATCCAAAGTAGCTGAAAAATATGCTACTGGTCTATTAACGCCACCATGGGCTTGAGTCAAGACAGACAAGGAACATGCATCACATTCATGACAAAACAATGTGAAAGGCTTTGTGTAATCAGGCCTACCTAACGCTGGAGCCCTGCACATGCATTCCTTTAATTCAATAAAAGCATCCATCTCATCTCCCTTCAACTCTATTTCATCCAACGCATCTTTCTGGGTCAGTTTCAATAAAGGTTTTGCTAGAGTCGAGAAATTGGGAATCCACTGGCGACAATAGCTCACCATTCCCAAAAACTTCCTCACCTCTCTTCTCGTCTTCGGTGGACTCATCTGAAGTACACTTGTTATTTTTTCTTTCATAATTCTTCGCAACCCTTTCTCTATTTGGTGACCCAAATATTTCACTTTATTCTGGCAGAATTGTAATTTCGAAGGGGACACTTTGTGTCCGTTCCTTCCCAAATGGTTCAATAGGGCAATGGTATCTGGTGTACAGTCACTTTGGGCCATATTTATACTTTTTGACGCAAAGCTGCGCCGCCGCAGTTTTGCATCAAAAATGTAACCGCCGGCTAACGCCATTTCGATGCGCCGTGCGGGCGTCAAATTTATACTTTGACGCACGGCAGCGCAATCAACAGGTGGGAGTCATTTTTTTTTACGCACATCGTGGCATCAAGTCGTAAAGGAAAACGACGTTAACGCGACGTAAATGACTGTGGGTCGATTTACGACACCGCAACCCGGATATGCGCCGTTTTATTTGACGCAATAGCGTCAAAAATACCCGCGAACACTGCCCTTTCAGCAGAGGAGAGCCAAAATGGATCCCAGATGCCACTACAGACCCCAGGAAGATGACAGCAGACCAGGAACCAGCCAGGATGATCCATACATGAACCAGGACATATATAGAAAAAAAAGGAAATTGTCGCTTCAGTGCAGAGGAGCAGGAAATCCTGGTTAAAGAGGTAACGGAACACCAGCACCAACTGTTCATCACCTCTAAGTTGCCAATCAGTAGGAGAGAGGCCATATGGCAACAAATTGTTGACAAGATCAACAGTGTGGCTGAAGTACGCAGGACAGTCACCGAGTGTAAGAAACGCTGGCATGACTGCAAACGTAGGACAAAGGAAAAAATGGCCAGGAACAGGAAGGCAGCACTGCAGACTGGAGATGGGAGTCCAGCACACCAGGAGGCCCTGGACCACATGGAGGAGATGGTCGCAGCCGTCATCTCTGAGGAGATTGTCACAGGGATTCAAGGACAGGACAGTGCAGACTACCACGAGACAACACACATGCAGGGTAAGTTGCATGGGGATTTAAAATACAATAATGTTGACTGTAAGCAGGGGGGAAATACCTACTACACATTGCATGTAAGTCAGCATATACATGGAGTGGCATGGGTAAAGGGGTATGGCAGGGGGGCATGCCCTGCACATACAGAAGCTGGGGCACAACATAACACAACACCAACAACAGTCCCATGGGGGCATCCTGTCATGACAACAATGGAGCTAAGGGAAAGCCTCGACAGGAGGGAAGGCCACTACGTCAAACTTCCATCCTGGCACTCGTCAGCCAAAATATCTCCTACATTAACTAGGGCCCTATCAGCAATCCTCTAGCCAAAACAACAACTGCAATGTAACTGCAACAACAGTTGACACTAACACCTCTGATCTCTGTGCAGCTATAGTAGCCAATGGCAGTAACCTCCCCATGGAACATACATACCTAAATTAGGGGGTGATGATGACATCTGCAACAATCTCCTGAAACAAGACAAAGGCCCCAGTACACTCATATGTCAATGCCCATAGTTGTCACATACATCAGCCAAAGTAAACAGCAATAGGAGCGACACAGCACTAAGGACACACACATGCTGCATATGTCAGGGTCCTTCACGTGCCTGGCTAACAAGGCAACATCACAAATGTCATACTGCTCAGACAACAGCATTGAGGAGGGGACACATGCAACTGGTCAATGAAATACACCTGCACAGTCAGAGGACCAAATAGGACATTGATACGATAAACAAGGCAATCCAATGTAACACACATTACCCAACATCAGCAGGGCACATTAACAATGTCTACATCCATATCACATCATAACATTGCCATGCATAGGATATGCCACATGTCAATTACATTTAAGTCAATGTGAACAATCAGGGATTGGGGCAGGTCCTGAGAGGCAAGTGTGCTGCCAGGGCAATCAGAACACCCACAGCCAGTGAAAGGTCTCACCATAAGAATGGTTATACACGGAGGGTCGAGTAGGACAAAAAGATGGCTATTCCCTATTTGGTACAAAGCAACACCTAGAGGCGATTAGGCAGACAAGTCTGATAACTCAATATCATACATGTGACACACAGGTGGGCCATAGGCCTATAACAATGCCCATATGAAGGGCAGCAGATACCAATACCAAACAAGATCACAAAGTAAATTCATCAAAAGGCTGGCATGTTACGTAAAAATTGTCACAATACAGACACACTAATTGTACCCTGTTTCATTGCAGAGGAACATGGATCTCCTGCCGATATGCCTGTCCCTGATTTCCCTGATGACATGGATGACGAGTTGCAATTTGCGAGTCGCTGTGACTCACAAATTGCAAGTCGCAAAATATTGTTTTGCTACATCTGGCCCTATAACTTGTGACCTAAGGTAACTATAAGTCGCGCCCCCACCAAGCATAGTTTTCTCACCAATAATTTCACTGCAAATGTTGTTGTGATATTATCAATGATGTCATAGAAGATGTCATGAGTGATGTAATGTGGGGTAATTAGCAGTGCATGGCGAGGGCATGAGTTATAGTTACTTATATACGTACCTATATGTAGAAAATGTAATTGAAGGTCTGCTGACTGTAGTCCTGCATGTGAAGAACAACAGTGATGAAGTGCATGCTGGGGAGGTGGTCAGGCCTGAGCGTGAGGCCGATATTGGTGGAAGAAAACTTGTGATATTGGCAGACTCTGGTTCCCCATTTACCATGATCGAGAACAAGTTGTGGGATGACAACTTTCCCAATGAGAAATTACTTTCTCCAGATATCAACTCTGTTAGTTATGGTGACACACACATTGATGTGGTGGGTTACGTCGTAAAAAGGATCGAGTTCAAGGATAGGGAAACCATTGGGAAGATCTTTGTGGCCAAAAGAGGGGATAACCTCTTAGATTAGAGGCATCAAAAAGATATGGTGATTATCTTAAATGCCAATGCAAGGAATGCACATGACCAAGTCATGCTGATTGATGAGTGTGGAGGAGGGGAACATTTTTACAAAGAGTTTCTGGAGGCATTCAGGGGTAAGTTGTGGCAACTCAATATGCTGCTTAAACCGTTGAAGGAAGAGTTGGACAGGTTATTGGGCTTGAAGGTTATCAAAGAGATTGAATCATCTGAGTGGTGGCACCAGTGGTTTTGGCACCCAAGGATGGAGGGAATCCATTGGGACATGTGTAGACTTGAGGGGTTTCAATAAGTGGATTTGGGTAGACCTCCAACCACGCCCCAACATCTCAAAATCTATTACGATGTTGAAGAGAGCTGCCGATGCGCAGAGGGAATCATGATCGCCACGATTTTTAATTAACCTTGCCCCAATTAAAGATAGCAGCCACACGTCATGCACAATTACATCAGCATCATGACGAGGCCGTCCTTCTGTCAAAAGTCTTGTCACTGAGCGTGCTGGATTGTGCAGACTCCAGGAAATCTGTTGTTGATCTAATCATGTCTCCAATGAGTTGGATCATGCAGACGCCAGTGCAAGGAAAACAGCTGTTGAGCTCCTTGTTCCTCCAGTGAGTGTACCGTGATGGCACCAGGAGTACAGTCAGCTAAAATCACTCAATTTTAAGGTAAACATTCCTCAGTCAGACCTTCCTTCCAGTGCTGTAATTTTCCGATTAAGGCCTCCTTTCAGTGTTCTCTTCTGTGGATGCTAGGACTTAAGTTTAGTTCAAAACACATAGTAGTCCATATGAAAATTCACTCATGGCTCCTTAGGGGAATTGGTGGTGTGTACTTGTCCCCCAAGCTTGTCACTCATCTCCAGTGTAAAAAGCCAAAATCAATATAGATTTCATGAAGTATTTATTGGATGAATCGTACACCTCAAAGGACGTCAGCCTGTCAGTGCAGCTCCCAGTCTCCAGCTGACACTTAACGGAACTACATTTCTATGGTGTTGGAGTGTGTCTTTTAAAATTAATATTAATATGAAAAGCTTGCAATATACTGTGTAATGAAACTGCATAGAAAATGTGTTAACATAAAAAATAATGCACATGTTTGAAATGTGCCCAAGGGGAGTGGCCACCAATGTATACGAAGACTAATGAAACTTATTAATGATTAATTAATTATGTACTAATGTTTGAATTTGTATTAGCATAACAGAATTAGAGTTATGTATTAGGGTTTTGCTAAATTAATTACTAGGCCTTAGTTAGCAAGGGTCTGGGCCTAGCTGCCTGGTCTCATAATAAACTGTGTTTTTCCTAACGTGCAATGTGCTGTCTTCCTGAAGCACACGAAACTGTACTTTTCCCGAAGCTAGAGATGTGTGTGTAGCCATAGTAAATTATTTCTCATTGGACCTGACTTGCTCAAGGAGACATTCTTGCTGAATGCAACAGTGTAATTTGTAACAGGTGCAAGGCTGCCTGGAGTACTGACTGGAGCGTAAAGTGTAACTTTTCTTACCTGACATTCCACCTGATAACGCGTCCAGCCCTTATAAATTACCTGTACCTGGACACGTTGGAGGTCGGTGAACCTTTTTAGCCGAGTTGGGCTCTCCTCATCCTTGAATAGTCGGGTCACTTAAATCAATAATCAATAACTTTTGTAACCGATAACCAATACTCAATTAATAGGTCGAAATAACATATTAGGAATCAATAACAGTTGGTATTTTGACGCACCATGACCTTTCAGTCATGAATAACCACACCGGTTTATTAAAAGTTAGTGAATTTATTTCCCTATATTAACAAAGCTAGCACAATGTATATAAGTCTCAAAACCAAATGATATATGTATACGAACATTACTAACTGTCCATAACGGCGGAAGAAACGCAATCTACACAAAATCTGAATTATGATACATTCAGTTATGGCAATGCAAATCACTAATATGAGTAACTGTATTTGACTAATCTCGTACATTGGTCAGCATAACAAGACTTCAATTCGACATGGTGCATCAAGTTCATACCTCGACTAACCTCTAATTAGCATTAGCATGTGGGGCTTCATGCAAAACGAATTTAGTCAACACAAATTTGGAAAACTTCTAGGTTGGGCCCTATCAAAATAGCAGTTGGTACCTAAAAGGAAAAACACAATGCATAATACAATTATCCTTTCATATTTACCAATTACATTCAGCATTCAAGAAAGTCTTCGTCCTTCAGGTACCGGTTCGACAGCATGGGGCAGAATTTCAAAAGGGCAAAGTTAAGGGCAAGTTTCCTTGCAGCAGCAAGGAGAATGGGCAAGGTTACTGCATGGGCAAGACGGGGCAAATTAAGGTTAAAGTCTCTAGGGTGAGAATTCTCAAAGTCTCTTTCTCAGTAATAGAGAAAAGGGCATCAGGATGTCGTCTAAGATGGCGTCTGGCGTTTGGCTTCAAAGATGGCATCAAGGAAAAATGGCTGACTTCCCTTTGTCCGGTGGGTTTAAGTAAGAAACATTCCAAATTCTGCAGGGTCTTCCATTGAAGGGTTCATAGGGTAGCTTCAAATTGACCAATGAAAAATGTCTTTCTACAAGTACTCTTTTATGCATACATTGTCCTTGGAGCCTTGGAACGCAAGCTGCAACATGGTTTACCAATTAGTTTGATAACTGTACCCTCATTGTCCGCACCTGCAGACTGACCTTGGATCAGAGGGGATGAAACCGGCCTAGCACGAAACCTTGGAGATAAGTGTATTAGTCATCTCTACTGGAAAAATACAACTTTAAGCAAGAATATATGGTACATTAGTTCAAGGAAAAGCCACACAGTCAGAATTTGAGACCAGGCAACTAGGCCAAAGCCTCTACTAAATTTAAGCTAAGCACAAACAGTTTTAATAAGAAATCATGGCACACATTTACAGTTATGACGAATTACTACACTTTTCAATTCTTCATGATTAATAAAGCACGTTTATAATATTGACGAACTACTCCGAGGGCACAATTTCCCTCGTACATTATTTTCTTTACTAAAATCACACTACATTACACGATTTTGGCTATATGATATGTGAATATATGTAGGACCCTGTTTTTCTGCGTCATCAATCCCTCCTCTGATGACTAATTACGTCATCACATCAAATCTTCCCACAAATTTTATCCCATTAAAATTCTGTTTAGTAATTTGGCATTTCAGTTAATTCCCTCTTTCTTTTGGTTCCCTTTGATTTTTCTCTGTATATTTCTATTTTGTTTTCTATTTTCTCTTCTCTTTTCCTTTCGTTCCTTGCTTTCAACATTTTGATAGCTTTCCATATTCCCCAAATGCCTAATACACAAATTAATATTATTAATATTCCCTTTATTATTTTCAGTAATAATCCGTTCCAAACGTTGCTGAGCCAATTTCCCACCGAAGCAAATCCTTTTCCAACCTTCTCCCATACTCCTGGTTCTTTCAATTCCTTTAAATCTGTACTTTCGTTAGTTAAGTTAGTAAGCATCTTTCTAATTCGCCCACTGCTGTCTGGTATATATGTACAACAGTGACGAGTACCAAGCATTTTGCAAACGCCGCCATCCTTTGCTAAAAGAATGTCTAAGGCAAGCCGATTTTGAAGAGCCATAGCTCTTTCTGCAGAAAGTTCAGCATCCATCAGGATTATAGCTCCTGAGAATTTTGTCAGCATGTTATCCACAATAGTAGACAACTTTCGTATTTTGATTGAATTCAATATGACTCCCACTGAAGGAATCAAAGCTCCAAATATATCTCCTACCACACCAGTGGCTGTCTCTCTCTTCTGAACATGATGTGATTCAGACAGCTTTGGAAATTTCTTTAAGTCGTCTAGTTGATAAATCTTTGGGAACACTATTCCCAAATAACATCTCCCATACCATCCTTTAGGAAGACGATAATAGGCGTTAAGTCCACAAATGTAATATATCCCTGGAACAACTGGGTCTTGTCCATTCAGCATGAACGTCCATTTAGGTTGAAACAAAAACGTGTGTTTACATTCACTCGTTCCCACAAAAACTGTCTCATAATATGATTTATGTCTATGTTTACAGAATCTCCCTATGTGTAATGTATCTAAAGCTATTTTCCCTTGTGTCTTTATCGCAGCAAAAGCATAGTTATCTACAGATGTCCTTTTGTGTAATTCCCTTTCCAATTCCTCCTTCATTTCTTTCCTCCTATCGTCAGTGCGGTCTAAAAAGTTTATCTCCAGCGGTGAAAGCAAGCATGTAAGGTTCTCTCTATGTGCGTGAGCTGTGTGAAAAGGTGACCACGGCTCAAAGAAGTCCCTCATCAATTTTATATAATAATCTCTGGCTACTTTACTCAGGTACTCGATTATGGGGACATATGCAAATGTAACATCATGATTAGAGTAAAAATAATGAATGTACTGCTGACCATAAAATCTGGACATTATTATACTACATGTAATTCCATACGTAAGAGGCATGCTATGATACGTCACCCCTTCCACTACTGAGGTAGGTATTTGTGTGCACACATAACAATCTTTCGCATCCATGGTCTCAACATACTCACTCAACAAGAGATAGAAAACATTAGACGAAAGTTCCTTTTTATCATCCAGATGCCTTTCATCTTGTTTGAGTCTCTTTAAAGCTGTTAGTTCAGTAGTAGTAGCAGGTCTAGAAGTATAAGCATCATTCGTCCCTCTCTCATCCTTTCCATGCATTCCAAGAACTATTGCTACAATTATTAGTACGCATGCAGTTATTAGACCTATACACATGTATTTACAACACCTTATTTTATGCCCCTGTGTAGTGTAGCCTGCCATGATCTATATAGAATCAGAAAGTTGAAGACACTTTATCAAATTGGATTTGCGGATATATACAAAGCTGAACGAGTTCAATGTTCACACAGTTTTCTTTAGCAGCTTCGTCTTTTATCGGTTAGCAGCTTTGTCTCAAAATCAGTTTCAAAGTCAATCAAGTTTAGCAATGTCTTAGCCGGTTTTAAAAGTCAATCAGGTTATCAATGTCTTATTCGATACAATGCGTGGAGTTTCACTTCTCAAGTGCCAAAGTGAAGTTCTACCTCTTCGTTCTCGAGACTGAGGGATACAAATTCATCTGACCAATCGTTAGCGGCTATGTATGCCCACTCCGGACCAGAATACCTTCTGCTCGGTATTCTTTTTCTTTTCAATTTTGCATCTCCCTTTGATTCTCTCTCGCGGGTGCTTTCTTCCTTGGTCAGGTCTTCCTCTTCACTTGGTGTTGCTATTGCGACAGACACTTCTTTTCTCTTTCAACTTTGGTTCTTCATTCTCATTCGGTATTTCTTTAGTCCTTAGTTTCACTGGTGATATACTTTGCCTCCGTTTCGCACTGTTTTCACCTGAGGGACCTGCAACTGGTTCCAGAAGGGGTTGAGCGATTTCACTTTGTCCCTCCTCTTTTATTTCCTCCAGGAGGTCGATCAGATTTTCCTTTTCTTTTCCTGTATCGTCCGCTTCTGGGAAAGCCCTCCTCTGATCAGGCTCTCCTGCTTCTTCACTTGTTGCAGGCTCTTTGTCACCCTCAGGGTCTCCGTCACTCTCGGATGTCTCTCCTCCGTTCTCCTCAAATGGATCGGCTGTTTCTTCCTCAGAGAGTATCTCTCCCTCCTCTAATTCTGCTTGTTCACCTCTAGGTTCTCGTTGCTTTGTCTCGGTGCCTGATACTTTCTTGTCAGTCACTGGTGATTTCAGTGCTTCAGCTTCCTCTTCTGTGGGGCACGTCACCCTTTTCGTGTGACTGGCGTGAATCCAGTTGGGAACTCCCGCACACTTCACAGCTGTAGTAGTCGTCAGAATCACTTGGAAAGGCCCTTTCCAATGAGGTTCCAGACACGACTTCCTCACGTGCTTCTTTATCACGACCCAGTCGCCTGCTTTCAGGGCGTGTCCTGGACCTTGGATCGGTGGCAAGGTGGTTGCCTCCACCTGGTGAGAAAAAGAGCGCACCACATCAGCTAGACCTTTGCAGTAGTCCAACACCATATCATCTGTAATATTCAAAAGAGCATTTGCTGGAACTGCTGGAAGTCTCATGGCCCTGCCCATGAGGATCTCGTGCGGGGACAGTCCAGTTTTCCTATCAGGGGTGTTTCTCATAGACATTAATACCAGGGGCAATGCGTCAGGCCATTTCAAGTTTGTTGATGCACATATTTTCGCCATGCTTGACTTCAATTTGCCGTTCATTTGCTCCACTAGACCTGAGGCTTCAGGGCGGTAGCTACAATGCAACTTTTGCTCAATGTTCAGCGCTGCACACAGTAATTTTATTACCTCGTTATTGAAGTGACTTCCCCTATCTGATTCTAAAGAGATCGGAAATCCGAAACGTGGTATTAGTTCCCTCAAGAGTAATCTGGCAACTGTGAGACTGTCATTTCTACGTGTGGGGTATGCTTCAATCCAGTGACTAAAAATACACACAATCACCAACACATACTTCAAGCCTCCATGCACAGGCATTTCAATAAAATCCATTTGCATCCTGCTGAATGGACCTCCAGCTCTCCCAATGTGGCTCAAATTTACTACTGTTCCTTTCCCCGCGTTCATTTGTTGACAAATGACGCAACGGTGGCAAACTGCTTCAGCAACTTGACGGAATTTGGGGTTAAACCAATCAGTTTTGAATAGCCTGACCATGGCGTCCCTTCCAAGATGAGCCTGTCCATGGTAGAACCTGGCCAATTGTGTCAACAGGCTGTTAGGCAGAACCAATTTCCCTTCACTTGAGACCCACAAATCATCTGGTTTCTTTACACATTGCAATTTACTCCATGAGAGTTTCTCATCTCCACTAACGTCGTTCTGTAAAGACTTCAATTCATCTATTGTATCTACAACCTTTAGAGCAAAGGCTTCGCTTGGTTCAAGTTCTGGCTCATTTATCAAGTTCCATTCGTCCCTGAGCAATATACAGTTCAATGCGCAAAACCTTGCGACTTGATCTGCATACCCATTTCCCAAAGAAACATAGTCTTGTGATTTTGAGTGTGCACTGCATTTTACCACTGCTACTTCTCCTGGCAACTGAATGGCATGTAACAACTCTCTTATTCTTTCACCATTTTTCACTGGTGTTCCTGAAGAAGTCATGTAGCCTCTCTGTGACCACAATTGTCCAAAGTCATGCACTATTCCAAATCCGTACTGGCTGTCAGTATAAATGGTGACTTTCATCAATGCGGAAAGTTGGCAAGCTCTAGTAAGTGCTACCAATTCCGCTACTTGTGCGGAGTAAACTCCTTGAAGCCAAGATGCTTCCAGAACACCTGTTATCGTACATACAGCATATCCTGCTTCAATATTCCCAGTGCATCTCTTAAACATGAACCATCGACAAAAAGGACTTGATCATTTTCTTCCAACCGGGTGTCTTTAATATCAGGTCTTGGTTTTGTACAAAATTCAGTCACCTGAAGACAGTCGTGCTCGACGTCTTCAGCGTTCTCAATTTTGACATTCTCACTGGGAAACAAGGTTGCTGGATTCAACGTAGTGCACCTTTTCACCTGCACATTTGGTGAACCCAAAATTATTGTCTCGTACCTTGTAAGCCTAGCACCAGTCATGTGCTGTGTTCAAGAACGTGTCAAAAGTATCTCCACTGAGTGAGGGACCATGACTGTTAAAGGATGTCCCATCACTATTCCTTCACTCTGGGTTAGGCTGATACCAACTGCTGCTACGGCACGCAAGTACCCTGGCAGTGCTGCTGCGACCGGATCCAAAGTAGCTGAAAAATATGCTACTGGTCTATTAACGCCACCATGGGCTTGAGTCAAGACAGACAAGGAACATGCATCACATTCATGACAAAACAATGTGAAAGGCTTTGTGTAATCAGGCCTACCTAACGCTGGAGCCCTGCACATGCATTCCTTTAATTCAATAAAAGCATCCATCTCATCTCCCTTCAACTCTATTTCATCCAACGCATCTTTCTGGGTCAGTTTCAATAAAGGTTTTGCTAGAGTCGAGAAATTGGGAATCCACTGGCGACAATAGCTCACCATTCCCAAAAACTTCCTCACCTCTCTTCTCGTCTTCGGTGGACTCATCTGAAGTACACTTGTTATTTTTTCTTTCATAATTCTTCGCAACCCTTTCTCTATTTGGTGACCCAAATATTTCACTTTATTCTGGCAGAATTGTAATTTCGAAGGGGACACTTTGTGTCCGTTCCTTCCCAAATGGTTCAATAGGGCAATGGTATCTGCTGTACAGTCACTTTGGGCCATATTTATACTTTTTGACGCAAAGCTGCGCCGCCGCAGTTTTGCATCAAAAATGTAACCGCCGGCTAACGCCATTTCGATGCGCCGTGCGGGCGTCAAATTTATACTTTGACGCACGGCGGCGCAATCAACAGGTGGGAGTCATTTTTTTTTACGCACATCGTGGCATCAAGTCGTAAAGGAAAACGACGTTAACGCGACGTAAATGACTGTGGGTTGATTTACGACACCGCAACCCGGATATGCGCCGTTTTATTTGACGCAATAGCGTCAAAAATACCCGCGAACACTGCCCTTTCAGCAGAGGAGAGCCAAAATGGATCCCAGATGCCACTACAGACCCCAGGAAGATGACAGCAGACCAGGAACCAGCCAGGATGATCCATACAAGAACCAGGACATATATAGAAAAAAAAGGAAATTGTCGCTTCAGTGCAGAGGAGCAGGAAATCCTGGTTAAAGAGGTAACGGAACACCAGCACCAACTGTTCATCACCTCTAAGTTGCCAATCAGTAGGAGAGAGGCCATATGGCAACAAATTGTTGACAAGATCAACAGTGTGGCTGAAGTACGCAGGACAGTCACCGAGTGTAAGAAACGCTGGCATGACTGCAAACGTAGGACAAAGGAAAAAATGGCCAGGAACAGGAAGGCAGCACTGCAGACTGGAGATGGGAGTCCAGCACACCAGGAGGCCCTGGACCACATGGAGGAGATGGTCGCAGCCGTCATCTCTGAGGAGATTGTCACAGGGATTCAAGGACAGGACAGTGCAGACTACCACGAGACAACACACATGCAGGGTAAGTTGCATGGGGATTTAAAATACAATAATGTTGACTGTAAGCAGGGGGGAAATACCTACTACACATTGCATGTAAGTCAGCATATACATGGAGTGGCATGGGTAAAGGGGTATGGCAGGGGGGCATGCCCTGCACATACAGAAGCTGGGGCACAACATAACACAACACCAACAACAGTCCCATGGGGGCATCCTGTCATGACAACAATGGAGCTAAGGGAAAGCCTCGACAGGAGGGAAGGCCACTACGTCAAACTTCCATCCTGGCACTCGTCAGCCAAAATATCTCCTACATTAACTAGGGCCCTATCAGCAATCCTCTAGCCAAAACAACAACTGCAATGTAACTGCAACAACAGTTGACACTAACACCTCTGATCTCTGTGCAGCTATAGTAGCCAATGGCAGTAACCTCCCCATGGAACATACATACCTAAATTAGGGGGTGATGATGACATCTGCAACAATCTCCTGAAACAAGACAAAGGCCCCAGTACACTCATATGTCAATGCCCATAGTTGTCACATACATCAGCCAAAGTAAACAGCAATAGGAGCGACACAGCACTAAGGACACACACATGCTGCATATGTCAGGGTCCTTCACGTGCCTGGCTAACAAGGCAACATCACAAATGTCATACTGCTCAGACAACAGCATTGAGGAGGGGACACATGCAACTGGTCAATGAAATACACCTGCACAGTCAGAGGACCAAATAGGACATTGATACGATAAACAGGGCAATCCAATGTAACACACATTACCCAACATCAGCAGGGCACATTAACAATGTCTACATCCATATCACATCATAACATTGCCATGCATAGGATATGCCACATGTCAATTACATTTAAGTCAATGTGAACAATCAGGGATTGGGGCAGGTCCTGAGAGGCAAGTGTGCTGCCAGGGCAATCAGAACACCCACAGCCAGTGAAAGGTCTCACCATAAGAATGGTTATACACGGAGGGTCGAGTAGGACAAAAAGATGGCTATTCCCTATTTGGTACAAAGCAACACCTAGAGGCGATTAGGCAGACAAGTCTGATAACTCAATATCATACATGTGACACACAGGTGGGCCATAGGCCTATAACAATGCCCATATGAAGGGCAGCAGATACCAATACCAAACAAGATCACAAAGTAAATTCATCAAAAGGCTGGCATGTTACGTAAAAATTGTCACAATACAGACACACTAATTGTACCCTGTTTCATTGCAGAGGAACATGGATCTCCTGCCGATATGCCTGTCCCTGATTTCCCTGATGACATGGATGACGAGTTGCAATTTGCGAGTCGCTGTGACTCACAAATTGCAAGTCGCAAAATATTGTTTTGCTACATCTGGCCCTATAACTTGTGACCTAAGGTAACTATAAGTCGCGCCCCCACCAAGCATAGTTTTCTCACCAATAATTTCACTGCAAATGTTGTTGTGATATTATCAATGATGTCATAGAAGATGTCATGAGTGATGTAATGTGGGGTAATTAGCAGTGCATGGCGAGGGCATGAGTTATAGTTACTTATATACGTACCTATATGTAGAAAATGTAATTGAAGGTCTGCTGACTGTAGTCCTGCATGTGAAGAACAACAGTGATGAAGTGCATGCTGGGGAGGTGGTCAGGCCTGAGCGTGAGGCCGATATTGGTGGAAGAAAACTTGTGATATTGGCAGACTCTGGTTCCCCATTTACCATGATCGAGAACAAGTTGTGGGATGACAACTTTCCCAATGAGAAATTACTTTCTCCAGATATCAACTCTGTTAGTTATGGTGACACACACATTGATGTGGTGGGTTACGTCGTAAAAAGGATCGAGTTCAAGGATAGGGAAACCATTGGGAAGATCTTTGTGGCCAAAAGAGGGGATAACCTCTTAGATTAGAGGCATCAAAAAGATATGGTGATTATCTTAAATGCCAATGCAAGGAATGCACATGACCAAGTCATGCTGATTGATGAGTGTGGAGGAGGGGAACATTTTTACAAAGAGTTTCTGGAGGCATTCAGGGGTAAGTTGTGGCAACTCAATATGCTGCTTAAACCGTTGAAGGAAGAGTTGGACAGGTTATTGGGCTTGAAGGTTATCAAAGAGATTGAATCATCTGAGTGGTGGCACCAGTGGTTTTGGCACCCAAGGATGGAGGGAATCCATTGGGACATGTGTAGACTTGAGGGGTTTCAATAAGTGGACTTGGGTAGACCTCCAACCACGCCCCAACATCTCAAAATCTATTACGATGTTGAAGAGAGCTGCCGATGCGCAGAGGGAATCATGATCGCCACGATTTTTAATTAACCTTGCCCCAATTAAAGATAGCAGCCACACGTCATGCACAATTACATCAGCATCATGACGAGGCCGTCCTTCTGTCAAAAGTCTTGTCACTGAGCGTGCTGGATTGTGCAGACTCCAGGAAATCTGTTGTTGATCTAATCATGTCTCCAATGAGTTGGATCATGCAGACGCCAGTGCAAGGAAAACAGCTGTTGAGCTCCTTGTTCCTCCAGTGAGTGTACCGTGATGGCACCAGGAGTACAGTCAGCTAAAATCACTCAATTTTAAGGTAAACATTCCTCAGTCAGACCTTCCTTCCAGTGCTGTAATTTTCCGATTAAGGCCTCCTTTCAGTGTTCTCTTCTGTGGATGCTAGGACTTAAGTTTAGTTCAAAACACATAGTAGTCCATATGAAAATTCACTCATGGCTCCTTAGGGGAATTGGTGGTGTGTACTTGTCCCCCAAGCTTGTCACTCATCTCCAGTGTAAAAAGCCAAAATCAATATAGATTTCATGAAGTATTTATTGGATGAATCGTACACCTCAAAGGACGTCAGCCTGTCAGTGCAGCTCCCAGTCTCCAGCTGACACTTAACGGAACTACATTTCTATGGTGTTGGAGTGTGTCTTTTAAAATTAATATTAATATGAAAAGCTTGCAATATACTGTGTAATGAAACTGCATAGAAAATGTGTTAACATAAAAAATAATGCACATGTTTGAAATGTGCCCAAGGGGAGTGGCCACCAATGTATACGAAGACTAATGAAACTTATTAATGATTAATTAATTATGTACTAATGTTTGAATTTGTATTAGCATAACAGAATTAGAGTTATGTATTAGGGTTTTGCTAAATTAATTACTAGGCCTTAGTTAGCAAGGGTCTGGGCCTAGCTGCCTGGTCTCATAATAAACTGTGTTTTTCCTAACGTGCAATGTGCTGTCTTCCTGAAGCACACGAAACTGTACTTTTCCAGAAGCTAGAGATGTGTGTGTAGCCATAGTAAATTATTTCTCATTGGACCTGACTTGCTCAAGGAGACATTCTTGCTGAATGCAACAGTGTAATTTGTAACAGGTGCAAGGCTGCCTGGAGTACTGACTGGAGCGTAAAGTGTAACTTTTCTTACCTGACATTCCACCTGATAACGCGTCCAGCCCTTATAAATTACCTGTACCTGGACACGTTGGAGGTCGGTGAACCTTTTTAGCCGAGTTGGGCTCTCCTCATCCTTGAATAGTCGGGTCACTTAAATCAATAATCAATAACTTTTGTAACCGATAACCAATACTCAATTAATAGGTCGAAATAACATATTAGGAATCAATAACAGTTGGTATTTTGACGCACCATGACCTTTCAGTCATGAATAACCACACCGGTTTATTAAAAGTTAGTGAATTTATTTCCCTATATTAACAAAGCTAGCACAATGTATATAAGTCTCAAAACCAAATGATATATGTATACGAACATTACTAGCTGTCCATAACGGCGGAAGAAACGCAATCTACGCAAAATCTGAATTATGATACATTCAGTTATGGCAATGCAAATCACTAATATGAGTAACTGTATTTGACTAATCTCGTACATTGGTCAGCATAACAAGACTTCAATTCGACATGGTGCATCAAGTTCATACCTCGACTAACCTCTAATTAGCATTAGCATGTGGGGCTTCATGCAAAACGAATTTAGTCAACACAAATTTGGAAAACTTCTAGGTTGGGCCCTATCAAAATAGCAGTTGGTACCTAAAAGGAAAAACACAATGCATAATACAATTATCCTTTCATATTTACCAATTACATTCAGCATTCAAGAAAGTCTTCGTCCTTCAGGTACCGGTTCGACAGCATGGGGCAGAATTTCAAAAGGGCAAAGTTAAGGGCAAGTTTCCTTGCAGCAGCAAGGAGAATGGGCAAGGTTACTGCATGGGCAAGACGGGGCAAATTAAGGTTAAAGTCTCTAGGGTGAGAATTCTCAAAGTCTCTTTCTCAGTAATAGAGAAAAGGGCATCAGGATGTCGTCTAAGATGGCGTCTGGCGTTTGGCTTCAAAGATGGCATCAAGGAAAAATGGCTGACTTTCCTTTGTCCGGTGGGTTTAAGTAAGAAACATTCCAAATTCTGCAGGGTCTTCCATTGAAGGGTTCATAGGGTAGCTTCAAATTGACCAATGAAAAATGTCTTTCTACAAGTACTCTTTTATGCATACATTGTCCTTGGAGCCTTGGAACGCAAGCTGCAACATGGTTTGCCAATTAGTTTGATAACTGTACCCTCATTGTCCGCACCTGCAGACTGACCTTGGATCAGAGGGGATGAAACCGGCCTGGCACGAAACCTTGGAGATAAGTGTATTAGTCATCTCTACTGGAAAAATACAACTTTAAGCAAGAATATATGGTACATTAGTTCAAGGAAAAGCCACACAGTCAGAATTTGAGACCAGGCAACTAGGCCAAAGCCTCTACTAAATTTAAGCTAAGCACAAACAGTTTTAATAAGAAATCATGGCACACATTTACAGTTATGACGAATTACTACACTTTTCAATTCTTCATGATTAATAAAGCACGTTTATAATATTGACGAACTACTCCGAGGGCACAATTTCCCTCGTACATTATTTTCTTTACTAAAATCACACTACATTACACGATTTTGGCTATATGATATGTGAATATATGTAGGACCCTGTTTTTCTGCGTCATCAATCCCTCCTCTGATGACTAATTACGTCATCACATCAAATCTTCCCACAAATTTTATCCCATTAACATTCTGTTTAGTAATTTGGCATTTCAGTTAATTCCCTCTTTCTTTTGGTTCCCTTTGATTTTTCTCTGTATATTTCTATTTTGTTTTCTATTTTCTCTTCTCTTTTCCTTTCGTTCCTTGCTTTCAACATTTTGATAGCTTTCCATATTCCCCAAATGCCTAATACACAAATTAATATTATTAATATTCCCTTTATTATTTTCAGTAATAATCCGTTCCAAACGTTGCTGAGCCAATTTCCCACCGAAGCAAATCCTTTTCCAACCTTCTCCCATACTCCTGGTTCTTTCAATTCCTTTAAATCTGTACTTTCGTTAGTTAAGTTAGTAAGCATCTTTCTAATTCGCCCACTGCTGTCTGGTATATATGTACAACAGTGACGAGTACCAAGCATTTTGCAAACGCCGCCATCCTTTGCTAAAAGAATGCCTAAGGCAAGCCGATTTTGAAGAGCCATAGCTCTTTCTGCAGAAAGTTCAGCATCCATCAGGATTATAGCTCCTGAGAATTTTGTCAGCATGTTATCCACAATAGTAGACAACTTTCGTATTTTGATTGAATTCAATATGACTCCCACTGAAGGAATCAAAGCTCCAAATATATCTCCTACCACACCAGTGGCTGTCTCTCTCTTCTGAACATGATGTGATTCAGACAGCTTTGGAAATTTCTTTAAGTCGTCTAGTTGATAAATCTTTGGGAACACTATTCCCAAATAACATCTCCCATACCATCCTTTAGGAAGACGATAATAGGCGTTAAGTCCACAAATGTAATATATCCCTGGAACAACTGGGTCTTGTCCATTCAGCATGAACGTCCATTTAGGTTGAAACAAAAACGTGTGTTTACATTCACTCGTTCCCACAAAAACTGTCTCATAATATGATTTATGTCTATGTTTACAGAATCTCCCTATGTGTAATGTATCTAAAGCTATTTTCCCTTGTGTCTTTATCGCAGCAAAAGCATAGTTATCTACAGATGTCCTTTTGTGTAATTCCCTTTCCAATTCCTCCTTCATTTCTTTCCTCCTATCGTCAGTGCGGTCTAAAAAGTTTATCTCCAGCGGTGAAAGCAAGCATGTAAGGTTCTCTCTATGTGCGTGAGCTGTGTGAAAAGGTGACCACGGCTCAAAGAAGTCCCTCATCAATTTTATATAATAATCTCTGGCTACTTTACTCAGGTACTCGATTATGGGGACATATGCAAATGTAACATCATAATTAGAGTAAAAATAATGAATGTACTGCTGACCATAAAATCTGGACATTATTATACTACATGTAATTCCATACGTAAGAGGCATGCTATGATACGTCACCCCTTCCACTACTGAGGTAGGTATTTGTGTGCACACATAACAATCTTTCGCATCCATGGTCTCAACATACTCACTCAACAAGAGATAGAAAACATTAGACGAAAGTTCCTTTTTATCATCCAGATGCCTTTCATCTTGTTTGAGTCTCTTTAAAGCTGTTAGTTCAGTAGTAGTAGCAGGTCTAGAAGTATAAGCATCATTCGTCCCTCTCTCATCCTTTCCATGCATTCCAAGAACTATTGCTACAATTATTAGTACGCATGCAGTTATTAGACCTATACACATGTATTTACAACACCTTATTTTATGCCCCTGTGTAGTGTAGCCTGCCATGATCTATATAGAATCAGAAAGTTGAAGACACTTTATCAAATTGGATTTGCGGATATATACAAAGCTGAACGAGTTCAATGTTCACACAGTTTTCTTTAGCAGCTTCGTCTTTTATCGGTTAGCAGCTTTGTCTCAAAATCAGTTTCAAAGTCAATCAAGTTTAGCAATGTCTTAGCCGGTTTTAAAAGTCAATCAGGTTATCAATGTCTTATTCGATACAATGCGTGGAGTTTCACTTCTCAAGTGCCAAAGTGAAGTTCTACCTCTTCGTTCTCGAGACTGAGGGATACAAATTCATCTGACCAATCGTTAGCGGCTATGTATGCCCACTCCGGACCAGAATACCTTCTGCTCGGTATTCTTTTTCTTTTCAATTTTGCATCTCCCTTTGATTCTCTCTCGCGGGTGCTTTCTTCCTTGGTCAGGTCTTCCTCTTCACTTGGTGTTGCTATTGCGACAGACACTTCTTTTCTCTTTCAACTTTGGCTCTTCATTCTCATTCGGTATTTCTTTAGTCCTTAGTTTCACTGGTGATATACTTTGCCTCCGTTTCGCACTGTTTTCACCTGAGGGACCTGCAACTGGTTCCAGAAGGGGTTGAGCGATTTCACTTTGTCCCTCCTCTTTTATTTCCTCCAGGAGGTCGATCAGATTTTCCTTTTCTTTTCCTGTATCGTCCGCTTCTGGGAAAGCCCTCCTCTGATCAGGCTCTCCTGCTTCTTCACTTGTTGCAGGCTCTTTGTCACCCTCAGGGTCTCCGTCACTCTCGGATGTCTCTCCTCCGTTCTCCTCAAATGGATCGGCTGTTTCTTCCTCAGAGAGTATCTCTCCCTCCTCTAATTCTGCTTGTTCACCTCTAGGTTCTCGTTGCTTTGTCTCGGTGCCTGATACTTTCTTGTCAGTCACTGGTGATTTCAGTGCTTCAGCTTCCTCTTCTGTGGGGCACGTCACCCTTTTCGTGTGACTGGCGTGAATCCAGTTGGGAACTCCCGCACACTTCACAGCTGTAGTAGTCGTCAGAATCACTTGGAAAGGCCCTTTCCAATGAGGTTCCAGACACGACTTCCTCACGTGCTTCTTTATCACGACCCAGTCGCCTGCTTTCAGGGCGTGTCCTGGACCTTGGATCGGTGGCAAGGTGGTTGCCTCCACCTGGTGAGAAAAAGAGCGCACCACATCAGCTAGACCTTTGCAGTAGTCCAACACCATATCATCTGTAATATTCAAAAGAGCATTTGCTGGAACTGCTGGAAGTCTCATGGCCCTGCCCATGAGGATCTCGTGCGGGGACAGTCCAGTTTTCCTATCAGGGGTGTTTCTCATAGACATTAATACCAGGGGCAATGCGTCAGGCCATTTCAAGTTTGTTGATGCACATATTTTCGCCATCCTTGACTTCAATGTGCCATTCATTTGCTCCACTAGACCTGAGGCTTCAGGGCGGTAGCTACAATGCAACTTTTGCTCAATGTTCAGCGCTGCACACAGTAATTTTATTACCTCGTTATTGAAGTGACTTCCCCTATCTGATTCTAAAGAGATCGGAAATCCGAAACGTGGTATTAGTTCCCTCAAGAGTAATCTGGCAACTGTGAGACTGTCATTTCTACGTGTGGGGTATGCTTCAATCCAGTGACTAAAAATACACACAATCACCAACACATACTTCAAGCCTCCATGCACAGGCATTTCAATAAAATCCATTTGCATCCTGCTGAATGGACCTCCAGCTCTCCCAATGTGGCTCAAATTTACTACTGTTCCTTTCCCCGCGTTCATTTGTTGACAAATGACGCAACAGTGGCAAACTGCTTCAGCAACTTGACGGAATTTGGGGTTAAACCAATCAGTTTTGAATAGCCTGACCATGGCGTCCCTTCCAAGATGAGCCTGTCCATGGTAGAACCTGGCCAATTGTGTCAACAGGCTGTTAGGCAGAACCAATTTCCCTTCACTTGAGACCCACAAATCATCTGGTTTCTTTACACATTGCAATTTACTCCATGAGAGTTTCTCATCTCCACTAACGTCGTTCTGTAAAGACTTCAATTCATCTATTGTATCTACAACCTTTAGAGCAAAGGCTTCGCTTGGTTCAAGTTCTGGCTCATTTATCAAGTTCCATTCGTCCCTGAGCAATATACAGTTCAATGCGCAAAACCTTGCGACTTGATCTGCAAACCCATTTCCCAAAGAAACATAGTCTTGTGATTTTGAGTGTGCACTGCATTTTACCACTGCTACTTCTCCTGGCAACTGAATGGCATGTAACAACTCTCTTATTCTTTCACCATTTTTCACTGGTGATCCTGAAGAAGTCATGTAGCCTCTCTGTGACCACAATTGTCCAAAGTCATGCACTATTCCAAATCCGTACTGGCTGTCAGTATAAATGGTGACTTTCATCAATGCGGAAAGTTGGCAAGCTCTAGTAAGTGCTACCAATTCCGCTACTTGTGCGGAGTAAACTCCTTGAAGCCAAGATGCTTCCAGAACACCTGTTATCGTACATACAGCATATCCTGCTTCAATATTCCCAGTGCATCTCTTAAACATGAACCATCGACAAAAAGGACTTGATCATTTTCTTCCAACCGGGTGTCTTTAATATCAGGTCTTGGTTTTGTACAAAATTCAGTCACCTGAAGACAGTCGTGCTCGACGTCTTCAGCGTTCTCAATTTTGACATTCTCACTGGGAAACAAGGTTGCTGGATTCAACGTAGTGCACCTTTTCACCTGCACATTTGGTGAACCCAAAATTATTGTCTCGTACCTTGTAAGCCTAGCACCAGTCATGTGCTGTGTTCAAGAACGTGTCAAAAGTATCTCCACTGAGTGAGGGACCATGACTGTTAAAGGATGTCCCATCACTATTCCTTCACTCTGGGTTAGGCTGATACCAACTGCTGCTACGGCACGCAAGTACCCTGGCAGTGCTGCTGCGACCGGATCCAAAGTAGCTGAAAAATATGCTACTGGTCTATTAACGCCACCATGGGCTTGAGTCAAGACAGACAAGGAACATGCATCACATTCATGACAAAACAATGTGAAAGGCTTTGTGTAATCAGGCCTACCTAACGCTGGAGCCCTGCACATGCATTCCTTTAATTCAATAAAAGCATCCATCTCATCTCCCTTCAACTCTATTTCATCCAACGCATCTTTCTGGGTCAGTTTCAATAAAGGTTTTGCTAGAGTCGAGAAATTGGGAATCCACTGGCGACAATAGCTCACCATTCCCAAAAACTTCCTCACCTCTCTTCTCGTCTTCGGTGGACTCATCTGAAGTACACTTGTTATTTTTTCTTTCATAATTCTTCGCAACCCTTTCTCTATTTGGTGACCCAAATATTTCACTTTATTCTGGCAGAATTGTAATTTCGAAGGGGACACTTTGTGTCCGTTCCTTCCCAAATGGTTCAATAGGGCAATGGTATCTGCTGTACAGTCACTTTGGGCCATATTTATACTTTTTGACGCAAAGCTGCGCCGCCGCAGTTTTGCATCAAAAATGTAACCGCCGGCTAACGCCATTTCGATGCGCCGTGCGGGCGTCAAATTTATACTTTGACGCACGGCGGCGCAATCAACAGGTGGGAGTCATTTTTTTTTACGCACATCGTGGCATCAAGTCGTAAAGGAAAATGACGTTAACGCGACGTAAATGACTGTGGGTCGATTTACGACACCGCAACCCGGATATGCGCCGTTTTATTTGACGCAATAGCGTCAAAAATACCCGCGAACACTGCCCTTTCAGCAGAGGAGAGCCAAAATGGATCCCAGATGCCACTACAGACCCCAGGAAGATGACAGCAGACCAGGAACCAGCCAGGATGATCCATACAAGAACCAGGACATATATAGAAAAAAAAGGAAAGTGTCGCTTCAGTGCAGAGGAGCAGGAAATCCTGGTTAAAGAGGTAACGGAACACCAGCACCAACTGTTCATCACCTCTAAGTTGCCAATCAGTAGGAGAGAGGCCATATGGCAACAAATTGTTGACAAGATCAACAGTGTGGCTGAAGTACGCAGGACAGTCACCGAGTGTAAGAAACGCTGGCATGACTGCAAACGTAGGACAAAGGAAAAAATGGCCAGGAACAGGAAGGCAGCACTGCAGACTGGAGATGGGAGTCCAGCACACCAGGAGGCCCTGGACCACATGGAGGAGATGGTCGCAGCCGTCATCTCTGAGGAGATTGTCACAGGGATTCAAGGACAGGACAGTGCAGACTACCACGAGACAACACACATGCAGGGTAAGTTGCATGGGGATTTAAAATACAATAATGTTGACTGTAAGCAGGGGGGAAATACCTACTACACATTGCATGTAAGTCAGCATATACATGGAGTGGCATGGGTAAAGGGGTATGGCAGGGGGGCATGCCCTGCACATACAGAAGCTGGGGCACAACATAACACAACACCAACAACAGTCCCATGGGGGCATCCTGTCATGACAACAATGGAGCTAAGGGAAAGCCTCGACAGGAGGGAAGGCCACTACGTCAAACTTCCATCCTGGCACTCGTCAGCCAAAATATCTCCTACATTAACTAGGGCCCTATCAGCAATCCTCTAGCCAAAACAACAACTGCAATGTAACTGCAACAACAGTTGACACTAACACCTCTGATCTCTGTGCAGCTATAGTAGCCAATGGCAGTAACCTCCCCATGGAACATACATACCTAAATTAGGGGGTGATGATGACATCTGCAACAATCTCCTGAAACAAGACAAAGGCCCCAGTACACTCATATGTCAATGCCCATAGTTGTCACATACATCAGCCAAAGTAAACAGCAATAGGAGCGACACAGCACTAAGGACACACACATGCTGCATATGTCAGGGTCCTTCACGTGCCTGGCTAACAAGGCAACATCACAAATGTCATACTGCTCAGACAACAGCATTGAGGAGGGGACACATGCAACTGGTCAATGAAATACACCTGCACAGTCAGAGGACCAAATAGGACATTGATACGATAAACAGGGCAATCCAATGTAACACACATTACCCAACATCAGCAGGGCACATTAACAATGTCTACATCCATATCACATCATAACATTGCCATGCATAGGATATGCCACATGTCAATTACATTTAAGTCAATGTGAACAATCAGGGATTGGGGCAGGTCCTGAGAGGCAAGTGTGCTGCCAGGGCAATCAGAACACCCACAGCCAGTGAAAGGTCTCACCATAAGAATGGTTATACACGGAGGGTCGAGTAGGACAAAAAGATGGCTATTCCCTATTTGGTACAAAGCAACACCTAGAGGCGATTAGGCAGACAAGTCTGATAACTCAATATCATACATGTGACACACAGGTGGGCCATAGGCCTATAACAATGCCCATATGAAGGGCAGCAGATACCAATACCAAACAAGATCACAAAGTAAATTCATCAAAAGGCTGGCATGTTACGTAAAAATTGTCACAATACAGACACACTAATTGTACCCTGTTTCATTGCAGAGGAACATGGATCTCCTGCCGATATGCCTGTCCCTGATTTCCCTGATGACATGGATGACGAGTTGCAATTTGCGAGTCGCTGTGACTCACAAATTGCAAGTCGCAAAATATTGTTTTGCTACATCTGGCCCTATAACTTGTGACCTAAGGTAACTATAAGTCGCGCCCCCACCAAGCATAGTTTTCTCACCAATAATTTCACTGCAAATGTTGTTGTGATATTATCAATGATGTCATAGAAGATGTCATGAGTGATGTAATGTGGGGTAATTAGCAGTGCATGGCGAGGGCATGAGTTATAGTTACTTATATACGTACCTATATGTAGAAAATGTAATTGAAGGTCTGCTGACTGTAGTCCTGCATGTGAAGAACAACAGTGATGAAGTGCATGCTGGGGAGGTGGTCAGGCCTGAGCGTGAGGCCGATATTGGTGGAAGAAAACTTGTGATATTGGCAGACTCTGGTTCCCCATTTACCATGATCGAGAACAAGTTGTGGGATGACAACTTTCCCAATGAGAAATTACTTTCTCCAGATATCAACTCTGTTAGTTATGGTGACACACACATTGATGTGGTGGGTTACGTCGTAAAAAGGATCGAGTTCAAGGATAGGGAAACCATTGGGAAGATCTTTGTGGCCAAAAGAGGGGATAACCTCTTAGATTAGAGGCATCAAAAAGATATGGTGATTATCTTAAATGCCAATGCAAGGAATGCACATGACCAAGTCATGCTGATTGATGAGTGTGGAGGAGGGGAACATTTTTACAAAGAGTTTCTGGAGGCATTCAGGGGTAAGTTGTGGCAACTCAATATGCTGCTTAAACCGTTGAAGGAAGAGTTGGACAGGTTATTGGGCTTGAAGGTTATCAAAGAGATTGAATCATCTGAGTGGTGGCACCAGTGGTTTTGGCACCCAAGGATGGAGGGAATCCATTGGGACATGTGTAGACTTGAGGGGTTTCAATAAGTGGATTTGGGTAGACCTCCAACCACGCCCCAACATCTCAAAATCTATTACGATGTTGAAGAGAGCTGCCGATGCGCAGAGGGAATCATGATCGCCACGATTTTTAATTAACCTTGCCCCAATTAAAGATAGCAGCCACACGTCATGCACAATTACATCAGCATCATGACGAGGCCGTCCTTCTGTCAAAAGTCTTGTCACTGAGCGTGCTGGATTGTGCAGACTCCAGGAAATCTGTTGTTGATCTAATCATGTCTCCAATGAGTTGGATCATGCAGACGCCAGTGCAAGGAAAACAGCTGTTGAGCTCCTTGTTCCTCCAGTGAGTGTACCGTGATGGCACCAGGAGTACAGTCAGCTAAAATCACTCAATTTTAAGGTAAACATTCCTCAGTCAGACCTTCCTTCCAGTGCTGTAATTTTCCGATTAAGGCCTCCTTTCAGTGTTCTCTTCTGTGGATGCTAGGACTTAAGTTTAGTTCAAAACACATAGTAGTCCATATGAAAATTCACTCATGGCTCCTTAGGGGAATTGGTGGTGTGTACTTGTCCCCCAAGCTTGTCACTCATCTCCAGTGTAAAAAGCCAAAATCAATATAGATTTCATGAAGTATTTATTGGATGAATCGTACACCTCAAAGGACGTCAGCCTGTCAGTGCAGCTCCCAGTCTCCAGCTGACACTTAACGGAACTACATTTCTATGGTGTTGGAGTGTGTCTTTTAAAATTAATATTAATATGAAAAGCTTGCAATATACTGTGTAATGAAACTGCATAGAAAATGTGTTAACATAAAAAATAATGCACATGTTTGAAATGTGCCCAAGGGGAGTGGCCACCAATGTATACGAAGACTAATGAAACTTATTAATGATTAATTAATTATGTACTAATGTTTGAATTTGTATTAGCATAACAGAATTAGAGTTATGTATTAGGGTTTTGCTAAATTAATTACTAGGCCTTAGTTAGCAAGGGTCTGGGCCTAGCTGCCTGGTCTCATATTAAACTGTGTTTTTCCTAACGTGCAATGTGCTGTCTTCCTGAAGCACACAAAACTGTACTTTTCCAGAAGCTAGAGATGTGTGTGTAGCCATAGTAAATTATTTCTCATTGGACCTGACTTGCTCAAGGAGACATTCTTGCTGAATGCAACAGTGTAATTTGTAACAGGTGCAAGGCTGCCTGGAGTACTGACTGGAGCGTAAAGTGTAACTTTTCTTACCTGACATTCCACCTGATAACGCGTCCAGCCCTTATAAATTACCTGTACCTGGACACGTTGGAGGTCGGTGAACCTTTTTAGCCGAGTTGGGCTCTCCTCATCCTTGAATAGTCGGGTCACTTAAATCAATAATCAATAACTTTTGTAACCGATAACCAATACTCAATTAATAGGTCGAAATAACATATTAGGAATCAATAACAGTTGGTATTTTGACGCACCATGACCTTTCAGTCATGAATAACCACACCGGTTTATTAAAAGTTAGTGAATTTATTTCCCTATATTAACAAAGCTAGCACAATGTATATAAGTCTCAAAACCAAATGATATATGTATACGAACATTACTAGCTGTCCATAACGGCGGAAGAAACGCAATCTACGCAAAATCTGAATTATGATACATTCAGTTATGGCAATGCAAATCACTAATATGAGTAACTGTATTTGACTAATCTCGTACATTGGTCAGCATAACAAGACTTCAATTCGACATGGTGCATCAAGTTCATACCTCGACTAACCTCTAATTAGCATTAGCATGTGGGGCTTCATGCAAAACGAATTTAGTCAACACAAATTTGGAAAACTTCTAGGTTGGGCCCTATCAAAATAGCAGTTGGTACCTAAAAGGAAAAACACAATGCATAATACAATTATCCTTTCATATTTACCAATTACATTCAGCATTCAAGAAAGTCTTCGTCCTTCAGGTACCGGTTCGACAGCATGGGGCAGAATTTCAAAAGGGCAAAGTTAAGGGCAAGTTTCCTTGCAGCAGCAAGGAGAATGGGCAAGGTTACTGCATGGGCAAGACGGGGCAAATTAAGGTTAAAGTCTCTAGGGTGAGAATTCTCAAAGTCTCTTTCTCAGTAATAGAGAAAAGGGCATCAGGATGTCGTCTAAGATGGCGTCTGGCGTTTGGCTTCAAAGATGGCATCAAGGAAAAATGGCTGACTTCCCTTTGTCCGGTGGGTTTAAGTAAGAAACATTCCAAATTCTGCAGGGTCTTCCATTGAAGGGTTCATAGGGTAGCTTCAAATTGACCAATGAAAAATGTCTTTCTACAAGTACTCTTTTATGCATACATTGTCCTTGGAGCCTTGGAACGCAAGCTGCAACATGGTTTGCCAATTAGTTTGATAACTGTACCCTCATTGTCCGCACCTGCAGACTGACCTTGGATCAGAGGGGATGAAACCGGCCTAGCACGAAACCTTGGAGATAAGTGTATTAGTCATCTCTACTGGAAAAATACAACTTTAAGCAAGAATATATGGTACATTAGTTCAAGGAAAAGCCACACAGTCAGAATTTGAGACCAGGCAACTAGGCCAAAGCCTCTACTAAATTTAAGCTAAGCACAAACAGTTTTAATAAGAAATCATGGCACACATTTACAGTTATGACGAATTACTACACTTTTCAATTCTTCATGATTAATAAAGCACGTTTATAATATTGACGAACTACTCCGAGGGCACAATTTCCCTCGTACATTATTTTCTTTACTAAAATCACACTACATTACACGATTTTGGCTATATGATATGTGAATATATGTAGGACCCTGTTTTTCTGCGTCATCAATCCCTCCTCTGATGACTAATTACGTCATCACATCAAATCTTCCCACAAATTTTATCCCATTAAAATTCTGTTTAGTAATTTGGCATTTCAGTTAATTCCCTCTTTCTTTTGGTTCCCTTTGATTTTTCTCTGTATATTTCTATTTTGTTTTCTATTTTCTCTTCTCTTTTCCTTTCGTTCCTTGCTTTCAACATTTTGATAGCTTTCCATATTCCCCAAATGCCTAATACACAAATTAATATTATTAATATTCCCTTTATTATTTTCAGTAATAATCCGTTCCAAACGTTGCTGAGCCAATTTCCCACCGAAGCAAATCCTTTTCCAACCTTCTCCCATACTCCTGGTTCTTTCAATTCCTTTAAATCTGTACTTTCGTTAGTTAAGTTAGTAAGCATCTTTCTAATTCGCCCACTGCTGTCTGGTATATATGTACAACAGTGACGAGTACCAAGCATTTTGCAAACGCCGCCATCCTTTGCTAAAAGAATGTCTAAGGCAAGCCGATTTTGAAGAGCCATAGCTCTTTCTGCAGAAAGTTCAGCATCCATCAGGATTATAGCTCCTGAGAATTTTGTCAGCATGTTATCCACAATAGTAGACAACTTTCGTATTTTGATTGAATTCAATATGACTCCCACTGAAGGAATCAAAGCTCCAAATATATCTCCTACCACACCAGTGGCTGTCTCTCTCTTCTGAACATGATGTGATTCAGACAGCTTTGGAAATTTCTTTAAGTCGTCTAGTTGATAAATCTTTGGGAACACTATTCCCAAATAACATCTCCCATACCATCCTTTAGGAAGACGATAATAGGCGTTAAGTCCACAAATGTAATATATCCCTGGAACAACTGGGTCTTGTCCATTCAGCATGAACGTCCATTTAGGTTGAAACAAAAACGTGTGTTTACATTCACTCGTTCCCACAAAAACTGTCTCATAATATGATTTATGTCTATGTTTACAGAATCTCCCTATGTGTAATGTATCTAAAGCTATTTTCCCTTGTGTCTTTATCGCAGCAAAAGCATAGTTATCTACAGATGTCCTTTTGTGTAATTCCCTTTCCAATTCCTCCTTCATTTCTTTCCTCCTATCGTCAGTGCGGTCTAAAAAGTTTATCTCCAGCGGTGAAAGCAAGCATGTAAGGTTCTCTCTATGTGCGTGAGCTGTGTGAAAAGGTGACCACGGCTCAAAGAAGTCCCTCATCAATTTTATATAATAATCTCTGGCTACTTTACTCAGGTACTCGATTATGGGGACATATGCAAATGTAACATCATAATTAGAGTAAAAATAATGAATGTACTGCTGACCATAAAATCTGGACATTATTATACTACATGTAATTCCATACGTAAGAGGCATGCTATGATACGTCACCCCTTCCACTACTGAGGTAGGTATTTGTGTGCACACATAACAATCTTTCGCATCCATGGTCTCAACATACTCACTCAACAAGAGATAGAAAACATTAGACGAAAGTTCCTTTTTATCATCCAGATGCCTTTCATCTTGTTTGAGTCTCTTTAAAGCTGTTAGTTCAGTAGTAGTAGCAGGTCTAGAAGTATAAGCATCATTCGTCCCTCTCTCATCCTTTCCATGCATTCCAAGAACTATTGCTACAATTATTAGTACGCATGCAGTTATTAGACCTATACACATGTATTTACAACACCTTATTTTATGCCCCTGTGTAGTGTAGCCTGCCATGATCTATATAGAATCAGAAAGTTGAAGACACTTTATCAAATTGGATTTGCGGATATATACAAAGCTGAACGAGTTCAATGTTCACACAGTTTTCTTTAGCAGCTTCGTCTTTTATCGGTTAGCAGCTTTGTCTCAAAATCAGTTTCAAAGTCAATCAAGTTTAGCAATGTCTTAGCCGGTTTTAAAAGTCAATCAGGTTATCAATGTCTTATTCGATACAATGCGTGGAGTTTCACTTCTCAAGTGCCAAAGTGAAGTTCTACCTCTTCGTTCTCGAGACTGAGGGATACAAATTCATCTGACCAATCGTTAGCGGCTATGTATGCCCACTCCGGACCAGAATACCTTCTGCTCGGTATTCTTTTTCTTTTCAATTTTGCATCTCCCTTTGATTCTCTCTCGCGGGTGCTTTCTTCCTTGGTCAGGTCTTCCTCTTCACTTGGTGTTGCTATTGCGACAGACACTTCTTTTCTCTTTCAACTTTGGCTCTTCATTCTCATTCGGTATTTCTTTAGTCCTTAGTTTCACTGGTGATATACTTTGCCTCCGTTTCGCACTGTTTTCACCTGAGGGACCTGCAACTGGTTCCAGAAGGGGTTGAGCGATTTCACTTTGTCCCTCCTCTTTTATTTCCTCCAGGAGGTCGATCAGATTTTCCTTTTCTTTTCCTGTATCGTCCGCTTCTGGGAAAGCCCTCCTCTGATCAGGCTCTCCTGCTTCTTCACTTGTTGCAGGCTCTTTGTCACCCTCAGGGTCTCCGTCACTCTCGGATGTCTCTCCTCCGTTCTCCTCAAATGGATCGGCTGTTTCTTCCTCAGAGAGTATCTCTCCCTCCTCTAATTCTGCTTGTTCACCTCTAGGTTCTCGTTGCTTTGTCTCGGTGCCTGATACTTTCTTGTCAGTCACTGGTGATTTCAGTGCTTCAGCTTCCTCTTCTGTGGGGCACGTCACCCTTTTCGTGTGACTGGCGTGAATCCAGTTGGGAACTCCCGCACACTTCACAGCTGTAGTAGTCGTCAGAATCACTTGGAAAGGCCCTTTCCAATGAGGTTCCAGACACGACTTCCTCACGTGCTTCTTTATCACGACCCAGTCGCCTGCTTTCAGGGCGTGTCCTGGACCTTGGATCGGTGGCAAGGTGGTTGCCTCCACCTGGTGAGAAAAAGAGCGCACCACATCAGCTAGACCTTTGCAGTAGTCCAACACCATATCATCTGTAATATTCAAAAGAGCATTTGCTGGAACTGCTGGAAGTCTCATGGCCCTGCCCATGAGGATCTCGTGCGGGGACAGTCCAGTTTTCCTATCAGGGGTGTTTCTCATAGACATTAATACCAGGGGCAATGCGTCAGGCCATTTCAAGTTTGTTGATGCACATATTTTCGCCATCCTTGACTTCAATGTGCCGTTCATTTGCTCCACTAGACCTGAGGCTTCAGGGCGGTAGCTACAATGCAACTTTTGCTCAATGTTCAGCGCTGCACACAGTAATTTTATTACCTCGTTATTGAAGTGACTTCCCCTATCTGATTCTAAAGAGATCGGAAATCCGAAACGTGGTATTGGTTCCCTCAAGAGTAATCTGGCAACTGTGAGACTGTCATTTCTACGTGTGGGGTATGCTTCAATCCAGTGACTAAAAATACACACAATCACCAACACATACTTCAAGCCTCCATGCACATGCATTTCAATAAAATCCATTTGCATCCTGCTGAATGGACCTCCAGCTCTCCCAATGTGGCTCAAATTTACTACTGTTCCTTTCCCCGCGTTCATTTGTTGACAAATGACGCAACGGTGGCAAACTGCTTCAGCAACTTGACGGAATTTGGGGTTAAACCAATCAGTTTTGAATAGCCTGACCATGGCGTCCCTTCCAAGATGAGCCTGTCCATGGTAGAACCTGGCCAATTGTGTCAACAGGCTGTTAGGCAGAACCAATTTCCCTTCACTTGAGACCCACAAATCATCTGGTTTCTTTACACATTGCAATTTACTCCATGAGAGTTTCTCATCTCCACTAACGTCGTTCTGTAAAGACTTCAATTCATCTATTGTATCTACAACCTTTAGAGCAAAGGCTTCGCTTGGTTCAAGTTCTGGCTCATTTATCAAGTTCCATTCGTCCCTGAGCAATATACAGTTCAATGCGCAAAACCTTGCGACTTGATCTGCATACCCATTTCCCAAAGAAACATAGTCTTGTGATTTTGAGTGTGCACTGCATTTTACCACTGCTACTTCTCCTGGCAACTGAATGGCATGTAACAACTCTCTTATTCTTTCACCATTTTTCACTGGTGATCCTGAAGAAGTCATGTAGCCTCTCTGTGACCACAATTGTCCAAAGTCATGCACTATTCCAAATCCGTACTGGCTGTCAGTATAAATGGTGACTTTCATCAATGCGGAAAGTTGGCAAGCTCTAGTAAGTGCTACCAATTCCGCTACTTGTGCGGAGTAAACTCCTTGAAGCCAAGATGCTTCCAGAACACCTGTTATCGTACATACAGCATATCCTGCTTCAATATTCCCAGTGCATCTCTTAAACATGAACCATCGACAAAAAGGACTTGATCATTTTCTTCCAACCGGGTGTCTTTAATATCAGGTCTTGGTTTTGTACAAAATTCAGTCACCTGAAGACAGTCGTGCTCGACGTCTTCAGCGTTCTCAATTTTGACATTCTCACTGGGAAACAAGGTTGCTGGATTCAACGTAGTGCACCTTTTCACCTGCACATTTGGTGAACCCAAAATTATTGTCTCGTACCTTGTAAGCCTAGCACCAGTCATGTGCTGTGTTCAAGAACGTGTCAAAAGTATCTCCACTGAGTGAGGGACCATGACTGTTAAAGGATGTCCCATCACTATTCCTTCACTCTGGGTTAGGCTGATACCAACTGCTGCTACGGCACGCAAGTACCCTGGCAGTGCTGCTGCGACCGGATCCAAAGTAGCTGAAAAATATGCTACTGGTCTATTAACGCCACCATGGGCTTGAGTCAAGACAGACAAGGAACATGCATCACATTCATGACAAAACAATGTGAAAGGCTTTGTGTAATCAGGCCTACCTAACGCTGGAGCCCTGCACATGCATTCCTTTAATTCAATAAAAGCATCCATCTCATCTCCCTTCAACTCTATTTCATCCAACGCATCTTTCTGGGTCAGTTTCAATAAAGGTTTTGCTAGAGTCGAGAAATTGGGAATCCACTGGCGACAATAGCTCACCATTCCCAAAAACTTCCTCACCTCTCTTCTCGTCTTCGGTGGACTCATCTGAAGTACACTTGTTATTTTTTCTTTCATAATTCTTCGCAACCCTTTCTCTATTTGGTGACCCAAATATTTCACTTTATTCTGGCAGAATTGTAATTTCGAAGGGGACACTTTGTGTCCGTTCCTTCCCAAATGGTTCAATAGGGCAATGGTATCTGCTGTACAGTCACTTTGGGCCATATTTATACTTTTTGACGCAAAGCTGCGCCGCCGCAGTTTTGCATCAAAAATGTAACCGCCGGCTAACGCCATTTCGATGCGCCGTGCGGGCGTCAAATTTATACTTTGACGCACGGCGGCGCAATCAACAGGTGGGAGTCATTTTTTTTTACGCACATCGTGGCATCAAGTCGTAAAGGAAAACGACGTTAACGCGACGTAAATGACTGTGGGTCGATTTACGACACCGCAACCCGGATATGCGCCGTTTTATTTGACGCAATAGCGTCAAAAATACCCGCGAACACTGCCCTTTCAGCAGAGGAGAGCCAAAATGGATCCCAGATGCCACTACAGACCCCAGGAAGATGACAGCAGACCAGGAACCAGCCAGGATGATCCATACAAGAACCAGGACATATATAGAAAAAAAAGGAAATTGTCGCTTCAGTGCAGAGGAGCAGGAAATCCTGGTTAAAGAGGTAACGGAACACCAGCACCAACTGTTCATCACCTCTAAGTTGCCAATCAGTAGGAGAGAGGCCATATGGCAACAAATTGTTGACAAGATCAACAGTGTGGCTGAAGTACGCAGGACAGTCACCGAGTGTAAGAAACGCTGGCATGACTGCAAACGTAGGACAAAGGAAAAAATGGCCAGGAACAGGAAGGCAGCACTGCAGACTGGAGATGGGAGTCCAGCACACCAGGAGGCCCTGGACCACATGGAGGAGATGGTCGCAGCCGTCATCTCTGAGGAGATTGTCACAGGGATTCAAGGACAGGACAGTGCAGACTACCACGAGACAACACACATGCAGGGTAAGTTGCATGGGGATTTAAAATACAATAATGTTGACTGTAAGCAGGGGGGAAATACCTACTACACATTGCATGTAAGTCAGCATATACATGGAGTGGCATGGGTAAAGGGGTATGGCAGGGGGGCATGCCCTGCACATACAGAAGCTGGGGCACAACATAACACAACACCAACAACAGTCCCATGGGGGCATCCTGTCATGACAACAATGGAGCTAAGGGAAAGCCTCGACAGGAGGGAAGGCCACTACGTCAAACTTCCATCCTGGCACTCGTCAGCCAAAATATCTCCTACATTAACTAGGGCCCTATCAGCAATCCTCTAGCCAAAACAACAACTGCAATGTAACTGCAACAACAGTTGACACTAACACCTCTGATCTCTGTGCAGCTATAGTAGCCAATGGCAGTAACCTCCCCATGGAACATACATACCTAAATTAGGGGGTGATGATGACATCTGCAACAATCTCCTGAAACAAGACAAAGGCCCCAGTACACTCATATGTCAATGCCCATAGTTGTCACATACATCAGCCAAAGTAAACAGCAATAGGAGCGACACAGCACTAAGGACACACACATGCTGCATATGTCAGGGTCCTTCACGTGCCTGGCTAACAAGGCAACATCACAAATGTCATACTGCTCAGACAACAGCATTGAGGAGGGGACACATGCAACTGGTCAATGAAATACACCTGCACAGTCAGAGGACCAAATAGGACATTGATACGATAAACAGGGCAATCCAATGTAACACACATTACCCAACATCAGCAGGGCACATTAACAATGTCTACATCCATATCACATCATAACATTGCCATGCATAGGATATGCCACATGTCAATTACATTTAAGTCAATGTGAACAATCAGGGATTGGGGCAGGTCCTGAGAGGCAAGTGTGCTGCCAGGGCAATCAGAACACCCACAGCCAGTGAAAGGTCTCACCATAAGAATGGTTATACACGGAGGGTCGAGTAGGACAAAAAGATGGCTATTCCCTATTTGGTACAAAGCAACACCTAGAGGCGATTAGGCAGACAAGTCTGATAACTCAATATCATACATGTGACACACAGGTGGGCCATAGGCCTATAACAATGCCCATATGAAGGGCAGCAGATACCAATACCAAACAAGATCACAAAGTAAATTCATCAAAAGGCTGGCATGTTACGTAAAAATTGTCACAATACAGACACACTAATTGTACCCTGTTTCATTGCAGAGGAACATGGATCTCCTGCCGATATGCCTGTCCCTGATTTCCCTGATGACATGGATGACGAGTTGCAATTTGCGAGTCGCTGTGACTCACAAATTGCAAGTCGCAAAATATTGTTTTGCTACATCTGGCCCATAACTTGTGACCTAAGGTAACTATAAGTCGCGCCCCCACCAAGCATAGTTTTCTCACCAATAATTTCACTGCAAATGTTGTTGTGATATTATCAATGATGTCATAGAAGATGTCATGAGTGATGTAATGTGGGGTAATTAGCAGTGCATGGCGAGGGCATGAGTTATAGTTACTTATATACGTACCTATATGTAGAAAATGTAATTGAAGGTCTGCTGACTGTAGTCCTGCATGTGAAGAACAACAGTGATGAAGTGCATGCTGGGGAGGTGGTCAGGCCTGAGCGTGAGGCCGATATTGGTGGAAGAAAACTTGTGATATTGGCAGACTCTGGTTCCCCATTTACCATGATCGAGAACAAGTTGTGGGATGACAACTTTCCCAATGAGAAATTACTTTCTCCAGATATCAACTCTGTTAGTTATGGTGACACACACATTGATGTGGTGGGTTACGTCGTAAAAAGGATCGAGTTCAAGGATAGGGAAACCATTGGGAAGATCTTTGTGGCCAAAAGAGGGGATAACCTCTTAGATTAGAGGCATCAAAAAGATATGGTGATTATCTTAAATGCCAATGCAAGGAATGCACATGACCAAGTCATGCTGATTGATGAGTGTGGAGGAGGGGAACATTTTTACAAAGAGTTTCTGGAGGCATTCAGGGGTAAGTTGTGGCAACTCAATATGCTGCTTAAACCGTTGAAGGAAGAGTTGGACAGGTTATTGGGCTTGAAGGTTATCAAAGAGATTGAATCATCTGAGTGGTGGCACCAGTGGTTTTGGCACCCAAGGATGGAGGGAATCCATTGGGACATGTGTAGACTTGAGGGGTTTCAATAAGTGGACTTGGGTAGACCTCCAACCACGCCCCAACATCTCAAAATCTATTACGATGTTGAAGAGAGCTGCCGATGCGCAGAGGGAATCATGATCGCCACGATTTTTAATTAACCTTGCCCCAATTAAAGATAGCAGCCACACGTCATGCACAATTACATCAGCATCATGACGAGGCCGTCCTTCTGTCAAAAGTCTTGTCACTGAGCGTGCTGGATTGTGCAGACTCCAGGAAATCTGTTGTTGATCTAATCATGTCTCCAATGAGTTGGATCATGCAGACGCCAGTGCAAGGAAAACAGCTGTTGAGCTCCTTGTTCCTCCAGTGAGTGTACCGTGATGGCACCAGGAGTACAGTCAGCTAAAATCACTCAATTTTAAGGTAAACATTCCTCAGTCAGACCTTCCTTCCAGTGCTGTAATTTTCCGATTAAGGCCTCCTTTCAGTGTTCTCTTCTGTGGATGCTAGGACTTAAGTTTAGTTCAAAACACATAGTAGTCCATATGAAAATTCACTCATGGCTCCTTAGGGGAATTGGTGGTGTGTACTTGTCCCCCAAGCTTGTCACTCATCTCCAGTGTAAAAAGCCAAAATCAATATAGATTTCATGAAGTATTTATTGGATGAATCGTACACCTCAAAGGACGTCAGCCTGTCAGTGCAGCTCCCAGTCTCCAGCTGACACTTAACGGAACTACATTTCTATGGTGTTGGAGTGTGTCTTTTAAAATTAATATTAATATGAAAAGCTTGCAATATACTGTGTAGTGAAACTGCATAGAAAATGTGTTAACATAAAAAATAATGCACATGTTTGAAATGTGCCCAAGGGGAGTGGCCACCAATGTATACGAAGACTAATGAAACTTATTAATGATTAATTAATTATGTACTAATGTTTGAATTTGTATTAGCATAACAGAATTAGAGTTATGTATTAGGGTTTTGCTAAATTAATTACTAGGCCTTAGTTAGCAAGGGTCTGGGCCTAGCTGCCTGGTCTCATAATAAACTGTGTTTTTCCTAACGTGCAATGTGCTGTCTTCCTGAAGCACACGAAACTGTACTTTTCCAGAAGCTAGAGATGTGTGTGTAGCCATAGTAAATTATTTCTCATTGGACCTGACTTGCTCAAGGAGACATTCTTGCTGAATGCAACAGTGTAATTTGTAACAGGTGCAAGGCTGCCTGGAGTACTGACTGGAGCGTAAAGTGTAACTTTTCTTACCTGACATTCCACCTGATAACGCGTCCAGCCCTTATAAATTACCTGTACCTGGACACGTTGGAGGTCGGTGAACCTTTTTAGCCGAGTTGGGCTCTCCTCATCCTTGAATAGTCGGGTCACTTAAATCAATAATCAATAACTTTTGTAACCGATAACCAATACTCAATTAATAGGTCGAAATAACATATTAGGAATCAATAACAGTTGGTATTTTGACGCACCATGACCTTTCAGTCATGAATAACCACACCGGTTTATTAAAAGTTAGTGAATTTATTTCCCTATATTAACAAAGCTAGCACAATGTATATAAGTCTCAAAACCAAATGATATATGTATACGAACATTACTAGCTGTCCATAACGGCGGAAGAAACGCAATCTACGCAAAATCTGAATTATGATACATTCAGTTATGGCAATGCAAATCACTAATATGAGTAACTGTATTTGACTAATCTCGTACATTGGTCAGCATAACAAGACTTCAATTCGACATGGTGCATCAAGTTCATACCTCGACTAACCTCTAATTAGCATTAGCATGTGGGGCTTCATGCAAAACGAATTTAGTCAACACAAATTTGGAAAACTTCTAGGTTGGGCCCTATCAAAATAGCAGTTGGTACCTAAAAGGAAAAACACAATGCATAATACAATTATCCTTTCATATTTACCAATTACATTCAGCATTCAAGAAAGTCTTCGTCCTTCAGGTACCGGTTCGACAGCATGGGGCAGAATTTCAAAAGGGCAAAGTTAAGGGCAAGTTTCCTTGCAGCAGCAAGGAGAATGGGCAAGGTTACTGCATGGGCAAGACGGGGCAAATTAAGGTTAAAGTCTCTAGGGTGAGAATTCTCAAAGTCTCTTTCTCAGTAATAGAGAAAAGGGCATCAGGATGTCGTCTAAGATGGCGTCTGGCGTTTGGCTTCAAAGATGGCATCAAGGAAAAATGGCTGACTTCCCTTTGTCCGGTGGGTTTAAGTAAGAAACATTCCAAATTCTGCAGGGTCTTCCATTGAAGGGTTCATAGGGTAGCTTCAAATTGACCAATGAAAAATGTCTTTCTACAAGTACTCTTTTATGCATACATTGTCCTTGGAGCCTTGGAACGCAAGCTGCAACATGGTTTGCCAATTAGTTTGATAACTGTACCCTCATTGTCCGCACCTGCAGACTGACCTTGGATCAGAGGGGATGAAACCGGCCTAGCACGAAACCTTGGAGATAAGTGTATTAGTCATCTCTACTGGAAAAATACAACTTTAAGCAAGAATATATGGTACATTAGTTCAAGGAAAAGCCACACAGTCAGAATTTGAGACCAGGCAACTAGGCCAAAGCCTCTACTAAATTTAAGCTAAGCACAAACAGTTTTAATAAGAAATCATGGCACACATTTACAGTTATGACGAATTACTACACTTTTCAATTCTTCATGATTAATAAAGCACGTTTATAATATTGACGAACTACTCCGAGGGCACAATTTCCCTCGTACATTATTTTCTTTACTAAAATCACACTACATTACACGATTTTGGCTATATGATATGTGAATATATGTAGGACCCTGTTTTTCTGCGTCATCAATCCCTCCTCTGATGACTAATTACGTCATCACATCAAATCTTCCCACAAATTTTATCCCATTAAAATTCTGTTTAGTAATTTGGCATTTCAGTTAATTCCCTCTTTCTTTTGGTTCCCTTTGATTTTTCTCTGTATATTTCTATTTTGTTTTCTATTTTCTCTTCTCTTTTCCTTTCGTTCCTTGCTTTCAACATTTTGATAGCTTTCCATATTCCCCAAATGCCTAATACACAAATTAATATTATTAATATTCCCTTTATTATTTTCAGTAATAATCCGTTCCAAACGTTGCTGAGCCAATTTCCCACCGAAGCAAATCCTTTTCCAACCTTCTCCCATACTCCTGGTTCTTTCAATTCCTTTAAATCTGTACTTTCGTTAGTTAAGTTAGTAAGCATCTTTCTAATTCGCCCACTGCTGTCTGGTATATATGTACAACAGTGACGAGTACCAAGCATTTTGCAAACGCCGCCATCCTTTGCTAAAAGAATGTCTAAGGCAAGCCGATTTTGAAGAGCCATAGCTCTTTCTGCAGAAAGTTCAGCATCCATCAGGATTATAGCTCCTGAGAATTTTGTCAGCATGTTATCCACAATAGTAGACAACTTTCGTATTTTGATTGAATTCAATATGACTCCCACTGAAGGAATCAAAGCTCCAAATATATCTCCTACCACACCAGTGGCTGTCTCTCTCTTCTGAACATGATGTGATTCAGACAGCTTTGGAAATTTCTTTAAGTCGTCTAGTTGATAAATCTTTGGGAACACTATTCCCAAATAACATCTCCCATACCATCCTTTAGGAAGACGATAATAGGCGTTAAGTCCACAAATGTAATATATCCCTGGAACAACTGGGTCTTGTCCATTCAGCATGAACGTCCATTTAGGTTGAAACAAAAATGTGTGTTTACATTCACTCGTTCCCACAAAAACTGTCTCATAATATGATTTATGTCTATGTTTACAGAATCTCCCTATGTGTAATGTATCTAAAGCTATTTTCCCTTGTGTCTTTATCGCAGCAAAAGCATAGTTATCTACAGATGTCCTTTTGTGTAATTCCCTTTCCAATTCCTCCTTCATTTCTTTCCTCCTATCGTCAGTGCGGTCTAAAAAGTTTATCTCCAGCGGTGAAAGCAAGCATGTAAGGTTCTCTCTATGTGCGTGAGCTGTGTGAAAAGGTGACCACGGCTCAAAGAAGTCCCTCATCAATTTTATATAATAATCTCTGGCTACTTTACTCAGGTACTCGATTATGGGGACATATGCAAATGTAACATCATAATTAGAGTAAAAATAATGAATGTACTGCTGACCATAAAATCTGGACATTATTATACTACATGTAATTCCATACGTAAGAGGCATGCTATGATACGTCACCCCTTCCACTACTGAGGTAGGTATTTGTGTGCACACATAACAATCTTTCGCATCCATGGTCTCAACATACTCACTCAACAAGAGATAGAAAACATTAGACGAAAGTTCCTTTTTATCATCCAGATGCCTTTCATCTTGTTTGAGTCTCTTTAAAGCTGTTAGTTCAGTAGTAGTAGCAGGTCTAGAAGTATAAGCATCATTCGTCCCTCTCTCATCCTTTCCATGCATTCCAAGAACTATTGCTACAATTATTAGTACGCATGCAGTTATTAGACCTATACACATGTATTTACAACACCTTATTTTATGCCCCTGTGTAGTGTAGCCTGCCATGATCTATATAGAATCAGAAAGTTGAAGACACTTTATCAAATTGGATTTGCGGATATATACAAAGCTGAACGAGTTCAATGTTCACACAGTTTTCTTTAGCAGCTTCGTCTTTTATCGGTTAGCAGCTTTGTCTCAAAATCAGTTTCAAAGTCAATCAAGTTTAGCAATGTCTTAGCCGGTTTTAAAAGTCAATCAGGTTATCAATGTCTTATTCGATACAATGCGTGGAGTTTCACTTCTCAAGTGCCAAAGTGAAGTTCTACCTCTTCGTTCTCGAGACTGAGGGATACAAATTCATCTGACCAATCGTTAGCGGCTATGTATGCCCACTCCGGACCAGAATACCTTCTGCTCGGTATTCTTTTTCTTTTCAATTTTGCATCTCCCTTTGATTCTCTCTCGCAGGTGCTTTCTTCCTTGGTCAGGTCTTCCTCTTCACTTGGTGTTGCTATTGCGACAGACACTTCTTTTCTCTTTCAACTTTGGCTCTTCATTCTCATTCGGTATTTCTTTAGTCCTTAGTTTCACTGGTGATATACTTTGCCTCCGTTTCGCACTGTTTTCACCTGAGGGACCTGCAACTGGTTCCAGAAGGGGTTGAGCGATTTCACTTTGTCCCTCCTCTTTTATTTCCTCCAGGAGGTCGATCAGATTTTCCTTTTCTTTTCCTGTATCGTCCGCTTCTGGGAAAGCCCTCCTCTGATCAGGCTCTCCTGCTTCTTCACTTGTTGCAGGCTCTTTGTCACCCTCAGGGTCTCCGTCACTCTCGGATGTCTCTCCTCCGTTCTCCTCAAATGGATCGGCTGTTTCTTCCTCAGAGAGTATCTCTCCCTCCTCTAATTCTGCTTGTTCACCTCTAGGTTCTCGTTGCTTTGTCTCGGTGCCTGATACTTTCTTGTCAGTCACTGGTGATTTCAGTGCTTCAGCTTCCTCTTCTGTGGGGCACGTCACCCTTTTCGTGTGACTGGCGTGAATCCAGTTGGGAACTCCCGCACACTTCACAGCTGTAGTAGTCGTCAGAATCACTTGGAAAGGCCCTTTCCAATGAGGTTCCAGACACGACTTCCTCACGTGCTTCTTTATCACGACCCAGTCGCCTGCTTTCAGGGCGTGTCCTGGACCTTGGATCGGTGGCAAGGTGGTTGCCTCCACCTGGTGAGAAAAAGAGCGCACCACATCAGCTAGACCTTTGCAGTAGTCCAACACCATATCATCTGTAATATTCAAAAGAGCATTTGCTGGAACTGCTGGAAGTCTCATGGCCCTGCCCATGAGGATCTCGTGCGGGGACAGTCCAGTTTTCCTATCAGGGGTGTTTCTCATAGACATTAATACCAGGGGCAATGCGTCAGGCCATTTCAAGTTTGTTGATGCACATATTTTCGCCATCCTTGACTTCAATGTGCCGTTCATTTGCTCCACTAGACCTGAGGCTTCAGGGCGGTAGCTACAATGCAACTTTTGCTCAATGTTCAGCGCTGCACACAGTAATTTTATTACCTCGTTATTGAAGTGACTTCCCCTATCTGATTCTAAAGAGATCGGAAATCCGAAACGTGGTATTAGTTCCCTCAAGAGTAATCTGGCAACTGTGAGACTGTCATTTCTACGTGTGGGGTATGCTTCAATCCAGTGACTAAAAATACACACAATCACCAACACATACTTCAAGCCTCCATGCACAGGCATTTCAATAAAATCCATTTGCATCCTGCTGAATGGACCTCCAGCTCTCCCAATGTGGCTCAAATTTACTACTGTTCCTTTCCCCGCGTTCATTTGTTGACAAATGACGCAACAGTGGCAAACTGCTTCAGCAACTTGACGGAATTTGGGGTTAAACCAATCAGTTTTGAATAGCCTGACCATGGCGTCCCTTCCAAGATGAGCCTGTCCATGGTAGAACCTGGCCAATTGTGTCAACAGGCTGTTAGGCAGAACCAATTTCCCTTCACTTGAGACCCACAAATCATCTGGTTTCTTTACACATTGCAATTTACTCCATGAGAGTTTCTCATCTCCACTAACGTCGTTCTGTAAAGACTTCAATTCATCTATTGTATCTACAACCTTTAGAGCAAAAGCTTCGCTTGGTTCAAGTTCTGGCTCATTTATCAAGTTCCATTCGTCCCTGAGCAATATACAGTTCAATGCGCAAAACCTTGCGACTTGATCTGCATACCCATTTCCCAAAGAAACATAGTCTTGTGATTTTGAGTGTGCACTGCATTTTACCACTGCTACTTCTCCTGGCAACTGAATGGCATGTAACAACTCTCTTATTCTTTCACCATTTTTCACTGGTGATCCTGAAGAAGTCATGTAGCCTCTCTGTGACCACAATTGTCCAAAGTCATGCACTATTCCAAATCCGTACTGGCTGTCAGTATAAATGGTGACTTTCATCAATGCGGAAAGTTGGCAAGCTCTAGTAAGTGCTACCAATTCCGCTACTTGTGCGGAGTAAACTCCTTGAAGCCAAGATGCTTCCAGAACACCTGTTATCGTACATACAGCATATCCTGCTTCAATATTCCCAGTGCATCTCTTAAACATGAACCATCGACAAAAAGGACTTGATCATTTTCTTCCAACCGGGTGTCTTTAATATCAGGTCTTGGTTTTGTACAAAATTCAGTCACCTGAAGACAGTCGTGCTCGACGTCTTCAGCGTTCTCAATTTTGACATTCTCACTGGGAAACAAGGTTGCTGGATTCAACGTAGTGCACCTTTTCACCTGCACATTTGGTGAACCCAAAATTATTGTCTCGTACCTTGTAAGCCTAGCACCAGTCATGTGCTGTGTTCAAGAACGTGTCAAAAGTATCTCCACTGAGTGAGGGACCATGACTGTTAAAGGATGTCCCATCACTATTCCTTCACTCTGGGTTAGGCTGATACCAACTGCTGCTACGGCACGCAAGTACCCTGGCAGTGCTGCTGCGACCGGATCCAAAGTAGCTGAAAAATATGCTACTGGTCTATTAACGCCACCATGGGCTTGAGTCAAGACAGACAAGGAACATGCATCACATTCATGACAAAACAATGTGAAAGGCTTTGTGTAATCAGGCCTACCTAACGCTGGAGCCCTGCACATGCATTCCTTTAATTCAATAAAAGCATCCATCTCATCTCCCTTCAACTCTATTTCATCCAACGCATCTTTCTGGGTCAGTTTCAATAAAGGTTTTGCTAGAGTCGAGAAATTGGGAATCCACTGGCGACAATAGCTCACCATTCCCAAAAACTTCCTCACCTCTCTTCTCGTCTTCGGTGGACTCATCTGAAGTACACTTGTTATTTTTTCTTTCATAATTCTTCGCAACCCTTTCTCTATTTGGTGACCCAAATATTTCACTTTATTCTGGCAGAATTGTAATTTCGAAGGGGACACTTTGTGTCCGTTCCTTCCCAAATGGTTCAATAGGGCAATGGTATCTGCTGTACAGTCACTTTGGGCCATATTTATACTTTTTGACGCAAAGCTGCGCCGCCGCAGTTTTGCATCAAAAATGTAACCGCCGGCTAACGCCATTTCGATGCGCCGTGCGGGCGTCAAATTTATACTTTGACGCACGGCGGCGCAATCAACAGGTGGGAGTCATTTTTTTTTACGCACATCGTGGCATCAAGTCGTAAAGGAAAACGACGTTAACGCGACGTAAATGACTGTGGGTCGATTTACGACACCGCAACCCGGATATGCGCCGTTTTATTTGACGCAATAGCGTCAAAAATACCCGCGAACACTGCCCTTTCAGCAGAGGAGAGCCAAAATGGATCCCAGATGCCACTACAGACCCCAGGAAGATGACAGCAGACCAGGAACCAGCCAGGATGATCCATACAAGAACCAGGACATATATAGAAAAAAAAGGAAAGTGTTGCTTCAGTGCAGAGGAGCAGGAAATCCTGGTTAAAGAGGTAACGGAACACCAGCACCAACTGTTCATCACCTCTAAGTTGCCAATCAGTAGGAGAGAGGCCATATGGCAACAAATTGTTGACAAGATCAACAGTGTGGCTGAAGTACGCAGGACAGTCACCGAGTGTAAGAAACGCTGGCATGACTGCAAACGTAGGACAAAGGAAAAAATGGCCAGGAACAGGAAGGCAGCACTGCAGACTGGAGATGGGAGTCCAGCACACCAGGAGGCCCTGGACCACATGGAGGAGATGGTCGCAGCCGTCATCTCTGAGGAGATTGTCACAGGGATTCAAGGACAGGACAGTGCAGACTACCACGAGACAACACACATGCAGGGTAAGTTGCATGGGGATTTAAAATACAATAATGTTGACTGTAAGCAGAGGGGAAATACCTACTACACATTGCATGTAAGTCAGCATATACATGGAGTGGCATGGGTAAAGGGGTATGGCAGGGGGGCATGCCCTGCACATACAGAAGCTGGGGCACAACATAACACAACACCAACAACAGTCCCATGGGGGCATCCTGTCATGACAACAATGGAGCTAAGGGAAAGCCTCGACAGGAGGGAAGGCCACTACGTCAAACTTCCATCCTGGCACTCGTCAGCCAAAATATCTCCTACATTAACTAGGGCCCTATCAGCAATCCTCTAGCCAAAACAACAACTGCAATGTAACTGCAACAACAGTTGACACTAACACCTCTGATCTCTGTGCAGCTATAGTAGCCAATGGCAGTAACCTCCCCATGGAACATACATACCTAAATTAGGGGGTGATGATGACATCTGCAACAATCTCCTGAAACAAGACAAAGGCCCCAGTACACTCATATGTCAATGCCCATAGTTGTCACATACATCAGCCAAAGTAAACAGCAATAGGAGCGACACAGCACTAAGGACACACACATGCTGCATATGTCAGGGTCCTTCACGTGCCTGGCTAACAAGGCAACATCACAAATGTCATACTGCTCAGACAACAGCATTGAGGAGGGGACACATGCAACTGGTCAATGAAATACACCTGCACAGTCAGAGGACCAAATAGGACATTGATACGATAAACAGGGCAATCCAATGTAACACACATTACCCAACATCAGCAGGGCACATTAACAATGTCTACATCCATATCACATCATAACATTGCCATGCATAGGATATGCCACATGTCAATTACATTTAAGTCAATGTGAACAATCAGGGATTGGGGCAGGTCCTGAGAGGCAAGTGTGCTGCCAGGGCAATCAGAACACCCACAGCCAGTGAAAGGTCTCACCATAAGAATGGTTATACACGGAGGGTCGAGTAGGACAAAAAGATGGCTATTCCCTATTTGGTACAAAGCAACACCTAGAGGCGATTAGGCAGACAAGTCTGATAACTCAATATCATACATGTGACACACAGGTGGGCCATAGGCCTATAACAATGCCCATATGAAGGGCAGCAGATACCAATACCAAACAAGATCACAAAGTAAATTCATCAAAAGGCTGGCATGTTACGTAAAAATTGTCACAATACAGACACACTAATTGTACCCTGTTTCATTGCAGAGGAACATGGATCTCCTGCCGATATGCCTGTCCCTGATTTCCCTGATGACATGGATGACGAGTTGCAATTTGCGAGTCGCTGTGACTCACAAATTGCAAGTCGCAAAATATTGTTTTGCTACATCTGGCCCTATAACTTGTGACCTAAGGTAACTATAAGTCGCGCCCCCACCAAGCATAGTTTTCTCACCAATAATTTCACTGCAAATGTTGTTGTGATATTATCAATGATGTCATAGAAGATGTCATGAGTGATGTAATGTGGGGTAATTAGCAGTGCATGGCGAGGGCATGAGTTATAGTTACTTATATACGTACCTATATGTAGAAAATGTAATTGAAGGTCTGCTGACTGTAGTCCTGCATGTGAAGAACAACAGTGATGAAGTGCATGCTGGGGAGGTGGTCAGGCCTGAGCGTGAGGCCGATATTGGTGGAAGAAAACTTGTGATATTGGCAGACTCTGGTTCCCCATTTACCATGATCGAGAACAAGTTGTGGGATGACAACTTTCCCAATGAGAAATTACTTTCTCCAGATATCAACTCTGTTAGTTATGGTGACACACACATTGATGTGGTGGGTTACGTCGTAAAAAGGATCGAGTTCAAGGATAGGGAAACCATTGGGAAGATCTTTGTGGCCAAAAGAGGGGATAACCTCTTAGATTAGAGGCATCAAAAAGATATGGTGATTATCTTAAATGCCAATGCAAGGAATGCACATGACCAAGTCATGCTGATTGATGAGTGTGGAGGAGGGGAACATTTTTACAAAGAGTTTCTGCAGGCATTCAGGGGTAAGTTGTGGCAACTCAATATGCTGCTTAAACCGTTGAAGGAAGAGTTGGACAGGTTATTGGGCTTGAAGGTTATCAAAGAGATTGAATCATCTGAGTGGTGGCACCAGTGGTTTTGGCACCCAAGGATGGAGGGAATCCATTGGGACATGTGTAGACTTGAGGGGTTTCAATAAGTGGATTTGGGTAGACCTCCAACCACGCCCCAACATCTCAAAATCTATTACGATGTTGAAGAGAGCTGCCGATGCGCAGAGGGAATCATGATCGCCACGATTTTTAATTAACCTTGCCCCAATTAAAGATAGCAGCCACACGTCATGCACAATTACATCAGCATCATGACGAGGCCGTCCTTCTGTCAAAAGTCTTGTCACTGAGCGTGCTGGATTGTGCAGACTCCAGGAAATCTGTTGTTGATCTAATCATGTCTCCAATGAGTTGGATCATGCAGACGCCAGTGCAAGGAAAACAGCTGTTGAGCTCCTTGTTCCTCCAGTGAGTGTACCGTGATGGCACCAGGAGTACAGTCAGCTAAAATCACTCAATTTTAAGGTAAACATTCCTCAGTCAGACCTTCCTTCCAGTGCTGTAATTTTCCGATTAAGGCCTCCTTTCAGTGTTCTCTTCTGTGGATGCTAGGACTTAAGTTTAGTTCAAAACACATAGTAGTCCATATGAAAATTCACTCATGGCTCCTTAGGGGAATTGGTGGTGTGTACTTGTCCCCCAAGCTTGTCACTCATCTCCAGTGTAAAAAGCCAAAATCAATATAGATTTCATGAAGTATTTATTGGATGAATCGTACACCTCAAAGGACGTCAGCCTGTCAGTGCAGCTCCCAGTCTCCAGCTGACACTTAACGGAACTACATTTCTATGGTGTTGGAGTGTGTCTTTTAAAATTAATATTAATATGAAAAGCTTGCAATATACTGTGTAATGAAACTGCATAGAAAATGTGTTAACATAAAAAATAATGCACATGTTTGAAATGTGCCCAAGGGGAGTGGCCACCAATGTATACGAAGACTAATGAAACTTATTAATGATTAATTAATTATGTACTAATGTTTGAATTTGTATTAGCATAACAGAATTAGAGTTATGTATTAGGGTTTTGCTAAATTAATTACTAGGCCTTAGTTAGCAAGGGTCTGGGCCTAGCTGCCTGGTCTCATAATAAACTGTGTTTTTCCTAACGTGCAATGTGCTGTCTTCCTGAAGCACACGAAACTGTACTTTTCCAGAAGCTAGAGATGTGTGTGTAGCCATAGTAAATTATTTCTCATTGGACCTGACTTGCTCAAGGAGACATTCTTGCTGAATGCAACAGTGTAATTTGTAACAGGTGCAAGGCTGCCTGGAGTACTGACTGGAGCGTAAAGTGTAACTTTTCTTACCTGACATTCCACCTGATAACGCGTCCAGCCCTTATAAATTACCTGTACCTGGACACGTTGGAGGTCGGTGAACCTTTTTAGCCGAGTTGGGCTCTCCTCATCCTTGAATAGTCGGGTCACTTAAATCAATAATCAATAACTTTTGTAACCGATAACCAATACTCAATTAATAGGTCGAAATAACATATTAGGAATCAATAACAGTTGGTATTTTGACGCACCATGACCTTTCAGTCATGAATAACCACACCGGTTTATTAAAAGTTAGTGAATTTATTTCCCTATATTAACAAAGCTAGCACAATGTATATAAGTCTCAAAACCAAATGATATATGTATACGAACATTACTAGCTGTCCATAACGGCGGAAGAAACGCAATCTACGCAAAATCTGAATTATGATACATTCAGTTATGGCAATGCAAATCACTAATATGAGTAACTGTATTTGACTAATCTCGTACATTGGTCAGCATAACAAGACTTCAATTCGACATGGTGCATCAAGTTCATACCTCGACTAACCTCTAATTAGCATTAGCATGTGGGGCTTCATGCAAAACGAATTTAGTCAACACAAATTTGGAAAACTTCTAGGTTGGGCCCTATCAAAATAGCAGTTGGTACCTAAAAGGAAAAACACAATGCATAATACAATTATCCTTTCATATTTACCAATTACATTCAGCATTCAAGAAAGTCTTCGTCCTTCAGGTACCGGTTCGACAGCATGGGGCAGAATTTCAAAAGGGCAAAGTTAAGGGCAAGTTTCCTTGCAGCAGCAAGGAGAATGGGCAAGGTTACTGCATGGGCAAGACGGGGCAAATTAAGGTTAAAGTCTCTAGGGTGAGAATTCTCAAAGTCTCTTTCTCAGTAATAGAGAAAAGGGCATCAGGATGTCGTCTAAGATGGCGTCTGGCGTTTGGCTTCAAAGATGGCATCAAGGAAAAATGGCTGACTTCCCTTTGTCCGGTGGGTTTAAGTAAGAAACATTCCAAATTCTGCAGGGTCTTCCATTGAAGGGTTCATAGGGTAGCTTCAAATTGACCAATGAAAAATGTCTTTCTACAAGTACTCTTTTATGCATACATTGTCCTTGGAGCCTTGGAACGCAAGCTGCAACATGGTTTGCCAATTAGTTTGATAACTGTACCCTCATTGTCCGCACCTGCAGACTGACCTTGGATCAGAGGGGATGAAACCGGCCTAGCACGAAACCTTGGAGATAAGTGTATTAGTCATCTCTACTGGAAAAATACAACTTTAAGCAAGAATATATGGTACATTAGTTCAAGGAAAAGCCACACAGTCAGAATTTGAGACCAGGCAACTAGGCCAAAGCCTCTACTAAATTTAAGCTAAGCACAAACAGTTTTAATAAGAAATCATGGCACACATTTACAGTTATGACGAATTACTACACTTTTCAATTCTTCATGATTAATAAAGCACGTTTATAATATTGACGAACTACTCCGAGGGCACAATTTCCCTCGTACATTATTTTCTTTACTAAAATCACACTACATTACACGATTTTGGCTATATGATATGTGAATATATGTAGGACCCTGTTTTTCTGCGTCATCAATCCCTCCTCTGATGACTAATTACGTCATCACATCAAATCTTCCCACAAATTTTATCCCATTAAAATTCTGTTTAGTAATTTGGCATTTCAGTTAATTCCCTCTTTCTTTTGGTTCCCTTTGATTTTTTTCTGTATATTTCTATTTTGTTTTCTATTTTCTCTTCTCTTTTCCTTTCGTTCCTTGCTTTCAACATTTTGATAGCTTTCCATATTCCCCAAATGCCTAATACACAAATTAATATTATTAATATTCCCTTTATTATTTTCAGTAATAATCCGTTCCAAACGTTGCTGAGCCAATTTCCCACCGAAGCAAATCCTTTTCCAACCTTCTCCCATACTCCTGGTTCTTTCAATTCCTTTAAATCTGTACTTTCGTTAGTTAAGTTAGTAAGCATCTTTCTAATTCGCCCACTGCTGTCTGGTATATATGTACAACAGTGACGAGTACCAAGCATTTTGCAAACGCCGCCATCCTTTGCTAAAAGAATGTCTAAGGCAAGCCGATTTTGAAGAGCCATAGCTCTTTCTGCAGAAAGTTCAGCATCCATCAGGATTATAGCTCCTGAGAATTTTGTCAGCATGTTATCCACAATAGTAGACAACTTTCGTATTTTGATTGAATTCAATATGACTCCCACTGAAGGAATCAAAGCTCCAAATATATCTCCTACCACACCAGTGGCTGTCTCTCTCTTCTGAACATGATGTGATTCAGACAGCTTTGGAAATTTCTTTAAGTCGTCTAGTTGATAAATCTTTGGGAACACTATTCCCAAATAACATCTCCCATACCATCCTTTAGGAAGACGATAATAGGCGTTAAGTCCACAAATGTAATATATCCCTGGAACAACTGGGTCTTGTCCATTCAGCATGAACGTCCATTTAGGTTGAAACAAAAATGTGTGTTTACATTCACTCGTTCCCACAAAAACTGTCTCATAATATGATTTATGTCTATGTTTACAGAATCTCCCTATGTGTAATGTATCTAAAGCTATTTTCCCTTGTGTCTTTATCGCAGCAAAAGCATAGTTATCTACAGATGTCCTTTTGTGTAATTCCCTTTCCAATTCCTCCTTCATTTCTTTCCTCCTATCGTCAGTGCGGTCTAAAAAGTTTATCTCCAGCGGTGAAAGCAAGCATGTAAGGTTCTCTCTATGTGCGTGAGCTGTGTGAAAAGGTGACCACGGCTCAAAGAAGTCCCTCATCAATTTTATATAATAATCTCTGGCTACTTTACTCAGGTACTCGATTATGGGGACATATGCAAATGTAACATCATAATTAGAGTAAAAATAATGAATGTACTGCTGACCATAAAATCTGGACATTATTATACTACATGTAATTCCATACGTAAGAGGCATGCTATGATACGTCACCCCTTCCACTACTGAGGTAGGTATTTGTGTGCACACATAACAATCTTTCGCATCCATGGTCTCAACATACTCACTCAACAAGAGATAGAAAACATTAGACGAAAGTTCCTTTTTATCATCCAGATGCCTTTCATCTTGTTTGAGTCTCTTTAAAGCTGTTAGTTCAGTAGTAGTAGCAGGTCTAGAAGTATAAGCATCATTCGTCCCTCTCTCATCCTTTCCATGCATTCCAAGAACTATTGCTACAATTATTAGTACGCATGCAGTTATTAGACCTATACACATGTATTTACAACACCTTATTTTATGCCCCTGTGTAGTGTAGCCTGCCATGATCTATATAGAATCAGAAAGTTGAAGACACTTTATCAAATTGGATTTGCGGATATATACAAAGCTGAACGAGTTCAATGTTCACACAGTTTTCTTTAGCAGCTTCGTCTTTTATCGGTTAGCAGCTTTGTCTCAAAATCAGTTTCAAAGTCAATCAAGTTTAGCAATGTCTTAGCCGGTTTTAAAAGTCAATCAGGTTATCAATGTCTTATTCGATACAATGCGTGGAGTTTCACTTCTCAAGTGCCAAAGTGAAGTTCTACCTCTTCGTTCTCGAGACTGAGGGATACAAATTCATCTGACCAATCGTTAGCGGCTATGTATGCCCACTCCGGACCAGAATACCTTCTGCTCGGTAATCTTTTTCTTTTCAATTTTGCATCTCCCTTTGATTCTCTCTCGCAGGTGCTTTCTTCCTTGGTCAGGTCTTCCTCTTCACTTGGTGTTGCTATTGCGACAGACACTTCTTTTCTCTTTCAACTTTGGCTCTTCATTCTCATTCGGTATTTCTTTAGTCCTTAGTTTCACTGGTGATATACTTTGCCTCCGTTTCGCACTGTTTTCACCTGAGGGACCTGCAACTGGTTCCAGAAGGGGTTGAGCGATTTCACTTTGTCCCTCCTCTTTTATTTCCTCCAGGAGGTCGATCAGATTTTCCTTTTCTTTTCCTGTATCGTCCGCTTCTGGGAAAGCCCTCCTCTGATCAGGCTCTCCTGCTTCTTCACTTGTTGCAGGCTCTTTGTCACCCTCAGGGTCTCCGTCACTCTCGGATGTCTCTCCTCCGTTCTCCTCAAATGGATCGGCTGTTTCTTCCTCAGAGAGTATCTCTCCCTCCTCTAATTCTGCTTGTTCACCTCTAGGTTCTCGTTGCTTTGTCTCGGTGCCTGATACTTTCTTGTCAGTCACTGGTGATTTCAGTGCTTCAGCTTCCTCTTCTGTGGGGCACGTCACCCTTTTCGTGTGACTGGCGTGAATCCAGTTGGGAACTCCCGCACACTTCACAGCTGTAGTAGTCGTCAGAATCACTTGGAAAGGCCCTTTCCAATGAGGTTCCAGACACGACTTCCTCACGTGCTTCTTTATCACGACCCAGTCGCCTGCTTTCAGGGCGTGTCCTGGACCTTGGATCGGTGGCAAGGTGGTTGCCTCCACCTGGTGAGAAAAAGAGCGCACCACATCAGCTAGACCTTTGCAGTAGTCCAACACCATATCATCTGTAATATTCAAAAGAGCATTTGCTGGAACTGCTGGAAGTCTCATGGCCCTGCCCATGAGGATCTCGTGCGGGGACAGTCCAGTTTTCCTATCAGGGGTGTTTCTCATAGACATTAATACCAGGGGCAATGCGTCAGGCCATTTCAAGTTTGTTGATGCACATATTTTCGCCATCCTTGACTTCAATGTGCCGTTCATTTGCTCCACTAGACCTGAGGCTTCAGGGCGGTAGCTACAATGCAACTTTTGCTCAATGTTCAGCGCTGCACACAGTAATTTTATTACCTCGTTATTGAAGTGACTTCCCCTATCTGATTCTAAAGAGATCGGAAATCCGAAACGTGGTATTAGTTCCCTCAAGAGTAATCTGGCAACTGTGAGACTGTCATTTCTACGTGTGGGGTATGCTTCAATCCAGTGACTAAAAATACACACAATCACCAACACATACTTCAAGCCTCCATGCACAGGCATTTCAATAAAATCCATTTGCATCCTGCTGAATGGACCTCCAGCTCTCCCAATGTGGCTCAAATTTACTACTGTTCCTTTCCCCGCGTTCATTTGTTGACAAATGACGCAACAGTGGCAAACTGCTTCAGCAACTTGACGGAATTTGGGGTTAAACCAATCAGTTTTGAATAGCCTGACCATGGCGTCCCTTCCAAGATGAGCCTGTCCATGGTAGAACCTGGCCAATTGTGTCAACAGGCTGTTAGGCAGAACCAATTTCCCTTCACTTGAGACCCACAAATCATCTGGTTTCTTTACACATTGCAATTTACTCCATGAGAGTTTCTCATCTCCACTAACGTCGTTCTGTAAAGACTTCAATTCATCTATTGTATCTACAACCTTTAGAGCAAAGGCTTCGCTTGGTTCAAGTTCTGGCTCATTTATCAAGTTCCATTCGTCCCTGAGCAATATACAGTTCAATGCGCAAAACCTTGCGACTTGATCTGCATACCCATTTCCCAAAGAAACATAGTCTTGTGATTTTGAGTGTGCACTGCATTTTACCACTGCTACTTCTCCTGGCAACTGAATGGCATGTAACAACTCTCTTATTCTTTCACCATTTTTCACTGGTGATCCTGAAGAAGTCATGTAGCCTCTCTGTGACCACAATTGTCCAAAGTCATGCACTATTCCAAATCCGTACTGGCTGTCAGTATAAATGGTGACTTTCATCAATGCGGAAAGTTGGCAAGCTCTAGTAAGTGCTACCAATTCCGCTACTTGTGCGGAGTAAACTCCTTGAAGCCAAGATGCTTCCAGAACACCTGTTATCGTACATACAGCATATCCTGCTTCAATATTCCCAGTGCATCTCTTAAACATGAACCATCGACAAAAAGGACTTGATCATTTTCTTCCAACCGGGTGTCTTTAATATCAGGTCTTGGTTTTGTACAAAATTCAGTCACCTGAAGACAGTCGTGCTCGACGTCTTCAGCGTTCTCAATTTTGACATTCTCACTGGGAAACAAGGTTGCTGGATTCAACGTAGTGCACCTTTTCACCTGCACATTTGGTGAACCCAAAATTATTGTCTCGTACCTTGTAAGCCTAGCACCAGTCATGTGCTGTGTTCAAGAACGTGTCAAAAGTATCTCCACTGAGTGAGGGACCATGACTGTTAAAGGATGTCCCATCACTATTCCTTCACTCTGGGTTAGGCTGATACCAACTGCTGCTACGGCACGCAAGTACCCTGGCAGTGCTGCTGCGACCGGATCCAAAGTAGCTGAAAAATATGCTACTGGTCTATTAACGCCACCATGGGCTTGAGTCAAGACAGACAAGGAACATGCATCACATTCATGACAAAACAATGTGAAAGGCTTTGTGTAATCAGGCCTACCTAACGCTGGAGCCCTGCACATGCATTCCTTTAATTCAATAAAAGCATCCATCTCATCTCCCTTCAACTCTATTTCATCCAACGCATCTTTCTGGGTCAGTTTCAATAAAGGTTTTGCTAGAGTCGAGAAATTGGGAATCCACTGGCGACAATAGCTCACCATTCCCAAAAACTTCCTCACCTCTCTTCTCGTCTTCGGTGGACTCATCTGAAGTACACTTGTTATTTTTTCTTTCATAATTCTTCGCAACCCTTTCTCTATTTGGTGACCCAAATATTTCACTTTATTCTGGCAGAATTGTAATTTCGAAGGGGACACTTTGTGTCCGTTCCTTCCCAAATGGTTCAATAGGGCAATGGTATCTGCTGTACAGTCACTTTGGGCCATATTTATACTTTTTGACGCAAAGCTGCGCCGCCGCAGTTTTGCATCAAAAATGTAACCGCCGGCTAACGCCATTTCGATGCGCCGTGCGGGCGTCAAATTTATACTTTGACGCACGGCGGCGCAATCAACAGGTGGGAGTCATTTTTTTTTACGCACATCGTGGCATCAAGTCGTAAAGGAAAACGACGTTAACGCGACGTAAATGACTGTGGGTCGATTTACGACACCGCAACCCGGATATGCGCCGTTTTATTTGACGCAATAGCGTCAAAAATACCCGCGAACACTGCCCTTTCAGCAGAGGAGAGCCAAAATGGATCCCAGATGCCACTACAGACCCCAGGAAGATGACAGCAGACCAGGAACCAGCCAGGATGATCCATACAAGAACCAGGACATATATAGAAAAAAAAGGAAAGTGTCGCTTCAGTGCAGAGGAGCAGGAAATCCTGGTTAAAGAGGTAACGGAACACCAGCACCAACTGTTCATCACCTCTAAGTTGCCAATCAGTAGGAGAGAGGCCATATGGCAACAAATTGTTGACAAGATCAACAGTGTGGCTGAAGTACGCAGGACAGTCACCGAGTGTAAGAAACGCTGGCATGACTGCAAACGTAGGACAAAGGAAAAAATGGCCAGGAACAGGAAGGCAGCACTGCAGACTGGAGATGGGAGTCCAGCACACCAGGAGGCCCTGGACCACATGGAGGAGATGGTCGCAGCCGTCATCTCTGAGGAGATTGTCACAGGGATTCAAGGACAGGACAGTGCAGACTACCACGAGACAACACACATGCAGGGTAAGTTGCATGGGGATTTAAAATACAATAATGTTGACTGTAAGCAGAGGGGAAATACCTACTACACATTGCATGTAAGTCAGCATATACATGGAGTGGCATGGGTAAAGGGGTATGGCAGGGGGGCATGCCCTGCACATACAGAAGCTGGGGCACAACATAACACAACACCAACAACAGTCCCATGGGGGCATCCTGTCATGACAACAATGGAGCTAAGGGAAAGCCTCGACAGGAGGGAAGGCCACTACGTCAAACTTCCATCCTGGCACTCGTCAGCCAAAATATCTCCTACATTAACTAGGGCCCTATCAGCAATCCTCTAGCCAAAACAACAACTGCAATGTAACTGCAACAACAGTTGACACTAACACCTCTGATCTCTGTGCAGCTATAGTAGCCAATGGCAGTAACCTCCCCATGGAACATACATACCTAAATTAGGGGGTGATGATGACATCTGCAACAATCTCCTGAAACAAGACAAAGGCCCCAGTACACTCATATGTCAATGCCCATAGTTGTCACATACATCAGCCAAAGTAAACAGCAATAGGAGCGACACAGCACTAAGGACACACACATGCTGCATATGTCAGGGTCCTTCACGTGCCTGGCTAACAAGGCAACATCACAAATGTCATACTGCTCAGACAACAGCATTGAGGAGGGGACACATGCAACTGGTCAATGAAATACACCTGCACAGTCAGAGGACCAAATAGGACATTGATACGATAAACAGGGCAATCCAATGTAACACACATTACCCAACATCAGCAGGGCACATTAACAATGTCTACATCCATATCACATCATAACATTGCCATGCATAGGATATGCCACATGTCAATTACATTTAAGTCAATGTGAACAATCAGGGATTGGGGCAGGTCCTGAGAGGCAAGTGTGCTGCCAGGGCAATCAGAACACCCACAGCCAGTGAAAGGTCTCACCATAAGAATGGTTATACACGGAGGGTCGAGTAGGACAAAAAGATGGCTATTCCCTATTTGGTACAAAGCAACACCTAGAGGCGATAAGGCAGACAAGTCTGATAACTCAATATCATACATGTGACACACAGGTGGGCCATAGGCCTATAACAATGCCCATATGAAGGGCAGCAGATACCAATACCAAACAAGATCACAAAGTAAATTCATCAAAAGGCTGGCATGTTACGTAAAAATTGTCACAATACAGACACACTAATTGTACCCTGTTTCATTGCAGAGGAACATGGATCTCCTGCCGATATGCCTGTCCCTGATTTCCCTGATGACATGGATGACGAGTTGCAATTTGCGAGTCGCTGTGACTCACAAATTGCAAGTCGCAAAATATTGTTTTGCTACATCTGGCCCTATAACTTGTGACCTAAGGTAACTATAAGTCGCGCCCCCACCAAGCATAGTTTTCTCACCAATAATTTCACTGCAAATGTTGTTGTGATATTATCAATGATGTCATAGAAGATGTCATGAGTGATGTAATGTGGGGTAATTAGCAGTGCATGGCGAGGGCATGAGTTATAGTTACTTATATACGTACCTATATGTAGAAAATGTAATTGAAGGTCTGCTGACTGTAGTCCTGCATGTGAAGAACAACAGTGATGAAGTGCATGCTGGGGAGGTGGTCAGGCCTGAGCGTGAGGCCGATATTGGTGGAAGAAAACTTGTGATATTGGCAGACTCTGGTTCCCCATTTACCATGATCGAGAACAAGTTGTGGGATGACAACTTTCCCAATGAGAAATTACTTTCTCCAGATATCAACTCTGTTAGTTATGGTGACACACACATTGATGTGGTGGGTTACGTCGTAAAAAGGATCGAGTTCAAGGATAGGGAAACCATTGGGAAGATCTTTGTGGCCAAAAGAGGGGATAACCTCTTAGATTAGAGGCATCAAAAAGATATGGTGATTATCTTAAATGCCAATGCAAGGAATGCACATGACCAAGTCATGCTGATTGATGAGTGTGGAGGAGGGGAACATTTTTACAAAGAGTTTCTGGAGGCATTCAGGGGTAAGTTGTGGCAACTCAATATGCTGCTTAAACCGTTGAAGGAAGAGTTGGACAGGTTATTGGGCTTGAAGGTTATCAAAGAGATTGAATCATCTGAGTGGTGGCACCAGTGGTTTTGGCACCCAAGGATGGAGGGAATCCATTGGGACATGTGTAGACTTGAGGGGTTTCAATAAGTGGATTTGGGTAGACCTCCAACCACGCCCCAACATCTCAAAATCTATTACGATGTTGAAGAGAGCTGCCGATGCGCAGAGGGAATCATGATCGCCACGATTTTTAATTAACCTTGCCCCAATTAAAGATAGCAGCCACACGTCATGCACAATTACATCAGCATCATGACGAGGCCGTCCTTCTGTCAAAAGTCTTGTCACTGAGCGTGCTGGATTGTGCAGACTCCAGGAAATCTGTTGTTGATCTAATCATGTCTCCAATGAGTTGGATCATGCAGACGCCAGTGCAAGGAAAACAGCTGTTGAGCTCCTTGTTCCTCCAGTGAGTGTACCGTGATGGCACCAGGAGTACAGTCAGCTAAAATCACTCAATTTTAAGGTAAACATTCCTCAGTCAGACCTTCCTTCCAGTGCTGTAATTTTCCGATTAAGGCCTCCTTTCAGTGTTCTCTTCTGTGGATGCTAGGACTTAAGTTTAGTTCAAAACACATAGTAGTCCATATGAAAATTCACTCATGGCTCCTTAGGGGAATTGGTGGTGTGTACTTGTCCCCCAAGCTTGTCACTCATCTCCAGTGTAAAAAGCCAAAATCAATATAGATTTCATGAAGTATTTATTGGATGAATCGTACACCTCAAAGGACGTCAGCCTGTCAGTGCAGCTCCCAGTCTCCAGCTGACACTTAACGGAACTACATTTCTATGGTGTTGGAGTGTGTCTTTTAAAATTAATATTAATATGAAAAGCTTGCAATATACTGTGTAATGAAACTGCATAGAAAATGTGTTAACATAAAAAATAATGCACATGTTTGAAATGTGCCCAAGGGGAGTGGCCACCAATGTATACGAAGACTAATGAAACTTATTAATGATTAATTAATTATGTACTAATGTTTGAATTTGTATTAGCATAACAGAATTAGAGTTATGTATTAGGGTTTTGCTAAATTAATTACTAGGCCTTAGTTAGCAAGGGTCTGGGCCTAGCTGCCTGGTCTCATAATAAACTGTGTTTTTCCTAACGTGCAATGTGCTGTCTTCCTGAAGCACACGAAACTGTACTTTTCCAGAAGCTAGAGATGTGTGTGTAGCCATAGTAAATTATTTCTCATTGGACCTGACTTGCTCAAGGAGACATTCTTGCTGAATGCAACAGTGTAATTTGTAACAGGTGCAAGGCTGCCTGGAGTACTGACTGGAGCGTAAAGTGTAACTTTTCTTACCTGACATTCCACCTGATAACGCGTCCAGCCCTTATAAATTACCTGTACCTGGACACGTTGGAGGTCGGTGAACCTTTTTAGCCGAGTTGGGCTCTCCTCATCCTTGAATAGTCGGGTCACTTAAATCAATAATCAATAACTTTTGTAACCGATAACCAATACTCAATTAATAGGTCGAAATAACATATTAGGAATCAATAACAGTTGGTATTTTGACGCACCATGACCTTTCAGTCATGAATAACCACACCGGTTTATTAAAAGTTAGTGAATTTATTTCCCTATATTAACAAAGCTAGCACAATGTATATAAGTCTCAAAACCAAATGATATATGTATACGAACATTACTAGCTGTCCATAACGGCGGAAGAAACGCAATCTACGCAAAATCTGAATTATGATACATTCAGTTATGGCAATGCAAATCACTAATATGAGTAACTGTATTTGACTAATCTCGTACATTGGTCAGCATAACAAGACTTCAATTCGACATGGTGCATCAAGTTCATACCTCGACTAACCTCTAATTAGCATTAGCATGTGGGGCTTCATGCAAAACGAATTTAGTCAACACAAATTTGGAAAACTTCTAGGTTGGGCCCTATCAAAATAGCAGTTGGTACCTAAAAGGAAAAACACAATGCATAATACAATTATCCTTTCATATTTACCAATTACATTCAGCATTCAAGAAAGTCTTCGTCCTTCAGGTACCGGTTCGACAGCATGGGGCAGAATTTCAAAAGGGCAAAGTTAAGGGCAAGTTTCCTTGCAGCAGCAAGGAGAATGGGCAAGGTTACTGCATGGGCAAGACGGGGCAAATTAAGGTTAAAGTCTCTAGGGTGAGAATTCTCAAAGTCTCTTTCTCAGTAATAGAGAAAAGGGCATCAGGATGTCGTCTAAGATGGCGTCTGGCGTTTGGCTTCAAAGATGGCATCAAGGAAAAATGGCTGACTTCCCTTTGTCCGGTGGGTTTAAGTAAGAAACATTCCAAATTCTGCAGGGTCTTCCATTGAAGGGTTCATAGGGTAGCTTCAAATTGACCAATGAAAAATGTCTTTCTACAAGTACTCTTTTATGCATACATTGTCCTTGGAGCCTTGGAACGCAAGCTGCAACATGGTTTGCCAATTAGTTTGATAACTGTACCCTCATTGTCCGCACCTGCAGACTGACCTTGGATCAGAGGGGATGAAACCGGCCTAGCACGAAACCTTGGAGATAAGTGTATTAGTCATCTCTACTGGAAAAATACAACTTTAAGCAAGAATATATGGTACATTAGTTCAAGGAAAAGCCACACAGTCAGAATTTGAGACCAGGCAACTAGGCCAAAGCCTCTACTAAATTTAAGCTAAGCACAAACAGTTTTAATAAGAAATCATGGCACACATTTACAGTTATGACGAATTACTACACTTTTCAATTCTTCATGATTAATAAAGCACGTTTATAATATTGACGAACTACTCCGAGGGCACAATTTCCCTCGTACATTATTTTCTTTACTAAAATCACACTACATTACACGATTTTGGCTATATGATATGTGAATATATGTAGGACCCTGTTTTTCTGCGTCATCAATCCCTCCTCTGATGACTAATTACGTCATCACATCAAATCTTCCCACAAATTTTATCCCATTAAAATTCTGTTTAGTAATTTGGCATTTCAGTTAATTCCCTCTTTCTTTTGGTTCCCTTTGATTTTTCTCTGTATATTTCTATTTTGTTTTCTATTTTCTCTTCTCTTTTCCTTTCGTTCCTTGCTTTCAACATTTTGATAGCTTTCCATATTCCCCAAATGCCTAATACACAAATTAATATTATTAATATTCCCTTTATTATTTTCAGTAATAATCCGTTCCAAACGTTGCTGAGCCAATTTCCCACCGAAGCAAATCCTTTTCCAACCTTCTCCCATACTCCTGGTTCTTTCAATTCCTTTAAATCTGTACTTTCGTTAGTTAAGTTAGTAAGCATCTTTCTAATTCGCCCACTGCTGTCTGGTATATATGTACAACAGTGACGAGTACCAAGCATTTTGCAAACGCCGCCATCCTTTGCTAAAAGAATGTCTAAGGCAAGCCGATTTTGAAGAGCCATAGCTCTTTCTGCAGAAAGTTCAGCATCCATCAGGATTATAGCTCCTGAGAATTTTGTCAGCATGTTATCCACAATAGTAGACAACTTTCGTATTTTGATTGAATTCAATATGACTCCCACTGAAGGAATCAAAGCTCCAAATATATCTCCTACCACACCAGTGGCTGTCTCTCTCTTCTGAACATGATGTGATTCAGACAGCTTTGGAAATTTCTTTAAGTCGTCTAGTTGATAAATCTTTGGGAACACTATTCCCAAATAACATCTCCCATACCATCCTTTAGGAAGACGATAATAGGCGTTAAGTCCACAAATGTAATATATCCCTGGAACAACTGGGTCTTGTCCATTCAGCATGAACGTCCATTTAGGTTGAAACAAAAACGTGTGTTTACATTCACTCGTTCCCACAAAAACTGTCTCATAATATGATTTATGTCTATGTTTACAGAATCTCCCTATGTGTAATGTATCTAAAGCTATTTTCCCTTGTGTCTTTATCGCAGCAAAAGCATAGTTATCTACAGATGTCCTTTTGTGTAATTCCCTTTCCAATTCCTCCTTCATTTCTTTCCTCCTATCGTCAGTGCGGTCTAAAAAGTTTATCTCCAGCGGTGAAAGCAAGCATGTAAGGTTCTCTCTATGTGCGTGAGCTGTGTGAAAAGGTGACCACGGCTCAAAGAAGTCCCTCATCAATTTTATATAATAATCTCTGGCTACTTTACTCAGGTACTCGATTATGGGGACATATGCAAATGTAACATCATAATTAGAGTAAAAATAATGAATGTACTGCTGACCATAAAATCTGGACATTATTATACTACATGTAATTCCATACGTAAGAGGCATGCTATGATACGTCACCCCTTCCACTACTGAGGTAGGTATTTGTGTGCACACATAACAATCTTTCGCATCCATGGTCTCAACATACTCACTCAACAAGAGATAGAAAACATTAGACGAAAGTTCCTTTTTATCATCCAGATGCCTTTCATCTTGTTTGAGTCTCTTTAAAGCTGTTAGTTCAGTAGTAGTAGCAGGTCTAGAAGTATAAGCATCATTCGTCCCTCTCTCATCCTTTCCATGCATTCCAAGAACTATTGCTACAATTATTAGTACGCATGCAGTTATTAGACCTATACACATGTATTTACAACACCTTATTTTATGCCCCTGTGTAGTGTAGCCTGCCATGATCTATATAGAATCAGAAAGTTGAAGACACTTTATCAAATTGGATTTGCGGATATATACAAAGCTGAACGAGTTCAATGTTCACACAGTTTTCTTTAGCAGCTTCGTCTTTTATCGGTTAGCAGCTTTGTCTCAAAATCAGTTTCAAAGTCAATCAAGTTTAGCAATGTCTTAGCCGGTTTTAAAAGTCAATCAGGTTATCAATGTCTTATTCGATACAATGCGTGGAGTTTCACTTCTCAAGTGCCAAAGTGAAGTTCTACCTCTTCGTTCTCGAGACTGAGGGATACAAATTCATCTGACCAATCGTTAGCGGCTATGTATGCCCACTCCGGACCAGAATACCTTCTGCTCGGTATTCTTTTTCTTTTCAATTTTGCATCTCCCTTTGATTCTCTCTCACGGGTGCTTTCTTCCTTGGTCAGGTCTTCCTCTTCACTTGGTGTTGCTATTGCGACAGACACTTCTTTTCTCTTTCAACTTTGGCTCTTCATTCTCATTCGGTATTTCTTTAGTCCTTAGTTTCACTGGTGATATACTTTGCCTCCGTTTCGCTCTGTTTTCACCTGAGGGACCTGCAACTGGTTCCAGAAGGGGTTGAGCGATTTCACTTTGTCCCTCCTCTTTTATTTCCTCCAGGAGGTCGATCAGATTTTCCTTTTCTTTTCCTGTATCGTCCGCTTCTGGGAAAGCCCTCCTCTGATCAGGCTCTCCTGCTTCTTCACTTGTTGCAGGCTCTTTGTCACCCTCAGGGTCTCCGTCACTCTCGGATGTCTCTCCTCCGTTCTCCTCAAATGGATCGGCTGTTTCTTCCTCAGAGAGTATCTCTCCCTCCTCTAATTCTGCTTGTTCACCTCTAGGTTCTCGTTGCTTTGTCTCGGTGCCTGATACTTTCTTGTCAGTCACTGGTGATTTCAGTGCTTCAGCTTCCTCTTCTGTGGGGCACGTCACCCTTTTCGTGTGACTGGCGTGAATCCAGTTGGGAACTCCCGCACACTTCACAGCTGTAGTAGTCGTCAGAATCACTTGGAAAGGCCCTTTCCAATGAGGTTCCAGACACGACTTCCTCACGTGCTTCTTTATCACGACCCAGTCGCCTGCTTTCAGGGCGTGTCCTGGACCTTGGATCGGTGGCAAGGTGGTTGCCTCCACCTGGTGAGAAAAAGAGCGCACCACATCAGCTAGACCTTTGCAGTAGTCCAACACCATATCATCTGTAATATTCAAAAGAGCATTTGCTGGAACTGCTGGAAGTCTCATGGCCCTGCCCATGAGGATCTCGTGCGGGGACAGTCCAGTTTTCCTATCAGGGGTGTTTCTCATAGACATTAATACCAGGGGCAATGCGTCAGGCCATTTCAAGTTTGTTGATGCACATATTTTCGCCATCCTTGACTTCAATGTGCCGTTCATTTGCTCCACTAGACCTGAGGCTTCAGGGCGGTAGCTACAATGCAACTTTTGCTCAATGTTCAGCGCTGCACACAGTAATTTTATTACCTCGTTATTGAAGTGACTTCCCCTATCTGATTCTAAAGAGATCGGAAATCCGAAACGTGGTATTAGTTCCCTCAAGAGTAATCTGGCAACTGTGAGACTGTCATTTCTACGTGTGGGGTATGCTTCAATCCAGTGACTAAAAATACACACAATCACCAACACATACTTCAAGCCTCCATGCACAGGCATTTCAATAAAATCCATTTGCATCCTGCTGAATGGACCTCCAGCTCTCCCAATGTGGCTCAAATTTACTACTGTTCCTTTCCCCGCGTTCATTTGTTGACAAATGACGCAACAGTGGCAAACTGCTTCAGCAACTTGACGGAATTTGGGGTTAAACCAATCAGTTTTGAATAGCCTGACCATGGCGTCCCTTCCAAGATGAGCCTGTCCATGGTAGAACCTGGCCAATTGTGTCAACAGGCTGTTAGGCAGAACCAATTTCCCTTCACTTGAGACCCACAAATCATCTGGTTTCTTTACACATTGCAATTTACTCCATGAGAGTTTCTCATCTCCACTAACGTCGTTCTGTAAAGACTTCAATTCATCTATTGTATCTACAACCTTTAGAGCAAAGGCTTCGCTTGGTTCAAGTTCTGGCTCATTTATCAAGTTCCATTCGTCCCTGAGCAATATACAGTTCAATGCGCAAAACCTTGCGACTTGATCTGCATACCCATTTCCCAAAGAAACATAGTCTTGTGATTTTGAGTGTGCACTGCATTTTACCACTGCTACTTCTCCTGGCAACTGAATGGCATGTAACAACTCTCTTATTCTTTCACCATTTTTCACTGGTGATCCTGAAGAAGTCATGTAGCCTCTCTGTGACCACAATTGTCCAAAGTCATGCACTATTCCAAATCCGTACTGGCTGTCAGTATAAATGGTGACTTTCATCAATGCGGAAAGTTGGCAAGCTCTAGTAAGTGCTACCAATTCCGCTACTTGTGCGGAGTAAACTCCTTGAAGCCAAGATGCTTCCAGAACACCTGTTATCGTACATACAGCATATCCTGCTTCAATATTCCCAGTGCATCTCTTAAACATGAACCATCGACAAAAAGGACTTGATCATTTTCTTCCAACCGGGTGTCTTTAATATCAGGTCTTGGTTTTGTACAAAATTCAGTCACCTGAAGACAGTCGTGCTCGACGTCTTCAGCGTTCTCAATTTTGACATTCTCACTGGGAAACAAGGTTGCTGGATTCAACGTAGTGCACCTTTTCACCTGCACATTTGGTGAACCCAAAATTATTGTCTCGTACCTTGTAAGCCTAGCACCAGTCATGTGCTGTGTTCAAGAACGTGTCAAAAGTATCTCCACTGAGTGAGGGACCATGACTGTTAAAGGATGTCCCATCACTATTCCTTCACTCTGGGTTAGGCTGATACCAACTGCTGCTACGGCACGCAAGTACCCTGGCAGTGCTGCTGCGACCGGATCCAAAGTAGCTGAAAAATATGCTACTGGTCTGTTAACGCCACCATGGGCTTGAGTCAAGACAGACAAGGAACATGCATCACATTCATGACAAAACAATGTGAAAGGCTTTGTGTAATCAGGCCTACCTAACGCTGGAGCCCTGCACATGCATTCCTTTAATTCAATAAAAGCATCCATCTCATCTCCCTTCAACTCTATTTCATCCAACGCATCTTTCTGGGTCAGTTTCAATAAAGGTTTTGCTAGAGTCGAGAAATTGGGAATCCACTGGCGACAATAGCTCACCATTCCCAAAAACTTCCTCACCTCTCTTCTCGTCTTCGGTGGACTCATCTGAAGTACACTTGTTATTTTTTCTTTCATAATTCTTCGCAACCCTTTCTCTATTTGGTGACCCAAATATTTCACTTTATTCTGGCAGAATTGTAATTTCGAAGGGGACACTTTGTGTCCGTTCCTTCCCAAATGGTTCAATAGGGCAATGGTATCTGCTGTACAGTCACTTTGGGCCATATTTATACTTTTTGACGCAAAGCTGCGCCGCCGCAGTTTTGCATCAAAAATGTAACCGCCGGCTAACGCCATTTCGATGCGCCGTGCGGGCGTCAAATTTATACTTTGACGCACGGCGGCGCAATCAACAGGTGGGAGTCATTTTTTTTTACGCACATCGTGGCATCAAGTCGTAAAGGAAAACGACGTTAACGCGACGTAAATGACTGTGGGTCGATTTACGACACCGCAACCCGGATATGCGCCGTTTTATTTGACGCAATAGCGTCAAAAATACCCGCGAACACTGCCCTTTCAGCAGAGGAGAGCCAAAATGGATCCCAGATGCCACTACAGACCCCAGGAAGATAACAGCAGACCAGGAACCAGCCAGGATGATCCATACAAGAACCAGGACATATATAGAAAAAAAAGGAAAGTGTCGCTTCAGTGCAGAGGAGCAGGAAATCCTGGTTAAAGAGGTAACGGAACACCAGCACCAACTGTTCATCACCTCTAAGTTGCCAATCAGTAGGAGAGAGGCCATATGGCAACAAATTGTTGACAAGATCAACAGTGTGGCTGAAGTACGCAGGACAGTCACCGAGTGTAAGAAACGCTGGCATGACTGCAAACGTAGGACAAAGGAAAAAATGGCCAGGAACAGGAAGGCAGCACTGCAGACTGGAGATGGGAGTCCAGCACACCAGGAGGCCCTGGACCACATGGAGGAGATGGTCGCAGCCGTCATCTCTGAGGAGTTTGTCACAGGGATTCAAGGACAGGACAGTGCAGACTACCACGAGACAACACACATGCAGGGTAAGTTGCATGGGGATTTAAAATACAATAATGTTGACTGTAAGCAGGGGGGAAATACCTACTACACATTGCATGTAAGTCAGCATATACATGGAGTGGCATGGGTAAAGGGGTATGGCAGGGGGGCATGCCCTGCACATACAGAAGCTGGGGCACAACATAACACAACACCAACAACAGTCCCATGGGGGCATCCTGTCATGACAACAATGGAGCTAAGGGAAAGCCTCGACAGGAGGGAAGGCCACTACGTCAAACTTCCATCCTGGCACTCGTCAGCCAAAATATCTCCTACATTAACTAGGGCCCTATCAGCAATCCTCTAGCCAAAACAACAACTGCAATGTAACTGCAACAACAGTTGACACTAACACCTCTGATCTCTGTGCAGCTATAGTAGCCAATGGCAGTAACCTCCCCATGGAACATACATACCTAAATTAGGGGGTGATGATGACATCTACAACAATCTCCTGAAACAAGACAAAGGCCCCAGTACACTCATATGTCAATGCCCATAGTTGTCACATACATCAGCCAAAGTAAACAGCAATAGGAGCGACACAGCACTAAGGACACACACATGCTGCATATGTCAGGGTCCTTCACGTGCCTGGCTAACAAGGCAACATCACAAATGTCATACTGCTCAGACAACAGCATTGAGGAGGGGACACATGCAACTGGTCAATGAAATACACCTGCACAGTCAGAGGACCAAATAGGACATTGATACGATAAACAGGGCAATCCAATGTAACACACATTACCCAACATCAGCAGGGCACATTAACAATGTCTACATCCATATCACATCATAACATTGCCATGCATAGGATATGCCACATGTCAATTACATTTAAGTCAATGTGAACAATCAGGGATTGGGGCAGGTCCTGAGAGGCAAGTGTGCTGCCAGGGCAATCAGAACACCCACAGCCAGTGAAAGGTCTCACCATAAGAATGGTTATACACGGAGGGTCGAGTAGGACAAAAAGATGGCTATTCCCTATTTGGTACAAAGCAACACCTAGAGGCGATTAGGCAGACAAGTCTGATAACTCAATATCATACATGTGACACACAGGTGGGCCATAGGCCTATAACAATGCCCATATGAAGGGCAGCAGATACCAATACCAAACAAGATCACAAAGTAAATTCATCAAAAGGCTGGCATGTTACGTAACAATTGTCACAATACAGACACACTAATTGTACCCTGTTTCATTGCAGAGGAACATGGATCTCCTGCCGATATGCCTGTCCCTGATTTCCCTGATGACATGGATGACGAGCCCATAAACATTCCCCAGGAGACCATCCAAAAGGTCCTTGTAACCCTCCAGACCCCACCTTCAGTCACAAGGAGGAGCACAGAACAAGCAGCCATCACAGAAGAACCACCCACCACCCCAATTGCAAGACCTGCCAGCTCCTACACAGCTGAGGACTCTGACGACACTGGCACCAGCTTTGAAAGAACTGTAGTTGGAGTACAGGGGGAGCTGGCGAAGGAGGTGCGGGTGGTGATGCAAAATATGGCAGCCAGCCTTGAGGGGGTGCGCTCTTGCATGATGTCATCTGCAGATCAGGCAGCAGCTATGCAAGCCCTAACATCCATACTGCAAGGACTACAAGAAACTATAAAGGAATTCACCACTGCAGTAAGGGAGTTGCCACAACACCTCGCACCCCAAACTTTCCACTGCATGCACGAATGCAATCATGACTCCCTCAGGGCCGACCTGGCTGCCTACCATCGTGATGTAGCTGCTATTCTCAAAAACCAGCAGGCCCTCCTTGCTGCAGTACTACCCTTAAGACCTTCACAGGGAGCAGCCACCGGGATGTCTGACTCCACGTCTTCTAACACTGAGGTGTGTGTTGCCCCTTCACAACCAACAACAACAAGGACAAAGCAGGCAACACACACATCAGAAGAAGAAGACATGGAACAGATCACATTCACACGGAAGAGTACCCGGAAGCACTAGTCCCTGCACCATGGTCTACTTTGACCAAGGTCCTACGTTTTGTCAATTGCCAGTCTCACTACAGCTATACTCAATGACTGTTCTGCTAACCACTGTATGACTTGTCAGCATTGCCAGTGAATGTCTCTCTCCTACTAATCGGCAAATCCTGTCCCTCTGCACTGTCTGTAACATCACCCCAGCATGTCAGGAGCATCATCCACACCCCTTCTGTAGGATCACCATGTAAGAATGCACTAGAACGGACTCAGCAAACATGGATAATGTACATTTTGCACTACAGCACCTATCAATAAATAGCACTTGCACACCTAATATGTCTCTGTGTAATTTGACACATCAACTGTGCAGTAGATAACTCAAAAGTACCTGTGTGACAACCATGTAGCTTGTCAATACAACTGTCCTGACATCATGTAGTCAGATACATCTGTGCAGTGGTCAGGATTGCATCATAGCCTGACCATCCTGAGGAGAATAACTGATGAAGGGAGAAACCACACACAATCATGCTGTGTTGGACAGAATAATGCTCCATCAATAGCAATCAAAGTCAACTAATGGTGGCTGATAAATGTAGGCACCATGCAATACTAAAACATTAAATTATACAGTCTAATCTAAGCAAACACAACTAAACACAGCATCAATCACCCTTTCTGAGTATACTTCCAAGAAGGGAAGTCATGCTGAATTATTGCACACATGATCTATGTCAGTAATGAAGACAAGAAGACAAGAGTGTTAACAACACCTCATCTACAAAGATGTCCCTGAACATCACACTGCAGTCCGACCTAATTAATTTCCCACAATACCAAGTCTGGAAGCACACTTTGTGATGTAGAAAACATACTCATCAACACAAATCCTTTGTGATCCATGTAAACTCCAAATGGTGGTTCTATCAAATGGTGGATACTTACCAAGTTAGCACAGGGGTAGCTGCCATTTTAAACCTCTTTTTTCTTCGGTTTGTAGAATAGGACACAAATGTCATAGAACAACAATCACCTACACTGATGGCAAGGCCATGATCAAGTAGCAGTTAACACATAATGCAAAGGGTTAACTATATATTTATTCATAAGTATTCACACCAGAGGCAACTAAGGGAAAAGTCAAACCTACACTAATCTAACCTGACTACTCCTAACCCACAACTGTCCCTAACTAACCTAAGCTAAACTTACTCTACACATATAACGAATCGATCTAAACATCAACCCCCCACCCACCATTATGAGACAGGACACATGCAGGACAACACATACTAACCTACACACATAGTATACTATCCTAAACAATCATATATTTTTTTGTATTTTTTTTATAAATTGTTTTTTATTTTTTTATTTTTTTTCTAAACAGACAGGAATCCCAACATTGACAGACCCACCCACCCACCCACACACTCAAAAATGAAAAATAGAAAGAATAAGGACCCCCCACCCTCCTCCCTAACACTAACTAAGCTAACAACCTATACTAACCTAACACTAATCCCCAAAACCCACCTATCATGATAAAAAGGAAAGAGGAGAGAGGGGAGGGATAAATTAAAAAAGACCATATAAGTCCTAGAGGTTGGCCCTCCGTAGGGTCCGCCTGATGGACCTGACCCGCTTCTTTATGTACGCCACATCCTGGCTCAGCTTGTCCACCTGCCGAATGAACTTGTCCATTTTGCGGTCTAAAGCCTGGAATGCTGCAGGGTCAATTGGAGGTGCTGCTGCTGTCTGTGTGCTGGCAGAGGTGCTCTGTGTCGGAGTTGTTTGTAGCCCACTGGACTGTCCTGCAGCTCTTATATTGCTGGGTCCTGGTCGTGCTGCAGAGGCAGGGACAACTGTCCCCACCGTTGCTGGGGCCACTTGGGGAGAACTGGTGGTTGTGGTGGTGGTGGCTGTAGTGGTAAACGTTGGGCCACCCAGTGGTGAAGCCCACCATGCTCCGGAGGCCCGATCCGCCTGGTATTTTCGGGCCATCCGTCGGAACCCCGACTGCACCTGCAGGATGTGCCGGTATCTCATGGCCCGCCTCTCAAATTCATGCCTCTGTGCGGCACTCATGTTTGCAGCTGTGAAGAGAAAGGGCAACTATTTACCATAGGAAATGCATTGGGTGGAATAGCACAATGGGTCAATTGGAAATTACTTTTACTGTAGTTGTAACAGCTCATATCACCATATAGATCATTGAAAGTCTCAGAGGAAGTACATGGGAAGCCTGCATACAAAGGGCATCTCACACATAGCATATACAATTATCTACATGATGGGTGACATCAGCCTAAACTTCTCATCATAAAAATTAGTAATGCAGCTGACATTATGGCTGCACCTCCTCCGCCTATTGCCTGGACTACATATGTCAGTGTACGTGATAACAATCATAACCCTCAATATCTGCGATTTGCAATTGGATTTGCTAGTATAGAACTCATCTGCCATAACCGAGTGTGTACCCTAGGTTCAAAACAAAGTTTCAAATGGTCACAAGTATGTGTAACATACTGGTTGCTACAGTCCTAGGTACCCTATTCCAAAACACATGGCTGACTTTGAGGGGGGGTGGGAAGAACATCCAACAATCCCATAATCAATGCACACCCAGGAGTGTATAGAAAGCTCAACATGTTTTTGCCTCCACACACACACCACCAGTGAAGGGCTAGCAACAAATCGGAGTCAGCTAAACCTTGTCCTATCCAAGGTCCACACATGTCAAAATGTACTGACTTAGGCCAACATCACATACTACCAGTGAGGCATATTTTTCTTCAGACACAGAGGAGCAAGAACACCCATGATCATGAGTAGCATGTACACCTAGGCCATTGCACTGTAGCCCCACACACTTCTAGTACAACTTGTGGAAGTACATGCCCCCGGAAGATCCAACCTACAGTGTACTCAGTCCATCGTTAACTAGGGAAGCAGCAGATTTCAGACAAGCCATTTGCAGAAGCTATCTGGGAGAATGTCAGTCTGAAATGCAGACTCAGTCCGAGACAAGTCCCAGAGCAACTCTTACATTAACCAGTGTATTCCACAAGACTCACCCCATTCCCCATAGCGGGCCCTACTGGAATGGCCTACAGACCCAAAATCTGAGAAATGGATAAGCATAGGTCAACTCAAAATGAAGTGATAACTGAAATCCCACTAATGGAACAATACTAATGAATGGGCAGCGCATCAAACCTTGAATTCTGTTGAACATACAGTAGTCCATCATGCATCACCAGCAAACATTAAAAATAGCACACATGCAACACTCACTGTAGGTGTCGGGGTCCTCAAAATGAGCCACCTCTCCCACTGTGTACGGTGCAGGTCCACCTGTAAAGCATGGAAGGAAGAATATACTCAGAATCCGTGCACTGACAAACAATTGCAATTACAAAGACAATGTGAGAATATGACATGAGTAATGAAACCCTTTCACACATGCTCATACTGCATGGAATTATTCATGAGCAACATTTACATTGGATTAGTCTCCTGCTACAGTTACACACCCTACTACACACATGCAGTGGCCTGGACAGTCATGTGGTGGCAAAGATGCACCTCCATTAGTATGCACCAACAATATAGGGGTGCATTCATCTCATCATGTGCATCCAAGAGAGACATCCAAAAGCTGGTTACTTGAGGACTGCATGACCTCTCAAACTCAAACAGCCTATGTGGTCATGACACATATGTGACTGATAGGTACATGGTACAGAGGGCCAGGTACTTTGGCAATACCTCATGTTGTTACAGTTTCATACATTGATGTGTCCTAACTATAGTGATTGGCACCAAACATAGATGTTTGTACCCTAGTCCAGACCTTTGGACTGCAATCCCTATTCTGATTTGGGCACAAGTGACAATAAATACCAGTCTAATATGTTAGCTGAGGGCACCTGAGTCCTTAACAAATATGGTTCATGCTCAGATCAGGCATGTAACAATTAGATGTGAAGGAACACATTTATCACAACAAGGCATAGCACTTCCATGAACATTTTCCATACACACCAACCAGACACACATGTGACATATGTGTGGACAACATTGCTAACTTCAATTGACGTGAAGGCAGCACTCATTTATAACATCATGTAGGGTTTACAAATGTCAGTCTAGCTATGGCGTCTACATATGTAGGTATGATGTTTCAACATCCATTTTTCACTGGCTATTGTGACCTGTAGAGTCCTAATTGCGTCATTAATGTGTCGCTTGTCTGACACAAAGGCATCACTACATTACATTCTGCTACAGGCAACTGGTATGTGTAGAAAACATTAGCTACCTGACTGTTAGCATTTGTCTTCCTTCACATTGTGCATCAATTACCCAGTAGGTTTCCCTAGCATTACACACAGTCATCTACTTATCTGCAGATTGGGTAACAATCATCACATGTCACCACACAGCTTTAAATTGTGCACATGTAATTGATCTGTACTCACCAACATGGCCACCAATCCCGATTCCCAGGTAGTCCAGCAGATCTTGCTCCCTGGATATCAGATCAGCCCAGCGGTGCTTCAGTTGATGGTCATTCCTTTGGCTACCATATAGACGGACCAAGTGATGGCGCACCTTCCCCCACCGGACTTTACGGGCCTCCGTGTGATACCCCTGTATCACCCTACCCCCAGCCTCAAGCATGAGTGGGAGGAAATGGCAAACAAGACATATAAATCCCCCCAATTCCTCCTCACCCATCCTGGAAAGCCGTGGCCTACCAGACATGTCAGCACTGACAAAGGGGAAAAAGTTGTAGAAAAAGGAAAAGGGGGAAATGGGGAAAGGTAGAGTGGTGAAATACAAAGAAAACTTAAGAAGAAGAGACCAACTAACCCCTATATTACAGTACCCACAACAGACTCCCATAGACAATAAATAAAACACTGGACTTGACAAAATAATACAACACAGACTCAGACAGTATTCAACAACAAGACAATGATGACAAAAGCACAATTGAGATGGTACACTGGACACAAAAGCACTAATACACAGGACAACACTTTCCACACAGCCACACAGTCTAGAATAATCTGAGACTGCAAAGTGAAAGTGAAAGTACACCCACTGTACAGATTCTGTAAACAGGATATCCTATTACATCACATCCTGCATAAAATGGCCGCCTTTTTTTCCCCGCTATGCGTAATTTTTTCATGCATACAGCTTGTGCGTCATATATTTTGACGCATAGGAGTGCAAATACTGCAGAGTCAAAAAAAAATCTTCATTGGTCTATTATATTTGTTTGAGGCATATTTTACAGTTCTAGAGTTGAAAATTAAGCCGCTGGAAAATATGATATCTAAATATGAAAAATATTTTTGACTCTGCATTATCTGCACTCCTGTGCGTCAAAAATTATGACGCACAAGCTGTATGCGTGGAAATATGACGCATTATGGAAAAAAATGGAGGCCATGTTATGCAGGATATTATGATATCTATTTTTGAAATAATTTTTTGACTCTGCATTATCTGCACTCCTGAGCGTCAAAAATTATGACGCACAAGCTGTATGCGTGGAAATATGACGCATTATGACAAATATGTCTTTCATTTGTCAAATTGAGAAATGAATTTTGTCATGACCAAACGGTGCTAAGTGATACACATTTGGGGTTAGCTATGGAAAATGTCCCTTATAGGATGTATAGAAGGTATTCACAGTGCAATGGTAATGATTGGTCAGAATGGATATTACTCATAATTGTACACATATGTGGGTAATTGCTGATGGCTATTTTCAAAATATGAATGGGATACCAGGATGTATTCCTTAGCAAAAATGTGACCACATTTATCAAGGTAATCAAAATTATATAAAGGCCAAATAGGTAGTGCAATTGTCGTCTACACTTTTTTAGGGGGTAACCATGTCCTAATTACGAGTTAATGTATCTAAAATGTGTTTTACTTTTGGCATGTAGGGCACACATGCACCTTATGCATGTGTGTGCTTCACATGTGCATAAATAATGTATATTTGGGGGGCAGTAGAGGTGGACTTAGGCCCCCAGCACCCTAGGGTGTGCTCTTCCATACTTGCAAATTTATCAAAGGGTTTCCCAAATTCAGTCATGCTAAACCTTCAGCAGCAGGCCCATGGAAACAAATAGGGTATGATTCACTGTTTGCCATTCTGTAATCCCATTTGCCCATTTTACGTTTGCCCTATTGATTCTTTGGAGAAATCTGACATACCACTTTGCATTGATATTTTTTGCCAAATCTCAACGTTCCTCATGTCATGATAGCAAATAGGTTGTTGATGTATGTGGCCCTTTATGCATTACCTGGTTTAGTGGCATGTTTCATTCTTCCTGCTAGGTTACAACTGGGACACTACTGTGATCGGCTGCTTGCAAATATTTTGTTGATTGGATGGTACATGTACATGTGTGTGGTCCAATATTGATCCAGTATCAACTGTCAGGGTGTATGTTGTCACTGTAACGTCCAGGTCTCCTCATGAGTTAGTGGCAGCTAATCTTGTTTCTATTGGGTATTGTTTGTAGCAAATTTTGAGAGAAGCCATTGAGGACATGGTCACCTACACATGGATGGTCCCACCCTGTCACTGAAAACGTGTAATGAGACTTTCAACTGGGCAACCTTGGTGTGCTGAGTGAGAGAATGTCTCAGGTGTCTGGATCCGGCATGTGTCATTGCAACATTTGTACTCCAGTTGGCCTCTGTGGATGGTAATGTATCAGGAAACATCATAGCCTCTGTGCAGAAGTAAATGGCTGGTATTCAACACACACGACTCATCTTTATCATTTGAACAATGTTACTCAGCGTTTGAACAGTCAGGGTCCTCATATGTGTTGACTTTTCATGGACATTATCTGAGGTTGCTGGTTTTGATGGAGGCCATTTAGACCATCATACACTATGGTCCAGATCCACTGTCACACTTTGTAGTTTAGGCATTAATGAGGGCCAGACAACGGAAGGGCCAAGATTTGGCTATTCAAGGGCACTGTCACAAATCGGATGCAAATAACAGTCAGATGATGCAATACTATGTATTTGAGTATACATTGATGAGGCTAATGACAAATTAGTGTCTGAGGTACAAGAGGTTTTGGACAGCACGTGTGGTCCATAGCTGGACCCCAGGTATCTGTAGAGTGACCCACGGACAGGTGCCAGTCAGGCTGACAGGATGCTGGGTCAATCAGGAGCAAGTTCTTTCAGTAATTACATGATCAGTGTTCTGACTAGGACTGGTCAGAGGGAGCAGTAGACAGTTGAGATGTCACACTGTGTATGTCCTGTGTTGTTTTGAAGGTGACACATGAACCCTGATAAAGTGTTCTACGGCAACATTAGTAGCAATGCTTAGTGATGTAATAGCTCAAATTCCAACATGTATGCAGTAGGAGGCATCAGCAGGGACGGGGCATGTACATTTGGGTGGTGTGCATGGAGGGGATCACTGGTGTGGCCTCCATCAGTGGCTCACTAGTCCTGTCAGTTGGGATTTGCTGATAATTAGCCTATAGTACCTTTCACAGAAGAATCAATCTACAGGTGATTCCAGCCCTTAAAAACTCCAAGCCAGTGTATTATATGAGCTGAGTTCCATGCAGTGAGATGGTACTATGACAATGGTAGGCATAGGAAAGGGTGTGGCACACTGGATGACTCTTGTGAGTGTGTGTGTGTGTAGATGAGGGAATCTCAGTGTACACACATCGGCATTCCAGGGACCTCTTCAGACAGGTGGGGTGTGAGCAGCTGCAAGTGTGTGTAATGTTTTTAGAAAAGGGCTGACATGTAGATGGGATGTGATGTGCTGGATGCTTGTCATAGGTGTAGCACTTGTACTGTGTATGTTCTGCTTATGTGTAACTCTAGTGACAGATAGTCATTGCAATTATAGTAAGTAGTTGGAATTACTGTTGGCAAGAGTCTAGTACTACATTCCTGTTCCTGAAGCATTAGCATGTGAACTGCCTGATGTATGAGGCCTGTTTTCCCCTAGTTGAGTGATGGTGTTTTAGTTGTGTGCCATCTGCTGCGATGATCCATGTTTACTACATGTATGTGAGTCATATGTGTGGTCCTCAGCTATTGCCCTTCAAAGGTGAACTGTACAGGATGTCTGTCATTTACATTGTGTGTGTATTTGACCATTGTATGGTGGCCATTACATTTGTAGTGTATTTTTTTGTGTCATGATTGTTATATCATTATTGCTCAATGAGACGACATTCTTCTTCAGATATTTCAAGCTAAAGGTGGGCAGAAATGAATAGGCCAAACCATGATGTGGTGTTTGTTATCAGTGTTTATTTACAATAGTGCATTAAGGCGGTCATTCTGACCTTGGCGGACGGCGGAGGCCGTCCGCCAAGGTACCGCCGTCAGAACACCGCACCGCGGTCGAAAGACTGCGGCGGTGATTCTGACATTTGCCCTGGGCTGGCGGGCGGCCGCCAAAAGGCCGCCCGCCAGCCCAGGGCAAATCAACCTTCCCACTAGGATGCCGGCTCAGAATTGAGCCGGCGGAGTGGGAAGGTGCGACGGGTGCAGTTGCACCCGTCGCGTATTTCAGTGTCTGCTGGGCAGACACTGAAATACTTTTTGGGGCCCTCTTACGGGGGCCCCTGCCGTGCCCATGCCATTGGCATGGGCACGGCAGGGGCCCCCAGGGGCCCCGCAGCACCCCCTACCGCCATCCTGTTCATGGCGGGAGAGCCGCCATGAACAGGATGGCGGTAGGGGGTGTCAGAATCCCCATGGCGGCGGAGCGCGCTCCGCCGCCATGGAGGATTCTCAAGGGCAGCGGAAAGTCGGCGGTACACCGCCGACTTTCCGTTTCTGGCCGCGGCTGAACCGCCGCGGTCAGAATGCCCAGCGGTGCACCGCCAGCCTGTTGGCGGTGCTACCGCCGACCTCCGCCATGGCGGTAATTACCGCCAGGGTCAGAATGACCCCCTAAGTGGTGATGGTGATAATTATGCAAAGAAATTATTTACAATGTGTTGGCGCCTACGCACTCCAGCAGCTGTGTTTGGTTGTTCCCCCTCCTGTTGCAGGCCAGCATCCTCCTTTTCTTCGTCTTCAGGCATGTATGGGTCTGGTTCGAGGAGGGGAATGTTCCTTTTTACACAAATGTTGTGCAATATTGCACATGTGAGTATGATCCTACAGACCATCTCGGGGGAATATAGTAGGCTACCGCCAGTGATGTCAAGGCAGCGGAACCTTGACTTGAGGATCCCAAAGGTCCGCTCGACAATGCTGCGTGTCCTCTTATGGGCGTCGTTGTATGCCCGCTCTGCAGCAGTACTCGGGTTCCCAAATGGTGTCATTAGCCATGGCTGGATGCCATACCCCTGATCAGCTTAAAGAAAAACACAGAATGGGATCATGTAGATGTAGCTGGCACTATTGAAAAGACCTTTAATGGCAGTAGTTGTCTTGTGTTGTCTGTGACTCTTTTGTGTACTAATGTGACATCCTATACTTGTAGGCTATACCATCTGCATTGTGTTGTTTCCTTGGCTGAGCAAGTGTTTGTCTGCTAACTGTTTGTCAGCAGTATGTTTTGGGATTTGCAGTACAGTGTGCCCTCCCTAGCATTGGTACTTGTGATACAGGTGTCTGTGTGTCTTCACTGAGGGTGAGATGATAGTTCCATGCACATTTAAATTTGAAAGTGTTGTTAACACGTTCATATCAAAGTACCCTGGACATCCCATACCTTGAAACTTATGCAATGTATTAATGTAAAGGTCATTGTGACACTTACAATTTGAAGGTGACATTTCGGCAACCACACTCATTAATGTCTTCACATTAGGCTGTACAGTAAATTCCGATGTGTGACAGGTTCAATGGTGAGTTAAGAAACATGGCTAGTGATGTCAGGACCTCAGTGTGTTCCTGTCTAGATGTTGCTGTTGTGGTGTATGTGTTGTGTGTCCTAGAGGGTTGCTGTGCAGTGTGTATATAAGTAGGTTTTTGTACTTACAAACAAGTAGTCCATTGCCATACCGTCCATCCTGAAAGTGTTGGTTGATGGTGCAGTGACGGAAGATGAATGAGTCATGTACACTCCCAGGATATTTTGCCACGATGTTGGTGATCAATCCCTGGTGATCGACTATGGCCTGCACGTTGATTGAATGTGTGTGCTTCCTGTTGCGGTAGAGGTGTTCTGTTGCAGCAGGTGGCACAAGGCGTACGTGTGTGCAGTCGATTGCACCAAGGACGTGTGGGAAGCCACTGATGAGGTAGAACCCCTGTTTTGTTTCCTGCTGCTTCTGCAGTGTGTTAGGGAAGCAGATGTGGAGGGGTGTCAGGCGAATGATGGCATCCAGTACTTTTGGCAGAAATGCGGAGAATGATGGTTGTGATATTCCGCCAACCAGGGCACCAGTTGTTTGAAATGAGCCACTTGCCAGCATGTGAAGTACGGCAAGCAGCTTTGTTTCTGTTGGTATGGTGCGGGGTGTCACCAAAGTGGGGGCCAACTGCTGTTCAATGTTTTGCAGCAGCTGCTGAATGGCCTGCCAGTTCAACCGGTACCTCTGTATGATGTCGTGTTCCCTGAGGCCATGCAGGGTTGTTCTTGGGCGGAATATCCTCTCCTGCCTTCTGCGCTGCCTTTGGGGTCCCTGCTGGTGTTGTGCTAGCTGCTGTTGTTGCTGCTGAGCTCTGCGTCTGCGTGCACGCTGGATAAGAATCACATCCATGTCTCCCTGTTGCTGCTCTGCTGTTCTGCTGCTCTGCTGTTTGTTCTGTGTGTTCTGATTAAATACAGGTGTGTTTGCCCCATTTTAACGCCTGCCCTGACCCAGGCGTTAAATTTTGACGCACATCGGGCTGTGCGTCATTTTTTTGCTCCGCCTCCCGGCCGAGAGTCATTTTTGCCCGGAAGCATAAATACGATGCACGGCCGTTTGCGTCGTTTTTTGGACGGGAACGCCTACCCTGCATATCATTAACGCAGGGCAGGTTGCCGCATCCAAGAAATGACGCACACGGCGGAATTTTGTCATCCGCAGACTCGGGCGTCAGAGTTTAAATATGGGGCAACGTTTGCGCTGATTGTGCGTCAAATTTATTGACGCACAATCGGCGCAAACGGAGTATAAATATGCCCCTTTCTGTCTTAGATGCGATTAGCAAATCGTCAATGTACTGCACCAGTGTTGTTTCAAATGGTAACTCCAACGATTCCAAATCTTTCTTTAGAATCTGATTGAATATTGATGGTGACTCCGAAAACCCGTGCGGAATTCGACACCAACTGTAGACCCTGTCCAGGAATTTGAAACAAAAGAGAAATTGGCTGTCCTCATGAAGAGGCACAGAAAAGAATGCTTGTGACAAGTCGATGACTGAGAACCACTCAGCATCACAGGGAACTTGAAACATTTTCACAGCTGGATTTGGTACTTCGGGACAAAATTTGACTATTATGTCATTTATCTTCCTCAAATCCTGAACAATCCGGACCTTTCCACTCGGTTTTATCAGTCCCATAATTGGTGAATTACATGGACTGCTTAACACTTCTTTTAGTACTCCCTGTTTTACGAACTCATCAATGAGTTGGGCGACTTTCATGAGGGTGTCTTGGGCCATATGGTATTGTGGGGTCTGGGGAAAAGTTACATTGGGTTTCACAGTCACTTTCACTGGTTCTACCCCTTTGACCAATCCTACTTCTTTCCCTGTCATATATCACACTTCCTTTCCGACTGTTTCCTGTAACTCAGCAGGAATGTCTGCTTCAGTGAGCATTGGGTAAAGAGTAATCAGGGGATACTCTTCATCGACAGTTTCCACTTCGTCCCCTCCTATACTGTCCTCTTCTTCCCCATCACTGTTTGTTTGGATTTTAATTCCATCATTAGAACACATAATCGAACATCCCTATTTGCACAATAGGTCTCTCCCTAACAGTGATATCGGGCTTAAGTCACACACCACAAATTTATGTGACCCTTGATAGTTACCAATTCTGACTTCCACTGGATCAGTGATTGGGTTTGTCAGGTACCTATTTGCTACTCCCACTACTTGAACTGTTCTCCCTGAAAGTGGAAAGTTTGGTACTTCGATGCTCCTAACAGTAGAGCGTGTAGCTCCCGTGTCAACCAAGAATGAAACGCGATGACCCATAACTCTTCCTTCCACATACGGACCCTTTTGATCAACTTCCAAAGATGCTGCAAGCATACAATTTCCCTCCTCATCTGAACTTTCACTCTCCCATACATCGTTTATTCCATCCTCACTGTGTAAAGGGAATTGGTGTACTTTGTCATTTTGGTTCATCACTTGACCCGTGACCTGTTGAGAAAGCATTACTTGTTGCTGATTCATTGGTGCTAAGGGTATTTGCATTTGCTGATTAGGTACCATGGGAAACTGCTGTTGCATTGGCTGCAACTGCGCCATTTGCGCACGGGGCATTTGCATCTGTTGCGGTTGTATGGGTTGTAAACCCTGCATCTGATTCATATTATTCTGGAAATTTGGATTTGGACCCCTCAATTTCGGTCCTCTCATATTCTGAAATGCATTGACATCACTGTTTTGCTGACCTACCCCTTCCTGCACCATCATTGGGCACTCCTGTTTCCAATGCCCGACGATTCCGCACGTGTGACATGGCATCACCTTCTTCATTGCCTGTATACCATTTGGAATCATAACAGTATTTATGTCAGGACCATTATTCACAAAACCTCCTCGACCTCTGCCTCTCATCTGCGGCTGAAACATAGCATTTCCCTGCTGTTGCTGCTGCGGCATCTGTTGTTGAAAACCTTGCAAACCTGTCTGAGCTGCTCTAAGCTGCGTCACCATCACCTTTTCCTTCAACCTTTTCTGTTTTGTCTCAATCTCATCACTGCAGTATTTTGCATAGTTCAACACTTCATCGATCGATTTTGACTGCCAACAAATCAAATGCATTTTAATCATCTGACTGACCTCGGGTCTCAACCCTTCCACAAATCTGAACACGAAATGGAGCATGTCCTTTGCCTCAATCGTCTCCGTGCCACTGTAATTTTTAAACGCTTTCAACAATCTCTCATAGTACGCATGTATCGATTCTTTAGCCTCTTGTGCTGTTCTGTCAATCCTCTGCCAATCCACATTTTTCGACGCAACCTTGGTTTTCAAGTGCTCGATCACCTTATGGTATAAACTCATTACCGTAGGCGATGGTGCACCTGTGTCCCTATCTCTCTCTGGTTCACTCGTCGGCCAACCTACAGCTCTTTTACAGTCTTCCCATAAATCTGCCGGAACCCCTATTTCAAATAAAGTATTCAGGTCTTCCCAGAGACATTTTGCGAGTTTCACAAACCTATCTGTCTGTTGATACCATTCAATCGGTTTCTCCCTCAATTTGGGGAAATCATCCGTAAAGGATTGAATATCGCACCTGTGCCATGGTACATGTACAAGTTTTCCCCCTGCTGTCTCTCTCATTGGCAACATGGTTATCAGATCGTCATTCTGTTGTGCCTTTTCATTCCGATCTGGGGTACTTTCCTTCTTTTTGTCCTTTTTCTTAACCCACCTGCTTTCCCACTTATCTAGGCATCTCCAGACCTGCGCACTCTGCAGTATCTCCTTGAGGTGCGTTTTCATCCCTGCCGACCTCATGTGTTCAAAATCTTTTGTCTCAAAGTCTAGCCTGTAACTTCTGCTCAAGTGTTTAGTTTTACCTATATCGATCCTGTTTCTGTCTGCAATTTCTTGCAACTTCTTATGTATGCTGCTCACTTCTCTTGTAATCCTAGGGCACATGTACCTCAGCTCTTCTTCTGTGTATGATTCTAACCTGTTCAGGCCCATTGTTCCCTCCACTAGTTCATCAGCCTCCATGCCCAATCTTATTTTATTCAGGTATTCTTCTCCCTTCCCGCTGGATGTACTCTGTGGGGAGTTCAGACTGTTGAACCATTGTGTTAGCTGTCGTGCGTTCAGTCCCATCAATGTAGCACTTACATCAACTGCTACTGATGGTTGCGGTAACGTTTCAGTCTTTGAAGTTAACGGTATTAATAGTGGTGGACTTGACCTTACCACAGTCGACGGAGCACAAATTGGAATTGGACTAAATTCCGACAACGACCCAGATCCATTTGGCAGTGTTGCTATCGGAGTTGTTTCTGGAGTAATTTCTATGCATCTTCTCCCTGTCTCACTTTGTGTCATTACCCCTTGATCGCATACGTTTGGGTTTGCCTGTATATATAGTGGTACTGGCGGACCCACAGTAATAGGCAGAGATATTGCATCTGGATTCTGTCTGTTCCCTGAATTCTGTGGCATGTTAATCCCCACATTATGGTTCATCATTGCCGGCATACCTGATTGGCTTTCTGTTACTAGAGTATGCCTCAGCACTTCTTGTACCTGCTTTTGAGGTATCAAGAATTGTGTTGATTCGGCTTGAATCAATGTCGGTCTTTGGTAACTCTGTCCTCCCTGATCCCCTAAGTTATGTTCATCACAGCAGTGCCTTTGAACCTGCGGCTGATACGTATCGACAGGTTTCAATTTAGGCACGTCAGGATATATCCTCTGGACTTGTGGTATCTGTGGTGAAAAAGGCATATCGGGACTGTTCCGTCTTTGTGATATTCTCAAGTTCGGTGTTACATTACCCTGTGTTGGCTCTGGAGGGGCAGTACTAATGGTTGATCCTTTTTCGCTTTCCACATATGGTGGCGGGCGGTCATTCAGCAATTGTATAATAAACTCCTCATCGTCTGACTCGTCTGACCTTTTCGAGCTTCTGTTATTTTCTCTATCTCTGGACTGGCTCCTGTTTGTTTTATAAGTAGCTTTCCTTCCTTCCGCTTCTGCTTCATCAGTAATTGCCGGGAACAATTTAATTCCCTGCAACACGTCTGATCTCCAAACTTTTTGTGTGCTATCCCATCTAGCATCCGGTAGTGTCTTTTCTACTTTTCTTATTCTTGTCTCAAATTTCTTTTGTTGTTGGTTTCTAGCTATTAGCTCCCAAATTGCTAGTGCCTCAAACTGTGCTGGTCTTGGAGGTACTTTCATGTCGTTTAGCGCGAATCTTAAATTCTCCAAAACCCTTAGGTTAAACGACCCATGGATAGGGAACGCTACACTTCCATGCTTCTCTGTTAATTTGCACCATTGCTTTAGCCAAAGACATGGTGCTACTCCCTTTTCCTCAATCACGATGTAAGCTGGTGTACCTTCAGGCGGTGTTTCTTCTCCCACATTTGCCTTAATGTAAGCATCTCCCCTCATGGCACCCTTAAATGCTTTGAAAATGTTCATCTTTCCGTCTTTTATTTTTCTCAAATAAGTTATCAATAAGTGACTTTAATTCCCGGAATACTCTTCGCTTGCCTTTCCCCACCAACTGCGCTTTCACGGACTGCGTCCAATCCGTGCGCGACCCTTCTCACCAACCAACCTATCCCAGCACGGCTCCTAGTGACGTCACACCCACACACTGCGGCTGACAAAGTCCTGTGGCTTGTCCTCTTTCATTCAACTTCACTCGAAACTAATTGCTGCAATATATCGCGAGCACTAACCAAAAAGAAGAAAACAAATCTGTCGGTTTACTACAGGAAGGGTAACACACTCGCTTCAGAAACCTTAGGGATTTTTCACTAGCCTCAGCAGTTATTCCATCTTTCTCGGTCTCCCACTTTCGCAAGTAAAATTTGACCCGCAAACTTTACTCTCAACTGATCAATGAACTATTCTAGCACGCTTTAGAATTCGTCAAATCTCAAAGTCGAAAATTTTCTTTCATGCTTCAATATTCATACCAACTTGTTGACCACGCCCGATCAACCTATTAAACCGAACAGATTACAACATCAATCAAGTGTCTCATGCACTTTTCAACATACTCCGGAGTCTCTTGACCTCGCAGGGCCCGTCTCAACATCAACAACCACGCGGACAATTTTTTTCTTGCACAAAGAGCTACACTCATGTGAAGTTCGACGACTTCCCTACTCTCACACTTTGGAGTCACACTCCTCTAAAACTTCAACTGGAGTCCGTAACCTCCCTAAAATCCTCACAAACTTCTCAATTAATCTGCGGCAATAAGCTGTGCAAGCGCAAAACTCTAACTTCACTCATACCGTCACTAGAAACGCCGAAAACATTCCCACACCTCCATATCCTCCATTCGCAAGCTCCGAGATACCAGGAAAGTCATTGGAGACTTAGGGCATCATCATTTTTCCAACTTGTTTCATCAAAGTAAATTCTAACCTAACTCCGTCTATTGCTCGGATGGAGTACCAAAGGGCGAAACCATCCTCTGCTACCATCTACTGATAACGCGTCCAGCCCTTATAAATTACCTGTACCTGGACACGTTGGAGGTCGGTGAACCTTTTAGCCGAGTTGGGCTCTCCTCATCCTTGAATAGTCGGGTCACTTAAATCAATAATCAATAACTGTTGTAACCGATAACCAATACTCAATTAATAGATCGAAATAACATATTAGGAATCAATAACAGTTGGTATTTCGACGCACCATGACCTTTCAGTCATGAATAACCACACCGGTTTATTAAAAGTTAGTGAATTTATTTCCCTATATTAACAAAGCTAGCACAATGTATATAAGTCTCAAAACCAAATGATATATGTATACGAACATTACTAGCTGTCCATAACGGCGGAAGAAACGCAATCTATGCAAAATCTGAATTATGATACATTCAGTTATGGCAATGCAAATCACTAATATGAGTAACTGTATTTGACTAATCTCGAACATTGGTCAGCATAACAAGACTTCAATTCGACATGGTGCATCAAGTTCATACCTCGACTAACCTCTAATTAGCATTAGCATGAGGGGCTTCACGCAAAACGAATTTAGTCAACACAAATTTGGAAAACCTCTAGCTTGGGCCCTATCAAAATAGCAGTTGGTACCTAAAAGGAAAAACACAATGCATAATACAATTATCCTTTCATATTTACCAGTTACATTCAGCATTCAAGAAAGTCTTCGTCCTTCAGGTACCAGTTCGACAGCATGGGGCAGAATTTCAAAAGGGCAAAGTTAAGGGCAAGTTTCCTTGCAGCAGCCGGGAGAATGGGCAAGGTTACTGCATGGGCAAGACGGGGCAAATTAAAGTTAAAGTCTCTCTTTCTCAGTAATAGAGAAAAGGGCATCAGGATGTCGTCTAAGATGGCGTCTGGCGTTTGGCTTCAAAGATGGCATCAAGGAAAAATGGCTGACTTCCCTTTGTCCGGTGGGTTTAAGTAAGAAACAGTCCAAATTCTGCAGGGTCTTCCATTGGAGGGTTCATAGGGTAGCTTCAAATTGACCAATGAAAAATGTCTTTCTACTAGTACTCTTTTATGCATACATTGTCCTTGGAGCCTTGGAACGCAAGCTGCAACATGGTTTGCCAATTAGTTTGATAACTGTACCCTCATTGTCCGCACCTGCAGACTGACCTTGGATCAGAGGGGATGAAACCGGCCTAGCAGGAAACCTTGGAGATAAGTGTATTAGTCATCTCTACTGGAAAAATACAACTTTAAGCAAGAATATATGGTACATTAGTTCAAGGAAAAGCCACGCAGTCAGAATTTGAGACCAGGCAACTAGGCCAAAGCCTCTACTAAATTTAAGCTAAGCACAAACAGTTTTAATAAGAAATCATGGCACACATTTACAGTTATGACGGATTACTACACTTTTCAATTCTTCATGATTAATAAATCACGTTTATAATATTGGCGAACTACTCCGAGGGCACAATTTCCCTCGTACATTATTTTCTTTACTAAAATCACACTACATTACACAATTTTGGCTATATGATATGTGAATATATGTAGGACCCTCTTTTTCTGCGTCATCACACCCGATGAAGACGTCAATAATGTGAGCCAATCAACGACATGAGAACTGTGGTTTGTGGAAAATTCTAGTGATGTGAGTGGAGAATTATTGGACAGAGATAATGATGCACCAAATATTATCCAATGGGGAATTAAGGGCTAGTTCAACGGTTTTGATTTAACCGCATGACCCGAGGAGAAATCAGCCATTATTTGGACATTCCACTTTGAGCCACACTTTGCCATTGCTCTTTTGAGGCTTTGCCGTTTATTTTTCCTGATACTATAACCACCCTCTCCAAGTCCTTACTGATACTTTACTTCTCCTCCATATGAGGGAAGTGCCTTATTCTTTAGCTATGCCATACTGAGACTTTGTCTTATCCTATCTTTGCTGATGGTGAATCGACTGATGTCCTGAGGATGAAGACTGACGCTGTTTGCTGATTCGTTGGAGGGGTAACTATCTGAAGATAATTGTAATTGTCTGTTTGCCTTTCCTTTCTAGGTACCAACTGCTCTTTTGATAAAGGCCATAATTAGATGTTTTCCGAATTTGTGTTTACTAAATAGTTTTGCATGAAGCCCAACATGCTGATGCTAATTCGAGGTTAGTTAAGGTGTTCACTAATATCTGACGCAAATAGACAAATGAATGGGTTCTTGCTTTCTTGAATCGTGTATTACTGTGACTTTGCTAAGCTGATTCTTATTAATGATGTGAAAATGCTGAATAAATATTCTCTATGAATTGATTAAGTGTGTTCTAATTACAAAGTTTGAAGTGTTACTAATTATATTGATTGCTAATGAGATTAACGGAGATGATATTAGATTGTAAACAATAAGGAAATAAATACTCTAACTCTTAACTAAATTGGTGTGGTTATTCATGACTGAAAGGTCATTGGTGTGCTCACTTTATTGATTCTTATCAAATGTTATTGATTAACTTGTTGATTAGTTACTAAGAATATTGATTGTGTTATTGAGATATTGAGTTTGTGATGCCAGAAAGATATCTCATACTGGGAAGTCTCCGAACGTGGTCAAAAGGTTTGTCAAAAGGTTCATCGGCCTAGGCATGTCTCCTTGTAAGTTTACTTATCAAGGTTCTGACGCGCTAACAATGGAGTCTGTGAACGTTCCTGGCATGAGTTGGTTACATACATTTAAAGGAAAATTCACTTACTATATGACACATTTCTTTAAGGGCGTCTATTAAAGTGCTCCCATCTAACTAGTAAGTCGTCGCAGACCGTTTTTCGTTGTACATCAGATAGATGCGTGCCCAGATTACATGCTTCTGCTTACTTTTCTCATGGTGTGTGTTTTTATGTCTCTTTTCCGTGATTTCTAGGATCATTATAGTGAATAGTGAACATGACACTTGCTGTGGCTCGCTGTGATTTCGCTTTTTCATTGGAACATATTGCTTTTAAAATTGATTCACCATTCAAATGCAGTGTTGGCATGGTTTCAAACTGCAATTTTTGAGCTATTATTTCACTTTACATAGGGATCTCGGCTGCTAATGCTGATACATGTTATCAAAAGCATGGAAAAAAATCACACTTAATTAAAGAAATTAATCAAATTGATATGTGCTGACAACTTCTCAGTAAATAAAATGCATGGCAAGTGATTATATAACGATCCCCTCAACAAAGTTCAATCTGTTTTTCAATGTTCTGGTTAAATGCTGCTTCAAAGAATAAATGCTTATTTTAGATTATTATCTTCAAGTAGCTATTTTACCAACAATTGATGATTTTTTAGTAATTCAATAATTCTATGTTTTGCAAAACATATAAACACAATATTTCACTTTTTCGCCGCCCTGCACCTATTGCTTACAATGCCAGGCCTTGCAAGGTCTGGTTTGAAATTGGTTATGTTGGGTTGTTCTTTGTGGCGTGTTTTTGATGCCGGTTGCATAAACGTGCTGTGTCCTCTAATCAATACTGCTTAAAAGGCATTCGAATTTAATAATCTCAGGAGACGCATTCCGAATTATGCTCCTGAGGAACAGCGATCCCTTATTTCCTGACAGACATATTTCCAATTCTGTTTGTCAATAACATTCTGAAAATTTAGCGAGGGATGGAGCTTTTATTAACCTGCAAAAGACACCGATTGAAATAGACCGCGTTTTTCGAAGTACTAGTTCACTCATGACTTCTATTCGGGTTGATGTTTCAAGAATCGAACTCGCCCTGCATTATCTCAAAGGGAATCATTGTTTGGTTGAAGCGAATCTATTGATTCGTGCGTCACAGGACACCGCACATTACACTGGATGTCACAGCGGTGGCTCCTCTGCTGGCTAAGGCGGGGGAGTGTCGCCCGCTGCTTACAGCAGAAAGAAAAATAAAATGATAATAACGGAGCGTAATGATAATGATAGTTTTATTTTTCGCTGAGCCTGTTTAGGGTGAGACGGGGCTGGAGGGGGCTGGAGGAGGAGTGGTTTGTGCACCATAAGTGCGCATTTGGATTTGTCCGGCCGTGTTGGGTCGAACAAACACACATGAGCACTTTGCATTTCGAGGAGAAAGTGTACAGGCCTTCACACCCACTGTGAGCGCCGAAGCAGGCCGCTCACGCCAATTATTTGCCTGTGTGGTTTCCGACAAGGAAGGAGGAGCCGAACCTGTCTCCTGACGGACAAGGTAAGTGTTCTTTTTTTTCTTTAATGTAATTTTGTTTTTTATCCCCGCCAGCCGCCACTGATATCGGGCCTATGCCATCTTCTGTGCATAAGTTCTTGTCACTGGGTTTGACCTGCAGCAGCAACAGGGCTATGCGGGATCTAACCCAGTAGAGGGCTTGTGTATAGTGACAGAAAAATATACCAATCTATAGACAGATATGAATTCATGCCTTCAAATACTGACCGAAAAGCAAATATACACACACACACTTTCAACGGTTGATGTTTGATGTAGCCTACAAACGTCTGTGTTTAAAAAACATACACGTTTTAAAAGCCTAAATATTTTAAAAACATAAACGGTCTGCTGCACTCATTGGTCAGGTTTACAAAATGTTGTGGCCTGGCGATAATACATGTGCTTGGTGGTAAGTGAAGCAGCCCTGCCAAGTATCATGCATCAGGCATTAGTGTAATGCATTTCAGCATGGTGGTCCGCATCATCGCACTGAAATGGAAAATCACACATTTATAGGCCTCTTCATGTGTCAAGCGGAACTCTTAATGCACAGATAAACTGAGCTGCAGGTGGGGCTATTGGCTCCAGATCTGCTCACATTCAAGAGTTCTACAGTGCTGCAATGTATCTAAGTTTAATAACAAAGACTGACACCACCCCGCCGGGCCAGCCCACACATGCGCATACCTCACTGACATCAGAGTCAGTGAGTGTCCAAAGGCCAGACAGTTTAGAATGCACAGTTAGAGTACTAGTGCTGTGTCGAGCAAGTCATCGCATGCGATGAAAGCGGCATTTTGGCAGCAAGTTTAAAGTGTGGCGCCATCACCGTGCAGAGGCAGCTGAGTCCTCTGTCGCTTGCCGAAGCCCCAGGCGGCAAGCTGAGGTGGCGATGGGGGATCAGAGGATACTTGCGGGAAATCATTTCCCACGACCTCCTTGGGACTGACTCTCATAGTGCTGTGCTGGCTGGGAAAAACAGTTCGGACTGAGCTACAGCACCTGCCGAACAAAAAAGTTGGATCCCACAGCACCAGCCCAGAGCCCTTCTGCGCGACAGAGACTCTTCTGTACTCTGACTCAGAGTCACTGAGCTGGCATTCTTAACCGCTGTGGAACCAGCACACCAGGCCACAGTGTCGACAGCCCGGGCCAGAAGGTGCCTAATCACCAGTAAGTGAAAGCTCTGCTGCTACTTTCTTTAAGGGTGACGGTATACAGAACAGTATGAATAAAATTAAAAGTAAACACAATTGAATGACTGCCCTTCCCTACGCCCATGTTAAATTGCTGCTTGAATGTTGTGACTCTCCCTGTGCTGGCAACTGGTACTGATATCTGAGCATGGATGATTGTGCATGGGGCGCCGCAACTGACATATATCAAATTCTTAAAAGTAAACACTTCACTAAGTGACCATGTGCGTGCCACAACTTGACACACATACAACACTGTTATGTGACGGTCGCACGGCGAGGCCGCTTATTGATTCAACACAGAAATAATGATACAGCCGGGCCCTGAAGCCGCACTGACCTAGGCTAATGGGTGTGCCTCAGTCACCTTCTCCCAACTCAAGGTTTGTCCCTCCTGAAATGAGACATTTGAGTTTCAAAGTGCCTACTTCACTGGCCACCATTGTGTATGGGATTGTTAACTAATAATGTATTAATATGAATTAAGAGTTTATATACGCTTGAAAATGCATTACTCTGTCATACTTGCAGCTAAATAATATGAACTTTGCTTAAGCTAACTGAAAGGGCCTCAAGTAAGCAAGGCCACAGCTAAAGTTGAATGTCTGCCAAAGCTGAAACTGTTACGTTAGTAGAACGATCTCATGTCCGCTGTATAAATAGCTCTTTGTCTGAATCTCAAACTTGTCCAGAGATTGTATTAATGAAATGTATTTCTTTTGAGGAAATGTTGAATAACCCAAGAATGTTTCTACATCACTGTAACTGTTGATATGTAGCGTATTTGGTAACGGAGAAGAACAATGAACTCTCTGATGATGAACGGAAGGATCCACAAGTTGATTCTTATTGTATAGTTTGGAATTACGTAAATGGAAGAAGATCCAATCGTCACATTGCCAATTTACAAGTGTAACTTTGCAATGTATTGCCGATATCTAATGTTCTAGTATTTGGATGTTCTTTCTTCGCCTGATGTTTTCTGACCAATAGCAATTGTGTGTTAGTTTAATTTAACAAACTGTGCATTAAGAGAAGGGAGTCATTCAATCTTTCATTGCTCTCTGGTTTCCAGAGACTTCACTGGGAAGGGATCTATTGTGCAAAACGAAATGCTTGATTTCTTGTTCGAATGATGGCATCAAGATGCAGACTAACAGTGATGATGAAGAAGACCCAATAATTACTGTTAATAATGAGTCAATGGCCGAAAAATTTCCTTTGATCAGTTTTGATGAGCCAGGGAATGAAGAAGCTCCATTGATCAGTTTCTTTCCAGTTTTTGCTGTGAAAGATCTTCCCTCCGACTTACAGAAATCTGTTGTCTCGAAAGAATGGGATCTTTACGGAAAAGACATTGGTTTAATAAAATGGGTTGAGCCAGTTAGAGTCGCAGTTAAGCCTAATCCAATTTTCCCTCAGACTCCACAATACCACATGCCAAAAAATGCAGTTGAGAATGTGAAGCCGATAATAGCAGAATTTGTGGACAAAGGAATTTTAAAAGAAGTGTTGAGCATCCTATGTAACTCGCCAATAATGGGACTGCGCAAGCCTTGTGGGAAAATTCAAGTTGATCAGGATTTGAGAAAAATAAATGACATTGTGATCAAATGTTGACAAGTAATGCCAAATCCAGCTGTGGTTATGTTTCAGATCCCATGCAATGCTGAATGGTTCACTGTAGTGGACCTGTGTCAAGCGTTCTTTCCCGTGCCTCTTCATGCGAACAGCAGATATCTCTTTTGTTTCAAATTCTTAAATACAGCTGACTTTTGGTGTAGAATTCCACAAGGGTTCTCAGAGTCACCATCCATTTTCAACCAGATTTAGAATCATTGGTACAGTATATTGATGATCTACTAATCGCGTCAAAAACTTGAGAAGGGTGTAAATACGATACAATTGCATTACCGAACTTCCTGGGAGACAATGGTCATAAAGTGTCCTGGCTAAATTGCAGTACTGTCAGAAAGAAGTAAAATATTTGGGTCATTTGATTGAGAAAGGCATCAGGAAAATCTCAAGAGAGAGGGTTGCAACCATATTGCAGATGCCAGCCCCAATTACCCAGAAAGATGTGATGACGCTTTTGAGAATGGTGAGCTATTGTCGCCAAAGGATCCCAATTTTTTTCAGTCATTTCCAAACCTTTGCAGAAACTGACTTGAAGGATGTTTCCAATCCTTTAGTGTTAGATCAAGACTGTATGAAAGAATTTACTGATTTGAAAGAAAGTTTGTGTCAAGCGCCAGCTTTGGGTATGCCTGATTACGCAAAAACCTTTCTGTTGTTTTGTCATGAACGTGATGCATGTTCTTTGTCTGTTTTGACTCAAACCCATGGCGGTGTGAATCGCCCAGTGGCATATATTTCAGCCCCTTTGGACCTGATTCAACAGCTTTACCAGGGTGTTTGCGATCCGTTGCAGCAGTTGAGCAGAGCCTCGCTCAGAGCGAGAGTATTATGATAGGTCATTTCCTCACTATCATGTATTCCAAATTCTATTGAAGTCTTACTCACAAGATCCAAAACTCAGTAACTGACCAGCTCAAGGTTGACCAGATACAAGATCACCTAATGTGACCATTAAGAGATGTACAGTGCTTAACCCAGCAACTTTGCTTCCAAATGAAAATGATAACATTGATAAAATGAATGACATTGAGCATGGCTGTCTAGAAATTACTAAACTGTGCACACAACCAAGAGCCGATATTAGAGGTACATGTTTGGAAGAAAATGACCAGATTGTTTTTGTTGATGGTTCGTCCCTGAGGGATAATATGGGCACACTGAGAGCAGGATACGCAGTTTGTACCATCTCTGGCATACTGGAAGCTTCATGGCATCAAGGAGTGTTTTCTGCACAAATGGCATAATTAGTGGCTCTTACTAGAGCATGCCATATTTCAACCAAATTGAGAGTTACCATTTACACTGACAGCCAATATAGTTTCAGCATTGTGCATGATTTTGGCCAGTTATGGGCACAAAGAGGGTTCCTGACCTCATCTAATTCACCAGGAAGAAACAGTGAAAGCATACATGAACTGTTACAAGCTATTCAGTTTCCCGTAAAAGTTGCTGTGGTGAAATGCAGTACACATCAAAGATTACAACGGAACATCACTCAAAGGTACGTGGGACTTGTTACCTGAAAATTATGAGATTTATGCAAATTATGCAATGCACATTACTGCCACATTAGAAGAGTTAAAACTTTACAGAATAATGTGCCAAAGGAAGAGCGTAGAGAATGGCAAAAATTAAAATGCATGCAAAGAGATGATGATGTTTGAGTATCGTGTGTAGGGAATGTGGTGCTGCTTAACAGCCTGCTTACTCAAATGGCTAGATGCTATCATGGTCAGAATCATGTGGGAAGGGATGCAATGGTCAGAACTTTCAAACAGTTCTGGTTTAATCCAAAATTAAGACAGGTTGCCAAAGCAATTTGCCACAGGTTTATCATTTGCCAGCAAGTATACGTGGGCGGAGGAACAGTGGTCAATATGGGCCATGTTAGCATGGCTGGAAGACCATTTAGTAGAATTGAGATGCCTGCGTATGCTGGATTGAAGTATGTGATGGTGATTGTGTGCATTTTTTACTCATTGAATTAAGGCTTACCCTACACAGAGAAAGGAAAGGCTTACAGTAGCGAAGTTACTACTTAGAGAGTTAATTCCACATTTCAGTTTCCCGGCCTCTTTAGAATCAGATAGGGGAAGCCACTTCATCAATGAAGTGATTAAATTGCTATGTTCAGCCTTAAACATTAAGCAGAAGTTGCATTGTAGTTACCGCCCTGAAGCCTCAGGACTTGTAGAATAGATAAATGGTACCTTGAAATCGAGAATGGCAAAAAATGTGTGCATCCACAAATCTCAAATGGATTGAAGCATTACCTTTAGTTTTGATGTCAATGAGAAGTGCACTTGACAAGAAAACAGGAATGTTGTCACATGAAATCATCATGGGGAGAGCCATGAGATTGCCAGCTATTCCTGCAAATGCTCTTGTGAACATTACAGATGATATGGTATTGTACTACTGCAAAGGTCTGGCTGATGTGGTTCACTCTTTCTCTCATCAGGTGGAAGCTACCACATTGCAACCATCTCAAGATCAAGGACACAGTCTGAGAGCAGGTGACTGGGTTGTGATTCAAAAACACATGAGAAAATCGTGTTTGGAGCCTCAGTGGAAAGGCCCTTACCGGGTGGGATTAATCACTACTGTAGGAAAGTACCATCTTGCCTGGCATGTTACCCCCATTTTTTCACTGTATATATGTTGTTTTAGTTGTATGTGTCACTGGGACCCTGTCACCCAGGGCCCCAGTGCTCATAAGTGTGCCTGAATGTGTTACCTGTGTAGTGACTAACTGTCTCACTGAGGCTCTGCTAATCAGAACCTCAGTGGTTATGCTCTCTCATTTATTTCAAATTGTCACTAAAAGGCTAGTGACCAATTTTACCAATTTACATTGGCTTACTGGAACACCCTTATAATTCCCTAGTATATGGTACTGAGGTACCCAGGGTATTGGGGTTCCAGGAGATCCCTATGGGCTGCAGCATTTCTTTTGCCACCCATAGGGAGCTCTGACAATTCTTACACAGGCCTGCCACTGCAGCCTGAGTGAAATAACGTCCACGTTATTTCACAGCCATTTTACACTGCACTTAAGTAACTTATAAGTCACCTATATGTCTAACCTTTACCTGGTAAAGGTTGGGTGCTAAGTTACTTAGTGTGAGGGCACCCTGGCACTAGCCAAGGTGCCCCCACATTGTTCAGGGCCAATTCCCCGGACTTTGTGAGTGCGGGGACACCATTACACGCGTGCACTACATATAGGTCACTACGTATATGTAGCTTCACAATGGTAACTCCGAATATGGCCATGTAATATGTCTATGATCATGGAATTGCCCCCTCTATACCATCCTGGCATAGTTGGCACAATCCCATGATCCCAGTGGTCTGTAGCACAGACCCTAGTACTGCCAAACTGCCTTTCCCGGGGTTTCACTGCAGCTGCTGCTGCTGCCAACCCCTCAGACAGGCATCTGCCCTCCTGGGGTCCAGCCAGGCCTGGCCCAGGATGGCAGAACAAAGGACTTCCTCTGAGAGAGGGTGTTACACCCTCTCCCTTTGGAAAATGGTGTGAAGGCAGGGGAGGAGTAGCCTCCCCCAGCCTCTGGAAATGCTTTCATGGGCACATTTGGTGCCCATTTCTGCATAAGCCAGTCTACACCGGTTCAGGGACCCCTTAGCCCTGCTCTGGCGCGAAACTGGACAAAGGAAAGGGGAGTGACCACTCCTCTGACCTGTACCTCCCCTGGGAGGTGCCCAGAGCTCCTCCAGTGTGCTCCAGACCTCTGCCATCTTGGAAACAGAGGTGCTGCTGGCACACTGGACTGCTCTGAGTGGCCAGTGCCACCAGGTGACGTCAGAGACTCCTTGTGATAGGCTCCTTCAGGTGTTGCTAGCCTATCCTCTCTCCTAGGTAGCCAAACCCTCTTTTCTGGCTATTTAGGGTCTCTGTCTCTTGGGATTCCTTAGATAACGAATGCAAGAGCTCATCCGAGTTCCTCTGCATCTCTCTCTTCACCTTCTGCCAAGGAATCGACTGCTGACCACGCTGGAAGCCTGCAAAACTGCAACATAGTAGCTAAGACGACTACTGCAACTCTGTAACGCTGATCCTGCCGCCTTCTCGACTGTTTTCCTGGTGGTGCATGCTGTGGGGGTAGTCTGCCTCCTCTCTGCACTAGAAGCTCCGAAGAAATCTCCCGTGGGTCGACGGAATCGTCCCCCTGCAACCGCAGGTACCAAAAAGCTGCATTACCGGTCCCTTGGGTCTCTTGGGTCTCCTCTCAGCACGACGAGCGAGGTCCCTCGAATCCAGCAACTCTGTCCAAGTGACTCCCACAGTCCAGTGACTCTTCAGTCCAAGTTTGGTGGAGGTAAGTCCTTGCCTCACCTCGCTAGACTGCATTGCTGGGAACGGCGGAAATCCTTTGTGCACAGCCAAGCCTGGGTCCACGGCACTCTAACCTGCATTGCACGACTTTCTAAGTTGGTCTCCGGCGACGTGGGACTCCTTTGTGTAACTTCGGGTGAGCACCGTTTCACGCATCCTCGTAGTGCCTGTTTCTGGTACTTCTCCGGGTGCTACCTGCTGCTAAGAGGGCTCCTTGTCTTGCTCGATGTCCCCTCTACCTCCTGGTCCAATTTGCGACCTCCTGGGCCACAGCAGCGTCCAAAAACGCTAACCGCACGATTTGCAGCTAGCAAGGCTTGGTGGCGTTCTTTCGGCGGGAAAACACTTCTGCACAACTCTCCACGGCGAGAGGGATCCGTCCACCAAAGGGGAAGTCTCTAGCCCTTTTTGTTCCTGCAGAAACCTCAGCTTCTTCTGTCCAGTAGAAGCTTCTTTGCACCCGCAGCTGGCATTTCCTGGGCATCTGCCCATCTCCGACTTGCTTGTGACTTTTGGACTTGGTCCCCTTGTTCCACAGGTACCCTCGACTGGAAATCCATCGCTGTTGCATTGTTGGTTTGTGTCTTTCCTGCCTTATTCCCCTATCACGACTTCTTTGTCCTTTGGGGAACTTTAGTGCACTTTGCACTCCCTTTTCAGGGTCTTGGGGTGGGCTATTTTTCTAACCCTCACTATTTTCTAATAGTCCCAGCGACCCTCTACAAGGTCACATAGGCTTGGGGTCCATACGTGGTTCGCATTCCACTTTTGGAGTATATGGTTTGTGTTGCCCCTATCCCTATGTGTCCCCATTGCATCCTATTGTAACTATACATTGTTTGCACTGTTTTCTAAGACTATACTGCATATTTCTGGTATTGTGTATATATATCTTGTGTATATTTCCTATCCTCTCACTGAGGGTACACTCTGAGATACTTTGGCATATTGTCATAAAAATAAAGTACCTTTATTTTTAGTATAACTGTGTATTGTGTTTTCTTATGATATTGTGCATATGACACTAAGTGGTACTGTAGGAGCTTCACTCGTCTCCTAGTTCAGCCTAAGCTGCTCTGCTAAGCTACCATTATCTATCAGCCTATGCTGCTAGACACCCTATACACTAATAAGGGATAACTGGGCCTGGTGCAAGGTGCAAGTACCCCTAGGTACTCACTACAAGCCAGTCCAGCCTCCTACATTGGTTGTGCAGCGGTGGGATAAGTGCTTTGAGACTACTTACCACTCTTGTCATTGTACTTTTCATAAGAGAAAAATATACAAAACAAGTTCAGTGTATATACACATAGCCAAAAAGTTTTGCATTTCCTCTTTTCACTCTTTTCTAAGTGCTGAAAAGTACTTCTAAAAAGTTCTAAAAAGTTTAAAAAGTTTTTTTCTCTGTCTTTCTAAAAGCTCTGACAAACTTTTTTCTCTTTTTCTATCACTTTAACTCTCTCTAAAAATGTCTGGCACAGGCCAAAATGTTGATCTGTCCAAACTTGCATATGATCACCTTAGCTGGAAAGGAGCAAGGAGTCTCTGCATAGAGAGAGGTTTGAGTGTAGGGAAGAATCCTTCCTTGGAACTGTTACTTAACATGCTTAGAGAACAGGATAAGGCTAGAAGTGCCCCATCTGTAGAAAAAGTAGCTAATGGTTCCCAATCCGATCCAGGGACTCCCCCAGGAAAAGATTCAGGAAAGAAACTTCAAAGCCTGCCCATTACTAGACAGTCTAGCATAGTTGGTAATGATGAAGAGCCACACCATACAAATAGTGTTGTCTCACATCATAGCAAAAGCATTTATTCTCACCACAGTGGTACTGATGTTTCTGTTAGCCAAGCTGTTAGGGTGCCCTCTGTAAGGGACAGGTCTCCTTCTGTCCATTCTCACCATACTTCTGTTTCAAGGCATGTCCCTCCCACCCACCCTGATGACAGATTGTTAGAAAGGGAACTCAATAGATTGAGAGTGGAACAAACCAGACTGAAGCTCAAGAAGCAACAGCTGGATTTGGATAGACAGACTTTAGAAGTAGAGAAAGAGAGACAGAAACTGGGTTTAGAAACCCATGGTGGCAGCAGCAGTATTCCCCATAGTCATCCTGCAAAAGAGCATGATTCCAGGAATCTGCATAAGATAGTTCCCCCTTATAAGGAGGGGGATGACATTAACAAGTGGTTTGCTGCACTTGAGAGGGCCTGTGCTGTACAGGATGTCCCTCAAAGGCAGTGGGCTGCTATCCTATGGCTATCATTTAGTGGAAAAGGTAGGGATAGGCTCCTTACTGTAAAAGAAAATGAAGCTAATGATTACAAAGTTCTTAAGAATGCACTCCTGGATGGTTATGGCTTAACCACTGAACAATACAGGATAAAGTTCAGAGAGACCAAACAGGAGTCTTCACAAGACTGGGTTGATTTAATTGACCATTCAGTGAAGGCCTTGGAGGGATGGTTACATGTCAGTAAAGTTACTGATTATGACAGCCTGTATAACTTGATCCCGAGAGAGCATATTCTTAATAATTGTGTGTCTGATTTGTTGCACCAGTACTTGGTGGACTCTGATCTGACCTCTCCCCAAGAATTGGGAAAGAAGGCAGACAAATGGGTCAGAACAAGGGTGAACAGAAAAGTTCATACAGGGGGTGACAAAGATGGCAACAAGAAGAAGGATGGTAAGTCTTCTGACAAGGGTGGGGACAAATCTAAAAATGAGTCTTCATCAGGCCCACAAAAACACTCTGGTGGGGGTGGTGGGCCCAAATCCTCTTCTAATCAAAACAAGGAAAAGAAACCATGGTGCTATTTATGTAAAATAAAAGGCCATTGGACAACAGATCCCAGTTGTCCAAAGAAAAGCACCAAGCCTCCTACCACTACAACCCCTACTGCTACACCTAGTGTCCCTACTAATAGCAGTGGTGGTGGGAGCAAACCTACTAATAGCCAATCCAAGGGAGTAGCTGGGCTCACTATTGGTAACTTAGTTGGGGTTGGTCTTGTTAGGGAGACCACAGAGGCTATATTAGTCTCTGAGGGGGCTATTGATTTAGCCACCTTAGTTGCTTGTCCCCTTAATATGGATAAGTACAAGCAGCTACCCCTAATAAATGGTGTTGAGGTTCAGGCCTACAAGGACATTGGAGCCAGTGTAACTATGGTCATAGAGAAACTGGTCCACCCTGAACAACACCTACTTGGTCACCAGTACCAAGTAACCGATGCTCACAACAACACACTTAGCCACCCCATGGCTGTTGTAAATCTCAACTGGGGGGGGGGTTACTGGTCCAAAGAAAGTTGTGGTAGCTTCAGATTTACCTGTAGACTGTCTATTAGGGAATGATTTGGAGACATCAGCTTGGTCAGATGTGGAGTTGGAGGCCCATGCAGCAATGCTGGGCATCCCAGGGCATATTTTTGATTTGACAAGGGCTCAGGCCAAAAAGCAAAAAGGACAGGGAAGCTTGGATCCTGGAACAATGGACCAAGTGCTCCCTAAAGCTAGGGCTAGTAGAAGCAAACCACTTCCTACTATCCCTCCCTCTACAGTGGATTCTACTTCTGAGGAAGAAGAATTCCCTCCCTGTGCAGAACCTACACCAGAGGAGCTTCAAGCAGACACTGCTGAGCTTTTGGGTGAAGGGGGGCCTGCCAGGGAGGAGCTGAGTGTGGCACAGCAAACCTGTCCCACATCTAAGACAGCAAGCTGTCAAACAGGCTAATGGGGATGTCAGTGACTCTCACAGAGTTTACTGGGAGGACAACCTCTTGTACACTGAGGCAAGGGATCCTAAACCTGGAACTGCCAGGAGATTAGTGATTCCTCAGGAGTACAGAAAGTTCCTCCTAACTCTTGCACACGACATTCCCCTAGCTGGGCATCTGGGACAAATGAAAACTTGGGACAGACTGGTTCCCTTGTTTCATTGGCCTAGAATGTCTGAGGACACAAAAGATTTTTGTAAGTCTTGTGAAACCTGTCAAGCCAGTGGCAAGACAGGTGGCACTCCAAAGGCACCCCTTATTCCACTGCCTGTGGTTGGGGTTCCCTTTGAAAGGGTAGGGGTTGACATAGTTGGCCCCCTTGACCCTCCTACTGCTTCAGGCAATAGGTTTATCTTGGTGGTAGTGGACCATGCCACAAGATATCCTGAAGCAATTCCTTTAAGGACCACTACAGCACCTGCAGTGGCAAAGGCCCTCCTGGGAATATTTTCCAGGGTGGGCTTCCCAAAGGAAGTAGTATCAGACAGGGGAAGCAATTTCATGTCTGCATACTTAAAGGCCATGTGGAAGGAGTGTGGTGTAACTTACAAGTTCACTACACCCTATCATCCACAAACAAATGGACTGGTGGAGAGATTTAATAAAACTCTCAAAGGCATGATTATGGGTCTCCCTGAAAAACTCCGCAGGAGATGGGATATCCTGTTACCATGCCTCCTTTTTGCCTACAGGGAGGTACCCCAGAAAGGAGTGGGCTTCAGCCCCTTTGAACTCCTCTTTGGTCACCCTGTTAGGGGTCCACTAACACTTGTCAAGGAGGGTTGGGAACAACCTTTAAAAGCTCCAAAGCAAGATATTGTGGATTATGTACTTGGCCTCAGATCAAGGATGGCTGAGTATATGAAAAAGGCCAGTAAAAACCTTCAGGCCAGCCAAGAGCTCCAGAAGCAATGGCATGATCAGAAGGCTGTTTTGGTTCAGTACAAACCAGGGCAGAAAGTGTGGGTCTTAGAGCCTGTGGCCCCAAGAGCACTCCAAGATAAATGGAGTGGACCCCACACAATTGTTGAGAAAAAGGGTGAAGTCACCTATTTAGTTGACTTAGGCACTGCAAGAAGTCCCCTCAGGGTACTCCATGTAAACCGCCTGAAACCCTACTATGACAGGGCTGATCTCACCCTGCTCATGGCAACTGATGAGGGACAGGAAGAAGACAGTGATCCTCTACCTGATCTCTTCTCTTCCACAGAACAAGATGCTCTTGTGGAAGGTGTAGTTTTGGTAGATTGTCTTACTGCTGAGCAGAAAGACCATTGCATAAACCTCCTAGATCAATTCTCTGAACTCTTCTCTACTGTGCCAGGTACCACTTCTTGGTGTGAGCACACTATAGATACTGGAGACAGTTTACCTGTCAAAAGTAAGATCTATAGGCAGCCTGACCATGTCAGGGACTGCATAAAGCAAGAGGTGCAGAAAATGTTAGAACTGGGAGTGGTTGAGCACTCTGAAAGTCCATGGGCTTCTCCTGTGGTACTTGTACCAAAACCCCATTCCAAAGATGGAAAGAAGGAAATGCGGTTTTGTGTAGACTATAGAGGTCTCAACCTGGTAACCAAAACTGATGCTCACCCTATACCCAGGGCAGATGAGCTCATAGATACCCTGGCATCTGCCAAGTATCTAAGCACTTTTGATTTGACTGCAGGGTATTGGCAGATCAAAATATCAGAAGATGCTAAACCTAAAACTGCATTTTCAACCATTGGAGGACATTACCAGTTCACAGTAATGCCTTTTGGATTTTCAAAGGTTGGTGAACACAGTCCTGCAAGGGCTGGAAGCTTTTAGTGCAGCATATTTGGACGATATAGCTGTATTTAGCTCCAGTTGGGATGATCACCTGGTCCACCTATGGAAAGTTTTAGAGGCCCTGCAAAAGGCAGGCCTCACTATCAAGGCTTCAAAGTGCCAGATAGGGCAGGGGAAGGTGGTTTATCTGGGACACCTTGTTGGTGGGGAACAGATTGCACCACTACAGGGGAAAATCCAAACTATTATAGATTGGGTTCCCCCTACTACTCAGACTCAGGTGAGAGCCTTCCTAGGCCTCACTGGGTATTACAGGAGGTTCATTAAGAACTATGGCTCCATTGCAGCCCCTCTTAATGACCTCACATCCAAAAAGATCCCTAAAAAGGTATTGTGGACAGCTAGCTGTCAGAAAGCTTTTGAGGAGCTGAAGCAGGCCATGTGCTCTGCACCTGTCCTGAAAAGCCCTTGTTACTCTAAAAAATTCTATGTCCAAACTGATGCATCTGAATTAGGAGTAGGGGCAGTCCTATCACAACTTAATTCTGAGGGCCAGGATCAACCTGTTGCTTTTATTAGTAGGAGGTTGACCCCTAGAGAAAAGCGTTGGTCTGCCATAGAGAGGGAGGCCTTTGCTGTGGTCTGGGCTCTGAAGAAGTTGAGGCCATACCTGTTTGGCACTCACTTCATTGTTCAGACAGACCACAAACCTCTACTTTGGCTAAAACAAATGAAAGGTGAAAATCCTAAATTGTTGAGGTGGTCCATATCCCTACAGGGAATGGACTATACAGTGGAACATAGACCTGGGAGTAGCCACTCCAATGCAGATGGACTCTCCAGATATTTCCAATTAGACAAGACTCATCAGGTCATGGCTAGTCTTATTGTCCTTCGTTTGGGGGGGGTTGTGTAGGAAAGTACCATCTTGCCTGGCATGTTACCCCCATTTTTTCACTGTATATATGTTGTTTTAGTTGTATGTGTCACTGGGACCCTGTCACCCAGGGCCCCAGTGCTCATAAGTGTGCCTGAATGTGTTACCTGTGTAGTGACTAACTGTCTCACTGAGGCTCTGCTAATCAGAACCTCAGTGGTTATGCTCTCTCATTTATTTCAAATTGTCACTAACAGGCTAGTGACCAATTTTACCAATTTACATTGCCTTACTGGAACACCCTTATAATTCCCTAGTATATGGTACTGAGGTACCCAGGGTATTGGGGTTCCAGGAGATCCCTATGGGCTGCAGCATTTCTTTTGCCACCCATAGGGAGCTCTGACAATTCTTACACAGGCCTGCCACTACAGCCTGAGTGAAATAACGTCCACGTTATTTCACAGCCATTTTACACTGCACTTAAGTAACTTATAAGTCACCTATATGTCTAACCTTTACCTGGTAAAGGTTGGGTGCTAAGTTACTTAGTGTGAGGGCACCCTGGCACTAGCCAAGGTGCCCCCACATTGTTCAGGGCCAATTCCCTGGACTTTGTGAGTGCGGGGACACCATTACACGCGTGCACTACATATAGGTCACTACCTATATGTAGCTTCACAATGGTAACTCCGAATATGGCCATGTAATATGTCTATGATCATGGAATTGCCCCCTCTATACCATCCTGGCATAGTTGGCACAATCCCATGATCCCAGTGGTCTGTAGCACAGACCCTGGTACTGCCAAACTGCCTTTCCCGGGGTTTCACTGCAGCTGCGGCTGATGCCAACCCCTCAGACAGGCATCTGCCCTCCTGGGGTCCAGCCAGGCCTGGCCCAGGATGGCAGAACAAAGGACTTCCTCTGAGAGAGGGTGTTACACCCTCTCCCTTTGGAAAATGGTGTGAAGGCAGGGGAGGAGTAGCCTCCCCCAGCCTCTGGAAATGCTTTCATGGGCACATTTGGTGCCCATTTCTGCATAAGCCAGTCTACACCGGTTCAGGGACCCCTTAGCCCTGCTCTGGCGTGAAACTGGACAAAGGAAAGGGGAGTGACCACTCCCCTGACCTGTACCTCCCCTGGGAGGTGCCCAGAGCTCCTCCAGTGTGCTCCAGACCTCTGCCATCTTGGAAACAGAGGTGCTGCTGGCACACTGGACTGCTCTGAGTGGCCAGTGCCACCAGGTGACGTCAGAGACTCCTTGTGATATGCTCCTTCAGGTGTTGCTAGCCTATCCTCTCTCCTAGGTAGCCAAACCCTCTTTTCTGGCTATTTAGGGTCTCTGTCTCTTGGGATTCCTTAGATAACGAATGCAAGAGCTCATCCGAGTTCCTCTGCATCTCTCTCTTCACCTTCTGCCAAGGAATCGACTGCTGACCACGCTGGAAACCTGCAAAACTGCAACATAGTAGCTAAGACGACTACTGCAACTCTGTAAACGCTGATCCTGCCGCCTTCTCGACTGTTTTCCTGGTGGTGCATGCTGTGGGGGTAGTCTGCCTCCTCTCTGCACTAGAAGCTCCGAAGAAATCTCCCGTGGGTCGATGGAATCGTCCCCCTGCAACCGCAGGCACCAAAAAGTTGCATTACCGGTCCCTTGGGTCTCCTCTCAGCACGACGAGCGAGGTCCCTCGAATCCAGCAACTCTGTCCAAGTGACTCCCACAGTCCAGTGACTCTTCAGTCCAAGTTTGGTGGAGGTAAGTCCTTGCCTCACCTCGCTAGACTGCATTGCTGGGAACCGTGACTTTTGCAACTACTCCGGCCCCTGTGCACTTCCGGCGGAAATCCTTTGTGCACAGCCAAGCCTGGGTCCACAGCACTCTAACCTGCATTGCACGACTTTCTAAGTTGGTCTCCGGCGACGTGAGACTCCTTTGTGTAACTTCGGGTGAGCACCGTTTCACGCATCCTCGTAGTGCCTGTTTCTGGCACTTCTCCGGGTGCTACCTGCTGCTAAGAGGGCTCTTTGTCTTGCTCGATGTCCCCTCTACCTCCTGGTCCAATTTGCGACCTCCTGGTTCCTCCTGGGCCACAGCAGCATTCCAAAAACGCTAACCGCAGGATTTGCAGCTAGCAAGGCTTGGTGGCGTTCTTTCGGCGGGAAAACACTTCTGCACGACTCTCCACGGCGAGAGGGATCCGTCCACCAAAGGGGAAGTCTCTAGCCCTTTTCGTTCCTGCAGAAACCTCAGCTTCTTCTGTCCAGTAGAAGCTTCTCTGCACCCGCAGCTGGCATTTCCTGGGCATCTGCCCATCTCCGACTTGCTTGTGACTTTTGGACTTGGTCCCCTTCTTCCACAGGTACCCTCGACTGGAAATCCATCGCTGTTGCATTGTTGGTTTGTGTCTTTCCTGCCTTATTCCCCTATCACGACTTCTTTGTCCTTTGGGGAACTTTAGTGCACTTTGCACTCCCTTTTCAGGGTCTTGGGGTGGGCTATTTTTCTAACCCTCACTATTTTCTAATAGTCCCAGCGACCCTCTACAAGGTCACATAGGTTTGGGGTCCATTCGTGGTTCGCATTCCACTTTTGGAGTATATGGTTTGTGTTGCCCCTATCCCTATGTGTCCCCATTGCATCCTATTGTAACTATACATTGTTTGCACTGTTTTCTAAGACTATACTGCATATTTCTGGTATTGTGTATATATATCTTGTGTATATTTCCTATCCTCTCACTGAGGGTACACTCTGAGATACTTTGGCATATTGTCATCAATATAAAGTACCTTTATTTTTAGTATAACTGTGTATTGTGTTTTCTTATGATATTGTGCATATGACACTAAGTGGTACTGTAGGAGCTTCACTCGTCTCCTAGTTCAGCCTAAGATGCTCTGCTAAGCTACCATTATCTATCAGCCTATGCTGCTAGACACCCTATACACTAATAAGGGATAACTGGGCCTGGTGCAAGGTGCAAGTACCCCTAGGTACTCACTACAAGCCAGTCCAGCCTCCTAGAACTACCATGGCTGTGAAGTGTGCAGGACTTCCGAACTGGGTCTACGCCAGCAACACCCGGAAAATACCAAATCCTACAGAGCAAGAAGAGGAGTTGTTGAGAGTACCAACAACATCCAGACAAACTCCAGGCTTGGAGAAAATAGTATCTGAACTGGAAACGGTGCCTGAGCACTCCTCAACTGACTTACCTACTACTGTGAGAGACAAAGTGGAAGAGATACAGGAGGATGAAAATGAATGAACTTCAACTGGAAGAATAGGAAAGTCTGATCAGAGGAGGGTTTTCCCCGAAGTAGACGGTCTTCAAGACTGACCGAAGAAACAACTGACCCCAGTGGGAAAGGAGTTGAGGCAGATCAAAGCCAAAGAGATTTGACTCCTCTTGAACCGGTTGTGGGAATGTCAAAGAAGTTAACTCGTATCCAATACTGAAAAGAACACTAACAGGAAAATCATTGAAAGGTGACAAGTGGACAGAAACAAGGTCAAAGACAAAGAAGATAAACTTGGTACCACAAATTCAGGAAGAAGTTGGCACAACCAGAAGAGAATATTTGAGTGATGGAGAATTAAGTGAAGAACAAAAGTTGAAAAGAAAGAGAATTGTAAACCGAAGATACTCATGTCCTGATTGGGTATATGTAACTACCAACGATTGGCAAGAAGAATTTTCGAGTTTTTCTTTTGATCAACTGAACTGTTGAGAAAGTACAGGGAAAGAGACTGTTGGAAATTTTTACCGAAAAGACGTTGATAACCTGATTTTGACAAGCTGATAAACCGATTTTGACAACTTTACTGATTCATTACAAAAGAAGATAGATTCTGAAAATAAGACTGAGAACTGTAAATAATTGCTGAAGAAGATTGACGATTTTTTTGATTTTTGCTGTATAGCTATACATTTATTTGCTTTTACTGTCTGATTCTATACGGATGATGAGCAACATTAACCAGCAGAGTAGAAAGAATAGGTGCTGTAAAAACATAGGTATTGGTTTGCTGATTGTTTGTGTGATAATATGTCTGATATTGATTGTGTGTGCAACTGTTTTTCGACATGAACGGGGCCAACCATATGACAGCTATAGAGACAACTACTACGCTTTCAGAACTAGATAGGTTTAGTTTAGACAAAAATGTCTGCATGCCGACGACACACAGGGAGAACTTTATTCTAATGTTTTCTGTACCTTATTGCGTGAGTATGTTGATACAATGGATGCAAAAGAGTGTTATGTTTGTACACAGATTCCAGCCTCTGTTGAGGAGGGAATGGCCTATCAGTCTGCCGCTTACAAATGGCATAAGTTGTAGTATTGTACTAGCAAGATTCTATAACCAAGAGTATATCCAGTATTTCTACTCAAATTTCAATCTTGTGTTTTCTTTTGTTCCTATAATTAGGGATCTTAATAAGGTAGCTAATGATAATAATATAGTAAGAATTAAGGATTTCTTTGAGCCTACATTGACATTTTGGACTGTTTATGCTCATAAAAATAACCTAACCTATTTACCTTAATCTTCAGAAAAGAGTTTTTTAGAATACACAGAAGAAAGGAGAAGGTCAATGAAGGCTAAGGTAGACAAGGGATTAGTTTCAAATAGACATGGAAACGACTATGCATTCACTGGCATTACTAAACAAGGAGACTAACTTTAGACGCACAACATGTAGGAAAGCTTTGTATATATAGACCACAAACTAGGGTTGATAAGATATTTGTGGGAACGAGTGAGTGTAGATGTGCTTTTGTTAGAGTATAAATGGACATTTATGTTGAATGGTCAAGACCTGGCAGTGCCTGGAATTTATTACATCTGTGGGAAAAATGCATATTACCGTCTTCCTAGAGGATGGTGCAGTACAGGTTTTTGGGGGATAGTCTTCCCGAAAATGTACCAACTTAAAGACTTGAGTAAATTACCGAAAATGACTGAATTACAACACAAGAGACAAAAGCCAGAATCAGTTTCTAGCATTGTTGGAGACATATTTGGAGCAATAATTTCTTCAGTGGGAGTTGTTCTGAATGCTATTAAAATTTGACAATTGTCTACAATTGTGGATAACATGCTGACAGGTTATTCAGGAGCCATTATCCTTTTGGATACAGAGATGGTTGTGGTAAGAGCTATGACTCTTCATAACTGCCTTCCGTTAGACATCCTCTTAGCAAAAGAGGGCGGTGTTTGTAAATTGCTAGGTCTATGTCATTGTTGTTCATATATTCCGGACAACAGTAAAGCAATTAGAGTCTTTATTAACAATATAACTAGAGATAAAACTGATTTAGAAGAACTCATTGAATTCACTGTTTGGGAAAAAGCTGGAAAAGGATTTGCTTCTGTGGGGGACTGGCTTGGGAACAAGTGAAAAGGAATCTTAATAACAATAATACAAGGGATTTCAATTATTGTGATTTGTCTTATGGTAATATGTGGAATGTATACATTGTATAATGTGATCAAGAAGAATACACTGAAAAAGAAACAGAGGAGAGTAGAAATTAGAATGGGAAAATTATTTAGGGAAATTCAAGGGGAAAAAGAATGAATAAAAAAGTGTGAGAATCAACATTTTAGAAAATTATGTAGCAAAAAAAATATGTTTATTTGAAATATAGATGTGATGACATATGTAGTCATTATGGGAGGGATTGTGAGCGCTGAAATTAATGTTAATAATTTTTACATGTATTCCTGTATTTGACTTAACATATAGGATGTAATTAACATAGAAAATAATGTGTGACTCATAATGTGCCTTCTTGATTCACCACCATTGTGTATGGGATTGTTAACTAATAATGTAAGAATATGAATTAAGAGTTTATATATGCTTGAAAATGCATTACTCTGTCATACTTGTAGCCAAATATTATGAACTTTGTGTAAGCTAACTGAAAGGGCCTCAAATAAGCAAGGCCACATGTAAAGTTGAATATATGCCAAAGCACTAAAACTGTTATGTTAGTGTAACGATCTCATGTCCACTGTATAACTAGCTCTTTGTCTGAATCTCAAACTTGTAAGGAGTTTGTATTAATGAAATGTATTTCTTTTGTGGAATCGTTGAATAGACCAAGGATGTTTCTACATCGCTGTAACTGTTGATTCGTGGCGTATTTCGTAATGGAGAAGAACAATGAACTCTCTGATGACGAACTGAAGGATCCACAAGTTGATTCTTATTGTATAGTTTGGATTTACATAAATAGAAGAAGATCCAATCGTCACATTGCCAATTTACAAGTATAACTTTCTAATGTATTGCAGATATCAAATGTTCTTGTAAATGGATGTTCTTTCTTCACCTGGTGTTTTCTGATCAATAGCAAATGTGTGTTAGTTTAATTTAACAAACTGCGCATTAAGAGAAGGGGGTCATTCAATCTTTCATTGCTCTCTGGTTTACAGAGACTTCACCGTGCATTCTCAGGGTGACCTGCCACTTTGACACTTCGTGCCCTGCCAGATAGTCTACTGACGTTCTGGTGCTTTATTATTTTTCTGAATTTAACTTGCTTATTTAATGCTAAACCAATGGTTTGATGGTTTAGTGATCTTATAGTCCAAATTCTAAACCGTCATCCCTTTAATAAATTCTCTGTCCTGATGTCCCCCTGATGAAGATGCCGGTTTGCTGATCCATAAGAATAGGTATTATAAACTGAAACGTATTATTTTTTTGTCTTTTGTTTTTCAGGTTCCAACTGCTGTTTTGATAGTGCCATAGCTCGAGGTTTTCTAGATTTATGTAACTAAAACGTTTTGCATGAAGTCCAACATGCAGATGTTAATTTGTAGTGAGTGAGGTGTTACCTATCTCATTTATAGCTCAATACTAATTCAGTTGCTGAACCAATGTATGCCATTTCTTTTGCTCAGATATTGTTGTTATTAATTTGCGTAATCTCTATTGAAGTTATTGTGATTATAGCTCTGCTTAAATTGAGATTTTTTAGGAGGTTTGGTCAGCCTGTGTTGTTCCTTTACTTGTACCATTTGGTTTTGAGACTAACTTTTGTGACCTAAGCATTGTTCATATAGGGAAATAAACAGTTCATTTGATAATCAAAGGTGTGGTTATTTGTGGACAAATAGGTCATGGTGCGTTCTTTACTGACTCTCTAATGATTTGTATTGTATAATATTGATGACTTTTATATGCTATGTGTATGATCATCTTAAACTAGTCAAAAGGTTCATCGGCCTTGAGGATGCATCTGCGTTATAAGTTACTATAACTAAACAGCTTAGCCTGGGCGTGCTCGCACCATTGATTAAGTCCTTCAGTATAAGTATGTTGATCTTTACAACATGTATTAATTAAAGTGGTAATAGATACCTGGGGTGTGGCCTGGCAAGATAAGTCACACCCCGTAGATCCCAGTAGCTCCCTGCCGGCCTGTCTAAAATCCTTTAACATCCTGACTCCTGCACAGCCTACAATCCATTTAGGTGCAGCAAAACTCCTGCTTTGCTACTGAGGTATGCTTTGAGCCATCTCTGGAGCGGCCGTGGGCGTGTTTGGAAGCCTCTGTCCCTGGGCTGCTGTTGCGGCCTAGCAGTGAATGTGACACTACAGATGCCCTGGTCTGTTGGAAGTACACGGACCATGTGGTGGGGCCAGAGAGAAGAGTGGACCCAGCGGAGGACTGTCTGGGGGCCGTGGAAGCCCCCTCCCAGCAAGTGTGAAGAGGCCCGCAGGTTCCTCTTCCTGGCTGGCAGGAGTGGGGGTATCCGGGAGTGTGCTGCGTTGGCACTTGGAGTCTGGGCCGGACCTATTGGGGGCACAGAGGGCTTTGGTATCGATGGATGCTAGGGAGAGCAGCGAACCTCCCTTGGAGCTGGAGAAGGACTGGGGGACCCAGCGTTGTCCCCTGTGTGGCCGCAGAGGGAGTGGCCCCTAGTCGCCTTGTGTGAGGTGTGTCCACCCTGGGGCAGGGGTAGCCTACGGAGATGGTCAGAGACCTGAAAGAGGTGCTGGGGCTGGTGGCCACTCAGCACCTATGCCCAGGATTGAGAGTGTGTGCACTGGGAACCATGATGTTTTGCTGGATGAGTGTCGAGATTCCTGCTGGAGCCTGTTGGTCCAGGACTAATTGGCCTGCCTGAGTACCAGTTGCCCGGGGGTACCTGCTCAGTGGAGAAGTGGATCTGAGCCCAGCTCCTCCTTCACTCAGTGGTGGCTCTCAGGGAGGGTGGCTGCGAGTGTGGCTGCTACGGAGCTCCTTTGTGGCATTATCTTCTCTCCCAGCCAAGGGTGTTTTTTGCTATCTGCCCTTGTGGGGGAGTGGGGCCTGATCCATACCTTGCCACAGCTGCATACTGCAGTGGGCTTCTACACTACAGGAACTGAGACTGAACAGCAGCAGGGGGAGCAAGGGGGTATACTTGAGCCTTCCCAGAGGTAGGGGTGTGGCTGGTAGTACTCTCAGTGACTGTTTGGGAGCCTCTTAAGAGACATTAGGTACTGTCTTAGATCCCTGGTTCCTCCTTCTACTGGTTTTGGCCGGGTGGCCTGTGCCCCTGAATTTGCCCTCAGGTATGTAGTGCGAGTACATCTGTTGGAGGAGCTGAGGTGAGAGGTCTCTCCTGCAGTGTGGTCCTGAGCTTGGGATCTGGTGCCTGCAATCGCTGTGGGGTGCCACGGATGGAGGGACAGACCCCCATGTGGGTAGTGGCTGGTGAGTTCTTGCAGCGCACTATTCCTTCTGTGGCTGCAACTGACTGAGGGGTGCCCAGACTGTGTCAATTGCCTCCTATGGCTGAGATAGCACAAGGAGGTGAGGTGTGAGACCCACAGGTTGACCCAAGATGGGTATGGACAGACAACTAAGGGCAATGACCACTAACAGCATTACACAATATACCACTGCCTCTGTAGCCATCTCAGCGGCTCCTCTGAGGGGATAGTGGCAGACTTGGCTGCAGCTTCTCCAGAGCGTGAGGAGGAGCCATCTTGTGCTGATCTCCTGGCAGAAATTCTTAGGTCACACACTGCCATGGAGCATGACATAGAGACAGTGTCAATTGATGTTAATTTGCTACAAGCAGACTTAAGTAAAGTAGCTGAGAAAGTGACAAGAGCAGAGGGTAACTTTGAAAAGATTCAGGGTGAGGTGGCAATGCTAAAGCAGCAGATGGCTAGGATGACCCCAATCACTGGGGAGTTGGAGGCTAAGGTGGAGGATGCAGAGGGTAATTCCTACTGCAGTAGTATTTGCCTCCTGGGTGTTTTTAAATGGGTGGAGGGCTCCTCTGCTGAAAACCTTTTGGAACAATGGGTGCGGCAGCGGTTGAGACCACAGGCCCTTTCAGAACTCTTTGTGATTGAGCGGGCCCATCAAGCGTTGGTTCCCCCGCACCTATGGGAGCTTTTCCATGGGTGTTGGACTGTTTGCCTTATGCAGGGTCATCCCCAGTCTTTTTGCCTCCTTACTCCTGGTTTTTCTGACCTCTCGCTGTTGGATCTAGGACTCTGAGCACTTTATCACTGCTGACCAGTGCTAAAGTGCAGGTGCTCTCCCATCTAAAGTTGGTATGATTGGCTTATACCTAATTGGCATATTTAATTTACCTATAAGTCCCTAGTACAGTAGTATCTCTATACCCAGGGCCTTTAAATTAAATACTACTAGTGGGCCTACAGCGCTGCTTGCGCCACCCACTGAAGTAGACTTTAAACCTGTCTTAGGCCTGCTAGCGCAGGGCCTGTGTGCACAGTTTTCTGCCACAGGGACCTGGTATCTAAACTTACTTGCCAGGCCCAGAACTCCCCTTTTACTACATGTAAGTCACCCCTAAGGTACGCCCTAGCTAGCCCTATGGGCAGGGTGCCATGTATGTAGAAAGGCAGGACATGTGCCATATTTCATGGCCTGTCCTGGTAGTGACAAACAGCCTAACTTGGTGTCTCACTGCTGTGAGTGCTGCCTTCTCATAGGATTGCATTAGAAATGCCCTGCCTTATGTGTAAGGGGTATTCTCTGATTTATGAGGGGTAGCGTAGGTGTGTTTGGTATGGTTGTGATGGTGATAATACATACTGCTTACTGGTGTGGGTGTATTTTATATTACTATCACAGAAATGCCACTTCTAGAAAGTGAGCATTTATCTCTGCTTATGACTCTGGTGTTTTGCAGCTTGACTCCAATCCACGTCTGGGCAGAGTGACAGCTGGGGCTTTGTGCATACTTTTCAGACAGCCTGTACACAGGGAGGGTGGAGGTGTCACAGAGGTGCATCTGCATACTAAATAGTCTTCCTGGGCTGAGAGAAGGGAGAGGCGGGGCACACCTGCATTTGTAAAGACTGTGCCCTGGCCTCACACAATAGGGTCATTAACCCGCAACTGATGTTTGGAGCCTGTACTGAAAGGAGAGAGGGGGCACTCCCAGAACCAGTTGTAACTGGCTGGAACCTCCTCTCCCTACCATTGTAAAACACTGTAAGAACTGACTATAAGTACAGGGGAATTTTCCCCACAATTTGGAGACTCTTGGAATCATCTTGGAACTGGACACCAAAGGCTGAAAGGACTCACCAGGAACCGCCATGGACTGCTGCTGCTGTGCTGACCTGTGACCTGCCTGGTCACTGTGAAGGACTTGCCACTTGCTGCCTTTCCCTTGTGCTGGCCTGTAGCTGGGCCCTCCACCTGAGGACCTTGTCTTAAGATTCTGCTCCCCAGGGGCAGGGTGCTGTGGCCCCTGACCCCTGCATCCATTGCTTCACGAGGGGTGCTTCTCCGTGGTTGCGGCTGCCATAGCGCTGATTGCAGCGCGCTTATGGAGCCTTGGGAGCTCGTAGACTCCTTGCTGCATTGTGCCCCTTTAAATAAGATCACCGCAGCGGCCCGGGAAGCTGGAAGAACACTCGCACACCGCATCGGGTGCAGGCGAGTGTCTGCTCGGGCCCCATGAGGGGTTTGATTTTCTTGTGGCTTCACGGCAGGACCAGGGGAAGGCACGGGGAGTGCCCCCTTCCCCCTGGCCTCTGCATTAGGAGCAGGACGCTCCTTTTCTGCTATTAGGTACAATGGGCATTATTGTGGCCCCCCCCTTGGTGGAAGGGCCAGTGGAGGCCCGGGGGGGGCCCCCAGAGATCGCGGGTCCCGGGAGGGGCCTGTCATTAAACCGGAGGGGGTGCGTGGTGCCCCCCTCCTGCCGTAAGTTGTTTTTGCTGGCTTTGGCCCCCCTCGTGAGGGCCGGTTGAGGCCCTGGGGGGCCCCCAGTAATCACAGTCCCTGGAGGGGCCTGTCTATAAAAGAGAGGAGGTGCATGTCGCCCTCCTCTGACCCCAGAGTATAAGGGAGGCACATAGGAGTGCCGGGGGCCCCATTGTTCGCCTTCTAGGCACTGGAGGTGCCTTCATCCAACCAGGTACTTTTTAAAGGACCAATATAGTTGCAATCCAAAGTTCTTTCTACAGACTTTTGTTTGATTCATATATTACCTACCTGCATTTGATGTTTTTACATATGTGTATGCAAATGTTCCTTTTATGGACATGCTTGCTAATATGTTTTTCTAACTTGCCATGTTTTCTAATGTTCCTACTATGGGCATTTTATGATATTCTTATGACAAGTGGTGTGATGTAATAACGTATTTTCCTGACTACTGCTTATGTTGCAGAATACTGAGTAACCTGTGTGTTATGTGTGACTACTGCTAGGTTGCAGAGTAACTAATGTGTAACGTTCTGACAACTGCTAAGGTAGCAAGATAGTACTGATATGTGATCTTGGATCTGATAATTGCCTTGTGTACAATACAGTATATTTTCATATAATCTGGTGTTGTGTTTCCTTTGTGTTGGGGATATTGCGTCACGTGTGTTGTGTGTGTTGTGCAAACGCTTTACACATTGCCTCTGGGTTAAGCCTGACTGCTCATGCCAAGCTACCAAGGGGGTGAGCAGGGGTTATCTTGGACGTGTAACTCCCTTGCCCTGACTAGAGTGGGTAAGTTCTGCCTGGCTGAGGTGCATATCCTAGCCAACCAGAAACCCCATTTCTAACATTGGTCGTCAGCGGTGAGGATAGGACTTGCGCTTGCACAATACCATTGTGACTCATTATTTCACTACAAGGATTGCGGTTAGACCATCACATGTTTGGCTTCTCTTAACTTTCTCTCATGGTCATTTTTCCTGTTTTCAGTTCTCACGCTTGGGTATTGTGGTTGTCACATTTGAGTTATTTGTACCTTTTCAAGATGGGACTTACCTTTGATTTAGAGGACATGCCGTTTTACGCGCAGGAGGAATTTGAGGGGTTCTGTCGAGAGAGAGGGCTGCCTGTAGAAGGGGACCTCAGGAGATCTCTGAATTTCTTTGAGAGGTTTGTGACATATACCCAGGGAGGGAGTGTGCTTAGGGAGTACCCAGAGGATCCTGAGTGTAGCGAGGGTTCCCAATGGGAGGGCTCCCAGACCTCATCCCTAGAGAGTGGTAGAGAGGCTGATCAGGAGGGTGAGAATGACCGGTTGGGGACGCCAGTTGACAGGGAAGGCCCCAGTGATAGGGAGTCCCTTGCTGGGTCCAGTGTAAGAAGCAGGGCTACCTCTCATTCCTTGACGCCTTGTGAGCTAAGAGATAGGCGGGAAGAGAGGGACCTGAAGTTGCAGTTAGCGTGCCTAGCTGTTGAGGAGAGAAGGGCTGAGGTAGAGAAGGCCTTAGTACAGGAGAAGATGGCAGAGGCAGAGAGGGCCTTTGCCAGAGAAAGACTCGCTCTAGAGCGCAGTCTGAAGGTTCTGGACTCACCAGCGCTGCAGGTGGAGTCCAGTGGTGGCAGCAATGTACAGTGCTGTAGCAAAGATGTTCCTCACATACCCATAGATCTGGTACCTAGGTTCCAAGACGGGGGTGACATACGTCAGTGGTTAAAGGAATATGACAGGGCTCTGGTAGAGTGCAGGATCCCTGAGAAGGATTGGGGAACTGGCCTAGGGAGCTTTATTCCTGAGGAGGGGAGGGCTGCCCTACTGACTCTAGAAGAGAGTGACAGGGAGGGGTATTCCGCTGTAAAGAATGCACTGATTTTGAAGTATGGTTTTTCCCCTGAGGAATACAGAAAAAGGTTTAGGGGTGGTAAGAAACTGTCCCACCAGTCTTGGGAGGAGTTTGTGGATGATTGCTGCATTGCACTAGATGGATGGGTGAAGGGTCGAACAGTAAACAATTTTGAAGGGCTGTTTAATCTGATTGTCAGAGAGCACCTGCTTCGTTGTTGTTTTTCTGAGTTACGCCAACACTTGTCAGTGTGTGAGCTCTCTGACCCCAGGAAGCTTGAAAAGGAGGCAGACTTCTGGTTGCGTACCAGAGGGTCTGGTGTGGCATTAGGGGGTGTTCCTAATGAGAGTGGTCTAGGTGTTTCCCAACCAGGTGTGGTGGGAAAGGCTTGTGTCCCAGGTAGGTCCCAGTGTATTGGGGCGGGTAAGGCACCCCATGTCCAGTCTCAGATGAGAGGGAATGGGGTTGGGCTGAGGCCCAGGGTACCCGAGCTCCAGTCCCAGGTCCTGGAGGGTTCCATGAGTGAACGCCAGGAGGTGAGCCTAGCCTGTGCCGTAGGGCCAGCTGTTCAGAAGGATCCCATTTTGTCATTAGGACTTGGGCGGGTGGCTGGTGATAGCGTTCCGCCGGTCCTGGTGTCTGGTAGTCTCGCTCTACAGCGGAGGAGGCGGAAATCCAGGCATAGGGTTGAGAGGGGGCTGCGGGCCCCAGTGGAGAACCTGGAGGGTCAGGGGTCAGCTCTGAGAGCAGAGCCCCCCAGGAATGACCTTGGTGAGACCATTTCTGTGCTGGGGGGAATCCAGACTCTGTCAGATGGGCAGAGGTCAGGAGACCTGCACCAGCCAGACTCTTGTGTGGCCCTTGGGGAAGGTGTTTCCCTGGTGGGGGGTAGGTGTGCCCCCCAGGAAGTCCTGGTGCGCCAGGCAATGATTCAACCGCAGGGTGGTGACTCTGGGTTGGATGATCAGGTTCAGGGGTAAACTCTGACCTGATGGGGAGTAGGTGTGCTCCCAAGGAAGTGCTGGTGCTCCAGGCAGTGGTTCAACTGCAGGGTAGTGACTCTGGGTTGGATTGGCAGATTCAGGGAGTAAGCTCTGATCTGGTAGGGGGTAGGTGTGCTCTCAAGGAAGTCCTGGTTCGCTGGGCAATGGTCCAGTCTAAGGGTGTCGTCCCTGGACTAGATAGACAGGTTCAGGGGGTAAACTCTGACCTGGTTGGTGGGGCGGTTAGTGTGCTCACCCCGTGTGAAACTTCTGGTGGCTTCTCCCGAGGTGGGGAGACGCAGGACTCTGGAAGTGGGGTTCAGGGAGGGGGAAGCCCGCCCCGGACCCCGGTGCAACCCAAGGGTGTCGTCCCTAGGTTGGGTGGTCAGTCGCCAGGTAGTGATCCTGGACTGGCGAGAGAGTTGTGCAGGGCTGCTGTACCCAGCACCCTGGCAAGTGTGGATTCTGGTGATACCCCTCCTAGGAGAGGAGGGCGGGATCCTAGACGGAGGGGTAGAGGGAGGAGAGCCTCGCCTCTAGCCCCTGTAGAACCTATGGGTGCGGACCCTAGGTGGGTGGATCAGTGGCAGGGTAGAGCCCCTGAACTGATTAGAAGTGGAGTGGAGACAGGTTGCTTTGCACCTGGGGCTACCGCCCCCCACTCGTTATGGTTTCAGAGACCAGAGGCTCCTAGATGGCCTGGGGCCTGGTTCTGGCCATTGGCAGCTAGAGAATCCCCGTGGGTTGGTCTAGGCTGCCTGGGAAGCATTGACAGAGAGATCCAAGTGGAGTCAGGAAGGAGTAGAACTGGAACATGCCCCTGCTGTTGTGGGCCTGGGTCCTTGTTCTACCGCCCCAATCAGAGAAGTACATCAAGGTATTGATTGTTCTCTCCTGGCTTTTGGCTGGTAGGGGGTTGTGTTGGATTTTTTGCCTTGCGCAGGGTCATCCGAAGTCTTTTTGCCTCCTTCCTCCTGGTTTTTCTGACCTCTCGCTGTTGGCTCTAGGACTCTGAGCACTTTATCACTGCTGACCAGTGCTAAAGTGCAGGTGCTCTCCCATCTAAAGTTGGTATGATTGGCTTATACCTAATTGGCATATTTAATTTACCTATAAGTCCCCGGTACAGTGGTATCTCTATACCCAGGGCCTGTAAATTAAATACTTATAGTGGGCCTGCAGCGCTGTTTGCGCCACCCACTGAAGTAGACTTTCAAACCTGTCTCAGGCCTGCTAGCGCAGGGCCTGTGTGCGCAGTTTTCTCCCTCAGGGACCTGGCATCTAAACTTACTTGCCAGGCCCAGAACTCCCCTTTTACTACATGTAAGTCACCCCTAAGGTACGCCCTAGCTAGCCCTATGGGCAGGGTGCCATGTATGTAGAAAGGCAGGACATGTGCCATATTGCATGGCCTGTCCTGGTAGTGGCAAACAGCCTAACTTGGTGTCTCACTGCTGTGAGTGCTGCCTTCTCATAGGATTGCATTAGAAATGCCCTGCCTTATGTGTAAGGGGTATTGTCTGATTTATGAGGGGTAGCGTAGGCGAGTTTGGTATGGTTGTGATGGTGATAATACATACTGCTTACTGGTGTGGGTGTATTTTTTATTACTATCACAGAAATGCCACTTCTAGAAAGTGCGCATTTATCTGTGCTTATGACTCTGGTGTTTTGCAGCTTGACTCCAATCCACGTCTGGGCAGAGTGACAGCTGGGGCTTTCTGCATACTTTTCAGACAGCCTATACACAGGGAGGGTGGAGGTGTCACAGAGGTGCATCTACATATTGAATAGTCTTCCTGGGCTGAGAGAAGGGAGAGGGCGGGGCACACCTGCATTTGTAAAGACTGCGCCCTGGCCTCACACAATAGGGTTGTTAACCCCCCACTGATGTTTGGAGCCTGTACTGAAAGGAGAGAGGGGGCACTCCCAGAACCAGTTGTAACTGGCTGGAACCTCCTCTCCCTACCATTGTAAAACACTGTAAGAACTGGCTAAAAGTACAGGGGAATTTTCCCCACAATTTGGAGGCTCTTGGAATCATCTTGGAACTGGACACCAAAGGCTGAAAGGACTCACCTGGAACCGCCATGGACTGCTGCTGCTGTGGTGACCTGTGTCCTGCCTGGTCACTGTGAAGGACTTGCCACTTTCTGCCTTTCCCTTGTGCTGGCCTGTAGCTGGGCCCTCCACCTGAGGACCTTATCTTAAGATTCTGCTCCCCGGGGCAGGGTGCTGTGGCCCCTGACCCCTGCATCCATTTCTTCACGAGGGGTGCTTCTCCGTGGTTGCGGCTGCCATAGCGCTGATTGCAGCGCGCTTATGGAGCCTTGGGAGCTCGTAGACTCCTTGCTGCATTGTGCCCCTTTAAATAAGATCACCGCAGCGGCCCGGGAAGCTGGAAGAACACTTGCGCACCGCATCGGGTGCAGGCGAGTGTCTGCTCGGGCCCCAGGAGGGGTTTGATCTTCTTGTGGCTTCACGGCAGGACCAGGGGAAGGCGCGGGGAGTGCCCCCTTCCCCCTAGCCTCTGCGTTAGGAGCAGGACGCTCCTTTTCTGCTATTAGGTAAAACGGGCATTATTGTGGGCCCCCCCCTTGGTGGAAGAGCCAGTGGAGGCCCGGGGGGGCCCCCAGAGATCGCGGGTCCCAGGAGGGGCCTGTCATTAAACCGGAGGGGGTGCGTGGTCCCCCCCTCCTGCCCTAAGTTGTTTTTGCTGGCTTTGGCCCCCCTCGTGATGGCCGGTTGAGGCCCTGGGGGGCCCCCAGTAATCACGGTCCCTGGAGGGCCCTGTCTATAAAAGAGAGGAGGTGCATGTCGCCCTCCTCTGACCCCAGAGTATAAGGGAGGCCCCCGTTTTGCGCATAGGAGCGCCGGGGGCCCCATTGTTCGCCTTCTAAGCACTGGAGGTGCCTTCATCCAACCAGGTACTGTTTAAAGGACCAATATAGTTGCAATCCAATGTTCTTTCTACAGACTTTTGTTTGATTCATATATTACCTACCTGCGTTTGATGTTTTTACATATGTGTATGCAAATGTTCCTTTTATGGACATGCTTGCTAATATGTTTTTCTAACTTGCCATGTTTTCTAATGTTCCTACTATGGGCATTTTATGATATTCTTATGACAAGTGCTGTGATGTAATAACGTATTTTCCTGACTACTGCTTATGTTGCAGAATACTGAGTAACCTGTGTGTTATGTGTGGCTACTGCTAGGTTGCAGAGTAACTAGTGTGTAACGTTCTGACAACTGCTAAGGTAACAAGATAGTACTGATATGTGATCTTGGTTCTGATAATTGTCTTGTGTACAATACAGTATATTTTCATATAATCTGGTGTTGTGTTTCCTTTGTGGTGGGGATATTGCGTCACAAGTGTTGTGTGTGTTGTGCAAATGCTTTACACATTGCCTCTGGGTTAAAGCCTGACTGCTCGTGCCAAGCTACCAAGGGGGTGAGCAGGGGTTATCTTGGACGTGTAACTCCCTTGCCCTGACTAGAGTGGGTAAGTTCTGCCTGGCTGAGGTGCATATCCTAGCCAACCAGAAACCCCATTTCTAACAATGGGTTTTCCTTTTAAGATTCTGAACTACAGGGGCTGCATTCTTCAGCTGCTAGGGAACAAACCATACCTAAATATGACAATCACAAAGTTGCAATATTTCACTATACTAGGAAGGTGCAGGAGCAGAGGAAATCATTCCTGGAAGTGAAGCAAAAATTGCACACTATGATCTGAGATCTATGCTCCTGTATCCTTCCAAACTTAAGGTCATGTCTAAAGGGAAGAGGAGGTCTGGGATTGGTTGGAAGTGTGGGACAAGATCCCTTCCATTAACCTGAGGGTCCAAGGTCGCACTGAGTTCCCCGGGCATGACACCTGCAGAGGGCATTTCAGAAGAGACAGGTCTGAAGGACTTGGTTCAGACACCCACAGAGTGAAAATACAAGACAATGGAACCATAGCGGTGACTGGGGAAGTGGCATCGCAGGTGAGTGGGGAGGACCTGTCATCACCCTCCCTGGACACCCCTGGGATGGCTACTCAGTCTACAACTGTGACTACTGTACTGGAACCAAACTTCTTGAAGAGTAGTGCTCATGCATGTAGAGACTTACTTGTACTGCACATGTGACCCCAGGACAGTGTGGGGAGTGAGGGTAGTACTGCAGTTGGGTGTAGGGCCCTGATGTCAGGTTTACTCCCTGGAGGACAACGAGATTTCAGGTTTACGTTGTCGTTGGGACAAGTAGGCCCAACACCTACAGCACAAACCCTTGGGCTGCCAGTTTATAGTACCACTTTAAGGAGCACAGAAGGGAATTGTCTGCAGTTGAGGTAATATTTGTGTCCATGTTTAAGCTGTTCGAACTTGTATTTATGGTTCTTTAATGCAAAGCATTTATTATTAGTATGAGTGCTGTACATAAATGTAAGCTAGGACTGCACTATTGACTGTGGTGCAGGTAAAAAAATAAGTGTACACACGTTTGCAAAGTTTAACAATAAGAGGCATCTTGTAAATCTCCCAGGATGCTCTCTGATTAAATGCAAATATTTGCAGAAGCTTGGAAGCCAGATTGATGATTATTTGCTTTCAAAATAAAATGTTCACAAAAAATGCAACTAGGAAAAAATATTTTGCTAAACTACTGTGAAATTTTAGTTACCATTTCTTTGAAGCATCATTTAGTAAAATGTATTGATGCATGCTAGCATTTCCAGACAATATTCATAATGAAAAATCAGTGTCCCCAGTTTCAATAAGATTATGGGAAACGTGGAAATCAACAAACATTGACAAAGCCAATAGGTCAGACATTGGTAGTCAGTTTATTGTTTTGTCAATGTTTGACATGTTTTGACATAGCTTTTGTAAAACTTTATTGTTGTGGGAGCTGCTGAGTCCTCACCACTGTAACAAACATTGGCAAAAAGCAAAACTATTTTTTGGTCTGGAAAAGCACACATTAACACAGTAGTTATTGGCACTGACCACAATCACTTTGTGTGCCAATATACACCTTGTGAATGAGTGGATTTCTTTCACAGTGAAATTAGCCAGTAGATGGATATAGAGAGAGATAGAATTGTATTAAAAACAAAAGGTCTTGGTTAACACCAGACCTAATTAGGGGCTGAATTCTTAGAGAGAGTCACAAAAGTGCACCCATTGTATGTCTTTGCATTAGTGCAGATTACGTATTTCATGAACTCACAGGAATTTACAGAAGTAGACCAGAAAATCATACTACTAGAAAGTATTTGTGGACTGTATTTTAGCAAAAGCAAATATGCATATGCAAATTTACTCATGTGAAAATCTATTGAGAGTTTACTAGTTCACTTTCCCTCCGACCACTTTTTCCCCCCAACCATGGAAGAAGCTTTACTTCTGCCTTTGTCAGATTTAAATTTCCAAACAAGCAAGTAAGTAGGTTTGCATAGACTCAAAAAGGGCATTCCAGCCTTTCAAATATTGCTTACTGCTACCTCAAGCCCCAGAATTCAGATCTGCAGAAAGGTGGCAAAATAAGGAAACTGCTAGTATTAAAGCCCTACTGTAGTATTAACCCTGGCATAATCTGAGATGCTATTGTCAGAGCTCTTATATAATGAGATTGATGCCATAAGTTGTCACGGCACTACATGGCACCAAAAGGACAAGTAGATTATTTTACAGGACAAGACTTATGAAGCAACCTGTCCAATGGACAAGTAGATATTTTATTAAATTCGACACCCCTGATTTTGCGGGTATGGCCCAGGCTGCTTAGCTGATTGGAGAGGTATCCTCACAGCCTGCTTGTACGATTTTGAGTTCCAATTTGTGGCACATGCATTAGATGGTTCTGCAGGGATAGTAAGGGGTAGTGGTTGGTGTTCCTGTGTCTGTTGGATAGGGTGGCGTGCAAGTGTTGTCCTGGCACATACAAGGCAGACTCACATAGAAAAATGGTCACACTGTGTTTGTCAGGGGGAGTTGTTCCATGGTATTCGTGTTGTTTATTCAGTTTTTTTCTCTATTGGATTGTCACCTACTTCAGAAAGTGAGTGCTTGTCACATATTGCTATTGTATACATATTGGTAGCGATTTAAAGATACTAACCAGGAATGTCTGTGGGCTGGGAACATGCATCAAAAAGTCCAGGGTGTATTCATTCCTGAAACGTCACTAAGTGAAAAATGTATGGCTCCAGGAGACACAACTGAATGATGTGGAAGTCGAGAAGGTACGGAAGAAATGGAAAGGACAGATATATCATGCTTCATATTTAGCCTATGTTAGGGGAGTGCTGGTCTGGGTGACATCCGTGATCATGCATAGGTTCAATCCCTAGTGCAGTTCAGCAGATGCTGATTTTATGTACTTGGCGTGGGGTTGTTCACTGGTGGGGCCTTCTAGTTAGTTGTGGTGGATAGAATGCAAAGAACCACTATCTTGGCTTGTAACCTTACTCCCAAACATTGTTGGGGAATATTGTTCATCCCAAGAAGCATAAGATGGCCTATCGCTTCTTGCAACTGGATCTAGTGTTGGTGGGGAGAAGGTTGTCCATCATCTGTATGGAAACTAGGGCCCCTACGGAGGAATAATTTGTTCCAAATGTGTCTGAATGTTCATCTTTGGAGAAACTGCGGACGTGCACAAAGAGATGCAAATCTACATGCAGTTATGGAGGTTTGGGGCTGAGGAAGAATCAGCTGATAGTGACAACTCTTTATCCAGTAGAGAGAGCCCGGTGCACACTGGGTGAGGGATACTGGAGATCTGTTACACCTTGTTAACTGTCTGGCCTGTCAATCTCACTGTACGCTGTTGAACAGCTGTATCCAAACCACTGGTGCGAAGTTTACTGTACTGCTAGAAATGATTCATTGCGACATGTTGTCGAAGATGCTATTTTGGGCCAGATGTATCAAAAAAATGATTTGCATTTCTTAAATAGCAAATTTTAAGAAATTGCAATTTAAGAAATACAAAATGGTATCTATGAATTTCACGATTCGGTAATAGCGATTTCTTAAAATTTGCATATGCTATTACTGAATCGCAAATAGAGAATGCGACCCCATTCAACTCTTTGGGCCTGTAAGCCCATGGGTGCGAATGGTTTTGCATTTCCCAATTTGCGAATTCCGGTTAGGAATTCTCAAATTAGGAAATGCAAATCCCAGGGTGCTGGGTGCCTAAGGCCCCCTCTGATGCACCCCAAAACATTTTTTGCGGACATGTGATGAACACACATGCCTTATGGGCATGTGTGTGCTACATGTCAATTTTAAAAATGCATTTTTTAAATTTGCACATGCTTACCACCAAATTGCAATTTGCCTTTAGGAAATGCTTGATACATGTGCTTTGGAAATCGCAAATAGGAATTCTCTATTTGCGATTTCCTATTTAGAGAATCGCAATTTGCGATTCTCTAAATGGGGTCGCAATTTTAAGGAATCACTATGGGCCAGATGTATCAAAAAACGAAATTGCATTTCTTAAATAGCGAATTTTAAGAAATCGCTATTTAAGAAATGCAAAATGGTATGTATGAATTTTGCGATTCGGTAATAGTGATTTCTTAAAATTTGCAAATGCTATTACCGAATCACAAATAGAGAATCCGACCCCATTTGCACCTATGGGCCTGTTGCGAATGTTTTTGCATTTCCTAAATTGCGAATTCCAGTTAGGAATTCGCAATTTAGAAAATGCAAATCCCAGGGTGCTGGGGGCTTAAGGCCCCCTCTCCTGCACCCCAAAAATATTTTTACGGACATGTGGAGCACACACATGCCTTAGGGGCATGTGTGCGCTACATGTCAATTTTTAAAATGCATTTAAAATGCATTTTTAAAATTTGCACATGGTTACCACCAAACTTTTGTTGGTGGTAATTGCATTTCCTAAATGCCCAATTCTCATTTAGGAAATGCTTGGTAGATGTTGCTTCCTTATTTGCGATTTCCTATTTAGAGAATCGCAATTTGCTATTCTCTAAATGGGGTCGCAATTTTAAGGAATCGCTATTTTAGCGATTCCCTAAAATTGCACTGCGAATGCCTTTCATACATTCTGAAAGGCATTTTTGCATTCGCAAACGGCCGAATTTTGCGATTCGCCCCGTTTGCGAATGCAAAATCGCTAGATACATATGGCCCTATATTAGCTATTACTTAAAATTGCACAGCGAATGCCTTTCATACTTCTTGAAAGGCATTTTTGCATTCGCAAACGGCCGAATTTTGCGATTTACACCGTTTGCGAATACAAACACTTGATACATGTGGCCCTAAGTTCTTTGTATTTGTTGAAAATGATAAATAAAGGTTTTACAAATAAAGTGGTAACACATACCTATCTTGGAATAGTCCCCATACCTAAATTGATTGTTAAAAAATCTCTGAAAAAGTTCACAAGATCTTCATAGCATTCCATAATGACACTTGATCAACTTAATTTCCTGTCAACGTGATGTTGTAAAGATCATCGTACTTATAATGCTTTTAAAACTCTTTACCAAACAAGTAATTCAAATATCGCCCTAATGGCCGACCTGCATACCAACAAGTGCCCAAGCATATCAATACCTTCTTTCCATACAAATCTTGTGAGTCTTTGGATTGGCTTAGGGGAAGACCTGCTCTACAGATGTGAAGGAAGTAAAATAGCGTCAATAACATTTCCAGTGCATTTCTAATATGCTTGAAATAAAAAAGAACACATTTCATTGACTGTCATAAAAATCCCTTAGGGAGAGCACTGCACCTGAACTAAAGCTAACATCCTGGAAGGAACAAATGTTTCCTAACATTAACTGCACCAGCATAAAGGGAAGAGAAGGTGGAGTTGAGGCTACAGGAGCAGAGGACCCAAGTAACTGTTGGACATGTCTATATTATACTTATCTATATTTTGATGTAACAATTAGGTTTGTATAACAAATGTCTTCTGAATGATAATTTTACGAATGACCACTCAGTCCATAAACAAATTAACAGCATACCCTAAAGGCAAATAAAAATCATATGAAGTGTAACACCTAAGTAGGATATTTTGCAATCTCATATTGAGGGCATTAAACCATTTGCCCCAATTACATTTAAAGGTGACACAAGACAGGGGGGCTCAGAACAGCCCTCAGCCAGCATTGCCCACCTCCATGACCTGCAAAAAAACTAAAACGGGAAAACATCCCACCAAACTTGTGTCACCAGTTGGTTAAATTACAAACAGTGACAACAACTGCAACAACTATCAGCATTGTGCTGTTATAACAAGCCCAGCAATAATAACCACTTCATCTGCAACATCAACACTGAGCCAGACCCCACAGGGACAGCCTGCCTCTGCTTCCGTCATCATCAATAACATTCCCCCATCTACACTGTTGTGATGGACAGTGGTGGTCAACCAAAGGCCACCACTGCATTTCTGCCCCTCTTGTGCATTGCATCACTGATGTGTCTCTGCAGAACGTGGAGGAGGAGGAAGAAGAGGAAGAGAGTTTTCCACTGTCACAATATGGAGCCCACTTCGTGAGGATTTTTAACAGCTAGATGCAGCTCATGAACTATCATCTGTGCCCACTGCCATGAGTTTTGTGGTTCATATGTTAGAACAAATTTCAGCAACACAACTCACCTGAAGTAAATCATATTGCTCTGCGGCACAGTCAGGTGAATGTATTGATGCAGTTGTGACAGCGGGTAACCGAATGCAATCACTGTCTCAATCAACTGGACAGCTGGCAAGGCTACAACGACAGGAGCAGAGATCTGCTACAAGCCATTGGATACAAACATGTTACGACATGCAGTCTTCGTAAAGTTGAATCAGCTTGATCTAACAGAGCAAAGAACTAATAGACGGTCCATTTGTCATTTGATGCAAGCTGTCAATTAATTTACTGATGGGTCTGGAGAGGATTGATGACCCGCCTTACATCAGTGGCATGACAAAGGCACCTGCCGGGGAGGGGGGTCCCCAAGATCCAGTGAGACCCCTCACCACAGTACACTGTGCATGGGCCACAGGCCCCTGACTGGGCCCAGGGGGGTCAGGCCCCCTACAGGTACTTTGCAGAGGGCCCCCATAAGTTTTGTTACGCCACTGCATTACATTCATTCACGATGCACAGACATGCAGTACAACAGGAATTATTCAGTTACCTGAAAACACGTCTAGCAGTCATGTTCCTCTCCCTCTTCATAGTAGAAGTCTCCCTTGCGTACTCAGGAGAGGTCCTTCCATACCGCTTAATTAACAGATACTTCCACTCCCGCAACCAAAAATGTGTTCCACAATATAAGGGACACTTTAAGGATTTTAGGGGCCCTGGTCCAGAAGTTTTTTAAGGGGCTTTGCCAGCCGTGGCCCGTCCTTTGGGGCTGAGAGGCCACGGCCCCTCACCTTTTGGCCCTCATGAAGAGTGCCTGTTAGGCTGAGCTAAGGTCAGCCTGACAGGCTCTTCATTTTCAGTTCAGGCAGCCAAGAGCTAGACATGCGTGATTTGCACAGGCTCTTGGCTGTGCCAAAAGGTAAAAAGCTAAAGTCAGCCAATGAGGGAAGGCAACAGTCCCATCTCTCCTGGGACCTTAGAGGCTGAGCTGAAGGTAAGTCTCTGTGTGTGTTTTTAAATGAATGGTGCGTGCATGTATGTTTGAATGTTTGATAATAAGTGTTGTGAATGGATGTGCGTGTGGGTGCATGTGTGAATGAATGAGTGTGAGTGTGTATGTGTGTCCCGCCCGCTCCCTCCCTCCTAAAATTACCGTCCGCCACTGGACTTTGCACTTATGATCCAATTTCAACTCTTTCATGCCTTCTTTGGCCATGTCACTGACAATGCACATGCACACTCAATCAAATTATAAATGTGTTTATAGCTAATATTTAGGGGTAGTGGTGTGTGGTTTAAATATTGTAACACAGCAGCAGCTCACTAACATTACTGCAAATAATCTCTGTGGCACCCTCCCATTTCTTATAGCGAGGTCCTGTTATGAACCAAAAAGAAATGTTTTTTTTGGGATGTTGCATGAAACATAAACACAAGATTAGGGCAAGACTCTCTGCAGAACAAAGATGACTGGGCCAGAGCCCACTTAGCCCATGGCTTAAAACGTCTCTGCATAATACTTATCACTTTGCACACATTGACAAACTTTATATGGTATGGTGTGTATTTGAGTAATGTTTTTTTTTCTTTACTAATGCTATTTTGATACGCATAGAGGGTGGTGTTTATCAGCCCAGTTTAAGGCATTAATATAAAAGTATAGTTTTTTATATATGGATAAGTTTAGTTTTATATGACTAAAACATAGTTCAAGATGTGTATCATTTCTGAAATCTTGTAGACCTTTAGATTGATTATTATTAGATAGTGTAACTTTGAAGTGTAGAATAATTTATTGCTTTGGTGGTCGAGGATTTTCTTTTTTATTTGCCGCACCCTTGTCACAATAAGGAAATCATAACATTTCATTTTTATTTTCTTGAATATTTTCTAAAGAGGAATATTTCAAAGAGTAACTTAAGATTCATTGTTTATGAGGTAGTCGCTGATACCCAGAGCACTGGCATCCTGCGGGTGATGTCTTCCTTCTACATGTGTCTGTGAATTCTAAGCATTATCTTATGGTGCTTGATGTAAATCACTGTCTTCTAGAGGTATTGGCATGCATTTCCTGACAAATAATTTAATGTGTGGCAAAGCAGAGTAATATTGTGCAACTTTTTCTGGTGGGTAAGCCAGCGCACCTCCCAAATGGTGTAGTCATCTGGAGCTTGCCTTTAGTAGTGCAAATGTATGCTCAATTGCATTGTATCTGGGGCTACAATTATCATATGCCTTTCAGCAGCTATACCAGGGTAATGGATTAGAGTCATAAGCCGGAGTGGAGCAGGTAGCCAAAGTCACCTAAAACGAATGGGGCTATTCACAAAGGTAACTCACAATTGTGAATAATTTACACGTGTAATTTACTTCACTACTTTTGGTTCTTCACAAAATCTGAATGTAAAGTTACTCAAGAGTGTGGACTTTCATGTCTCTATCCCTTGAAAAAGGGCTGGAGACAAATGTCAAGTGTAAGCTACCGCTGCCAAAAAAGAAATTGTAGTAAGTCCACCACCATAGATAGCCAACCACTTGTACTACAACACCTTTCCATGGAAAATGATGGCAGTAGGGACTTAGGAAATTGTGTTAAATGAAATAATTTAAAATAGTGAACAATATGAAGAAAAGTAATATAATATTGAACAAATAACTGAAAATAAAACGTTTATTTTTTAATGATAAATATGTTATCAATCTGTTTTGGATTTATACATTAATGTACATTTATTTTTATTAAAATAATATTAAATTACTTTCAACTAATTCTGCACATCACTATTAATAAATATTAAGGCATAATATTTTTTACTGTAGGTGGGAATTTATTTGTTAATTTGAACTTCAGAAAAATAATTTAAATCTAACATATGTAAATGGAAGATTTCATTCAAAATGACGTTAATAGTGCTGTTGCATTTTTATCTTTGGTGCTACATTTAAAATGAACATATGTAGCATGTAATGTACATTATATACATAATGTATTTGGTTATTATTATTTTGCCAAAAAATATTTTCACTAATCCTCCCTCCTGGAGAAGGAGGGACACCTTTCCTGCAAGGCAACCTCCTTGACATACAAAAAGCTACTCAACAATGCACCTGATGCACTGTTGCACTTGAGGAGCCAATGGGCTTGGGACCTGGGAGCGCTTGAGGATGATAAGGGGATAGAAGCTCTTTCCTCCACTAAGGAGGTGGCTATACAGGCGGACTTCTGCTTGGTTCAATTAAAAATATTGCATCAGTCCTACTATGCCCAAACTACATTGTTAGAGATGGAGAGGGCCACAGCGGAAAGCTGCCAACGCGGGTGTGGATACTCAAGCATGTCCTACCATATTGTATGAGGATGTCCTGTATTGCAGCACTTCTAGGTGGGGGTGGTGGCATGTATGTGTGAGGCTGGTGGGGGTGTGACGGACTGCCTCTGCAAAGTGGCGTCTCATCAATGTTTGGAATGCAATGGACATGACTCGCATTACAAAAATATGTTGGCCCTTGAGTCTAATATTTGTTAAATGCAGTGTTGCACGATTATGGGGTCAAAGCAGCCGCTGCGGGTGGGTGAATGGAAGTGCAACATGTGTTGGTGCATGTTGGCTGAGAGGGTGGTTTATGAATGCCAGGGCTGCCCCTGGAAATGGCCATAAATCTCAGGGCCATGGACACCTGTATGGGCAATATCTGCAGTGACTTTGTTACTCACAAATAGCATACAAAATTGCCTTTGGAGCATTGACTGGGAAAAGTGGTATGCTGTAGCACTATTGTGAGCAGTATACCTATCACCTGCCTGAGAACTGTACAACATATTGTATGTGACTCATAATGAAGATACCTAACTGTGCTCTGGTATCTCCGTGTTGCAAAGAAATGTAAGGCAGCCGGAAGGGGTGCAACTAGTCCTGAACTTCGGGTGTGTGGGGGGGCTAACACGTCTACCAAAGGAGGCAGGGCTTACACTTGAAACAATGGGGGTGAGATGCCTTAGAGCCAAAACAAGAAACTAGAGTGCTAAATTGTGCCTTTTAAACATACTTGTCAATGATACAATTTCAACAAACATGTTTTAGTGAATTTGACAGTATTTATAGGCTACTGACAGAGATCTTGAAAAGGGGAATGAGTGATTTCACAACTTAAAAGCAGCTTCTACAAATTTCAGTGCCAAACATTTTAGAGCCAATTCTCTCACAGCTGTGTCAAGAGAACTTCAGTGAAATGTAACTGAGCTCATGAAATACTTTTGATTACAGCCTCAGAAAGAGGTTCCTGCCTGACTGTTGACAAAAAGTATGTTTTCAATGTGCTCATCTGGATGTTGCAATACATCCTTGTTTCAGGCTGCACACCTGTACAACCCTCAGGATATTGAGCTTAGTTGGTTAAAGCACCTAAATTAAGGATGTATGACTGCCAAGCCACATGTAGGATTCCTAATGCACCTTCCACTGCTGCTGAAATTGACCAGCATACCTCAAGGATGGACTTGAATTCTACCATCCATTCAGACAGCTATGCTCTACCTCTCTCACCCTCACACTCAATCAATCAATCAATCAGATACTTGTATAGCCCGGCTCATCACCCGTGGGGTCTCAAGGCTCTAGGCGCTGTTGTGGGTGTGTTGATCATTTGAAGAGCCAGGTGTTGAGGTCCTTCCTGAACTGCTTCAGGGAGGGGCCTCGCACAGGTTCTCTGCATCCGTAGAGACAAGTCAGCAGGGTGCTTCTTCTCCTTCATCACTGCCAGGGCTGGAATGAGCTTCACCAACACATCAAGACACCTCCTTCGCTACTCAACTTCTGCAAGAAACTGAAGACCTGGATGTTCAGCGAGGAGCTAAGCCCATTCTACATTCCTGCTCCAGTGCCTGGATACCCTCATGGGTGATAGGTTACACTATACAAATCGATTTAACCTAACATAATATAACAAGTGAGGGCCAGTCCATTGGCAAAATTACGATTTGTTAATCACTCTGCTAGGAATCTGCACTATGCTAACTCATAACAAAATAGTTGCTGTTAGCACCCCCCATTGATTAGTTCTCATATGAAATGACTGAGCTACATCCATTCCTGAAGTCACCAGGCCCAAAGAACATGCAAAAAAAGTAGTTGCCTTAAAACAACTTTGCAGCAAATGGTCTTCTAGCATATGAAGGACACAAGTATTCCTTTAAGCTCCAGAATACACAGAATGTGTGGCTGATAGGCAATGTCTTGCATAGATGTTACTCCAACATAAACAGAAATTGTGCCTCTTAATAGCAAAGGTCATAATAGCAACAACAATTCTTTCGATTCTGTTCTGAAGCTCCTAGCCGATAACGTGTCAAACCCACTAGAATACTGATGTTGTGTTTAAATCCTGCAAGTTCAATGATCATTATAAAATCAAACATTTGTTATGAATTTCTCCCCCAAAAAAAGTTGCTAGAAAAATTACCATGGGCCTTGTGGTAAAAAAAGAGCAAAGTACAAATCAGTCACAAACTGGCTTGTGAACGATAAAACAGTACTACAATATGTATGAAACAACAAGGTGATGGATGGAATGCTTGAATTAATCTCAGCCACTGGCAATTGCTTTGGGCCACAATCCAGTTCATCGTTTTTCATTCACCATGCCACTCTAGACTAAGCAAAGCAGTACTGAGCTAGCCTCTCATCGACAGTTTGCCCCGACCTACCAGGATAGACCTTCCACAAGGGACCACAAGCAACTGCAGAACAGGGTCACTCACTGTGGCACTGAAACCAAACTACACCCTACTGAAGAGCCCAAATCAAGGCAAACAAGTCTTGAGGTGCTTGTGTTCCAGTGTAGAGAACACCTGGCCTGGGAGTTTGGGCTGACCAGAGTCAAGACCGATTTGCCTATGTCTGGGTCCAAACTGAGGTGGCATGGTACGCAAAATAACGGTGGACTTGGATTTGTCCCTGAGTGGTTGAGATTAATTCAAGCATTCCAACCATTTATTTTTTGTATACTTCAGTGTGACACTCTAAGCTTGATGGAAATGCCCAGATGTGGGCCATGTGCTCACTGTGCCACTGGAACCAAGCTGCACCTGAAACAGGGCGAAGCTATTCTTAAGTTGCTTGTGCAGGGAGGACCTGGCCTGGCAGTTCATGGTGGACTGCTCCTATTGGAGCAGGGTCAAGACTGATTTGCATATCTGTCAAAACTGAGGTGGAATGGTGTGCAAAATAATGATGTACTAGGATGCAGTCCCAGTAATTACTAGTGCTGAGATTAATTCAAGCATTCTATCCTTCACTTTTTGTATACTTCAGTATGTACTAAGGCTAACATTTTAAGGATTTCATAAAATTGCATTGTGAATCGAATTGTTACTGATTCGTTATTTATCAACATCACGTTTACCAAATCACAATTTTCTAATAGCGATTTGCTAGTCTTGTTGAATAGTCACAGAATGAGCTTTTTACATTTGTCTACAGATTGCTACAGTTTCTTTCTCAATGGCTGCGTTTTATGCTGTGGTGAGACAGAGGCATATTTTGGTTGCAGAGAAAACACAGCCAAGACTTACAGGGTCAGGGTTGCACTGTTCGTCCAAACAGAGGAGGAAATTTACACTAAACAGTAATATTATTTTAGACCTAATAGATAAGTTGCATCAATTACTACAGAGAGAAAAACAGAGAGATGCCAGGCAATTTCTACCAATATTAAGGTTGCTTGTTCCTTACATCTTTTGGATTCAGGGAGCTATCAAGCTATTGTGGCAGAGGCAGGAGGAACTTTGCAGAGTGCAGGGTATTTCAGAATTTTTTTGAGGCAATGTTGCTAAAGATTAATATTTATACACTATTTCCAAATATACCAGGGGATCCTAGGGGGCACCAAGGTTACTTTTTAATTATTATTTTTATAACCACATTTTTATTGATTTTATTTATTCTGAAAACTGTGTATACACATCGAGCTCCGACATGATCAATAACAAAAAGTGCATAGCAAGTTTCACAGTCTGCTATTGGTTCACCAACATTAAATGTTTACTTTTCCGGGAAGCCTCGGGCAGCATAAATAGTTTTTTCTTGGTGTGCGCACCAGTCCACCCCCACCCTCCATGACACCAATGGGGGACTTCTGGGTTGCCCCCACATGCGGGCGATGTCCGTTTTGGCTACGAGGAATGCAACCCCTACAAATGTCCGGTTTGCGAGGCGGCCACCCAATTCCCCCAGAAGCCCCAGCCACACAACTTTGGGATTTAGGTCTATAGAACATCCCAGGACCTCGGCTAATTCACTGGTGATCCCCTCCCAGAAGGGCCGTATCTGAGGACAACTCCAGATCACATGGTCACATGAAAGAAGTCTCCCTCAGGCAGACCACACTTGACACATGTGGACACCGCCTCTTTGGACATTCTTGAGAGTCTTGCTGGGGTTAAATAGGTTGCATGAAGATAGTTAAACTGTATCATCTGCCGACTAGCTGAGATGGCTTATTCCCTGGGGACCAGTGTCGCCTCCCGCCTGTCGGCATCATCCAGCTCACCAACCCAGTGCATCCACTTCTGTCGCAGGTGGTCAAACCCATCAGGGTCGTTTATAAGTAAGCACTTATAAATTTGGGAAACTGTTTTCTTCCCCAAATTTCCAGCCAATAATTTTGCCTCACACGGGCTATGTTCAGGAAGTTGGGTGTCTAAGGGAATGTGGCCCCCCAAAGCATTGCACAGCTGCAGGTAGCGAAAGAACTGTGACTTGTGCAGCCCATATTGTTCATTCAAAGCCTGGAATGACAGAAGGCTACCCTCTGTGTATACGTCCCCCAGGTAGGAGATCCCTATAGAGTCCCAGTGCTGAAACTCCTTAAGTGTGGTAAAATGGTGCAGCTATTCCCCATGCCACAGTGAGGCCATTTGAGTAAAGCGCCGGTTCAATTTATTAATCAGAAGGCCGTGCTCCTGCAACCTACAGCCACTCAGGTGCATGAAGCTGCAAGGCTAGACGGGATAGTCGGTACCAGAAGGTCCCACACTACAGAGGCCTCCTCTGCCAGATGTGGCAGGGGGTCTCTAGCATATAAATCTTGATAGTAAGATGCACAGGCCTGAGCAATCGCTTCCAATTCCATGTGAGTGGTTCCCTTCCTATCACGCACGGCTGGCATGACTCTGGCTACAGCTCCGTGCAAAGCCAACCAATAAAGTAAATTGCCTGACTTATCCCCCATTTCATACACTCTGCTGGTCGACGCCTGTCAACATTGCTTGGCCTCTTCAAGGGATATCTGGTGTAGTTCAGATCGTGCCAGGGCCAGCTGGCGCTGCACCATCTGTGTATCCAAGTGCCCGGTCTGGCCCTCCAACTCTAGTATCTTAGCCTCAAGCTGAGCACCTTTTGTACTCCGGCGCCGCTTGTGTCCCCAGATATAGCTCTTCATAATACCGCACATTGTTGGCTTACATGCCGCAACAGCGTCGCCTTCAAATCAACCGAGCACTCATTGCAATGGAAGAAGGCCTCAAGTTCCTCCTCAATAAACTAGCACACTCTGAGGACCTTGTAGGGAAATGCCTCCCTTGGCATGGTTACCCCCTAACTTTTTGCCTTTTGTTGATGCCAGTTATGATTGAAAGTGTGCCGGGACCCTGCTAACCAGACCCCAGCACCAGTGTTCTTTCCCTAAACTGTACCTTTGTTCCCACAATTGGCACAGCCCTGGCACACAAATAAGTCCCTTGTAACTGGTACCCCTGGTACCAAGGGCCCTGTGGCCAGGGAAGGTCTCTAAGGGCTGTAGCATGTACTATGCCACCCTGGGACCCCTCACTCAGCACATGCACACTGCCTCATAGCTTGTGTGTTCTGGTGTTGAGAAAATGACTAAGTTGACATGGCACTCCCCTCAGAGTGCCATGCCCTCAACCCACTCCCTGTTGCATAGGTAAGTCACCCCTCTAGTAGGCCTTACAGCCCTAAGGCAGGGTGCACTATACCACAAGTGAGGGCATAGTTGCATGAGCACTGTGCCCCTACAGGGTCTAAGCCGAACCTTAGACTTTGTGAGTGCAGGGTAGCCATAAAGAGCTTCTGGTCTGGGAGTTTGTCAAACACAAACTCCACAACTCCATAATGGCTACACTGAAATCTGAGAAGTTTGGTATCAAACTTTTCAGCACAATTAATCCACACTGATGCCAGTGTGGGATTTATTGAAAAATGCACACAGAGGGCATCTTAGAGATGTCCCCTGTATACCAGTTCAAACACCAGTGAAAGGCTGATCAGTTCCTGCCAGCTTGCCATAACCAGACGAGTTTCTGGCCACATGGGGTGAGTGCCTTTGTCACTCTGTGGCCAGGAACAAAGCCTGCACTGGGTGGAGGTGCTTCTCAGTTCCCCCTTCAGGAACTGGTGCACCTGGCGGTGAGCCTCAAAGGCTCATGCCTGTTGTTACAGTGCCCCAGGGCATCCCAGCTAGTGGAGATGCCCGCCCCTCCAGCCCCCACTTTTTTGCGGCAAGTCCAGAGGAGATAATGAGAAAAACAAGGAGGAGTCACCTACCAGTCAGGACAGCCCCTAAGGTGCCCTGAGCTGAGGTGACCCCTACCTTTAGAAATCCTCCATCTTGGTTTTAGAGGATTCCACTAATAGGAATAGGGATGTGCCCCCCTTCCCTCAGGGAGGAGGCACAAGGAGGATGTAGCCACCCTCAAGGACAGTAGTCATTGGCTACTGCCCGAGACCTAAACACACCCCTAAATTCAGTATTTAGGGGCAACCCTAAACCCAGGAAATCAGATTCCTGCAACCTACAACAAGAAGAAGGACTGCTGACCTGAAAGCCCCGCAGAGACGATGGAGACAACAGCTGACTTGGCCCCAGCCCTACCGGCCTGTCTCCAGACTCAAAGAACCTGCACAGCAACGCATCTAGTGGGACCAGCGGCCTCTGAGGACTCAAAGGACTGACCTGCACCTGAAGGACCAAGAACCTCCTGAGGACAGAACAAAATTGCAACAAAGAAACAACTTTAAAGAGACTCTCACTTCCCGCCAGAAGCGTGAGTCTTCACACTCTGCACCCGACGCCCCCGGCTCGAATTTGGAGAAACCAACACTGCAGAGAGGACTCCCAGGTGACTCCAACAATGTGGACACACTGAGTCGAACTCCCTGCACAGCAACACCTGCCTAGAGGATCCAGAGGCTCCCCCTGACCGCAACTGCCTGATAACAAAGGAACCCGATGCCTGGACCAAGCACTGCACCAGCAGCCCCCAGGACCGAGAGGAACCACCTACCAGTGCAGGAGTGACCAGCAGGCGGCCCTCATCCTAGCCCAGTTGGTGGCTGGCCCAAGAAGCCCCCCCATGCCCTGCCTGCTTCGCCAGAGTGACCCCTGGGTCCCTACATTGATTTCTACAGCCAACCCGACACCTACTTTGCACACTGACCCGGCCGCCCCTGTGCCACTGAGGGTGTGATTTGTGTGCTTGTTTCCCCCCCCCCAGTGCTCTACAAAAACCAAACCCCCTGGTCTGCTCTCCGAGGACGCAGGTACTTACCTGCTAGCAGATTGGAACCGGAACACCCCTATTCTCCATAGGCGCCTATGTGTTTTGGGCCCTCCTTTGACCTCTGCACCTGACTGGCCCTGTGTTGCTGGTGCAGTAGCTTTGGGGTTGCCTTGAACCCCCCAATGGTGGGATGCCTATGCCCAGGAGACTGACTGTGTAAGTGCTTTACTTACCTGAGAAACTAACTAATACTTACCTCCCCCAGGTACTGTTGATTTTTGCAGTGTCCACTTTTAAAATAGTTATTTGCCATTTTAACCAAAACTGTGTGTACTATTGTTTTAAATCAAAGTTCTGTACTTACCTTTGTTAAGTACCTTGCATTTTATGTACTTACCTCAAATTTAATCTTGTGGTTCTAAAAATAAATTAAGAAAATATATTTTTCTATATAAAAACCTATTGGACTGGAGTTATGTCTTTGAGTGTGTGTTCCTCATTTATTGCCTCTGTGTATACAGCAAATGCCTAACGCTACCCTCTGATAAGCCTACTGCTCGCCACACAACCACAAAATAGAGCATTAGTATTATCCAATTTTGCCACTATCAACCTCTATGGAGAACCCTTGGACTCTGTGCACACTATCTCTTACTTTGAGATGGTATATACAGAGCCAACTTCCTACAGACCTCAAATACAAAGAGTTGAGTCTCAGATCGGCCGCAGTGCCTGGTGCCCAGCACCCCATCCGCCAACAAAGATGCCTGGTCGGATATACCCCTGGGGAGGATCCAAACCGACCTCAAGTTCATCACGTCAGTTGCCGGAACCCACACAAGGTTATTCCAGGCCTCAGTGTGATGGGCAGCAGACAGGTAGGTATAAGCACGCTTGTGCGGATACCAGATCCTCCAGGCGTCGCAAAGGCCCCACGACTCCACCCAAGCTTTAAGGCACGCAGATCAGAGGCGTCAGGTGGAACTGGGTTCCCCAGAGACATCCACAAGGGGGGTCCAGGACCGCATTGAAATCTCCCCCGACCAGTGTAAAGCTGGCTGGAAGGAATGCCAATAGCGAGCCTAGCGTGTCGCAGGTAGGCTGTAAGAGATGTGGGGGAACATAACAGGACACCAAGTTATACTGCTTTGCCTCTATCTGACCCTCCAACCCGATGTACCTCCCAGGGGGTCTTCATGAACTTTGATCACCGTAAGAGTGTAACAGCAGGGCCACTCTACAGGACCCACGCGTGAAACCTGATTGGTAGACCCTGTCGTATCCAAAACGTCCCAAGGAGGAGCAGTGGGTCCCCAGTAAATGTGTCTCCTGCAGTAGAACTACCCCCAGGGCGTGCCTCTTAATGTATCTAAGTACTGCAGTCCGTTTGATGCAGTCTGGGAGCTCATTAAAGTTCCATGAGAGCATTGAGAACATACAAGTGTAGTAATGGAAATGTGTAGCCCACAGGGCACCTGGGTGGACAAGGACAACCCGTGCGGGTGGTGGACCACAATGCCGGAAGCTTTTTAAACCAACACTTAGTCTATGTCGGTGTCCCAGAACCTGTGGGTGGAGAGCATCTGTGATACACGTGGTCTTCGTTTGAACTTGAAGACAGCTATCAATGATAACTACTATGCTAAACAGAAAAGTACCCTTCCACCCAACTTCCCCAACCCCACACTTCCTCCCTAGAAGCATCTGTCGCCCCTATAAACATTTGAAAACTGTGGTAACTCGTGGAGGTGTTTTGCAACCTTCAACTAGGTACCTCCTGCCCATGTACTGACGCTCCACCTGACAGCTACATTCACATCAGCAAAAAAATAATAATAAGGGGGGGCAACACCTGGCACCACCAATCGCAGCCTTAATGACAACCCTTCTGCTCCCGCAGGCCCTCCCAGGATGATAACGACCTGCCATCACAATTAAGACACTTCAGCCATGTATCAGTGCATAGTACTTGTACAATCCCGGTAGCAAGGGTGAAGGTCTCTTCAGAGCGTCAGTCAAGGATGACACTTATCAGAATTAAAGATGGCCGGTGTGTCTGATAGAGAAGAGTCTTGTGTCTCCACCCATGGCCGATCCACATCTGGATTCGGACTCACCAAGGCCTCTCCTCCACCCCTCTGCCGAGAACACCTCCTCTTGGACCTCCAATGATGCTCAGAGGCCTCCCTAGGCGGTCTCGGCGGCAGAGCAGCAGAACCGACCAGGAGGCACCCTTCAGATCCGCTCCAGGGGCACAGTTCCTGCTAAACCATCGCCCATTCCCAAGCCTGCTGAGGTGTTTCAAAGAAAAGGGTAGAGTCGCCGTAGATGACCTTCAGCTTGGCCGGGAAGAGGAGCATGTAGTGCACAATCAGTGCATGCAGTTTCTGCTTGACTTCCTCATACGATCTTCAACGTTATTGAACAGCTCAAGTGTAGTCTGGGTAGATTTTTGTATTGGAGTACCGTACCTCCGCTTGGGATCGAGGCTCCCGCAGGATAACATCCCAGCCCCTGTAATTGAGGAGTCGGACTACAACAGGCCGGGGGGAGCCCCAGGCAGGGGCCTTTTCACTAGCACTCGGTGCGCTCGCTCCACCACAAAGCACCGTGATAGCTTGTCCTAAGGAACCCAGGAGCAGAACCAAGTCTCCACGAGCTCATCCGTTTTGCCTCCCGCTATCGCCTCAGGCAGTCCCACCAGGCGAAGACTTTTTCTGCGAGAGCGGTTCTCGAAATCCTCTGCCCTCTCCTCCAGACCGGCCACCTTAGAGGTGAGCTGAGAGACCTTTGTCTGGAGGGAGGACACCATATCCTCCACTGTGGAAATTCTAGTCTCCATCTCCGTCACTCTCTCAACCACCCGCCTGAGGTCCTGACACACCAGGGAGAGGTTCACGCAGACTCCATCCACCTTGGACTCCACAGCCTCCTTGGAGACCTGGATCGCCTTTAGAATAATTCCCATATCTGGTGGGTGGGGGTCTCCTTCGCCTCCCTCGTCTTACCTTGTACTGAGCCTGTGCCCATGTCTCTGGACACAGTGTATAGGTAAATTTTTGTGTGCGCCACCTTGGTATGGGGGGATTGTCGCTGCCCATATCTCCAATTGCGTCCAACCGAGCGGCTGACCCCAAAAGGAGAGTGGGTCATCAAGGAGCAAATAACAGTGCTACCAGGGCCGCTGACCTCGCTGCCACTCAATGTACTGGTTGCCACATTCCAAGGCTGCAGAATGACACTCCTGGTCAGAGGCGTCCCCGGCACTCACCTCCCAGCATATCAATTAACATAAACTTGGTATTGGTAGGGGAATTGCCTGTGGAGCCGCCCAAAGTGTGCCAAAGTCATATTTGCACCGTCTCAGGCATCCAAGGCCATGCCCGATCACCACGTGCCTCCGAACTAGTCCGGCCAGCTGCAAGTAGGGCATCAGCACTCAAGGGCAGGCAAGCAGGGCCTCATAAGCAGCCCACAAGGGGCCGGTGACAGACCCGAACAGGGTAAACCCATATACGGATCAAGGGGGTCCCTTCCACTCTGGCTGTGCGCCGGTGATGCGTCTGCAGTCAATATAGTAGCCCCAGCATGCTGAATCTGCGGCCCCACCCCAATAGCAGTATTTAGTCGGGGAGGTGGAGGGGACTAGGAAGCCTGAGATCCCTCTCCTCATGGCCCCCAGGCCTCGAGTGCTAGGCCGACTCCTGCCCCACTCACAGCGACCCCCAAATTCACTCCGTCTCTTCCCCCCTGGGGACACCACCAAATCACGGTCCGAAGAAGGCCTCATGTCGCTGCAATTCTGGCCCCATCGTTGTCCCCAGGGTGGCTGCGTGGCTCACTCTCACCTCAGGCCTGAGCCAGCCACTACAGACAAGGTCCCTCGCTGTCACTGTCGGGACCACGCTGCCACCTCCTGCATCATTTGCCAACAACGGGACCACCACTGCTATGGGCCCGCCTCAGGGCCTCGACCCTACCCAGGCCACTCAGCCGGTCACATCCAGTCCTTGGCATCAAGACATCACCTGGGACGATGCCGCCCCCTTCGTCACAGCTGCACCGTCACTCGGTGCTCCAGTGAGCCACCCAGCGTGCGCCAAGCCAGCCCCCTCCTCCGGGCCCCAGCCAGTCAGGTGAGTCAAATGTTAGGCCCTGGAGGGACAGTTCAGGTCTCTTGTCATCAGCCGCCCACGGGCGGACCTCCCATGCACCTCCGATGGCCGCAGCAGGTTCTCCCCATTACTAGTTGTCTCTCCCACCTGTTTTGGTTAGTGGGGACGGTCCGCTGTCAGACAGGATCGAATATCAGATCTGAGGAGCGGGAGCTCCTTCAAAATGCGGCCGCCATGATGGCTCACTTGGTCATGCCCCCAAGGTTACTTTTTTGTATTGCAGAGTTTCTCCAGGTAGTTGGCTGATTTGATGGTATGCACATAGCAATTTGTTCACTATCTAGAACACAATTTCTGTACAGAAACTGGAAAATTGCCATTCCTTAAATATACAGTCAGTCTGTAATAGTGAGTGTTTCATTACACACCTTGTTGTACAGTAACCAGGTGGCATCCCTGGTTCTTATATGTTCCGCACTGTGGTCTTTACAGATGGCTGGAAACAGGACAGCTTGCAGATGTTTTTTTTTTGGGTGTACAATATATCAGTATAGTATATATGTCTGTGACAGAAATTTGCATGATAAAATCATTGTTTTATTTTATTTGCAGTTAGACCGTGGATAGTGGTAACATGCCTAAATCCACACTCAGCCAGGGAGAAAAGATATAATACAGCACACAGACAAACAAGGTCTGTGATTGAATGTACATTTGAATTTCTGAAAGGAAGTTTCAGATGTTTATGTTACATTGGCAGAGTATTGCAGTATGCAGTGGACATTTCATGTACAGTTGAGCCATGTTGTGCTATGTTACAAGCAGAACGGCTCCTCCATTATGACCAATGGATGATAATAGTGATCAGAAAGATACACTAAACCCTCGTCCACAAAACCAAGATCAAGATGCAAACAGAGCAGTTTAAGGAAGGCCATTCTGAACTCAAATCACAACTAGTTTACGTTAAGCTTTTTTTTAATGTTCAATGCTCTTATTTTTCACTCCATCAAAGGGACTTTCATAAGTTGTAATAAAAATATGCTTCTGTTGATTCACAGGTCTAAGAAGAAAAATAGAGGAAGCTTGTCTTACATTACTTTCGTACATACAACAGGAAGTCAGCTTGTTGGGTTGGGAAAACATGGTAGCCAGCTAAGGAGCCGGTCGTCGTAGTGCTCAGGCCTGGGTGCCATTTTTGTAAAAATAACCTCACCAGAACATCACGATTAGGGTTGTTGCCCGGAATTAAGCGAAGCGAGGGTGGGTGGCTCAGTCTCTACCTCCCACTTTTCGGCAAATATGGCATGCTTGAACAAAGCATCTGAAGCCGATGCGAGCTGTGGATGCAAGTGACGCAGGAGATGAGGAAATGCCTTCAGGCAGCCACCAAGATTTCCCTTCAAGGGAAGGGTGGCAGTGGCAGCGGCAGCACATGCTCACTGACGATTCAGCGTGCAGATTGGGGTGAAGAAGGACACTGAGTGCAGTGTGTTCCAAAATTCAAGGATCAGGATTGGCACATGATCACAAGGAGGCTGAGGTGGAGGAGAGAAACACGAAACCTGGTGGAGCACCAGAAACTTTTAAGGACAAAGGTAGGCTCATAGGAAGACTAGCACAGACGGAAAAAGCCGCAGGGAAGCAGGGATGAGTATTTTTTGAGGAGTAAAGCAATGGAGTTGTACAAACCTACTAGTTTTGTGTGCCAGTAAAAAAAAAACAAGAGACAGATCTTCCCCAACCCTACAAAAAGTAGATAACTTAGGCTTGAATGCAATACTGAATGCTCGTGGGGATCCTAAAGAAAAAACACTAAGAGAACACAGCTAAAACAGCAGCAATTAAGAGTAACTCCTTCTTTAGGTCTTTCTTTAAGATTCTGCCCAAATCAGTAATACCTAGAGGGTCTGGGGTCATGCTAGGGAGGATTGAGGAACCCATGGCCAAGACTTCAGATGGGGTTAACACCACAGTGTAAGAGGGGAAATGATGGGCAGTCTAACACCCATGTGGGCCCAGAAGGTGGCAGTTAACTGAACTTCTTGGCCGCTAGTAGATATTAGATCCTAGCAGAGGCAGATGAGCATGGAGTTGAGGGGCAGGCCTGGAATAAAGAGAGAGAGGAAGATGGGGAAACTCCAGTTTTAGGGGTGATTTTCACATAGCAGTTGGCAGTCCAGATAGAGTGGGTGGTACACCTCACTCTTCTGTATCATTTAACTCTACCAATCCTATCAACATAACCTCCATGAGCACAGTTGAATGTATGTTTCAGACTCTCGCAGCTGAGGTCAAAGGTGTTCCTCTACCTCTGAAACAAACCAGAGAGAGATACGAGGAGTATCTCAAAGTCTGGCGAAGAAACTAGACTCCCTGATGCTAAAAACACAGGCCCTAGAGGAATCGGTGTCCGGATTAAAAACCACAATAGCACGCAATAGAGAGGAGATTAAGAGTTTGAAACAAAGAGAAAAGGAGTGCCAGAAAAAGCTAGAGTTATTAGAAAATAGTGCCAGAAGAAACACCACTAGAAAGTGTGCCAGAAGTCGTTGAGGGTGATGACATTAGGGCGTTCATCATAACCCTCCTTAAGTCAGGAGAAGTGTGGGAAGTGTGTCCGAGGATATTTAGAATCCACAAAGATCCATTTAAAAAGCACCCAAGTAGAAACAAACCTAGAGGAATTTTAGTGAATTGTCTTACATACACAATAAAAGAACTGGCCAAAGTATTGAAACAAATCCCGAAAAGCAAGTGGATTCACCTTTGAGATAAGGTCAGATATTTTTCGCGCCACCTTGAACAGGCAGTGCGAGTTAGGGAAACAGATAGAAGGGCTCAGGAAACTAATTGCCACTGCTCATCTGAGGTTTCCCACCACCTTCAGGGTGATGTACAACAATAAAACGCATAACTTCAGGGATTATAAGGAGGCAGGGGAGCTGATTGAAACTATAAGGAAGGGCGACACACATATCAGGATAGATGCACACCTCCTCTGCTGTTCCTTTTTTCTCACAAATATAACACAAAGTTAAATAAATGGAGTAGGGCAGTTAGGATTATGAATCTAGCTGGGGTCTGTGTACCTTACTTGCTTGTTCTTTTTACTCTCTTTCTTTAATCCCAACAAGCATTCAAAGTGCTATCAAGGACTTAAGAAAGGATAGGAACCTTCTCCAGGGGCAGGGAAGCAAGGGACAAAGCAAAGGAAAAAATTAAAAAAATGTCCCCAGGTGTCTCAATTAGCATTAATAGATGCTCAGATCACCGCACCTCCCAAGGATATTACTAGTCAAAGCATGGACCTTAGAATTGGGAGTAAGGTTAAAACAGTAAAACTTATCGCCTAGAACGTAAATGGGTTCACATAAAATGGCGATGAGCTAAACTTATACAGTATTTAAGGGCCCCAGCAGCCCAGATTATAATTTTGCAAGAATGCTTTCGTACATACAATGTGAATGGCTAAATAGAGGCCATATTTATGTTGGACTTTGTTTGCACAGTAAACACACATAGGGCCTGATTTAGGTATTGGCAGACAGGTTACTCCATCACAGCAGTGACAGATATCCTATCCGCCAAAATCTAAATGCCATAGGAAATAATGGCATTTAGATTTCGGTGGACAGGATATCCGTCACTGTTGTGACGGAGTAACCTGTCAGACAATATCTAAATCAGGCCCATAGTCTAAAAACTACTGTTAACATCCTGTCTTCCTCTGCTGCTTTTTGTTACTGTTACTCTTTCACCCAATGCAGGAGATGTTCCCTGCTCATCTGGGATTTGCCTTGTGCTGCACAGTAAGCTACCTGCTTTTGCGCCGACAAACTGAAATGGCTTAAATCCTCTTCACTCTCTCTTCCATGACACCTCTCTCAGCCCTTTTAGCTTGTGTAGTTTTTGTCACTTCCACAACATTTGTCATTTTTTTCCAGCCCTTTAGCAACATTGCTGCTGAAATGGCCAAGCTCAATTTGTAGATTAAAAGACCTACGAGATAGAATATTAGTAGCAGTAGCATGGTGGCAAACGCTTGCAATGTATTGCTTAATTGTCTATGACAAAGTGTACATCAACTCTATTCTCACTCAATAAATTACAGAGTGTGATTACTGCCTTTGTTAAGGGACTGATTTCAGTACACATTGCCTCATATAAATCAAGAATATGATGAAAGGCTGATGTCATGGATTCCTCAAGCACACCCATTCTTTGACCTAATGAGCACATAACCCTTTGCTGTTGTTTCTGTATCTGCAACATATCAATCAATCAATCAGTTTTTGTATAGCGTGGCTACTCACCTGTGAGGGTCTCAAGGCACTGGGGGCTAGGGGAGACCTCATCCGAAGAGCCATGTCTTCAGGTTCTTCCTGAAGATGGTGAGCGACTGGGTTTGTCTGAGGTGCAGGGGGAGGTTGTTTCAGCTCTTTGCTGCAATGCAGTTGAAGGGTTGTCGTCCAGTGTTGGTTTTACGGATGCAAGGGATGGTGGCCAGGGCCATCTGGGTGGAGCAGAGGGATCTGTTGGGTGTGTGGAAGGAGACGGGGTGGTTCAGGTAGGCTGGTCCTGCGTTGTGTATGGCCTTGTACGTGTGGGTGAGTAGCTTGAGGGTGATTTTTTTCTTGATCGGGAGCCAGTTGAGGGTCCTCGGGTGTTGGGAGACGTGTTCTCGGCATGGGAGATCCAGGATGAGTCTGGCGGCGGCGTTCTGGATGAGTTGTATTTTTTTGATGGTTCTAGTCGAGCTGCCAACGTAGAGGGAGTTGCCGTAGTCGAGCTTGCTTGTGACTAAGGCGTGGGTGACTACCGTGCAACAGTCTGCTGGGATCCATCTGAAGATCTTCCGAAGTTTGTGGAGTGTGTGCCAGCAGAAAGAGGTGACTGAGTTTACCTGGCAGATCATGGATAGGCAGGAGTCCAGGATAATGCCTAGGTTGCGGGAGTGCTCAGTCGGTGCAGGGGGGGCGCTGAGGGATGTGGGCCACCAGAAGCCATCCCATGCTGAGGTGGCATTTCTGAAGATGATGAGCTCAGTCTTGTCGGAGTTGAGCTTGGGGCAGCTTTCTCTCATCCAGGTGGCGATGCTTCCATTCCTGAGTGGAAGTTCCTTTTGGCTGTGTATGGGTCTCCGGTGAGGGAAATGATGAGTTGTGTGTCATCGGCATATGACTCGATGTTCATACTGTGGTTTCTGACAATGACTGTGAGAGGGGCCATGTATATGTGGAACAGTGTGGGACTCAGTGAGGATCCTTGGAGGACTATGCAGTTGTCTCCTGTGGGTCTGGATGTGTAGGGCCGGAGTCTGACCCTCTGCGTCCTCCTGGAGAGGAAGGAGTGGATCCATTCCAGGGCTCTTCCACGGATTCTTATGTGGTGGAGTCTGGTGCGTAGAGTGCTGTGGGAGACCGCGTCGAAGGCTGCTGAGAGGTCGAGGAGTATGAGCGCTGCGTGTGGCTGCGGTCTAAGAGTAATCGGATGTCATCAGTGGCTGCCAGGAGGGCTGTCTCCAGGCTAAGTTTGCTGTGGAAGCCGGACTGGGAGCTGTCCAGGGAGTTGTTGGCTTCAATGAAATTTCGTAGTTGTGCATTGATTGCTTTCTTCAGTACTTTGGTGGGGTAGGGTAGCAGCAAGATGGGCTGGAAATTCTTTGGTTCTGATGGGTTGGCCAAATGTTTCTTCAGGAGAGGGCATAATTTGGAGTGTTTCCAGACTTTGAGTAGGGTGCCAGTGTTGATGGAGCAATTCATTGTGTTCCGGAGCTCAGGGCGATGGATGCGCTGGCTCTGGTGTATATGTGGTGTGGGAAGGGGTCCATGGGGACTCTGGAGTGGGTGCTGTCCAGGATGCTGACTGTTTCCTCCATGGTGAGCATGGACCAGATGTGGATGGTCTGGGTGGGTTCTAGGGGGGTGGGTCGGTCACAGGTTCTGGTACCAGGATTTTCCGGGAAGAAGCGGTTGTAGATGTCCTGGATCTTGTGGTGGAAAAAGGTGGCGAGTCCGTAAGGTTCAGTCCTTCGTGTATTCAAACAGAAACGTAGAACACCGTAATGTGGCCCATCAAGAAGATTTGATATGATTTGTTTTCGTATATCTCCGATAAGAACACCATTCAACAGAAAATGCAGCCTACAGTGTTTCGTCCATGGGACTTTCTCAAGGTGAAGCTGGGGGTCGTGTAACTAGTGGTGCATGGCCGTTCTTAGTTGGTGGAGCGATTTGTTTGGTTAATTACGATAACGAACAAGACTCCTTCATGCTAACTAGCTACACGACCCCCAGCTTCCACATTTTCTTTGCACAAGCCATTCCTTTTGGACATTCACGACTTATCAAGGTTGGCGTATTTTCACAGCATACTATACTCTTGTTATCTGTTTTCATCTGACATTAAATCTTATTCTGGAAGATAGGAAACTTATATAGGACATATTTTGACGGGGCTCAGTAATTTTCCAACTTCGCCTTGAGAAAGGCCCATGGACGAAACACGTGTCGGCTGCATTTTCTGTTGAATGGTGTTTTTATCAGAGATGTACGAAAACAAATCATATTCAGTCTTCTTAATGGACCACATTACGGTCTTCTACGTTTCTGTTTGAATACACAAAGGACTGAACTTTACGGACTTTTTGGAGTGCCATGGTACAATTGGTGTTATGAACTCTAGGTTGTTATTCAACCTAACATTTGTGCACCTGAAGTGGTTGGGCGTGGTACCGTTGGGCACCCTGGTGATATTATAGCACAGCATGTGACTAATTGTGCTACTGAAGGAAGTGCGAACCATATAGCACAGCCACTTCTATTTGTTCAAGAAAAAGGTGGCGAGGTTGTCGCAGAGGTCCTGTGATGGGGGATGTTGGTGGCTTCCGAGGGGAGGGATCTGTGAACTCCTTGATGACTGAGAAGAGTTCCTTAGAGTTGTGTGTGGAGAAGTTGATGCGCTCCTGGAGTGCATCCCTCCTTGCGTTCTTGAATTTTGGGCGATGGGCGGCGGTTGCGGCTCTGAAGGAGGGAAGGTATTCGCTGGTTTGGCTGTTTCTCAATTTTTTCTCTAAACGTCTGCAGGTATGCTTTGATTCTTGGAGTTCGATGGTAAACCAGCTGGCTTTCTTTGGTACACGTTTGGCTGATGTCAGCCAGAGGGGTGCTAGAGTGTTGGTGCATTCGGTGATCAATGCGTTGAGATTGCGCACCGCTGTGTTGGCGTCATCCGAGGGAGGAGGGAGTGATTTGATGAGAGATGAGGTGAGTTGCTCGTTGGTGATTTCATTCCATTTCCTGTGGGGGGTTGTAGAGGGTGTGGCTGCTGGATGCGGTGATTGTAAAGTGTATGCAGCAGTGGTCAGGTCCAGTCTCGGGTGGAGATGGTCTCAATGGTGATCCAGTTGCTTGAGGTGAAGATGGGGTCCAGTGTGTGTCCAGTGATATGTGTGGGTGCGGAGACCAGCTGTCTGAGGCCTAGGGTGGCGAGGTTGTCGAGTAGAGTGGTGGTGTTTGGATTGGCGCGGTCTTCGGGGAGAAAATTCAGGTTTCTGAGGAGGATGCCAGGGCCTGGGGGTAGCGATGTCTACAACATCGTCTATGAAAGCTGGGCGGGGGCCAGGTGGCCTGTACACCAGGGTGCCTCGGATGGAGGAGCTGTGGTTGGAGTGGACGAGGAAGTGAAGGTGTTCCATGGTGGTGCATTGCTCTTCTGGGACAGCCTTGACATGTAGTGAGGACTTGTATACAATGGTGTGCCATCCGCCCGGGCTGGAGGGCCAGTCCCTCCTTAGGATGCTGTATCCATCAGGAAGTGCATGCGATGGTGATGTCTGGTCCCGAGGTGGGGTTGGTCCATGTCTTGGTAAGGATGGCGATGTCTGGTCGGGCGGTGTCGATGAAATCCGAGAGTTCGGTGGCGTGTTTGTGGAGGGAAAGGATGTTCAGGAGCAGGCAGTTGCTGGGTTTTGGAGATTGTTGGGTTGTTGGTATCTCTGTGTGTGGAGAGTACCTTCAGCTTGTTGAGGCTGGCGCTGAAGTTGCAGTTCCTGCAGGTGAAAGGTCCATGGGTGTCCTAGGGGGAGATGATGCAGCAGTTGCTGAGATGTCGGTGTTGAGGCGGAGGGGGGTCTCGGCATCACAACGGAGGCAGGCCAGGGGATGGTTTAACGGAGATCTAGGGTTCCTGGCATTGGGCGTGGACCGGCGCAGACGGGCTTGCCTTTGGCACACCTTCAGCCCGCCAGCGATGCACCCACTGTGCGCGCCCATCATTAAGAAGGGGGGGGGATGGGGGAGCGATCATCTGGGAGGTGGGAGGGCAGGAAAGGTGTTTCGCAGGGAGGGGGGCGTGGCCGGAGCGGCACAGGAGCGGGTCAGAGGAAAGAAGGGGAGATGGAAAAGAAAATGAAAAACGAGTGAAAAAAAGGCAGAAAAGCAAGAGTGAAAGAGGGCAGAGGAAGGGAGGAGAGATGGAAAAGAAAAGGAAAAACAAGTGAAAAAAGGCAGAAAAGCAAGAGTGAAACAGCAACAGAGAGAAAATACTTACTTGTGATGGCCATTAGACCACCAGGGATGAGGCGCAGAGATGAGCCTGCAGGTGGAGGAGGGCATCAAACTGAGAGTCAGGAGACTCTCAGTTCGTCAAAGGCAAAGGGCAGAGGCAGCAGCACCCACAGGAGCTGGGGATGGCAGCAGACGCTGACTAGGAGGTCAGTGCAGACTTATCTGTATTTTGAAACTGTCTAGCTGATTGTATTTAAGCTGTAAATGATGTGACATATTTTATCAAGGTCTAATGTTCCCTCTACATGTTTTATGCAATCTACTTCACCTAATGCGTCTGCTTGATGGAGAAGTAAGTATACTATTGCAGTAGTCGTAGGCATACGTCTAAAAATATGTGTAGGTTGACGCACTTCGGTCCTTGAGCCTGGAGGTCGTTCTTTATCTATACTTGATGTTAAAGGTTGAGCATCAGATGTTTCGCCCATTTCCAAATCTGCAATAAGCTCACCAAAATCACCTTTCTCTTCCCAATATTCTTCTTCCACAGTGATTTTTATAGAAACATAACGTGTTACATTTAATAATGTTTAGTATTCATTTTAAATGTTACTACTTGTTTGTTAAAACTTCACACCCCATTGAGCATTCTTGTTTGCCAAACTTTTCCCCCAAATTTTTCAAAACTAATTTTGCATTTCCTTTTAACATCTTACTTACCAAACATAGCTATATAGTAATAATGTGTTTAAGGAAATAATAAATGCTTTACATTTTAACACATTTGAAATGCATCGTGGGGTTTGTAGTTTTAAAAATAACTGTATTAAACATAAAAGTAATGTATCTACAATAAATATGTTTTGTTTGCTTTTAAGTATATGTTCGATAATTTTAATAAACCTTAATATTATTGAAACGCCAGATGAATCTAAATGCTAAGCATACTAAAATGCTGACTTCTAACCTGTACTTGAAGGAGGAACTTTAGAAGAGTCAATGATTGTAACTCCTGACACAGCTACTGGTGCAAAGGTGATTTTAGTCATTTCATCCACTGGGGTTTCAGGGGATACAGATGAATAGCCATCTACCATATGGCCAGCCTCAGAGATTTTCTGTGCCAAGCCATACCAGCACATATGTATCTTATCAGAAGTGCATTTGGTGACACCCACAGTATTGATGCACTCTTGCATGCCCAACCATATTTTTTGTTGACTCCTACACTGTTAAATAAGCTTTACCAAACAGTTGATCATTATTAGAAACACATTCTTTATTAATTTTAGCAGTCATTACAATTCTGTATTGACTACACTTTTCAGTGCCCCTGTTGAGAAGGTTGTCCTCCTTAATGCATCTACAATTATTACCTGATGTTCAGTGCTGTTTTTCTGTGGCCAGCTTTCTAGCAGCTAGTGTTAAATTAAGGTAATCACTGATCAGAAGATCTTCAAATGCACTTTCTGAATTTTAATTTTTCTATACAACTTTGATGTACTTTAAGCTCTGATGTAATTTTTAGCACATCATGTTAACTTATGTTGTGTTTGTAACTGTTTTATGTATTGGCACTCTAAGATTATGAATTTTTATAACCGATAAAGATAACCTAGTATACCCAATATCAGAGGTATGCTGCTTTTGACAGACCAAGGCTTTTTTAACAGCAGATTAAGGTATCATAAGCATTTTGATGCCAGTGTGCACTAAGATTCAGTGCCTCCACAAGGGGAGGTTGGGGTACTTTCTCTGCATAGACACCAATCCTGAGAAAACAAAACACAAGGTATTTATTAAAGCAAAATAGAAATCTGTCTTAAAATACACTCTGAGACACTAATAATAGAGGTGTTTGATTTAGGTGGCAGGGATATGCCTCTGGTTAGACATAAATTACAGGGTCAAGATTCATATAGCTATCTCTTAGTCTACCTATAGGTCAGGCCCCAGACTACCTGTCAGGTGGTAATGCTCCATCATCAAAGGACAAGAGCTACAATCCATTATTTCTGCTCATTGTGTTCTAAAATTGCCTTAGGCCCTCCATTTAGTGCCTGAGACTGCCCACTATGTATATAGAAAACATACACATGAAGGATATGAGTTGAGTTGTTACTTATAAAGTGTAACAAATTCCCTATGTCATCTTGGTGCTGAACTGACTAACATCAGAAAAGATCTGAAGATAATCATACAGAGGTGAATTTTAAGAGCCTTCTTAAACTAGGAACGGTCCTCTATTTTGCATAGGCCAATACAGAGCATTCTATCTAGAGTAAGAAACAAAAGAGATGGAACATAGTGGAGCCACTGCATGGTGGATTTAGGGAAAATGGAGAATGGCCATCACATCCAGGGAAAAAGGTCCTTGAACATCATGCCTTTTGTGTTTTGTATTGCAAAAACAAACTCGTACTTTAACAGTTTATTTTCTCAATACAAAGAAGTTTGTCAAGTTGGTGCTTTAAAACTGGTGTCTACTCAGCAAGCCTGCAGTGCTCGGAAGAGAGTGTCCCCTTAGCAGCTGCCCTCAGAGCACAGAAATTCTGACCAGACAGGTGGGGATCCATAAATAGAAAACACCATCCTCTGTCTGAGTGGCAGAGGCTATGGGCTTATCCCCCCAGCAGATCTGCTGACTGTCCCAAGGCTTTATAAGTCATCTAAGCATGGGCTACAAGATTATAGTAGGTCTGGCATTTGACATATCTGGTGAGTCTTGTGGCCTTTGTATATAATAATTATCTGTGCATGATCTTGATTAGCTATTTAGTTATTCTTTATGATGTTGTCATAGTGGAAGAGCATTTTGGGACCCCTGTCAGTGTTGGTAGTTCCACTTAACATGCCACAACATGCTTCACGCAGGTGGTGTTTTCCCGGTCATGACTGATCTGTTCCCCTCGGTTCCTTCCGCCTCTCCATCCTCTCTCTCCCCCAAAGTGAAAGTAGACTTAAACATATGCGCAGTCTTATTAGGCTACTCGACCTGCATCTCTTTCCCATTGTTTGAGGCATTCACTCCTCCTCCCCCTAATCTTGGGTGTGCTGAGAGTATTTCTATAACCCACTTGGGTTCACCTTTACGAAGATGGAATCACAGGCTCATGGTATAAGTTCTATCGACTTTGTTTGGAATTATCACACCATCATAATCCTTCACTATGTAATGCGCATGGAATTGTTCTACTGTAATGTCATGCCTTCATTTATAATTGTCTGTACGGCGGCTCATGAGCTGCCAGAGGGAATTTAAAAGTTCAATAAAGATGGTTTACAAAAACAAATTATGGTGCAAGAGCAAAGATAGAGTTGATGACTGCAGGAAAATAGGCAGGATAGATGGGTACCATTACTTCCCCCTGGTCTCCCAACCCACAGATCCTAGTCCCACCCATTCCAACACCCACTGTGTATAATCTGTAATTGTATTGCCAGGGCAAAGACAGAGATGGTGATTTATTAGAGGTTATGAGGTTAGGCCAGATAAAACAAGCATTGACAAAACCAGTAGATCTCGCCTTTGAGACCTGTTGTCTCTGCTAATCCCTTTTGTTCATGTGAGTTGGAGTAGCTTGTGTAAGGAAGGGAAATGCACAAGAGAAAAGGACCAAAAAGTGGGGAGAGACATTTATAAGAGCAAGGACAACATGCAGTATAATTAGTGCATACAGCAATTACTACTGCCCTATTGTGCTGTATTTTAAGAGTAACCTAACTAATGTCTTGTGCTTTCCCCACCTCAGAATGAAGCCTGGCATTTGGAATCAGTGTTTACCACACCAAATACTCTATGGTTTTCATTTATGTTTTAGCATTTTATCCTGATTGAATTCATCAGGCTTTTTCTGATGAAATCTGTCAGGAGAAAATTACAGCATGGTAATTGGTGCACAACTCAGAATTCTAATCCATGTGCAAATATTGATTTGCACATGGATCAGAAGTTAAAACACAACCTTGAATCAGAGTGAAAGTATAGCCTGTACACTTATAATATATATATATATATATATATATATATATATATATATATATATATATATATATATATATATAATTTCTATTTAAATACTATATATATATATATATATATATATATATATATATATATATATATATATATATATATATATATAGTATTTAAATAGAAATTTGCCAAGCTCCATGTTTCCATTATTATGGGCTTGAAGTGCTGACTCAGTATACCCTATTTGTATCGTAAGGAGACCAGGGTATTGCACACCTGGCAGCCAGCAGTTTTATGGTAGAGGTACTCCTGCACAGATAGAAACATTAGGCTCCAATGCACACCTGCAAATTATATTGAGGAAGTAGCTGACTGTCCCTATGTCCAGCCTGTATGTTCTTAAAACATAGGTTCATGTCATGTACTAGGAATTCTAGGCCCTATCGTGCACCTTTGGTGCACCCTGTCCCTTTGGTGTGATGATGCAGAAAATGAAGGACTAACAAATATTCATATATCAAGTAACCAAAATCGTATAAGGTAGTGTGATTTTAGCAAAGAAAAATAATATACGTGGGAAATTGTGCCCACGGGGTAGTTCGCCATTATTATAAACGGGCTTAATTAATCATGAAGAATTGACAAATGTAGTAATCCTTCATAATTGCAAATGTATTCCATGATTTTCTTGTTGAAACTGTTATATGCTTAGCTTAAATTTAGCAGAGGCTTTGGCCTAATTGCCTGGTCTCAAATTTTAACTGTGTGTTTTTTTCTTGCATTAACAAAGACATTATTTTATTTTAAGGCTGTATTTTTCCAGTAGAGATGACTAATACACTTATCTCAAGGTTTTGTGCTAGGCTGGTTTCATCCTCTTTGATGCACGGTCAGCTCCTGCAGGTGCAGACAATAAAGGCACTAAGATAAAATTAATTGGCAAACTTTGTTGCAACTTGTGTTCCAAGGCTCCAAGGACAATGTATGTAAAAATGAGTACTAGAAGAAAGATACAATTCATTGGTCAAATTGAAGCCACCCTATGAACCCTCCAATGGAAGACCCTGAAGAATTTGGAATGTTTCTTACTTAAACCCACCGGACAAAGAGAAGTCAGCCATTTTCTTTGATGCCATTTTGAAGCCTGATTCAAGAAGCCATCTTGAACGACCCTCCGATGCCTTTTCTCTGTCGCAGAGAAAGAGACTTTAAAGAATTCTCACCCTAGAGACGTTAACTTTAACTTTGCCCCGTCTTGCCCATGCAGTAACTTTTACCCCATCCTCCTTGCTGCCGCAAGGAAACTTGCCCTTAACTTTGCCCCCCCCCCTTGAAATCTGCCCCATGCTGGTCGAACCGATACCTGAAGGACGAAGACTTTTCTTGAATGCTGATTGTATTTGGTAAATATGAAAGGATAATTGTATTATGCATTGTGTTTTCCTTCCTAGGTACCAACTGCTATTTTGATAGGGCCCAAGCTAGAAGTTTTCTAAATTTGTGTTGACTAAATTCGTTTTGCATGAAGCCCCACATGCCAATGTTAATTAGAGGTTAGTTGAGATATTCACTTGATGCACCATGTTGAATTGAAATCTTGGTATGCTGACCGATGTATGCAATTAGTCAAATTCAGTTACTTATATTAGTGATTTGCATTGCTATAACCGAGTGCATTATAATCCAGATTTTGCGTAGATTGCGTTTCTTCCGCCGCTATGGACAGCTAGTAATGTTCGTATACATATATCATTTGATTTTGAGACTCACATATATTGTGTTAGCTTTGTTAATATAGGGAAATAAATTCATTAACTTCTAACAAACTGGTGTGGTTCTTCATGACTGAAAGGTCATGGTGCGTCAAAATACTGATTGTTATTGATTTCTAATGTGTCGCTTGGTCTATTGATTAAGTATTGGATATTTATTACAATGGTTATTGATTATTGATTTGAGTGATCTGACTATTCTTGGATAAGGAGAGCCCAACTCGGTTAAAAGGTTCACCGATCTCCAGCGTGTCCAAGTACAAGTAATTTATAAGGGCTGGACGCGCTATCAGTAGATGGTAGCAGAGATTGATGGTTTTGCCCTTTGGGACCCCATCCGAACAATAGGCGGATTCAAGTTAGAATTTTCTTTGATAAAACAAGTTGGAGAGATGATGATGCCCTAAATCCCCAATGACTTTCCCGGAATCTCGGAGCTTGCGAATGGAGGAAATGGAGGTGTGAGAATGTTTTCTGCGTTTCTAGTGACGGTATGAATGAAGTTAGGGTTTCGTGCTTGCAAAGCTTATGCCGCAGATGAATTGTGAAGTTTGTGAGGATTTTAGGGGGTTGCAAATTCCAAGGAAAATTTTAGAGGAGTGACACTCCAAAGTGTGAGAGTAGGGAAGTCGTCAAACTTCATATGTGTGTAGCGCTTTGTGCAGGAAAAAGTGTCCACGTGGTTGTTGATGTTGAGACGGGCCCTGCAAGGTCAAGAGACTCCGGAGTATGTTGAAAAGTGTATGAGACACTTGATTGATGTTGTAATCTGTTCGGTTTAATAGGTTGATCGGACGTGGTCAACGAGTCAGTATGAATATTGAGGAATGAAAGAAAATTTTCGACTTTGAGATTTGACGAATTCTAAAGCGCGCTAGAATAGTTCATTGATCAGTTGAGAGTAAAGTTTGCGGGTCAAATTTTGCTTGCGAAAGTAGGAAACCGAGACAGATGGAATAACTGCCGAGGCTAGTGAAAAATCCCTAAGGTTTCTGAAGCGATTGTATTACCCTTCCTGTAGTAAACCGACAGATTTGTTTTCTTCTTTTTGGTTAGTGCTCGCGAAATATTGCAGAAATTAGTTTTGGGTGAAGCTGAATGAAGGAGGACAAGCCGCAAGACTTTGTCAGCCACAGTGTGTGAGTGTGACGTCACTAGGAGCCGCGCTGGGATAGGTTGGTTGGTGAGAAGGGTCGCGCACGGATTGGACGCAGTCCGTGAAGCGCAATTGCTGGGGAAAGGCAAGCGAAGAGTATTCCGGGAGTTAAAGTCACTTATTGATGACTTTTTTAAGAAAATAAAAAGAGGGAAAGATGACATTTTTCAAAGAACTTAAGAGCGCCTTGAGGGGAGATGTATATATTAAAGCAAATGTAGGACAAGAAACACCGCCTGAGGGTACACCAGCTTATATCGTAATTGAAGAAAAGGGTGTCGCACCATGTCTTTGGTTAAAGCAATGGTGTAAATTAACAGAAAAGCATGGAAGTGTAGCGTTCCCTATCCATGGGTCGTTTAATCTAAGAGTTTTGGAGAATCTAAGGTTCGCACTCTACGACATGAAAGTACCTCCAAGACCAGCACAATTTGAAGCATTAGCAATTTGGGAGCTAATAGCTAGAAGGCAACAACAGAAGAAATTTGAATCGAGTGAGAAAAGTAGAAAAGAAACTAGCGGATGCTAGATGGGATAGTACTCAAAAGGTTTGGAGATCAGACGTATTGCAGGGAATTAAATCGTTTCCAGCAATTACTGATGAAGCAGAGACGGAAGGACGGAAAGCCACCTATAAAACAAACAGGAGTCAGTCCAGAGATAGAGAAAACAACAGAAATTCGAAAAGGTCAGATGAGTCAGATGATGAGGAGTTCATTATGCAATTGCTAAATGACCGCCCGCCACCATATGTGGAAAGTGAAAATGGCCCAAGCACCAGTACTGCCCCTCCGGAACCAATACAGGGTAATGTAACACCGAATCTGAGAATATCACAGAGGCAGAGCAGTCCTGATATGCCTTTTACACCACAAATACCACAAGTTCAGAGAATATATCCCGACGTGCCTAAATTGAAACATGTCAATGATTACCAGCCACAGGTTCAAAGGCGCTATTATGATGAGCATAATTTAGAAATGACTTCTAATTTTATGGTGCAGGGGGGACAGAATTTCCAAAAACCGACATTGATTCAGACTGAATCAACACAAATTTTGATGCCTCAAAAGCAGGTACAAGAAGTGCCGAAATACACTCAAATAGCAGAAAACCAGTTACACATGCCAGCAATGATGAACCATAATATGGGAATTAACATGCCACAGAATTCGAGGAACAGACAGAATCCGGATGCAATATCTTTGCCTATCACTGTAGGTCCGCCAGTACCATTATACATACAGTCAAAGCCGAGTGTATGCGACCAAGGGGTAATGACACAAAATGAGACAGGAAGAAGATGCATAGAAAATACTCAAGAAATTACTCCGGTAGGAACACTGCTAAATAGATATGGGTCTTTGTTGGAATTTAGTCCAATTCCAGCTTGTGCTCCGTCAACTGTGGTAAGATCAGGTCCACCACTAATAGTACCGCTAACTTCAAAAACAGAAATGTTACAGAAACCATCAGTAGCTGTAGACGTAAGTGCCACATTAATGGGACTGAACGCGCAACAGCTAACACAATGGTTGAACAGCCTGAACTCCCGACAGAGTACACCCAGCAGGAAGGGAGAAGAGTATTTGAATAAAATAAGATTGGGTATGGAAGCAGACGAACTAGTAGAGGGAACGATGGGTCTGAACAGGTTAGAATCATACACAGAAGAAGAGCTGAGATACATTTGCCCTAGAATTACAAGAGAAGTAAGCAGCATACATAAGAGGTTACAAGAAATTGCAGACAGAAACAAAGTAGACATAGGTAAAACCAAACACTTGAGCAGAAGTTACAGGTTAGACTTTGAGACAAAAGATTTTGAACACATGAGATCTGCAGGGATGAAAACACACCTTAAGGAGATACTGCAAAGCGCGCAGGTCTGGAGATGTTTAGACAAATGGGAGAGCAGGTGGGTTAAGAAAAAGGACAAAAAGAAAGAAAGTACCCCAGATCAGAATGAGAAAGTACAACAGAATGATGATCTGATAACAATGTTGCCAATGAGGGAAACGGCAGGGGGAAAACTTGTACATGTACCGTGGCACAGTTGCGATATTCAATCCTTTACGGATGATTTCCCAAAATTACGAGAGAAACCGATCGAATGGTATCAACAAACAGATAGATTTGTGAAACTCGCTAAATGTCTTTGGGAAGACCTGAATACCCTATTCAAAACTGTGGTTCCGGCAGATTTGTGGGAAGATTGTAGAAGGGCTGTAGGTTGGCCAACAAGTGAACCAGAAAGAGATAAGGAGACAGGTGCACCATCACCTACGGTAATGAGTTTATACCATAAGGTGATTGAGCATTTGAAAACAAAGGTTGCGTCGAAAAATGTGGATTGGCAGAGAATTGACAGAACGGCGCAAGAAGTTAAAGAGTCAATACATGCGTACTATGAGAGATTGTTGAAAGCATTTAAAAATTACATTGGCACGGAAACGATTGAGCCAAAGGACATGCTCCATTTTGTGTTCAGATTTGTGGAAGGGTTGAGACCCGAGGTTAGCCAGATGATTAAAATGCATTTGATTTGTTGGCAGTCAAAGTCGATCGATGAGGTGTTGAATTATGCAAAATACTGCAGTGATGAGATTGAGACGAAGCAGAAAAAGTTGAAGGAAAAGGTGATGGTGATGCAGCTTAGAGCAGCCCAGACAGGCTTGCAAGGTTTGCAAGGTTTTCAACAACAGTTGCCGCAGCAGCAACAGCAGGGAAATGCTATGTTTCAGCCACAGATGAGAGGCAGAGGCCGAGGAGGTTTTGTGAATAATGGTCCTGATTTAAATACTGCTGTGATTCCAAATGATATACAGGCAATGAAGAAGGTGATGCCATGTCACACGTGCGGAATCGTCGGGCATTGGAAACGGGCGTGCCCAATGTTTGCGCAAGAACGTGTAGGTCAGCAAAACAATGATGTCAATTCATTTCAGAATATGAGAGGACCGAAAATGAGAGGTCCAAATCCAAATTTTCTAAATAATGTGAATCAGATGCAGGGTTTACAACCCGTACAACCACAGCAGGTGCAAATGCCCCGTGTACAGATGGCACAGTTGCAGCCAATGCAACAGCAGTTTCCCATGGTACCTAATCAGCAAATGCAAATACCCTTAGCACCAATGAATCAGCAACAAGTAATGCTTCCTCAACAGGTCACGGGTCAAGGAAGGAATCAAAATGACACAGTACACCAATTCCCGTTACACAGTGAGAATGGAATAAACAATGTGTGGGAGAGTGAAAGTTCAGATGAGGAGGGAAATTGTATGCTTGCAGCATCCTTGGAAGTTGATCAAAAGGGGCCGTATGTGGAAGGAAGAGTTATGGGTCACAGCGTTTCGTTCTTGGTTGACACCGCAGCTACACGCTCTACAGTCAGAAGCATCGAAGTACCAAATTTGCCACTTTCAGGGAAAACAGTTCAAGTAGTGGGAGTAGCAAATAGGTATCTGACAAACCCAATCACAGATCCAGTGCAAGTCAGAATTGGTAACTTTCAAGGGTCACATAAATTTGTGGTGTGTGACTCAAGTCCGATATCCCTATTAGGGAGAGATTTATTGTGTAAATTGGGATGTTCGATTATGTGCTCAAATGATGGAATTAAAATTCAGACGAACAGTGATGACGAAGAAGAGGACAGTTTAGGAGAGGACGAAACGGAAACTGTTGATGAAGAGTATCCCCTGATTACTCTTTATCCTATGGTCACTGAAGCAGATATTCCTGCTGAGTTACAGGAAACAGCTGAAAAAGAAGTGTGGGATATGACAGGGAAAGAGGTAGGATTGGTCAAAGGAGTAGAACCAGTGAAAGTGACCATAAAACCCAATGTAAATTTTCCCCAGACACCACAATACAACATGCCTCAAGACACTCTCATGAAAGTTGCCCAACTCATAGACGAGTTTGTGAAACAGGGAGTACTGAAAGAAGTACTAAGTAGTCCATGTAATTCACCAATCATGGGATTAATAAAACCGAGTGGAAAAGTCCGAATTGTTCAGGATTTGAGAAAAATAAATGACAAAATAGTCAAATGCTGTCCCATGGTGCCAAATCCAGCTGTGATAATGTTTCAAATTCCATGTGATGCAGAGTGGTTCTCAGTCATCGACTTGTCACAAGCGTTCTTTTATGTGCCTCTTCATGAGGACAGGCAATTTCTCTTTTGTTTCAAATTCCTGGACAGAGTCTACAGTTGGTGTCGAATTCCTCAAGGGTTTTTGGAGTCACCATCAATTTTCAATCAGATTCTGAAAAAAGATTTGGAATCATTGGAATTACCCTTTGAATCAACCTTGGTACAGTATATTGACGATTTACTGATCGCATCCAAGACAGAAAATGACTGTATGGTTGACACTATTGCTCTGTTGAACCATTTGGGAAGAAATGGACACAAAGTATCCCCTTCGAAATTACAATTCTGCCAGAAGAAAGTGAAATATTTGGGTCACCAAATAGAAAAAGGGTCGAGAAGAATCATGAAAGAAAGAATAACAAGTGTACTTCAAATGAGTCCACCCAAAACGAGAAAAAAGGTGAGAAAGTTTTTGGGAATGGTGAGCTACTGTCGCCAATGGATTCCCAATTTCTCAACTCTAGCAAAACCTTTATTGAAACTGACCCAGAAAGATGCGCTGGATGAAATAGTGCTGAAAAGAGATGAGATGGATGCTTTTATTGAATTAAAAGAATGCATGTGCAGAGCTCCAGCTTTAGGTATGCCTGATTACACAAAGCCTTTCACATTGTTTTGTCATGAACGTGATGCATGTTCCTTGTCCGTCTTGACTCAAGCCCATGATGGTGTAAACAGACCAGTAGTGTATGTTTCAGCTACTTTGGATCCAGTCGCAGCAGCCTTGCCAGGATGCCTGCGTGCTGTAGCAGCAGTTGGTATGAGCCTAAATCAGAGTGAGGGAATAGTGATGGGACATCCTTTAACAGTTATGGTCCCTCACTCAGTCGAAATACTTTTGACACGTTCCCGAACACAGCACATGACCGGTGCTAGGCTTACAAGGTATGAGACAATAATTTTGGGTTCACCCAATGTGCAGCTGAAAAAGTGCACTACGTTGAATCCTGCAACCTTGTTCCCCAGTGAAAATGTCGAAATTGAGAACGCTGAAGACATCAAGCATGACTGTCTTCAGGTGACTGAATTTTGTACAAAACCAAGACCTGATATCAAAGACACCCGATAGGAAGAAAACGATCAAGTTATTTTTGTTGATGGTTCATGTTTAAGAGATGCACTAGGAATATTGAAGGCAGGATATGCTGTATGTACGATAACTGGTGTTCTGGAAGCATCTTGGCTTCAGGGAGTTTACTCTGCACAGGTAGCGGAACTAGTAGCCCTTACTAGAGCTTGCCAACTTTCAGCATTAATTAAAGTCACCATTTACACTGACAGTCAGTATGGATTTGGAATAGTGCATGATTTTGGACAATTGTGGTCACAGAGAGGTTTCATGACCTCTTCAGGATCACCAATGAAAAATGGTGAAAGAATAAGGGAATTGTTACATGCCATCCAGTTGCCAGGAGAAGTGGCAGTGGTAAAATGCAGTGCACACTCGAAATCACAAGACTTTGGGGCATATTTATACTCTGTTTGCGCCGGATTTGCATCGTTTTTTTTACGCAAATCCGACGCAAAACTAACTCCATATTTATACTTTGGCGTTAGACCCGTCTAGCGCCAAAGATTTTGGAGTTTGCGTCATTTTTTAGCAAGGACACCTTCCTTGCGTTAATGATATGCAGGGTAGGCGTTCCCGTCTAAAAAATGACTCCGAGGCATGTGCGCCGTATTTATACTCCCGGGCAAAAATGACGCCCGGGAGTGGGCGGGTCCAAAAAAATGACGTCCAGCCGCTTTAGCGTAATTTTTTAGCGCCTGGTCAGGGCATGCGTTAAGGGACCTGTGGGCTCGGAAGGAGCCCAGAGGTGCCCTCCCATGCCCCCAGGGACACCCCCTGCCACCCTTGCCCACCCCAGGTGGACGCCCAAGGATGGAGGGACCCATCCCAGGGAACTTAAGGTAAGTTCAGGTAAGTATTTTATTAATTTTTTTGTGGCATAGGGGGGCCTGATTTGTGCCCCCCTACATGCCACTATGCCCAATGACCATGCCCAGGGGACAGAAGTCCCCTGGGCATGGCCATTGGGCAAGGGGGCATGACTCCTGTCTTTGCTAAGACAGGAGTCATGTCAATGGAGGGTGGGAGTCCAAAAAAATGGCGCAAATCGGGTTGAGGCAGATTTTTTGCCTCAGACCGACTTGCCCCATTCTTTGACGCCTAAGCTCCATTTTCCTCTACGCCGGCGCTGCCTGGTGTGGGTCATTTTTTTTGACGCACACCAGTCAGCTCCGCCGGCTAACGTCATTCCGTAAATAAGGCGCACACATGGCGCTTTGGAATGGCGTTAGCCGGCGTTAAATTTTTTGGCGCAGTTGTGCGCCAAAAAGTATAAATACGGCCCTTTGTTTCTTTGGGAAATGGATATGCAGATCAAGTCGCAAGGTTTTGCGCATTGAACTGTATATTGCTCAGAGACGAATGGAACTTAATAAATGAGCCAGAACTTGAACCAAGTGAAGCCTTTGCTCTAAAAGTCGTAGACACAATAGAAGAATTAAAGTTCCTGCAAAATAATGTTGGCAAGGATGAGAAACTCTCATGGAGCAAATTACAATGCGTAAAGAAACCAGATGATTTATGGGTTTCAAGTGAAGGGAGATTGGTTTTGCCAGACAGTCTTTTGACGCAGTTAGCCAGGTTACCTTGGAAGGGATGCCATGATTAGACTATTCAAAATTGATTGGTTTAATCCCAAATTCCGTCAAGTTGCTGAAGCAGTTTGCCATTGTTAGGTCATTTGCCAACAAATGAACGCAGGGAAGGGAACAGTAGTAAATTTGTGCCACATTGGAAGAGCAGGTGGGCCATTCAGCAGGATGCAAATGGATTTCATTGAGATGCCTACGCATGCAGGCTTGAAGTATGTGTTGGTGATTGTGTGTATTTTTAGTCATTGGATCGAAGCATACCCTATACGCAGAAATGACAGTCTCACAGTTGCAAAACTACTCCTGAGAGAACTAATACCACATTTCGGATTCCTGATCTCTTTAGAATCAGATAGGGGAAGTCACTTCAATAACAAAGTAATCAAATTATTGTGTGCAGCATTGAACATTGAACAAAAATTGCATTGTAGCTACCGCCCTGAAGCATCAGGACTAGTGGAGCAAATGAATGGCACATTGAAGTCGAGGATGGCGAAAATATGTTCATCAACAAACTTGAAATGGCCTCACGCATTGCCCTTGGTGTTAATGTCAATGAGAAACACACCTGAGAGAAAAACTGGACTGTCACCGCATGAGATCCTCATGGGCAGAGCCATGAGACTCCCAACAGTCCCTGCAAATGCACTTGTAAATATTACCGATGATATGGTATTGGACTACTGCAAAGGTCTAGCTGATGTGATCCACTCTTTTTCTCACCAGGTGGAGGCAACCACCTTGCCACCGATCCAAGGTCCGGGACACGCCCTGAAAGCAGGTGACTGGGTCGTGGTAAAGAAACACGTGAGGAAGTCGTGTCTGGAACCCCGTTGGAAAGGACCTTTCTAAGTGATTCTGACAACTACCACTGCTGTGAAATGTGCAGGAGTTCCCAACTGGATTCACGCCAGTCACACGAAAAGGGTGACGTGCCCCACAGAAGAGTAAGTTGAAGCGCTAAAATCACCTGCGACTGACAAGGGAGTACCAGGCACCGAGACAGGACAAAGAGAACCTGGAGGCGAACAAGCAGAAATAGAGGAAGGGGAAATATTTTCTGAGGAAGAAACAGCTGATCCATTTGAGGAGGACCGAGGAGAAGCCTCAGGAAGTGACGAAGATCCCGAAGGTGACAAAGAGCCTGCGACAGGTGAAGGAGCAGGAGAACCTGATCAGAGGAGGGCTTTCCCAGAAGAAGACAATACAGGAAAAGAAAAGGAAAACCTGATTGACCTCCTAGGGGGAGAAGACAAGACAGGACAGAGTGAAATTGTTCAAACTCTTCCAGAACCGGTTGCAGGTCTATCAGGTGAAAACAGTGCGAAACGGAGAAAAAGCATATCGCCAGTGAAATTAAGGACTAAAGAAATATTAAACGAAAGTGAAGGGCCAAAGTTGAAAGAGAAAAGAAAAGAGGTGTCTGTCGCAATAACAATGCCAAGTGAAGGGAAAGACCCAGCCAAGGAACAAGGCACCAGTGAGAGAGAATCAAAAGGAGATGCAAAATTGAAAAGGAAAAGAATACTGAGCAGAAGATATTCTGGTCCGGAGTGGGCATACATAGCCACTAACGATTGGTCAGACAAATTCCTATCTCTTAGTCTTGAGAACGAAGAAGCAGAACAACACTTTTGTACCTGAAAAGTAAAATTCCATGAACATTACCGAATAAGACATTGACAACCTGATTGACTTTGAAACCAATTTTGAGACAAAGCTGCTAAACCGATAAGAGACTAAGCTGCTAAAAGAAAACAGTGTGAACATTAACTCGTTCAGCTTTATATATATCTGCAAACTTGATTTGATAAAGTGTCTTCAACTTTCTGATTCTACATAGATCATGCCAGGCAGTACTACAAAGGGACATAAAATGAAGTGTTGTAAATACATGTGTATAGGTCTAATAACTGCATGTGTACTAATAATTATAGCAATAGTTCTTGGAATGCATGGGAAGAATGAGAGAGACGCGAATGATGCTTCTACTTCTAAACCTACTACTGAATTAACTCCTTTACAGAAACTCGAACAAGACGAGAAGTATTTACACGACAAAAAAATAATTATCCTCTAACGTTTTCTATCGCTTGCTGAATGAGTATGTTGAGACAATGGATGCGAAAGATTGTTATGTGTGCACACAAATACCTACCTCAGTAAAGGAAGGAGTGACATATCATAGCATGCCTCTTACGTATGGACTTTCATGTAGTTTAATAATGACCAGATTTTATGGCCAGGAGTATCTTCATTACTTTTATTCCAATCATGATGTTATATTTGCATATGTCCCCATAATTGAGTACCAGAGTAAAATAGCAAGAGATTATTATATAAAGTTAGTTAGGGGTTTCTTTGAGCCATTGTCATCTTTTCACACAGCTTACGCTCACAGAGAAAACCTTACATGCTTGCTTTCACCAATAGAGAAAAGTTTTTTAGATCACACTGACGATAGGAGGAAGGTGGGGAAGGAGAAATTAGAAAGGGAATTACACAAAAGGACATCTGTAGATAACTATGCTTTTACCGCGATAAAGACACAAGGGAAACTAGCTTTAGAAGCAATACACATAGGGAGGCTTTGCATATATAGACCTAAATCATATTATGACACAATCTTTGTGGGAACGAGTGAATGTAAACATACGTTTTTGTTTCAAGCTAAATGGACGTTCATGTTAAATGGCCTAGACCCAGTTATTCCAGGGGTATATTATATTTGTGGACTTAATGCCTATTATCGTCTTCCAAAGGTATGGTATGTTATTTGGGAATAGTATTTCCAAAGATTTATCAATTGGACTAAGGTAGCTGACACATTCATGCAGTCAAGAAAGTGGACTGTCATAGGAACTCTTGAGCATGAGACTAAAGAAACAAGAAAACTTTGTGGTGGTATTTTTAACAATAAGTCTGTATTTTTTCACGTCTATCAACTACTTCGTTTAATACTCCTAGTTAAGATTAAACCATCGGGCTTACTCAAGACCTTTATGAGACCCAACAAGCACATGTACACGACACTGTATCAAATAAGAACTATTTAATTGTGTCCCTTGCAACTCTTAATACTTGTTTTAATATTTCCAAAAAAGGGATTTTATAATGGAACAATGTCAGCATCACTTAGAGAAACCTGACTATTATCTGCTTTTGTTAGGATCTGTTCATTCTCATTGACTATTTTCCATGCATCTACTCAGACCGCAATCTACACAAAAATACAGTTTGCACAAAAATAAGTGACATTCTTTGGAAATGGTGTTCAAATTCCCGTGGCACAAATATTAAACATGCAGGATAACCAAATAGCCAGCAGAAATTAACATTTTAAAAAACACATTTACTGTTTTCAAATTAATACCAAAAAACAATGTCAAAGCCAGGCTCTTGTCTTTGTCTTATTTTATAATTTGTTTGTACAAAGAGGTATGTAAAACAAATGGCAAAATTATAAAATATATAAAAGTAAAGGAGCAGAACAAATACATCCTCTCACCAGCTAATAGCTGAAACCCACTCCTTTTCACACCGCTGTGAACATGTGATCAGGCAAACCTTTGTCACTTACAGTGCAAGACAGCCAATGGGCTGACCCAGTGCTCTATGCTGTATGCTGCCATGGAACAAGTGAATGATATTTGAACAGACCAATAGAAGAAGAGGCCTGATCAAAAGCCCCTTTATGTGTTCATCGAAGTACATTTTTTTAGCATTTATTTTTGGGAAAAATATAAGGCTGGCGAAACAGATAAAACTGTCTCAAGGTCAGACCTAAAAATGATGAAACAAATGTCATTGAGCACCACTCACCGTAAAATAGCCTTAGATCAAAGTCATTTCTGATGTGTCCACCATGATGGGAAAAGGGTCTTGGAGCCATTTGGAGCTGAGCACTTGAGGCCCATCATTGTTCTTGACTTAGAGCTGTTGTCCATGACGCTGTGCTCCTACATAAAGATCTGCTTTGAAGTTGATCTAAAGCTGTGCATTTTAAAGGGTTCATTTGCTATAAATGAAGTTGTTCGTTACACATCTTTCCTTGTTTCTCTGTTTACTCAATACTCAATCTTCACAGTGGTTTACTTTCCTGAAGCTGTTTAAGATAGTTAAGATCTCTGACCCACTCGCACAGTTTTCTCCTCAGACCTTCTTTGTGTGTCCTGATGATAGATGACTTGCTCCCCTTCACGCAACCTTTGCGCTGTCACCTTTTGTGTGTCTATCTGCAGGTGTAATTGTCCATTCATCAACCATCTCTCCTCAGCATCATTCTTATGATCATGTGTTCTTTATGAGCTTCTATGGGAAAATGGGACACTGAGAGAAATATTTGTTGCCAAGTGAAACCATTTTCGAAATCGGAAAGCAGTTTTTAGTAAATAGTTAAACTCTGGAATGCATGCACCTCGAATCCAATAGAAAGTGAGAGCAAGTTTATGAAACATAAGAATCCCATTAGAAGATATGCATCACAGAATGGCATGCTTGATGTAGAATGAACAAGCAGCTGTCATAGAAACCCATCATGTGTGCTATTTACGATACACGTTGGGTTATATAATTCTCATGTTTCACAAAATTGATATTCTACCTATTAAGACAGCCGAGGAGAGTCAGCATTTTTAGAATGCTTTAATTTCTGTAGATCAGAAGGGGCCATGCATACAAAGTGAAATTAATGGAACACCCACCTTGTACCTCAGTAATACTGGTGTTAACAGATCTAGACTAACAACCTCTGATTTTCTAGAGAGATCACTGAAGATGTCAACAACTGGCCTATTGCGTTAGAGCAGCATTGGGACCATCCCAAGCTACCCTAGATGAATCCCTGACTTTGCAGTATCTCAGAATCTGAGGAAGATACAGAGCTATTGTAGTAGGTATTTACAGTGGTGTTAGACCTGACAGCCTTAGGGTGGTCGTCTCCCCAACCTTTTGCCTACCTCCTCCACTTTTCTGACCTTGTTTTTGATATTATTAGAACTCTGTGCACTTTACCACTGCTAACCAGTACTAAGGTGCTTGTGCGCTCTCCCCTCCTCTAAACATGTTAATATTGGTTCATCCCCAATTGGCATATTTAATTTACTTCTAAGTCCCTAATAAAGTGGTACTACATTACCTATGGCCTATAGTTTAAAGGCTACTACTGGGTCTGTTTTACTGACTGTGTCACCCACTTAAGTAGCCCTCTAGCCAAGACTCATGTCTGCTATTGTAGAGCCTTTATGCACAGTTTTACACTGCCATATTGACCCGGCAAAAGAACCCTTGTTTATATCAACCCTACATTAGGCCATCAACAACCCAGAGGGCAGGGTGAAATGTATTTAAAAGGCAAGACCTGAACTTTTAATTTTTATAAGTCCTGTACTGAAAACAACTCTTGAATTCATTTTCACTACTGCAAGCCCTATTTTTCCCATAGGATAACATTGGAGTTACCTTATTACATTCTCTAAGAATAATTTCCAAAATTGGAATAGATAATTCCTTCACGTTTGGAGAGTCTAGAATCACAATTTAAAACTCTACGTTATGGTGAAGTTGGATTTTAAATTATAATTCTGAAAATGCCACTTTTAGAAAGTTGGCATTTTCTTGCTTTGCCCATTTAAGGCCAGATGTAGGTAGCTAAAAAATAGCGACTCGCAAATTGCGAGTATTTGTGACTCGCAATTTGGGAGTCGCTAACTGCAATGCAGGTAGAAAATGCGAGGACAATTTGCGACTCGCACACGGAGTCGCACCGCAAAAAGCGAGTCTGCTGTTTGCGAGGTCGCTTTTAGCGACCGCGCAAAAAACAGACTCGCAATTTGCGAGTGGTTGTCGCAAATTGCGACTGAGCTGAAAATTGAATGCAGGTGCTGCAGAACACTCTGGAAAACACTGCAGAACACACTGGAAAACACTTCCTGGCATATGATGATGACATCACAGCCAGGAAGTTTTCAAATACACCTGGGAGGAGGGAGGACCACACCCATTTCAACTTCAGCACAGCTAACAATCAGAGCTCCTGCAACCATGGCTGAGAATCCTAGGAAAAGGAAGCTAAAGTTTGCTGAAAAGGAGTTGGAGGTGCTGACTGATGAGTGCTGTCAGCACCATGACAAGCTGTTTGGCAGGGCAGCCCTCACCGTGCCAGACACAGAGAAGAAAAGAATTTGGCAGGAGATCCAGGATAAGGTAAACTCCCTGGGGGTCAGCCACCGGAGTGTGGAAGAACTGAAGAAAAGGTGGTATGACCTTCGCTCTCGGACAAAGGAGAGGGTGGCAGAGCGGCTCCGGGAGATGAGAGGCACAGGAGGGGGACTATCGACTGTACCACCACCCACACCCCTGGAGGAAAGGGTAGAAGAGACCCTAGAGCCTGAGGCTGTCAGCGGAATGGGAGATCTGGACACCTCTGAGCCAGGACCATCAACCGGTGAGTACCATGTGACATGCATGTACCCTCATTAATGTCATACCCCCACCCACCTTGTACACAGGGGCATGCACAACCAAGATAGCTCCATTTCACAGTAGCAAACACCAGAATGATGCATTATGGGCAATGTAGTAAAGTAGGCAGTTCATAGGCAATAGTTTATTAAGAAGTTGATAACAGATAGTAGACACTGACAGTGTGTTCCCTATGTCCCACAGGTCTCCCACAAGACACCCCCACCAGCCCAAGCAGCCAGGGGCCAATGATCAGCCAGCACACACAGGAGACAACAGGACCAGCCACCACTGCTACCTGCACCACCAACACCCTGCCCTCTCAGGAAACACCTGTTGCACCAGTGGTGTGCGAGCCTGCCCCAGGTACGAGCCAGAGTGCCACAGCAGACAATACAGGGCCTCCACCGCTTTGCAGGCGACGTAGGAGATCAACAGCAGAGCAGCAGGCAGAGTCAGGGCATGCCTCCACCTCACCAACAGAGGCCCAACTGCTACGGGGTCAGCGCCTGCAAAACCAACAATTAAGGAAGATTAGTGGGGTGTTGCAGCGCTTTGAAAGAAATCATGCCATCAGTATGCAGCAGGTACATTCGGAGTTGCAGGTGATCGGTAACAACACGGGTGACCTTGCACTGTCTATGCGCCAACTAGTGGCAGAACTGCTAACACAGAGTGACAGTGCATGGCGCAGGGACCGCCAGCTGCTGCAACGCCTGGACAGGATGGCCTCTTCTATAGTTAGGCTGGCTGTCAACACAACTGGGCTGTCTAGGCGCACAGTCAGCCTCCAAGTGGACATGGGCCACTTTGCGGGTGATGTGGCACGGGGACTGGGCCGTCTCAGCCATGCAATGGACCTCATGGAGGCACGGCAGGTGGCCAGGGGCACAGGCGACATGCCACAGGACAGTGAGGAGGGCTCCACTGTCAGCAGTGTCTCTGCCAGTGACACCAGGGTGCTACGTAGTGGAAGCACAAGGCAGAGCACTGCTGACCCCCCTAGTACCAGCCAGGCTGGCCGCGGCCGCCGTAGGGTATGAGTTCCACACTGTCCTTGGGTTTTGGGCACATGATGTCAATGTGTCCCATGCCAGGTGGACTATTGAAGCCCCTGAACTGTTCCCATTGTACATAGTTTGGTTATTTGCACTAATTAAATCACTTGTTCTTTACACTTAACACATGGACTCTTTGTTTGTTACATTGGTGAGTATGGTAAAAGTTGGCACGTACCTTCCAAAGTATTGGTTTGCAATGTGTTCCCGTCTCAGTCTGCCTTGATTTGCGATGCTCCTATCCCCATGATGGTGATGTGGTTGCTCTTGCTCTTCATCCTCAGATTCTGGGTCTTCAGGGGTGAGAGGTAGCCCACGTCGGATGGCAATGTTGTGCAGGATAGCGCATGCAACAAGTATTTTGAAAGCCGTTATTGGGGTATACTGGAGGGCACCTCCACTTCGGTGGAGGCATCTGAACCTTGCTTTCAGCAGTCCAAAGGTACGTTCTATCAGGTTCCTGGTCCTCTTATGTGCACTGTTGTATCGCCTCTCGCAATCATTGCTGGGTGTTAAGTACAGAGTCAGTATCTATGCATATGCACTGTCACCTGTTGGGCACAAAACGTACAATGTTAGCAAGGCATGGGTGGTTTGCACATTGACCTGTGTGCATGTCTTCAAGGTGTATTCAGCTCTACCTAGGAGGTATCCATCTCCAAACTCCCCACGTTCCAGGCGTTGGTGTATCCCACTGTGCCTAAAAATGTAGGAGTCATGAGTACTCCCTGGATATTTGGCAACCATGTCAGTGATGATATAATGAGCGTCACATACCACCTGAATATTGAGTGAGTGGGTACACTTCCTATTGCGGAACAGATATTCCAGGTTTGCAGGAGGGCATATTTGTATGTGTCCTGTCTACACACCATATGACATGGGGGAAGTTGGCAATCCTGTAAAATTCCAACTTGGTGGTGTTGATTTCTGCCTCATTCCTGGGTAGGTATATGTATCGGGACATGTGAGTGAGTAAGGCGTCTAGGAATGCCCAGAAGAACCTTGATAGTGCACTTTGGGATACCCCACCTGCCACAGCAATGACCCCCTGATAGCTACCCGAGGCCAAGAGGTGCAGTGAGCATAGCACTTGCACATGTGTTGGTATGGCGCAGCCGCGCACAGTCTAGCGTTCTAGCTGTGGTTCGAGTAATTCTTTTAAATCCAGTATAGCTGCGCTGCTATGTCTATATTTATCATAGATTTCCTCCTCAGTTTGCTGGAAAAGTGTCTGCCTTGTTCTGTATATCTTCTCCTGTCTCTGGCTCCTCCTCCTCCTCTGCTGTGAGGCGTGGGCTCTCCTCCTCACTGCTATCAGGTATATCTCCGCCATCTTGAGTAACCCAGATGCCTTCTGGGTCTCCTTTTATACTTTGGTAATGGTTACCACCTGCTCTGAGTTAGTGGTAAATTGGAAGTGCAAAATGGGCTTTTTGCGACTAGTCGCAATTTGCGAGTTGCTATTGCATATGGTTTGCGACTCACAAATTGCGACTTCCTATTTGCGGGTCGCAAAATGGGGTCGCAAATTTTGCGAGTCGGTAACGGCTCGCATCGCATTTTGCGAGTCGGAAATGGGATTTTTGCATCCCATTTCCGATTTTGCGGAGTCTCAAATTGCGAATCGGGACATTTGCGACTCGCAAAAGTTTGCTACATCTGGCCCTTAGTGCCTTGCAGACTGTCTGTGGTCACATGACTGTGTGTGGTTAGGAGGTGTACTTTGTGTATTCCCTCCATACAGCCACACACAACGGGAGCTTAGGAGTGATTTGATGGGCCATCCTGGGCAGGGTGGAAGGGAGGAGCTGGACCCAGCCTCACTTACATCTGTGTTTGTCCCCACAAACAAGAGCTGCATACCCTGTGTAGTTAGTCTAGAGCCAGGGCAGGTTGAGCAGGACATCTATGCACTTCAAAGACAAGTCTTTGAAGTCTCCCCACTTCAAAGGCCCTACTGGATATAAGAACTGTACCTCAGACACCCCCACTTTAGTAAACTTCTAGACAAGTGGATACTCTGCCAGCAAGAAATACTGCTGTGCTGCTGAAGGACCCTGGCACTCTGCTGGACTCCTGCTTTGCTGTGCTGACCTGCTGACCTTTTTCTGGGAGAGAAGGACTGGACCTGCATCACATGAACCCAAAAACAAACCCAGAGTGACTCCCAGAGCTAGTTGGCTGGCCTCCTAATCTGAAGACTTCCAACCACCCTGCTTCTGCACATGGACTCTGTTATCTGTGAGTCTACCCTGCCAAGTGGTGCCACCCCAGTTCTTGAGCCTTGGCAGTTGGCCTAATGTGCTTACCTGGTAATGTGGTTACCAGTGGAACTGATGGATCCCCTCCCCTGAGCGACGCATCCCTGATGCATCACCACAGCTGAACAGCGCGTCCCTGAGCAAGAACCGACGCATCGCCACTGTTGCCTGGATTGGACCCAGCGTAAAAGATTTGCACTGCTGCCACATCCCACATTTTGGTTCAGTGCATCACCTTCAGAACCACTGTTGCGCTATGCTTTTCTCAGGCCCTCGCATCTCCTGTCGACGGCAGCCTCAATGATGATGCTGAAACTCAGTAGCCCAGCTTTACTGCCCAAGAAAATCTATGCATCACCTCGACTATGTAATGCATCTTTGACACCGGACCAGGATCCTCGACGTCGCACGGCAGCATCGCCGCATTTCGGAACTGGCCCATCGCCTCTGCTGCGCAACGCATCCTCAAACAGGATCCATGCAAGGCTGTGCAACCAGGATTTAAGGTACTTTGGTCAGCAGGCGTAACTGGATTCTTGCACCAGGCCTGCTTTCCATTATGGTTGGCCCAAAGTTGTGACTTTGTCCTGGTCAGCTGCGACCAGATATCACCAAGAGCGCTTTGTGATTCTTGGTGCTACTTTTACTTAAAACTTTGAAATTCAATATCTCTAGTTCTAATAATTGGATTTTTCTTGTTGTGGTCTTATTCTATTTATTAAATCTTGATATATTGTTCTAACCCTGTTGTGTAATCTTTTTGTGTGGTGCTTTCACTGTTTTACTGTTTGAAATATTCCACACATACTTTACACACTGCCTCTAAATAAAGCCTGACTGCTCTGTGCCAAGCTACTAGAGGGTCAGCAAATGTTAATTTAGAGTTTGCCTGTACCTTACCCTGATTTGAATTGTGGTTGCTGCTTGACCAGGGTTCATATGCCAATCAACCAACAACTCAATTTCTAACAAGTGTATTTTTTTAATTTGCTCAATTGACACTGAATGTGACTCATACCCGTTGCCCTTAACCTGATCCCTCATCTTGATTTTTTCACTTAAAAAAGATTTTGAGCAGTTATTATGCACAACCTTGGTTACAGACCAGAATATATTAATAATGTTGTCTGATGCCGGAATGGTTTTATTCCAAAGGATTTATTGGACACTGTACAGCCATACTAGCCGATGTATACTGTGTACCACTGTGAAAAGAATAAACAAAGAATGCAAAAGAAGAAAACCTCTGAATTTCGATGAGGTTGACACACATGTTCCTTACTAAACTACTGATTATATGTCTGTCTTTTGCGTTCAATTACAAAGCACTACTATACCCTACCAAACATGTCATTCTTTGGGGGGATCAAATTTGCAAGTTGAATTGTACTGTATTGTAATAGGGATGGTGTCTATTTGAAGGTCCCCATAGAAATGAAACACTGTTCTCTCAGTTCTGTGTGAAAATAATGATTTATGTGTAACTGATGATACTATGAAACTGCACCTCAAAAATGTCAGCTTGATCAAGTCCCTCCCACTTTATGGTCCAAACATGCCAACGAAGTAGACTGGGTTTCAACTGAAGATATTGGAAAGATCAGAACCATCCTATGATAAAGCTCCCCCACAAATCACAATACCCATTATACCCAAGGGGGAGGTGGGGGATTCGCACACTCGTTGCTGTTGAAGTAAGGGGTTTTGGTGACTACTGTAAGTGTTTTCAGTACTATAATTTTACCTGCCAAAAAGTCTGGTAAAGAAACTCACTGTTTTTTTAAAACTTTGTGTCATAAATGTTGTACTGCAAAGTTTTGTCTTTGTATCAAACCGTGCTGCTATTCTCTCATGTATAACAGAAACTGCTGCATGGTTCACTGTTGTAGATGTGTGTTCTGCATGGACGATCATTCACCAAAATTCCAGGGGTATGCCTTTGACCTTTCCTTTCACTCAAGCACACACATGCTTACACATACACACACATTTTCGCACATACACACACTCTTACCGGCAATCACGCACACAACCTGCATTTTGAAGCAATTTTTAATTACCTCAGGTACTAGGGAAGATTATTTTCCAGCTAACTAGTTCTTTTTTTATTACACTAATAGCGAATAAAGTAATATTATTCACTATTAGTATAATAAAATAAATTGCCAGAAAAGAAGAAGAGTCGAGCACCAGCCCAGCTTCCCCTGTGTTACTGCCACTGATTTTGCCACCTCTATGGCCAGGGGTCGCAAAGGCAGTGCCAGGTGTCGCAAAGGGCAAGCCAGGAGGCAGTTGCGACCCCTGGCGACCCCCAAATGACGTCTATGGTGTTCTGCCTCTATTTTTTTATTCTTGTAGACACAACTAGCAAATATCTTTTGCGTTCTCATTTTCTTGTGACTAACTCACATGTACTATAATGCCTCAAACAGAGCCACCTTCTGTCTACTTGAAGGCACTCAAGAAAGATCTGAACATCCTCAACTTGTTTGGACAATCCACAGGTAGTTAACATGTTTGTGATTTGTTGGTACATCTAGCTCACTGGGGCCGTGCAAGGCTGGTTCTCTGCATTTGCTAAATGAATTGACTTAAAAGGGACACATTGCATCCAAAGAGAAACTACAGTTTTGTTTGACCCATATCTGATATTTAGGACACAACGCCTGAGCATGGAAGTGTCACCTGTCTGCAGATCACAACAAAGATATCCGTAACATATCCAAACCTCTTATTTTCTCCCAGGCACATATTTTTGGGGGGGAGACAGGGTGCTGTAGACAGTGAGTTTGGGGTTATGCTCGATTGTTAAACTATTGCAAGATTTAATTAAGGAAGTTATATCTTAAATTTGCCTTTGCCCAAGAAGGTAGAGCAAGCATGTATATCTTTGAAACAAGCATTGTCATCTGCACTCACATTCAAATTGTCTGATTATGCCAAACCTTGTACATTGTATTGCTATGAGAGGGAGTGCTTTGACCAAGCAATCGGAGAACACACGGGGTCCTACTGACACACTTGTGACAGATCTGGGAGGAGGGTGTGTCTCCCTCCCCTCCCCCGCGTGACTCTCAGTGGTCCAGGGCCTTGGAGGTCCCCCAGAGTGTTTCCTGAAACACCCGATTTAAAAATATCAAATATATGGTGTTGCACAGAGCTTATCTCACACCCTCCCAGCTGAATCTCATGTTCCCCGCGGCCGGGCTCACTTGCCCCAGATGCTGGGCTCAGACGGCCGACCTCCATCACATGGTGTGGCCATTCCCCAATATCGCCAGCTACTGGCACACTGTACACACTATACAAGTCACTGTCACTCAGCTTACAACGCCTAACTCCTGGGAGGTCAATGCTCTGGATATCTACCCTCAGAGTAAGAATCATAAAGTACGGACATGTGTTAGCGCGTCAGAACCTTAATAAGTAAACTGACAAGGAGACGCGTTTAGGTCGATGAACCTTTGGACCACGTTCGGGGACTTCCCAGTACGAAATATCTTCTTGGCATCACAAATCCATAGATCAATAACCAATCAATAATTTCAAAAGCTAATCATCAAACCAACCAATAACATTTGGTAAGAATCAATAAGTTGGATACATCATTGACCCTTAATCATGAATAACCACACCAATTTAGTTAAGTGTAAGAAGATTTATTTCCCTATTGGTTACAATCTAACGTCATCTCTATTAATCTCATTAGCAATAAAACTCATCAGAACTCTTCTAAATTAGTAATTTGAACACAATTTTAATCAGTGCATAGAGAATATTCATTCATTATTCAGGCACATCGTTAATATGAAGCAACTTAGCAAAGTTTCATTAATACATGATTCAACAAAGCAAGAACTCAGTCATTTGTCTATTTGCATAAGATACTTGTGAACACCTTAACTAACCTCAAATCAGCATTAGCATGTTGGGCTTCATGCAAAACAATTTTAGTAAACACGAATTTGGAAAACATCTAAATTAAGGACACTACCAAAATAGCAGTTGGTACCTAGAAAGAAAAGGCAAACAGGCAATTACAATTTTGCATCTGATAGTTATCAATCCAACGGATCAGCAAACAGTGTCAGTCTTCGTCCTCAGGACATCAGTCAATTCTCCATCAGCAGAGATAGGACGGGGCAAAGCATAGTTAAGGAATAAGGCCCTTCCCTCATATGGAGGAGAAGTAAAAATTAGGCAAGAATGGGCAGAGGATGGTTTAGAGTATCAGGACCAAACACTAGAGGAATAGTGAGTAAGAGTGAACGAGAAAGTGTGTCAGTGAGTGAGAGAAGTTTTTCTGCGTTTCTTCTTAGGTCACGCTGTTAATTCAAACTTGTCTATTTAGCCCTTAACTCCTCATTGGATAATAATTGGTGCATCGTTATCTCTGTCCAATAATTGTTCAAGCGACTTGCCAGAATTTTCCACAAACCACAGTTCTCATGTCGCGGATTGGTCCATATTATTGACGTCTTCATCGGTTGGAATGTCAGGTAAGAAAAGTTACACTTTGCGCTCCAGTCAGTGTCTCCATTGTTTTCCCCTACTCTAGTAACCTTGCACCTGTTACGAATTACACTGTTGCATTCAGCAAGAACGTCTCCTTGAACAAGTCGGTTCTCATGAGAAAGAATTTACTACGGCTACACACGCATAACTTCTGGAAAAGTACAGCGTCGTGTCATTCAGGAAAACAGCACATTACATGTTAGAAAATGCAGTTTAATATGAGGCCAGACAACTAGGCCCAGACCCTCGCTAAACTAAGGCCCTCTATTTTACCAATACATCTCTTAACCCATAACTCTAATCATGATATACTAATACAAATTCAAACATTATTGCATATAAAATTCAGAATTAACAAGCTTTTCATTACTCTTCGTATACATTGATAGCCACTCCCTGTGGGCACATTTAAAATGCGTGCATTATTTTCTATGTTAACACATTTTCTATGCTGCTTCATCACACAATACATTGCAAGCTTTTCATGTTAATACTGCTTTTAAAAGACACACTGCAACAATCCCTCCTCTGATGACTCTTGTTATCACACAAAACCTTCCCCAAAAATGTTTACATCATTTAAATTCTTTCAACTCAATTTCCTCCCTTATTTGCTTCCCCTTTGATTTTTCCCTATACAATTTTCCCTTTGTTTTTCTTCCCTCCTCTTATTATTTTTCGACATCTTCAATTTTATTATTTTACTAATTTTACATGCCACCCACAATCCAAATAGGCAAGCTATAACAATCAATATCCCCTGTATTATTTTAGACAATATCCCATGCCAAATGTTGCTAAGCCAATTTCCCACTGAAGCAAATCCTTTCCCAACCTTCTCCCAAACACCTGGTTCTTTCAATTCCTTCAAGTCTGTACTATCTCTAGTCAAATTAGTAAGCATACTTCTAATCTCACTACTGTTATCTGGTATATATGCGCAACAATGACGCTAATTAAGCATCCTACAAACTCCGCAGCAAGTTCAGTATCCATCAGAAGTATAGCCCCTGAAAAGTTTGTCAGCATGTTATCCACAATAGTAGACAACTTTTGAATCTTTATGGAGTTCAAAATAACTCTTACTGAAGGAATTATCGCCCCAAATATGTCTCCTACTACACCAGCAGCAGTTTCTCTTTTCTGTCTAATACGATGCAATTCAGACAACTTCGGAAACCTTTTCAAATCATCAAGTTGATATATCTTTGGGAAAACTATCCCCAAATAACATGTCCCATACCATCCCTTTGGAAGACGGTAATAAGCATTAAGTCCACATATGTAATAGATCCCTGGGATCGCTGGATCCTGTCCATTTAACATGAACGTCCATTTACTCTGAAACAAAAACACATCCTTACATTCACTCATTCCCACAAACACATTGTCATAATATGATTTCGGCCTGTATATACAAAGCTTCTGTCAGAGTCACCAAATCCTCGGGGTCTGTGCACGTTCCCAACACGTCCACCACAAGACAGCTCCAATACTCTGATTAGAATGTCACAGAGTCTAAGAGAGTCCAAGTGGGGAACAGCTTGGAAGGAGACCTGTAGGAAGCAAACAGGTTAGAACAAACAATATCAAGATTATATCATACTAATAATTACTAGACTATGACTCTAAGCATTGTCATACTGGAAACATGAATAACTTGGACTTAAATAACAAGGCCTCAAAAATGTTTGAATACCTGTGAGGGAATCAAGGAAGATGAATACAACTTTCTAATGAACCACTCAAAGAAATGTTCCACATGAATTAGAAACATCAGAATTTTCTAGAATTACGCTTTCAAATTCAAGCATAGACTTTGGTATGAGGACAAGGAAATAATCTGAATGATGTCTATAACACCATATGAATTGTACTTGAGAGACTTGTTATGCACATACAATATAACATCTAGAATTTTAAAACACTTTAGTTTTCTTAAAATGCAGGAACATGAATTGCACACATTACAGATTTCCACACAGGTCTGTAACTGCCATGAAATGATTGTGCACAAGGAGTAACATGAATTAGACACGAGAATGAATTGCGCATCTTGCCGATTCAAAGAGCACCAAGTAAATGCCATGAAGTGGTAGCGCACAATGAACTTCGTGATTTTAACACAAGAAATGACTCACGCGTTCTGCCATTTCGAATGTCACCACGGAAATGCCATGAAATGGTAACACACAATGAATATCATGAATTAAACACAAGAAATGAATCGCGCGTCTTGCCGATTCGAAGGCCACCATGTGAATGCCAAGAAATGGTAGCGCACACCGAATATCATGAACTAAGCACAAGAAATGAATTGCGCGTCTTGCCGATTCAAAGGCCACCATGGGAATGCCAAGAAATGGTAGCGCACACTGAATATCATGAACTAAGCACAAGAAATGAATCACGCGTCTTGCCGATTCGAAGGCCACCATGTGAATGCCAAGAAATGGTAGCGCACACTGAATATCATGAATTAAGCACAAGAAATGAATCGCGCATCTTGCCGATTCGAATACCACCATATGAATGCCAAGAAATGGTAGCGTACAATGAATAACATGAATTACGCACGAGAAATGAATCGCGTGTCTTGCCGATTCGAATGCTACCTTGTAAATGCCATAAGATGGTAGCGCACAATGAATATCAAGATTTGTACTCGTGAAAAGAATTGCGCGTCTTGCCCATTCGAATGCCAGCATGTAAAATATCATTAAACATCAAGCGTACATTCACACGCACGAGAGCAAAATTGTTTTATCATGCTAATTAGGCCCAAGAACTCTAAATCCTTTGAGAACGGAATCGGGAGCCCAGCCCGACCTCGGTCTTACCGCCCTGATCAAGAATCACTGAGCAAAGTGAAAGCGCGAGGCCTGGAAGATCAAAGTAGGCCTCCGGAACAAGAGCTCAGGAAGTTGCTGCTGCTCTGCACTGGGACCTCTGAATAGTGAGCACATGGAGCTGGGCTGGCTCCCTTATACAGAGTCTTGGCCCAGCCCACAAACCACACCCAGGCATGCTGCAGGGAAAGCTTCTAGAAGGCCCTGGAAAGGGACCACACCCTGACACACTGAAAGCCTCAGCAGTACATTGCAAATGAACAGTATTTATATGCACCTTGAACATTAGTCTTCAGGATTAAACTCTGCAGTGCAAAAGGTTAAACAACAGCATATCAGCACAATGCATGAATTACGTTATCTTGAGAGTGCTGGGTTTTTGCATTCTAGTCACCCGTAGAGCGCGCACTGCCCTGATGTTGACAGTACTCCCCTCTCCTAGACGTGCTCCAGGGCCTGGTTTGTCTGGATTGAGATGATGAAAACGCCTCACAAGTACTGGAGCATGAATATCAGATGCAGAAACCCATGAGTTACTTTCAGGGCCATAAGCTTTCCATGAAATTAAGTACCATAAATTACGCCCTCTCAGTTTGGAATCCAACACCTTCTTGACTTCGTATTCTACTTCCCCCTGTACTAAAACTGGAGCTGGATGAGGGCGGACCTTCTGGACTGCCTTTTTCAAGAGGGAAGTGTGGAACACTGGATGAATCCATAATGATTTAGGCAATTGCAGTTTATAGGTCACAGGATTGATTTGCTGAAGGACAGTGTAAGGACCTATGAATTTAGGGTTGAACATGTGCTTCTTCTTGAAGTCTAGATGCTTTGTAGAAAGCCATACTTTATCACCTGGTTGATACTGCGGTCCCTCACAATGTTTCTTGTCATATTGCTTTTTGTATTTTTTTTGGCCTTTTCTTAATGCTGTTGAATCAATTTCTGGGTTTGATGAAGATGTCGAATAGTTTCTGACACAGCTGGTGTAAGAGAACTTTCTTGAGGGATTGTGATGGGTAAAGTGTCAGGATGATAGCCAAACAAGCCAAAAAAGGGTGTAATGCCAGTAGAAGTGTGGAATGAGTTATTATAGGCTAACTCAGCTAACCAGAGCATTGATGTCCAAGAATGAAGTGCCTTTTCTACGTAAGCACGCAGGTATTGCTTCAAAGTCTGATTTAGTCTCTCCGTTTGACCATTTGTTTGAGGATGATGGCTTGTAGATAGTGTGGATGTCACTTGAAGTGTTTTGCACCATGTCTTCCAGAAATTGGAGGCAAACTGAGACCCTCGATCGGAGAGGATCATTTTCGGCAGTCCATGATAAGGAACCACTCTATTCAGTAAAATAGTTGCCAGTTCACTGGAGGTGGGCAATTTCTTACAGGCAATGAAATATCCATATTTCATGAGACTATCCACTACCACCAAGATTACTGAATGTTGTTGAACCACTGGTAGACCTGTAATAAAGTCTAAAGAAATGTGCTCCCAAGGACGACTCAGAGTTGGGAGTGGATGCAACAACCCTTTCGGTTTTGAATGACTTGTTTTAATACGAGCACAGACTTCGCAGTTGTTCAGCATTGCTTTTACATCCTTTGTCAGGGTAGGCCACCAAAAATAGCGTTGGATTAATTCAAGAGTTTTAGGAGCACCTGGATGACCTGCTGTAGGTATAACATGCAACCAATGAAATACTATCTTGCGAAGTTTGGTAGTGGGCACGAACAAATGAGCGTCATGAAATGGTAATCCTTGCTTGATTGACCTTTTGGGATCTGCTTGGGCCCATGTCTGCCATTTCTCAACAGTGAAAGAATTGCGGATGTCTTCAAAGAAATCTTCAGTTTTTATGATACATAGGACTTTGTCTGGAGCAATGATGGCTCTGGAGGTTTGAACTGCAGGCAACGTGGTAGACTCTTGGCGGGACAAGGCATCAGCTTTGCGATTGTCTTTACCAGGTCGGAAAGTTACCACAAAATCAAATTTGGCAAAAAACAGCATCCAGCGTAACTGCAGAGGAGTCAAAAGTCTGGCGGAACTCATGAACTGGAGATTGCGATGATCAGTATATACTGTGACAGTGTATTTGGCACCCAACAAATGATGTCTCCATTCTTTAAAGGCGTCACGAATCGCCAGAAGCTCTTTTTCAGCAATGACATAGTTCTGTTCGGCTTCGTTCAACTTCCGAGACATGTAAGCTACAGGATGAAGTTGACCAGTGTCTTTGTTTCGTTGTGACAAGACTGCACCTATTGCCACATCTGAAGCATCAACTTCCACTATGAAGGGACGGTCCGTATCAGGATGAGTCAAGACTGGGGCAGTGGAGAAAGCTTCCTTCAAAGTTGAAAAGGCTTGGTCAGCTTCTGGGGACCATACAAATTTTTCTTTCTTTCTTAATAGCTTAGTGATTGGAGCCACTGTCTGGGAGAAATGATTTATGAACCTCCGGTAAAAATTTGCAAACCCCAGGAAATATTGTACATCACGAACAGTCTTTGGGGTGGGCCAATCAGATACGGCCTTTACTTTCTTTTCTGCCATCACCATACCTTGAGGGGTAAGGATAACCCCTAAAAACTCAAATGTGGTAACATGAAACTCACACTTGGTTAGTTTGCAATATAAATGGTGCTTTCGAGGGCTGCAAGACTTTTCTTGATATGTTGTACATGTTCATTTTCATTGTCTGAGTAGATCAAAATGTCATTGATGTAGACTATGGCAAATATGTCGAGGTACTCTCTAAGAACGTCATTCAAGAAAAATTGAAATGCCGTTGGAGCATTACACAGTCCAAAAGGCATGACAGTGTATTCAAAAGGGCCATATCTTGTCTTGAACGCTGTTTTCCATTTGTCGCCCTCTCTCATTCTGACCAAATGATAAGCACCTCGAAGATCAAGCTTTGTGTAAATTTTTGCTTTCTTTACTTGTTCCAGCAAGACTGGGATTAGGGGCAAAGGATATTTATTCTTGATGGTGACTTTGTTCAATCCCCTATAGTCAATACAAGTTTGAAGTTCTCCATTCGCTTTCGGAACAAAAAAACAAAGGAGAAGCTGCAGGAGACTTAGAAGGGCGAATTAAACCATTCTCTAAGAATTGATCTAGATACTTTCGTAAATGTTGATTTTCATGTTCTGACAGGGCGTATATACGACAGTTGGGGAGTATCGCACCTGGAACTAGATCGATTTGACAGTCATAAGATCTATGAGGAGTCACGTTTTCTGCTTCTTTCTCATCGAATACATCTTCGTAGGATGAATACTCTTGGGCAATTTAACTTCTTTCTCCGCGGCAGTGGCTATGTAAGAGTTGCAAACTTTTGGTACTTGAGACCTTTGGAGGCATTGTTCTTTACATAGCTTTGATGAGAACACGACCTTTCGTTCTGCCCAATGAATCTCAGGATTGTGATGAGTTAACCAGGGTAAGCCAGGGATAATTCCATACTGGGGAGCATGGATCACGTCAAGGATGAGTTTCTCTTTATGTTTCTTTCTTTGGTTCTTATCCTCACAGATCACCGACAAGGGAACAGTCTGAAGAGTTACCGGACCTCCAGTCAACAGTTTTCCATCTACTGCCTGGATGATTTCTGGGGTCTTTTTCTCAATACATGGGATCCGCCATGCATGAACCAATTGGGCGTCAACAAAGTTCCCAGTAGCCCCAGAGTCTACTAGGGCCTTCTTGAAATAAGTCTTTTTCTTTACTTGAACTTTTATGCCCAGCTTGAGATGTCTGGATTGTGAAGGGTCCACGGTGACACCCAAGAGCAACCCTTCTTTACATCTTGGGTGTTTTAGTTTTCCGACTCAACTTGTGCATTGGCTACAACTTTCTGGACAGGACCTCGTTTGCTCTTTGGTTTGATGGGACATTCTTTGGCAAAATGACCCTTGCGCCCACAATAAAGACATTGCCCATTCTTTCTACATAGGTCCTTTTCGTCTTTGGTCAATGGTCTCCTGATTGTTCCAATTTCCATGGGTTCTGGCGTCCTTTCTTTCTGAGTTCTTGAGTCTCTATTATCGTGGACACGCCAAGAATATTTTTCAGTCTTTTTGCGTGTTCCCCTCCGTTCTGTTAAACGTTGATCCAGTCTTAAAACAAGGTTTATCAGGTCTTGACAGTCTGTAGGCTGCGGGTCTATTTGAGCTATAATATCTTTTAGCTCCTCTTTGAGTCCCTTGTAGAACAAAGCCGCTTGCTTTTCTTCAGGCCAGGATGTCTCGGCTACCAGCCGGTTAAAGTTGGCTAAATATGATACTAAGTCTTGATTGCCTTGTCATAAGTCTAATGATTCACGATCTGCTGACAATGTTACAGTTCTACGATCAAATACTCGCTCAAACTCACGAACAAAGTTTCTCCAGTTGTAAAGCAGGGGACTGTCTTTACGCACAAGAGGTATAGCCCATGTAGCGGCATCTCCAGTCAGATATGATAACCAGAAAGCTACTTTGGACTGGGCATCAGGGAAAGTATGTGGTCGGCAGGTGAAATGTAATTCCACTTGAACCAGGAAAGATTGCGCTTTCAAAGGATCGCCAGAGAAACGCTCTGGAGGAGCTAAAGGAATGGCCGAAGGAACATTGAGGGAAATGTTTGTGGGATTACCTCCAGAGGTCTGAGAGGAAGGACCTGACCAAGACACACCTGTAGGATTTTGTTCCTTCTTCTCTACCTTATCCTGTAACTGACTCACTCTCTCAGCTAGACTAGCTGCTAAATCTTTTGATGACACCACTTCTGCCTGGAGCTGCGTGATAGCCTTGACTAGCTCGTCCAGAGTGGCCATGCTGAGAACACACACAAACCAGGAGGATTATTAATTAGTGGGCTCACTATTCTGTCAGAGTCACCAGATCCTCTGGGTCTGTGCACGTTCCCAACACGGCCACCACAAGACAGCTCCAATACTCTGATTAGAATGTCACAGAGTCTAAGAGAGTCCAAGTGGGGAAAAGGGGAAGAGGTAGGGAACAGCTGGGAAGGAGACCTGTAGGAAGCAAAAAGGTTAGAACACACAATATCAAGATTATATCATACTAATCATTACCAGCCTATGACTCTAAGCATTGTCATACTGGAAACATGAATAACTTAAGTATGGACTTAAATAACAAGGCCTCAAAAATGTTTGAATACCTGTGAGGGAATCAAGGAAGATTAATACAACTTTCTAATGAACCACTCAATGAAATGTTCCACATGAATTAGAAACATCAGAATTTTCTAGAATTATGCTTTCAAATTCAAGCATAGACTTTGGCATGAGGACAAGGAAATAATCTGAATGATTTCTGTAACACCATATGAATTGTACTTGAGAGACTTGTTATGCACATACAATATAACATCTAGAATTTTAAAACACTTTGGTTTTCTTAAAATGCAGGAACATGAATTGCGCACATTACAAATTTCCACAAAGGTTTCTAACTGCCATGAAATGATTGTGCACAAGGAGTAACATGAATTAGACACGAGAAATGAATCGCGCGTCTTGCCGATTCAAAGACCACCAAGTAAATGCCATGAAGTGGTAGCGCACAATGAACTTCGTGATTTTAACATAAGAAATGAATCGCGCGTTTTGCCGATTCGAATGTCACCACGGAAATGCTATGAAATGGTAACACACAATGAATATCATGAATTAAACACAAGAAATGAATCGCGCGTCTTGCCGATTCAAAGGCCACCATGTGAATGCCAAGAAATGGAAGCGCACACCGAATATCATGAACTAAGCACAAGAAATGAATCGCGCGTCTTGCCGTTTCGAAGGCCACCATCTGAATGCCAAGAAATGGTAGTGCACACTGAATATCATGAACTAAGCACAAGAAATGAATCGCACGTCTTGCTGATTCGAAGGCCACCATGTGAATGCCAAGAAATGGTAGCGCTCACTGAATATCATGAACTAAGCATAAGAAATTAATCGCGCGTCTTGCCGATTTGAAGGCCACCATGAGAATGCCAAGAAATGGTAGCGCACACTGAATATCATGAATTAAGCACAAGAAATGAATCACGTGTCTTGCCGATTTGAATACCACCATATGAATGCCAAGAAATGGTAGCGTACAATGAATAACATGAATTACGCACGAGAAATGAATCGCGTGTCTTGCCGATTCGAATGCTACCTTGTAAATGCCATAAAATGGTAGCGCACAATGAATATCAAGATTTGTACTTGAGAAAAGAATCGCATGTCTTGCCGATTCGAATGGCAGCATGTAAAATACCATTAAACATCAAGCGCACATTCACACGCACGAGAGCAAAATAGTTTTATCATGCTAATTAGGCCCAAGAACTCGAAATCCTTCGAGAACGGAATCGCGGGTCCAGCCCGACCTCCATCTTACCGCCCTGATCAAGAGTCACCGAGCAAAGTGAAAGGGAGAGGCCTGGAAGATCAAAGTAGGCCTCCGGAACAGGAGCTCAGGAAGTAGCTGCTGCTCTGCACCGGGACCTCTGAATAGTGAGTACGTGGAGCTGGGCTGGCTCCCTTATATAGAGTCTTGGCCCAGCCCACCAACCACACCCAGGCATGCTGCAGGGAAAGCTTCTAGAAGGCCCTGGAAAGGGACCACACCCTGACACACTGAAAGCCTGAAGCAGTACATTGCAAATGAACAGTATTTATATGCACCTTGAAAATAAGTCTTCAGGATTAAACTCTGCAATGCAAAAGGTTAAACAACAGCATATCAGCACAATGCATGAATTATGTTATATTGAGAGTGCTGGGTTTTTGCATTCTAGTCGCCCATAGAGCGTACACTGCTCTGATGTTGACAGCTTCCCTACGTGTAATGCATCTGGAGCTAGCTTCCCTTGTTCCCTAATTGTATTGTACTATACCCTTCACTACTAGCAAAATCCCGCTGCTGCAATCCTTTTTCTAATCTATCCTTTAATGCCCTTCTTCTATCTTCCGTGTGATCTAAAAAGCTTTTCTCTACAGGTGTAAGCATGCATGTCAAATTATTGCGGTGTGCATAAGATGTACTAGTCGTCAATGTTGACTCAAAGAATCCTTTAACTAACTTTATACTATAGTATCTAGCTACCCCACTCAAATCCTCTATTATAGGCACATAAGAAAATGCAAGGTCATAATTCGAATAGAAATATTGAATCTCTTCCTGGTTATAGAACCTTGTTAGTAACAGACTACAACTTATCCCATAAGTTAGTGGCAAACTATGATAGGTAACCCCCTCTTGTACCGAAACAGGAATTTGTGTGCACACAAAGCAATCCTTCGCATTCATTGTGTCAACATACTCACTCAGCAAGCGATTGAAAACGTTAGTGGAAAGTTCCCCTTTTGCATTAGTTCCCTCATGCAAATATCTCATATCCAGCTCAAACCTCTCCCAAGCTGTTAGTGCAGTAGTAGTCTCAGGAATTGTAGCATTGTTAGTCCCACTCTTATCCATCAGTGTCATACCCACAATCACAACCATAATGAATATCATACACACAACACCCAAACCAACACTCAAATATTTACAAGGCTTACTCCCTCTATTATCCTGCCTAGTGTTAGCCATGATCTGTAAAGAATCAGAAGGTGGAGAATTGTTAATTCAAACAACAACAGAGGATAATTAGAATACATTTCTTCTCTTCTCTCCTTTTTTTTTTTTCTCCTCTCACAGCAAAGTCAAAACAAGCAGAAATCTTCCCTCAGCAGTTATTTACAGTTTCCATTTTCACTCCCAGGATCCTTGTCAATTCAGGTTAGCAGCTTGTCAAAATCAGTTCTCAAAAGTCAATTCAGGTTTTTCAAATTTTCTCAAATATCAATTTTATTTCAATCTTTACACCAATTCAATCTTCTCAGCCAGACTCAGGTGCCAAAGTATTGACCTGGAATCTCTCGATCAAAGCACAACGCCAAGAACTCTTGTTGCCATTCAGCTGTTGCTGCGTACGCCCATTCAAGACCTGCATACCTTCTGTTTGCTACTCTTTTTCTTTTCAACTTGCGATCACCTTGCAACTCTCCTTCACTTAGATCTTCTCTCCTTGTCGTATCGACTTCTTCCTCTATTGCATCTTCGACAACCACTTCTCCCCTTTTCACTTGCAACTCTGGACACTTGTCTCCTTCCAATATCTCTCTGGTCTTTGATCTTTCCTGTGGCAACCGTTTGCCCTCACTTGGCTCTATGGTGTTTTTTCTAGATGGACCTGCAATCTGCTCAGGAGGAGTTTGGACACTCCGACTCTCTTCCACCTCAACTCCTTCGCCTTCTAGGTCTGTCAAATGCTCTATTTCGTCCTCATGACCGTCTGCTTCTGGGAGAACCTCCCTCTGATTAGGCTCTCCAGCTGCCCCAGTTGAGATAGGCTCACCGTCACCCCTCTGGATCTCTTCTCCTTCGTCTCTTACTGGAGTGACCAAGCCGTCCTCAACGGGCTCTCCTTCTGTCTCAGTTCCCCTTCGATCACTCTCCGGCCCTGAGACTTCCTTTTCTGTTGTTGGAACTTTCAACAACTCAACTTCCTCATCAGTTGGACGCATTCATCTGTTGGCAGATGACACACCTATGGCAAATCACTTCCACAGCTTGTCTGAACTTTGGGTTAAACCAGTCAATTTTGAACAACCTTATCATGGCATCCCTCCCAATGTGTGCTTGACCATGGTAAAACCTTGCAAATTGTGACAAAAGACTGTTCGGCAAAACCATTTTCCCTTTATCTGAAACCCACAAGTCATCTGGTCTTTGTACGCATTGCATTCTAACCCAAGAACGCTTCTCATTTTTGCTAGCATGGCCTTGCAACAATCTCAATCTAGTGTGTCAATCACCCTTAATGCGTAACCTGTGCATACCTCATTTTCTTTTTCAGGCAACAATTCCCATTGATCCTTAAACGATATACAATTCAATGCGCAAAACCTTGCGACTTGATCCGCATATCCATTTCCCATGGAAACAAAGGTGGTCATTACAACCCTGGCGGACGGTGTTAAAGCGGCGGTAAAACCGTCAACAGGCCGGTGGTAAAGAAATTGCAATTACGACCGTGGCGGAAACCGCCAACAAAGACAGCCACTTTAACACTCCGACCGCCACGGCGGTACAAACAAACAGCGCGGCAGTCACCGACAACAGACAGACGGGAGACAATGTACCGCCCACACTATTATGACAGGCCAATCCGCCACCTTTTCCGGGGCGGATTCACCGCAGATAAAAACACGGCAGAAACAGGCATTTCGAAGGGAAAACGCTCACCTCTACACACCCCACGAGGAACGAGGACACCATGGACCCGGAACACCAAATTCTCCCTGCGATAGTCTTCCTGCTCCTCTACCAGGAGCACGAACGCCGGCGGCGAAGACCACGGTGAGTACTGCACTTACGACACAGGGGAGGGGGGAGGCAAAAAATAGGGACACGCAACACCCCCACCCTCACCCACTACAACACACACAAATGCTTATCAATACATCACAGTAACACCCCCCAAACCCCCCGGAAGAATGCAAAGACAATAGAAAATTAGTGTAACCATTGTAATATATTAAAAACAAGTAGGCAGAAATATATAAATACACCATGTACAAAATATATACCAAGCATAGTAGTCCAGGTAGTGCACTAACATAGTCCGTGGAACACTGGGACCACACGGTATGGGCGAGGCCCACACAAGATCCCCGACCATGACGGAGAGAACACTGCAGGGGCATCAGAGAGCAAGAAAACAGGCAACTCAGGGGGAGGGAAAGGGGGGGCACCTCAGCCACTTGAGTGCACGACGCCAAATCCACGAGGGGGCCACATGCCCACTGTTCCATCCTGGGGAGTGCAAAGCCACTGTCTCTCAAGTCTCTACAGTGGGTGGTCTGCCCACTGTTCAATCCTGGGGAGTGCAAAGCCACAGTCTCTCAAGTCTCTACAGTGGGTGGTCTGCCCACTGTTCAATCCTGGGTAGTGCAAAGCCACAGTCTCTCAAGTCTCTGCAGTGGGTGGTCTGCCCACTGTTCAATTCTGGGGAGTGCAAAGCCACAGTCTCACAAGTGGATGTCAGTCTCCACTGGTTCTGGAGGGGGCATGGTGCCCAGAGTGCTTCATCCTGTTAAGGACAGATGTAGTGGATGACAGTCTCCACTGGTTCTGGAGGGGGCATGGTGCCCAGAGTGCATCATTCACCCCGTGACGGACTCAGTTGCGTCAGTGCCCCTGCCGCTCATGGGCTAGCGGTGCTTGAGATGGCGATGCCCTGTTCAGCGGTGCTTGAGATGGCGGTGCCCTGTTCAGCGGTGCTTGAGATGGCGGTGCCCTGTTCAGCGGTGCTTCAGATGGCGGTGTGCGGTGCCCTGTTCAGCGGTGCTTCAGATGGCGGTCTCCATTGCAGGGTCTCAGCTGCTGGCGGTCCTTCATGGCCCAGCGGGGCTGGCGCTGGCGTCCTTCATGGCCCAACGGGCCTTTTGCTGGCAGTCGTTCATGGCCCAGCGGGCCTTTTGCTGGCGGTCCTTCATGGCCCAGCTGGGCTTGTGCTGGCGGTGGCCTCCTGGGCAGCTGGGCTTGTGCTGGCAGTGGCCTCCTGGGCAGCTGGGCTGGTGCTGGCAGTGGCCTCCTGGGCAGCTGGGCTGGTGCTGGCGGTGGCCTTCTCGGCAGCTGGGCTGGTGCTGGCGGTGGCCTCCTGGGCAGCAGAGCTGGTGCTGGCGGTGGCCTCCTGGGCAGCTGGGATGATGGCGGTCTTCTCCGCCGTGCAGCTCTTCCCAGACTTGCCGGGTTTCCTGTGGCCCTTCCCCACCTTGGCAGGTGTCACAGCTGACTCCACACTCCCAACAGGACCCTTGGGAGCGGCTTTGGTGACTGGAGTCTTCACCCTCTCCCGCCGGGCACTGGCCAACTTCTGATGCTTCACAGGTGGGGGACTGTCTGTGCTGTGGCTCCGTGCTACACTGGCTGCCCTGGTGGCCGGTGCACTCCACATTCTGGTGACTACAGGCACCACTGGTCCGGGAGATGTTGTGGCTGAGGTGCTAGTTCGGGGCCTATGAGACAGACGGGGTGGGGGAGGTGTGGGAAAGAGGTCAAGGTTGGACAGGAAAAGTTTTTGGGACACACTAGGATGGGTAGCTAGAGGGGGTTTGGGAGTGGAGGAAGAGGTGGTGGTTGTAGGAGGTGTACGTTTGGTGACTTTGGGTGAAGGTGCATGCGCTGGAGGCTGTCATGAGGTGGATGGCTGTTGGGTGGGTGTGTGCCTGCGTTTGTGTATCTTGGGAGGGGGCGTCACAGACACACTGGGAGAGGACACAGGGGACGTGTGACTGCACGTGAGCGGGGTGTGGTGGTGGGTGTGCTGGAGAGGGACGTAGTGGCTGTAGAGGTACTGCATGCAGGTGTGAGTGTAGACGAGACTGGGAGGGAGGAGGGAGATGAGGAGGAGGGGGACACAGTGGAGGCAGTGGATGTTGGTGTGTCTGCATGTGTGTGATGCTTGCATGAGTGCCTGTGGGATGTGTGGTGCTTATGTTTGCCTGAGCTTCCCTTCGGTGTTGAGGTGTGTGCATGTTGGTCTGTAGGTGTACTTGGGATAGGCTGAGGTAGAGGGGATTGGGTCGGGGTTGAGGAAGTTGGAGGGGGGAGGCTAGAGACGGGGACAATGGCTGCCATCAGTGCTGAGGCCAGAGTCTGAAAAGCTTGGTGAAGGGCCGCCTGACCAGAATGAATGCCCTCCAGGAATGCATTGGTTTGTTGCAACTGCCTCTCTACACCCTGGATGGCATTCAAAATGGTAGACTGCCCAACAGTGAGGGACCTGAGGCGGTCAATGGCCTCCTCAATGAGGGCAGCAGGGGTGACTGGGGCAGGGCCTGAGGTGCCTGGGGCGAAGGTGATGCCCTCCCTCCTGGGTGAGTGGGCACAGGGCAAAGGCTGAGGGGCTGCTGGGAGGGCGGTGCTGGTAGGGGGGGTGGCGGCTGTACCTGTAGATATGGGGAGCACAGATGTTGCCACCACCACAAGGGAGCTCCCATCAGAGGACGAGTCCGTGTCGCTGGTGTCAGCTCCTGTCCCCGCCGTGGAGCTCCCCTCGCCCTCCGTCCCACTGGTGAATTCAGACTCCGTAGTGTCGCCCTCCAGGGCCATGTGGGATGCAGCTCCCTCGTGCTCCGTTGTCACTGCTCCTCCGCCTGATGATGCTAATGCACACAAGAACAGGGAGACCACAAAAAGGGGGGGGGACGACAGAAGAAAGACATGTTGAGTGCATGCATTACCGCTACTGTTGGCGGACACGACAGACACAGAAGCCCCCTGCACTACGCCGCGCTCTTGGGTTCAATTTCTGGGAAATGGCCTACAAGGCTATGGACAACATCTGCACACATAGATGACACAGGGGCATGACTAGCTGTACTTGGCACTCTACAGAGGTGGGCTGGGCTGCCACATGGCCTGACATACGGAGGGGCATTGCCTACGGAACTCGCCCTGGCCTAGGGAAACCCACAGCCCTCCTCCCCCACCCAGACACCTCCACTGCGCGCAAAGTCAGCAGAATGAGAGTGTACTCACCCCCTTGTGGCTGCTGTGATGCCCTCAAGCGCCCATCCAACTCCGGGTAGGCCACCGCCAGGATCCTGAACATCAGGGGGGACATGGTACGACGGGCACCCCTCCCATGTTGGGAGGCCATCCCCAGCTGAGCCTCCGCCATCTTCTTGCTCCAGCGGCGAATGTCCTCCCATCTTTTACGGCACTGGGTGCTCCGTCTGTGGTAGACCCCCAGCGTCCGGGCGTCCTTGGCGACGGCACGCCAAATATCTTTCTTCTGGTGGGCGCTGACCTACATGAAATGTACAGGGGAAAAAGAGAAGTTATTACCAACTGCACCGTCGAAGTGATTGGCCCCCATCCCTACCCTTGCCATTTGGCACATGCATTCACTGTCTTTCAAATCAAATCAAATCATTAATATTTATAAAGCGCGCTACTCACCCGTGCGGGTCTCAAGGCGCTAGGGGAAAAAGGGGGGGGGGGTTACTGCTGCTCGAAGAGCCAGGTTTTTAGGAGTCTCCGGAATGCGGAGTGGTCCTGGGTGGTCCTGAGGCTGGTGGGGAGGGAGTTCCAGGTCTTGGCTGCCAGGAAGGAGAAGGCCCTCCCACCCGCCGTGGAGCGGCAGATACGAGGTACGGCAGCGAGCGCGAGGCCCGAGGAACGGAGGAGACGGGTGGGGGCGTAGAAGCTGAGGCGACGGTTGAGGTAATCCGGTCCCTTGTTGTGGAGGGCTTTGTGTGCGTGGGTGAGAAGTCGGAAGGTGATCCTTTTGCTGACTGGGAGCCAATGCAGGTGTCTCAGGTGTGCAGAGATGTGGCTGTTGCGGGGTACGTCGAGGATGAGGCGTGCCGAGGCGTTTTGAATACGTTGCAGGCGTTTTTGGAGCTTGGCGGTGGTCCCAGCATAGAGGGTGTTGCCGTAGTCCAGGCGGCTCGTGACGAGGGCGTGGGTCACGGTTTTTCTAGTGTCGGCGGGGATCCAGCGGAAGATCTTGCGGAGCATGCGGAGGGTGAGGAAGCAGGCGGAGGACACGGTGTTGACTTGCTTGGTCATGGTGAGAAGAGGGTCCAAGATGAAGCCGAGGTTGCGGGCGTGGTTTGCGGGGGTCGGTGTGGTGCCGAGGGCCATGGGCCACCAGGAGTCGTCCCAAGTGGACGGGGTGTTGCCGAGGATGAGGACTTCCGTTTTGTCAGAGTTCAGCTTTAGGCGGCTGAGCCTCATCCAATCTGCAACGTCCTTCATGCCCTCTTGTAGGTTGGTCTTGGCGCTGGCGGGGTCCTTGGTGAGGGAGAGTATAAGTTGGGTGTCGTCGGCGTAGGAGGTGATGATGATGTCGTGCTTGCGTACGATGTCGGCGAGGGGGCTCATGTAGACATTGAAGAGTGTCGGGCTGAGTGATGAGCCTTGAGGTACGCCGCAGATGATCTCGGTGGGGTCTGAGCGAAACGGAGGGAGGTAGACTCTTTGGGATCGGTTTGAGAGGAAGGAGGCGATCCAGTCCAGGGCCTGGCCTTGGATCCCGGTGGAGCGGAGGCGTGTGATTAGGGTGCGGTGGCAGACGGTGTCGAAGGCAGCCGAGAGGTCGAGGAGGATGAGGGCGACTGTTTCACCGTTGTCCATCAGGGTTCTGATGTCGTCTGTGACTGAAATGAGGGCGGTTTCAGTGCTGTGGTTGGTTCGGAATCCGGTTTGTGAAGGGTCGAGCAGGTTGTTGTCTTCCAGGAAGGTGGTCAGCTGTTTGTTGACGGCCTTCTCTATTACCTTGGCGGGGAAGGGGAGGAGCGAGATGGGGCGGAAGTTTTTCAGGTCGCTCGGGTCAGCCGTAAGTTTCTTTAGTAGTACGTTGACTTCGGCGTGTTTCCAGAATTCGGGGAAGGTAGCAGAAGAAAAAGAGGAGTTGATGACGGCCTGGAGGTGTGCGGCGGTGATGTCGTCGGCTTTATTGAAGATGAAGTGAGGGCAGGGGTCCGATGGAGCGCCGGAGTGGATCGAGTTCATGGTGGTTTTGGTTTCTTTGGTGTTGATGTGGGTCCAGTCGTTGAGGGTGATGGTCGGAGATGTGGGTTCGGTGATGCTTGGTTGGGTCTGGTGTCCGAAGCTGTCGTGGAGGTCGCTAATCTTGCGATGGAAGAAGATGGCGAGGGAGTTGCACAGATCTTGTGAGGGCGTGACGGCGTTGGGGTTGGAGAACTCCTTGACGATGCTAAAAAGTTCTCTGCTGTTGTGGCTGTTTTTGTCCAGTCTGTCGGTAAAAAACTTCCTTTTGGCAGCGCGGATCAGGTGGTGGTGTTCGCGGGTAGCGTTCTTGAGGGCGGTCATGTTGTCAGCGGTGTGGTCCTTGCGCCAGGCCTTCTCGAGGGCGTGACAAGTTTTCTTCGATTCTTTGAGGGTGTCAAAGAACCAGAGAGGTTTTTTGGTGTTGGCCTGTCGATGCGTGCATTTGAGGGGAGCAAGGTTGTCTGCGCAGTTGGAGATCCAGTTTGTGAGGCTGAGGGCTGCGTCGTTGGGGTTGGTGGTGAGGGTGGGTTGGTTGGCGGCGAGTGCGGAGAAGAGTTGCTCTTCGGGGATTTTGTTCCACTGTCGACGAGGGATGGGTTGAGTGCGGAGGTGGCGGGTCTCGTGTCGGAATGTGAAATGTACACAGCTGTGGTCGGTCCAGTGTAGAGCGGAGGTGTGGCTGAAGAAGACGTGTTTGCTGGCGGAGAAGATGGGGTCAAGCATGTGTCCGGCGATGTGGGTGGCGGTGTTCACCAGTTGCTTGAGGCCGAGGTTGGCGAGGTTGTCGAGCAGGGTGGTGGTGTTGGGGTCGTTGTTTTGTTCCAGATGGAAGTTGAGGTCGCCTAGGAGGATGTAGTCCGGCGAGGCGAGGGCGTGCAGGGAGATGAAGTCGGCGATGGCGTCGCTGAAAGGGGCGCGCGGTCCGGGAGGACGGTAGACGAGGGATCCTCTGAGGGTGCTCCTGGGGTCGGTGCGAATCTGAAAATGCAGGTGTTCAGCGGCGAGAGGGGTGTCTTCGGTGGAGGTGGTGACGCTGATGGAGTCTTTGAAGACGATGGCGATACCTCCTCCTACTTGGTTGGTGCGGTCTTTTCTGGTGATCTTGTAGCCTTCGGGGATAGCGGTGGCGATGTCTGGAGCAGAGGAGGCGTTCATCCAGGTCTCCGTGATGAAGGCGACGTCCGGTGCTGTGGAGTCCAGGAGGTCCCAGAGTTCAACGGCGTGCTTGTGGACGGAACGAGCGTTGACCAGGATGTAGGTGTCTTTCATGCACACAGCACTCTTCCCCTTCCTTCTTACATCCAGCCCTCTCCACACAGGCATATCCCATAAAGCATGCTCCCAGTGTACTTACCTGTTTGTCTGGAGGACCGTAGAGTAGCGTGTACTGGGGGAGGACCCCATCCACGAGTTTTTCCAACTCCTCCGATGTGAAGGCAGGGGCCCTTTCCCCAGACACTCGAGCCATTGTCTCTTCCAGACGGAAGTCACAGCAGCACTTGCAGTGTAGGTCCTCTCCTGTCGAAAATCAGGTATCGAGTGATTGAAGTGATAGAAAATGGCGGTCACGTCCGCGGCGGTGCGTACCGTCACTGCCGGCGTACATCGCCATTGGCTCCTGGGGCCCATAGGGTCCAATGTCAACCAATGCAGCATTGTGCCGCGGTCTTCGACCGCCTACCGCGACGGTATACAACGCCAGCGCAGTTACCTCACATCCCATTGTCCCACTATACAGGTCAGGCAGTCGCCATTTCAGGGGCCCACATGGCTTCATTTCCAACTGCATCACTCATACCTAGGCCTAGACTCAACACACATAGAGGCGACCTTTTGTGTATGATAGGTGTTCTGTGTAAACTGTGGGTACGTACCTCTGAGTTGTTTGATTCTGTGCTCGCTGTTGCCCTTCATAGGCACCGTCTGCTGGGACATGTGAGGAGATGGCAGCATCCTCCGGTGTACTGACCATTGGTGGACCTGTCGACAATGGAGGTGCGACATTTGATTATCACCGACAGGCTTGACTGTGCCACAATCCAGGAACTGTGTATCCAGTTGGAGCCAGACCTGATGTCAGCAATCCGCCATCCCACAGGAATCCCCCCTCAAGTGCAGGTGCTGTCAGTGCTCCATTTCCTTGCAAGTGGTTCCTTTCAGACAACAGTGGCCATGGCATCAGGGATGTCCCAGCCTATGTTTTCCAACGTATTGTCCAGAGTGTTGTCTGCCCTTCTGAAACACATGCGGAGCTACATCGTTTTCCCTCAGGTGGAGGATTTGCCTACAGTGAAAGGGGATTTCTATGCCCTGGGACACATCCCCCACATCATAGGTGCCATTGATGGGACATATGTGGCTTTGGTACCCCCCCACAGGAGTGAACAGGTGTACAGAAACCGGAAGAGTTATCATTCTATGAATGTACAGATGTATGTTTGGCAGACCAGTACATCTCCCATGTGAATGCCAAGTTCCCTGGCTCAGTGCATGACGCCTACATCCTGCGGAATAGCAGCATCCCTTATGTGATGGGTCACCTCCAGAGGCACCGTGTGTGGCTATTAGGTGAGCACCTGGAAGCAAGTCAGTGGGAATGGGTGTCTGGGTCTGGGGATATCCCTCCAGGTTAGTGCGTGTCTAACAGTTTGTCCCTCACCATTTGCAGGTGACTCTGGTTACCCCAACCTTTCATGGCTACTGACCCCAGTGAGGAATCCCAGGACAAGCGCAGAGGAACGCTACAATGAGGCCCATAGGCGAACTAGGAGGGTGATCGAGCGGACCTTCTGCCTCCTGAAGGCCAGGTTTAGGTGCCTCCATATGACAGGTGGATCCCTATTCTACTCACCAAAGAAGGTGTGCCAGATCATCGTGGCCTGCTGTATGCTTCATAACTTGGCTTTGCAACGACACGTGCCTTTTCTGCAGGAGGATGGTCCAGATGGCAGTGTTGTTGCAGCTGTGGAGCCTGTGGACAGTGAAGACGAGGAAGCAGGGGAAGAAGACATGCACAACAGGGACTCAGTGATCCAGCAATATTTCCAGTGAGACACAGGTAAGAATACAGAGCTGCCTACTACATGTACTTTAACACTACTACCTCTCTACTGTGTGTCGTTTTCACCCAGTGTATGGTCACTGAGTTGTCACTTTCCCTTACGATTTCACAGATGTGGGTCCCACTGTGTGACATCTGCTTAGATTCCTCATGGACTAGAGCTGTGTGACATAGGTATGTTGACATTAAACTTGAAAGAGCATTTTGTCACTGTAATTGCTAATACACTATTTCGAAATCACAGACAGACTCCAGATTGTTTTGTGCTTTAAGTGTGTTTATTTAAGTGCTCAATATTGGAGGGGGTAGTAAAATGGTGAGGGGTGATGGCGGAGGAATGTCCATGGCAGAGTCCAGTCTATTAGTCTCACAGGTGCATTGCCCAAATGGGCATAGGAAGTGGAGCTGGCGCAGTTTCAGTATGGACAGGGTGACAAAGTGGGACAGTAGGATGACAATCAGGGTGGTCTCATTTCGTGGTGGGGGCTTGGCATCGTGCTCTGTCTTTGTCCTGGATCTCAGGGACCGTTTGCGGGGTGGTTCTCCCTCTGCAGGGGGTGGGGTGCTGGTGTGGTGGTCCTGTGGCGGGCCGTCCTGTCCACTAGCGCCGGCGGAGGTGGTGGGCAGTTCATCGTCCATGCTAGTGTCAGGGGCCCCTTGTAGTGCCACAGTGTCCCTCCTGGTGTTCACAAGTTCCTTCAGTACCCCTACGATGGTGCCCAGGGTGGAGCTGATGGTTCTGAGTTCCTCCCTGAAGCCCATTTACTGTTACTCCTGCAGGCGCTGGGTCTCCTGAAACTTGGCCAGTACCGTTGCCATCGTCTCCTGGGAGTGGTGGTAGGCTCCCATGATGGAGGAGAGGGCCTCGTGGAGAGTAGGTTCCCTTGGCCTGTCCGCCCCCTGTCGCACAGCAGCCCTCCCAGTTCCCCTGTGTTCGTGGGCCTCCGTCCCCTGGACCATGTGCCCACTACCACTGCTCCCAGATCCCTGTTGTTGTTGGGGTGGTGGGTTATCCTGGGTTCCCTGTAGTGCTGGACACACAGCTGATTGACGTGTCCTGGGGACGGAGGTATGGGCCCGCTGGGTGGGTGCTGTGCCGGTGTTTCCAGAGGGTGGAAGGTATGTAGTGGCCTGTGACTGGGTGATGGGAACCGACTGTCCCGAGGTCCCCGATGGGCCGGGCTGGTCATCTAGATCCAGTTGGACAGAGGTGCTGTCATCACTGTGGGCCTCTTCTGTTGGTGTTGTGGACATGTGTGGACCCTCCTGTCCGGTGACCTTGGGTAGGGGTCCTGCAGGGGTATAAAAGGATGGTTATTACATCTGTGTGTGTCATGGTGTGCAATGGGTGGGTGACCATGTACCCCAGTATTGCATTCCTGTGTGAGACCTTGTGTGAGGATGGTTTAGGGGGTTGTATGGGTATGTGCAGTGGGCATGCTTTAGTGATGGGTGTCCATGCTTTGTTGTTGCATGCAGGGCTTGGTGTTGGGATGGGTGGTTTGTGATATTGGGACATATGTGAGGAGTTGGGGTGCTGGGGGTGAGTGTGGGGGTAGGTGATAGCATGCAGGTAGGGTGAGGGTTGTAATAGTTAAGATTTGACTTACCAGAGTCCATTCCTCCACCTACTCCTGCGAGGCCCTCAGGATGCAGAATCTCCAAGACCTGCTCCTCCCATGTTGTTAGTTGTGGGGGAGGAGGTGGGGTCCGCCGCCAGTCCGCTGAACCGCCAGGTGGTGTCTTGAGACCACGGAACGCACCTTCCCCCGTAGGTCGTTCCACCGCTTCCTGATGTCCTCCCGATTTCTTGGGTGCTGTCCCACTGCGTTGACCCTGTCCACTATTCTTCGCCATAGCTCCATCTTCCTTGCAATGGAGGTGTGCTGCACCTGTGATCCGAATAGCTGTGGCTCTACCCGGACGATTTCCTCCACCATGACCCTGAGCTCCTCCTCCGAGAACCTGGGGTGTCTTTGCCGTGCCGTGGGGTGGTGTAGGTGATGTGTGGGGTGGAGTGTGTGGTGATATGTGTGCTGATATGTAGTGGTGTGTTGTGTGAGGTGCGTGGAAGTTCTGTGGGTGATGGTGTTGTGTGCCTGTAGATGCTGTTGTTCTTGCTGGTGCTCTCTCTCTGGCCTTCTCCCGGTAATTGTGGTCGTAGGGGTTTATGGGTGATGTGGGTGTGTGTTTTATATTGTAGTGGGTGTGTAAGAGTGGTGTGTGTATGTGTATCAGGTGTGTGTATTTTGAATTGTCCAATGTGGTAGTGTTTTGTAAGAGTGTGTGTATTTTGAGCACGGCGGTGTGTACCGCCAATGGAATACCGCGGTTGAAAGACCGCAGCGTGGATTCGTGTGTCGTGATAGTGTGGGCGTATTTCTGTTGGCGTGATGGTGGAGGTTTTGTTTTCGCCAGTTTATCACTGACCTTTGGTGTGGCGGACTTGTGTGGGTGTCTGAATTTTGGCAGGTTCCGAAATGTGAGTCATAATAGCTGTGGCGGAATTCCGCGACCGCGTTGGTGTGTTGGAGGTCTTCTGCACGGCGGTAAGCGGCTTTTACCGCCAATGTTGTAATGACCGCCAAAGTCTTGTGACTTCAGGTGTGCACTACATTTCACCACGGCAATTTCATGAGGTAACTGAATCGCGTGCAACAACTCCTTAATTCTCTCACCATTTTTCACTGGCGAACCAGAAGAAGTCAAATAACCACTCTGTGACCATAATTGGCCAAAATCATGGACAATTCCAAATCCGTATCGACTATCCGTATAGATAGTCACTCTCATCTGGGCAGAGACATGACAAGCTCTAGTAAGAGCTACCAGTCAAGCCACTTGAGCTGAATACACTCCTTGAAGCCAGGACGCTTCCAGGATACCAGAAATCGTGCATACAGCATATCCAGTTCTCAGCACTCCTACTGAGTCTCTCAAACATGAGCCATCGACGAAGATAATTTGGTCATTTTCTTCCAATTGGGTATCTTTAATATCAGGCCTTGGTTTGGTGCACATTTCTGTTACCTCAAGACAATCATGTTCTACATCTTCCACATTTTCAACCTCTGTATTTTCATTTGGAAGCAAAGTTGCCGGGTTCAACACTGTACATCTTTTCAACGTTACATTTGGTGACCCCAATATAATCATTTCAAATTTGGTCAATCTTGCATTTGTCATGTGCTACGTTTTAGTACCGGTCAACAGGATTTCAACTGAGTGAGGGACCATGACTGTTATAGGATGTCCCATCACTATACCTTCACACTGTGTGAGGCTTTGTCCAACTGCTGCCACTGCACGCAGACAACCTGGTAAGGCTGCTGCAACTGGGTCCAGAGTAGCTGAAAAATATGCTACTGGTTAGTTTACACCTCCATGGACCTGTGTCAAGACAGACAAAGAACATGCATCACGTTAATGACAAAACAGAACAAAAGGCTTCGTGTAATCAGGCATACCTAAAGCTGGAACCCTGCACATGCTCTCTCTCAACTCAGTAAACGCTTTCATTTCCTTCTCTCCCAACACTATGACATCCGGCCCCTCTTTGACCGTCATTCTCACCAATGGCGTGGAGATGACATAGAAATTAGGGATCCACTGACGACAGTAACCCACCATTTCTAAAAACATCCTTACATCTCTCCGTGTTGTTGGGGTATTCATCTGTAATAATGCAGTTACTCTTTCCCTGGATAACTTCCTCGACCCTTTTTCAATTTGATGACCCAAGTACTTCACCTCTTTCTGACAATATTGCAATTTCTTTGGGGACACCTTGTGTCCATTCTTTCCCAGGTGATTCAGCAAGGCAATCGAATCATACTTGCACTCATCCCTTGTTTTGGATACGATCAACAGATCATCAATGTACTGCACTAGAGTCGATTGGAAAGGCAGCTCCAATGACTCCAAATCCCTCTTCAATATCTGATTGAATATGGAAGGTGATTCTGAAAACCCTTGAGGAATTCAACACCAACTGTAAACCTTGTCCAGGAATTTAAAACTGAAGAGAAATTGGTTGTCCTCATGAAGAGGCACAGAAAAGAACGCTTGGGACAGATCAATTATTGATAACCATTCTGCATCGCATGGAATCTGAAACATAATCACAGCTGGATTTGGCACCACTGGGCAGCATTTCACCACTATGTCATTGATCTTTCTCAAATCTTGTACAATCCGAACCTTCCCACAAAGCTTCCTCAGTCCCATTATCGGTGAATTACATGGACTGCTCATCACTTCTTTCAAGACTCCCTGTTTTACAAAGTCTACAATTAATTGTGCAACCTTTATAAGGACATCTTGTGCCATATGGTACTGCGGTATCTGGGGGAACGCAGAATTTGGCTTCACACTGACTTTAACTGGCTCTACTCCTTTTATCAGTCCTACTTATTTTCCTGTCAAATCCCACACCTTCTCTTGGACTGTTCCCTGCAAGTCTGCCGGGAGTTTAGCCACTGTGAACATCGGGAAGAAATTTATCAGAGGATACTCTTCGTCTGTGGTCTCAGTTTCAGGCTCTGAAACCTGTTCCTCCCCTTCATCATCGCTGTTTGTCTGAACATCAATTCCCTCATTGGAACAAGTGATTGAACACCTCGTTTTGCACAGTAAGTCTCTTCCTAGTAAGGACACAGGACTTGAATCACAAACAACAAATCTGTGCAATCCTTGGAAAGTGCCAATCTCAACCTGTGCCGGATCCGTGATCGGGTTAGTCAGGAGTTGGTTTGCTACTCCCACTACCTTAACTGTCTGTCCCGAAAGGGGCAGTTTTGGAACTTCTGCGCTTCTGACTGTAGAGCGTGTAGCTCCTGTGTCAACCAAGAATGAAACCTTGTGACCCATTACCTTTCCCTGAACATAAGGCCCTTTCTGATCTACCTCTAGGGATGCTGCAAGCCTACACTCTTCACTATCTGAACTCTCATCCGACCATTCATCGTTTATTCCATTCTCACCACGCAATGGGTACCGTTGCACTGTGTTATTTTGACTCATTCTTTGACCTGTGACCTGTTGAGGAAGCATCACCTGTTGCTGTTGCATTGGTGCTAAAGGCACTTGCATTTGCTGTCTAGGTACCATAGGAACCTGCTGTTGCATTTGCTGTAACTGCATTGGCTGTATACGCAGAATCTGCACCTGCTGCATGGACTGAAAACCCTGCATTTGACTCGTGTTATTCTGAAAATTTGGATTTGGACCTCTCAATCTCGGTCCTCTCACATTTTGGAATGAAATTACATCATTGCTTTGTTGCACCATCATCGGGCACTCCCGCTTCCAATGTCCAACGACCCCACAAGCATAACAAGGTAACATCTTCTTCATCCCCTGCACATCGTTTTGAACTACTACAGTGTTCAAATCTGGACTTCTGTTAACAAAACCTCCTCGACCTCTACCTCTCACTTGTGCCTGAAACATCAAATTTCCTTGCAGCTGTTGCACCATCTGCTGTAGGCAACCTCCCTGCATCCCTCACTGTGCTGCCTTAATGTGCATCACCATCGCTTTCTCCTTCAACTTCCTCTGCTTTAGCTCAATCTCGTCACTACAGTACTTCGCATACTGCAACACCTCGTCAATCGGTTTGGCTTGCCAGCAAATCAAGTGACTCTTCATCATCTGACCAATTTCGGGTCTCAACCCTTCCACAAACCTAAACACAAGGTGATTCATGTCCTTCGCCTCAACAACCTCTGTACCACTGTAGTGCTTGAACGCCTTCAACAACCTCTCATAGTAGGCATGTATCGACTCCTTGGCTTCCTGAGCCGTTCGATCAATCCTCTGCCAATCAATATTCTACGGCGAAACTCTCGTTTTCAAAAACTCAATCACCTTATAATAATACTTCATCACCTCAGGAGACGGTGCTCCTGTAATTCTGTCCCTTGCCGGTTCCTCGGTCGGCCAATCCACACTTCTCTTGCACTCAAGCCATAAATCAGCTGGAACTATGATCTCAAAGAGAGTATTCAGGACTTCCCAAAGACATTTCGCAAGTTTCACAAACCTGTCCGTCTGCTGATACGACTCTATTGGCTTCTCCCTTAGCCTGGGGAAATCATTTGTAAATGATAGAATATCAGCTCTAGTGCACGATACATGGACGAGAACCCCTCCGGCAGTCTCTCTCATTGGTAACATCTTTACCGTACCAGTATCCGGTAATGTTCTTGCTGGCTGCTCTAGGCAATCACTCTTCCTTTTGTCTCTTTTCTTCGCCCATCTGCCTTCCCATTTTTCTAAGGCTCCCCAAACTTGTGTACTCTGCAGTATCTCCTTGAGGTGTGCCTTCATCCCAGTAGACCTCATGTGTTCAAAATCCTTAGGCTCAAAATCTAACCTATAACTCCTCTTCAGATGTTTGGTATTTTCTAAATCTACACCATGCTTATCTGCCAAATTTGCAAACCTCTGGTGCACCCTGCTCACTTCTCTAGTTATCTTTGGACACAAGCATCTCAATTCTGCTTCAGTGTATGACTCTAACCTGTTCACACCCAAGCTTCCTTCAACAAGTTCATTTGCCTCCATGCCCAACCTCGCAAAATTCAGGAGTTCTTCTCCTTCTGTTCTCCCTGCGGCTACAGGAGCAGTCTGTGGAGTATTAAGCTTGTCTAGCCAGTCAGTCAGCTGTTGTGCTGTTAAGCCCTGTAATGAGATATTCCCAGCCTGTCCTAAAGGTGTCTGTGGTATGTTCACACTCGTGACCTGCGGAGCTAATAGTCTCGAACCTGTCTGCCTCATGGCCTCTGGAAGAGCCCCTATCGGACTGAAGTCTAACAGGGATCTAGATCCTTTAAATGTCTATTCCACTGAAGCCGCTCCTTTGGAGCTTCCTACGAACCCTCCTCTTGTCATCTCTTGAGTCATTATCCTTTGATTGCATACACTAGGCTTCGCCTGCGCATACAGCGGTACTGGTGGACCAACTGTAATAGGCAAAGATGTGGTGGCTGTCGTCTGTCTGTTTCCCAAAACCTGTGGAGGACTAACTCCCACATTCTGGTTCACCACTGGTGCCATGGTTGATTGCGGCCCGTGACCGAAGTGTAATTAGGAATCATTTGCTGCTGCACCTGGGGCAGTAAAGGTGGAGTTGGCTAGGTCTGTATCAACTTTGGTCTCCCATATACTTGCTATGTCGGCATCATCAAATTTGTGGTAGTCTCTAAAACTGGGACATCGGGATAAAGTCTCTGAACCTGTGGTGGTCGCAGCTGAGATTGCATACTGTGGGCAGTGGACACGCTAAAACTACTCTGCACCGGGATTGGTGTCGAGACAGGACTGACCTGTATCGTATTCGTTGTCACCTTCTCTTGGGTCGAACCTGCAGGACATGTACTAGTACTCGATCTATTGTCATTTATCGTGTATGGCGGTGGTCGATCATTCAGTAACTGATTAAGGAACTCATCATCATCTGAGTCATCCCCCTCTGACCAGGGCTTCCTAGCCTCTTTGTCTTTGGAAGGACTTTTGTCAGTTTTACAAGTGGCTTTTCCCCCTTTGTCTTCACCTTCTTGAGCTATTGCTGGAAACATCCTGACTCCATTTATTGTTTCTCCTCTCCACACTCTCTGTGCAGTATCCCACCTAGCCTCCGCTAGTGTCTTTGCTGGTTTCCTCATTCTCCTCTTAAACTTCTGTTGCTGTTGTCGTATTGCCATCAGTTCCCAAATTGCTAACGCCTCAAACTGTGCTGGCCTCGGAGGTGGCTTTAGCTCATTTAGCACCCTCCCCAAATTTTCCAAAATCCTCAAGTTGAACGTTCCGTGTTCCGGAAACGCTAAGCACTCTTCTTTCTCTGTAGCTTTGCATCACTTGACCTTTAAGGAAAACGAGCTGCATTACAAAAAAAAAAAAACTGCTTTATTTAAAAGCAGTCACAGTGGTCTGCTGTCTTCAGCAGGCCACCATCCCTGTGAGTGCCGTAAGTCTCGAGGGGGGTGCAAATTGCGACCCACCTCATGAATATACATGAGGTGGGCCTTTGCGACCCCCTTGCGAGTCGCAGATGGTGTCAGGGACACCATCCTACATTCCGATTTGCGACTCGCAAATTGCGAGTCGCTCTGACTCGCAATTTGCAAGTCGCAATTCTGAACCTACCTACATCTGGCCCAAAGTTATTACAATGATGACCCCTGAAGAAGTCCGTGGGGACTATACGGGTTGGCTACTATGAATTGAAGAGAAAGGTGTTTTATTGAATATATATGAATTAAAATAATTTGTTTAATTAAGAAAGACTTGGGAGTCCATGCCGTCCATATTTGAAATTGATCTTTATTGGACTTTTAATTATGTCATGAAATTTATGTGAGTGCTGGGTCTCATGTGGATATCTTGAAGTGAAACAACAGCTCCTCACTGCTGGGAATATTCTCCCAAACACAGTCTGAATATTCTCTCGTCAGGCAGACCCCGACATGCTCCATCAGTGCCTTGACCAATCACAGACATATCACATGGATATCCAGACAAGTTATACTGCATTGCTTATCTATCCTCTGTGGGCTCAAGGGGTGTCCTGACATCAAGTTACTCTTACCTTCCAAAATAAAACCCTCACCCATGTCGCGGCACAGTCTGAATGGTTCTCGTTCACACGACATGTGAGGGAGATCCGTACAATTGGTTCTTCCTTTGTGAAACCTCTATCGGCATCATTCTAGCACCAGCAAACGGGGACCGTTTAATAACACTCCGGGGATAAATAGCGTCATGTTTTAGATGAAATTAAATGGCGGTTTGTCCGCCAAGGAGCAAAAAAGACAATAATCATGGGGCAAGAAGTGCATCTACACATCCGACTATAACCTGTGCAAAACCTCCTTTAATACCACCCCCCGACCCACACATGGTGCTAACTGTAGAAAAAGAGGGCCTCCCATGCTACCAAGCTGAAACACCGTGGCAGGAGCAGTGATGTAAATGGAGAGGGCACACTGGGTACTGTTTTTTGCAACAGACATCGCCTTAGGCTAAGTGTAATTTACAACAATGTCCACATCACTGGTTCACCGGAATCTCACAGCAAGTTCAGAACTCACCTGGAAGTCCTTTGATATGTTCAGTGCAGTTGTTTGATTCCGCTTATACCTGACCAGTGCCTGTCTAATGGAGAGCCAAATATTTCATCATTACCAGCAAGAGACAGAAGGTTGAAAAACGTGTCTAAACTCTTCAAAAAGCAAAGTAAAGAACACATTTACATAAAAAAGGAAGTTGAAAACCCCCGGAATTTCTCAGGGAATCTCCATATAAAACAATAGACTCTTTCTCCTCCAGCAAAGCACCTGCACCTGTTCTCTCTCGTGCCACTCCTACAGCCAGATACAGGAACACCTGTATCTCGCACAATCAAGGTGGGGCTAGCAATCAAGGCATGTCACCAATATGCCAGGAGTAACCGAAGTGACTTCGCATACCCTTTGACCTTAATGACATCTCAAGAAGTGCCATATAACCCTTGACCCTGTTTCTTTCCAGGAAGGCATGTCACATGATGCTAACATTATACTCGCACTCTCTTAAAACCCATTACACCCACTCTTATTCATTCTCACTCACTCACTTGCATTCACTATTCATTTCACTCAAATACACTCATACTTACTGATACTTGGGCACAGGTTTCTTAACACTTTGCACTGTGATGACACAAACCAGTGCAAAGTTTTAGGGTGGAATTTACTAACCACTACAATTCTAGATTTGCCCTGGAGAGTATCCCAAAGTAAGTCAGAATTGCACTATACACTGCCTTCCTTTATTTTGAGTCAGGTCGGCGTTCCATGGTTGGTGATTGGGCGTTTCCAAGCAACCAATCGATGGTTTTGATGTACCAATCCCTATCTACAAACTGATCGAGAGGATTTTGCACCAAAGGTTTACGACTCCTCAAGGCAACAAGGAGAAATGTTTTCATTTCTCCTTGTTTTTCCAACTTTTCATGTGTGCTGCATTGTACAGCACACTACAAAGTGGGAAAAGTCTTAACACATAGTTTTTATAATGGAAGGGAACCTTTCCAGTAGAAAACCAATACTTCAGAGAAAGCAAACATCCTTGTACTTTGGCGAGGCCTTCAAGCGCTGACCCAGGAGCAGGGGCTCTCGCTACAGGTGGCGCATTACACCCTGTCTATGCCCCTTCATTTTAGAAGTTCAGAGATCAGGGAGTACCCTGCCTGGTACACACGTGCATAAAGCAATCACTGGCCATGTTGTAGTGGCTCAATTTAAAGAATACCCAGCATTAAGTACCCCCTGCAATATATTATAGGAATATTGCAAGTCACTTTGGTCACTGAGGAATTCCATGACTAAATAGAGGAAGGAGGGTGAAGGCCGGTAATGTCATGGAGCTCTGACGTGCCATGAAATATCCTTTTTAACATACAGTAAAGGGTGTTGCATTCATAATACATAGTCACACCTTTACCATTCCCACAAACCACTTAAATCCCTAATGTCTTGCTCTTCTTATTCATTGCAGACAAAATAAAAGCAGACTCTGTATTGAGAAACTAAGCACACTAAAATGCAGTTAATAATTGCTGTAAAAAGATATTAGAAACATAACATGGGTCAAGTTAAAAACGTGCGGTGGTTCAGATTGCATAGAAAACATGCAGAATTTCTATCTTTTGTTCAATGTCCTACAGCGTGGAAAAAATAAACATGTTGCCTTAAATATCTCTTTCTGATGATCACTTTTTCTTTTCAGAGAAATATATCAGAGGAAGGAAAAGCCAGTTCTAGTTTCCTTGTTTAAACTGAGGCTGTAACTATGCTGCACAACCTGTCTTTCACCCTCACATTGTAGTGTCAGAACTCAACTATGATAACGTATTACAGTTGAGTAGCTACGTCATTTCTCCATGACACGTGAATAGAGATGTCACAAGCTGTCTATAATAAGGAAATTACAGACGGGGATTGAAGGCTGCCATTAATTGTAAAATAGTATACTACTGCACTGCTGCCATGAAAAGGCTCATAGAGTTGTCCTTCACAATTTGCTTACATTCATCCACCCATGATGATGGGTGAACACCGTATTTCATTACTCCACAGCCTATCGCCAGGATTATTGGGGGTTATTTATTTCAGTTAGAGTTTAGCCTTATAGTGTTAGACTGCAGTAAAACCAGATACCTTTTGCTCCCCATTCCAGAGTGTTTTTATGGCTCAGTTTACTTTGCTACCTAATGTTATCTTCAGACTTACCATACCCTTTATTTGCCCATGAATATTTTGGTCCCTCAGTTCCTATACAACTGTGGCCCTGGTGTCTGGGTACACTTTGATACTCTAAGGACTAGAAGAGCTACCCTGGAAGGGACAAATGTGCAATTTCTACCATTGTTGTAAATTGTGTTGTATCTCGATTATTCACATCTAATGATGATTCCTTCACTGTTCAGCAGCGTTGGTTTGTTTCACCGCCACATAACATCTGATTCAATGCCGTATTCCACTAGAGTGCCAAAGTGATTGAGAAGGCCATTAACAAGCAACTCCCAACCTCTTTAAACTTTTCCATCTTCTACACACAATCATGATTCAGAAAGAATTACAGTACCAAAACAGCACTCATTGCGGCCACCAACAACATTCGAAACATCCTGACAAGAAACAGCGACCCTCATCCTGCTCAACCTCTCCGCAGCCTTCAACACTGTCTCCCACACCACCCTCATCAGAAGATTCCACAAGATTGGCATACAAGAATCCACTCTCGAATGGATCTGTTCCTTCCTCACAGGAAGGACCCAAAGGGTCAGGCTGCCACCTTTCACATCACAGACCAAGAAACTGGTATGCGGTGTCCCACAGGGATCGTCCCTCAGCCACTCTCCTTTCAAGATATACATGACACCGCTTACCAATATCATCTAAACACAAGACATCACGTCCTCTCCTACGCCAATACCACCCAACTCATCCTCTCCCTGACGGACAAGACAAACACCACCAGAACAAACTTCACCAAGTGCATGAAGATAGTAGTAGACTGGATGAGAACCAACTACTTGAAACTCAACTCTGACAAGATGAAAGTAGTAGTCTTCAGCAACAAGTCCTTGCCAGGGGATTCCACCTGGTGGCCGTCAGAGCTAGGACCAACACCCACACTTGTGAAAGCTGAATTAATTTCTAATACATTTGCCTTGATTAATGGCTAAGAATTTACATGAATTTTGCTAGCAACATATTAATCTGGTATCTTGGAATATGTGCCCACTGAAGTGGCCACCATTACACGTATGACAATAAAGAATTTGCATTAATAGTTTAAATAAGGTGCACATGTAGAATAAAATGTATTAGTGGATCATATTAACATTTTTATAATATGTATTTGTTTAAATTCAGTAGGCATAGAGTAATTATGAAATTATGGGCCTTGTCAACAGAGCCTCATGTTAAGTTTCATGGCAGAAATAAATATTCGTAAATGTTTTGTAAAGGCAGGAGAATTAACCTTTGTTCATTGTTCACGCAGAGCTGACCAAATAGATTTATAACCTTGCAATGTTAAACAAGTTGATGTCTTAAACTTTCTTGTGAGACACTGTCTGCTGAAATGTACTGCATTATATATAGATACATTTGTAGCCTTGGTGCATGAGAACCAAATGTTCCCAGGACTCCACAATGGCTGCACTGACTAGAACCATGATTGCAACTAAAAAGCTACCTAACGAAGCTGGTGACGAGAATGGGAGAAGAGGAGCCTATCATCGACGTGTGGAAGACTGTCTAATTATATCATAGATTTGAGAATTATAGTTTATTGGTTCTGCTGTAAACACACGATTTTCTGACCAATGACGGCGTGAGAAAATACTTTATGGAGTTTTTAACTTAGCCTGACTGCACTTAGGAGTGCAAGCTCATTCCCTGTCCTCTACCAGTCCTGTTCGAGGAGCAACGCAGTTCCAGATGTCTTCCCCATTCTTTCACTTAGCCTCATCGCTTAATTACTGATATTGATTACAAATGCTGTTGATGCTGTGTTTTCCAGATTTGATGCCCTTACTAAGTTGGTTCAGTTAACTTAGAGCCCACTGGGGCAACCCCCGTCACCTTCCCCTTGATGACGCTGACCAGACGAATGTCAAACTGACAAAGAAGTCTATGCTTGCTGATCCATACAGGAGAGGTGTAACACTGCAAATGTCTTTGTTGCAGGTTTTGTCTTCCTTTAATTACCAACCGCTATTCTTTTAGAGCCATAGTCAGATATTTTCTAAATTAACTTTGGTCTAAGTTACTTTTTCATGAAGTCCCAACATGCCATTCGAATTAGAGGGTTAGCTAGAATGTCACTGTCACAATAATAGTTATTAGCAGAGGATTGCCTTTATACGTCTGTTGACAAATGTATGCCATCTCTCTTACTCAGTTATTGCTACTATTGATTTGTACTGTAACCCTTGAATGTTGAATGATAAATTCTTTGGTTAAATTGAGATTTGTCCGCCACTTTGGTCAGCCTGTGTTGTTTGTATATGCTTATCATTAGGTCTTGAGACTGATTTATGTGATATTAGCATTGTTAGTCAAGGGAAACAAACTTTCTAATTTTACTAAAGGTGTGGTTATTCATGGCCACATGGGTCATGGTGCGTTAGAAAATTACTGACTCCTAAATGTTGATGTTGACTTATTGAACTTATTGTCAAATTGCTGGTTAAGGTTATGAGAAGTATTTGCACCCATGAGAGAATCACTCTAAGCGTAGTCAAAATCTCCATTGAACCTCTAACGTGTCCCCTTATCAAATAAACATAGAAAACCAAATAAGGCCAGACGTTCTCACACACCCACAGACCACGCAAGGAATCTAGGGATCAACCTAGATGATAAGCTCAACATGGTAGTTAAAGTCATCACCATGTACACCTCCTGCTTCTGCATCCTACGCATACTGCAAAAGATCTTCAAATGGTTGCCTCAAAGCACCACCAGACTGGACTACGCCGACAATCTCTATGCCAGAAACTCTAAATAACTCCTACAAAGACTCCAGGCCATCCAGAACGCAGCCGCAAGACTCAAACACGACCTTCCATGCCGCACCCACATCACACTGCGCCTCTGGAAGATTCACTGGCTCCCCATTCACAAATGCAGCCAATTTAAACTTCTCACGCACATATACAAAACCGCACACAACACAGGACCAGAATACCTAAATAGCTGCATACACTTTCACCAACCCACCAGACACCCACGCTGTGCCTCACTCTCACTCACGCCCCTCATCCGCAAAAGAAAAACTGAAGGTCGCTCATTCACCTACATCGCACCCAAGAAAACGAACGAGCTCCCTCAACACATCAGAGCCTCCTCTTCACTTATTGGGTTCTGCAATTGGCTGAAGACCTGGTTGTTAATATAAGCACCTTCCGACCACACACCTTGGCCAAGCGCCTAAATAAACTTTCAGGCAATTAGTGCGCTATAAAAATCAACATAACATAACAAATATGGGCCAAACCACAGAATGGAGGCTCAATTTTTAGGTCTTGTCAGAGACAGCACATGCGTTGTAGTTTACAATACATTTTTGTAAGCTTACAGTGGGCTTAGAGCCCACCAGTTGCTTACCACTGGTTGACTTCATCATCACTCTCATTTCCTTGTTCTCTTTGGTTAGCGCATGCCGGCTTCACTTCCTCTTCATATGTTTGTCTCTTGTGGCTAGTGCCCTTCCACTGCTCGTGCTTTCAGAGCTATTTTTTTTTTAGTTCAATCACTCCATAAGAGTGCATATGTTTGCAGGATGTCCCTCTCATGCTCTTCTACCCACTTACCATTCTATGTTGTTGCTTACCCCCTCCAACCAGCTTTTAGACATGTTGCACAGTAGTGCAGCTGATTTTTTTTTTTTTTAAACACTAGGAAGTGGTCAGTGCTGGCTGCATCATAGCACTTTTTATTGCTGGGGGAGGGAGGGGTAGAAGGCACCTACACCCTCTGTGTTGCTCCCACCAACAATTAAAAAACAAAAGGGCCATGACGCAAATAGCACTGGCAATGTCATAGCGTTCTTTTGTTTAACTTTTAGCCATGCTACACAGCAGCTGGGCTGTTTAGCAACGTGGCTAAAAACATTGACACAGCCAATAGCTCACACACGCCAGACCAATTGGTTTTGCCAGTGCTTGTTATGTAAAGTATATATTGTTAAAGTCTTGCATGTAAAAATGCATCATGTCAGTTGCTTGACCACGGCATTCTAACAACCGCAAGGGCCTCGTTGTTCTGCTCCTTAGATATGTAAATATAACAGAACCCCTTCTTAATATCAGCGAGATATAGCAGGAGCTTTGATGATCATTTTGTCCACATAGTTCTGTTATGCGGATACAAAGTTCTCTAAGGGTGAACATGTTACTTGTGTCTCACATTTTGATTCGCTTACTACAGATAACACAGCTGGCATGATAAGAGCAGGGAATGGGGTACTTCACCTCACACCTTCGGCCTACTTCACAAAACACACTGTGGAGATGTATCTGCCTTGAGACTCCTCGCATTTTTCAGTTGAAGAAACCCTCGCAGCACACATGTCGGCTATGAAACATCATAAAGAAATCTTATTGGCTGATGGATTCAACTTGACTGGATATTCAATTATTTGCTGCGTTGAATAAAGAACAGTGCATAACTTAATAGCTTGCACACTAGGGTGGCCACCTGCCATCGAGGCAAATTCTGGAAAGGACTCTTAAAAATTCAGGACAAAGGGTCGAAATTCAGGACAAAAATTCAGGGCGAAGGATCAAAATGCAGGACAAAAATTCAAGAGCAAACATTAGTTTTACAGACACACCCAAGAGAGGACATACCCCATTGAGTTATCAGTGCATTTATTTACTCTTTTTTAACATAACACTATTTATTCACTGTGGTCTTTTTGTGATTGCCTCCTGGTATGTCACAAGGTGTCACATTACGTCCTTGTTCAGTAGTAAACTAATGCCCTTCAGCACTTTATCAAGGCCATCACCCCTACCCAAATCTACTCAATCTTTCTTGGAGAGAAAGCAACAGCAAAATTTTGATTATGTTTCTAAACATTTTAAAACCCATGGCAACAGTTTGGGAAACATTAGAGTAAGTAACCTTATGCTAGTTTAAACAGGTTGAACAAAAACATCAAGCTCACCTCATCCTCCAATGGACTTTCAACCTAAAAAGAGACAGAGAAGATGGTGTGTGCGACAGTTTCACACCTAATGTCAGGATGTGAGGTGCCCACAACTTGTCGGTAGTCTCACAGCACTAGAGTGCATGTCTGGGACTCTACATTTATCTCAGGACTGAGAGCCCGGACTGCCAATCAAAGATAATAAAAAGGAGGATGAAGCCAAGATTAAATGGGAGATCCATGCCAACTGATTCAAAGGGTTGTTGCTATGAAATGGATAAAGAAGGAAGAGAAGAAAAAGGTGGGACAATTCATAGAATCAGACAATAATGGGTTTACCAAGACTATTGGAAGGTATTGCGTACCTGGGGAGTTGTCTCTGCAGACAGGAGAGAAACAGAAGAGGCACTGTCAAGCAGCACCAACCCACCCTGACAAACATTTCTGGTGCAATGGTCCGCTGTTCGTGCTTGTAAAGGGTGAGCAGGGGCCAGAGCCCTTGCAAGGTTGCACAAGGCAATTGCCCACTCTGTCCATGTCTTAAAATGGTTTTGCAATTGAGCAAAAGACAAATCAGTGATCTGGGTTATCCCTAAGTGTCAAGTGCACATAGAATCTTCAAAATATTTGAGATGTAAATTGCACAAACAAAATGTAAGAACATGAGAAAGATTTTAAAATATAATTGGTGTTTCTTTAACATATGGCACTGTTTTCCCCTTTATATACAATTAGACCTCAGATTGAACTGGGAACCAGTTACCTTTCGATACCTAGTGATTATTACCTACTATCTCCCCACTGATTTGCAGGATAGAAATCTCGGCAGAGCATCCTGGTCCCTCCGAGCCCAGTTTGCTTTTTGGTCTTCTCTTCTGCTTTCTGCAGTGGGCCGCGTGGCACTAGTGAAGATGGTGTGCTACCCTGATGATAGTATTATTTTTCAAACCTTCCCCTGCTCGTCCTTCATTCACTCCTCAGACATGCAACACATCTGATTTGGTCGCTGGGGCACCCTTAGGTAGCTGTTTCCACTCTAAAGCTGCACATGACTGCAGGTGGATTAGGCCTTCTGGACTTAGAACGATATTATTTAGCTGCACAGGTCTAATGGGTGGCTCGCTGGCTATCTGCAAGCCCCCCTGCATAAGATGTGGTTTATCTGTAAAAGACGTTTAAGGAGGAGTTACTGCACTGCTCATTGTTTCCTACTGACTATTCCACAGAACACCATCCAGGATCATCATGGACAGCTTTCTCTTGCCTTGCTAGAACCTGTAAACTCACTGACACGAAGAAACCCAGTGCTCCTGCACTATCTTTGCAAAGCCTCCACAGGATGGCTGTGCTCAGAACAACTCTGTCAGTGGCATGCTGCAGTTGTCTTAAAATTGGGGGATTTGTTTCTGGACAGCAAGCTATTAAATTTCCAAACTACCATCTTCACCCCGGTCAACTCCTTACTTACAACCACCTTAAACAGTCATTAAATGCTCTATTTCATTTCTGCCACCTAGCACTCTAACCCTACATGAGGTGTGTCAGAAGCTCTACACCATAGGGACTGGTGGCAAACTGATAAGATGGGTATACAGACCATTCCTGCAACTTCTCGTCATACTACCTGGGTGATTGATGTGGCTAAACCCCTGCAAGATATGGACTGGACCAAAAAACTGGACTTTCCCCACAAAGTATCCCACGGCTGTAACTTTAAGTACATTCATAGAGTTTCCTTGGGAACGCATTCCACCCATTGCTTGCCACTGGCTTTGTATTTTGTAACTCACATTTCGTTGCTTTCAATTTGCTGGCTTTATTTGTTTTAGGCTATCTAGCTTGAGTTCCTCCCTTCCCTTGCCAAACCTTATTTACAGTATCTTTCCGAGTGCTGTCTTTCTGTAAACAGGCCTATAAAGCTAGTTCTTATCTCATCACATCTGTTGTGCTTTCAAAGAACAAGATCAAATGTGAGCCTCTGTCTTCGGTGGGAACTTAGGCCCAGATTTATACTTTTTGACGCAAAACTGCGCTAACGCATTACGCCTTGTCGTAAGGCAAAATTACGCTAGCGGCAGAAAAATGACTCTAACCCATTTTACGACACGTAAACATGTCGCAAAACGGAAATGCACCATTTTTACCCGCATTAGTGTCAAATACAGACGCTAACGGAGAAAACAGTGCAAAGGAGAGGCAAAATGGAGCCAGAAAGTCAGGATAGACCCCAGGGGGACCCCAAATCAACCAAGAATCAGCCAGGGGGCCACAGACAAGACCCAGAGGAGGAAGAAGAAAAAGAGAAAGTGTTATTTCAGTGCAGAGGAGCACAAAATACTGGCGAGAGAGTTGACAGAGCATCAACATCAACTCTTCATCACCTCAAAATTGCCAATTGGCAGGAGAGAGGCAATTTGGCAGCAGATAGTAGACACGATTAACAGTGTGGCAGGGGTGAGGAGAACTGTAACAGAGTGCAAGAAACACTGGTATGATTGTAAGTAAAGGACAAAGGAAAAAATGACAAGGAACAGGAAGGCAGCACTGCAAACTGGAGGTGGTAGTCCAGCACCACAAAAGGACTTGGAGGAGATGGTTGCAGCGGTCATCCCGGAGGAACTGGTCACAGGACAGCGCAGACTACCAGGAAACACCACAAATGCAGGGTAAGTTGCATAGGGGAAATTAATGCTAAATTGTCAAGTGCAAGAAGGAGGAGGCACATAGGACTCACACAATGCATGTCAAAGGAGCGCAGAGGGAGACATTGCACATGAAGCAACTTGCACCATGCTGACATAACCTACACATGTACCTACACCTTGGTAGTGCCATGCACCATAACACATACACAACCTGGACATATGTCAATCACCAGGCCTAAATACCTACATGCACATATGCAGCACATGGGATGGATGGCATGTATAATGACTGTGCCTCTGGTTGTGTCATCACAACATCCCTTGCATATAGTCATACTAACCCTACCAACATGACCAAGACTTCAGAGACTAGGTAATCAGTCCATGCCATACCTGGGGTCACGTCATGGTGGTGTCCCTTGCAATAACACCTTGCAACTGCCTTGCCGTATTGCCCAAACACATGTGTGCTGCACCTTACAGCACACAAATCATTGAAACTGTCCCAGACACGTGCCGGTAGCACCACCCCCCTGCACATTGACAACACTTCCACATAAGGCAGCCACCACTCCATCATATAGTAAAGATGCCCCCTGGGGACAATAATCTGGGCAGGCACTGGGGGAATAGCAGGGTGGTCTTGTATCACTGGAAACATGCCACCATCCAGACAAACTGAACTGGTGTAGTGTGGAACCACACATCTTGATGCTGAACAGAAATGTGCCACTACAGAAAATATGTACCACAGATAGCAAACTGTAGGTCACAACAGTTACAGGCTGAGGCCACAACTACTCTGACACAACCATGTGAGACACATAGGAATGGGGAAATAAACACACACATACAACACATGGACATAATGGTGTTCCACATTGACGGGCGGGGATGGTGCATGGATAAGTCTGGTGTTGGTAAGACTGCCAGTGCAGTGTACCCTTTGTGGTTGGCATGATGAGTCACGTGTTGGGATGGCGGGTGGAAATCTGTCTGCTCTTGGTAGCTCTGTGGGGCACTTAGCACCACATTGTTGATAGATCAAATAGAGTCAGTGCCAGTCTTGGGGTGCATTGGGTGTGACAGGACACGCTGTACTTAGCCCTACAAATTAGGCAGTGGAAAGCGCAAAGGGACAGGGCATGGGATGCCCTGCACTGCCCATGCCAGGTGCATGGGCTGTGCAGGGGCACCCAGGGGCACACCACACCACATCACCACCAACCTTTGCATGGGGGTTTCACCGCCATGCAAAGGCTGGTGGAAATGTGGGAACAGACCTGGAGGGGAGTGTTGAACGTAAGACTGGTCTGGTGCCACAAGACAGGTGGCATTGCTACTCTGTAAGATGCTGGAAAGCTGCCAGTGCCAGGCCATTGGACCATGGGGCGTTCTCCTTTGATAACAGTTACCACTACCACCTGCGCTGTTGGAGGTGGTCATATAGACAATGGCAGTTAGGTGGTCTTAGGACTTCTGCACTTGAAATGAGGGACCAGTATGACTACCTGCAGAATCACCATCAAACTAGCTTGAGGCCCTGACCTAAGTTCCACTCCAGTCAACTGGCTATGTCCCTAAACTCATTTAACATCAGGCACTGTCACATACATAATGATGTACACAGCAAAAATATTATACCCATGCTGGCCATCCCTGGGTCTACCCTGCGCCTGTGTCAAATTAGCTGCACTGCCACCATGCTGCATCTCATGTATCATAGTGTAAGGATGGCTGCATTGAGGGAGAGATCATAGGTGTGTAGGAAGGCGCACCTACCTGCACAGACAGAAGATGAAATTGAAATCTGCTAGGTCCATGTGTGCTGTGCAAAGTTGCACACAACACATACATCAACATGAGGAGCTATCAATGGAAGCAAGAGCATAGTGTCCTGGCAATGCCAACCCTGGGGTGGTGCAAGGTTTCAGTACCGCATGGGTGTAAGTGAAACATGTAAGACTGAGACAGCAGCATATTGACATGTGTGGTGTTGTGGCTTGAGCACTGCAACACCCATTGCAAGGCCTCACCATGCAAATGGATGCGTAGGGAGAGTTGACAATTGTAAGATGGTGTCAAGCCACAGTAAGGATATATATCACACCTAGTAGATATGACGCAGCCAATTGCCCCACCTGAGCTTCCCCTCATGTGACACTCAGGTGGGACAAAGGGATGATAGGCTGCAACCATGATGTACAGGAACAATGTTTGGGAACTAAGATAACAATGAGCCTCCAATAGCAAGTCATTGAAGTGACATATCAACTGCCACAACACAGAAAGATTGATTGTACACAATCTGATTGCAGAGGATGACTGCCTGTCCTGGATGACCTGGATGACCAACTGACAACCATCAGCCAAGAGACCCTCCAAGAAGTCATTGTATCCCTCCAGACACCACCTCCAATCGCAAGGAGGAATAATAATGTAGCAGCCATCCCAGATGCCGCACCCAGCATCCCAATTGTACGACCTGCCAGCACTGACACAGCTGAGGACTCCGAGGACCCAGGGACCAGCTTTGAGAGGACAGTGGTAGGAGTCCATGGGAGATGGCCAAGGAGGTGCGGGTGGAGATGCAGACTATGGCAGCCAGCCTAGATGGTATGCGCATGTGCCTCATTATAGCTAATGAACAGACTGCAGCCAAACGAGGCACACACTCCCCAATGCATGGAGCCCAGCAGTGTCTGAGGGACATAGCTGCTGCCATGAGGAAGAGGCAACAACAACTGCTCTCCCAAACTGGCAGCAGTGTGATTGAGAACAAGCTGGACTCCATGCATCAGGAAGTGGCCTCCCTCAGGACAGACATGGCTGCCTACCACAGGGATGTTGCTGCTATTCTCAAAAATCAGCAGTTCCTCCTTGCTGCAGTGATGCCATATGTTGTTCCACAGATGGCAACTGCCGGGAATTAGGAGTCCACATCTCCAACCACTGAAGTGTATGTGGCCCCCTCTTCCTCGCCACCACCACCATCAAGGGCAGAGGAGACACCACACACATCAGAGGATGAAGATGTGGAACAGATCATCTTCACCCGTAAGAGTTCCCAGTAGCACCAGCCCATGCCACATGGGCAGTGTTTTCCTTTGTCCTGTGCTTGAAACCATGCCAGTGTTAGCACAGTTGGATATGTGCACTCTTCAAAGACACACTGTTGACCTGTCTGCTATGGACTGTCATTGTCTCTCAGCTACAGATTGGCAAAACATGTTCCTCCGCACTTAACAACACTTCACCCAAGCATGTCCCATGACATGTCCCTCAACCCTGGACGTGTGTTGTGTCACAAATGTATCGATTTCACTAATGGGGTCATATACCTGAACATTGCAAATATTGCATTGCAACACTTGTAAATAAACACTTCCTACACAACCAGCAGGGCTTTGTGTATTGTGACACATCTACTACGCTTAGGAATTGTGATGTGTGTAACCATGTATTTAGTCACAGAGTGCCAGTACAAGAGTGCAGGAATATGGGGGCACAAATCTATGCACAAGGTTCCTACATGATAAATGGCAATGCTGGTCTCATGCCTTATAAGCAATTCACTGAGTATGTCAAAAATGTAGAACACATGAATGCTTCACCCACTACATATGGCAGGAATGGCTGTGAAACAGTTCTCGGGCAATATTGTCAGCTGGGAGTACCAGTAGAACACATTGATGTGAAACAGAGGTACTTAACCTCATCTGTAATTGCCACTGGTCAGTTTTGCATGATAGAATTTAAATGTAGGCTGTTGTCAGATGTGCCACAGTGCCCAACATTCCTACACAGGACCCTAACGATGACAGCTGAATTATCACACCTACCTGTCCAATACATAGTAAACATAGTCACCTTGAGTGGTGGGTACACTGTATGGCAGATGCATAGACAAGCAGATGTGTTGGTACTGTCAATGTGACATCTCTGTTGTAAACAGGTGATGAACATGTCAAGAGAGGGATTTGGAGGCAGGCCGGAATCCCTAGGCAACACACAATTTTCACTGTGCACTCATGGAAATACCCTGAGACATAAGCATATAACACAAAAAGTAAAGGAGTATCCAAAAATGTTTATTAACCATGAAACTAAACTAAAAAATTCAAGAAAACCTATCCTAACCTACACTAACCTATTCTAACTATACTTAACCAACAACTAAACCTAACTACCCTATGCTAAACTTACCTAACACACTCTAAACATTGCCCCCCCCACGCCCCTTATGTTGCAAGACACATGGAGAACAACATATACTAAACTACACATATGCTAACTATATCTAAACAAATATATGTTTTTTTAAATTTTTTTAAAACACATATACACTCCAATATGACCTCCCACCCACCCATCCCCAAATTAACATGTTAAAAGAAGAAAAACCACCCCCCAAGCCCACTTATTCTAACTAAACTACATGCCTACTCTAACCTAACACTGACCCCGTAACACTCATTATAAAACATGAATACTAATGAGGAGGGAGGGGACAGAACTGGGGGATGAGAGTTCCAAAGACAATCATAGCTTTGCCTTTGTGAGGGTTTTCTTTATTTATTTTAGTCTCTTAGTATTGGCCGTCAACTCCTTCTCCAAACTGTCCAACCTTTGCAATACTAGTGAGATGTCCCTCTGCAGATCCTGCAGCATTTTACGGTCCATGGCAGCAGGTGGTGTGGGCTGATGCACCGAGGTCGGAGCTTTTGCAATTGTGGCTGTTGTCATGGTGGCAGCTATGCCCCCCTGAGCTGCTGTGGAGCTGGGTCTCCTCTGTGTGGCCACTGCCAATGTGGGGCCCCCTTGTGTGAATGCCTGCCATTCTCCCGCTGATCTCTCAGCACGATAGCAGCAAGCCATTCTGTGGAATCCAGATTCCACTGCCAGGATGTGTCGGTAGCAGACTGCCCTCTTTTGGAACACACGCAGTTCCTCATTGCTCATTTTGGCAGCTGTTTAATGGAGACAGGCAACCATCAGTGTCAGCATTGTGTAGAGTATGTACAGTTTATTGGCTTACATTCTACATCTAATTACACATGCACTCCAACTCACATTCCAGAAAAGACAATGGTCCTGATAAATACAACGACAACGCTGCCTTAGCATCATTTCTTTGACACCAAAGGGACGCACAAGATTATGAATCAAACCAAACGAGGTGTGCATTGATTTTGCTCAATGTGTAATGATGCAAAGATAGCATAAACTTCACATAGATCAGGCCCAAACTTCCTCGTCATCTGTGACAATTTTCAACCATACATCACCAGTAACATGAACATGTTAGTGGGAGGATGGGATGCTGTTGGTAACTATAAGGGGTCAGTGCTGATAGGTACACATGCAAGCCTGATCAATATGACTGTCAACTACACTGTGAGCATCACATCTACCTACAAATTTGGTATTCATCTCCCCCTGTGCCTAAGGGGGATGGCCTTGCAATCCATCATCTCAGCTGTCCTGGTCATCCACCAAGGCATGCCCACTCATACATGGAGACAGGGAGTGGACCATATCTTAGGAGGGCTGCCAACTAGGAAGCTGGTATCCATAGGTCTATCACATCTACATTCATGTATCCAGGTGTGGACACCCATCAATACCTGATCTGCCAATACTATTCCTTATACACCCATTTCCATGCCAGCACACGTTTGGCATTGACCTGCATGCACGCCAATTACATTCCATATAAGTGTTACGTACATGGAGTGCAAAATACGGAGCGCCATGCTGGGGGACAATTGCCAGCCCAGTCCTCCGTATTCATGATAATACAGGGATGCACCAAATTGGGTTCAAAATGGTGAATCCCTGTGTTGTGAGAATGACGGAGTGCCCTACTGCCAATATTCTCACAGTGTTGCACTTCTTAGTCACATATGGCCCTACATGTGGCTTGTCATCACCTTGTTTACACAATGCTGCCCATTGAGCACCACAAGCCTCACAAGATGTGACCCTCTGGTGGAGCAATGGGAAACCTTTCAATGGGACACAATGTCACCATCCAACCTACTTTGATATCTCATCATTTGACAGCTTAGCACTCTAACATTATATGTAACACACATGACTCAATCACACCAAACCCTGGATTACTTCACAGGACACACATTATCACACTTAATGAATACATCTGTGTCCTCAAATCGCACCACTTCTCCAATTGTGTAGAGGGCAGGTCCACCTGTAAGATATGACTAGAAAACCATGCTTAGTTTCATTTAATTGTCACTACTAGTGGACACCAAATTTCAGTGTGTACTATTTTAGAGGAGTGAGATAGTTATCCTAGTGTAAAACAGTGTAACAAACACACCACTACAAACACACGATGACACAGACATTCAGGTGATTCAGAGCCACACATCTGCGCACTTACACTGGGCCAGAGACTTATGTGGTGCTACACCCTGCAACAACCATATGTGGGCAATCTATAGAAGATGGAACTCCATGGTATAAGGGGGAGTTGTGTAACAAATACTTGACACTACCCTGGTGCTTTGCAAGACAATTGACTCAGGTACTCAAGCTTGTCCTGCAAGGCACCCAGAGGCACTTTGTGATGGACATGCAGCACAATTGTAAGTCTGCAATGATCATGCATAGAGTAATCAATTAATGATGTGGCAAAGATGTCTGATGGCTTCAAATGCCCCATTTACATTGCCCCCTAAGCCGGTTAAGCCCCCTTTGCTGACATAATGGCAAGGGCAGGGATCATGGGCATGAAATGATGACAAAATAGCGCTATAAATGCATTGTCCTACATTGTTGACACAATCCAGGTAAATATGGTAGGCTGGCGTTGTCTTGGCGTATCATACATGACATTATGCTGGGGCACAGGTATCGCCATGGCCCCTGAAATGCGTGACTTAGTGATGGTTGTGCATGACACACCAGACATCTGACCTGCATTGGTATAATGGTAGGGCATGTGAACTCCATGTCTAGACTAACGCACTTACACTTCATTCTGGTTGCATGCAACCTGTCCACAAGCATTGCATGCAGCACTCCAATAAATCTGCTACTGTCAACCAAGAGCGGTGAATAGTAAATAGTGTGCCAATGGGACACTCACTACCAGGGCCATCGATATCGACAGCAAGATGATTGAGCAGACCCTGCTCCATGGCTACCAGATCTGCCCAGCGATGCTTGAGCTGGTGCTCATTCCTGGTGCTCCTATAGACCCTGTTCAGTTGGTGGAGCAGCTTGCCCCACCGCAGTCGCCTCGCATCAGTCCAGTAGCCCTGTATGACCCGGCCTCCCATCACCAGCATCATCAGCAGGTAGTGGGCCACCAGCCACACAAAGCCACCCAACTCTTTCTCTCCCATCCTGGTCAACCTCCCCCTACCAGACATGTTATAACTGGAAAGGTTGACCACAAATACTTAGAAAAAAAATGAAATGAATGGAAACTTAAGCCCAATAACTAATCCCAACTAACACAACTTAACAACTAGCCCGAATAGACACCCCACAGTACAAATACAAATATAGACAAAAAACACACAAAATTACAAACACTGGGACAAAATGCAGACAATATTTAACAAAACATAACAGGAGGGGTACCACAAGATACAATATGCAATTAAATCACAACCACCAACTCCAGAACACAACCACACAGTCAAAAGAGGCATAGACTGTAAAGAGAAAGTGAAACTACACCCACTGTACCATGCTTGTAAAGATGATTTCCTATTACATTACTTCCTGTCCCTGTGTGTCACGTTTTCAGTTATGTGTGTATTTATATGACGCATTTGACATTTGCGTGGGTTTTTTAGATGCATGGCGCACGTGCGTCGTTTTTGTTGACGCATTACCATTATGAGTCGAATTAACTGAAAATCAGCATTGAGAAGAGTGCGAAGGTGGAATTCATGCTATGGGCCCATGTGTCATTTTCTTTGTGGATGTTTTAGATGCATTTGCATCATTTTTTTTTTACTCAATTACTGATTGCATGTTTTTGTTCCATTGTCTTTGGATGCAGAGTATCAACATACAAATGACATGGGCTGTGCTGCAGTGTGGCATATTGTGTATGGCCACACTTGGCAGTCCATGCAACAATGTGATGACGGTGTGATTGGTCTATTACACCGATGTGTGTGTTACAGACTCAACAGCATGCAAATAGTTGCACGTCAAGCATATGCATGCATGTGTGACAACAGTGTATCCACATATGTATGGCAGTCAGTACAATGCAATAGTTCTGGTTTGTGATTGTGAATTGTGTTTTCGTATGTGATGTGTGATGTTGTCATACAGAGCATAATATTTAAAACTACATACACAGCTCAAGCATTGTTGATGATGGCTGAACCAATGGTACCTAGGAAATGTTACCCGACACATGTCTCCGTATGTTGATTTGGAGTTTATGGAGACTTGTGTGTGGCCTACATATATGTCTGACATGTGTACATCTTTATTACATAGTGTTTATGACACACTCTGCCTACATTCCACCCAGATTATGTTTTTACCACAAATGTTTGATTAACTACATACACAGCTCAAGCATTGTTGATGATGGCTTATCCAATGCTACCTAGGAAATGTTGCCCGACACATGTCTCCGTATGTTGATTTGGAGTTTATGGAGACTTGTGTGTGGCCTACATATATGTCTGACATGTGTGCATCTTTATTACATAGTGTTTATGACACACTCTGCCTACATTCCACCCAGATTATGTTTTTACCACAAATGTTTGATTAAACTCATTGCATTTAGCAATGGTTGTTGGTTTTGTGTGGTTGACCTGCAGCCCTAGCTGCATATGTTCTCATCCATACTGAAGTGCATTCCACAGATGTGTCCATGCAATGTGTGAGGTCATGCGTACCCTGTGTCAGGATTGGGCCCCATGGCAGTGGCAGGACAGATTACCATGGATGTACTGTGCAGGCCCAACTTCTTCCATTGCGTGTTATACCTGGGCAAATCATGATGACCATTGTTACCAGTTATGTCCCCCCTTTGTCACAAATGTTCCATGCAGCCATTGCAACTCACATACTGAGTTGTGACAGTGTTCTGTTCCAACACGACTAACTTTCTAATTTTGGTCATCCACTACCTCATGTGTGGGCCCTTGCATACTTCCTATTTGGACATGATGTAGTTGTGTGTGATGGGATATTGATGAACAGGTTGACAACATGGTTGTACAAGATATGTTGTGGCCCATAGATTGTGTCCTTCAGTTATCACATACCAGTGATGAGGCTATTAGTGATGTTTGTGATGGTGGCAGTACAATCTTATACATCACATTTCATGTTGCAACAGTACTTGTCAGATTCATATTTGTAACATGCTCCCTGAGGTTAGACTCACAATCCTATGATATATGTAGTGGAGATTGAATAGACCAAAGCAGGATTGGTTGTATAAGTGAAGTGTTTATTTACAAAATTGACAAGATGATTTAAGCGGTTCTTAAGTGAAAAGGTTTTCAACTATGTGCTGTCTGCGATGTATCCCAGCAGCTGTGTTGTGCTGTTCCCCTCCATTTCCACACCACCATCCTCCTCCTCAGGCAGGTCATCAACCTGGTCATACATGGGGACGTTCATTTGCACACTTATGTTGTGCAGGAGAGCACATGTCATGACAATTTTGCAGACAATGTGTGGGGCGTATAGGAGGGTGCCTCCTGTGGAGTCCAGGCACCTGAATCTTGACTTTGGTATGCTAAATGTCCTCTCCACGATGTTCCGTGTCTTATGATGTCCCTCATTGTATGCACACTCTGCTGCTGTGCTTGGGTTTGCCAATGGGGTCATAATCCATGGCTGTATGCCATAACGCTGGTCCACTGCAAAAGATAATAGGAGTAAGTTGTTGTTAAGGCTTGCAACAAGTTCGTCATGTAGCATGGCAGTTGTAATTTTGAGGTGGTTGTGACTCATATGTGTTTGTGGTACGGTGTGAGTTCCTGCCCTTAGGCAAAGTTTTCTTAGCACTGTGTTGTTGGACATGACCATCTTGAGTATTGGCTGAAGGACCTGGGACATATGATTTGGTATCTAAACTGCTGGTCAGTATGTATGTACCATGCGTTGTGTTGTGCACCTTTGTATCAGTGTGCGATCATTAGAGGGGACATGACACATCCTCACAACACAATGGGGTCAGATGTGGTAGCAACATGGTAGCACTACAGAGCCTGGACATCCTAGCCATTTTGACATGTCATTACAGATGAAGTGCAACACTTAGGCCCATTTAAATGAGTAAGTGACAATGCACAACACAGCTCCAACATTGGCTGCACTGTGCTGCAATATTTTGACTATGCAGGAATGCACCACGTGTGACATGTTACTAGGCAACCCTGTGTTGTCCCCTGCACCAGTGGCTTATATGCAGCCGTGCACCAACACTACTAACCTTGCACCAGGGTGCTTGGCTAGCTGCCCTGTGGAGGTGAAGGTGGATGTGTCAGTGCAGGAAGGGACACCTCCCTATACATATGCTGTTTTGATGGACAATTGGCTCTTTCTGTGTGTGCAGCAGTCTGCAGCATGCATTGGTTGGCACATTCATATGAGTTCAAATCACAGTCTATTTCCTTATTGCAACCTGCAAACGGCACTCCTGCAGTGGTGTTTGATGTTGGCACTGCCTCAGGTTTTAGGTGACACCTACATCTGAGTCAGCATCATCATGCTATGTATCTTGTGGTGACAGACCTTCAACACACATTGCACACCACTTCCACGCAAAGTGCTGCGTGGGACGAAGGCCGATTTTTAATGTGTCTTCAAGTCACATAAGAGTGGTCATCCTCAAACTTGGACATACAGTGCAGGCCATGACAATGGCACTGGGGGCTCTTACATAAGTCCCTCTGTGATTCTAAGTGGCAGCTGATATTTGTGACAGCCATCAGGTGTCCAAGTGTGTGTATCCCATTGTTTCAGGATGATCAACATTACTACCAGTGTCTCTCCTATCTTTAAAAACATGATTCAGCATTTACACTGTCAACACATGCACAATGCAGGCTATGGGATGGTGCTCAGCTACTTAGCAAATGTGTCCCTTGGCACAGTGCATGTATGGTCAGTGATGTCCTCTATACTCCTACAGGGTCCCACTATGGCATCCATGATCTGCACTGTCTATCAGTGACTCTGCCCCATGGTGGGCCATTTATTGTTTATGATACATGCATAATGGTGTTGTGGGTCAGTAAGTGGTGCATGTGAGGTGGCACTACAGTAGGTGTGGTGCCACTTTTCAAAAATCTGGCACATGGTATGTGATGGACATTAATTTGTATTCCTATGTGTGTGAGTCAATGTGTCAGGCACATGTTTATGCACACTACAGGTAAGTCAGGTATGTGTTGATGAGATGTAGTTGGTATTGGCAGTAGTTGTCTGGCATTTGATGTCTGTTCTAGGAGTGTCTTGCACGGCATGATTTGACGGATCTGTGCCTATGTGAGACTTACGTAACATGAGCATGGTGTGTGCCATTGACATTGCTGTACTATTCTTTGTTTGGTGTACTGTGTGTGAAGAGTACGTAGTAGGCAACCTGTGGGCACTTGTAGTGGTCTGTCTATTTCTTCTGATTGCAAAGGGTACATATCTGCACCTGTCCTTCACGTGGTGTGCCTGTCAAGTTGTGGGTGTGTTACGTACATGTGGGTGTATGTGTTTGTGGTGTGCACTGATTGTGCTGTACCTGCAGCATGGTGCATATGTGATGTTACCTGCACATCTGTGTTACCCTGGCCATGTATTTTTATAGTGGTGTATGCTTTGTGTGTCCTACAGGGTAGGTGTGTTGTGTGTATATTGGTAGGTTTGTTGACTTACCCACAAGTAGGCCATTTCCGAATTGCCCATTCTGGAAGTGTTCGTTGATCCTGCTGTGCCGGAATATGTAGGCATCATGCACACTCCCAGGATACTTGCCCAAAATGTTTGTGAATAGTCCCCGGTGGTCCACTATGGCCTGCACATTGATGGAATGCGTGTGCTTGTGATTCCAGTATATGTGCTCTGTTACTGCAGGTGGCACAAGTCAGACATGGGTGCAGTCAATTGCACCAAGCACATGTGGTAAGCCATGAAATTGGTAGAACCCCTGTTTTATCTCCTGCTGCTTTTGCTGGGTGTTGGGGAAGCTGATGTGATGGGGTTTCAGGGAGATTATTGCGTCTAACACCTTTGGCAGGAACGCAGCAAATTCCGACTGTGACACACCAACAACCAGGGCACCCGTTGTTTGAAATGAACCATGTGCCAGCATGTGCAGGACAGCTGTCAGCTTTGTCACAGGTGGTATGTTGTGTGGAGTCTGCAGGCTGGCTGTGATTTTGGCTCAATGTGGTGCAGCAGGTGAAGTATGGCTTGCCGGTTGACTCTGTATGTCCTTATGATGTCTTGTTCCCTGAGACCATGGAAGGTTGTTCTGTTTCTGAATACCCTCTCCTGCCTTCTGCTAGCCTTTGTGGGCCACGTGGTGGTGGTGGTTGCTGTTGTTGTTTCTGTCCTCTGCGTCGTCTCGCAAGCTGGAGCAGTAGCACTTCCTTCTTGCTCTGTGGGTTTGTGATGTTGCTTCTGTGTGTTTTCCTTAAGTAGTGATGTGTTTGCCTCATTTTAATGCTCGGTCTGACCCAGGTGTTAAAATTTGACGCAAATCGGAGTTAACGTCATTTTTTGGGTCCTCCTCCCACCCGTGCATCGTTTTTGCCCGGGTGGATAAATATGGCGCCAGGGGCTTAGAGTCATTTTTTGGATGGGAACGCCTACCTTGCCTCTCATTGACGCAAGGAGGTTTCACACATCCAAAAAATGACTCCAATATTTTGACGCAAGACGACTCTTGCATTAGAATATAAATATGGAGTTAAGTTTGCACTGAATTGGCGTCAAAATAAATTATGCTAATTCAGCGCAAACAGGGTATAAATATGGGTCTTAGTGTTTACTTTTCTTTCTCTGACTTGAAAGTGAGAGGACTTAAGCGACAATCTTACCGGATATTGGGGGTATGAAAGAGTTTTTTTCTATCACATGACAACATTTAAATAAACTGTGCAAGGATTTCAGAATATCTCAGAATTAGAAGTACAAATGAAGCGCATTTTTGTTAATTCTGAACTGTGCTGGAAGCAAATACCTTTATATGATTTAAAAAATAATTACCTTAGGTGATGCAATTTCCACACATCATCGTCTGTGCACTGTATAGTTTTATTTGAAAAACTGTATGTCTGAGCAAATGTAATAGTAATTTCATCAAAAACGTGTTATCACACCATGCATACTCCACTCTACTCTACCTTGCACCACTCCACACCACTGCACCCTACTCTGCACCACTCCACTTTACACCACTCCATGCCATTGTGGGACACTGCACTCTTCTCCACTCTGAACCACTCCACTCTATGCCCCTGCACTCTATGCTACTTCACACTACGCCTCTCTACTCTACTCTGTACCACTCCTCTCTATGGTAGAACACCTTACGCCTCTCTCCACCACTGTGCTCTGTGCCTCTGCACGCTATACCAGTCTAGGCAACACTAATCTACTCCACACAACTCCACTCTACACCACTCTGCAACACTGCACTCTATGCCAACACACTCTGTGCTAGTGCACTTTACGCTGTACCACTCAACTCTATACCCCTAAACTCTACATCAATACACAGTACATCTCTGTCTCCACTATGCCCCATTGCACTCTATGCGTTGGCACTCTACACCACTTTACTCTATGTCATCACACTCCATGCCACTCTACGCAACTTCACTCTACCCTGCACCTCTCCACTCTACACCACTTCACTCTACTGTGAAACAATCTACTTTATGCCACCGCACTCTGTGCCACTGCATTCTATGCCACTACACTCTACCCTGCACCTTTCCACTCTATGAATTGCACTCTACTCTGAAACAATCTACTCTGCGCCACTGCACTCTACACCACTCTGCCCCACTGCACTCTAAACCACTGCACTCTACTTCAATGCACCCTATGCCAGTGCACTCTAAACAACTGCACTCTACGCCACTGTAATCTACTCTGCACCCCTGTGCTCTATGCCTACTCTCTATGCCACTCTATTCCACTATACACCACTGTACTTTAATGCACTCTACTCTGCAACACTGCACTCACCACCACTATACACTACACCACTGTACTCTGTACTACCGTATTCTGCACTAATACACTTTATGCCACTGTACTCTATACCACTCTACTTTGCATAACTCCCCTCTACGCCACTGTACTGGACAGCATTATTCTCTACTCTGCACTGCACCACTCTACATTACTCCACTCAGCACCACTCTGTGCCCATGCAATCTCTGCCACTCGAGTCTACTCTGCATTCTATGCCACTGCACCACCCTGCACTACTACACTCTCTGCCACTCTATTGTAGACCACTGTACTCCACTGCACTCTGTGCCACTCTACTCTGCCCCATGCCACTCTATGCCACTGCACTCTAAACCACTACACTCTACGCCAGTGCACTCTAAACAACTGCACTGTACGCCACTGCACCATAGTAATCTATGCCACTGCTTTCAATGCCACTCTACTCCACACCACTGCACTGACACTCTACTCTGCAACATTGCACTCTCTGCCACTGTACTCTACATAACTCTACTCTGTACTACTGCATTTTGCACCAATACTCTGTATTGCACCGCTCTACACTAGTCCACTCTGCACCACTCTTCACCGCTGCACTCTATGCTACGCGAGTCTACTCTGCACTCTATGCCACTGCACCACTCTACACTATTGCACTGTCTGCCACTCTATTGTATGCCACTCCACTCCACTGCACTCTATGCCACTCTACTCTGCCCCACGCCACTCAATGCCACTGCACTCTAAACCACTGCACTTAACACCAATGCACTCTAAACAACTGCATTGTACCCCACTGCAGTGTACTCTGCACCATTGTACTTTTCATCACTGCTCCTATGCCACTCTACTTCACTCTACACCATTGCACTGACACTCTACTCTGAAACATTGCACTCTCTGCCACTGTACTCTATACCACTCTACTCTGTACTACTGCATTCTTCCCCATTACACTCTACACCACTGCACTCTATGCCACTTTATTCTGCATCACTCCACTCTACACCACTGCACTCTATACATTCTAGGCTACTGCACTATACACCATGCTATACTACTGCACACTCTTCCACTTCATTGGACGCCACTCTACTCTACACCGCTGCAGTCTATGCCACTCTACTCTGCACCACTACACTTTTCACTCCTACAGTTTACTGTGCACCATTCTAATCTATGCGTCTGCATTCTATGACACTACACTGTACGCCGCTGAATTCTATGCCACTGCATTCAATGCCACTTCACTCTACATCACTATATTTTGCAACACTCTACACCAATACACTCCACATCAGTCAACTCCACTGCATACCACCCTACTATATGCCACTTTATGCGACTCCACAGTATGCCACTCCTAAACATGACACTCTCTGCCACTCCACTCTACAACACTCTTCTCCACTCTTTGCCATTCCACTCTGAGACACTTTGCAACACTCTCCTCTATGGCACTAACTTTCAGCCATGCTGAACAGCAGCCACTCTGCTGTATAACATGACTAAAACACATTGGCAATGCCAATAACTCTTGTGTAGAGGAGACCTATTGGCTATGCCAATGTTTGCTAGTACTGTGAGGTACTGAGGTCCCTGAAAGCACTGTGATTGTATAAGTCCTTATTTTAAAGATGCATTACACACATCATCATATAGGCTGCTACAAAATGCTCAAATACATTTAGGTTAAATAAAAAAAGTCCTTCTAAAATACACATTTCAATAATATACAGATTATACCTAGTGCAAACATTTTTTATAACAGTCCATTAAACCACACACTCCACAGTTCACCTTGGAACACTCTTACAGTACCTCTCTGAAAGAAAATATCTTTGCCATCTGAAAGCTTCAAGTGACTTCTTTCATTAAAGTCAATACATGTTTCCAAGGCCTTTTGCATTTGCAGATTTACCAGTTGCACACATTTGCATTTCTTAAGGGAAGGAGGCCCCCTGGCAAGAAGGCCTATTTCTTAACTGTTTGCCCCTCCCTCCCTCAGAGCACAGGAGACTGACTCCCTGCCTTTCAGTCCAGCTGGGAAAACTGATATGTCCTAATTTCACTTTGTCCTTTAGGTGAAAGGCGAAAATTAGGACAATTGCTATTTGTTAAACCTTTCATCACAGAAAAGGACAGTAGGGTTAAATCACAGGCAGTCCGTGAAAATTATGGACGGATGGTCACCACATTGCATAAAGCAAGGAATTTATGAAGATTATCGGGGACTGAGTGGAAATACACCTATTGTGTCGCTGCCGCCTTCCTTGCACATATATCTCATTGTGAGTTTAGCTGTGCTCCAGGGCTGTGTTTTAATAGGTTTTCTAAATAGATAACGGTAATTTGGTTGTCAAGAAGGAACTTGTGTACAAATTGGTACGCCTAAAATCTAACAGCGAGGATGGGGCAGGAAGCCGTGTGTACACCCATGGAATTGAATATCTGGAAAATTGCCGGTCAGTGGAGTCGTAAGGACGCCATAAGCCTTGTGCAAGTAAACAAAATAGCTCAGCTGACCACTCGCTCGGTGGTAAATTACAGCAATAATCCACTTGTTCGGTAGTAAATTACAACAATAATGGGACCAGGGACATTTTAAGGACTTTGGGGTTAAAGGGCCAAACATATTTTGGGAGCCTCTGTTCAAAACAGGCTTGAATTTATCACCCAGTTTCAGCCCATTCATGCTCTTTTTAGCCAGGTCACTGCCACGCACAGGCACATCCAAATTCTAATTGTGTTTACATATAATATTCAGGGATAGTGAGGTGGTCTTTTAACATTGTAAGAGGGCAGCAGCTCACTAATATCACTGCAAATAATCTCTGGGACAACCTTCAATTTCTTATATGTGAGCCCCCCTGTTTTGAACTAAAAGAACCTTTTTATGGATGTTGCATGAAACATAAACAAAACATTTCTCTGCAAATTGTCTGCAATAGACACCCACATCACCCACATTAAAAATAAATTCAAGGATAACGGTATGTTTGGCAGAGCTGTTAAAGAATTACTCAAGTTCATCAGAGCAAGACTCTCTGCAGAACAGAACTGACTTGATCGGGCCCCTCGAAAGGCTGGGCCATGGGTTACAGCCCACTTTGCCCATGCCTTAAAACCTCTCAGAATCCGAGTTCTGTGGGACCCCTCTGCCATGGGCCCTAATGCCCTTCAGGGGCGCCGCTAGCATTGGTGCAGCAGATGCAGTGGCACCGTGGCCCATTGACCCTTGATAGTTGCTGTAGTTTGCTACCTTAACAGCAGTCGCAGTGTCCTCTGCACCATTGACAGCTACTCTCCTACTGTCTATTCAAGGCAAAGCGCTAATTACTAATATGTAATGTGTACATTTTGAAAGATAGCATTTTGTTAACAACTGAACTTCTAAACTACTCTGTGTATAGTAGAAGCAAATGTACAATATGAAAAATAAATAGCTAATGGTGTAAAATGGTAAGTAAAATTATAAATGACCTGGGACATGGTTTTATATTACTAATATGGAAAAAGATTCAACAGTGGATGAGGAAATGTGAAACAAACATTCAAAGTGTGCAGATTTCTGAAATGCCATGATCCGCACAGGCGCGTAGCTTGGTCAGTAAGATTTAAGGGGCGGGGCGCTTCAGATTTTCCAATTAATCAGACTGGCTTGTAATGTTTAAATACATTATACAACAAGCAGGATGCATTAGAGGGAGAGAGTGTGTGTGTGCATTTTGGTCTGAACGTATGTAAAAGCTCCTGGTGAAATTCGGCAGACAACTCTCCATACCGGGCTGAAAGCACTTGCACCCAACTATTTATCAGAAAATCAATTTATTAGGGGGGTGTAGCACCCCCCGTGAAGCTACACCCCTGGATCCGCACTATAAAATTTGCAAATTAATACATTTTAAAATAAATCATGCCAATTTCAACATCTTAGATTTCTGTAAAATATATGGATATTATGACAAGCTTAGAATTTTCAAGCATAGGGATGGCAATCTGGCAGTGTTTGACACCCTCATTTAAAAACAGATATAAGGAATTTGTTTGTCACAACTAATGACCAGGAGTGTAGCTTCAGGGGTGTTTGGGGTGTTACACGCCTCCCTATTATTTGTATTTTTTGATGAATAGTTGGGTTAATGTGCTTTCAGTCTGGTATGGTGAGGTGGCTGCCTAATATCACCCAGGATTTTTGCATACACACACTGCCAAAAACGCACACACAAGTTTTTTGGTTTCTCTCACTTAGTAGTCTTACCAATCGCCATTCCTGACCCTTTCAACTGCCCATTAAGTCCCTCACATGCTCCCTGCTTGTCATATAGTGTATTTTAATATTATACGCCAGCATTATTGTTGGGCAACCTGAAGTTCATAAGCCTTTAATCTTACTGACCAAGCCATGCCCCTGAGCATTACATAAATAGGTGAGTTAGCCAGAACAGCTTAGACACAGCTGTCTGGCTAGAGCTAAACCTGAGGTCCTTCTTTGTTGTCCTGGTTCAATATAGTGTATGTATTACATAGCATTAGAATAATATTGCATTCACTACATCAACCTACCACTAGATTGAAAGGCATATAGATATAATTACTACTCTTAATTACACTTAGACTTACCTCCCAAGGTAACTATGGGTGGTGATAAGTACAATAACCTTACAAAGTAGCATTAGGTTGATGTAGTGAATGTGATATAGAAGTAGTGAATGTGCTATTATTCTAGGTCAATCTTAACGACCTTGACGTAGTGTCATACCAACTTTCTTGATCCTCGCCCCAAAACAGTGTTGAGCTTTCATTTGTCATGTTTAGGTACTGCCTCCCTTTCTCTACCGGCATTCACCAGCCAACTCAAAGGGCAGCATAGGATAGGGTGGCCAATTCCACCTGAAGCTATTTCTTTATGTTTATTCTCCACTGTCTTGCACTACTATTGGTAGGGGTGGAAGTCTGGGGCAGGGATTTACGGAAAGGGTAGACATGTGATCAGGACGTAGCTTCAGGGAGAAGTATGAGGGGAATACCCCCTAATTATTTCCTAGTCGGGTCTTGGCCTGACAGTGGCAATCGGATCAGCCAAGAAAATAGTTGCCAAGTAAATCATGCAATAAACATGCAAAAATATGATAAAGTTGATTCAAATTTTTAGAAAGTCTATTTCTTTAACATGCAGAACCGTTTCAACTTGGTACTTCAGGTTATAACACTGCATTGATAGATTTATTAAAGCAATAGTTTTAAAAATGAACTTAGAACCATCCATGCCTCACCCACCTTTATGACAATTTCACTTGTGAAATCATGGGCATGCCACTTGTCATGTGTAACCAGTAGGTGACTTAGATTCTTACTACAAATGGACCAATGTAATGGTTGTTTAGATCTAGACCTATTTACAGCACGTTACCTGAGCTCATGCAATGAAGAAAATGAAGGCTAAGTAAAATAAAATATTTATCTAGGTTCACACAATTTGTTTGAGAGGGGAATTCAGTATTGATCCCAGATTTTCTGGTGTCTGTGCAATTCAGCTACTATGTGAGTATCTCTTTCTCTCGCCTGTTTTACATCTAAAGTTAATGGTTTTCTGTTAATTCTTGACACATGAGGTTAGAAAAGTGCTTCCTAGCCTGTGGTCCGCGGACCCCCATAGGTCTATGATACATTTCCAGGGGGTCCTCAGGCCTGGGACGGCAGGATGGCACATATCCAGCTGGTGCCAGCACTGCTTTTGTCACAGAGATTATTTTGTTACTGTGCAATTCATAATTTACTATCGTAATGTAGCACAGTGAGCTATGAACTGCCATCAAAGAACTGCATGGAACACGCTATGTTTTTTTCCCTATCTTTCATTATCCTTATGCTGCTAAAAAAAGGTTTGCTTGCGTAGAAATACATTATTAATAAACTGAACACTAGCCACTGTGTTATGTTCTGAATACTGGGATTGTGCTTCTACAGACCAGGCACTCTTAGAAAATACCTACCAGTGTGAATGATATGTGAATCCTACACCTTGTAGTCCACTGTAAAGTGCTTCAACACCCTACACTGGTATGAGAAGTGCTGTAAAAGAAATGAAATGCATGTGACAGAGAAGCAATAGAGTGATGAGAGGCCCTTATTGTTCTACTTCCTTTCCCTGCCACATATTATATGAAAAAGCTTTCTCAGATCCTATGTACCTAAAACATGAAAACAGAAATCGCTTGGGAAATGCAGAATTTGACCTGAGGATTCAGCTTTCCCAAATAAAACCAAACATTGAAAAATTAGTTTCTGAGATGCAGCACCAACTTTCCCATTGACATTTTTCAATTTTTGCAAATGTTTCCATATCAAATAATTAAATAATTATATTTTCAGTAATTCAAGTATTTGTTTAGTGTGTGCTTGTTTGTGTATTTTTTGCAAATTACTGTTTTAATGTTTGAAATTTAAATCGTACAAATTGCCTGGGAGTACCAGTTGTGATTCAGTGGGGGTCCTCAGGAGTCAAGATGTTGGGAGTCTCTAGGTTAGAACAGGGAGGCAGACAGTTTTCACATGAAAGCTCACATCATTTTGGTCTCCAGGGTCGAAGAGGACCTCGAGATGAGCCAAAGTCAGGCACCTGACTAAAACTTTCATGGCTCACCCATTTCTAAGACTGGGCCCGAGATGGTGGAATGAACCACAGATATGTGTGTGAAGTGTGGGCAGGGCAGAGGGCATGGATTTGATTGGGCCCATGCCCATCACTCACTTCACATCAGTGTGTCAACTGCAGGATTTTAACTGGACAAGAAGTATGTGGAGAAGAAGAGTGACAAGGCAGAGTAAAGAGGAAAATGGTGACGTATGAGATATGTAAATGATTTCAGAAAGATGTCGGAAGAAGACCAGAGGACGTTTGTGACAGACTGAGAGACGAAAGAAGGAGGTGGTGTGAAGAGCAGCATAAGTGAATGAGACACTCTGAAGACCACCTCTTCTTCCACTGAGCTTAGAAATGAATATTTCACTCTCCAATTTTCAGAACTGAAACATTTTTTTTTCAAATGATTTCCCACCAAATCATTGTTGTTACTCATTTATTTGTTACTGGTGAACAGAATTAGCAAAGATAATATGTTGGTGTGTTTTAGGTGTATGTCTGTTGTTGTGTTGTATATCTGGATGCAATAATGTACAGCTCAGAGAGGCAGCCAGGTACTGGCCAGGTGGCATGCAGTGTAAAGCATGGGATTATACTTTTCTACTTATCTAATTTCATAAGTCTTGCCTCTTGAAAAAGATTCCTAGTTACGCTTCTTTGTGAATGTCCCCTTTTAAAGATGTTCCACTTTTTTCTTTCCACTTACAGCACAGCCCACCTGGAATGATGATAGTGATCTGATCAAAGCACAGTGTGGTATGTTCACATCCTTCTTAAGTCTTATGTGAGTGCTTGGGCACTTGGGACACAGTTCTCCAGCAATTGAAGTTGGGTCTTAAATTGTGTGTTCCCCACTGCAGCATTAGCATTCCTCTATCTGAATCCACTGGTGAATGTGAGAAGTATCAGACATTGGATCTCCAAGATTTTATTTGACACTGTTGGGTCCTAACAAAATCTGGCTTTGTTCACATTCACCACATTGAAGCTACATATTTAAGGTCCGCACCACTGTACCACCTACCTCTTAGGCTGTGTGTGGACTGTCACTCACCTGTCAATCAGGGGTATTTTAGAGACATGTCATTAGAATCCCAAACGTAGTTCTATAGCTCCCATTCTGAGCCCTGTAAATAAAGAATGTTCTAAAAAAACGGTGTACGTGATAAACACAATGACTAGAGTTACACCTGCATGTGTGGTCTTAGAAATGGTACCCATATTTCAACAGCTTGTTGTACATCATTCTGAGACGACTCTCTGCTATACTTTCTGTTGTGTGATTCTCTTACAGCCAGGAGTAGGCAAGTCATGGTGTCATATCAAAGCTACCATGTTTATCATTGTAGAATCTTAAATTAATGGGATAGCACTCCTACATGCACTTATGGCAACAGCAGTATTAATATTTATGATGAGATTTGGTAACAGTGCTTCCCCACACACACACCACAGGCATACACATATACCACATACACAAAGTGACATATAATCCACCCATGCACAAATATTCTTGCACAAATAACCACCAATCCACAGACAATTTCCTTTCTCGTGCAATCTCCATCCACATTCTCCATTCATCTGCACATCATCTGTCCACACAAACTCAGCATTCATCAAAACCGCCACCCACTCATCCAGCTGTCCAACAACTGACACCACCATCCTCTTCTCCATCTATTTACTTGTGCATTAATACAGCCATTCATCCTTCCACACATACCATAACATAGCAAAACATAAAACACATAACAAAACATATGTATTTGTAAACACCCCCCCACACATTCATCCGCTTGGTGCTGAAATAACAAATGAATATATGAAACCATCCATAATTAACCGTTTTACCTGCTCAACCTTCTATGCATTACCAATCCACACAACTGAAATCTACAAATCAAATGGGCAAGTATGTTTGCTATAGACCGTGCTGTATGGGTTATTTGAGAGACAATATTTCAATGATGACCCATGAGGGTCTCAAGGCGCTGAACAGTAGACACAGGGAGATTAAGTGATTTGCCCAGAATCACAGATTGTTGAGCCGATGCAGAGACGCGATTCTATTACTCCCAGCTCTGTAATCGGTAGCTCAGGTCATCACGGCACATCCTCTCCCAACTAATGCTTCCTGAGTATTGCCTGTTCAGTGACATTAGGAAGTTTGGACTGCTTCTGTAGTGTCCGGGAGAGAAGTTTCCATTGCTGTTAGCATGATGCACCTGTTCCCTGAAGGAAGGAAGCTTGCACTTCTGCCCATGCTGTACCTCTTCCATGAATGGAACCCTGCACCTTTGATTCCTAGCTGTACCTTTTTGTGTGAGGGATGTTGTGGTGTATTTTTCTGTGAAGAAACATGGGATGCTTGTCAACTAGACACACGGTATCCTACATACATCCAAGACAAAGGTCACTGGCAGATTCCAGGACCTGGCCTACGTATTGGCCAAGAGGGAGATTGCCATGACCTGGAAAAACCCGACGGGCCCAAGGAAATCTCAATGGAAAAGGGAATTGAAAAAATGGGCTGGATGCAAGGGGGATGTTTTTCTCAGAGAGGCCAAAATGATACCATTAGAAGTAGCAAGGGGATGGGATGTGGGAATGGAAGCCAAGGAAGAGGAGACCCCGACTGACCTGACCCCCTGACTGAATAACGGACTGACAGGACCCAGCCACACTGCACCTGATAGCAGACATCTCTACTGATTAGGAACCTGACAATACCTCACACAAGGGGTGGCAGCATGCATATGACCTCAATACACAATGTTCATCCCACACCACGAAATTTGCCTCACTGGGGGAAGGGGTGAGACGTTTGGGTGGTTAAGGGGGGGGAGTTGGCCGAGTTCTTAAGAACCCAGTTTAGTAGTGGGCACAAGAAGAATGGATTGAGCTAAGCCACTGTATTGAAATACGTTGTATCTCACTAAGATTGCATGACTATTAGACAACTACAATTTCAATAAAAATATGTTTACAAAAAAAACTAGTGCACATGGTGTATCTGTTCTGCAAGAGAGGGAAGCTTGTACAAATAATATCGACTGTGCCTGTTCTGTACATGACACTTTCACTGCATATGGTATTAACTGCATACAATATTCTGTGATGGAGGGAAGTTTGCATTCTCATGACACTGAAGCATTAACTACACACATTGTTGTATACCTGTCTGTTGATGCCATTGGTGTGCATCTGGCTGTGTGTTTTAAACATGATTCCCCATCTTCTTTGAAGACCTGCAGGAATGGTTGCCACGTTTCTCTGAGAAAAATACTCTCATTTCTGTGTATGCTGAGGTTATGGAAGGGCCGGGAGATGGTACTTAAGTAGCAGTTTGTGTAAAACTCTCTAGACAGGTCTAGAAATATGTTGCACTGGGCTTGCATCACAAAAAGCAATGCAAACTTGTGCAAAATATTTGTTTTGAGTTTACTTTTCAGAGAAAACATGCTTTGTGCTGAAAAGTTGCCTCACAGTAATGCAACACTTTGTATTACTCTGCATCAACGGGGTGTTCTATGTGTGGTACATCAGCTTTCCCATTAAACCACCAATGTTTTTTGGTGCAAAACCCTTTCAACTAACATTAGGGGACAGTGCCATGAGCCAAAAAATAATGCTTCTTTGAAGCTGGCATAAAAAACGAGAAATGTTTTTTTTTTTCTTCTAACTTTTCCCACAGAGCACATCCAATATGGGAAAAGTTTGACATTTAGTCTAAGCATAGTGTTTGGTACTGGAAGGGTAGACTTCCAGTACAAACCATATGCTAGGCCAGACATAGACCCCTTGAAACTGTGGTGCAAAAGTGTGTCCATGGCGCTAGGCAGCCTCATTGTGCCCCAAGCCACATTAACACATCACCTGACAACAACAGCACACATTAAACACAATTTGTGTCACCATCATATGCACCTCTCCTTTCTTCTGAACTGATGAGGCCCATTCCCTCCAATAGACCCCTCTGTCCTCTAAATAAAAACTCACTCCGCCCCCTCCTCCTCCTGTTCTTTTTTGTCTCCATGTGGACGTAGCTTCTTTCTCCCTTCACAGCGTGACCTGGGGGGCTTCATTGTTTGCATTCCCACCGTGAGCGGAGCTCTCGGCGTCGATCTCCTAGTTGGGCAGTGTTTCCTGTCTTCTGCGTGAATGTGGAAGCAGTGCTGCCTGCAGTCACCGTGATGGAGTCCAGCGGTCCTGTTGTGGCTGCACTTCCCGGTCAGTGCCTTGGCGGGTCTCAGCGCGTATCGGAGGCATGGTGACTAGGCAGTGGGAACAGGGTTGTCCCCGTTTTTTAGGGTCGAGCCTGCGTTGCATGCGCTCGCGCATGCGTTTCGCAGGGAGACTCTTTTGTATTTATAAAAGGGCTCGGAGCCCTGTCAACTTCACATCAGTGTTTTTTATTGGTTGGTGGGCTTCCCTAATAAAATCTGCTTGCTTTCATTAGTCGAAGGCACGCATATGTCATGCCTTTTCCGGTGGCTAGCCCGCCTCCAGCGCAGCGACCAAGTACAGAAAACATGCGAGGCTTGCTGTTTTCCATCGGGCTCGTGGACTTTTTTTTCTCTAATTTATGAGCCCGATCTCGCTTGGCAGAAGTCGAGCGCTTTACGTACTTGATTTCACTTTTTCGGGCTATGTGCATAAATGCACTTTTGCCCGATAGGTGAAAAGTCGGGTTAGGAGTTTACAACGCGATCAGCTCTAACATGAGCAAACGCGAGACCCGATGCATTGTAAATGCTTGTCTTACTTTGTTATAGTGTGTGCTGGCCTCCTGGTTGACTTTGTGGGCTGTCCCTCAGTCAGCTAAAGGTTCCCCTCCTTGTCTTGCAGAGGTCACATGAAAATAATCACCTAACTTTATAGGGCGTCAAGTTCATTGAGTTTACATAGTCTCTGTGTGCTTAATGACAGACTGCAGCTGCTTCCCTGCATTCACCTCTTCGTTCCTATACTTTACTATTTTGTTTTACTTACTCATCTGATCTGAATGACAAATGGAGGGAGCCCACTCTTTACTAGATTGTGGTGATCAGTAAAGACTGAAAGTCCAAAGCAACACCTATTAACTTATTACACCATACTTCAGGTGTATCACACACAGGATGACCAATGCAGGCAACTACCAACCCTTTGCCCCACTATCATTGATATTTTCCCTATTGAGCCCCTTGCATTTAGGGTTCTCCCCTATTTTCCTCTTTGTGTATAGTAGTCACTTTTGGCACCTTTGTGTAGCGTACTTATGGTGTGCATCCTCAGTATCGTTTCTGCTGGCCTACCTGGCATCCTGGGATCTCCAACTCGTGTCTGGGTCTATCAGAAGTTGTAACCTTAATATCTCTCTCTAAGACCAGTAAGCTTTGCTTCAGCTTATTCTGTATGCTCTGGATTGTAATGGTAGGACATTAGTTTTGTGGCCTGCACAAGTAATAGGTCCACAAATCCCTTACTGGGAACCAAACACCCCACTGTAGTGCCAAACTCTCTCAGGGTAGTGAGGCAGAGCAGTTCAAATCCTACTCAGTGGTGGTGATGAGGGATACTAATCACAGTTCACTGACACACAATATGAACACTCGATAAATGATTGTCCAGTAAGTAATTTTTCTTTAGAAAAAGAAGTACATTTATTAACACACACACTACTAAATACTATGCAGTTATTTACAAATATATAAATTAGCAGATGGAAAATACCATGATTGGCATTGCATAATCACTTTTCTCCCTCCTAAAGGGTCATTCAAGCATATTGAGGTAAGTCTATGGGCTTGCTCAAAGGTTCAAGATAAACAAATCACATGTAAAAGTCATCACTCTGTACTTAAATGCAACCATCAAAACTAATAACTCTGTGTAAATGCACTTATTGATGTTAATAAAGTGTTTTCATTTCGATCACTAATCATTTACTAAATTATTAAATCAATAAAGCAATTAAAGTGAGCAAAAGACATGTTTAGGTATCTTTTATACATATTCCATCCATACAAATGAAATTATAAAAGCAACCCCTTTAAAACATTGCATTTTAACTACATTGCAATGCACCGATAGACTTGGCCCCAGAAGACACTTCAAGACATGTACGTCCTTTAAACACTTTCAAGCCACAACAACTGCAACCATAAATACAACCCCTAAAGGGGGCAGCACTCCCAGATCTAGAGCAAAAGCTTCAGCCTTGGAAGTCCTTGAAAATATTAGGAAAATCCTGGAGGGGTCATGGAGTCATTGACTCCGCAAACCTAGGGTCAGTACTCTGATAACAATTCCTTGGAGGGAGCTCTCGTGCTCCTGCAGCCCCCAGGCCATTTTTTAACGTTGTAGGTGCCCCCGCCTATTTTGGGGTCATCAGGTTCCGCAAAATACATAAACAACAAAGGCCTGCAGAACATTAAGGGGCGCTTCTCTCGTCGCAGTGAATATTATAGTAGTGGCTCTCTCACTGAGCTGGTGAGAGCCACATAGCTTTTCTTTTGCTTTTGTTTTTTTTCTGGGGGTGCTCAGTCCCACCTGGGCACCCCATCATGCCTCTTTTGTTTGGGGCAGCTTAGGAAGCCCACCCCTGGCTACCCTGCTGGCTCCCCGCATGGGCAGTATCCCCTTTGCTGCCCGCAGGAGCTGGCAACTCTTCTCCCCTGACAGTTCCTGTGGGCGGGGATCTCTTTGTTTGTGGTGGCTGCCCCCTCACCCCAGACACAGGAGCGGGGCAGACCCAGTGTGACTGGGGGGGGCACAATGGTATTACCCCCTGATCTCTTGTGCTTAGAGGATGGGGTCCCATTTCCCTTTCCCAGTAAGAATGGCCCAAAGGATGGGGTCCCCAGGGTCAGGAGAGAATCTGTGGAGGGGGCCCCACCGATGCCCCCTCCATTCTCAAATCTCAAATATACAATCCTGCACCAAACCCAGGGCCCTCGCCCACCCCTGTGGTAAGACGTGAAATGGTAACAGAGCCCCACGCACTTTGTCCTGAGTAAAAGATGGACAAACTTTAAAAAGCTAAAACTCAGATCCCGTTGGACCGGGATCTATGACCCTGGGCTAATTTTACTCCTGGTGGCGAGCTCTGTAGCAGCAGACCTATTCACCTCCAAAGCTGTGCAGTCCTCAGGGAGCTAGTTCCCCTGGCTGTCTGCGCTAGCCGTCCTCCTGGTCGTGGTTTCTGGGCATTTAATTTCAGGACTTTCTCCCAAATAGTCCACAGGGGGCATAAGGAGCCAGCCTCACTGTGCCTTGGGGAAAACTCACTGGTCCTCAGGTCAACTGGACAGAGAACGCTGTGCTTTCTGGGCATTAGAGGTTCCACCTTCCAGGTCTCCAGAGTGGCCCCAGGGTCCAGCACGTAAGTGCAGACAAACTGCCAGGCAAGAGAGAGCCTCCCACTGTGTGTTAAAGTTTTTAAATAAGAGAGGAAGGTTCCAGAAATCAGGCACCCCGGGCCAATCCTAGGTTGTCACGTAACTTCTCCACCCCTGGCCCAACCTTCCTACACAGCATGCTGTGACAGTTCAAAATAGCATAATCCAGGAGTCACTGGTCACATCTGCTCCTGGGGTATTAGCTCTGCCCCTCGCTGACATCACTGCCAGGATCTTTTACATCAAAAGTTTAAATAGAGCCCCCTCTGGGTTGACTCCAGTTGTCTGGGCTCCCTCTCTGTTCAGTAGGCTTGGGCAGGTCCATCCCTGGTAAAGTGTTACATCTAACTGACTGATACAACTATAACTCGAGCCCTCGCCAAGCACAGCTACATGATCAATAATTTTACTGCAGATGTTACAGTGACATTGTCAATGATGTTATCAAAGATGTCATGAGTGCTGTAATTTGTGGGGTAATTAGCAGTGCATGGCGGGGGAATGAGTTATAGTTAACTTAGGGCACGAGTTATAGTTACTTGAGCTAACTATAACAGGTGAATTTCTATGGTTTTGTACATTTAAAACGGGAGCCTAACTATAATGTCCCTGTAATCTTTGTTTTTTAAGTGAATTTGTGTTTTTTTTTTATTTGAAGGGAACAGGGTAGAGATTCCCTGACCCCATGTTTCAGGTATTATGGTGACTAAAATAATTATAAAGTAGAAAAAATTACTTTAAAACTTTTTTTTGTCATCTATGGGACTTGTGGACCCGTCTCAACAGTACACGGGGAGCCGCGCTGAGTGCTGCCATGGATCCACAAATTCTGCTATGTTTTAAAAAAAGGAATATACACACACATGGATTCACGTACCTGCAGAGACAGTCATAGACTCACTCACAGACACTCACACATCTACTCAATCAGACACTCACACACCCACTGATAGACCCACTAAGAGAATCACACATCCACTCACAGACCCACTCAGACTCACACACTCACTCACAGACCGCTGAGATGCCCACTCATAGACTCACTCAGACACTCCCACTCACAAACTACTCAGACACTCACATGCTCATCCACTCAGAGACTCAGACAGCCACTCACAGTCCTACTCAGACACTCACACACCCATGCATAGGCTCATGAAGACACTCACACATCCACACAGAGACACTCAGACACAAACACACCCACTCACAGAACAACTCAGACACTGACAGACCAACTCAGACACTCACAGATCCACTCAGACACCCACTAACAGACCCACTCAGAGACTCACACACACAGACCCACTTAGACACGCACATCCATTCACAGACCCAGAGACTCACTGACTCACTCACAGAGCCACTCAGACACTCATGCTCCCTCTGACAGACCCACTGAAGCACTTATGCACCCATTCACAGACCCACTGACACACTCATCCACCCACTCATAGACCCGCTCAAACACTCAAGCAATCACTCACACACCCACTCAAATACTCGTGAACCCACTCACAGACCAAATGAAGCACTCATGCACCCATTCACAGATGCACTCAGGCACTCATGCAACCACTCACAGACCCACTCAGACACTTATGCTCCCACTCACAGAACCACTCATTCATCCACTCACAGACCCATTCAGACACTCATGCGCCCACTCAGACCTAGTGAGGCACTCATTCACCCAGTCACAGTCCCACTGAAGCACTCATGCACCCCCTCACAGACACTCTCAAGCACTCATGCAGCCACTCCTATACTCATTCAAGCACACATGCACCTACTAACAGACCCTCTCAAACACTCATGCATCCACTCACAGAACCACTGAGGCAGACCCCATCCATACACTGACAAACTCAAGCATGCACAAATACATCCACTGATACGCCCATGCACACAGTGACGCATGCATTGACACACCTAGGCACACACTGATATATACACTAACACACCCAGGGAAACACTGACACACCAGGGCACACACTGATGTATACACAGACACACCCACATATAAACACGTAGGCATACACTGACACACCCCGACACACACTCATACATTCCCTAACATACCCAAGCATACACTTATGCATACACTGGCCCACCCAGGCACACACTGACGAAAACACTAACACACCCAGGCACACACTAACACATACAGGAACATACCCATGTTAAGTCTTTTTCATACACTAACACACCAACATACACACTCACCGATACAATAACACCCCAAACTCATAATAATATATATACTTACCCTTGGTTATACTGAGTCTCACACAAACACAGACAAGAAATCATATCCACATTTTTACAAACACACATATAACATGTATTTTTTTTTTCTTAAACCAGAATAGATGGTTCCAATGGGAACCACTTTTTTCAGAGTCTTTGTGGTTTTTGTTTTTGTTTGCACCAATTGTGTTTTTTTGGTGGATTTTTTATTTTTCAAAAAAACGAAAATAATTGTTCTTTGTAAGAAAAAGCACAGAAATTGTGCATTAAATAGTTCGGATAACCAAATACTAATGTTTGTATTTGTTACAAATTGTAATAAGTGCAGGCATTGACTGCTCCCCCATGCTTAATACCTTAATTCATTTTATGCAAAACTGGCCTAACATGTCAAATTGAGGTCATGGTGCAGAAGATGGTACTAGTGCAGATGATGTACTCGCAGGAAACATTTCTGCCACTACAGCTGTTGATGGTCTGGTGGCATCACGCTCCCTCTACGCTCATTCCAGGTGTTTTGGGTGGATGGTCCTCAAATGTTTAATCATACTGGTAGTACCGCAAGAGTACCTTTTACCAGTGCCACAAGACGTTCCTTGCTTCATAACATGCATTTTACTTTTTGCGCACAACTTTATATCCCCAGAAGGTACTGAGAAATACTTCCAGGCTATGCTCTTCTTTTTTGCTGGAACAACCGCATCAGAAGATGAGCTGTCTTGAAGAATTGCTGGATCCTGGCTCCCAGAACCAGCTGAAGTGTTGTCTGCAGCAGATCCCATCTTCTAAAACAAGGAAAAACAAATCAAAACATCAAAAAAACAACAAGAATGAAGCTGGGCATAAGAAAGTGTGAAAAATCACAACCACACCCAAAAAGATCAAGAAAGCAGGAGGATGATTGAAGACTGTTTCAACCAATAAAATCCCTTTGTTTCTTTGTTTATGAGTCACGTGGGATTAGCGACAACATTCCAGAAAAGTATTACAAGCAACGTTAAAATGTTTTTTCACTTAACCTTCATAAGCTTTACTGCTAAGAAACTACTGAGCTCAAACAATATTTATTAGGTCTCTAAATATGTTTTTATCTACTGCACAAAACACAGCAGGATCCGCAACCCTCCTGCGGATCTGGAAATACGTGGTGGGACGGTTTGCAACAGATCTGCGACTCCCCAAAAAAGTTACTTGAAAAAACACCCTACTGAGTGATAATATGGCCATTTCTCACTTTCACCCTCAATATTGGAAAAAACAGATTCTACGTGACCCAAGGCTGGTGCTCAAAGGGACTTGGTCGCAGAGCAGGCCCTGAGGCCAACCCACTGTAGCGCATGGGCAAAGGCCATGTGTGGTGTGGGGTTGAATTCATATATGTGCTTGACTACAGACTCTGAGGCCAACCCCCACCGCGCACAGCTAAAGACCACACGAGGCGGGTTTTGAATTAACAAATTAAATTAAATTATTAAACATTAAAAAAAACTATAGAAATTCACTGAAAAAAACAAAGGTTTCAGGGACGTTACAGCTGGAATTCGTTTTAAAAAACCTTAGTAATTCACTAAAAAAACAAAAGTTACAGGGATCTTATAATTAGGTACACATTTTACTCACAATAAACCATAGAAATTCAGCGGTTATAGCTACCTCACCTAACTATAATTGATGATCCTGCAAAGCACTGCTTATGACCTCACATATTACATTACTCTTGACAGGGTCAGTAACATCACTGATGACATCTCAAATGACATCACTGATGACATCATCCACAGAACAACTCACACATCTACTCTCAAAAACACATAACAACTCATACACCCACTGATACATCTATACAACCACTCACACACGCACACAACAAATGACTCACCCACTTACATATGCAAATAACCACTGACACATTCACACATAGACCAATACAGGCAGTCGCACACCCAATGACTCACACACACTGGCCCTCATTACGAGTTTGGCGTTCAGCGGACTGCCGCAGTGGAGTTGGCCGTCACACCGCCATATCACAAGTACTGGGAAGGCACCTGCAGAACACAGCCAAGGTACCATTCGGCCCACCACTGCGGAGGTGCCGGTGCGGCTGGCGGCAACCATCTCCAGGCCAGCAGTATCACACGACCACATAACGAGGTTGCACACTGCCAGGACTTCCGGGTCAGATCCAATGCTACCAAAAGCCTGGTGGAAACAAACAATATAAAAGGGAACACTCACCTTCAGGAACACAGGCACGTCCGTAGGCGCCATGGCATGTGAATTGCAAATCCTCCCAATGATTTACCTGGCCGTGCAACTCCTGGACCAGTGACGGCGACCAAGATACCAACCGTAAGCAGGCCAGCCTAGCACACACTGCCGGGAACGACATTAGTACACACACACACACAACACACACACACAACACGAGAAGCCACGCCCACACACACACACACACACCCTTGCCAACACACACACATATACAAACACATACCATTACACATACATGTGGAAGGTAGGTACCATCGACACCAACGGTGTTGTGGCACAGATGTATTATAAATGATAAAATCAGGAATAAAACTATGAAAACACAGGCCCAAAGTCCAGTCCAAAAGTCCCACAGTGCCCCGAGCACACTGGGCACAAGGTGACACCCCAACTTGACTCCTGACTGCAAAGTGCAGGCCTCCCCAGGGAAGGGACATCAATGGGGTATGCAGGCACCTGAGGGGGGGGGGGGCTTTGGGCTTGGAGGGCGGGGGTCCTTGGGCTTACCCTTGGAGGGGGAGTTTAGCTGGGTGGGATGGGCTTGGCCTTGGAACTGAAGGGAGTGGGCTTGGCCTTGGAAGTGGAGGGAGAGGGTTTGGCCTTGGAAGTGAAGGGAGCAGGCATGGGCTTGAGTTTGGCAGGAGGAGCAGTGGACGTGACAGAGGCAGAAGTGGCAGGTGGTGGAGGGGCATGGCAAGGGGCAGTGGTGGACTGGGAGGCGGAAGGCAGGGGCCTTGGGGGGAACAGGGACTGGGGCAGTGGTGATGAACAGGGAGGTCAAGGTAAGGACGTTTGGGAGTGGAGGGAGTGGGTATGGTTGTGAGGTGTGTACATGGAGGTGCCTTGGGTGCAGGTGTGTGGGTGGATGAAATGTGTGTGCCGGGGGACTGTTGGGTGAGTGAGTGTGGGCGTTTAGATGTATTGGGAGGAGATGTAGGGAGATGGCAGGGGACTTGTAAGTGTATGTTGGGGTGGTGTCTGCAGGTAAGGTGGATGTGCTGCATGTGGGCGTGTTGACAGTTGTGGTGTCTGTGCCAGTGATGTATGGTATGCATGAATGGGGGTCAGATAATGTGGTGAGGGTGGCAGTGAGGGCACATGTGACAGGATCACTGACTGATGTGGTGCTGACTGCATGTGTGATTGGTGTACTGACTGTGGGGAGTCTGTGCAGGATGTGGATGTTGTCATGTCTGCATGTGTCTGTTGTGTGTGTGCATGGTGGTGGTGGCATTTGTGGTTCTTATGTCTGTCCTTGCATTCTGTGTCTGTTGATGTGGATGCATGTGGGTCAGTAGGCGTGCCTTGAGGTGGGTGAGTGAAGAGGCATGTAGTTATGGGACCAGGTAGCAGGAGGGGGTCGGAAGAAGAAGGGACACTGGCTGCCGTCAAGGAGGAGGCTAGAGCCTGAAACAATCTCTGTAGGCCAGATAAGGCACCAGGAATGCATTGGTTTGTTGCATCTGTGATGTTGCATCTGTGATGCCAGTCCCTGGATTGCATTCACAATAGTTGTCTGCCTCACAGAGATGGACCTCAGGAGGTGCCTGCGGCGAAGGAGATGCCCACTCTCTTGGGTGAGCAGGCACGGGCAACTGGCTGGGGGCATGAAGGGGTGGCAGATAAGGATAGTACCGGGGTGGTCCTAAATGAGTCCGCCACCACCAGGGAGCCACCATCGGAGGAGGAATCAGAAGATGGTGTGGTTGATCCTGTCTCCCCCATGGCACTGCCTTTGCCCTCCATCCCACTGGTCCCCTCAGCCCTGATGGTGTCAGCCTCCTGGGTCCCGTGGGCTTCAGATTCCCCACTCGCATGTGCCCCTTTTCCTTCACCAGTTGATTCTGATGCACACAAAGACAGAGGAGGACAGGGAGGGAGGGCGAGAGAGAGAGAGAGAGAGACAGAGAGGGTGCAATCGTTCAATGTCAGCACTACAGTAACACAGGGTAGAACATCAGCATTCGATGAAATGCCATGATACACTATCCCCACCCCTGCACATCCTAAAACTAGGGAACACCATGGGGGAAACCACAACAATGCACATGTCAGCCACTGATGGTCTGACTGATGCAAACATGAACATGAGGAGTGGCATACCCGCCACGCCTGTCCAGTACCTGCCCACTACCCATGGCCGTTGAGACAGGTTGGTGTTGGACTGCACACCCAACAGAATCCTGCATGGCTAGTTGGCAGTCCTACTTGGCTATTGTCAATAAGCACTGTGACCACTTGGCGCACCCTACCCCACTACACATACAGTGCCTGCCAGCTGATTGAGGTACCGGGATCCACCCTTGGCACAGTGTTTGGCAAGGACTAATCACAATGGCCTGACACCCCAGGTCCATTCATCCTGTTGCCATGAGCTGGCAAGCACATCTATCTAGTAGGTGACCACACAGTTTCAACATTGGAGGAAGCTGCCCCGCAACCTCTGACTGCATGGCATTACCCACACCTGTGATGCCAATCCTGCCCAGATGGACACTACCCATAGTGGACATCATTGTACCAAGCACCCACGCTACAGCTGCCCAATGGTGCCCACCCAGAGCAACTATGGCAACACATCTAGCAAGTGAGAGTGGGTACTTACCCCAATGTGGCTGCTGTGCTACCCTTAAGTGCCCATCCACCTCAGGGTAGGCCACCACCAATATGTGGGCCATTAGGGGGGGTCTGGGTCCGATGGGCACCCCTCCATCGTTGGGAGGACATCCCCAGCTGGGCCTCTGCAATCTTTCGGGCCCAGCGTCTCAGGTCCTCCCACCGCTTTCTGCAATGGGTGCTCCACCGGCCATGGACCCAGGGTCTGCACTTGCTTGGCGATGGCACCAAATCCCCTTCTTCTGATGGGCACTGCCCTGCATGGGTGGCACAGACAGAAGTGAGTGGGGTAGCAGTGGACAGCACACATCACATTTCCACACCCACACATCGTCACCCAATGTAGCCTTAGGCCCCTCACCCATGTCCATGCCCTAGACTCGCTGCCACCCACCAAAGCCCACATCCCCATGCGCACAGTTCACATACAGGACAATGACATTGGGCTCACCTGCTGCTCTGGTGCCCCAAACAACTGTCCATACAGGGGGACGACCCCGTCCACGAGCCGCTCCAACTCTTCCTCGGTGAAGGCTGGGGCCCTATCTCCTTCAAGGCATCTTGGCTACCAGAGTCAGAACACAGCATCACACGCAGTGGAGGTCTTCAGTGCACGAGGTTCAGGAGTCAGGTGAGCAGGAGCACATGAAATGGTGGTCACGGCCGCCGCTGAAATTTCAGTCACCGTCGGCGGCAATCACCATTAGCTCCTGCCTCCCATAGGCAACAGTGTTACCAATGGTGAGTTGCACGGCAGTTGTGACCGCCTACCGCCATGACGTGTTACACCGGCGGGGTGACCTCACTTCCACCCGTCCCATGCATGGGACGGGTGGCTGCCATTTTACATGTCCAATGTGTGTTGTGGGTGAAATGTTGGTGCATCATGGGTGACATTTGGTGACCTGCGGCCACATGAACACACAGTCTATGCTGCACAATATAATACCCCTCTCTCCTATTCCCAGTTACGATGTAAGGTTGAGGATGAGGAATGCACCGGTGTACATGCCCCTAGTCAACCATGCCACGCTGGAGGAGCGTCACGTCATCCAGACCTATCGCCTGAACCATGAGACCATCATGGAACTGGTGGCCCAGTTTGAGCCTCATCTGTTACCTTCCATTTGCCATCCTAATGCCATCCCTCTCACAGTGCAGGTGTTGGCAGTCTTCCACTACCTTGCCTCAGGCTCCTTCCAGATCACAATGGGCCTGGCTGCAGGGATGTCGCAGGCCATGTTTAGCAACGTCCTGAGGGATGTACTATGTGCCCTTCTCAAACACCCGGGCAGCTACATCCGGTACCCCCAGCGTGCAGAATTGCCTACTGTCAAGGCTGCATTCTACAGAGTGCCACATGTCCCTTGTCATTGGGGCCATTAATGGCACCCACGTTGCCCAGGTGCCACGCAGGAGGAGTGAACAGGTCTATAGGAACTGCAAAAACTTTCAGTTGGTTAATGTGCAGGTGGTATGTCTCACTGACCAATACATCCCCCAGGTGATGGCCAGGTTCCCAGGCTCTGTGCATGATTCCTTCATCCTGCGGAACAGCAGCGTCCCACACATGATGGCACCACTTATAAGGGACCAGGTCTGGCTCATCAGTATGTACCGCTGCATAAGTGTGCCCCTCAGCTCTCTGCACTCTGGCATCCCTGCCTTATCTCTCCCGGTCTTGACATGCCTCTTACCTCTGTGCACACAGGTGACTCTGGCTATCCCAACCTGCCCTTGCTCCTGACACCTGGGAGGCATCCAACTTCAGATGCAGAGGACCGTTACAATGAGGCCCACGGTCATACCAGACGTGTCATTGAGAGGTGGTTCGGCCTGCTGAAGGTCAGATTCCGGTGTCTGCATATCTCTGGGGGTGCCCTGCTCTACAACCCATAGAAGGTGTGCCATATCATTGTGGCCTGCTGCATGCTGCACAATCTGGCCCTAAGGAGTCACAGCCCATTGCTGGATGCAGAGGAGGGAGTAGCTGTACCAGTGGCTGATGAAGGGGACATGGGGAGTGATGAAGAGGGGGATGATGAGGGTGCCGCTGACACTGGGGGGCAGAGTTGATTCGACAGTTCTTCGACTGAGATGCAGGTATGTGTCAACTGCCTGGTATGTGTCCTCTACAACTGTCTGCCTTGTCCCCGCTACCATCTGTTGTCTGTGACCACTGATGGTATTGGTTTCAGCTCTGCCTTTGATTGGGTTGGGGGGTATCACATGTGCCCATCACTTAGATAATCACAGTGTACAGGTCAGGCCTATAGTCAGGCAGCTGTTGTGCTGCCATCAATGTGTATGTACAATGTTGCCTGAGCTGCCATTTCAAATGCTATGTGTGTGCCACACAGGGTTGTTGAATCTGTGCAGCATCTATCCTGGCAGTCGACATTGGGTTGCAGTGCAACATTGTTGTTGGTGGCAGTGGGTATAGGGGCCAGGTCTGGTACTGGGTGCTGTGAGGGTGGTACCATTGGGTTGGTATGTGTTGTTTTTATGTGTTGGTACTGGCCATATGGTTGTTGACTTGACTGCCATATCTGCCTTAGATACCTGTTCCTACAGTGCATTTGTGTTGAGTTGGCATCTCTGACACCTACAGTGAGAGTTGTCCCTGTTTTGCTCTACTTTCAGGATATTTATATGGTGTACTCTGATCCCTTCCTGACCTGTTGCCTCCCTTGACACATATCTCCAGCCACTGGCTGCTCCAGGATCAATCTCCTGGAATTTTACTCCCCCCTCTGTCACCCTCCCGTGCATGTGCTGGGTGATGGATTGCCAGTTGCACATGTACTGGCAGTTCGATTCGTACTCATGACAAATACAGACATATGCAGTAACTGTGCTCAATGGTGTTTATTTGGGAGGGACAAGTGCATGGGGTGATGAGTGGGTCATGGCAACTGAGATCATCGGAGTGGTGAGACCAGCTGTAGGTAGTCCAGATCCAGTATGCTGGCAATGGGAAAACTGAGACATGAGAGTGGACAGTGGACAGGGTGTCTCGGTCACACACAAAGGGGAATGTTCAGGGGATGGTCACTTCCTGGCAATGGTCGTGGTCTTGGCATTATGTCCGACTGGATGTCTAGTTGAACATCCTTGCTTGCGTGGGGGTTCCTCAGCTACAGGGGTAGGGGTGCTGGAGTCCTCCGGGTCCTGTGGTGGGGCCTCCATACTACTGCTTGCTACTTACGTGGAGGGCTCTGATGGGATGTGCCCAGTGAAAGGGGCCTACAGTTGTGTGGTGGACTCATGCATGATGGTGGTCAGGTCCTTGAGCACCCCTGCTATGAAGGCCATGGTGGCATTGTTGGCCTGCCACTGTTGCATGGCCTCCTGATGGTATTCCCCCTGCAGCCTCTGGGTCTCCTGCACGATAGCGAGGATCTGGGCCACTGTATCCTGGGTCTGCTGGTATACACCCAGGACTTGGTTTAGGGCCTCCTGGGCAGTCAGTTGGTGTGGCTGCCTGAGCCATGGACCACGGTTCCCTTCCCACTACCCCTGGCCCCCTGTGCCCCTGGCACAGTGTGCCCACTCCCAGTAGCAGCAGGGCCTTCATTGTCTGGGGTGTGTGCCCTTGACTCTGGCCCCAGTACTATGGGGCACACCTCTAATTGTGAGGTCCCTGGTGCACAGGTTTGGGGTTCAGAGGCTGGTTGTGGTGTTTTTGCCACATGGGTGGGGTGTCCGGTGTGTCCAGGGTGGGTCTGCTGTTGGTGGACTGTCCAGTGGCCCCAGATTGCCCAGGCAAGTCATCCCCATCCAGACATCCAGTGGGGCCTCCATGCTGGGGTGGGCTCTCTGAGTCTGGCGTCCTCTGCAGGGTGACAGTGGCTGGAAACGGTAGTGGTTGTTGTTATGTCCCTGTTGTGATGCATGCAGTGGCTCAACTTGCTTCCCAGTGATGGCAATGACAGCTGCTGCACTGCAGACATTGATTTGGTGAAGGGGTTTGTGGCATGGTTTCCATGTGGCATGGCGGGCTGTGGATGGTGGTTGGCATTGGTGTCATTGCCATGTGTTGGGATGAAGACATGGCAGCGAGTTGGAGTGGGCTGTGGTATGGTTGTCCATGCAGATGTTCAACTATGCAGTGGATCTGTGTTGTGTTGCTGTGTAGGTTGTGCTGGATTAAGGAAGCTGTGGTTCTCCACATTGTGGTTGTCATCCGTGCATTAGGAATGAGTGAGTAGGGATGCTTGGAGTGGGGAAGTGTGGCATGCAGAGGAGGGATGTGGGGTGTTTGGGACGGGTGCAGTGGGGTGGGTTGTAGTAGGTTGGAGGGTGGTGGCTCGTGGCTCGTGGGGAGACATGCAGGGCAGGGGTGGTTGGTGCTTGGTTGGTATTGTTGACTTACCAGGGTCGAGCCCTCCTCTGATGCCAGTCAGGCCCTCGAGTTGCATGATGTCCAGGACCTTCTCCTCCCAGGATGTCAACTCAAGGGGAGGAGGTGGGAGCCCACCACAAGTCTAGTTGCTGGCTCTCTGATGCCTGGACGCCATGGAACGGACCTTCCCCCTGTGGTCGTTCCACCTCTTCCTGATGTCCTCCCTTGTGCGTGTGTAGGTGCCGACTGCATTGACCCTGTTGATGATTCGCTGCCATAACTTTGTTTTCCTGCATATAGATTATAGATGTTTGCTGTACCTGGACTCCCATGAGCTGTGGCTGTACTCTGATGATCTCGTCCACCATGACCTGCAACTTATTGTCAGTGAATCATAGGTGCTTCTGGCATGACATGTTGTGGGGTGGGTATGTGGTGTGCTGGTGTGTGGTGATGTGGGGGTGTTTGGCTGTGGGTGCATGTGGGATGTGGTGCTAATTTTTACAGTGTGTGCTGTGTGATTGTTTTTGTTTTGTTTGGTGTGTGGTTTGTGTCGAGTGTGTTTGCTTGTAGTTGTCGCTAGGGATTGTGTGGTGGCATGTGCTGGTGTGGGTGGTGTGTGTATGAGTTTCAGGTGTGGAACATTCAAACTGGCCAATGCGGTGTTGGCTACTTTTGGCGGTGCCTTATTGTACTGCCGCGATGGAAACCACCAACGGTTTACCGCCGTGCATGTACCGCTGTGCTGAAGGTTGCCTCTAAATAGAACGATCGGAATGGTGTCGGAGTGGCGGGGTCGGCGGTTGATCAGTCACTCTTTCGCCGTGGGTTGGCCTGGCTGCGTTGGTTTTGTATCTGTTTTTGTGCGGTTTGTGTTTTGTGACTTGTTATCCAGCAGTCGCTGTAATGTCACCACTGGCGGTATGGTAGTGCCATTTTGCATGGTGGCCTTACCCGAAAACCGCCAAACTCATAATGAGGGCCACAGTCACATACTCACTGGCACACTCACACATTCATTTGCACAGCCAATTACACACTTGTACAACCACTTACACACCCAATAGCACACTCAAATAACCACTAACACACCCACTCACATACTCAAACAATAACTCTTACATTCACTTATACACCCATATGCTCCAAATCATTCAGTCACTCATACAACCTCTTACACGCCCACTCATGCACCTACATAGCTACTCAAACTCTCATTCACACTAATACAGCTACTTACATGCCAACACCCACAGCTGTGCAAGCTATAGCTACCTTAGGCCACAAGTTATAGTTACTTGAAATAACTAACTATAACTGCTGAATTTCTCTGATTTTGTGCAAGTGAATTCAGAACCTAACTGTAACGTCCCTGTAACCTTTGCTTTTTTAAGTAAATTTCCAAGGTTTTTTTAATTCTATTTCCTAACTATAACGTTCTTGTAACCTTTGTTGTTTTCAGTGAATTTCTATGTTTTTTTTCATCTAAAGTAATTTTCATTATTATACGTTAATCCAACCATCGCCGTGCATGGCCTTTGGCCATGCACAGCAGGGGATGGCACAGGCCCTGTGGCCAACCCCCATAACCACCCAACGGTGCGTGGCTGAAGTTGGCCATAGGGCCTGTCTCTTAGAGTGTGAGAACAGGGGTGAGAGTGGCTGCGAGAGTGTTTGTCTGGGTGTGAGAGTGGGTGTAAAAGGGTCTATATGGGTGTGAGAGTGTGTGATTGCGCTCCAGTGGATGAAATATGCATTCACCTCCACAAAGGATTGCAGATCATTTTTCAATCTGGAATTGCGAAGTAAACACACTTGCTTTGCATTCACCAAGCCCAGGAGTTAGAATCATTTGTCCTTTTCAGAAGTGGAGCTTCACCTGGGGCACCTGCTACATTTATATTTGTAAGTGCTTCCTATTGAAGTTTAAGTTCTGTGAAATGAGCATCATGGTCAGAGGGGAAGCTCACCTACTCGTTTGTCCAACAAGAGTCCACAGTTTGCACAAAATGTCTATCCAACTAGAACACTTTTCTACTGGTTATTTAGTAAGTGCTATCTCCTTGGGTAAATGTCCACAGTAGTGGGGGCACGTGGCCCCTTCTCCTGGCTGATTTAACCCCCTGGGATCCCATCTCCTGGGGCCTAGCCTTAATACATATTCTGTTACTGGGGAGTTGGGCCGCCCCTCACCAGCACGATCTCGGCCCGGGAATCCAATCCCCTGGGGCCCGGCAATCTGAACTGGGTGTCCCAGAGGTGCAATGGGTTCTACGAGTTCAAAACCATTAAATAACAATGAAACTGTGGAATAAGCATCATGGACAGAAGGGAAGCTCACCTACTGGTTTATGCACAAAATGTCTATCCAATTGGAGTATTTCTTACTGGTTATTTAGTAAGTGCTACCTCGTTTGGTAAATGTCCACTGTGGGGGGCTGGGGCCATGTGGCCCCTCTCCCTGGGCCAATCTCAGCCCGGGCCCATCCCCTGGGGCCTTGCCTTCAATAAATGGAGGAGGGGGGGCCGAGCAGCCCCCATCCCCTTTGCCTATTTCATCCCCAGGGACACCATCTCCCGGAGCCCGGCCTTTTAATATTTATTAGGTGGGGGTGCGTGGCCTCCCTCTTTTCAGCCCCCGGAACCCCATCCCCCAAGGGCCTGGCCTTAATACTTTTTTTTTAATTGGGAGGTGGGCCATTCTTGTCCCTGGGGATCCCCTCCCGTGGGGCCTGGCCATCTGTGCTGGGTGCCTCGCAGTGCACCCAGTGTGCACTCAGACCGCGGGGAGCCTAAATCCCCGCGGTCCCAGCCGCCTACTGCGGAAGCCGCCATTGCTGTCACAGGCAGGGAGCTGCTAAACATGCAGCTCCTTGTCTACAAGAGCAATTGTTTCTTATGTTTCCCTTCCCGCATCTCTGTGAGCAGAGAAACAGAGGAAGCCTCCGCTCCCAGCAACCAAGAGCTATTTGACAGCTTACACTTACTGTGAGCAGAGAGTTTGCTCAGACTTGGCAGGGAGGCACCCCGGGACATAGAAGGAGCCTACCCTGGTGGTGGTGGTCCCCAAAGCCATCTGTGGCTTCACAAGGGGGGGTGCGTGGCCCCCTCCACTGTTGAATATGCCCCCGGGAGGTGGTGGTCCATGGGGACAGGAGTCTGTAACAAACCCCTTCATTCTTTTATTGCAGTCCCAGGGAGATGACGGTCTCTGGGGCTGCATGGGGGCTGTCCTGCCCCCCCTTAATTTAAGTAAATAGCACTGGGAAGGTGTCAGTCCCTGGGTTTGCGGGGGCACACGCCACCCCTTAATTTAAATAAATAGCCGTAGGAAAGTGGTGGTCCCTGGTGCTGCAGAAGGGCCATGCGTCCTCTCTTAATGGTAAATAAATTGCCCCAAGGAGGTGGCAGTCCCTGGGGCTGCGGGGGTCCACACGGGACTCCCCAAGTTTATTTATTCATTTGCCCCCGGGAGGTGGTGGCTCCCAGGGTGAAGGGGCGACGTGATCCCCTGCATATATTTGTGTAATTGCCCTGGGGATGTGGTGGTCACTGGGGCTAATATAAGCCCAAGGAGGTGGCCCCCCTGCACCCCTCATTTCTCAATGCCTCTGGGACCTGGCACACCCGGGGGTCAAAGAAAAGGGCAGGAGGCCTCCCTGTTTTTTAAAATCTTCAGAAAAAAATCTGCAGATTTTTCCCAGATAAAAATAAAATGCTTTTTAGTCCTGGCAGGTTCCGTAAGGGAACCCTAGACCAAGGCTAGGGTCTCAGGATGGCCCTACTCTGGCCCCTTTTCTGTTTTTTTACACTTTGTTTCTGGGACTCAGCTGAAGCAGCATCCCAAGATGGTTTCCAATTCTTCCTTGTTGAAGAGTTGGTAGTCAATCGGATATCAGCACGGGGACAGTTGGATGCATGGAGGATCCACGCCCCTAGATATCTATATTTTTTAAACTCTAATATCTCCAAACCTACAGAAAAGATTTACACCAAATCCCAAAAAGCACGCTTTCTAGACCAAGAGCTACCTTTCTCCCAAATGTATATTTCTATAACTATCTACTGGCCACTGCCAGTTGGTACTATATATATATATATATATATATATATATATATACATATATTTATATTTATATATATATGTATATATATATATATTTATATATATATGTATATATATATATCACAAACTTTGTGTATAAGTCGCCAGCATTGCATGCATATAGATGTGGACTTAAGAATAGGAAATCTCTACTTATACATACTGACATTGGTGATATAGTGGTAGCCAACACACTGCAGTCACTATTTTTTTAGGACACTGTGAAAAGCTTGATATTTTGGTGGTACGCCCTACAAATATGTGTTCTACCAGCACACTGTTATTTAAGGGCGCTGAACTTTTGCAGCACAAGAAGAACCAAAGTAGATTTGGGGAGTTTGGAAACCACTGATGGGAAAAGAAAAAGAAATGATAAAAAGAGCAAGATTAGGACTCTTGTGGAAAAGTGGGTTATTTTGTACGCTCTTATCCACAACTATCCGGACATGGAATAGCTTGTCCCTAGCAAATGGACAAGGGTGAGCTAAACAGTCACTGCGTTGTCCACTAATAACAAAGCTCATTTTCATTTACTGGTATCATTGAATACACCACAAGGACACCTCACAGCCTGGGTGTGTTCATGGATTGTAAATTACAGAAGGAGGTACAAATCCCCACAACAGGAAAGGGATTACTAGAGGAATTTAAATGGAGGGTTGCTCTAAGGCTACTGTCTGGAGGTGTATGTAAGGAAATAGTGCCCATTCTGATGGCCATTCAGACTGGTCTGGTGGAACAGCTCTAATTTGAACTCATTTATATACCTTTATTTCCCATAGTTTTGAGGACAACATGGCCAAGGGGGAACAATCCACCCATCAATTGGGGAAAGCCCCTTGAATTACATTGTCCTCCTCTTACTGCTGTAAACATTGTTTTGAGTCACCCAATGAGGAAAAGACTCCAACACGAAAGCGTTTTTTTCCTTCTTATGTTCCCTCAGATATCTCAGACGTGATTGAGTAAGAGCTAGTATCACTATCTAAAAACTATCAAGATGTCTTTAGCAAGAAGGGGGTATATACTCTTTATTCCCAGTGGGAGTACAATCGTATCGTGTATTGGGTCCCATAACAGCTCACAGCACATGAAAATTGTATACATTACCAGTAAAGAAGATGAGGTGCTATCATGAACTGTGGCCCATTCACACCTGAATATCGTGTATTGGGTCCCATAACAGCTCACAGCACATGGAAATTGTATACATTACCAGTAAAGAAGATGAGGTGCTACCATGAACTGTGGCCCATGCACACCTGAATGCACTGGACAGGTGCAGGAATGCACTACTCCGAATATTTAGGGGTGCTCAGAATACAAAATGGGAAACCCCAAGCCTTCTCCTTAGGGCTATTCAATAATTATATGTCAATACATGGGTGGGAATAATAATAGGTGATGGCCCCTGTCTCCCTAGGAAAACCTGCACCCATTCAGACCTTAAATGGGTGTGTTTTAACCTCTCAATTATTTAATCTTTGTTTGGCAGATCTGACCAAATGTCTTGACGGGGTCAACTCTCACTCCCTCAAACTATGTGGCAATTCACTATTAAATCTTCTATATGCATATGATGTTGTAAAGACAATCTAAAGTAGCTCTGCAAGGACTCATCACTTCCTTATCAATCTATTCAACAAAAGATGGCATGGAAATAAGTGCGATGAAAACTAAGGATTTGGTGATAGATAATAAGATAAAGATAATCAAAAAATGGTTTCTCCAAAGCAAACCTATTGCGAAAGTGGGCGAGTATAGTATTTTGTGGTGATCTTTGATTCATAAAGCTTGTTTCTGCACCCATAAGCAACAGCTCAGATCCAAAGGGAGTGAACTGTTCCTGGCATTTCAAACCTTATATAAAACACTGAAGGATTCCCCTTGATACCAATGTTGAAAACATTATCAGCAAAATTTTTACCAACATTAACCAATGGAAGTGAACCGCTGGATGTATTGTTGGACGCTCTGGTCTCCAAAACCTACAGACATCTTTTTACACTGCAGAAAAATGTATTTCCAGCTCAGATACTCCTTGAGTTTAGTATATTCAAACAAACCATATCGAGACAGGGGACCTTTATATAATTTTGCAGTGAATTACGAGAAACAACACAAATATTGCTCAGCAAGGTACCATTGGCTGAAATAGTAAATGGCCTAGAATAATCACCCTCAAGGGCTTACCTAGAAACTTTCGTGCAATCACTTCAGACACAGCCCTTTTGAGACATGCCAACCATGTATGCAACTTTCAAAAGGTCACTTAATTGTGCAATTAAAAAACTCTAGGTAATCCAGGACAAAGGAGCTTTAACAAAACAAAACTTTGCCTGGATGGTATTGAACAGCTATAACATCTTAAAAATTCAACCATATCTGGGGACTGGATATCCATCTTTTCTAAAGCACAAATTTGTGATCTTCATATTTGAACATCTGCCATCATTCAGTCATATTTCACTTTAGTTAAGGAAAATGGAAAACATGTACTGTAGCCTATGTGGGTCGGTTAAAGAGGACTTGATCCACTTTCACTGTATATGCCCAAACTTAATAAAGGATAGGAGGGAGTTATTATGTCACACCTTTAACCAACGTAATATCCAATCTTGCAGGCAAACAACTTTAGCATGCTTTAACGCCTCAGACACAATTCTCAACTCTTGTTTTCTAAAGTTTTTAATAAGGATTGAGAATCTAATTAAGACCCTTCCATGACTGCAGAGATGTGTAACCCCAAAGCACTTCTTTTAGCAAGATTCATTTGACAACACAAGCTTACACACTTTTAAGTTTTAGCTGGCATTATGTAACATTATGATGGCCCTTTTCTCTTAAATTTTGCATCTTGATGCTTTTACGCAATTATTTTAATTACTCATAGTAAAATGTGATTGATTGATTTATTGAATATATAGAAATGTATTACAGTTTTGGTTATTTCTTGTACATGTAACAGGGATTATTTGTGTTTCAGCTTTATGCGGTGACAGATTTTCATTCAGCTATAGAGAGACAGAAATACAGAGATTGTTACAAGGTCTAGCGCATGCCATACTACAAATACTGATCTGGAACCAGAATGATGAAATATTCAAGAGTTATTTCCTGTTTTAGATATAAATACTGCTTCAACCTAGATTGAGCCAGTGATAAGAACAGGCAGAGGGAAGATATCTAGTAACTCTGTTTCTCTCTCTCATGTCCCATTTCCTTTTCCCCGGGTAAACTGTTGGCCAACATATGTAACTGCATGGTTGATAATGTATTTAGGATATGTCAGATCATTTTCATCACTCCTATTGAATCCAATTCATGAGTTAGTGCAAACCTGACATTTACTGATCTTTTATCTTCTCTATTACCAAACTCCAAGTAGAGTACCTGCCACCTGTTGATCATGGAGAACTTTATGCGTTTATCATCTGAAATCAAGAGTCAAGATGATCATAATCTTCATGTACCTTGATTTAACAGAATCATACAATCTAGCACAGGTTTAAGAGGGGATAAATGACAGAATCCTTTTAATACATATTAGGTCACACGTTACATAGTCATGCCTAGTGGGCTCTGCAGAACCATATCAGCTTTCAATATTTTATTGATTGACTCTTTTGAGATTTAATAGATGCAAATATCTGATTTATCTGGATTAATTAAGACTTTATTCAGATAAATTGGCACACCATTAAGCTCATCTCTGGTAGTACTTTTAGGATTAAGAAAATACCCCTTATATACGATAACAGAGAAATGCCTTTTTGAGGAGCACAGTATTTCCTTTTTGGAGTTTCAAATGTCTAAAAAAGACATCAGCACTGATCCTTCAAAAGTAAAGACAGAATTAAGTTGGTCGTCTCCCTAACTCATTAAAGATGTCCAAAGTTGTGTTGGTTTTGCCAATTTTTACAGACTTCTTAGACAAGTAAGACAAACATTTTGAACCATCATCCACCCTGTCATCCAGCTAACTAAGAAGTGCATTCCTTTCTGTTGTCCGGAAGAACAAAAGCAGGCATACTAAAAACTGAAAACAGAATTCACATCAGCTCAGTTATTAAAAACATTCAGATGTTTTGTTGCCATTTATGATAGCAGCAGGTGCCCTTATTTTGCAACAGGAGAAGAGTTACTGCAACATGACAATGAGACGCAGGCTTTGCATCAAGTAGCCTATCTTTCCCAGACCCCCTCAGAAGCTGAATGTAACAACATTACATTTGTCCCAGAATTATTAATAGCAAAAAAGGCTTCACACATTGGAGGCTTTACATGGCGGGAACTCATCATAACATTAGAGTATGGACCAACCATAATCATTTTCAAAAATCTGCAGTCTGTAAAATCTATGAGAAGGGTATCTACTTAACACACAATAAACCAATAAATAGAGACTAACTTCAGCAACCTAACACAAGGCAAAATGATAATAGGTTCACTCCTTGATGTTTACTTTGAAGATGGATTTAACAGTATACAAACATTAATTAAGCTCATCAGGAACAAACAAAATGAGGAAATAGTGAAGAGCATAGACATTTGAACAATTATGTGTTAGATAACTGCCTTAATAAGCATTGTAGAATTAAGTCAAGAGACGGCAAATCCTGCAGAGATGCTTGTCTTGTTCCTCCCATATCAATGCATTGTAACTATATGTAAGTGATTCAGTCATATCTAGAAAATTGATAGCCGTATTTTAAAGATTACGAAAATAAGAAAAACCAAAGAAGAATAAAATGGCAGATCAAAAGAGTATGAATAACAGCCAACCTGTCAGTGTAAAAATGTAGAAAAGTCAAATTATGGGGACAAAAGTAAACCGGTCACAATCTGGGGATGATGGCTGTGTCACTGAACATCCAGATATAGCAATTAAGAGAGGACAGGAGAGTTACTAATATTGATAAGGAGGACACTGTCCTGAAAGGAACATTTATTGACATACGGATGCAAAGTTACAGCTCAGTCATTGATGCTGCCTACTTGAGATCTTTTAAGAAAGGCTCTAAGCAGCTGCTAAGCAAATACTAATTTCCTTCTTTTCTGTCTAGCAGAAACAAGATGAATTCTTGCACTAGATGGTTTGCACCAGTTGTGATTGTGGAATGTGAAATGGAAGGCACGTCTCTGCTAAATAACTTTACAACAGTGAAAGTCAAATTTATGCCATCATACCCATCCTTTTGAAAGGACACTAAAACTAGCTGAATGGGGAAATGTGGGGAAAAATTAAAACAATTCTAAATTTACACACCTTTGACTCCTATAAGATTGTACAGGTGAATTGAATGAGGCAAAAATGACCACATCTAATTGGCATATTTAATGTACTCATAGGTGCCTAGCGAAGTGGTGTACCATATACCCAAGGCTGGTAAATTAAACGCTACCTGTGGGCCTGCAGCACATATTGAACCACTCACTTAAGTAGGCCCATAAGACATTTCTTAGGCCTACCATGGCAGACTATGTGCTATTTTAAACTGCCAGGCCTAAAAATTTAATACATGTCACCCCTAAGGTAGGCCCCAAATAGCCCATAGGGCAGGGAGAATTGTATTTAAAAACTTGTACTTGTACTTTTATGTTTTACACGTCTTTGTAGCAAAAAACTCACAAATTAGTTGTTTCACTACTGTGAGGCCTACCTCTCCATAAGATAACATTTGGCTACCTTATTACTAAAGTGCTAACTTTTGCTTGGAAGCAGATAGAAATCTTATCAGGGGCTGCTCTTCCATTAGGGCGGTGGAGTGTTGCCCTCTGCCAGCAGCGGCAGCTGCAAGCCGTTTACTAAAAAAAGGCTAAAAAACTATCTTTATTATCGTTTTTCATTTGCTTGTGATTGCACTTAATGACAGCCAAACACTCATAACATCTATTAGGTTAAATGAATCCTAGCGGGATATGTGTTGCTTTATAATTACTTTTAGGAAGTTGGCATTGTCTTGTCCTAACCATTTGGTGCTTGCAGTTTGTTTCCTGGGCCACAATATAGGGATTAGGGTTTGGCAGGATGCACTTCAAAGCAGCTGCATCAGCCCTCACACAAAGAATTTTAAACTAGCCTTTTACACCCCCAGACATCATGGGACCAAAGCAGGGAGGAAGGAAATGTCAACACCATTTCTGAGAAGAAAACTCCAGAAGTTTCTTCCACCTCAAAGCTGGCACCAGGTAAAAAATTAGAACCCTCACACCCACTCTTCAGTTCACATCTGGACCGGCGGAGGACTCTCAGGGGGCTGCCCTGCTGCCAGTGGTCGGCTGTTTACTTAAGAGAACTGCCCGTTGCACCAAGAGGGCTGCCCTGCTCCCTGAAGTCTGCCTTGAACCCTCACAGAACTGCCTTGCTGCTTGAGACCTGCTTTTCTGCTTGAAGCCAGTACTTCCAGAGTGACTCCAAGAGCTAGCTGGCTGGCCTTTGATCAGAGCCATATGGAGAGAAAAGGGTCCAACCATCTTGAACCTGCACCTGGACCCAGCCTGAGAGTCCTGAATCTCCAAGTGGTACACCCTCAGTCCTAGAGGTGACACTAAAAGTGCCTAGATAGTCTAAATCCAAAACTTGGGACTTAAATTTTATTTTGCCAAAAAGTGTTTTGGGAACTGAGAGGAGACCGGGACCTATCAGCCTGTCAATCAACCCAAGGTGTATCACCAGTTGGCCTGACTTTGCAATAGTACTTTCTACGTTCTTCTCTATTGCAGCAACTCCTGTTCAGCGGCTCCTCACAGTAGGGATAGCCAGCCTTGTGGAGCCCTCGTCGACTGCAGCCTGCAGCTTTGTCCCGTTGCAGATTTTTCAACTTCCATAAAAGAAAGTAAGGGCAAATTACGACACTGGCGGTCCGAGGACCACTGCGGTTGTGGCGGTCCAACCGCCACATTATGAGGCACCAACCTACCACCAACCTACCACCCTCCCTGCTAGGATCCTTGATCCCAACAGGCTGATAGCGGTGCAGGTTGCAATCAGCCAGGGCGGCACGGAAGTCAGCACCGCCCTGCTGATTACAACCCTGTTCTCCGTCACTCCGAGTAGAAGAGGAGTTATAAAGCCTATTAAATCTACACATCAGCGAGTAACCCACTGGCCTTCCACTGTGGGTGTCTCCCATCATTGTTGTATCCAGTCCCCACAAACACACACATATGCATAGTCTTTGAGTGTATATGTCTAAATTGGAAATTGAAAGGCAAAAACACTCAGGACCTTATCTGAATGACAGGTTTGGCTTCCTTAATAGTGCCTACAGGTTTTCCAAGCTTGACTTCTAGAACTCCAGACCTACAGCTAGAGCCACATTGCCCTATTCACAAAGGTTAGTTTACATGTGTAAATTTACTCATGTGTAAATCTACTACAACACTTTGTGGTAACTTTATATTTTGTTCCTATTCACCATTTCCAATTGTAAAATTACTCCAAAAACTAGATTTGCATGTCTCTACCCACTTAATTCAGGGGTTGGAGCCTCCTCCAACTAGATTTATAAGCGCAAAGTTACTATGTCTAACCTTTCACATGTTAGTGGAGACCTTCACTACTAGGTGGAGGTGGCCCTATGGGAAAGTGAGAGGAAAATTAAAAGGTTTATGGAACCTAAAAAGTAATATATAGAAATATGTTGTTTAAAATAAGAATGAATAATCATTTTAAATATTTACTTCAAAGCTAAATCAATAAAATGTTACAGCACATTAACTTAACAGTTTATTACACAATAATATATTTAAATATATTTCATACTTTCATAAATAATATTTTTAAAGAATATTTTTTGAAATATCCTACATGCAGTAAAATTATTATTTTTATTTCATATGTGTTACAATGAGTAAAAAGGTATGTAGAGAATTCATTTATATTATTATAAGTTTGTTAACCACTGTTTATAAAACAATAATTGTGAATTGGAAATCGATTTGTTATTACATGTTTTAATAATATAATATTAATTAACTATATAAAATTGCTTAACATTGAGCACAAATTATATATTTTAAAAGCTGAAATAGTATTTATCAACATTATTTCCTCAGTGGGGCACCTTTAGTCCCTTCCTCCATTGTTAAGCAGGGGGGTGGTCTTGCAGCACTTGTCAGTGGCCATGTTCGGGGCTGGACTTTCTCCAAGGCTGAGTCTCAGTACATTTATAACTATTTTGTGGCTTCCTTGGCTCTAGTAACTTTTGGAGTGAGTAGAAATGAACTTACTCTTTTTAGGGTGAGTGTCCCTCCCTAAATGCCTCCCTACTCCTTCATAAACCCCTCCAATTTATGAGTAAGTTGTCCCCATTTCTCAGCCACTTCCCTAGATTCCACTATTTCCTAAAATGTATACCTACGTCTGCAGCTATCTCCACATAAAAAAAGGTAGGAGAGGAGGAGGCAGAGATATCCGCACATAGGTGTGCAAATAGTGTTTTGTAGTATGTGAGTGGTACTACTGTGGTACTACTAAACATACTACAAAGTGCAGTCTGTTATTAGACCCTAAAATCAATACATTCACAGCTCAAATAAGTATATACTACTATATACCCTCAACTTGGGATCTTCAGAGCAGCAGAGATATTCCAGGAAGTGGTCAGAAGAATAATTTGTCCCATCAAAACATGTTTAAATGACAGAGACGACATCGTCGTTTCTGGCTGCACAAAAGAAAAACAGCACTCGAACCGGACTCTGATGTATGCAGGTGTCTTTAGGCAGCAGGTCTCGCACTCAAGCCGACAAATTACACAAAACTAACTTACATTTTTGGTCACATTTTACCAACAGAACCACGCAACCAGGACTGAACAACTTTGCCACACTGAGAAACGCAACCAGAGCTCTTGACGTGGGAGTTTGTATGTCTTCCTTGAAATGCCAATTTACTGCTCCTGCTACATTTGGGATTTCCCAACCATGAGTCAGCATCCTCGGACGCTCATTAAACAAGGGCAGCAATTTGTATTTCTAAGTGTAGCTGCTTTCCAGAAGATAAAAGATGATGCATCAGGTGTAATTCGACCTAAATGTATGTACTGACCTTAGGGTAGGATCAAGCACTTGGGCTTAGGCACCACTCCAGAATGAGACTCCCCGCAAAAGACAGCCTGGTATGTCAGATGCAGCAACGCTGACACTGTCAGACAGAGAATGCGAGCGAGGCTGTAGAGTGAGCATGTTAACCCAGTGCATGTTCCAGTAGGAAAGCCATTCACCATTGCCGCAGATCACCAAATATTATCCACCAAGTATAGCAACACCCTGCCAAGAACAGAAAACAGAAATATATAGGCCTAGGAGGAGGCTGGTCCCTGCAAGAGCGCAGAGCGTCAGGAGGAGTGGCAGCAGCAGGCTTTGCCTGCTCACTGCTGCGCACCAGGCAAACACAATGGTGAAGCTGGGGAGGGGGCGAAGGGAGGGGTTCCGTGACCATGCAGCAGATCATGGCTGCCTAGAGAGGCTTTGAGTACTTGTGACTCAACAAAAAATACTTGAAACCCCCACCAGCTATCACTCCATCTTTATTCAAAAATTACACAGCAAGCACATGATTCCTGTGTGTAACATTAAATCATATATCGTTCAAAACTCATTGCTCAATTGCATTCATATTTGTACAGAAAAAAACTAATCTTACAAAATACAAATTAATAATAAATTCGGCAACATAAAAGTATTTTTCAAAAAACAATCCCCTTGAACAGAATGATTTCATAACACAATGATTTTGTTGTTTTAAGGCACCATCGGCCATATGTACGGACACTTTTTCCCATAGAGACAGAATGGGTAAAAACCTTTGCTACATCTGGCCCATGTTTGTAAATCAAATACTTTCCACCATTGTTGAAGATAAGAATTAAACAAAGACTCCATACATTGTCCTGGACCATAAGAAACAACATAAAAAGTTACCCGTGGAAGAAATCTTTGGGTTTGCTTTAAAACACTTTATTAAACCCTATATAACACAATAAGGAGTGAACTTTATAGACAGTCTCACTCCCCTGTTTATCTCCGTCCTCTCATTCTCATTCCATTTCTTTATAAATGCGGGATTGATCACTCCACCTACCTCATGAAATTTTGCTGACATGGTTTGACCTCAAAATAATATGGGATCAATTCTTTATACGAGGTCATCATCAGGGCATGCCATCATTTATCTCATCTCTACACTAGGAATAAAAGAAGGGTGTTGAAACATATTCAATTATAATTATAGGATATTATTTTGCACATGAAAAGACATACCCACATTGAATCAAATATAATTATGCAGTAAAACGCCATTGTGACATCAAAAGAAACCTTAAAGTAAAAAAAAAAAACTCATTTTATCACCAAAAGCCCCTACAGTAACCAAGATACACAAGCAAGAATCAGAGTTGTGGAAACCATGGTCAACTTGTACTCCAAGATAGGTCCACATTCCAGGAAAGCAACCTCACTCAAGACCCAATCAGTTAGTCATGCGCTCACACTTAATCGGTTATTTAATTCCATATGTACAGTTCTGAATAAAAAAAGCCAACAAGACAGGTTTACTTAAAAATTTTCTTAGCCAATCAAACTGTTTGTAGATAGATACCATTGTTGATGCACTCTCTTCAAGATTTGTTGGGACACCTTTAGTCCATCAACCAGCCCGCTCCTTGTCTCTCTTGCGCTTTCCTCCGTGCAGGCTATCAGGTTCTAAAAACTGCATTCAGGGGCGGTTCCTCTACCAAGGCGGAGGAGCGTTGCTCCACTGGATTTTCCAAAAAGATCAATAAAATAATAATAACGTACACTACCTTATTAGAATTTCATTTTTCCTTGTAGTGAAGGGTGGGGCTGAGCTGGAGGGAGGGGGCCAGAGGAGCGCCATGCACCACAATAAGTGGGCATGTCTGCTTGCCTGGACGTGTTGGGCTAGCCAAACAGACATGCACACTTTGCATGTTCTCTACCCAGCTGTATTGCACAGCAGAGTGGAGAACATGCCCAGGCTCCCATTCTGAGTCTGAGCGACAAAGCAGGCTGCTCAGACGCTGCTGTCATGCTGGTGACAGCAGCGTTGTAATTGGCTGGGAGCCTGTGCAGCCGGGAAGCGGAAGAGGACGTAGAGGGACAGACGCGTCTTCCCATGAAGATAATTGTTTTTTTTGTTTTTTCTTCTTTTTTAACTCCCCCGCCATCCCGCCGCACCTTGTCCCACCCCAGCACCCCCGTTCAGTGGGAGCCGCCACTGTCTGCATTTCCAAAAAGATGCCCTTGAAGCAGGCTTTCAAACCGGCATGTTCCTTCCATCACTTTCAGCCCAAGAAGGACTGACATTTTCCTTACCGATAAATGTTTCCAGTGATAGGAGAGCAGCAATTACATTGTCTTCCTGGTTAGGAATTATGTGATTCTCTAAATTGTAGTTTCACATCCTTTACCATATTTTCGGGGCAACATGGTAGTTCCACACCTTTTACCGTATTATCGGGGCAAAATTGTATTTCTACACCTTTTACCACACCTTTTCTCATGTTTTCGAGGCAGTATAAGTATTTCATTTTTTAAATAAATATTCAAAGAGAGGTGGCATTGAAGTAAAACATTAACAATTCGATTTGAGGGTCACTGAAGCAGATGTAATATGCAAAAATTGGAAACCATATGTTTTAGAAAAAATTATTTCGGACATGATTTGAGGCTGATCATAAATGCCTAATGCTGCAATAATGACCTGTTGCTGCCCAATTTTATATGTATTTGTCGCAAGACTGTCAATCTTGGTTTAGAAAGCACATGTTTGAGTTGCAAGAAGTACTTTACTAAAGGAGCTGACATTGTGCAACACCTGATCCTAGATTTGTGTTGACTGATATGGTGTTGTACTTCCTGGCTGCACTGCATAATGTATGCTTTGTTGCTGGGACAAAGTATACAGTAGATCAGGTTTGTTTCTTGATCTACAGCTGGTAAATTCCTTATGTTGAATTATTATGTTATTATATACAAATTCACTCCATTCAAATGTCAAGTCACACACAATACAGTTCCCACACTTATGATGGTCAAGTATCAGTGGTAATCCCAATAGACTTCTGAGATTTTGCTGAGGTCGAAGTCTTTCAGTATTAGAACAAACCAATCGGTCCTTTACATTCTTCCAAAGAGGAAACCATCTTCAAGTGTTTTCGGATTACCTTCTTCACATCTGATGTATTGGAATTAAAGGTGGTAAAACACACCAATCGATCCAGTTCCCTTATATCTGCAGGTTCCAAAAGGTTTACCCTCGGAGTATCCCATGCCCTCTCCATTACTCTTTTCAGCAGTCTGTAAGGTTAATTATGACTATTTAACTTTATAACAGTGGCGGCTAGTGACATTTGAAAGTGGTGGGGCATCAAAGTCTGGGTATAAAGAGGTGGGAATAAAAACTTTAAAAACTGCTCCGTATCTTACTGCATTAATATGTTTACCCTTGACTTTAATATGCAAATTGTACACTGCAACAACTTCAGGCCCTTTAAAGTGTGTGCTTACCCAGTATCTAGGACTGCATGTGGCATCAACTTTGGAAAAAAAAATTCTAGTCAGGCATCAGGAAGCACCCACACTGGCTGGCTGCAATCAGTCATACAGAAATATGTGCAGACACATTTTTAAGAGGGATGAAATAAGTGGGGTTCCTATAGTGCGCCACCCGGCCTGTATATTGGTTTCTCTCTGAGATGTTATTGCATCCAGAAATATAACACAACAACTGACATACACCTAAAACCTGTCAGTACTTTTGGCCTTGTCAATGTAAGCTGTTTCAGATAAATGAGTAACAACAATGATTAGTTATAAATATTTAACATGGGAAATGTTTCAATTCTTAAATTGTGAGACTGTGAATGAAATATTAGTGAGGCCTGTGGAAGGAGTAGGGCCTTCAGTTATGTGTACTTTATGTTGATATGTTTGCCCTTTTTCTCTTGACATCTCATTCATCTGCACATTTTTAACCTGTTCTCTTTCCTCTTCAGCACCCTCTTTTTACTCTCACCTGAATACACTTCCTCGCATCACCCTCATTTTACCACCTCAAACATACACTGCACTCATTCACATTTAAGTATGTTATTTGCTTTTACTTTTGCCTTCTAAATATTTTGACCTCTGTGCACCCCTGCACACACACTTACACTGAATTTCAATTGTAACTGGAATACATGACCATTGTTCTGTGTGTTCTGCAGAGGCACCAACACACTGACAGGCACTTGGCTTTGGCTTGAAAAAAGAGACAATTCTGGAGCCAACCACTAGATGGTGGGATGATGCACAGCATGTGAATCCAGAAAAGAATTCATACTGCAAAACAGAGCATGATGAACAGCTAAATCTCTTGGCAAATGCAACATTAAGTAAACATTTCAAATAAGAGAGGAGCTAAATCGCTCTTTAACGTTCACTGCATATCAATCCATGTTTTTGGCATTAATGTTAAGGGCATGACGATCAGGCTAGTTTCAAACCCATACAGCAGATAAGTGCCTTCACTGTGAGCACATATTTTTCTCTTTGCGTCTGATATTTGAATCAATTTCACAAGGGAACAAGAACCATGCTTGTGTTTTTGATTAATTTTGTGAGGGAACAAATACAATAACTCAGTGGTTCCCAACCTGTGGTCCAGGTACACCTGGGAGTCCACCAAGCCTCCTCAGGGGGACTGCAACTGCTTAGAAAATTAAATAATATGAAGAGATAACGTCCCCAGTTTTCAGTAATGACTCAGTGGGGGGTCCCCAGAGTCCAATAATGATTCAGTGGGGGTCCCTGGGTCCCAGTAATGATAAAGTGGAGGTCCACAGAAGTCAAACCCTTGGGAACCACTGCAGTAGCTCCACTTCTAAAGGAGCCAGCATTCTGGAGCCAGGGCCTGGGGTGTCACAGTGGGAGAGGTTAGTTTGAAAAGGGGTCTCAGTACAACAAACATAACACAAGATTAGCATGATAACACTTACTAATGTACTTGCATCCATTTCTACTGCGTGACGAGTGGGGAAAGGGTAGGATCTATACCTGTGAATGACAGACGACTGCCCTCACGCAGGGATGAAGACTCTGACGCCTAAAATCATGCTGCAAAAAGCGTCAGTGGCCTATAGTGGATACTTCCATAGATCACAATGGAAATGAAGGGCTTTAGGGCAGTCAGATCTGCATCAAGCGTCACAGTGTAGAAAGCTGATTGTCTGCCTGGCTTCCATCTCCTGCTTCAATGCGAGGCGGGCCAAGTAGTCTTGGACAGACAGCCCAGTCTTAAATGCATCAATTCGTTTAGAGTTACAATTGTCATGAATGCATCGCTGAAAAGCAGTCTATATATTATTTTTTGCTATACATGTGGAAGAGGTTCAGAGGGGCACAGCCCCTCAGCCCTAAAGGAGAAACTGCCCCTGCTTCAGAATAAGTCTTTCTGTGTTGGAAAATAAATCTTCCTTTTTGGAGCAGTTTCTTCAAATCCATAAGAACTGGCTATAAGGTAGATTATCTTTGAGGTTCCTCTCATGATGGCTAGAGTAGTGAAGAAATGTATTTCTATTGGTATCTTTAGTGTTTGATGTGGTGAAGATCTCCCTTCCATCTTGTTTAATGGTCAGATCCAAGAAATATATTTAATCTCTAATCCAGTGTAATGTAAACTTGACATCTGCTGTTTTGTTGTTGTCTACAAATTCCTGAAGGGCATTCTCATCACCCCTCAACATGAGGAAGATGTAATCTATGAAACATTTCCACATCATGATGTTGTTCTTAAAGGGATTTTCTCCATAGATCCTAAGGTTCATCCCGTTGCAGTCCCTTTATTTGAAAATAAACGTTCTTGTTGAAATAGAAGAAATTCCTTTTCAGGCAAATTTGGGACAGTTCTAAAATGAACCACATCTGTACTTCATGTGGACATTGCCTTGTTTCCAGGAAGTATTCCATTGCTTCAAGGCCGGCCTCTTGAGGAAAATAACTTTATAAGCTTGTGATATCAAGCAGGACTAACAAGTCCTCATCCAGATCAAATGATAATTGGTTAAGTTTATTCAAAACATCCACAGTGTTTTTCAGATAACTCAGTATTTGATGGGTCTACAGATTTAGTAAAACATCCATGTACTTTGCCAAAGGTTCAAATATCAAATTCACCCCAGAGAGGATACGTTGGCCTGGTGAATTATGTGGGCCCTTATGAATCTTCAAGAGTGTATATAACACCGGGGTTCTTGTGTGTTTATTTATAAGAAATGTTTTTCTTTGTCTGTTAGCCATCCACCATTGACTCCCCTTTCAATAGATCTGTTAATCTTGTCTCTGATTGAAGGTGTTGGATCACCCAGAGTGTTCCTGTAGTGAGACTCTTGCTGCAGTGCTGGAGAATTTCCTCTTATTATTAAACCCTCTCCATTATAACGATGGCTCCGCCTTTAATGATTATTTCTACATCCTTTCATAGTCTGTCAAGGGCCACTCTTTCCTCATATTAAAGATTATATTCAATATATTTCCTTTTTTGAGGGGAGTTCAATGCCTGTGCAGAATGATGAGTGGGGAGAGAGGTTGGCTTGTGATGACAGGCCGGTGCCAGGAGGGGACAGTGCACCTAAATAGGCCGCAGGTAGTGTAATTAGCATTAGTGGATGCCATGCTGGCACTGCCATTGGGAGCAACCAAGGCAAGGGGCAGACGGAGTGAAAAAGGAGCATGTCATCTGGCTAAGAAGGTGGTAAGTCCTCTGTCATTGTGGCAGTTATGCTGGAATGGTGCAATGGGACGGGCAGGACAAATGGATGCAGAAGAGATGCTTAGCCTTAGTGGGGCTTCAGGGTAGCCTGTCAATGTTTCTGCTAGGCGAAAGGGAGAAAGGAACATCAACCCTACAACAAAGGGGGCACACAGTAAGAGGGCTGTTGGTAGTGGAGGGCAAGTGGGGTGGACACTAAGTGTGGAGGTTGGAGAGGTTGGGACCACATGGGGAAACATTGGTGAAGTAGGGGGTTGTAGTGAAGAAATGACAGACAGGAGCGGTCCCAGGAAATTAGTCTGGGTGTAAGAGTTGGAGGAGGACAGGTTTGGGATAGAGGTGAACCACAGCACATTTGGCCTTATCATATGTGATTAAGTTCCAGGGATAGACATCAAACCAGATTCCGAAGGGTCTTGTGTGGCTCATCCACCCTGAGGAGAAGAGATGGCATGGTCCCAGGTGGCTGGCCTGACAGCGGCGCTGAACGGTAACATGTGGGCTGGAGAAGGTCATGGGGGCCTCCCCAGTGATGGAGAGGGGAAGGTTTGATGTGGCCTCCTCCAAAAGACAGCTGTGGCAGCCACCAGGTGGCTGGTGGGATGAAAACATATTGGATGAAAATGCAGGTCTGAGTGGTCAACAAGAGATGCTGCATGAATGTAGTGAAGGGCTGGTGCTTGATAATGAAGAAGGTGAATTGAATGAACACAGCACAGAAGGAATGGGATCAGAATGGTAGTGATGGTTACAGGAGTTGCAAGGGGAGGACAAATCTTAACAAACTTCATTTAGTGTTTTTCAGAAGTGAGATCGAGGAACAGTGGTCGAGAAGACCCGAGCTATGACAGTAAAGGACAGAAGCCTGGCTCGGTGGCAAGCTTTAATACTTTAATACCTTGAAACCAGGTAAGCACATAAAGGAAGGTGGGTGACCTAGCATGATTTCAAAGGGAGTGGAAGCCTGGAGAGATTTGGTGCGATCAAGGTTGGAGATGAGGTTACTGAAGGGGACTTATGTGGTGAACAGGGTGGTGGGAGCAGGTGGGAACAGAGGAGATGGAGTTTAAAAAAAGGAACGAGTGATGGAGGACAGGCATCAAAAGATGATTGCAAGAAGGTCAGGATGGATAGGACATTTTGCAGGAGTTTGGGCTTGGCATAATCAGGCCTGTCACTTGCTCAACATAGGTTGATGTTAGCTGTGGGAGTGAAGACGCACTTGAGGATGTGGCACTCATGTTTGAAGCATTTCAATGGCATGTCACTTTGAGAGGCAGAGTGGGATGTGCAGATCTTCTTTGATGCAGGTGCAGGATTTGCTATATACTTGCAAAGGCATAGTAACAGAGAACAGTGGCCAGAACAGTGTAAGGACAGCAGCAGAAGCAGAGCATTCCTAGAGTTTGTTCCTTTGGTAGTGCATTGACCTTGTGGGGTGAGAGGTTTGCCAACAAAAATGTGCTACTTAATTTGGAAAATATGGTGGTGGTGCAGATAGTTAACAGGCAGCAAGGGACACATAGGTCTTGCAACTGTTAAGGGTGTTTGCACTGTGCTGTTTGGGGTGAAATATATTTTTCATAGCACATCATGTTTCTAGAGTCGATAATAACATTGTGGATGATCTGTCTCGCTAGCAGTGGAAGAGATTCCATGGGCTTGCTTTGTGGGCAGACATGGAGAAATCACCAATGCCAGAAGAGTTATGGGGGGTTGAAACAGTAAGACTTTTTAGTTGGTAGTAAGTTCACTGGTGCAGTCTATGAGAAAGGCGTATGTGCAGACATGGACAGAATTTCTGTAGTCAAGGCATGACGGAGAGGCAGTGATGAGGAGGCATGGCAGAGAAGTGAAGACGTTGTACATTTTATCATGTATATGATAGACAAAGGTTGGTCAAAAGTTACAGTCTCGGGAAAGTTGGCGAGTATTGTCTTAATGTGTAAGTTGATTAGGGGATGTGCCTCTTCTGTCAGTGAGCTGGAAAAACGGTTGCTAGTGGGGTGAGCAAGAAAGAAAAGGAGCAGCATTGGTGTGGTCAGTGCTGTGCAGAGTGATGGACACGTTCGACATAGTATGTCACAGTGAAAGAGAAGCAGTTTTACTCCTGTTGTTGATGACCTGGAAGTTCTTCAGGTATTCTGACCATCTGAGCTGCTGGAGGGGCAGTTCAGGTGTGTAGGCAGATAAAGGAATGCATGCTCAGAGCATAAAAATTTGCCTTAGAAACTCAAAAACGGATCAAAGGGCTACGTGGAGGAGAGTGCAGTTTTTAGTTTACCAAGTGCAACATTTTTGCCCAGTGTACTGGTGCTATAGGTTTGAACAGCAATGGAATAAATGGTGGAGTGAGATATTTCAGCATCAGGATGGGTCTAAAGTGACAGAGTTTTGTTGGAGCGTACATTTTAGTAATGCTTTTAGTGACCCAGACGTCAGCAGTAGGTGACATTTTCATTCATGTTTGAAAGTCTAACATAGAAAAGCTGCACTAACACATACTTTAAAAGTGCCCATGTTTTCATTTGTGGTGGTCACCTTTGTGCCCACTTGGTTTAACAATGTGCTAACAAGATTTAAATGATGCTGAAGTATATTTTGAACATTGGAGTAACTGCTAATAGTCAAATGAAATATGATTTATATTGTTGAATGTATGATTTATGAGTTCAAATAGACGTGCACATACAAATAAATGCACTTCCTTGTCATACCTGACGAGATGCCTTAACAAGTTTTCAATTCATAATGAAATGTTTTACTTTTTCTAACTATATATAAATAATGATGAATTTACAAGTTTGCATATTATGTGTGTTTTATTGACAAAAATATTAATGCACTGTATTTCTTGTGTTAGCATAATCATTCTTCATTTTCTAGCATGAATTTTTCCATTAAGTTGTTCTCATGAATAGTAAAGGGTTCCTTTGTTTAATTTTACAATACTTTTTTTAAATGACCTTGGTTCTTGATCATTTAGACCTGTGGACTAAACGTGAAATAAATTGTTTCTATGACTCATGCTTTCACATGGGAAGAGGAAGAATTTGTATTGTCGTAACTGATAGACAAATTGGAATTGATTGTTGGATTCACATGGCAGAAGGAGATGACTTCCGACCAAACCTGAGTAAACTTTGCAATGTTGCAACTCTGATTTGTGTTTAGACTCTGATTGGATATTGCCCCTCTTGTGTGATGTGGGACCACAGAACTGTCGAATCGGAGACGTCCGTGTACTTTACTATAGTGACGGACTTTGTAAGTTTTAGGTAGTTGTCCTCTTGTTGTTCCTGAGAACTGTTCTCTGAGCAGCTTGTGTTCTGCACTTCCCTGATAGTGCTTATAATGGACTTTGCTGATGATCTTCATTTTTTGCTGACAACGAATACTTGAATGCTGACCCTAGGAGAGGTATATCTCCCTGTTAATGTTATTTACCTTGGCATGTTCTTTCCCTAATAGAAGCTATCATGCTGACACCTACCTATTTTTTTCTACTTAGTTTTTCTTAACCCAAGATAGATTTTTCCAAATGATTTTTGTCTCTTTTTGTCTTTTGTCTGCAGGTGTTACTCCGTTCCCACACATGTATGTCCTAATTTGTTCAATCCTGATTCTTGATCTCTGTTTGATTTGATTTGACAAATGTCCACACAGCCTGAATTGAGATATGTTTCTGTTTCCCTGATAATCTCTTTAATGATATATATTGTTCTTCTTGAATCCTTCATGGTGTTGATGCTAAGTAGATTAAACTTGTTTGGCCATTTTGGGAAACCAATGGTGTTATTTATCTTTACAATTTGATCAAGCACACAGTTTACATGACTTTAGCTTTGCAGATGTAAAATAAAGCCTTGAAGCTCTTATTGATTGGTGTTTTTCTTCCGTGGCCATATTGGTCATGGTGTTTAAATTTGTTGGGGTGGGTTTGAAATGATTGTATATGGTTAACCACACTCTTTACTGGGTCAAAACATCCCTCGACCTCTGTGAAGCGTTTCGAATCCTGTGAAGGACTGAAAACGCATTAACAATTCTGGTAGAAGATTGACAGTTACGTCCCATAGGATGGTTAACTGTATTTTTTCGTGTTGTGTAAGCATAAGTGGGGATTTGCGCTTGCAATGCTTTTTGCTACATATTGCAGTGTAGTGTGATACTGTGAGGTGTTTGCCTCAAAAATTGTCTGTGGTTGTTGTTGTTGTTGTTGATGGGTCCATCAAGGCCTAAGACCCCGGGGTAAAGCACAGGTTTAGAAGACATTTTGTTAATTTATTGTCTGCAGTGAGGTACTGGTGATGAGATGTAGTTGACTGAGCCATTAGTTTTTCCTTGAGCGAGTGTGAGTTTTTGGTTGGTAATAGGTGCCTCCTGAAGGCCTAGGGAGGATCTATATCAACCGGGGTGAGAATTGCTGGTTAAGTTTCACTTCATCGTTTAATTGCGAAAGCCACAGTCTGATGTGTAAGACATACAGCTTTCAAAAGCATTTGAGCCTACCCCTAGAGTGCAGACAGATTTTTGTTTGCTGAAGTCTTTGCAATATTTTGGAATTAGGGTATGTGTGCATAATTGTGTGAGAGACAAGTGCGAAGTGACAGCAGCTGCTGAGTGAAGTGAGTGTGACATCAATTGTAAAGCGCTAAGATTGGTTAGTTGGTGAGAAAGCTGCGCTCGTATTGGCAGAAAATACTGCATTGTCATTGGTTGAGAAAAGCTTGCAAGAAGAATTGTGGGACGGAATTTACTTCCTGCTTTCATTGAAATTTGTGTTATTAATTGAAATTCTGCAAACATTACATTTTTGAAGGCTTTAAGAAATGCGCTGAGAGGAGATGTGTTTATTCCAGTTATGGAGGGTGAACAGGTAGCGCCCGCAGGAACACGAGCATATGAGGTATCAAAGGCGAGAGGAGTTTCAGCATACATTTGGATTAAACAAGGGTATAAGATCAATGAATAGAAGGATTCATTAGCTTTTTCTTGTTACATAACTTTTAATTTGAGAATATTAGAAAACTTGAGGAGAATATTGGGCTAATTAAAGCTTTCTCCAAGACCAGCATAATTTGAAGCCACTGCTATTTGGGAACTTGCTGCTAAACAAAAAGAAACAGCAACATTTTAGAACAGAATGAAGAGAGCAGCTAAAACAATAGAGGAAGCTATATGGGACACTGATCAGAAAAAGTGGAGAGCAGAGATAGTAAATGGAGTGAGAATGTTTCCAGCTGCCACAGAACAAGGGCACAAAACCTAAAATAAGAAAGAAGCAGAGAAAGCAGGGCAAACAGCGGATGAAAGTAAAAAGACAGCTGCACATGAAAGTGACTCCGAAGATTAGTTTATAAATCAACTTTTAATGACTCAACCCCTGCGATATCGTTTAGTTGAGGGAGCAGTGCAGAATGTAGTCACAAATGTGCTGATAGCTCCAGTTTCACAAAGCCTGGTTCAGGTATCTCCAAGTAAACCTGTGAGTTCAGTGACCTAGGTGCCCGCAATTTATTCTCCTGTTCCAGTTTTAGCACTGCTCAGCATATTACGAGTCCAGTCATGAATCAGGAAATGCCAAACCCTAATGTTAATCAAAAGATGTCTACACCTAATGTGACTACACCTGTGCAAAATTGTAGTCAGCACCAGACTATGCCCATGTATACCTCAGTGCAGATAACACCAAAAGTTACCCCAAGTGAATCAGGACAGACTTTCAGTACAGTCTTAACTGGTCAAAGTGCTGGAATGGCAATTCCTCAGAATCAGACAAATTTGACAGGACCTGATGCACTGACAGTTCATGTGCCCATTGTCCCAGTTGTTCCATTGTATGTTTCTGGTAACCCTGGAAGTAATACCCAGAAAACAAATCCTATACATGCATTGATGTCACCATGTGATAACCAGAGATCAATATATTTAAATAATTTAGAAATGGAGAGAATAGCTTTGTTTGTCCCAACTTTGACCCCTACATGAATTGGAGAGCCTAACCAGATGTTAAATCAAGCAAGACTGATAGTTGATGTGAGATGTCCACAGGAAACTCCACTTCCTTGCATGCCCACACCAGATCAGATTGCCAGTGTACATTTCAGTACCCCACAAATTATGACCCAGAGAAGCAATACTAGCTTGCAAAGTTTTTCGGCATCAGCAGTTGACTGAGTGGTTAGACACTCTGAGTCAAAAAGAAGCAACAGGTACAGCAAGTAGAAGTGTCAGAACAGAAGAGACTCCAGAAAGAGACGGGACAGTGAATGTGCCTAAATGAAAATTAGAATTAAATGAGCTAATTGAGGGAACACTTCATCTGGAATGATTGGATACCTACACTGAAGATGAACTGCACTTCATGTGCAAATATGTTACACAACATGCAGGACTGGCTTATGACAAATTAGTAGAATTGGCTGAAAAATATGATGTGGATTTAGAAAAGTCAAAGCCCTGAAGAAGGAGTTATAGATTGGAGGTCAGTACCAAAGACATTGCAAACATGAGATCACCTGGTATGAGAATGCACGTCAAGGAATTAATTACAAACATTCAAACATGGGGAGCGTTAGATAACTAGGAAGGTGGATGGGCAAAGAAAAGAGACCAAAAGAAAGGAAATCAGAACTTGCCTCCGGCTGGAGCAAATGAAGTCACTGATAGTATCAAAATTCTGACAATAAGGGAGATTCCAGGTGGCGGTTATGTACATGTCCCTTGGAGCAGAAATGACATATTGTAATTCACAAGATTGAGGGAGAAGCCAGTGGAGTGTTATAAGCAAACAGAGATTTGTGAAACTTTCAAAATGTCTGTGGGAAGATTTGAACACTTTGCTTGACATTGTGGTTCCAGTCAATTTGTGGGTTGAGTGCAACCAGAGTGTTGATTGGTCAACTGGTGAACTGCCAAGAGATCTAGTTACAGGTACACTGCCGGAAGAGGTGATAAAGGGTATTATAAAGTGATTGAATTTTTGGAGAACAAAGTTTCCCCAAGCTCTGGGAATGCCTGATTACAACAAATGGTTTACTTTGTTTTGCTGTTAAAGAGACAGTTGTGAACTCTGTTTTAACACAGTTACACGGAGATGTCAACAGACTAGTGGCGCCACACTTGATCCTGTAGCTGCTGCATTGCCCAGTGAGTGTGAAAACATTGTCATGGGCCACCCCCTGAACGTATTTATGCCCCTCAACGTGTTTGTGCCCCATTCTGTTGAAGTCCTTTTGACCCGAACCAAGACCCAGTATTTGACCAATGCTCGTTTGACCCATTGTGAACAAGCTATTTTGTGATCCCCTAAATGTAAATATTAAAAGATGTCATACACTGAACCACGCAACCCTTTTACCAATCACTGTTGAAAATGAAAATGAACGTGAGGATGAGATGGAGTACGACTGTCTCGATGTGACTGAACTGCGCACCAAACCAAGACCTGATATGCAAGATACCCCACTAGATGAAAATAACTATGTCATGTTCATTGATGGCTCCTGTTTAAAAGATACCGATGGAACTCTGAGAGCTAAATATGCAGTTTGCACAGTCTAAGGAGTAATAGAAGCTTCATGACTTCAGGGAGTCTTTTCTGCCCAAAGTAGCCAAATTGGTTGCTCTTACCAGCGCATGCTGTGCTTCTGAACAGATTTCAATGACCATTTTCACTAATAGTATGGTTTGGGTGTTGTTTATGACTTCGGACAGTTATGGTCCCAAAGAGGCTTCATGACCTTTTCTAGATCCCATATTCAAAACAGTGACAGAGTTTACAAATTATTAAAAGCATTACAGTTACCTCTGAAAATTACAGTTGTTAAATGTACAGCACATCAAAAGTCAAATGATTACATCTCGTTAAGCAATGACTCTGCTGACCAAGTGGCATAGTACTGTGTACTCCATGGCACATGCTTTAAAGAGGAATGGAGCAATGAAAGCAGCACCAATGAGACAAACCAAAGTTTTCTTATGACAGGAATTGATACTTGGGAAGAACTTAAGAGATTGCAGGAAGAGAAATGTAGAAGTTGGAGTAAATCAGGTTGTGTTCAAAGAGATGAAGATGATGTTTGGGTTTCCAGTGAAGGAAAAGCAGTGTTGCCAATTAGTTTTTTACCTTCAATGGCTAGGTATTACTATGGACAGGCACACATTGGCAGAGACGCCATGATCCGAACTTTCAGACAAACGTAGTACAATCCAGGATTTAGATTGGTTGCAGAAGCAGTGTGTCACAAATGTGTAACATGTCAACAGATGAATGTAGGGAAACACACTGTGGTTAATCTGAGCCACATAGGTAGATCAGGAGGTCCTTTCAATAGAATGCAACTTGATTTCATTGAAATGCCTGCTTGCAATGGATTGAGGTATGTGTTGGTGTTGCTGTGTGTGTTCTCTCATTGGATAGAGGCTTACCCAACCTGCAGAAACGATAGCCTTACAGTTGCAAAGCTGCTTTTGCAGGAGTTGATTCCTCGATTCCGATTTCTGCCTTCTTTGGAATCAGACCGAGGATCTAATTTCAATAATGAGGTCATAAAATTATTGTGTGGGGCGAAACAAATTGAGCAAAGATTGCACTGTGGTTACAGACCAGAAACCTCCAGATTAGTTGAGCAAATGAATGGAACTTTAAGTCTCGACTGACTAAAGCGTGTGCATCTACAACGTTGAAATGGCCGGATGCATTGCGTCTTGTTCTGATAAGCATGCGCAGAACACCCAACAGAAAGACAGGACTGCCATCTCATAAAATCATTATGGGGCGAGCTATGAGGTTGCCAGCTGTGCCCGCAAATGCACTTGTGAACATTATAGATGACTTTGTGCTGGATTATTGCAAAGGACTTGCTGATGTGGTTCGCTCTTTGTCTCACCAGGTTGAAGAAGCAACAGCTCAACCACCAGAAGAACAGTGCCATGACTTGCAAACTGGATTCTGTTAAAGAAGAATGTCAGAAAGTCATGCTTAGAGCTGCGTTGGAAAGGACCTTCCTGTCACAAGCCACTCACCTGAATTTCCCAGGTTGTTCCGATGGGCTGAGTATGGCTCCAGTTCCCTCTAGGGACTGGCCACGATTGCAGTGATTCTTTTAGCTATGCGCTGCACCAGACGAGAGGGGTTTGGAGAAGAAAGAAAAAAATTAAACAACTTGGGTCTTAGCACTCCTTCTCATCAAGGAAGGGACGGGTGGAAAGAATGTGTTGTAACGGGCATCAGGCCCCCTTGGTTAGGAGCACTCCAGCATGAGAACAGGTCTGTAAAAAGAGTCAAAATTTGTTTACTACTGTGTAGGCTCTTCTGAACACAGCTTTTGGTTTTATGCCACAACATATAACATCTCAATGGACATATAGGTTAGAATACCTAAAATGTCAACCGGGGCTTTCATCACATATAATTACTTTTGTCCCATTCAGCACATAGATTGAACAAAATTCTCAAAAACAATATACTTTAGTCTTTCACCAAATCTGGGCCCCTGTTTCTTCACAGCAGCGAAGAAAGTCTTGGTTAGCAATAACAATCAATTATTTCTTGAAACATGTAAAATCAGGACTATTTCAAGAGTTAATTGTTTGCAAACAACACAAAACAGTAAATTGAAGCACTCTGGGTTTCTGGTACTACTCAGTCTTTCTTGCAAGAATTTCACCAAAAGATTACTGTCAGTTATGCAGTAGATCGTTTTTCCTAAAAAGGACCAAATAAGCCATACCATGTTTGTGCTGGGTAGTTGTTCATTAAACGTTACACAACGTAAGTCCACATATTTGTTACAACTGAGTATTTGTCCTTTTACCTGCAGATCGGGAGGCGTAGAGCTGAGGCTGCATGGAGGATGGTTACCAGAAGATGCGTCCCCCAGGGAACCCATGCTGAAGAGGGACACCAGTCGAAGGAGGAAAAGTCCATTGCCAGGCTACAGGAGGCTGGAGATTTAGTTAAGGAGCAGTGATGAGGTCTAACACAGGCACAATGAAACGCTTGGTTTAAATAGCCTTGTTGGGGGTGTGAGTCACTGTTTGTTGTTTCCTTGTGAGTGGTTTAGTTGCTTATATACCTATGGATGAGTCATCCTGTTTTTCCAATATGTACATAACAGGTGGTGATTATTAATCGAGGATGAGTCATCATGTTTCTGCGATATGTACATAACATGTGGTGGTTAATCAAGGATGAGATGTTTTCGTCTGCTTGTTCTGATTAATCAAGGATGAGTCATGTTTTCTTCGCTTTGCTGCAGTGTACTTAGAGACGAGTCATCATGCTTTATGCTCATAGCACTCAGTGATTGCTTAGAAAACAAAACAGTGTTCTTTTACATAAATTGGTACAACAGACTGTGCTTTAACATCTCAAAGTGAACCATAAATACATACACCCTAGTGCAAAAGGGCACCATGGAGAAACACAGTGTAATGACTCCATCAAATGCATGCATACCATAATTCATGAACATTACAAGCACATCCCATTGTATTGTAGCATTGTGCATGAGCGTCCTTTAGCACAAGGGAGGAGGGTCACCACACTTACCAGGCCATCTTGGTGACTGCAACTGCTGTGAAGTATGCTGGTCATGAATTGGGTTCATGCGAACCACACATGCAAACTTGCATGTACTCTTGAAGATACAGTACTGGTTCCTCTAGGGTCGGATATCAGGAGAGAAGGGGTCCAGGTTAGCCAAACTGTGAAGACTAGACGAGTGGCTATCGCAGAACATACATAGACTAGTGAAAATCTGAGCACATCAAAAGCACTTAAATGTGCAGGGGGGTCAAGCTAGAGTCAGTCGACTCCTGCCAGCTCAGTGAACGTTGAATCCCCAGTTATGCCTGAAATGAGAATTGTGATTGAAGACCAGTGGCCCACAAAAAGTCCAGACCCAGCAGTAAATGGTCCTCCAACTAAAGCTTAAGGGACAGAAGAATCTGATCACAGTGATGGTGAAAATCGAGCAGCAAGGAGGTAAAAAAGAAAAAGAGTGCCAAGTCGAAAATATTTAGCTCCTGAATGATCTTATTAAGCAGCTAATGAATGGAAGCACTGAATGGTCTTATTATGCAGCTAATGAAGAAGGAATTTGTTGCCTTTTGTGCTGATAATTCGGGTTCAACTGAATATCTTGGAACTTGAAATTGCTTTAGTACTGAACTTTGAGATCTCATTGCCGCTTGATGAACAAAGGCATTATTTGCTGGAAGTGCTAATTAGTGATTACCAGATGGTTTATTACTAGAGACATTTAAACTTTTTTAGTGATGAATGAGCATATGCAAGTTGAGAAAAATACTTGATGAACTTTCTAGAAGATCAATCGTTTTGTAAGTTAGTGATTTGATTTGCTTTGCTCATCTAAAGAAGAGAAAATACACTGTATATAATTAAAAGCCTCTTTACATTTTTTATTTTTATTTTTATTTTTGGATTTGATACCCTGGTCTGACTCTAGACAAGCCATTAGTTTGGATCAAGGTAAATGGAGTAAATGTAAGTATGTGTGTGTGTGTGTAGGATTGGCACTACAATGCATGATTGTAAGTATCTTATTGATAGTTGGATTGAGTCTGCCAGTGAAAAAATAGGGTGAGAGCACAATTACACCAATGCTAGATTTACCTAAAGAACAAGATCCCATGTATGAGAGATTACTTCACCTTGATGACTCAAAGGGAGATCTGTCTTCAAATGTATACTATAGAGTTACTGTAAGAATACATTTGGAGACTGTGGAGTTGTGTGATTGTTATGTTTGCACACAGATCCATTGATCAGCGCAGGAAGGAATCACATACCACAGCTTGTCACTAACATATGGAATTTCTTGCAATCTGTTACTAACTAGATTGTATAACCAGGAGTACCTACAATATTTTCATTTCAATTACGACTTAGGGCCTCATTACGAGTTTGGCGGTCTTTTGGCAAGACCAGCGCGGTTGCGGTCACTAAAAGACAGCCATATTGGCGGCAATCTGTCTGCCAAATTAAGATTCACCCTCTGAAGTCTGCCAAAAAACAGTCAAAGTTCTGAAACAACCAAGACACTGAAGGACAAAAAAGAGGCGGCCCCATCACCAGCACTGCCAGCCCGTCAAAAATACACCCATCAGATTACTATCCACAAATCATGACAGCGGTTCTTCCATGGCAGAAAACCGTTGGTGACGCAAACCGTGGCGGTCTCAACGCACTTCTGTCAGAACACCACACCACATTGGATAGTTTCAATACCACACACCTAAGACACATCCACAGACTCGACACAGCTACTCACCGCACTATATAACACACCCCAACACAACCCACAATCCTTTGCAATCAAAACAGCACACACAACCACAGACAACCAGCATCCCAAAGAGTTCAACATAGCAAGAATAGGCACCCATTTACACTTCACTACGCACACATCACACACCTGCACAACATACCAAACACACACATTAGTACCACACACAATCCACAATACCCATCACACACTCACATCACAGCACCGACACTTCACAATTTTCCTAACTCTGCACCCATTCACTTAGCACACAACCACACCGTCTTCACATCCATTACCATGTCCCCACAAAAACACCCATGATTCACTGATGAGGAGTTGAGGGTCAAGGTGGATGAAATTGTACGGGTCGGAGCACAGGTCCAACATCTGTTGCCAGGAAAATGGAGTTGTGGCAAAGATAGTCAACAGGGTCAATTCTGTTCAGTTATGCATGCACACGGAAGGACATCAGGAAGAGGTGGAATGACCTCAGGGGGAAGGTCCATTCCATGGCATCCAGGCACCAGCTAGCGGTACTGAAGACTGGCGGTGAGCTCCCACCTCCTCCTCCTGCGTTCTCATCTTGGGAGGAGAAGGTCTTGAACATCCTGCATCCTAAGGGCCTGACAGGAATATCTGGGGAGTGGAGACTGGTAAGTACCAACAACATTCCTGTCACACAATTGTCTTGTCCTGCATGCTCCCTCACCACCTATACCCACCATAATTTACACTTCACCCACTACAACTCTCTCCTAATCTAATCACCTAATACCCCTCCCTGCCATGCCACATGTCCACTGAACACATCTAGTCCCACAGCCCTTGGAAATGGCATGTGAAGCACTGGCTAATTATAGCACTACAACTCCCAGAATGCAAAATCCCAACATATTCAACACCAGTACACTGCACCAAATATTACTCATCATGCATGTCAAACCAATATACGATCTAACCCATCTTAATTGTTCTAGTATAGAATAGTACATGGCAATGACAGCAATGCAATGGCTCATTCACACTTACACCCCAAGCTAAACACAGCTATAGCTGAGTGCCCATATATAATGGCCACAGATCAAAGATCCCAAGCTAGAAATATACTCACCTGGTTTAGAAAGTCAGACAGAGAGGATGCACCTGCAGTACATCCAGATACAGGTCAATGTTCATTGTAAACTCATACACTGTGTTCCTACAAGGACACCAATGTGCATTCTACAGCTCTTCTTAGTGCCAGCTATCATGCCAGGCCGTTCACTAGGTAATAGAAGTGAACAGCCATGTCTATTATCAGACAATATTAGATGTCATCAGCTGTACAATCACTACCAACATATTCTACCAGCATAAAACATGGTGTATGGAATGGAAGTTACAGAGTTTCATGTTGTACCAAGTTACATAGTGTATCAGCTGTCAATGTCATTGCTTGGAATCATGTCAAGGCATGGTACGCATCTCGTCCAACTGCCACAATACCCCCATTGAACCTGAACTCTATGTTCCACTCCCTCCACAGGTAACCTTGCCACTGTCAGCATGGAGAGGATACCAGCGACTGTCACTACCCCCCTCGATGAAGGCCCCAGTGAGGACATCATCCCTGGATGTCTGGACACTGACGAAGACCCTGGCCCATCTGGGACACTTGGTCAGTCAACAACTGTCAGCGTCACCCTGCCCACATCAGTTCCTCCCAGTCCTGTTGCATCTACATCACAGGCAACCATTTGCTTCCCAAATCTGTGTCCTAAGGACTGTTTCATCCATTGTGTACCCCACAGTACAGGTACCTGAGTCTCACCTTGCCACCCCTGACAATTATGGATCTGCCATCACTGGGAGTGGCACACTGCCAAGGGTATAGGCACGTGGGGGCAGGGTGTGTGGGAGGGATGCTGTGGGCCAGAGGATGGGGTCTCAAATGGACACTCCTGACCAGGAAACCATCTCCCAAGTCTTGGGAGCCTACCAAAGTTCCCAAGGCATGATGGTCCAAGTTATTACCATGTTGGGAGAAATCCAAAAGCTGCAAAGGAATAACCACCAGGAAGTCATGCAGCAGTGGCAGGCACAAAATGCACACTTGGCACCCATTGCAGGAGTGCTAAGAGACTTGAATACCACACTGAGTAGGTCCTCTACCCAACATCTGGCCCCTTCCACTAGCAATGACACATCATGCCATTCTACATCTGCGACTGCTAGTAGAATGGAGGCTCTGCCAGGGGAAGGACATGCCTCAGACACCCCACCCTCTGTAGCTGAAGAACCTCCCCCAGACGTGGACATCCACCCAGACATCCAGCAGGAGCAGATGCCAAGACCAAACCCACTGCCAGGAAGTAAACCTCTTCTGAACTGCCCCCTTTGTGTTCCACAGATGCACCCTGTTGACTGTTCTGTAACCAATCTCCATTTTCCAATGGTGCAAGGACACTGATCCTGTGTTCCCAAGTGGTGTAGCAGCTACCCTGATGATGTCATCTACCATGACTAAACCTATCACCATTTGTTTGTGTGTGTTTAATGTTTGTGGTCACATATGTGTTTTGTATTTCTACAATAAATCACACTTAAAGATAGGTCCTTTGTATGTCTCATTTATCAACTATGTACAGGTTATGCATGCCAACTCTAGTATGATCATGTCCCTCTGTATTGTACACCCATTGTTATGGACCTCATACATGGACTCCCTCAACAAGGGACTCATTACAATAGGATTGTAACAGGACAGATACCAAATAGGTTGTAAACTACAACTACGGACAATCAATGAAAGATATGCTAACAGCACAAAGAAAGAGCGTGACTGAGAGTAGCATCAGGATGTCTGCTAAGGTGTAACGCAATGATAAATTACACAATACAGAAGTTAGAGTCATGGCATTTTACCAACAAGGTAGGGGGCTCTTTGTATCACCTGGCAAAGCCTCATCACATACCATAGCTTCTAAATATACATATCCCATGGTAAAGACAGAGATCAGTACCAATCTACCCATACCTGGAAACTTTCACTTACATTGGTCACATGCCTGTAGGCTTGTCACTCACATGTGTCAGTCCACAGTGACATGCACATTGGTCTGCAAAGTAGGAACACACTGACAGCTACATTCAAATAAGAATACATAAAACTGATACCATTATGCAGGGAGAGGCTATGGTCCTACATTTATACATGAGCCAGACACATATTCAGACACAAATGACAGCATTTGACAACCTCTTGTACCCTGCAGGTGACCATGACTGGAAGACACTTTTCCACCCCAGTGTCCTGACAGCCTAACAATGTCAGTCACACTTCATATAATCAAGAATAGTACCTGGTATCAGCCATGTCCACTTCTCATGTCTGTCTGCTATTCCCATCTGCTTCTGACAAGGTCTGTCATTTGCCAAGGTTGATGAGCCAATCAGGATCTAGGCAAATCTGTGTTTGTAAGAGAAGACAGATGGGACATAGCAGAATACACTCCTCAAATCAGAGAAATCATGTCCAAAAGTGTAACTTTGCATCTGCCATAACAATACATGATACTGTAAAACACTCTGTTCTGAACACAATACAATTTACAGATTGCATGCACAACTAACTCATAGGCATTGCAGCTATCTACAACCTCACAGATGATGCAAGAAAGGAGGTGACATGCTACCCGTCTACTTCAGGTTGCAAATGTGAACCACAACATTACTTCTACTTCACATACCATTTAGTGAGTTGAAGTACTGATTGATGAGATCTGCCCTAGAGTCTCCTCCTTCATCTTCCTCTGGCTCTTCATCACTTGGCAAATCTGCATTTTCACCCACAGGTTCTGCTGGCTCCCCCTTATCTGGTATAAATGGTATATGTCATCTCAGGGCAAGATTGTCTAGCATGCAGCAGGCAACTATTATTTGACATACCTTGTTCAGTGAGTAGAGGAGGGCTCCTCCTGATCTGTTCAAGTATCTAAATCCTGCCTTCAGGAGCCCAAAAGTCAGCTCAAAGACACGCCTTGTCCTCCTGTGGACCTCCATGTAGTGGACTTCCCCTGGCACGGGTGGGTACCTCATTGGTGCCAACAACCAAGGACGGTTTGGATAGCCACAGTCACCTGTGAACAAAATGGTAGAACAGCACACACATATATGTGGGACATGCAACATTATGATGGCAGGAGACATACATTGCAAACACACATTTCATTTGTAACTTAACCACCAGCCAGGCCCTCTCTGTGGAGTTGTGTCATCAGCAGTGGGACATTGCTGTTCTGCATAATGAAGGAATCATGATCCTGGATACTGAACATTTATGGAGTGGTAGTTTTTCCTATGCCTATACATCTGTTCATTGGCACTGGGGGGAACCACGGCTACATGGTGTGCCATCTATGATTCCAATCAAGTGTGGAATGGAGTCCCATAGCATAAAATTCTGCCTTCACATAGGCCAAATCTGCAAGTTGGGGAAACCTGGTGTAGCTGTCCAGGTGCTTCAACAATGTACACAGTACATCCTTCAAAACCAAACTGAACATGGACTGAGACATTCCTGCAGCTAGGGCCACTGTATTATGAAAGGACCCAGTGGCCAGGAAGTGTAGCACTGACAAGACTTGAAGGATGGGAGGTATGCTACAGGGATTGCGAATAGCAGGCATCAGATCTGGCTCCAATTGATCACAAAGATCCATCATAGTATTACGCTTCACCCGATATATCTGGACACAAAGGGGGTCATTCCAACCCTGGCGGTCGGTGGTAAAGCTGCGGGAAAACCGCCAACAGGCTGGCGGTAAAAAAAATGCAATTCCGACCCTGGCGGAAACCGCCAACAGAGACCGCCACTTCAACACACCGCCCGCCATGGCGGGACAAACAAACAGCGCGGCGGTCACCGCCAACAGACAGGCGGGAGTCAATGTACCGCCCACCCTATCACAACCCACCAATCCGCCACCTTTTCCGGGGCGGTAGCCCCGCCGATAAAAACACGGCAGAAACAGCCATCCGAAAGGAAAACGCTCACCTCCATACACCCCACGAGGAATCTGGACAGCATGGAACCCGAACTCCACATCCTCCCAGCGATTGTCTTCCTGCTCCTCTACAAGGAGCACGAACGCCGGCGCAGAAGACTACGGTGAGTACTGCACCTACGACACAGGGGAGGGGGGAGGCAAAAAATTGCGGGGACACACATACGCCACACACCCACCCCCACCCTCACCCACTACAACACACACATCAATGCATAGCAATACATCACAGTTACCCCCCAAACCTCCCAGAAGAATGCAAAGACAGAAGGAAATGACTATAAACAGTCGAACATATTGTATTACTGGCTTAAAAACATATCACACATCTAAAACTTTTATATACATAAATTCTCAAGTCCGATATTTGTAGTAGTCATTGTTAGTGGACCACTGGGCCCAAATCACATGGGCAAAGCCCACACAGGATACCTGACTCCAACGGAGAGAACACTGCAGGGGCATCAGATAGGAAAACTACAGGCACCTCAGGGGGAATATAAGGGGGGGCACCTCAGCCTGATGAGTCCACGAGGCCAGATCTACGAGGGGCCTCCATGGCCACTGTTCCATCCTGGGGAGTGCAAAGCCACAGTCTCTCAAGTCTCTACAGTGGGTGGGTTGCCCACTGTGCAATCCTGGGGAGTGCAAAGCCACAGTCTCTCAAGTAGATAACAGTCTCCACTGGTTCTGGAGGGGGCCTGGTGCCCAGAGTGCTTCGTGCAGCCCTGCCCGACACAGATGCGGGCCTGCCCCTTCTGCCAATGGGCCAGCGGTGCTTGAGATGAAGGGCCCAGTGCAGCGGTGCTTGAGATGAAGGGCCCAGTGCAGCGGTGCTTGAGATGAAGGGCCCAGTGCAGCGGTGCTTGAGACGGCAGTGCCCAGTTCAGCGGTGCTTGAGACGGCGGTGCCCAGTTCAGCGGTGCTTGAGACGGCGGTGCCCAGTGCAGCGGTGCTTGAGATGAAGGGCCCAGTTCAGCGGTGCTTGAGACGGCGGTGCCCAGTGCAGCGGTGCTTGAGATGAAGGGCCCAGTGCAGCGGTGCTTGAGACGGCGGTGCCCAGTTCAGCGGTGCTTGAGACAGCGGTGCCCAGTGCAGCGGTGCTTGAGATGAAGGGCCCAGTTCAGCGGTGCTTGAGATGAAGGGCCCAGTGCAGCGGTGCTTGAGACGGCGGTGCCCAGTGCAGCGGTGCTTGAGATGAAGGGCCCAGTGCAGCGGTGCTTGAGACGGCGGTGCCCAGTTCAGCGGTGCTTGAGACGGCAGTGCCCAGTTCAGCGGTGCTTGAGACGGCGGTGCCCAGTGCAGCGGTGCTTGAGATGAAGGGCCCAGTGCAGCGGTGCTTGAGATGAAGGGCCCAGTGCAGCGGTGCTTGAGATGGCGGTGCCCAGTTCAGCGGTGCTTGAGATGGCGGTGCCCAGTTCAGGGGTGCTTGAGACGGCGGTGCCCAGTGCAGCGGTGCTTGAGATGAAGGACCCAGTGCAGCGGTGCTTGAGACGGCGGTGCCCAGTTCAGCAGTGCTTGAGATGAAGGGCCCAGTGCAGCGGTGGTGCCCAGTTCAGCGGTGCTTGAGACGGCGGTGCCCAGTGCAGCGGTGCTTGAGATGAAGGGCCCAGTTCAGCGGTGCTTGAGATGAAGGGCCCAGTGCAGTGGTGCTTGAGATGAAGGGCCCAGTGCAGCGGTGCTTGAGACGGTGGTGCCCAGTTCAGCGGTGCTTGAGACGGCGGTGCCCAGTTCAGCGGTGCTTGAGACGGCGGTGCCCAGTGCAGCGGTGCTTGAGATGAAGGGCCCAGTGCAGCGGTGCTTGAGACGGCGGTGCCAGGTGCAGCGGTGCTTGAGATGAAGGGCCCAGTGCAGCGGTGCTTGAGACAGCGGTGCCCAGTTCAGCGGTGCTTGAGACGGCGGTGCCCAGTGCAGCGGTGCTTGAGATGAAGGGCCCAGTTCAGCGGTGCTTGAGATGAAGGGCCCAGTGCAGCGGTGATTGAGACTGCGGTGCCCAGTGCAGCAGTGCTTGAGATGAAGGGCCCAGTGCAGCGGTGCTTGAGATGAAGGGCCCAGTGCAGCGGTGCTTGAGATGAAGGGCCCAGTGCAGTGGTGCTTGAGATGAAGGGCCCAGTGCAGCGGTGGTGCCCAGTTCAGCGGTGCTTGAGACGGCGGTGCCCAGTGCAGCGGTGCTTGAGATGAAGGGCCCAGTTCAGCGGTGCTTGAGATGAAGGGCCCAGTGCAGTGGTGCTTCAGGTGAAGGGCCCAGTGCAGCGGTGCTTGAGATGAAGGACCCAGTGCAGCGGTGCTTGAGACGGCGGTGCCCAGTTCAGCGGTGCTTGAGACGGCGGTGCCCAGTTCAGCGGTGCTTGAGACAGGGGTGCCCAGTGCAGCGGAGCTTGAGATGGCGGTGCCCAGTGCAGCGGTGCTTGAGATGAAGGGCCCAGTGCAGCGGTGCTTGAGATGAAGGGCCCAGTGCAACGGTGCTTGAGACGGCGGTGCCCAGTTCAGCGGTGCTTGAGACGGCGGTGCCCAGTTCAGCGGTGCTTGAGACGGCGGTGCCCAGTGCAGCGGTGCTTGAGATGAAGGGCCCAGTGCAGCGGTGCTTGAGATGAAGGGCCCAGTGCAGCGCTGCTTGAGACGGTGGTGCCCAGTTCAGTGGTGCTTGAGACGGCGGTGCCCAGTGCAGCGGTGCTTGAGATGAAGGGCCCAGTTCAGCGGTGCTTGAGATGAAGGGCCCAGTGCAGCGGTGCTTGAGACGGCGGTGCCCAGTGCAGTGGTGCTTGAGATGAAGGGCCCAGTGCAGCGGTGCTTGAGATGAAGGGCCCAGTGCAGCGGTGCTTGAGACGGCGGTGCCCAGTTCAGCGGTGCTTGAGACGGCGGTGCCCAGTTCAGCGGTGCTTGAGACGGCAGTGCCCAGTGCAGCGGTGCTTGAGATGAAGGGCCCAGTGCAGCGGTGCTTGAGATGAAGGGCCCACTGCAGCGGTGCTTGAGACGGCGGTGCCCAGTGCAGCGGTGCTTGAGACGGCGGTGCCCAGTGCAGCGGTGCTTGAGACGGCGGTGCCCAGTTCAGCGGTGCTTGAGATGAAGGGCCCAGTTCAGCGGTGCTTGAGACGGCGTTGCCCAGTGCAGCGGTGCTTGAGATGAAGGGGCCAGTGCAGCGGTGCTTGAGACGGCAGTGTCCACTGCAGCGGTGCTTGAGACGGCGGTGCCCAGTGCAGCGGTGCTTGAGACGGCGGTGCCCAGTGCAGCGGTGCTTGAGATGAAGGGCCCACTGCAGCGGTGCTTGAGACGGCAGTGCCCAGTTCAGCGGTGCTTGAGACGGCGTTGCCCAGTGCAGCGGTGCTTGAGATGAAGGGGCCAGTGCAGCGGTGCTTGAGACGGCAGTGTCCAGTTCAGCGGTGCTTGAGACGGCGGTGCCCAGTTCAGCGGTGCTTGAGACGGCGGTGCCCAGTTCAGCGGTGCTTGAGACGGCGGTGCCCAGTGCAGCGGTGCTTGAGATGAAGGGCCCAGTGCAGCGGTGCTTGAGATGAAGGGCCCAGTGCAGCGGTGCTTGAGATGAAGGGCCCAGTTCAGCGGTGCTTGAGATGAAGGGCCCAGTGCAGCGGTGCTTGAGATGGCGGTGCCCAGTGCAGCGGTGCTTGAGATGAAGGGCCCAGTGCAGCGGTGCTTGAGATGAAGGGCCCAGTGCAGCGGTGCTTGAGACGGCGGTGCCCAGTTCAGCGGTGCTTGAGACGGCGGTCCCCAGTTCAGCAGTGCTTGAGACGGCGGTGCCCAGTGCAGCAGTGCTTGAGATGAAGGGCCCAGTGCAGCGGTGCTTGAGATGAAGGGCCCAGTGCAGCGGTGCTTGAGACGGCGTGCCCAGTGCAGCGGTGCTTGAGACGGCGGTGCCCAGTGCAGCGGTGCTTGAGATGAAGGGCCCAGTGCAGCGGTGTTTGAGATGAAGGGCCCAGTGCAGCGGTGCTTTAGACGGCGGTGCCCAGTTCAGCGGTGCTTGAGACGGCGGTGCCCAGTGCAGCGGTGCTTGAGATGAAGGGCCCAGTGCAGCGGTGCTTGAGACGGCGGTGCCCAGTTCAGCGGTGCTTGAGACGGCGGTGCCCAGTGCAGCGGTGCTTGAGATGAAGGGCCCAGTTCAGCGGTGCTTGAGATGAAGGGCCCAGTGCAGCGGTGCTTGAGACGGCGGTGCCCAGTGCAGCGGTGCTTGAGATGAAGGGCCCAGTGCAGCGGTGGTTAAGATGAAGGGCCCAGTGCAGCGGTGCTTGAGACGGCGGTGCCCAGTTCAGCGGTGCTGGAGACGGCGGTGCCCAGTGCAGCGGTGCTTGAGATGAAGGTCCCAGTGCAGCGGTGCTTGAGATGAAGGGCCCAGTGCGGCGGTGCTTGAGACGGCGGTGCCCAGTGCAGTGGTGCTTGAGATGAAGGGCCCAGTGCATCGGTGCTTGAGATGAAGGGCCCAGTGCAGCGGTGCTTGAGATGAAGGGCCCAGTTCAGCGGTGCTTGAGATGACGGGCCCAGTGCAGCGGTGCTTGAGACGGCGGTGCCCAGTGCAGTGGTGCTTGAGATGAAGGGCCCAGTGCAGCGGTGCTTGAGATGAAGGGCCCAGTGCAGCGGTGCTTGAGACGGCGGTGCCCAGTTCAGCGGTGCTTGAGACGGCGGTGCCCAGTTCAGCGGTGCTTGAGACGGCAGTGCCCAGTGCAGCGGTGCTTGAGATGAAGGGCCCAGTGCAGCGGTGCTTGAGATGAAGGGCCCAGTGCAGCGGTGCTTGAGACGGCGGTGCCCAGTGCAGCGGTGCTTGAGACGGCGGTGCCCAGTGCAGCGGTGCTTGAGACGGCGGTGCCCAGTGCAGCGGTGCTTGAGACGGCGGTGCCCAGTGCAGCGGTGCTTGAGACGGCGGTGCCCAGTGCAGCGGTGCTTGAGACGGCGGTGCCCAGTGCAGCGGTGCTTGAGATGAAGGGCCCAGTGCAGCGGTGCTTGAGATGAAGGGCCCAGTGCAGCGGTGCTTGAGACGGCAGTGCCCAGTTCAGCGGTGCTTGAGACGGCGTTGCCCAGTGCAGCGGTGCTTGAGATGAAGGGGCCAGTGCAGCGGTGCTTGAGACGGCGGTGTCCAGTTCAGCGGTGCTTGAGACGGCGGTGCCCAGTTCAGCGGTGCTTGAGACGGCGGTGCCCAGTTCAGCGGTGCTTGAGACGGCGGTGCCCAGTGCAGCGGTGCTTGAGATGAAGGGCCCAGTGCAGCGGTGCTTGAGATGAAGGGCCCAGTGCAGCGGTGCTTGAGATGAAGGGCCCAGTTCAGCGGTGCTTGAGATGAAGGGCCCAGTGCAGCGGTGCTTGAGATGGCGGTGCCCAGTGCAGCGGTGCTTGAGATGAAGGGCCCAGTGCAGCGGTGCTTGAGATGAAGGGCCCAGTGCAGCGGTGCTTGAGACGGCGGTGCCCAGTTCAGCGGTGCTTGAGACGGCGGTGCCCAGTTCAGCAGTGCTTGAGACGGCGGTGCCCAGTGCAGCAGTGCTTGAGATGAAGGGCCCAGTGCAGCGGTGCTTGAGATGAAGGGCCCAGTGCAGCGGTGCTTGAGATGAAGGGCCCAGTGCAAGGGTGCTTGAGACGGCGGTGCCCAGTGCAGCGGTGCTTGAGATGAAGGGCCCAGTGCAGCGGTGTTTGAGATGAAGGGCCCAGTGCAGCGGTGCTTTAGACGGCGGTGCCCAGTGCAGCGGTGCTTGAGACGGCGGTGCCCAGTGCAGCGGTGCTTGAGATGAAGGGCCCAGTGCAGCGGTGCTTGAGACGGCGGTGCCCAGTTCAGCGGTGCTTGAGACGGCGGTGCCCAGTGCAGCGGTGCTTGAGATGAAGGGCCCAGTTCAGCGGTGCTTGAGATGAAGGGCCCAGTGCAGCGGTGCTTGAGACGGCGGTGCCCAGTGCAGCGGTGCTTGAGATGAAGGGCCCAGTGCAGCGGTGGTTAAGATGAAGGGCCCAGTGCAGCGGTGCTTGAGACGGCGGTGCCCAGTTCAGCGGTGCTGGAGACGGCGGTGCCCAGTGCAGCGGTGCTTGAGATGAAGGTCCCAGTGCAGCGGTGCTTGAGATGAAGGGCCCAGTGCTGCGGTGCTTGAGACGGCGGTGCCCAGTGCAGTGGTGCTTGAGATGAAGGGCCCAGTGCATCGGTGCTTGAGATGAAGGGCCCATTGCAGCGGTGCTTGAGATGAAGGGCCCAGTTCAGCGGTGCTTGAGATGAAGGGCCCAGTGCAGCGGTGCTTGAGACGGCGGTGCCCAGTGCAGTGGTGCTTGAGATGAAGGGCCCAGTGCAGCGGTGCTTGAGATGAAGGGCCCAGTGCAGCGGTGCTTGAGACGGCGGTGCCCAGTTCAGCGGTGCTTGAGACGGCGGTGCCCAGTTCAGCGGTGCTTGAGACAGCAGTGCCCAGTGCAGCGGTGCTTGAGATGAAGGGCCCAGTGCAGCGGTGCTTGAGATGAAGGGCCCAGTGCAGCGGTGCTTGAGACGGCGGTGCCCAGTGCAGCGGTGCTTGAGACGGCGGTGCCCAGTGCAGCGGTGCTTGAGACGGCGGTGCCCAGTTCAGCGGTACTTGAGATGAAGGGCCCAGTTCAGCGGTGCTTGAGACGGCGGTGCCCAGTGCAGCGGTGCTTGAGATGAAGGGCCCAGTGCAGCGGTGCTTGAGATGAAGGGCCCAGTGCAGCGGTGCTTGAGACGGCAGTGCCCAGTTCAGCGGTGCTTGAGACGGCGTTGCCCAGTGCAGCGGTGCTTGAGATGAAGGGGCCAGTGCAGCGGTGCTTGAGACGGCGGTGTCCAGTTCAGCGGTGCTTGAGACGGCGGTGCCCAGTTCAGCGGTGCTTGAGACGGCGGTGCCCAGTTCAGCGGTGCTTGAGACGGCGGTGCCCAGTGCAGCGGTGCTTGAGATGAAGGGCCCAGTGCAGCGGTGCTTGAGATGAAGGGCCCAGTGCAGCGGTGCTTGAGATGAAGGGCCCAGTTCAGCGGTGCTTGAGATGAAGGGCCCAGTGCAGCGGTGCTTGAGATGGCGGTGCCCAGTGCAGCGGTGCTTGAGATGAAGGGCCCAGTGCAGCAGTGCTTGAGATGAAGGGCCCAGTGCAGCGGTGCTTGAGACGGCGGTGCCCAGTTCAGCGGTGCTTGAGACGGCGGTGCCCAGTTCAGCAGTGCTTGAGACGGCGGTGCCCAGTGCAGCAGTGCTTGAGATGAAGGGCCCAGTGCAGCGGTGCTTGAGATGAAGGGCCCAGTGCAGCGGTGCTTGAGACGGCGGTGCCCAGTGCAGCGGTGCTTGAGACGGCGGTGCCCAGTGCAGCGGTTCTTGAGATGAAGGGCCCAGTGCAGCGGTGTTTGAGATGAAGGGGTCAGTGCAGCGGTGCTTGAGACGGCGGTGCCCAGTTCAGCGGTGCTTGAGACGGTGGTGCCCAGTGCAGCGGTGCTTGAGATGAAGGGCCCAGTTCAGCGGTGCTTGAGACGGCGGTGCCCAGTGCAGCGGTGCTTGAGATGAAGGGCCCAGTGCAGCGGTGCTTGAGACGGCGGTGCCCAGTTCAGCGGTGCTTGAGACGGCGGTGCCCAGTGCAGCGGTGCTTGAGATGAAGGGCCCAGTTCAGCGGTGCTTGAGATGAAGGGCCCAGTGCAGCGGTGCTTGAGACAGCGGTGCCCAGTGCAGCGGTGCTTGAGATGAAGGGCCCAGTTCAGCGGTGCTTGAGATGAAGGGCCCAGTGCAGCGGTGCTTGAGACGGCGGTGCCCAGTGCAGCGGTGCTTGAGATGAAGGGCCCAGTGCAGCGGTGGTTAAGATGAAGGGCCCAGTGCAGCGGTGCTTGAGACGGCGGTGCCCAGTTCAGCGGTGCTGGAGACGGCGGTGCCCAGTGCAGCGGTGCTTGAGATGAAGGTCCCAGTGCAGCGGTGCTTGAGATGAAGGGCCCAGTGCGGCGGTGCTTGAGACGGCGGTGCCCAGTGCAGTGGTGCTTGAGATGAAGGGCCCAGTGCATCGGTGCTTGAGATGAAGGGCCCAGTGCAGCGGTGCTTGAGATGAAGGGCCCAGTTCAGCGGTGCTTGAGATGAAGGGCCCAGTGCAGCGGTGCTTGAGACGGCGGTGCCCAGTGCAGTGGTGCTTGAGATGAAGGGCCCAGTGCAGCGGTGCTTGAGATGAAGGGCCCAGTGCAGCGGTGCTTGAGACGGCGGTGCCCAGTTCAGCGGTGCTTGAGACGGCGGTGCCCAGTTCAGCGGTGCTTGAGACGGCAGTGCCCAGTGCAGCGGTGCTTGAGATGAAGGGCCCAGTGCAGCGGTGCTTGAGATGAAGGGCCCAGTGCAGCGGTGCTTGAGACGGCGGTGCCCAGTGCAGCGGTGCTTGAGACGGCGGTGCCCAGTGCAGCGGTGCTTGAGACGGCGGTGCCCAGTTCAGCGGTGCTTGAGATGAAGGGCCCAGTTCAGCGGTGCTTGAGACGGCGGTGCCCAGTGCAGCGGTGCTTGAGATGAAGGGCCCAGTGCAGCGGTGCTTGAGATGAAGGGCCCAGTGCAGCGGTGCTTGAGACGGCAGTGCCCAGTTCAGCGGTGCTTGAGACGGCGTTGCCCGGTGCAGCGGTGCTTGAAATGAAGGGGCCAGTGCAGCGGTGCTTGAGACGGCGGTGTCCAGTTCAGCGGTGCTTGAGACGGCGGTGCCCAGTTCAGCGGTGCTTGAGACGGCGGTGCCCAGTTCAGCGGTGCTTGAGACGGCGGTGCCCAGTGCAGCGGTGCTTGAGATGAAGGGCCCAGTGCAGCGGTGCTTGAGATGAAGGGCCCAGTGCAGCGGTGCTTGAGATGAAGGGCCCAGTTCAGCGGTGCTTGAGATGAAGGGCCCAGTGCAGCGGTGCTTGAGATGGCGGTGCCCAGTGCAGCGGTGCTTGAGATGAAGGGCCCAGTGCAGCGGTGCTTGAGATGAAGGGCCCAGTGCAGCGGTGCTTGAGACGGCGGTGCCCAGTTCAGCGGTGCTTGAGACGGCGGTGCCCAGTTCAGCAGTGCTTGAGACGGCGGTGCCCAGTGCAGCAGTGCTTGAGATGAAGGGCCCAGTGCAGCGGTGCTTGAGATGAAGGGCCCAGTGCAGCGGTGCTTGAGATGAAGGGCCCAGTGCAACGGTGCTTGAGACGGCGGTGCCCAGTGCAGCGGTGCTTGAGATGAAGGGCCCAGTGCAGCGGTGTTTGAGATGAAGGGCCCAGTGCAGCGGTGCTTTAGACGGCGGTGCCCAGTTCAGCGGTGCTTGAGACGGCGGTGCCCAGTGCAGCGGTGCTTGAGATGAAGGGCCCAGTGCAGCGGTGCTTGAGACGGCGGTGCCCAGTTCAGCGGTGCTTGAGACGGCGGTGCCCAGTGCAGCGGTGCTTGAGATGAAGGGCCCAGTTCAGCGGTGCTTGAGATGAAGGGCCCAGTGCAGCGGTGCTTGAGACGGCGGTGCCCAGTGCAGCGGTGCTTGAGATGAAGGGCCCAGTGCAGCGGTGGTTAAGATGAAGGGCCCAGTGCAGCGGTGCTTGAGACGGCGGTGCCCAGTTCAGCGGTGCTGGAGACGGCGGTGCCCAGTGCAGCGGTGCTTGAGATGAAGGTCCCAGTGCAGCGGTGCTTGAGATGAAGGGCCCAGTGCGGCGGTGCTTGAGACGGCGGTGCCCAGTGCAGTGGTGCTTGAGATGAAGGGCCCAGTGCATCGGTGCTTGAGATGAAGGGCCCAGTGCAGCGGTGCTTGAGATGAAGGGCCCAGTTCAGCGGTGCTTGAGATGAAGGGCCCAGTGCAGCGGTGCTTGAGACGGCGTAGCCCAGTGCAGTGGTGCTTGAGATGAAGGGCCCAGTGCAGCGGTGCTTGAGATGAAGGGCCCAGTGCAGCGGTGCTTGAGACGGCGGTGCCCAGTTCAGCGGTGCTTGAGACGGCGGTGCCCAGTTCAGCGGTGCTTGAGACGGCAGTGCCCAGTGCAGCGGTGCTTGAGATGAAGGGCCCAGTGCAGCGGTGCTTGAGATGAAGGGCCCAGTGCAGCGGTGCTTGAGACGGCGGTGCCCAGTGCAGCGGTGCTTGAGACGGCGGTGCCCAGTGCAGCGGTGCTTGAGACGGCGGTGCCCAGTTCAGCGGTGCTTGAGATGAAGGGCCCAGTTCAGCGGTGCTTGAGACGGCGGTGCCCAGTGCAGCGGTGCTTGAGATGAAGGGCCCAGTGCAGCGGTGCTTGAGATGAAGGGCCCAGTGCAGCGGTGCTTGAGACGGCAGTGCCCAGTTCAGCGGTGCTTGAGACGGCGTTGCCCAGTGCAGCGGTGCTTGAGATGAAGGGGCCAGTGCAGCGGTGCTTGAGACGGCGGTGTCCAGTTCAGCGGTGCTTGAGACGGCAGTGCCCAGTTCAGCGGTGCTTGAGACGGCGGTGCCCAGTTCAGCGGTGCTTGAGACGGCGGTGCCCAGTGCAGCGGTGCTTGAGATGAAGGGCCCAGTGCAGCGGTGCTTGAGATGAAGGGCCCAGTGCAGCGGTGCTTGAGATGAAGGGCCCAGTTCAGCGGTGCTTGAGATGAAGGGCCCAGTTCAGCGGTGCTTGAGACGGCGGTGCCCAGTGCAGCGGTGCTTGAGATGAAGGGCCCAGTGCAGCGGTGCTTGAGATGAAGGGCCCAGTGCAGCGGTGCTTGAGACGGCAGTGCCCAGTTCAGCGGTGCTTGAGACGGCGTTGCCCAGTGCAGCGGTGCTTGAGATGAAGGGGCCAGTGCAGCGGTGCTTGAGACGGCGGTGTCCAGTTCAGCGGTGCTTGAGACGGCAGTGCCCAGTTCAGCGGTGCTTGAGACGGCGGTGCCCAGTTCAGCGGTGCTTGAGACGGCGGTGCCCAGTGCAGCGGTGCTTGAGATGAAGGGCCCAGTGCAGCGGTGCTTGAGATGAAGGGCGCAGTGCAGCGGTGCTTGAGATGAAGGGCCCAGTTCAGCGGTGCTTGAGATGAAGGGCCCAGTGCAGCGGTGCTTGAGATGGCGGTGCCCAGTGCAGCGGTGCTTGAGATGAAGGGCCCAGTGCAGCGGTGCTTGAGATGAAGGGCCCAGTGCAGCGGTGCTTGAGACGGCGGTGCCCAGTTCAGCGGTGCTTGAGACGGCGGTGCCCAGTTCAGCAGTGCTTGAGACGGCGGTGCCCAGTGCAGCAGTGCTTGAGATGAAGGGCCCAGTGCAGCGGTGCTTGAGATGAAGGGCCCAGTGCAGCGGTGCTTGAGACGGCGGTGCCCAGTGCAGCGGTGATTGAGACGGCGGTGCCCAGTGCAGCGGTGCTTGAGATGAAGGGCCCAGTGCAGCGGTGTTTGAGATGAAGGGGTCAGTGCAGCGGTGCTTGAGACGGCGGTGCCCAGTTCAGCGGTGCTTGAGACGGTGGTGCCCAGTGCAGCGGTGCTTGAGATGAAGGGCCCAGTTCAGCGGTGCTTGAGACGGCGGTGCCCAGTGCAGCGGTGCTTGAGATGAAGGGCCCAGTGCAGCGGTGCTTGAGACGGCGGTGCCCAGTTCAGCGGTGCTTGAGACGGCGGTGCCCAGTGCAGCGGTGCTTGAGATGAAGGGCCCAGTTCAGCGGTGCTTGAGATGAAGGGCCCAGTGCAGCGGTGCTTGAGACGGCGGTGCCCAGTGCAGCGGTGCTTGAGATGAAGGGCCCAGTGCAGCGGTGGTTAAGATGAAGGGCCCAGTGCAGCGGTGCTTGAGACGGCGGTGCCCAGTTCAGCGGTGCTGGAGACGGCTGTGCCCAGTGCAGCGGTGCTTGAGATGAAGGTCCCAGTGCAGCGGTGCTTGAGATGAAGGGCCCAGTGCGGCGGTGCTTGAGACGGCGGTGCCCAGTGCAGTGGTGCTTGAGATGAAGGGCCCAGTGCATCGGTGCTTGAGATGAAGGGCCCAGTGCAGCGGTGCTTGAGATGAAGGGCCCAGTTCAGCGGTGCTTGAGATGAAGGGCCCAGTGCAGCGGTGCTTGAGACGGCGGTGCCCAGTGCAGTGGTGCTTGAGATGAAGGGCCCAGTGCAGCGGTGCTTGAGATGAAGGGCCCAGTGCAGCGGTGCTTGAGACGGCGGTGCCCAGTTCAGCGGTGCTTGAGACGGCGGTGCCCAGTTCAGCGGTGCTTGAGACGGCAGTGCCCAGTGCAGCGGTGCTTGAGATGAAGGGCCCAGTGCAGCGGTGCTTGAGATGAAGGGCCCAGTGCAGCGGTGCTTGAGACGGCGGTGCCCAGTGCAGCGGTGCTTGAGACGGCGGTGCCCAGTTCAGCGGTGCTTGAGATGAAGGGCCCAGTTCAGCGGTGCTTGAGACGGCGGTGCCCAGTGCAGCGGTGCTTGAGATGAAGGGCCCAGTGCAGCGGTGCTTGAGATGAAGGGCCCAGTGCAGCGGTGCTTGAGACGGCAGTGCCCAGTTCAGCGGTGCTTGAGACGGCGTTGCCCAGTGCAGCGGTGCTTGAGATGAAGGGGCCAGTGCAGCGGTGCTTGAGACGGCGGTGTCCAGTTCAGCGGTGCTTGAGACGGCGGTGCCCAGTTCAGCGGTGCTTGAGACGGCGGTGCCCAGTTCAGCGGTGCTTGAGACGGCGGTGCCCAGTGCAGCGGTGCTTGAGATGAAGGGCCCAGTGCAGCGGTGCTTGAGATGAAGGGCCCAGTGCAGCGGTGCTTGAGATGAAGGGCCCAGTTCAGCTGTGCTTGAGATGAAGGGCCCAGTGCAGCGGTGCTTGAGATGGCGGTGCCCAGTGCAGCGGTGCTTGAGATGAAGGGCCCAGTGCAGCGGTGCTTGAGATGAAGGGCCCAGTGCAGCGGTGCTTGAGACGGCGGTGCCCAGTTCAGCGGTGCTTGAGACGGCGGTGCTCAGTTCAGCAGTGCTTGAGACGGCGGTGCCCAGTGCAGCAGTGCTTGAGATGAAGGGCCCAGTGCAGCGGTGCTTGAGATGAAGGGCCCAGTGCAGCGGTGCTTGAGACGGCGGTGCCCAGTGCAGCGGTGATAGAGACGGCGGTGCCCAGTGCAGCGGTGCTTGAGATGAAGGGCCCAGTGCAGCGGTGTTTGAGATGAAGGGGTCAGTGCAGCGGTGCTTGAGACGGCGGTGCCCAGTTCAGCGGTGCTTGAGACGGTGGTGCCCAGTGCAGCGGTGCTTGAGATGAAGGGCCCAGTTCAGCGGTGCTTGAGACGGCGGTGCCCAGTGCAGCGGTGCTTGAGATGAAGGGCCAAGTGCAGCGGTGCTTGAGACGGCGGTGCCCAGTTCAGCGGTGCTTGAGACGGCGGTGCCCAGTGCAGCAGTGCTTGAGATGAAGGGCCCAGTTCAGCGGTGCTTGAGATGAAGGGCCCAGTGCAGCGGTGCTTGAGACAGCGGTGCCCAGTGCAGCGGTGCTTGAGATGAAGGGCCCAGTGCAGCGGTGCTTGAGACTGCGGTGCGCAGTGCAGCGGTGCTTGAGATGAAGGGCCCAGTGCAGCGGTGCTTGAGATGAAGGGCCCAGTGCAGCGGTGCTTGAGACGGCGGTGCCCAGTGCAGCGGTGCTTGAGACGGCGGTGCCCAGTGCAGCGGTGCTTGAGACGGCGGTGCCCAGTTCAGCGGTGCTTGAGATGAAGGGCCCAGTTCAGCGGTGCTTGAGACGGCGGTGCCCAGTGCAGCGGTGCTTGAGATTAAGGGCCCAGTGCAGCGGTGCTTGAGATGAAGGGCCCACTGCAGCGGTGCTTGAGACGGCAGTGCCCAGTTCAGCGGTGCTTGAGACGGCGTTGCCCAGTGCAGCGGTGCTTGAGATGAAGGGGCCAGTGCAGCGGTGCTTGAGACGGCAGTGTCCAGTTCAGCGGTGCTTGAGACGGCGGTGCCCAGTTCAGCGGTGCTTGAGACGGCGGTGCCCAGTTCAGCGGTGCTTGAGACGGCGGTGCCCAGTTCAGCGGTGCTTGAGACGGCGGTGCCCAGTGCAGCGGTGCTTGAGATGAAGGGCCCAGTGCAGCGGTGCTTGAGATGAAGGGCCCAGTGCAGCGGTGCTTGAGATGAAGGGCCCAGTTCAGCGGTGCTTGAGATGGCGGGCCCAGTGCAGCGGTGCTTGAGATGGCGGTGCCCAGTGCAGCGGTGCTTGAGATGAAGGGCCCAGTGCAGCGGTGCTTGAGATGAAGGGCCCAGTGCAGCGGTGCTTGAGACGGCGGTGCCCAGTTCAGCGGTGCTTGAGACGGCGGTCCCCAGTTCAGCAGTGCTTGAGACGGCAGTGCCCAGTGCAGCAGTGCTTGAGATGAAGGGCCCAGTGCAGCGGTGCTTGAGATGAAGGGCCCAGTGCAGCGGTGCTTGAGACGGCGTGCCCAGTGCAGCGGTGCTTGAGACGGCGGTGCCCAGTGCAGCGGTGCTTGAGATGAAGGGCCCAGTGCAGCGGTGTTTGAGATGAAGGGCCCAGTGCAGCGGTGCTTTAGACGGCGGTGCCCAGTTCAGCGGTGCTTGAGACGGCGGTGCCCAGTGCAGCGGTGCTTGAGATGAAGGGCCCAGTGCAGCGGTGCTTGAGACGGCGGTGCCCAGTTCAGCGGTGCTTGAGACTGCTGTGCCCAGTGCAGCGGTGCTTGAGATGAAGGGCCCAGTTCAGCGGTGCTTGAGATGAAGGGCCCAGTGCAGCGGTGCTTGAGACGGCGGTGCCCAGTGCAGCGGTGCTTGAGATGAAGGGCCCAGTGCAGCGGTGGTTAAGATGAAGGGCCCAGTGCAGCGGTGCTTGAGACGGCGGTGCCCAGTTCAGCGGTGCTGGAGACGGCGGTGCCCAGTGCAGCGGTGCTTGAGATGAAGGTCCCAGTGCAGCGGTGCTTGAGATGAAGGGCCCAGTGCGGCGGTGCTTGAGACGGCGGTGCCCAGTGCAGTGGTGCTTGAGATGAAGGGCCCAGTGCATCGGTGCTTGAGATGAAGGGCCCAGTGCAGCGGTGCTTGAGATGAAGGGCCCAGTTCAGCGGTGCTTGAGATGAAGGGCCCAGTGCAGCGGTGCTTGAGACGGCGGTGCCCAGTGCAGTGGTGCTTGAGATGAAGGGCCCAGTGCAGCGGTGCTTGAGATGAAGGGCCCAGTGCAGCGGTGCTTGAGACGGCGGTGCCCAGTTCAGCGGTGCTTGAGACGGCAGTGCCCAGTTCAGCGGTGCTTGAGACGGCAGTGCCCAGTGCAGCGGTGCTTGAGATGAAGGGCCCAGTGCAGCGGTGCTTGAGATGAAGGGCCCAGTGCAGCGGTGCTTGAGACGGCGGTGCCCAGTGCAGCGGTGCTTGAGACGGCGGTGCCCAGTGCAGCGGTGCTTGAGACGGCGGTGCCCAGTTCAGCGGTGCTTGAGATGAAGGGCCCAGTTCAGCGGTGCTTGAGACGCCGGTGCCCAGTGCAGCGGTGCTTGAGATGAAGGGCCCAGTGCAGCGGTGCTTGAGATGAAGGGCCCAGTGCAGCGGTGCTTGAGACGGCAGTGCCCAGTTCAGCGGTGCTTGAGACGGCGTTGCCCAGTGCAGCGGTGCTTGAGATGAAGGGGCCAGTGCAGCGGTGCTTGAGACGGCGGTGTCCAGTTCAGCGGTGCTTGAGACGGCGGTGCCCAGTTCAGCGGTGCTTGAGACGGCGGTGCCCAGCTCAGCGGTGCTTGAGACGGCGGTGCCCAGTGCAGCGGTGCTTGAGATGAAGGGCCCAGTGCAGCGGTGCTTGAGATGAAGGGCCCAGTGCAGCGGTGCTTGAGATGAAGGGCCCAGTTCAGCGGTGCTTGAGATGAAGGGCCCAGTGCAGCGGTGCTTGAGATGGCGGTGCCCAGTGCAGCGGTGCTTGAGATGAAGGGCCCAGTGCAGCGGTGCTTGAGATGAAGGGCCCAGTGCAGCGGTGCTTGAGACGGCGGTGCCCAGTTCAGCGGTGCTTGAGACGGCGGTGCCCAGTTCAGCAGTGCTTGAGACGGCGGTGCCCAGTGCAGCAGTGCTTGAGATGAAGGGCCCAGTGCAGCGGTGCTTGAGATGAAGGGCCCAGTGCAGCGGTGCTTGAGACGGCGGTGCCCAGTGCAGCGGTGCTTGAGATGAAGGGCCCAGTGCAGCGGTGTTTGAGATGAAGGGGTCAGTGCAGCGGTGCTTGAGACGGCGGTGCCCAGTTCAGCGGTGCTTGAGACGGTGGTGCCCAGTGCAGCGGTGCTTGAGATGAAGGGCCCAGTTCAGCGGTGCTTGAGACGGCGGTGCCCAGTGCAGCGGTGCTTGAGATGAAGGGCCCAGTGCAGCGGTGCTTGAGACGGCGGTGCCCAGTTCAGCGGTGCTTGAGACGGCGGTGCCCAGTGCAGCGGTGCTTGAGATGAAGGGCCCAGTTCAGCGGTGCTTGAGATGAAGGGCCCAGTGCAGCGGTGCTTGAGACAGCGGTGCCCAGTGCAGCGGTGCTTGAGATGAAGGGCCCAGTGCAGCGGTGCTTGAGACTGCGGTGCGCAGTGCAGCGGTGTTTGAGACAGCGGTGCCCAGTTCAGCTGTGCTTGAGACGGCGGTGCCCAGTTCAGCGGTGCTTGAGACGGCAGTGCCCAGTGCAGCGGTGCTTGAGATGAAGGGCCCAGTGCAGCGGTGCTTGAGACGGCGGTGCCCAGTGCAGCAGTGGTTAAGATGAAGGGCCCAGTGCAGCGGTGCTTGAGACGGCGGTGCCCAGTTCAGCGGTGCTTGAGACTGCGGTGCCCAATGCAGCGATGCTTGAGATGAATTGCCCAGTGCAGCGGTGCTTGAGATGAAGGGCCCAGTGCAGCAGTGCTTGAGACGGCGGTGCCCAGTGCAGTGGTGCTTGAGATGAAGGGCCCAGTGCAGCGGTGCTTGAGATGAAGGGCCCAGTGCAGCGGTGCTTGAGACGGCGGTGCCCAGTTCAGCGGTGCTTGAGACGGCGGTGCCCAGTTCAGCGGTGCTTGAGACGGCAGTGCCCAGTGCAGCGGTGCTTGAGATGAAGGGCCCAGTGCAGCGGTGCTTGAGATGAAGGGCCCAGTTCAGCGGTGCTTGAGATGAAGGGCCCAGTGCAGCGGTGCTTGAGACAGCGGTGCCCAGTGCAGCGGTGCTTGAGATGAAGGGCCCAGTGCAGCGGTGCTTGAGACTGCGGTGCGCAGTGCAGCGGTTCTTGAGACAGCGGTGCCCAGTTCAGCTGTGCTTGAGACGGCGGTGCCCAGTTCAGCGGTGCTTGAGACGGCAGTGCCCAGTGCAGCGGTGCTTGAGATGAAGGGCCCAGTGCAGCGGTGCTTGAGACGGCGGTGCCCAGTGCAGCAGTGGTTAAGATGAAGGGCCCAGTGCAGCGGTGCTTGAGACGGCGGTGCCCAGTTCAGCGGTGCTTGAGACTGCGGTGCCAATGCAGCGATGCTTGAGATGAATTGCCCAGTGCAGCGGTGCTTGAGATGAAGGGCCCAGTGCAGCAGTGCTTGAGACGGCGGTGCCCAGTGCAGTGGTGCTTGAGATGAAGGGCCCAGTGCAGCGGTGCTTGAGATGAAGGGCCCAGTGCAGCGGTGCTTGAGACGGCGGTGCCCAGTTCAGCGGTGCTTGAGACGGCAGTGCCCAGTTCAGCGGTGCTTGAGACGGCAGTGCCCAGTGCAGCGGTGCTTGAGATGAAGGGCCCAGTGCAGCGGTGCTTGAGATGAAGGGCCCAGTGCAGCGGTGCTTGAGACGGCGGTGCCCAGTGCAGCGGTGCTTGAGACGGCGGTGCCCAGTGCAGCGGTGCTTGAGACTGCGGTGCCCAGTTCAGCGGTGCTTGAGATGAAGGGCCCAGTTCAGCGGTGCTTGAGACGGCGGTGCCCAGTGCAGCGGTGCTTGAGATGAAGGGCCCAGTGCAGCGGTGCTTGAGATGAAGGGCCCAGTGCAGCGGTGCTTGAGACGGCAGTGCCCAGTTCAGCGGTGCTTGAGACGGCGTTGCCCAGTGCAGCGGTGCTTGAGACGGCGGTGTCCAGTTCAGCGGTGCTTGAGACGGCGGTGCCCAGTTCAGCGGTGCTTGAGACGGCGGTGCCCAGTTCAGCGGTGCTTGAGACGGCGGTGCCCAGTTCAGCGGTGCTTGAGACGGCGGTGCCCAGTGCAGCGGTGCTTGAGATGAAGGGCCCAGTGCAGCGGTGCTTGAGATGAAGGGCCCAGTGCAGCGGTGCTTGAGATGAAGGGCCCAGTTCAGCGGTGCTTGAGATGAAGGGCCCAGTGCAGCGGTGCTTGAGATGGCGGTGCCCAGTGCAGCGGTGCTTGAGATGAAGGGCCCAGTGCAGCGGTGCTTGAGATGAAGGGCCCAGTGCAGCGGTGCTTGAGACGGCGGTGCCCAGTTCAGCGGTGCTTGAGACGGCGGTGCTCAGTTCAGCAGTGCTTGAGACGGCGGTGCCCAGTGCAGCAGTGCTTGAGATGAAGGGCCCAGTGCAGCGGTGCTTGAGATGAAGGGCCCAGTGCAGCGGTGCTTGAGACGGCGGTGCCCAGTGCAGCGGTGATTGAGACGGCGGTGCCCAGTGCAGCGGTGCTTGAGATGAAGGGCCCAGTGCAGCGGTGTTTGAGATGAAGGGGTCAGTGCAGCGGTGCTTGAGACGGCGGTGCCCAGTTCAGCGGTGCTTGAGACGGTGGTGCCCAGTGCAGCGGTGCTTGAGATGAAGGGCCCAGTTCAGCGGTGCTTGAGACGGCGGTGCCCAGTGCAGCGGTGCTTGAGATGAAGGGCCAAGTGCAGCGGTGCTTGAGACGGCGGTGCCCAGTTCAGCGGTGCTTGAGACGGCGGTGCCCAGTGCAGCAGTGCTTGAGATGAAGGGCCCAGTTCAGCGGTGCTTGAGATGAAGGGCCCAGTGCAGCGGTGCTTGAGACAGCGGTGCCCAGTGCAGCGGTGCTTGAGATGAAGGGCCCAGTGCAGCGGTGCTTGAGACTGCGGTGCGCAGTGCAGCGGTGCTTGAGATGAAGGGCCCAGTGCAGCGGTGCTTGAGATGAAGGGCCCAGTGCAGCGGTGCTTGAGACGGCGGTGCCCAGTGCAGCGGTGCTTGAGACGGCGGTGCCCAGTGCAGCGGTGCTTGAGACGGCGGTGCCCAGTTCAGCGGTGCTTGAGATGAAGGGCCCAGTTCAGCGGTGCTTGAGACGGCGGTGCCCAGTGCAGCGGTGCTTGAGATTAAGGGCCCAGTGCAGCGGTGCTTGAGATGAAGGGCCCACTGCAGCGGTGCTTGAGACGGCAGTGCCCAGTTCAGCGGTGCTTGAGACGGCGTTGCCCAGTGCAGCGGTGCTTGAGATGAAGGGGCCAGTGCAGCGGTGCTTGAGACGGCAGTGTCCAGTTCAGCGGTGCTTGAGACGGCGGTGCCCAGTTCAGCGGTGCTTGAGACGGCGGTGCCCAGTTCAGCGGTGCTTGAGACGGCGGTGCCCAGTTCAGCGGTGCTTGAGACGGCGGTGCCCAGTGCAGCGGTGCTTGAGATGAAGGGCCCAGTGCAGCGGTGCTTGAGATGAAGGGCCCAGTGCAGCGGTGCTTGAGATGAAGGGCCCAGTTCAGCGGTGCTTGAGATGGCGGGCCCAGTGCAGCGGTGCTTGAGATGGCGGTGCCCAGTGCAGCGGTGCTTGAGATGAAGGGCCCAGTGCAGCGGTGCTTGAGATGAAGGGCCCAGTGCAGCGGTGCTTGAGACGGCGGTGCCCAGTTCAGCGGTGCTTGAGACGGCGGTCCCCAGTTCAGCAGTGCTTGAGACGGCAGTGCCCAGTGCAGCAGTGCTTGAGATGAAGGGCCCAGTGCAGCGGTGCTTGAGATGAAGGGCCCAGTGCAGCGGTGCTTGAGACGGCGTGCCCAGTGCAGCGGTGCTTGAGACGGCGGTGCCCAGTGCAGCGGTGCTTGAGATGAAGGGCCCAGTGCAGCGGTGTTTGAGATGAAGGGCCCAGTGCAGCGGTGCTTTAGACGGCGGTGCCCAGTTCAGCGGTGCTTGAGACGGCGGTGCCCAGTGCAGCGGTGCTTGAGATGAAGGGCCCAGTGCAGCGGTGCTTGAGACGGCGGTGCCCAGTTCAGCGGTGCTTGAGACTGCTGTGCCCAGTGCAGCGGTGCTTGAGATGAAGGGCCCAGTTCAGCGGTGCTTGAGATGAAGGGCCCAGTGCAGCGGTGCTTGAGACGGCGGTGCCCAGTGCAGCGGTGCTTGAGATGAAGGGCCCAGTGCAGCGGTGGTTAAGATGAAGGGCCCAGTGCAGCGGTGCTTGAGACGGCGGTGCCCAGTTCAGCGGTGCTGGAGACGGCGGTGCCCAGTGCAGCGGTGCTTGAGATGAAGGTCCCAGTGCAGCGGTGCTTGAGATGAAGGGCCCAGTGCGGCGGTGCTTGAGACGGCGGTGCCCAGTGCAGTGGTGCTTGAGATGAAGGGCCCAGTGCATCGGTGCTTGAGATGAAGGGCCCAGTGCAGCGGTGCTTGAGATGAAGGGCCCAGTTCAGCGGTGCTTGAGATGAAGGGCCCAGTGCAGCGGTGCTTGAGACGGCGGTGCCCAGTGCAGTGGTGCTTGAGATGAAGGGCCCAGTGCAGCGGTGCTTGAGATGAAGGGCCCAGTGCAGCGGTGCTTGAGACGGCGGTGCCCAGTTCAGCGGTGCTTGAGACGGCAGTGCCCAGTTCAGCGGTGCTTGAGACGGCAGTGCCCAGTGCAGCGGTGCTTGAGATGAAGGGCCCAGTGCAGCGGTGCTTGAGATGAAGGGCCCAGTGCAGCGGTGCTTGAGACGGCGGTGCCCAGTGCAGCGGTGCTTGAGACGGCGGTGCCCAGTGCAGCGGTGCTTGAGACGGCGGTGCCCAGTTCAGCGGTGCTTGAGATGAAGGGCCCAGTTCAGCGGTGCTTGAGACGCCGGTGCCCAGTGCAGCGGTGCTTGAGATGAAGGGCCCAGTGCAGCGGTGCTTGAGATGAAGGGCCCAGTGCAGCGGTGCTTGAGACGGCAGTGCCCAGTTCAGCGGTGCTTGAGACGGCGTTGCCCAGTGCAGCGGTGCTTGAGATGAAGGGGCCAGTGCAGCGGTGCTTGAGACGGCGGTGTCCAGTTCAGCGGTGCTTGAGACGGCGGTGCCCAGTTCAGCGGTGCTTGAGACGGCGGTGCCCAGCTCAGCGGTGCTTGAGACGGCGGTGCCCAGTGCAGCGGTGCTTGAGATGAAGGGCCCAGTGCAGCGGTGCTTGAGATGAAGGGCCCAGTGCAGCGGTGCTTGAGATGAAGGGCCCAGTTCAGCGGTGCTTGAGATGAAGGGCCCAGTGCAGCGGTGCTTGAGATGGCGGTGCCCAGTGCAGCGGTGCTTGAGATGAAGGGCCCAGTGCAGCGGTGCTTGAGATGAAGGGCCCAGTGCAGCGGTGCTTGAGACGGCGGTGCCCAGTTCAGCGGTGCTTGAGACGGCGGTGCCCAGTTCAGCAGTGCTTGAGACGGCGGTGCCCAGTGCAGCAGTGCTTGAGATGAAGGGCCCAGTGCAGCGGTGCTTGAGATGAAGGGCCCAGTGCAGCGGTGCTTGAGACGGCGGTGCCCAGTGCAGCGGTGCTTGAGATGAAGGGCCCAGTGCAGCGGTGTTTGAGATGAAGGGGTCAGTGCAGCGGTGCTTGAGACGGCGGTGCCCAGTTCAGCGGTGCTTGAGACGGTGGTGCCCAGTGCAGCGGTGCTTGAGATGAAGGGCCCAGTTCAGCGGTGCTTGAGACGGCGGTGCCCAGTGCAGCGGTGCTTGAGATGAAGGGCCCAGTGCAGCGGTGCTTGAGACGGCGGTGCCCAGTTCAGCGGTGCTTGAGACGGCGGTGCCCAGTGCAGCGGTGCTTGAGATGAAGGGCCCAGTTCAGCGGTGCTTGAGATGAAGGGCCCAGTGCAGCGGTGCTTGAGACAGCGGTGCCCAGTGCAGCGGTGCTTGAGATGAAGGGCCCAGTGCAGCGGTGCTTGAGACTGCGGTGCGCAGTGCAGCGGTGTTTGAGACAGCGGTGCCCAGTTCAGCTGTGCTTGAGACGGCGGTGCCCAGTTCAGCGGTGCTTGAGACGGCAGTGCCCAGTGCAGCGGTGCTTGAGATGAAGGGCCCAGTGCAGCGGTGCTTGAGACGGCGGTGCCCAGTGCAGCAGTGGTTAAGATGAAGGGCCCAGTGCAGCGGTGCTTGAGACGGCGGTGCCCAGTTCAGCGGTGCTTGAGACTGCGGTGCCCAATGCAGCGATGCTTGAGATGAATTGCCCAGTGCAGCGGTGCTTGAGATGAAGGGCCCAGTGCAGCAGTGCTTGAGACGGCGGTGCCCAGTGCAGTGGTGCTTGAGATGAAGGGCCCAGTGCAGCGGTGCTTGAGATGAAGGGCCCAGTGCAGCGGTGCTTGAGACGGCGGTGCCCAGTTCAGCGGTGCTTGAGACGGCGGTGCCCAGTTCAGCGGTGCTTGAGACGGCAGTGCCCAGTGCAGCGGTGCTTGAGATGAAGGGCCCAGTGCAGCGGTGCTTGAGATGAAGGGCCCAGTTCAGCGGTGCTTGAGATGAAGGGCCCAGTGCAGCGGTGCTTGAGACAGCGGTGCCCAGTGCAGCGGTGCTTGAGATGAAGGGCCCAGTGCAGCGGTGCTTGAGACTGCGGTGCGCAGTGCAGCGGTTCTTGAGACAGCGGTGCCCAGTTCAGCTGTGCTTGAGACGGCGGTGCCCAGTTCAGCGGTGCTTGAGACGGCAGTGCCCAGTGCAGCGGTGCTTGAGATGAAGGGCCCAGTGCAGCGGTGCTTGAGACGGCGGTGCCCAGTGCAGCAGTGGTTAAGATGAAGGGCCCAGTGCAGCGGTGCTTGAGACGGCGGTGCCCAGTTCAGCGGTGCTTGAGACTGCGGTGCCAATGCAGCGATGCTTGAGATGAATTGCCCAGTGCAGCGGTGCTTGAGATGAAGGGCCCAGTGCAGCAGTGCTTGAGACGGCGGTGCCCAGTGCAGTGGTGCTTGAGATGAAGGGCCCAGTGCAGCGGTGCTTGAGATGAAGGGCCCAGTGCAGCGGTGCTTGAGACGGCGGTGCCCAGTTCAGCGGTGCTTGAGACGGCAGTGCCCAGTTCAGCAGTGCTTGAGACGGCAGTGCCCAGTGCAGCGGTGCTTGAGATGAAGGGCCCAGTGCAGCGGTGCTTGAGATGAAGGGCCCAGTGCAGCGGTGCTTGAGACGGCGGTGCCCAGTGCAGCGGTGCTTGAGACGGCGGTGCCCAGTGCAGCGGTGCTTGAGACTGCGGTGCCCAGTTCAGCGGTGCTTGAGATGAAGGGCCCAGTTCAGCGGTGCTTGAGACGGCGGTGCCCAGTGCAGCGGTGCTTGAGATGAAGGGCCCAGTGCAGCGGTGCTTGAGATGAAGGGCCCAGTGCAGCGGTGCTTGAGACGGCAGTGCCCAGTTCAGCGGTGCTTGAGACGGCGTTGCCCAGTGCAGCGGTGCTTGAGACGGCGGTGTCCAGTTCAGCGGTGCTTGAGACGGCGGTGCCCAGTTCAGCGGTGCTTGAGACGGCGGTGCCCAGTTCAGCGGTGCTTGAGACGGCGGTGCCCAGTTCAGCGGTGCTTGAGACGGCGGTGCCCAGTGCAGCGGTGCTTGAGATGAAGGGCCCAGTGCAGCGGTGCTTGAGATGAAGGGCCCAGTGCAGCGGTGCTTGAGATGAAGGGCCCAGTTCAGCGGTGCTTGAGATGAAGGGCCCAGTGCAGCGGTGCTTGAGATGGCGGTGCCCAGTGCAGCGGTGCTTGAGATGAAGGGCCCAGTGCAGCGGTGCTTGAGATGAAGGGCCCAGTGCAGCGGTGCTTGAGACGGCGGTGCCCAGTTCAGCGGTGCTTGAGACGGCGGTGCCCAGTTCAGCAGTGCTTGAGACGGCGGTGCCCAGTGCAGCAGTGCTTGAGATGAAGGGCCCAGTGCAGCGGTGCTTGAGATGAAGGGCCCAGTGCAGCGGTGCTTGAGACGGCGGTGCCCAGTGCAGCGGTGCTTGAGACGGCGGTGCCCAGTGCAGCGGTGCTTGAGATGAAGGGCCCAGTGCAGCGGTGTTTGAGATGAAGGGCCCAGTGCAGCGGTGCTTGAGACGGCGGTGCCCAGTTCAGCGGTGCTTGAGACGGCGGTGTCCAGTGCAGCGGTGCTTGAGATGAAGGGCCCAGTTCAGCGGTGCTTGAGACGGCGGTGCCCAGTGCAGCGGTGCTTGAGATGAAGGGCCCAGTGCAGCGGTGCTTGAGACGGCGGTGCCCAGTTCAGGGGTGCTTGAGACGGCGGTGCCCAGTGCAGCGGTGCTTGAGATGAAGGGCCCAGTTCAGCGGTGCTTGAGATGAAGGGCCCAGTGCAGCGGTGCTTGAGACAGCGGTGCCCAGTGCAGCGGTGCTTGAGATGAAGGGCCCAGTGCAGCGGTGCTTGAGACTGCGGTGCGCAGTGCAGCGGTGCTTGAGACAGCGGTGCCCAGTTCAGCTGTGCTTGAGACGGCGGTGCCCAGTTCAGCGGTGCTTGAGACGGCAGTGCCCAGTGCAGCGGTGCTTGAGATGAAGGGCCCAGTGCAGCGGTGCTTGAGACGGCGGTGCCCAGTGCAGCAGTGGTTAAGATGAAGGGCCCAGTGCAGCGGTGCTTGAGACGGCGGTGCCCAGTGCAGCAGTGCTTGAGATGAAGGGCCCAGTGCAGCGGTGCTTGAGATGAAGGGCCCAGTTCAGCGGTGCTTGAGATGAAGGGCCCAGTGCAGCGGTGCTTGAGATGGCGGTGCCCAGTGCAGCGGTGCTTGAGATGAAGGGCCCAGTGCAGCGGTGCTTGAGATGAAGGGCCCAGTGCAGCGGTGCTTGAGACGGCGGTGCCCAGTTCAGCGGTGCTTGAGACGGCGGTGCCCAGTTCAGCAGTGCTTGAGACGGCGGTGCCCAGTGCAGCAGTGCTTGAGATGAAGGGCCCAGTGCAGCGGTGCTTGAGATGAAGGGCCCAGTGCAGCGGTGCTTGAGACGGCGGTGCCCAGTGCAGCGGTGCTTGAGACGGCGGTGCCCAGTGCAGCGGTGCTTGAGATGAAGGGCCCAGTGCAGCGGTGTTTGAGATGAAGGGCCCAGTGCAGCGGTGCTTGAGACGGCGGTGCCCAGTTCAGCGGTGCTTGAGACGGTGGTGCCCAGTGCAGCGGTGCTTGAGATGAAGGACCCAGTTCAGCGGTGCTTGAGACGGCGGTGCCCAGTGCAGCGGTGCTTGAGATGAAGGGCCCAGTGCAGCGGTGCTTGAGATGAAGGGCCCAGTGCAGCGGTGCTTGAGACGGCGGTGCCCAGTGCAGCGGTGCTTGAGACGGCGGTGCCCAGTGCAGCGGTGCTTGAGATGAAGGGCCCAGTGCAGCGGTGTTTGAGATGAAGGGCCCAGTGCAGCGGTGCTTGAGACGGCGGTGCCCAGTTCAGCGGTGCTTGAGACGGCGGTGTCCAGTGCAGCGGTGCTTGAGATGAAGGGCCCAGTTCAGCGGTGCTTGAGACGGCGGTGCCCAGTGCAGCGGTGCTTGAGATGAAGGGCCCAGTGCAGCGGTGCTTGAGACGGCGGTGCCCAGTTCAGGGGTGCTTGAGACGGCGGTGCCCAGTGCAGCGGTGCTTGAGATGAAGGGCCCAGTTCAGCGGTGCTTGAGATGAAGGGCCCAGTGCAGCGGTGCTTGAGACAGCGGTGCCCAGTGCAGCGGTGCTTGAGATGAAGGGCCCAGTGCAGCGGTGCTTGAGACTGCGGTGCGCAGTGCAGCGGTGCTTGAGACAGCGGTGCCCAGTTCAGCTGTGCTTGAGACGGCGGTGCCCAGTTCAGCGGTGCTTGAGACGGCAGTGCCCAGTGCAGCGGTGCTTGAGATGAAGGGCCCAGTGCAGCGGTGCTTGAGACGGCGGTGCCCAGTGCAGCAGTGGTTAAGATGAAGGGCCCAGTGCAGCGGTGCTTGAGACGGCGGTGCCCAGTGCAGCAGTGCTTGAGATGAAGGGCCCAGTGCAGCGGTGCTTGAGATGAAGGGCCCAGTTCAGCGGTGCTTGAGATGAAGGGCCCAGTGCAGCGGTGCTTGAGATGGCGGTGCCCAGTGCAGCGGTGCTTGAGATGAAGGGCCCAGTGCAGCGGTGCTTGAGATGAAGGGCCCAGTGCAGCGGTGCTTGAGACGGCGGTGCCCAGTTCAGCGGTGCTTGAGACGGCGGTGCCCAGTTCAGCAGTGCTTGAGACGGCGGTGCCCAGTGCAGCAGTGCTTGAGATGAAGGGCCCAGTGCAGCGGTGCTTGAGATGAAGGGCCCAGTGCAGCGGTGCTTGAGACGGCGGTGCCCAGTGCAGCGGTGCTTGAGACGGCGGTGCCCAGTGCAGCGGTGCTTGAGATGAAGGGCCCAGTGCAGCGGTGTTTGAGATGAAGGGCCCAGTGCAGCGGTGCTTGAGACGGCGGTGCCCAGTTCAGCGGTGCTTGAGACGGTGGTGCCCAGTGCAGCGGTGCTTGAGATGAAGGGCCCAGTTCAGCGGTGCTTGAGACGGCGGTGCCCAGTGCAGCGGTGCTTGAGATGAAGGGCCCAGTGCAGCGGTGCTTGAGACGGCGGTGCCCAGTTCAGCGGTGCTTGAGACGGCGGGGCCCAGTGCAGCGGTGCTTGAGATGAAGGGCCCAGTTCAGCGGTGCTTGAGATGAAGGGCCCAGTGCAGCGGTGCTTGAGACAGCGGTGCCCAGTGCAGCGGTGCTTGAGATGAAGGGCCCAGTGCAGCGGTGCTTGAGACTGCGGTGCGCAGTGCAGCGGTGCTTGAGACAGCGGTGCCCAGTTCAGCTGTGCTTGAGACGGCGGTGCCAGTTCAGCGGTGCTTGAGACGGCAGTGCCCAGTGCAGCGGTGCTTGAGATGATGGGCCCAGTGCAGCGGTGCTTGAGACGGCGGTGCCCAGTGCAGCAGTGGTTAAGATGAAGGGCCCAGTGCAGCGGTGCTTGAGACGGCGGTGCCCAGTTCACCGGTGCTTCAGACTGCGGTGCCCAATGCAGCGGTGCTTGAGATGAATTGCCCAGTGCAGCGGTGCTTGAGATGAAGGGCCCAGTGCAGCGGTGCTTGAGACGGCGGTGCCCAGTGCAGTGGTGCTTGAGATGAAGGGCCCAGTGCAGCGGTGCTTGAGATGAAGGGCCCAGTGCAGTGGTGCTTGAGAAGGCGGTGCCCAGTTCAGCGGTGCTTGAGACGGCGGTGCCCAGTTCAGCGGTGCTTGAGACGGCAGTGCCCAGTGCAGCGGTGCTTCAGATGAAGGGCCCAGTGCAGCGGTGCTTGAGATGAAGGGCCCAGTGCAGCGGTGCTTGAGACGCCGGTGCCCAGTGCAGCGGTGCTTGAGACGGCGGTGCCCAGTGCAGCGGTGCTTGAGACGGCGGTGCCCAGTTCAGCGGTGCTTGAGATGAAGGGCCCAGTTCAGCGGTGCTTGAGACGGCGGTGCCCAGTGCAGCGGTGCTTGAGATGAAGGGCCCAGTGCAGCGGTGCTTGAGATGAAGGGCCCAGTGCAGCGGTGCTTGAGACGGCAGTGCCCAGTTCAGTGGTGCTTGAGACGGCGTTGCCCAGTGCAGCGGTGCTTGAGACGGCGGTGTCCAGTTCAGCGGTGCTTGAGACGGCGGTGCCCAGTTCAGCGGTGCTTGAGACGGCGGTGCCCAGTTCAGCGGTGCTTGAGACGGCGGTGCCCAGTTCAGCGGTGCTTGAGACGGCGGTGCCCAGTGCAGCGGTGCTTGAGATGAAGGGCCCAGTGCAGCGGTGCTTGAGATGAAGGGCCCAGTTCAGCGGTGCTTGAGATGAAGGGCCCAGTGCAGCGGTGCTTGAGATGGCGGTGCCCAGTGCAGCGGTGCTTGAGATGAAGGGCCCAGTGCAGCGGTGCTTGAGATGAAGGGCCCAGTGCAGCGGTGCTTGAGACGGCGGTGCCCAGTTCAGCGGTGCTTGAGACAGCGGTGCCCAGTTCAGCAGTGCTTGAGACGGCGGTGCCCAGTGCAGCAGTGCTTGAGATGAAGGGCCCAGTGCAGCGGTGCTTGAGATGAAGGGCCCAGTGCAGCGGTGCTTGAGACGGCGGTGCCCAGTGCAGCGGTGCTTGAGACGGCGGTGCCCAGTGCAGCGGTGCTTGAGATGAAGGGCCAGGTGCAGCGGTGTTTGAGATGAAGGGCCCAGTGCAGCGGTGCTTGAGACGGCGGTGCCCAGTTCGCGGTGCTTGAGACGGCGGTGTCCAGTGCAGCGGTGCTTGAGATGAAGGGCCCAGTTCAGCGGTGCTTGAGACGGCGGTGCCCAGTGCAGCGGTGCTTGAGATGAAGGGCCCAGTGCAGCGGTGCTTGAGACGGCGGTGCCCAGTTCAGGGGTGCTTGAGACGGCGGTGCCCAGTGCAGCGGTGCTTGAGATGAAGGGCCCAGTTCAGCGGTGCTTGAGATGAAGGGCCCAGTGCAGCGGTGCTTGAGACAGCGGTGCCCAGTGCAGCGGTGCTTGAGATGAAGGGCCCAGTGCAGCGGTGCTTGAGACTGCGGTGCGCAGTGCAGCGGTGCTTGAGACAGCGGTGCCCAGTTCAGCTGTGCTTGAGACGGCGGTGCCCAGTTCAGCGGTGCTTGAGACGGCAGTGCCCAGTGCAGCGGTGCTTGAGATGAAGGGCCCAGTGCAGCGGTGCTTGAGACGGCGGTGCCCAGTGCAGCAGTGGTTAAGATGAAGGGCCCAGTGCAGCGGTGCTTGAGACGGCGGTGCCCAGTTCAGCGGTGCTTGAGACTGCGGTGCCCAATGCAGCGGTGCTTGAGATGAAGGGCCCAGTGCAGCAGTGCTTGAGATGAAGGGCCCAGTGCAGCGGTGCTTGAGATGAAGGGCCCAGTGCAGCGGTGCTTGAGACGGCGGTGCCCAGTTCAGCGGTGCTTGAGCCGGCGGTGCCCAGTGCAGCGGTGCTTGAGATGAAGGGCCCAGTGCAGCGGTGCTTGAGATGAAGGGCCCAGTGCAGCGGTGCTTGAGACGGCGGTGCCCAGTGCAGCGGTGCTTGAGACGGCGGTGCCCAGTGCAGCGGTGCTTGAGACGGCGGTGCCCAGTTCAGCGGTGCTTGAGATGAAGGGCCCAGTTCAGCGGTGCTTGAGACGGCGGTGCCCAGTGCAGCGGTGCTTGAGATGAAGGGCCCAGTGCAGTGGTGCTTGAGATGAAGGGCTCAGTGCAGCGGTGCTTGAGACGGCAGTGCCCAGTTCAGCGGTGCTTGAGACGGCGTTGCCCAGTGCAGCGGTGCTTGAGATGAAGGGGCCAGTGCAGCGGTGCTTGAGACGGCGGTGCCCAGTTCAGCTGTGCTTGAGACAGCGGTGCCCAGTGCAACGGTGCTTGAGATGAAGGGCCCAGTGCAGCGGTGCTTGAGACGGCGGTGCCCAGTTCAGCAGTGCTTGAGACGGCGGTGCCCAGTGCAGCGGTGCTTGAGATGAAGGGCCCAGTTCAGCGGTGCTTGAGACGGCGGTGCCCAGTGCAGCGGTGCTTGAGATGAAGGGCCCAGTGCAGCAGTGCTTGAGACGCCGGTGCCCAGTTCAGCGGTGCTTGAGACGGCGGTGCCCAGTGCAGCGGTGCTTGAGATGAAGGGCCCAGTTCAGCGGTGCTTGAGATGAAGGGCCCAGTGCAGCGGTACTTGAGACGGAGGTGCCCAGTGCAGCGGTGCTTGAGATGAAGGGCCCAGTGCAGCGGTGCTTGAGACGGCGGTGCCCAGTTCAGTGAGGCTTGAGACGGCGGTGCCCAGTGCAGCGGTTCTTGAGATGAAGGGCCCAGTTCAGCGGTGCTTGAGATGAAGGGCCCAGTGCAGCGGTGCTTGAGACGGCGGTGCCCAGTGCAGCGGTGCTTGAGATGAAGGGCCCAGTGCAGCGGTGCTTGAGATGAAGGGCCCAGTGCAGCGGTGCTTGAGACGGCGGTGCCCAGTTCAGCGGTGCTTGAGACGGCGGTGCCCAGTGCAGCGGTGCTTGAGATGAAGGGCCCAGTGCAGCGGTGCTTGAGACGGCGGTGCTCAGTGCAGCGGTGCTTGAGACGGCGGTGCTCAGTGCAGCGGTGCTTGAGACGGAGGTGCCCAGTGCAGCGGTGCTTGAGATGAAGGGCCCAGTGCAGCGGTGCTTGAGACGGCGGTGCCCAGTGCAGCGGTGCTTGAGATGAAGGGCCCAGTGCAGCGGTGCTTGAGATGAAGGGCCCAGTGCAGCGGTGCTTGAGACGGCGGTGCCCAGTTCAGCAGTGCTTGAGACAGCGGTGCCCAGTGCAGCGGTGCTTGAGATGAAGGGCTCAGTGCAGCGGTGCTTGAGACGGCGGTGCCCAGTGCAGCGGTGCTTGAGACGGCGGTGCCCAGTTCAGCGGTGCTTGAGATGAAGGGCCCAGTTCACCGGTGCTTGAGACGGCGGTGCCCAGTGCAGCGGTGCTTGAGATGAAGGGCCCATTGCAGCGGTGCTTGAGATGAAGGGCCCAGTGCAGCGGTGCTTGAGACGGCGGTGCCCAGTTCAGCGGTGCTTGAGACGGCGTTGCCCAGTGCAGCGGTGCTTGAGATGAAGGGGCCAGTGCAGCGGTGCTCGAGACGGCGGTGCCCAGTTCAGCGGTGCTTGAGACGGCGGTGCCCAGTGCAGCGGTGCTTGAGATGAGTGTCCAGGTCAGCGGATCCGGCCATGGCATGGAGGTCATTCGCCACCTGACCTGTGGCTGGCGGTGCATTCATGCCCATCTGTTGTGTGGCTTGCGGGGCCCTCCTGGGCTGCAGTACCGGGCCTGTGGGTGTCCTCCTGCCCACCTGGGATGGGGCTGGCGTGGCCCTCCTGGCCAGCTGGCCTGCTGCCGGACTTGTCGGGCGTGCTGCCTTCCCACCCTTCCCTGTTTGCCTGTGGCCCTTTCCCACCTATGGCGGTGTGCCAGGTGGCACCACACTTCCTGCCGGAGACATGGTAGGAATTTTGGTCCCTGGTGTCTTTGGCCTCTCGCGCCGGCCACTGGCAATCTTCGGATGCTTTACCGGGGGTGGGCTGGCCGTGCCTTGGCTCCTTCTTGAACTGGCTGCCCTTGAGGGTGGGGGACTCCACAGTTCATGGCAAACTGTCTTTACAGGGCCCGGTTTTGTGGTGGCTGAGGTGCTGACTGGAGTCCTATGAGATGGACGTGGTGGGGGAGTTGTAGGAAAGAGGTCAAGTTTGGAAAGGAAAAGCAATTTAGGAAGAGAGGGACGGGTAGGTGTAGTGGGTATGGGAGTGGAGGAAGAGGTTGTGGTTGTAGGAGTTTTCAGTCTGGTGTCTTTGGGTGCTGGTGCTTGGGCTGGATGCTGTTGTGAGGTGGATGGCTGTTGGGTGGGTGGCTGCCTGCGTTTGTGTAGCTTGGGAGAGAGGGTCACAGACACAGTGGGAGAGGACACAGGGGACGTGTAAATGGTAGTGGGGGTGGTGACTGCACGTGTGCGGGATGTTCTGGTGGGTGTGCTGGTGATGGACGTAGTGGCTGAAGATGTTGTGCATGCAGGTGTGAGTGGAGACGTGACAGGGAGGGAGGAGGGAGACGAGGAGGAGGGGGACACAGTGGAGGCAGTGGGTGTTGGTATGTCTGTATGTGGATGTTGCTTGTGTGAATGCTTGTGTGATGTGTGGTGCTTATGTCTGGATGAGCTTCCCTTGGGTGTTGAGGTGTGTGCAGGCTGGTCTGATGGTGTGTCTGGGATAGGCAGAGGTACAGGTGATAGGGTATGGGTGGCGGAAGTTGGAGGGCGGAGGCTAGAGACAGGGACAATTGCTGCCATCAGTGCTGAGGCCAGAGTGTTGAACGATCGCTGATGGGCAGCCTGACCAGAATGAATGCCCTCCAGGTATGCATTACTCTGGTGCACCTCCCTTTCTACACCCTGGATGGCATTCAAAAGTGTAGACTGCCCAACAATGAGCGTCCTCAGAAGGTCAATGACCTTCTCACTGAGGGCAGCAGGGGTGACAGGGGCAGGGCCTGAGGTGCCTGGGGCGAAGGAGATGCCCACCTTCCTGGGTGAGCGGGCACGGGGCAAACGCTGAGGGGCTGCTGGGAGGGCGGTGCTGGTGCGCTGGGTGGCGGCTATACCTGGGCGCTGGGGGGCACGGATGTTGCCGCCACCACAAGGGAGCTCCCTTCTGAGGACGAGTCGCTGTCACTAATGTCTGCACGGGTCCCCGCTGTGGAGCTCCCCTCGCCCTCCGTTCCACTGGTGTATTCGGACTCCGTTGCATGGCCCTCCAGGGCCATGTGGGATGCAGCTCCCTCGTGCTCTGATGCCACTTCTCCTCCGCCTGATGATGCTAATGCACACATGAACAGGAAGACCACAAAAAAGGGGGGGGGGGAATAAAGACATGTTGAGTGCATGCATTGGCGACACCGTTGGCGGAGAGGACAGACACAGAAGCCCCCTGCACTACGCCGCGCACTTGGGGTCCACTACTCAATCCGTGGGACATGGCCTACAAGCCTATGGACGACAACTGCACACATAGATGACACAGGGCCATGAATAGCTGTACTTGGCACCCTACAGAGGTGGGGGGCGGGGGCACTGGGCCATGCCTTACAGAGGGGCCTAGCCTACAGAAATCGCCCTGGCCTAGGGAGACCCACAGCCCTCCTTCCCCACCCAGACACCTCCACTGCGCGCAAAGTCAGCAGAATGAGAATGTACTCACCCCCTTGTGTCTGCTGTGATGTCCTCACGCGCCCATCCAAATCGGGGTAGGCCACCACCAGGATCCGGGTCATCAGGGGGGTCAAAGTACGACTGGCACCCCTCCCACGTTGGGAGGCCATCCCCAGCTGAGCCTCTGCCGTCTTCCTGCTCCAGCGTCGGATGTCCTCCCATCTCTTCCGGCAGTGGGTGCCCCAGTCTCTGGTGGACCCCCAGGGCCCGGACGTCCTTGGCGATGGCACGCCAAATGTCTATCTTCTGGTGGGCGCTGACCTATGTGAAATGTACAGGGGGAGAAAAATAGTCATCACCTTCTGCACCCTCAATGTGAGTGGCCCCCCATCCCATGTGGCACATCCTGTCATCCGTCGTCTGATGCATGCCTCATTCGCTCCCCTCCCCACCATCTTTCATCCACCCGACTCAACACAGGCATTGGCCACAAAGCATGGTCCCAGTGTACTTACCTGTTGGTCTGGAGGACCGTAGAGTAGCGCATACTGGAGGAGGACCCCATCCACGAGTTTCTCCAATTCTTCAGATGTGAAGGCAGGGGCCCTTTCCCCAGTCCCATGAGCCATTGTCTCTTCCAGACCGAGGTCACAGCAGCACTTGCAGTGTAGGTCCTCTCCTGTCGAAGATCAGGTATCGAGTGATTAAGCAGATAGAAAATGGGGGTCACGTCCGCAGCGGTGCGTACCGCGACCGCCGGCGCTCATCGTCATTGGCTCCTGAGACCCATAGGGTTCAATGTTAACCAATGCTGCTTAGCGCTGCGGTCTTCAACCGCCTACCGCCACGGTGTGCCACGCCAGCGCATTTACCTCACATCCCATTGTCGCACTTCACAGGTCAGGCAGCCGCCATTTCAAGGGTCCACATGGCTTAATTTCTACTACGTCACACATACCTAGGTCTTGCATCGATACTCATACAAGCCATACAATGCATTGGGAATCGTGTTATGTTTAAGCTGTGGGAACGTACCTGTGGGTTGATTGACTCTGTGCTCGCTGTTGTCCTTCATAGGCACCGTCCGCTGGGACATGCGAGGAGATGGAGGAATCTTCCCGTGTACAGACCGCTGGTGGACCTGTCGACAATGGAGGAATGACATGTCATACTGACATACAGGCTTGACCGAGCCACTATACAGGAACTGTGTGCCCAGCTAGAGCCAGACCTGATGTCACCAATCCGCCAACCCGTAGGGATCCCCACTCTAGTGCAGGTCCTGTCAGTACTCCATTTCCTAGCAAGTGGGTCATTTCAAACAACAGTGGCCATATCATCAGGGATGTCCCAGCCCATGTTTTCCAAGGTGTTGTCCAGAGTGTTGTCTGCCCTGCTGAAACACATGCGGAGTTACATCGTCTTCCCTGAGGTGGGGGAATTGACTACAGTGAAGGGTGATTTCTATGCCCTTGGACATATCCCCAACATCATTGGTGCCATTGATGGAACACATGTTGCTTTGGTCCCCCCCAGCAGGAGTGAACAGGTGTACAGGAACAGGAAGAGTTATCATTCCATGAATGTCCAGATGGTGTGTTTGGCAAACCAGTACATCTCCCATGTTAATGCCAAGTTCCCTGGCTCAGTGCATGACGCGTACATCCTGCGGAATAGCAGCATCCCTTACGTGATGGGTCAATTCCAGAGGCACTGTGTGTGGCTAATTGGTGACTCTGGTTACCCCAACCTGTCATGGCTACTGACCCCAGTGAGGAATCCCAGGACAAGGGCAGAGGAACGCTACAATGAGGCACATGGGCGTACTAGGAGGGTGATCGAGCGGACCTTCGGCCTCCTGAAGGCCAGGTTTAGGTGCCTCCATATGACAGGTGGATCCCTAAGTACTCACCAAAGAAGGTGTGCCAGATCATCGTGGCCTGCTGTATGCTTCACAACCTGGCTTTGCGACGCCAGGTGCCTTTTCTGCAGGAGGATGGTCCAGATGGTGGGGTTGTAGCAGCTGTGGAGCCTGTGGAGAGTGAAGAGGAGGAAAGCGAAGAGGACGACATAGAGAACCGGAACACAGTAATACAGCAGTATTTCCAATGACACACAGGTAAGGATCGACACCGGCATATTACATTTACTTAAAGAGTACTACCTCTCTACTGTCTGACCTTTTCCCCCAGTGTATGGTAACTGAGTTGTGACTTTCCCTTCCGATTTCAGAGATGTGGGCCCCACTGCGTGACATCTGCTTTGTTTCCCATGGACTACAGCTGTGTGACAGTGGTATGTTGTCATCACAATGTACATATACATTTTGGCACGGTCATGTCTAATACATTTGTATAAAATCACAGGCAGACTCCAGATTGTTTTGTGCAATAAGTGTGTTTATTAGAGTGTTCTAAATTGGTGGGTGGTTGCAAATCGGTGAGGGGTGATGGTGGAGGATTGTCCATGGCAGAGTACAGACTATCAGTATCACAGGTGCATTTTCCAAATGCCTGTGGAAAGTGGAGCAGGGGCAGTTTAAGGGTGGACAGGGTGACAATGTGGGACAGTGGGATGACAATCAGGGAGGTATCCTTTGCTGGCGGGGGTCTTGGCATCTTACTCTGTCTTCTTCCTGGATCTCAGGGCCCGCTTGCGGGGTGGTTCTCCTTCTGCAGGGGGTGGGGTTCTGGTGGCCTGTTGGTCTTGTGTCGGGCCTCCTGTCCACTAGCGCCGGCGGAGGTGGTAGGCAGTTCTTGGTCAATGCTAGTGACAGGGGCCCTTTGTGGTGCCACAGTGTCCCGCAATGTGGTGACTACCTGATTCAGAGCCACTACGATGGTGCCCATGGCGGAACTGATGTTTCTTAGTTCCTCCCTGAACCCCATATACTGTTGCTCCTGCAGAAGCTGGATCTCCTGAAACCTGGCAAGGACCGTCGCCATCGTCTCCTGGGAGTGGTGGTAGGCTCCCATGATGGAGGAGAGGGCCTCGTGGAGAGTGGGTTCCCTGGGCCTGTCCCCCCCTGTTGCATAGCAGCCCTCCCAGTTCCCCTGTTTCCCTGGGCCTCTGTCCCCTGGACCGTGTGCCCACTACCACTGCCCCCAGGTCCCTGTAGTTGTTGGGGTGGTGGGTTAACCTGGGTGCCCTGTAGTGGTGGACACACCGCTGATTGACGTGTCCTGGGGACAGAGATATGGGCCCGCTGGGTGGGTGCTGTGCTGGTGTTCCCAGAGGGGGGAAGGTCTGCTGTGGCCTGTGGCTGTCTGAGGGGAACCGACTGTCCCGAGGTCCCCGATGGGCCGGGCTGATCATCTAGATCCAGGGAGACAGAGCTGCTGTCATCACTGTGGGCCTCTTCTGGGGGTGGAGTGGACATTTGTGGACCCTCCTGCGCGGTGACGTGGCGTTCGGGTCCTGCAGGGGTATAAAAGTATGGTTATTGCTTCTGTGTGTGCCATAGCGTGCAATTGGTGGGTGCCCGTGTACCCCTGTGCTTGCATTCCTGTGTGGGGGCTTTTGTGACGGTGGTTTGGGGGGGGGATGGTTATGTGCAGTGGGCATGCTTAGGTGATGGGTGTCCATGCTTTGTGGTCGCATGCAGGGCTTGGTGTTGGGATGGGTGGGTTGTGATGGTGAGACATTTGCAAGGATTGGCTGTGATGGGGGTGAGGGTGGGGGTATGAGTGGTCATGCTGGTGGGGTAGGGGGGATGAAGTAGTTAAGATTGGACTTACCAGAGTCCATTCCTCCGCCTACTCCTGCGAGGCCCTCAGGATGCAGGATCGCCAAGAGCTGCTCCTCCCATGTTGTAAATTCTGGGGAAGGAGGTGGGGGTCCGCCGCCAGTCCGCTGCACTGCGATGTTGTGCCTGGATATCATGGAACGCACCTTCCCCCGTAGGTCGTTCCACCGCTTCCTGATGTCGTCCCGATTTCTTGGGTGCTGTCCCACAGCGTTGACCCTGTCCACTATTCTGCTCCATAGCTCCATCTTCCTGGCAATGGTGGTGTGCTGCACCTGTGTCCCGAAGAGCTGTGGCTCTACCCGTACAATTTCCTCCACCATGACCCTGAGTTCTTCGTTAGAAAACCTGGGGTGTCTTTGCTGTGCCATGGGGTGGTGTGGGTGATGTGTGGGGTGGATTGTGTGGTGCTAAGTGTGGTGATGTGTATTGGTGTGTAGTTTGAAGTGCGTGGTAATATTGCTGGGTGACAGTGAATTGCGCGTCTGTGTGCTCGGATCTCTTTTCTCTGTGCGTGTTCACGAATATCTAGTAGTGGGGGTTTGTAGGTGATGTGGGTGTGTGTTTTATATTGTATTGGGTGTGTGGGAGTGTTGTTTGTATGTGTATCAGGTGTGTGTATTTCAAATTGTCCAATCTGGTTGTGTTTTGTAAGTGTGTGTGTATTTTGAGCGTGGCAGTGTGTACCGCCAATGGAATACCGCGGTTGAAAGACCGCCGCGTGGATTCGTGGGTCGTAATGGCATGGGGGTATTTCTGTTGGTGTGACGGTGGAGGTTTGGTCATCGCCAGTTTCTCGCTGCCCTTTGGTGTGGCGGACTTTTGTGGATGTCTGTATTTTGGCGGTTTGCCTGTTGTGGGTCAGAATGACTGTGGCGGTTTGCCGCGGCAGTGTTATGGCGGTCTTCTGCACGGCGGTAAGCGCCTTTTACCGCCGAGGTTGGAATGACCGCCAAAGTCTCTCCTCCATGGTGTGCAGGTCTACTAGTGGACGGTACACTGGTGTGTTCCTGGAGGGCATTCATGGTGCACTGGCTGGCCTACAGAGATCCTTTCAGGCTCTGGCCTCCACACTGACGGCAACCAGTGACCCCTTGTCTTCCGTCCCACTCTACCTTCCTGTTCCCAATACCAAACCCCTCTTCACCGACCCAGCCAAAGCACACAGACAGACAAGTATGCATCCACCTCAACATCCAAGGGTAGCTCAGATAAACACAAGCACCACAAGACACACTACCAGCATGCACACAGGCAACATACACCTGCACACATATCAACAGTCAGAACCTGCCCTGACACCTCCACCACCCCCAGCATCACAAACAAAATACCTGACACACCTGCAGACACCACACCAACATTCACAGATCCAGCCACTACACCTATCTTACCCACAGACAGCACTACAGCAGACCCTCAGACATCCACCCCAGTCACCACACTCACAGACATCACAACCACTGACACTCCTACATGCAGTACGTCTACCATACCTGCAGTTACCACCCCAACAGACAGTCACCCACCCACCACCGCATCCCCCAGCACCCCCCTCGGTCACGTGCACATAAACACCCTCACTCACCCACCCAATAGACCGCCACCACCCACAAGGATACCTCCCACACACACGCATCCACGACGACCACACCGACATGTCAGACAATCACTCCCTCACCCTCCACTCCAAAACCCCCTTCTGATAACCATCCCGTGTGTCTGACTTTTTCCCTACTCCTCTTTCCCTGTTAGACCCCAAACACTAAGTTTTCCATCCCAGGCCCGTCCCTTCCACCTCTAAGGCCTCCCCTACCCCATGCAAGTACCCATGTCCCTCCCCCCACCAAGAAGTCTACCCCTCCCAATAGAGCCCAACCCTCCCCAAGCCTACATCTAAACCCCCCTCCCAAGCCCAATCCAAAGGACCCCTCCTAAACCTAAGCCCAAACCCCTATCTCTCTGCCCCCCACAATAATCCCTGAGAATGCCTGCCTGCCCCCTTGATGCCCCTACCTGTGGAGGTTACAAGGCAGTCAGGAGTCAAGTACAGGGCACCAAGATGTGCATCAAGGGTATGTTACACTATTTCTATTTGGACTGGCCTATGCCCTTGGACATTTTAATATTTCTTCATAGTTTTAATTGCTAATTGGACCAACCAGTTGTTAGTTTCGATGTTTCATATGTGTCCTGGATTTATTTTCTTAGGGCATATTTGAAAATGGCTGACATTGTGTGTGACTATTTGTGTGTAAGTGGTGCTTCCTGTTTTGTCTGGGCAGCATGTGAGGTTGTGTGCAATGTATTTGTCCCCCAGTGATGGGTGTGTGTTGTGTGATGGCCATGTGCATGTAGGGGACATGTTGTTGTCATGATGCTGAGTGATGTTTGTGTTCACATGTGTTTGTTGCAGTATTGTGTGGCTTTGTGTGCTTTGACTGTGTGCGTGTTTGGTGAATGGTTTGTCAGATATGTTGTGATGTGTGTTTGCTGAGTATTTCAAATGCTGCCTTGTATGGTTGTGTAATAGTGTGTGTTAGTTCCCTGTTGGTGGTACGTTGTGTTGTATGTGTGATTTGTCAATGGGTAGTGTCTATTGTGGATGCTTGCCAATGCATTGTTGTTGTTGCAGTTGTGGTGTTGCAGTGTTGTTTTGTGCTGTTGTGTGTTGTTATGTGTCATTGTGCTGGTGCTGTGTTTCTGGGAGTATGTGTCAGTTTTTGACGTGTCTGTGTGTGTGTGTGTGTGTGTGATGGCCGTAGTGTGTACTGTATATGTGCCTGTGTGTAATTGATTGTCTGTGAGTGTGTGTGTCAGTGTCAGGTTACGTGTGTGTGTCGCCCTTGCCACTCGTTCCCGATTGGTATGTTGTGTGTGCATACTAACTTTGACAATTTACAAAAGTGACAGGTAATTATGTGTACTCACAGTTGCTGTCGTCTTCGGCGTTCATTCGGGTGTCTCTGGGCAAGCAGGAGCAGCGGGAAGAGCTGTACTTCTGGTTCCGTGGCAGCTCTGGACAAGTAGGGCTTCCTGTACGTGAGTGTCTCCTTTAATACAGTTGGTTTCTGTCTGGTTTTCCGTGGTGGTGCGACCGTGACAGAAACCTTGGCGATATGCGACCTCGTAATCTGTCTGGCAGAAACATGGTCTCGGCCGGCCTGCAGGTGTCTACCATTGTCCGTGGTGGCTTGACCACACTGGCAGTGCCGGCTGTGCTTTTGCTGTATTCTGTTAGGAATACTGTCATGTCAATGATATGGCAGTCTTCGCCGCCAGCCTGTTGGCGGTGCAACTGCCACCACCAACATGGCGATCTTGGAACTGCCAAACTCGTAATGAGGCCCTTAGTGTTTTCTTTTGTGCGTATAAATCAGCATCTGAGTAGTATTGCTAAAGTGTAAAACATTGACATTGCAGGAGGTTTCTTTGAACTGACCCCGGCTTTTGGAACTGCATATGCTCACAAAAACAATTTAACATGCATTCTCATCATTGGTCAAGTAGATTACAGGAGAAAAGCAATGAAAACCAAAATAGAAAAAGGAGTAGTTTTATAGGATTGGCAGAAAGAATCTGCACATATTACAGACAGTGATACACAAGGACACAGCATTTGACTGGCAATGTGTAGGAAAGCTATGTATACATAGACCTAAGTCAAAGATAGACACACATTTTTGTAGACATGTATTTTTGTTTAAAAGTGTTTGGACTTTATGATAAATGGACAGGAACCCACCATGCCAGGTATTTATTTCATTTGTGGGAAAAATGCCTAGTAAAACCTGCTGAAAGGTTGGTATGGTACATGTGATCTAGGGGTAGTTTTCCCAAAAATCTGTCATGTGGACAATTCTGACAATCCAGTCTGGAAAGAGAAACCGAATTCTAGAGTAAGGAGAGGAGCTAGTGCAGCAGAGATTACTGGTGAAATATTTGGTTCCATCATTCCATCAGTTGGTGTGATCTTGAATGATATAAAGATTAGGAAGTTGCCAACTATTGCGGACAAAATGTCTACTTATAATGCTGGACAGCATAGATTGCTGTCAGAGGAGGGACTGTTGGAGCATAAATTTTAGTAATGCTTTTAGTGACCCAGACGTCAGCAGTAGGTGACATTTTCATTTGAGTTTAAAAGCCTAATTTAGAAAAGCTGCACTGATACGTATTTTAAAATTGCTCATGTTTTTATTTGTGGTGGTCCCCATTGTGCCCACTTGGTTTAACAATGTGCTGATGCTGAAGTATATTTTAAACATCAGACTGCTAGTAGTCAAACAAATTATGATTTATAAAGTTTAATATGTGATTTATGAGTTTAAATAGACATGCATGAAAGTAAATGCACTTCTTTGTCATAACTAACATGATGCCTTAACAAGTTTATAATTCATATTGAAATGTTTTACTCATTCTGATGATCTAATATTAATGCTGAATTTACAAGTTTGCATATTATGTGTGTTTTATTAACAAATCTATCAATGCATTATATTTCTTGTGTTAGCATAACTAAGCCTGCAGACCTCATATTTGTAGTCATGTAAAAGTGATGAATCATCCTTTTTTTAACATGAATTTTTCCATTAAGTTGTTCTTATAAATAGTAGAGGTTTCCTTTGTTTAATGTTATTAGACTTGTTTCTAAATTACCTTGGTTTCGGGACATTTACGCCTGTGGACTAAATGTAAATAAATTATTTCTATTGATATGTGCCTTCACATGGTAAGTGGACATGTCCATTGTATATGCTGGGAAGAATTTGTATTTTTGCAACTGATAAAAAAAATTGTAATTGACTGTTGGATTCACACTGAAGAAGGAGATGACTTCAGACCAAACATGAGTAACTTTGCAATGTTGCAACTCCGATTTCTGTTTATAGTCTGAGTGGATATTTCCAATTTTGCACAATGTGGGACCACTGAACTGTTGAATCGGAGACGTTTGTGTACTTTACTATTGGGATGGACTTCTTAGGTTTTCCTCTCGTTGTCCCCAAGAACTGTTCTCTGTGCAGCTTGTGTTCTGCACTTACCTGATGGTGCTTCTAACAGACTTTGATGATGATCTACATACCTTGCTGATAAAGAATCCTACAATGCTGACCCTAGGAGAGGTATATCTCCCTCTCAATGTTATTTCCCTTGGCATGTTCTTTCCCTAATAGAACCTAACATGCTGACAACTACCTACTTTATTTTTCTAGTTAGTTTCTCTTAACCCAAGAAAGATTGTTTTCCAAATTCTTTTTTTCTCTTTTTCTCTTTTGTCTGCATGCGTTAGTCAGTTCCCATACATGCATGTCCTAATTTGGTTAGATGTAGGGATAACTCATGTCCAGCCCTGATTCTTGATCTCTGTTTAATTTGATTTGACAAATGTCCACACAGCCTGAATTGAGATATGTTTCTGTTTCCCAAATAATCTCTTTAATGATATGTATTATTATTCTTGAATAGAAAATGGTGTTGATGCTAAGTAGATTAAACTTGTTTTGCTCTTTTGGGCAACCAATGGTGTTGATTTATCTTCACAATTTAATTTAGTGCACCATTTGCATGACTTGGCTTTTTGCATGTAAAATTAAGCCTTGAAACTTTTATTGATTTAAGTTTTCCTTCCGTGGCCATATTGGTCATGGTGTTTTAATTTGTTGGGGTGGCTTTGGGATGATTGTGCATGGTTAACCACACTCTTTACTGAGTCAAAAGGTCCCTCGACCTCGGTGAAGCGTTGTGAATCCTGTCAATGGTTGAAAAAATTGTTAACAATTTCAAATGTTGGCAGTGTTGCGTAAGGCCTTGACACATTTGGGACTACTGACAGCAGACTATGGGATGCATTAATTTAGAACAGGTGCGGAGACAGAGGCCAATATGTAGGGCTAGTCCAGAGACAAGGTAATGCAGGCCGGGAGGTGGTCATTGGACTGCTGCAGGGGGAGATATGCATGGCCAGGGGGTGAGGAAGCCTGATTGTCGGTGATGTTTACTCTTTTTGTTGCTGTTTCTTGTAGGGTCTGTCCCAGGCCAGCACTGGGGGGATATGACCATCTAGATAATGGGCCATTCCCTCATTAAGTGGGAGGAGAAGCAGGTGAGCTGTAGACAGCATTGGGCACAGTTAGGATTGACGTGCAAACGACACAAGTGAAGTGGCATGACAAAGGGGAGATGTGGCAGAAACTGCTATAGTAATTGAATAAGCTGTTAGACAGGCAGGGCTCACCAGAGTGTTAACAACTCATCTGGGGGAGAATGACCTTGGCGAAAGAGGAAAGATTAGTGCTGCTAAAGCCCATAAAGGCAGACATGAAGGAGATAAAAAACAACTGGGCAGGAAGGATTTTGTTGTGGACTGCGTTGATTCTTAGGAGAGAATGGCAAGGGGCAGAGAGATTAGCAGCCATAGACAAAGCCAGGTGGAAAGTGAACAGAGAGTTGTGCAAGTTCTGCAGAGAAGAAGAGATGGATAGGATAGCCTACCCACAATTGCGGTACTAGGCCGTGGGGATTTTTTGTGGTGAGGGTGTTCAATTATCTGCAATAAGGATGGATTTGTACCTGATGCAGCTTCAGGAGACACTAGGTGTTCGTCTACTTAAACTGGTTTAGATAATGAGCAGCGGGCGGGGAGAATCCCCTGAGTATCGCTTTTTTGCTGCGTGGAGGTTTGCTGAGAAGTTTGGATGCTTTCAATTGGTTTTATTGCTGTTGGCGTGGGTGAAGCAGTTTGAAGGGGGGAGTGGGAGTTATTTAACACTTACTGACGGCAGGAAGTTAAAGTTTTACAGTTTTAGGAAGTGAAGTGAGTTCAGGATGTATAGTATAGGTTTGGTGGCAGGCGATCCCTGGGGTAATTGGGGACATTCAGGGGTGTGGTTAGGCCAATGTTAGGTGAGGTAGGTGAATGTTGATGTTTAGTGGGAACAATAGTTTTGTAAGGAAAGCGGCCTTTTCCACACTATAACTGGTCTGTGGTCTGTGCTGCGCACTCTCGTTCAATTGAGAGCACCTCACATCAGCATTAATCACCCGCCTGCTGGCTGCTTAACATTCTAATTTCGGAGCTTACACTGCGCTCAGAGGCAACATTAAAACGTCACGTTTTTATCACTCGAATTTGGAGGCGCGACAAGTTTTTTCCCCTGGTGCCTGTGGCCTTGATGATGCTTTTGGCAGCTCCGTCAACGATGAAAAAAAAAATATCTCACAGCTGTCAGGGGAATTCATCGCCAGCCGAAGGAACCCTGCAGAATGCTGCGAGGATTGGAAAGGCAGTGACTTATGGCGTCTTTTTATGCACTTCATACTGCGCAGTGATCACTGAACTGCCTAGGACTCGGTCTTAAGGGAGCCTGCTATTTAACCATGATGGAAACATTCCCTCTTCAGCAATTTATGGGGTGAAAGGAGGGGGAGACTTCTGATTAGGGAACACAATTCACAAGAATGAGTGCGAGAAACAACCACAGGGCTTACATTTGCATGTGTAAAATGGCCCCACTTTGGCCCTGATTCTGAGAGGGCCCTCTGTTTATTTAAAGGCAGTATTCCAAGTTGTATGAAATTTACCACACCCGGTAATTACCGACTGCAATAACGACCTTACCCTTTGTTAAATTTCGTCAGGTCAAAATTTAAAAGGGGAAAAGGTAAGGTATTTACTGCAGAATGAAGATTTTGGTGCATCCGACCCTAATATCACCACATAATTCCCTAAAACCAGATGGAGTATGTTGCAACTGAGAGATTCCAACCCTACGGAGCTGGAGTTTATGGTGTGCATTAAAATACACCTTTCCTCCGACCCACTACTAATCGTGGACTTTGGTTATTGGGTTTATCTTTTGCCTATCTAGCTTGAGCAGTTGTGTCTATATTTTCAAGGCAGCCGCAAAAATCTCCCCTTCTAATGCTTGAACTGCGCACAACTACTGTCCCCCCAATCTTTGCTGATTAGAGTGATCAATTGATATAATGAGGTCCTAATTTCTATATTTCATGTAAAAGCGTGGATGTACATGTTTACCGTGTTGCACCACGCATCCTCCCTAATGTAGCAAATACAAACCAACACGCTGGCCTTTGGTTGCGATGTGGGAAAGAGCATCCTCTAGTTGATCTCATCCTCCGAGTTGTATGTACAAAGGACTCTGATCCCTTTTACAAATGAGCTGGCATACTTCATCACTAGGGTTGCTCCTCACAATGGGTACAGTAGATACGGGTTATTACTGGTTGAAGGTGTTGTGATTGGTCTCTGACAAAAACTACTTTATTCAAATGTACTAATGTATAAAGTTAAACAAATTGGTGATGGGGACTTTTACATATGCCTAATTTGGCATTACATGAAAATCAATACGTTTCTGCCACTAGCGAGTGTGCCTTTTGTTCATGGGCATTCTGCAGGATCCCCCTCACCCCTTAAGTAGTGCTAACCTGATCCTATGCTCCGAGGTAGTGCTGTGATCAGCCTGGGTGAAGTAAGAGCAATGTAAATGCAAAGTCTGTATGTAAGCCAAGGAATGCAGATTCATGCTCTGCCTGGATGATTCTGCTAATCTCTGATTTATCTGAAGGGGTGGCGGATAATCTCATCTATATTAAGGTATTTTGTCAATGATTAGCTTGTTTTCTGTCCTTTGTTCTCGACCACCCCATTCGTTTTGATTTTGGGGAGGACCAACCCCAGTGAGAAGCACACCATAAATTACAGGTGAGGGGGTCAGAATCCTTTTTACAAACAACCCAGACAACAGGATCAGCTGGGGGAAGCCATTTTCTGCATCCCAACCGGGCTTGGGACACCTTCAGTGATGCAATCTTGAAACAGAAATGAAGCGATCCTATTCGGATTGGCAGGCTTCCTCTTCAGTATGGGCGTTTGTTTCCAGGGGAGACAAGGTACCCTGCCCACTGTATCCTTCTCCATCCTTCTTTGTTTGATATGTAGATGCAAGAAATGAGCAAATGACATTGAGGTTAGATGTTATATGTGGGCAGCAGACGTATTCCCACTTGTCTCCTTTACCGCTAATATTCTTTCCTTTCCTTGACCATTTCAACTCTATTTTTCTCTATTCATCCATGTTTGTCTCCATTTATTATTTTGACAACATGGTAATCATAGAATAAAGACTACTGCAGCTCTTCTTCTCCCATTTCTCTTTTCGTTTTTTGTCTTTCATTAAATTTTCATGGAAAAGGTATTTTGTCATTACGAAAACTCCCCAAAAAGGAGTTTCATAAGCTTGGTTTTGTCAGACTGACATGCTTCATTTTAGAAATTCATCATATTGAGGCAGAGCCGTTATGTCACATTCACTACATCGACCCTCCACTGCTTGGTGATATATGCATACATTTACTTTTCTTAACTCCAGTTATATTTGCCTTGAGCGATAAATATAAGTGTATTTAAGGATTATATCTGTACTATAATGGTAAGTCAATGGGATGCATGTGTTATCACTGCTGTGCAATGTATTGCATGTGATGTATTCATCCCTTATCATGATCACACCACTGCGTAACTTGCTACATCAATACAAACAAAAGTGAATCCACCCACTGTGTCATGGATTTCGAAGGCTGTTTTAATCTCTGGGATGTTACCAAGGGTTTGCTACAGAATGGACACACTTTTAAATTCATTTTTATGCAGATGCTACATAGATTTACTGTCAAAAGCAAAGGGTTCAGGCACATTCATTTTAAACTTTGCATTTGAATAAAACAGAAGCTTCCATTTTAGAAAAATTGGCATTGTTCAAATCATGCTGAAGGTATGGACTGTAGCTCTTGATTTAATAACCTTGCGGTATTAAAAACCACAAAGTAAATCAATAGTTGCTGACAGACTTAAAAGGACAGTGGTATCACATGGTTGTGTTTCATCACTAGCAGCAAGATGGGCAGCATTTTGAGATGTCTATTTCTCTCTCTTGCTATGTTTCCTTCCCATTATAGGTGCATGAGGTAAGGATGTCCTATGTAGCGCCAGGTATACAGGTACTAAACACGAGTAAATTAAATAAAATCCAAGTCTGTCTTTGGTTACTGCTTGCAAAAGAAGAGTCATTAGCCCTCACTGTGAGCGACCTATTCTTTCCAGTCCCTGCTTAAAACACATTTGCACAAGGCTCTGAACCACACATTTTGCAATAATGAATGCTTCCACTGCAATTTTCCCTATGTGAATTTCGGCACCTGCTGAAATTTACTAAGGTGTAATGCCCAGTAATCCCTAGTACAGTGGTACAACACCAAGCACTAAAATTGCATGGTACTTCCTATTAGGATGGGTAAAAGTTGCAATAAGACTTTTTTACTGGCACAATACATATCACTCATCAAGGTATCAGTTCATATCAGAGCCAATAAACAACCTACCACTCGTAATGCAGCCCTCTGTGCTTTAAAATGGAGGCTTCCTCAATACCCGTTACCGCCAAAAAACACATTCTCCACACATTGAGAAGAATTTACCTAAGCAATTCTCATGAATGCAGCCGGTGCCCAATTTATTTAGTGATCACTGTTCTATTGATCCAATCTGAACACTTCTTAAGTGATCCTTGATCCATCACATACAGCTGAATAAATAAGCATTGCTTTACAAAGTGATGCCCTCAACACATCTGAAGAGAGGAAGACATAAACATGTTAAGTATACTAACACTACTATGGATGGCCAGGAACAAGATCTATGTTCTTAGCATTCTCACTATTTTGTCAATGCCTAGTCCAAAGGTAGCCCAACTTTGGTTGAGGAGAGACAGATTCTTGCCAGATTTTCAGAACATGGACATGTGATAGATTTGGGGGATCATTTAGAGAGTCTATGTCTATCCTGAAGATGTAATGAAGACAGATATGAGGCTTAGCCTGCTTGCAGGGTTAAGAGATTTTGGCCATTGAAAACTTTAGAATGTACCAGTTTTCTGAAGGAACACTGTTGATTTATGACCTATAGGTGGAACGAATCATGTACTGCATGCATGCTGGAGATGTGGCATGCTTCTTGTTTATGTAATTCAGTGAAAAAAAAACCCTGCTTTGTCCACCTTATTTCATATTTCCTCATTCCAGGAGCACTGTGTTTAGACTGTTCTCTCTAATTTCTTTGGCATTGCAAATTCACACTATAAATGTGTGCCCCTAGAAAACCAATTTGTCCTCTAGCGTACCCAACTACTGGGTAATTTGATGGCACAGGATCAACATATTAAAGGTAAATCTTGTAAAAGATTATTGAGCCAACTGTATAAACCAAGCATACTCAAGGGCCATAGAGTAAATCCATCCACGTTGTCTCAGAAGTTGACATTCTAAGGTTGATAAAAAAAAAAAAAAATTAGAAGTTTAGGCACACCCTTCCATGGTCTTCACTCCAAGCTTATTCAGGAGAGTTACTCCAGAATCAAATACCATCACAACTGGAAGTACTCAGTATCTAACAATGTTGTATTTTTCCTGCCTCTAATAACGGTAGATAACAGGTGTTTCAGTGACTCACTTTATAGGTACTCAATTTATCAACCTCAGAAGGATGATTTGGCCTTGGATTCAAACTTGTGACCTGCAGCCCACATGTGGTATCAGTGGTGAGTGCTTTAGGCAACTGAATCGTCGTATATGTGTGGGGTCTGGAAGCAGTAAGCATACAAGCAGATAAACCGGAGTTTATTGATAAACATGCAAGAGATGTACAGAGCACAGAGGACAAGGCTCAGCTGACACAAAGCCTGGAACTCTTAGAGTCTATATGTAAACATTGCCATCCCAGAACTTCAGATAGCAAGTCCTGGCCCAGATGTTTACCAGCCAGTTACAATATCATATACCTGCCTCACATAAGCTGAAATACAATTAAAGTAGAATGGTTGCAGAAAATAACCTGGCTGGGGGCCTCATCCATGGCTCCATTCCCTCTCCCTTTCGTCGAGTATTGACATGAGTACTGGTCCTCCACATGGAATCATGGTGGGAAGTCTGTCTACACTGTGATGCCATTATGACTGAGACATCTCACCACACATTAGCCTGACAGGATTACTTCCTTCTTTGTGTCTGTGTGAGGTACATTTGTGTTGCATGTAAAACATGAATTCTGTCACCATGTAATGCAAGTGTATGTCCCAACTCAATGTGTCTTCCTTCCTTTCTCAAAGGTACAGACACCTGAGGCGAGGGAGAGCCCCATCTGTTTACAGACCTCTGGTAGATCTGGCCACCATGGAGGAACGTCACTTCATCATAAATTACTGCCTGAATAGAGCTACAATCCTGGAACTCTGTGCAGAAATGGAGCCTGTTCTGAAGCCAGCTAGTAGGAATCACCATACCATACCTACAACTGTGCAGGTACTATCTGTGCTCCATTTTTTGGCCACAGGCTCATTCCAAGTGACAGTGTGCATGGCTGCCGGGGTATCTCAGCCAATGTTCAGCCACATCCTGTCCAATTTCCTGAATGCATTCGTGGAACACCTGCAAAGTTATGTCCAGTTTCCCCAAAGGGCTGATCTCACCACCATCAAATCTGGATTCTATGCTTTTGCAAATATCCCCCATGTGATAGGTGCCATTGATGGTACCCACATAGCCCTCATACCCCCAAAAGTAAATGAACAGGTGTTTCGGAATCGTAAAAACTATCACTCCGTGAATTGGTGTGTACTGCTGATCAGTACATTTCACATGTCAATGAAAGGTTCCCAGGATCAGTCCATGATTCATTTGTCCTGAGAAACAGCAGTGTGCCACACATGATGGGACAGCTACAGGGGGACAGAGCTTGGCTCATAGGTGAGTGTGTATGGCACTGGATCAGTTACTGACTGGCAGGCTGTATGCTAGTAGATAGTGTGTGTTTCAACCCTCTTTCTCCCACTTTTGCATGGGGATTCTGGCTACCCAAACATGCAATGGCTCCTGACACCTGTGAGAAATCCCAGGACAGATGCAGAAAGGCATTATAATGAGGCACATGGTCGAGCTAGGAGGGTGAATGAGCGGACCATAGGACTCCTGAAAGCAAGATTTTGTTGCCTGCATCTCTCTGGAGGATCCCTGTGCTATGTCCCTGACAAGGTGTGTAAGATAGTGGTGGCCTGCTGCGTGCTGCACAACTTGGCTGTGAGGAAAACTATCCCACTTCTGTAAGAGGAGGATGCTGTCCAACCAGCCCTGCCACCTCAGAGGAGGGATGAGAGTGATGGTGAAGAAGAGGGGGAAGACATCAACTCCAGGACCCAGATAATCCGGCTATACTTCCAGCGACTCTCAGGTACATTTCCCATAATGCTGATGGCTTCACTGCATTGTTTCAGAGTGACTCATGTAGTAAGTGCTGTGGTGTCCTTTACCAGTGATGTAGCAAATTCATGACTGAAGTGGCAGATGTGAGTTAACGCAATGGAATGTACAGTGTGACATACTTCAGACACTACAGTCTGTTAGATCCCCCTCCTGCAATGCAAATGGCATCATTTTTTTTTTTTTTTAAATGTGTTTTTATTATTTATTATCACACAACAAAATTACACAAGTGAAAGCTGTCAATAAGAATAACATTTGCAACAGGTTCGTTCATCACATCACCCTAGACGGCTTATGTACCATGACTGGGCTATGTTGTACTTCGCCCACTTCCGCGCCACTGCCAGAGAGAACGTGTTGCCACGGGCTGGAGCAGGGGGGGGAATAGTCCTGACTGGGCATCATATTAAAGCATCCTGTTGCATTGGAAAGAAAGAAAAAAAAAAAAAAAACAGAAAAGAGAAAAGAAAGAAAGAGAAAGAGGGGAAATACTGTGGGGGGGGATAAAGGCCGGGGGGGGCCCCCAAGACGGAGGAAGCGGGGGCAGAGGAGGAAAGGAAGGCACGCGCGCGAGCATTGGGTCATGCGTCCCTTTGTGTGCTGGTGTTATTGCTAGTTGGTTACCGCCTGTTAGGTTATACAATTTCATGTTGTCTCTCACAGCTCCTGTCCGCCTTCCTCTATTTGACATTCTGATTCGAGCCTGATGAAGGGTGGTTGCGCGCTATCACTGGGGGGTTACAGCTATTTAGGACTATAAAATGCAGATTTTAATGTTCGTTGGGGGGATCGTTCAGGGCGGGCGTTCGTCATCTTTTCTTTCTATTATTGCTACGAAAGAGTTCCAGGTGTCAAGACCTTTGACCAGAACACCCTTTGTTGATAGGAGCTGAAGCGTGTCGGCTTCGGCCCTGGCCCAACGCCGCAGCTCCGATCGCCATTGTTCAATGCTCGGCGCGGCTGGTGCCTTCCAGTGCATGGCTATGAGGCGTCTGTACAACACCAGTGCCAGCGCTATGCATCTTAGGGTTTGTTTCCGTCTTTTAAGGCTTGGACCTACACCCAGCAAACACAGCTCCGGGGTGGGGGACATTTCAACAGCTGTCCAATCAACAAGCAGTACTATTATGTCTTCCCATACTTTCCGGATTGGGGGGCATTCCCAGGTCATGTGGTAAAAGGTGGCTTCGGGAGTGGCGCATCTAGGGCATGTTTGCTTTGAGTGGGGGAAAATACGGGTTATTCGATGAGGTGATAAATATGTTTGATGTAAATAATTAAACTGGGTATAACGAAAACGCGGGTTGCGTGATACTTCTTTTGTCATTGTCAACGCCTGATTCCAAGCGGGTTGTGGTAGAGGCTCTGCTAGCACTGCATCCCACTTGTTCTTTGATTGTACTTGTTTATCTTCAGCGCAAGAAGTTAAGATTATGTATGCTCTTGACACATTTATTGAATCTTCTATGCTACCTAGCAACTCATGCAATCTAGGGGAGATATTTGGTTCTGAGTTTTCATTGCCCCAGCAAAACCTTAGTGTCTGGCGTACAGCTCCATATGCTATAAAGCTTCCGCGCCCCAGTTCATATTTATCAATTAGTGTATTGAAAGTTAGGAGGCGTCCTTCACTATAGATGTCGCCGATGGTGCGTATTCCCTTTTCTGACCAACTGTTCAGGCCAACTCTAGCTGCTATGTTGGCTATTTTCGAGATGGCCAAAAATGGAAGCCTGGGGGAATATTGTGGTGTTTTATTGTTCATGATCACATGGTGGCCCCATATCCAGTGCGCAATTTTCAGTAGTATGTTGCGTGGGTGTTTGGGGGATTCGCGATTCATCAAGTATTGTATTAAGCCCCTGTTCCCCAAAGACGAGTGGATCATCTGTGATTCAGCTCCGTCTGGACGGCTTAGCCAGGATGAGATCCATTGTAACTGGGAAGCTGCGTAGTACATTTCGAATCTAGGCGCTCCCATTCCACCCATTGTTAGTGGGTGGTATAATTTTGTTAGTGCCACTCGGCGTCTGCCGTTGCCCCATATGAGATTTATTAATAGGCTATTCAGAGGTTTAAAGAAAGAGGCTGGGAGAGTCAGTGGGAGGGCCATGAAGAAGTACAACAATCGGGGCAGGATCACCATCTTCGCTATGGCTACTCTGCCCAATGGTGATAGAGGGAGTGAGCACCAGAAGGGCAGGGAGCCTCTAATGGATCGAATCGCCTGCCCCAAGTTGCCGTCCCTGAGATCTCGTGCGTCGTGATATATGTTTACACCCAAGTATTTGAAAGTGGTGTAACACCATTTCAGTTCGCCAGGGTTGGAGGATAATCTGTGTGCTTCAGGGACAGGACACATAGGGAATATGCACGACTTAGACCAATTTACCTTGAGTCCGGCCAACGTGCCAAACCTGTGCAGTAACTTCAGCACTTCAGGTAGGGATTTTTGGTGATCTCGTAAGAAAATAAGTGCATCGTCTGCATATAGCGACACTATACGGTGTGTGTGGTCGTCTCGGATGCCCCATGCAGGGGCTACCGCTCGTAGGTGAGCTGCTAAGGGTTCGATTGCGAGGGCGAATAAAAGCGGGGATAATGGGCAGCCCTGCCTGGTTCCTCTCTCTATTTTAAACGGTTGCGAAATCGTGTCGCCCGTTTTGACTCTTGCAGAAGGGTTAGTGTAGAGTACCTCTATCCATCTGATGAATGTTCGACCGAAGCCCATACGGCGCAACGTCTCCATCAAGAAGGGCCAACCCAGCGTGTCAAATGCTTTTTCTATGTCCAGTGATACTGCCACTTGAGCATAGTCATCCGTTCGTGAGTTCGCCATAAGGCGCAATAAGTTTCGGATATTGCTAAATGTGCTCCGGCCAGGTATAAATCCAGCCTGGTCGTGATGTATCAGGTCCGGCATACATGGGAGCAAACGGTTGGCTAGCAGTTTACCGAGTAGCTTACAGTCTGTGTTCAGTAGTGATAGTGGTCTATATGAACGTACATCCAATGGGTCTCTCCCCGGCTTAGGTAGCACTGCTATCAGCGCTTCACGGCATGTGTCTGGTAATTGTCCACGCTCTAGCGCCTCCGTCAGCATCTCTAGATATGGGGTTTGTGTTTGAGTCGGGAACATGCTATAGTATTCAATAGGCAGTCCATCGTTGCCTGGTGCTTTGCCATGCGGCAATTGTTTTAGGGCCTGCTGTATCTCATTGATATCAATTGGTCTTTCCAGGTCTGCAACCTGAGCGGTCGTTAGTTGTTTCAGCTCGATAACAGTAAAAAACTCGCTCAGTGATGTTTCGGGTGGGGGGACGGGAGCTTTGTATAGTGTGCTGTAATACTCCTTAAAGGCTAGGTTAATATCGGCCTGTGCATTTACTATTAGTCCTGTTTCTAATCGGATGGCTCCTATGGGGGATTTCCGGCCACCATTGTGTATGAGCCATGACAGTAATTTACCCGATCTGTCACCCTCTGCGTGGTTACGAGCTATGTAGTGTCGATGGTCAAACAGACCTAGTCGTCTATCAGCTTCGTACCATTGTGCGCGCTTTCCAGCTAGTTCTGTGTGTGTAATCTCGCCCCTGGCGAAGTCTTTCTCAAAAGAATGTACTTCCTTTTCTAAGTTACTAAGCTCACGTGCTAGTGTTTGACGCGCGCCGACTGTTGCTGAGATGCATGTTCCTCGTATGACTGCCTTATGTGCGTCCCATTCTGTTGATCTAGAGCCCGTTGTCCCCTTGTTTTGGATGAAGTAAGAGGATATGTGTATGGCTAATTCATCTCGGAAAGGGGGGTCTTGTAACAATCGGGTCTGGAGGCGCCAAGTTGGGATGCATGCGCGCGGGCTGCCCCATCTGAAATGAGCGATGAGAGGGGAGTGATCTGAGATTACCCTAGCGGTGTAATCAGCGCTAGTGATCTTGTGGGTGATGTCTTGGGAGATGAGGATAAGGTCTATGCGAGTGTGGAGGAGGTGTACTGGGGAGTAGTATGAGTATTCGCGATCATGGGGGTGTATATGCCTCCAGGTATCTATGAGACGGTGGTCTACCATCCATTGACGCAGCATCTGCGAATTTTTGATTGCTTGGGAGGCTGCTATGGGGGGGTGTGATCTATCCGTATCTATATGTGGAACGCAGTTCATATCCCCGCCCCAGATACATGTAGAGGATAGGTCGTTTGAGAAGTGTGAGATTGTTTTGTGTAGGAATTCACTTTGTCCGACGTTCGGGACGTACAGTCCGTTCAGTGTTACTGGTTCCCCATCTAAGTGGCCTGTTAAATGTATGTATCTGCCCTCTATGTCAAAAACGCCGCGCCGCACAGTGTACGGGACCCCCGGGGCTATCCATATCAAAACCCCTCTTGCGTATGATGAATTTCCCGACCCGTGGACCTGCCCGCCCCACTTTCTTTCCAACCAGGGAATATCTACAGGGGTAATGTGCGTTTCTTGGAGAATGGCTATATGAATATTGTGACGCTTTAGGTGCGCGTGTATCCTATTGCGCTTTCTTATGCCCGCCATACCCTTAACATTCCACGTCATTATATTATATGTTGGTTCCTTTTTTGTCATGTTAAGTTAGGTTGTTGCACACCTATTTTTTTGTACAGTTGGGTCGATCCCGTGACGCGTCCAGAGACTGCTGTTAGTCTAGTGCGCGCCGCCCACCCACGTCTCCCCTCCGCCACCAGCGCCCGCCCGCCAGCCCCCCCAGTCCTACAAAACAACATTATCAAAAGAGAATAATAAAAATGAGAGCAAAAGAAATAATAGGCAAAAGGATATTTCGGGTAAAGCCCGGAGATAAACATAATGGCACAACTGGTGCCTAAACTGCAAACTGCGAAGTTAAGTTCCATTCGGGAGTGACTTGGTTGTCGGAGAGCGTGGTTTTGGTATAGCCGGGCGGGAACCGACCCGTCTCCAGGATAATTTTGTCCCTGCTCGGTCCAAATTGTAAGTACAACCGCTTTGGTTACCCTGTTAGTCCCAGTCAAGGAAGCTAGCGGCCAGATCCCATCCCAAAGAAACCACCAAGCACCGCTCTAGGCCGCATAAGGGCGGGAGGTCGCGTGTCCCAACGCCGGACTCATGTCTGTGGCGCAGTTCATATTCCCTCACGAGGTCTAGAGATCATCCGCAACGCGCGGTGTAAGGTCAGGGCCGGCCAGTAGGAAGGAGGAGGATGCACTTGATTCCCCTCCTGGGGATCCGCTGTCTGTAGCATCTGTGTCACTTCGGGTTTTGGATTGTGGTCGAGTGAAGGAGCTAGTTTCCCTTAATATTTGAGCTTGCTCTGATTCCATTTGCGATTTCGTTGGGCGCAATGTGGTCTTGCTTTGTTTTTTTTTCCTCCTGGAGCTGGGTGTTATCCAGTCCTCAGTTGTTGTCTTTTCCGTTGGCGGGCTGATCAAACCTTTGGCGTGAATCCAAGTCCATGCATCCTCTGGGGTAGGGAATATGAGCGTTTTCTCATCTATGGTGATACGCAGGCGGGCTGGGAACATGAGAGAATAAGTTATATTATTTTGTCGCAAGATTTGTTTGATCTTTACAAAGGTTGCTCTTCTACGTTGTACTTCCAGCGTATAGTCCGGGTATGCAGATATGTTATTATTTTCCAAGCTGATTTGACTGGAAGATCTAAAGTGTTGAAGAACAGAATCTCTGTCTCTGTGGTTAAGAAATCTAGCTATCATGGGTCGGGGTGGCGCTCCAGGCCGAGGGGGTCTGCCCGGTATTCTGTGGGCTCTTTCTATCATTGGTGATTTTGTGGCATCCTGAGTTTTCATTATTTCTTTCAGCCAGTTTTCTAAGAAATCCTCGGCTTTGGGTAGTTCCAATCGTTCTGGGATGCCAATGAATCTGATATTGTTACGTCTTGAGCGCCCCTCTGCTTCTTCAGCTCGGCGTTGTAGCTGTGCCAACTCAGTTTCCATCTGTTTGAATTTGCTTTTCATGTCTTTCATTTCCGGGTGAACCGTTTCTAGCGACAGTTCAGCATTATGCACTCTGTCAGACAGTTTGCGGTGGTCAGCTCGGAGTAGGGAGACCTCCAGCACTGCGGCATCAATTTTCCCTTCTAGCGAAGTTTTGGTTTCCATAATTGCCTGCATAATTTTATCAAATTGCTGGGAGTGTGCGCGTAGCGTCTCGCTCAGTTGAAGTTGCGTTGCCTTTTGCATGTCCAGTTGGCCCATGGAGGGGGGGGTTTCTCCCTCCGCAGAAGTCCCTGTTTTGGAATGCTTAGGCTTGACCATTGTGACCACTATGCGACCGGGGAGAATTATGCCGTATGAAATCAGCTATGTGTACTGGTGGGGCGAAGCAGAGCCATGCACGTCAAAGTGGGTGATTTTAGCGTTATCAGTGGTCCAGGCGTGGTTGCTTATTTTCAGGGATATTAGGAGTTAGTATGTTAATTTGTTGACTGAGGCCCTCCTCGTTGCAAGGCAGAGAGCTGAATGCCACTGGCCTGGTACAGGTGCGTTGGGTTTTTCACTTATTTGCTTGTGGCTTGATACTTTGGTGACCCAACGTGGTTGTTTTATGTGCGTTTAATTTATTCTGTGCCAGCGCTTTTTCATTCTTTTTTTTTTTTTTTTTTTCTCTTTTTTATTTCTTTTTTTCCTTTATTCTGATTTTATTGGCTCCTCCTCTCTTTTTTATTTATGTATTTTTATTTTATTTTTTGTAAATTTTTTCCTTCTTCCTTTCTTTCCCACTCCTCCGCCTCTGCTTCCCACTGTTTTATCTTCTGTGCTAGGTGCTGGTGCTTGAGGGTCGTTGTCGCTGGCCCAGTGCCCTGCACGGGAGGAGAGGCCGAAGGTCCCCTCAGCCGGTCCGGTACACTCCACCAAAGGCACGCCGGGGCCCCCACTCCACCCGAGCACGCGTCCGCCGGCCGCCTCCACAGATCAAGGGCGGAGTGCCAGGGTGAGCCAGACGCCCGTTCCTGGCGCCGACACGTCCAAGGCCCGACCCCGCAAGGAAACACCGCCCAGTGCTCTCGCCGCAGCGTCACCGCACGACGCTGCTACCAGTTCTTGGTAGGGGGGCCACGTGGAGCTGTAGGGATGCTAAGCCATATCAGGGGGGGCTCGCTCACTGCCGCGCGCCCCCGTGTTTCTTGTTGCTCCGATGGAGCGCGGCCGAACCGGAAGCCGCGGCGTCCCCCAGGCCGCGCCCCAGCCAGCAGGCCCGCTCCCAGGGCCCACCGCAGTCCAGGCCCAACAGCCCTCGACCCCCCCGGCGATCCCACGGGGAAGCCGAACGGGGCGACCCGACCGCCGTGCCCACGTCTCGCCGGCCGCGGGAGGGCCGCCTCACCTCCCGATCCACAGCACCAGGCGCGTCTTGCTTCCTCGAATCCAGCAGTTGATCACGGGGCCATCCGCAGCTACTTCTGTGTCCTTGAGGGCTGCCCCCGGCACTGGGGGGGTAGCCTCAGCATTTTATGGCCGACCGGGAACCAGGGACCAGGATATTCGGCAAGAAGGAGGGCCGCGAGCGGAGCTCTTTTCTCAAGCGTCCGCTCCGGCCGCCATCTTGGCCACCATGCAAATGGCATCATGATGGTAACTGGCTATTGCACACACTCTCACACTGATTGCTCATAAAAAATAAGAACTAAGAACTGAGATTTAGGATGCACAAGTGTATTTATTCCAAGTCAAAAAATCCATGAGTGATGGGAGAGTGGAAGGGAGTGGAGATGGTGAAGTGGCAGTGGCATGTCAACAAGGTAGCTCATTGGCAACCTAGGGAGAAAGTTCATGGCAGAGTCACTTCCTGGTGGTGGGCTTGGTCTTGGCTGGTGTTTCAGTGGGTTGTCTGGGTCTGAGGCCACGTTTGCGAGGGTGAAACTGGGCTGCAGGGGAAGGGGTGCTGGTGCCACCAGTCCAGTAGCTGCTGCAGATGTAGATGGCAGGGCAGTGTCCTGGCTAGTGGAAGGGGCCTGCAGGTGGGTAGAGGACTCAGGCTGGATGTTTTTCTGGGGCTGCAGCACCCCTGCAATGGTGGCCATGGTAGAATTGAGCTGTTTCCATTGCTCCATGGCCTCCTGGTGGTGTGCTACCTGCTGCCTTTGATTCTCCTCCAAGGTGGCCAGGATCTGGCCCATCCTGTCCTGGAATGATGGTATGCTCCCAGTACCTCAGCAATGGCCTCATGGGCAGCAGCATCCCTCCTTGGGCCACCCCCCTGGGCCACTGATACTCTGCCACTGGCCCTAGCCCCCTGTGCCTGTGTCCCCTGCACAGGTCTGGCAGCCCCACTTGAAATGGGCCCTTCATCATCCTGCGTGGTGGTGGGTGGGGACTCAGGCCTCTGTACATGTGAGCAGCCGATCCGTGGCCTGGGGACACTGGTGTGGGGGTGTTGGGCCAGAGCCGATGTCGGTGGCTGGTTGGTAGGGGTGTCAGTGGTGTCCTGGGTGGGGCTTCTGGAGGGTAACTGTCCAGGGGTGTGCGATGGCCAGGGATGTCCTGTGTGTCCAGACATCCATCTGCACTCTTCAGGTGGAGTACTGGCACTCCTTAACATCTCCATCTGGGTGGCATGGGTGGTGGTGCCTGTGTGTGAGAGAATTGAGATGTGAGTGTCTTGTACATTCTTGTCATTTGCAGCACTGGTCAGCAGTAATTGGTAGTTGGATTCCCATGTAGTGGCATGCAGGATCCCTTTGTGTTCTCTTTGATGCATTTATTGTGGGCAGGTGGTGAATTGTGGGTGTTGTGGTGCTCCTGAGATTACATGCATGGGTTGGTGACTGTGCACAGGGAGCTGGATGGTGATTTGTATGGGGGATTGTGGGCATGCAGGTGACATTGATATGAGTGTGTGGGTGTTGTGGACTGGGTAGGGGATGGGGTCCTGGTGGTAGTGAGAGGGTTGGGGTGATACATGCATTACAGGTGTGGTGACTGTTGGGGTATTGTGGTTGACATACCCGAGTCCAGTCCTCCAGTGAGTCCAGTGAGGCCCTCCGGGTGCAGGATAGCCAAGACCTTCTCCTCTCAGTCGGTGTATTCGGAGTGGGAGGAGAGGGGGGCCATCACCAGTACGGTGATGTTGTGCCTGGATACCATGGAATGCAACCTTCCCCCGCAGGTCGTTGCATCTCTTCCTGATGTTGTCCCTTGTGCGTAATGGTTTCCCACTGCGTTGACCTTGTTGATTATCCTCTGCTATAGCTCCATCTTCTTGGCCAAGGGTGTCTGCTGCACCTGTGCCCCAAATAGGTGTGGCTCGACCCTGAGTATTTCGTCCGCCATGGTCCTTAACTCCCTGTAGGTGAAGCAGGGATGCTTAGGGGTGCCATGGTGCGTGTTGTGGGTGGTGTGTTGTAGGTGTGTTGATGAGGGTGCTGTTCTGTGGTTGGGTGGGTGTCCAATGTATGAGTTTTGGTGGTGTTTTTGTGTGTGTGAGTTGTGCGATGGTTAGTTCAGTGTATGCGTGTTGTGGTGTCAATATCTGTCGTGCTATTGGCGTTGCAAAGGATTGTGGGGTGTGTATGTGTGTGTTTTAAAGTGCTGTGGATGTGTGTCAGGTGTGTGCTTTTTGGACCTGCCAATGTTAGCATTTGTTGTTGACGGGTCCCATCGTTGGCTAAGGTGGTCCGTACTACCAATGGTCGTTCAACATTCACTGTCCGCTGAGCTGATTTGTACATCATTATTTGGTGGGTGAGGGATTTGTCTGCATGGCGGTGGCGGAGTGATGTGTACTGCCTTTCCGCCGTCGTTGGCCCTAGTGGTGCGTGGAGGATGCAAGATTTTTGGAGAATTGTCTTTTTGGCGTCATTATACGGCTGTGTGCAGTTCACCGCCATTGGCGGTCTTTTGTTCACCTTCAGCACGGCGGTCGGCGGTGATTGCCGCCAAGTTCATAATGAGGGCCTCTGTCTCCAGAAATTTGGAAAATTCTTTTACTCAGTAAGGGATCCTTTATTCATATCCAGTTATTCACTTGTATCCTGAGCACACATGAACTAGTTTCTCCATATGGAGCTGCACTTTGGCACAGGGTAGTTTAGCTTTATGCCATAGTGAGCTTGCAGCATTATTCTTCATAAGTACACTTTTTAGCCACAACAGACACAACTCAGTCACCACATAATGCCCCCACATCATTTCAAATGGTGAGAAGTCACCCTGTAACACCATAACATTTCTCTGAACACTTTTACATAATCCAAACCTGACTTATATGCATTCTGAATCCATTCTACAAGGACCTTGTTGAATCTATCTACCTTCCTGTTAGTTTCAGGATAATAAAAAGTTTCCTCAAATGTTTAATATCAGGTTTTTATGAATACTCTGTCATGGCAAGTGAGGTGAACTGCACTCCATTCTCTGTCAGTATTTCCTAATGAATTTGCTCCCTTGCATAAATCAGTCTTAAATAACATTATGACATTGTCAGTGGTGGATTCCACGACAATCTTAAGTTCTACCCACCGTAAACGGTGAACGATCATGACAATCAAGTGTCAGAACTGTCTAGATAACATGTGAAAAGGACCAATAAAATCATTACAATTCTTTGCCATGCCCGTTCCGGACAACCCACAGGTTTTACCACCAGTGTTAGAGTAACCAGATGTTTGTCACTAAATTGCATCAGACACCCACTCATCAAACGCTCAACATAAACATTTAATCCCGACCACCAACGTTGTTTCTAAGCTTCCTTTTTGTGATGTTCAAACCAAGATGCCACAGTTGGTTTTGTCAAGTGCACTTTGTTTAAAGAATGTTGGTGGAATCAGTTTGCCTCCCCTAACAAATAAACCATTCTCAACCAACAGTTAATTGACTGCTTTCAGAAGATCAAAACTCAATGTTCTCTGCCTGTATCACATCATAGGAACACATTTCATCACTTTCATCAAGACCGCATCTTTGCTCAAGTACATGTGCCACTCATTGATGTCAGCACAGATTAAAGAATCATCAACTTTGGCATTGATGTATTTTTCTTGCTACACTTCACCTTGATCCATCTATTGATCTTAATCTACAGGGAATCTGGATAAACAAAATCTGCCCTCACATTCTTTCCTGTGTACCACCTTATAATTTAATTCTATACCGCTTGAGCAAGATGGCAAGTCCTAAGTCTTAAATATTTTCCCCAAAGATATAACATCATTTTCTCCACCCTGTACAAGCAAGCATGTCTCTTTCTCTTTTAATAACTGAGCACCCAACTTTCAACTTCACTCAGTATTCTATATGCAAATCAAACTCTCACTTAACTCACATCATCAAATTCACTATACACACCCCGCTATCTAAACTAGCTTTGATTGTAACATGTCAAATCATCTTTCCCATAAGGATGCAGTGTTGGAGGAAATATATTTTTGGATGGATCAGAATTGATTTTTCTGTGTTCAGACTATCTAAAGTGACTACTTTGTTAGTAAAACTCTATAACATTCAGACAGATTGGTGGAATATTTAAAAGCCCTAAAATGAACATGATTTGTCCTTCTCTTTGGGAGAAGGAGTATTAAGTCTGCTGAGCTGGTGGGGTTTGAGTTTGACACCTTTATAAGACAGAACATAATCTAGATATTCAACTTCATTAGCTTTGAAAATACATTAAACCCTTTTAGTAATGATACCATTGTTTTCCAAGATGGACAACACTTTCTCCACATCTTTGTCATGTTCTGCTTCAGTTTTAGTAAAAAACATGTGTGTGTCATCCTGAAATGCAACAAAATAATGCAACACCTTAAAAACAGAGGTAGCATAAACCAGATCAAATTGCATGTGGCAGAAATGAAATGTACCAACAGGTTAGACAAAGGAAGTTAATGGCAAGAATCAAGGACAACCTCTACCCAATGTTGTGCTGCACTGAGGGCTAACATCAAGAAGCTTTTGGCCTGACCTACTGTAGTAATGAGAACCTCAATGCATGGAAGCGTGAAACTCTCTACCAGCATGGTCTATGCAAACAAGTGTGATCGATGCAGAGGCATAATTCACCAGATTTGATTTGCTACAACAATAGCAGAAAGCCATAAAGTAGCATCCACAAGTTCAATGATGCCCTGATCACACATATCGTGCAATATTTGTACAGATTTCTCTTCATCTGGCATCCACCTATTCAGCCACCAGGGCCCTACCACATTGATGTCCAGTCATTCTGCCACTGCGAGTCTTGCCACAGTAGCATCCAGCCATTTTGTCACTGCAGGACCTTGCTGCAGCGGCATCAAACATTTTTGCTGCCATGGTTCCAACATCAGTGGCTCCAAGTGTTCCTGCAGGGGCTCTTCCCTCACCACATTGGCGCCCTCAGCCAATGCCATCTTCTTGGGAAGGTCAATTACCGCATACAGGCTCCTCATACAGGGTGTATGCGGGAATCAAACGACACATATATAGGCACAAATTAGTAATAAACATGACAAAATGTTAGCCTTAATTAAATATCTTTTCATGGGGCTATTGGCTGTTCAATGTTTATTTTCCCAAGATGACCAAACCTTTTGCCATTAATTCATATTATGTTCTGCACTGTATAAGGGAACTCCATTGTGAAGTCTAGTTGTGTTTATATTGTTCCTCCTGTTGCTCACTCATTGGACTGTATGAACTCTCTTTAATTCTCCAGTTCAGTTCTTCATATATTTCCTGGCTTGCTCAGCCTGAAGGTTATTTCTGGTCTCCAGTTTTTCCCCTCTTGCTTTGTTATTTCCTGGAGCATTGTTGGACAGCTTGTTTCCATTGTGGCGTCTTGTACTGCCTCTGAAGGTAAGCAGCCATATCTCCGGACCAAGAAGGGGATCCAAGCATTACCTAGAAGACCGACCTTTGATAAATTGCGATGCCCAGGCACTCCATCATTAGGTCAACCTCCAGAGATGGCCCAAGTACAAGATCTGCTAACAGTTGTTAGTAATCTGATGCTGCAAGTCCAGAATCTCATTTCTGAGAATACTTTTCTTCACCAATACCTGACCATTTTACAACAAGGTTCCTGAAATCCACCTTTGGCCGGGTTGGCAAAATTAAAATTTGATGGCAATCAAAGGAAGTTGAAGACCTTCTTGGATACATGGCAGGTGCATTTCACTTTTAAACCTCACATTTACCTCTCCAATAGGTCAAGGGTGGGGTTCCTTATTAGTAATTCCACCACAATTAGATAAGCCTGGTCATGTCTTTGGTTTTGGATACTAGTCTACTCCTAGATGATTTGTCAGCTTTCTTGCTGAGTTCAAAAGAACATTTGATCTGCCCGACGATAGATTTTCTGCTCATGGTGAGGTTTTAGAGCTTTGCCAAGGGCCAATGGACTTTCAAACTTACATTTCAAGATTCAAAGGTTTAATTAAGGAATTAGATTGGACTGAATCTACCCTCTTTTGAAAGGGTCTGAAAGACAAACTCAAGGATGAATTTGCCAGAGTTGCCAGACCACCTACCTTTTGAGACCTGGTCATTCTGACGATTCAGATCGATAATCATCTTCAAGAGAGAGGCTTAGAGCATAAAGAACAATTAACGGCAAAACCCAATTTCAAGCCATAATTTAAAACGTGCATAAGATCATCTGAAACCAAGAATCTGTGCAAATGGATTTTACTAGAGGCCCCTTATCTGAAGGAGAAAAGAATAGGAGACAGAAACTCAGATTATGGCCCTCATTATGACTTTGGCGGTCTTCTATGAAGACCGCCAAAGCCATTGGTGCCAGAAGACCGCCAGTGCTGGCGGTCTCTCGCCCGATATATCACGGGTACTACCGGATTTCCGCCACACTTTGTGTGGAAATCCAGCAGTAGTCGTGTTGGCGGGCAGAGGCACTCTGGCAGTTCCACCACCTGCACCGCCCTGCCAGTAGGACATCACCCGCCATATTATGGCCCATAATATGGCCTGGCGGTGTCCTGCTGGCGAGGCGCTGCTGGTGGTGGAAGCACCCCTTCCTGTTCCCTACCGGACGACCTACTCCCAGGAACAGGTAAGGTGATCGTCCAACAGGGGAGGGGAGTAGGAAGGTGGGGGTTTTGTGTGTGAGTGTGTGGTGACTGCGTGTGTGCATGAATGTGTGTATGCATGGCTGTATACGTGTATGAATGTTGAAGTGAGTGCGTGTATGCAGGTAAGTGTGTATGCGTGTGAATGTGCGTGTTTGGATGGGTGTGAGTATGTGTGCATGAATGCGTGTATGGATATTGTTGTGAATGCATACATGAATGTTGTTGTGAATGTATGTATGAATGTTGTTGTGAATGCATGTATGGATGCTGTTGTGAATGCATGTATGAATAGAGTTGTGAATGTGTGCATGAATGTGTGCATGGATGCTGTGTATGTGTGCATGTATGCGGGGTGATGGGAGGGGGGAGAGGAAGAATGTGGCTGAATGGGGGGAGGGGGAGGGGGAGAGGAACGATGTGGCTGAAGGTGGTGGAGGGAGGGGGGTTCAGTGCTTTCTAGGGGGGTGGAGCTGGGGGGAGGGAAGTTCAATGCATGCTTCAGGTGTGGGGGAGCTGTTTATCGGTGACAGGGAAGAAATTCCCTGTAATCGGGAGCCTTTCCCCAATGGTTTTCGTGGCAGTGCTACCCCCGGGGAAACCAGGGTGGAAAGCTGGCTCCTAATACCGCCGCCGGTCTTCTGTGGGCTGCCAGGTCAGAGATGATCATCTCTGGCCTGGCGGTTCCGATCACCATGGTGGTATGAGTGGAGATATGGCGGGTTGGCAGAGGCCAACCAGCCACACTCATACTGTGGCAGTCTTTATCGCCAGCCTGTTGGTGGTGGGACCGCCACATTTACCCTGGCGTTCAGAAGACTGCCAGGGTCATAATGACCACCTATGTCTGGACTGTGACCAAGAAGGTCATGTACTTAATTCCTGCCCAGTTGTACCTGTGCATAATTCCAAATATTTGGGAAACTAAAGAGCTTGTCCCTAGTGCAGGAAATATAGGCAAGTGATCATAGGACACCTCTGCCCTCTCCATTGCAATCTTCCAATGTTGTTATTTTATAGGGGGCATTCCTATTATAACCAACACATCTCTCAATACCAGTTCTCATTGCCTGTGGAGCAACAAATGTTTACGTGGACCTCCACTTGACCTTACTCCACCACATTTCAACCAATAAATAAGAGGTACCAGTGAATGTTAAAGTGGTGGATAGGATTTTGATAGCCTCTGGATCAGCTGTGGTAGAAACCAAACCATTTCATCTTAAGATAGCTGCTCACTTTTAGAACATTTGTTTTGACTTGATATCTTCTCCCCTTAATCCTGCCATTCTAGGCACAATTGGTTAGTCAGACACTACTCACACATCACCCAGTCAGGAAAGACACTGTTTTGGACTCAGAGGTTTGTAGTTCCAATTGCACTGTTAATCAATGTTCTCCTGGCAGCCTAAGGAATCAATATATAGAAGCTAATCATTTTGTAGCACAGATAACCAAGATTCCAAACACCTACCACAAATTCCTTGATATCTTTCAAGAATCTACTACTAAGGAGTTACCCTCTCATCAAATCTTTGACCGTACCATCAACATTGTGCCAGACTTCATTGTTCCCTATGGACGCATCTTTTCTTTCTCTCCTCTGGTAAGACATGTCCTTAGAAGTTAATAAAATGATAATATGCTAATGAGTCAATTACTTTATCCAAACCTCCTGCTGGCACTTCCCTACTTTTTCAACCTAATAAAGGAACCAAAAACTTTGGCCACGGATTGATTACAGGGTTCAGAGCAAGATAAGTATAAAAGATTGTTAGCCCCTTACAACTTCTTTCTGACATTCAAGAGGCCGTTGAAGAGTCAAAGGTCTTTACAAAATGATTTAAGAGGCTCTCACCATCTCACTAGCATTAAATCAGAGGATGTGTGGAAAAATGGCCTCCATACCCTATTTGGGCATTTTGAATATTGAATAATGCCTTTTGGCTTATGTAATGCCCTTGCTCTATTTCAACGGTTTATGAGCTCGATCTTATCCTACAAGTTAAGGTAGTCTACCTGGATGATATTTCATTTTTTTCAAAGGAAACTGCTCAATGCACCTTTCATGTCAAACAGGTTTTACAACATCTAAGTAAGAACAAGTTATGAGCCAAGAATGCAAAGTGCTTGTTTGAAAATTAATTTGTTAAATGCAAGGCATTACTACGGATATCACAAAGGTGCAAGCAATCCTTGACTGACCCATTCCTACTTCAGTGAAAGAGACTCAAAACTTCCTTGGTCCAGCTATTACTATTGTAAATTTCTTAAGAACTTTAAAAAAATAGTCTCACCTATTACAGACATGCTAAAAATGAACCAGACATTTCACTGGAACAAAGATGCAACCTCAATGTTTAAAAGGGTAAAGTCTAAATTCATCAAGGATCCCATCTTGCAACAACCTGACACCTTTAAAACTTCAATTGCAGAAAATAATGCCTCTGATCTAGCTTTAGGAGCAGTTTTAGTCCAACAAGCACAGGATGTAGAGGTACATCCTACTTCCTTCATACGCAAAAAAATTCTCTCCAGCAGAAATAAACTATTCAGTACTAAAAACAAACTTTTGCACATCAAATTAGCCTTCATAGAGTGGAGACATTTCTTACTTGGAGTTCAACATAGAGTAGTAGTTTGTACAGACCATAGACATTTTCGGGTACTCTAACAAGCTAGGTGCAGAAATAGCAGACAAGCCCACTGGGCTTTTTTCTTTTTAACAATTCAATTGCCAACTCACATACAATCAGGAAATCATGTTGCAGATTCCTTGTCTAGACGATATCCAGAAAATGTGAACTTTAAAGCAACTGAAATTACTGGATTAGTGCACCTCAAGCTTATCTCAATATTGTTACCCCTACCTTTCTTGAAAGAGTCTGCAGGAGATCAAAACATGTTATTTCGAATATAATGGAAACTGCCAATACCTCATTTACAGTTGAAAAGGTAACAATGGACTGATTTTTATACAAGGTAAACTTTTCATTCCAACCAAACAATCCCAAAGATAAATTCTGCACTTATTCCATGATGCCCTGATTTCAGGACACTGAGGTCAACATACAGCAGAGGATCTGACCAGGAAAATATTCTGGTGGACTTCTCTTTACCAAGATGTCATAAGATTAATCAAGATCTGCAAAGTTTGCACACAAAGCAAATCAGAGAGACAAAAAAAGGCCGGATTACTGCTATGTCCTGAAATACCTACTAAAGCTTGGGAAATTATCTTGATTAACTGTAGATCTATATCTGTCTGAACACCGTACTACAATCATGGTCCCTACAGACTCATTTTTTAAAATGGGGTATTTCTCCTCTCTTCCTAAACTACCAACTGCATCAGAAACGGCTGAGATCTAAATATCAGTTCTGATGGTGGCCTGCAATGTTTGTGCCTGAAATCTTTATGCCATAAATTGGACATTCAGAGAGCATTGACCTCTGGTTTCCATCTCCAGTCAAAAGGTCAAACACAAATAATAAATACAACCCTTAAGAGTTTCTTAGATGCTACATACCTGCTACTGAAGATAAATGGAAATTCTTCATTGAATGCAGCTGAGTTTGCATATAACAATTCTGTCCACTCCTCCACAGGGTATTCTCCCTTTTTCGCCTTGACAGGGTTCCATCCTTATACTTTCCCAGTTCCCCTTGATACTGATGATTCTGTACCTGTGGTACAAGATTCTTTGCAAATGACAAAAGATGTCCAAAAGACATTACTACATAACTTACAAATCGCTAAAAACATAGACAATCAGCTCCTGCTTAAAGGTGGGTGAGAAATTCTGGCTGTCGTCCTTCAACTTGCCATGTTAGAACTGTTGGTTTAAACTGTCCATGACACTACAGACCTTTGTAAATCTCTAAAATCATCAACCCAGTCTCCATACTTAGAAACTTCCTCCTTTATGGAGGATTCACCCATTCTTTCTGGTGCCCCGTCTTAAACCTTATCTTTATCGAAGGGGCCCTTACATTAAGAAGAGGCCTGATCCTATTTTAGATAACGTGCATCCTTAATATGAAGTCCAAGAAATCTATGACTCCCGATATTATACAGGGAAACTTAGAAGATTTACATTCCTTGTTACCATTTTTGTGAAACGGCAAATGCATGCTCCCTGGAAATGCTCCTCATTTGGTCAGACAGTTCTACTCCAAGAATTCTCTTAAAATGTCAGCGTCTAATGGGGGAGAGAGAAAGGATTTCTCCTAAATTTTGGCCACTGCGTGCCCCGCTGCAGTGACCCCCAGCCATTCTATCACTGTGGGCCCTGCCACAGCGATGTCCAGTCATGCTGCTGCCACGTGCATTGCTGTGGTGCAGTTCAGCCATTTATCCATGGTACACCTTGCCACATCAGCATCACCCTTTCTTGCTACCGATGTTCCAACCACAGTGGCTTCAAGTCTTCCTGCAGGGGCTCTTCTCTTGCAACAATGGCAACCTCAGCTAGTGACATCTTGGGAAGGTCAATTCCTGCATACAGGCTCCTGGTGTACGCCATATGCTGGCACCTATTTTCTTTAATAACAACACACATTGAGGGACAAATTATTAATAAACATGATGCAATGTTAGCCGTAAATAAATACCTTTTAATGAGAATATTAGTTGGTCACTGTTTATTTTCCCAATACAAGATGGCTGAAATGGTTTGCTATTACCTTATATCCAGGCCAACACTAGATAAGGGAACTCCAGCGTCAAGTCTATTTGTGTTGCTATTGTTCTTACTTCTTGCTCACTCACTGGACTCTGTGGACTCGCTTCCATGCTCCACTGCTAGTCCTTCACATAGTTCTTTGCTTGCTCAGCCTGAAAGCTTTTCAGGTCTCCCTTTTTTCGCTTCTTGCTGTGTTATTTCTTGGAGCATTTCTGGACAGTTTGCTTCCATTTCGGCATCTGGTATTGCCTGTGAAAATAAGCAGACATAGCTTTAGACCAAGTAGCTGATGCAATTGTCACACAGAAGACCAGCCCTTGACAATATTTTTAACAAATCCCTATGCACACAGTGTGGGACACCTCTTGACATACGTTTGACTGGCACACAAATCTCGTTTCAGTTTGATGGTGTGCATAAAATCATTGACTTTGCAAAGTCATTCTTCAATACCATGGCAAAACTTGATGATCTAAATACCATCAGTCTTATCATCATTGATCTCCACAAGTGACAATGTAAACGTCTTCCCAAGCCTAAAAAGCATGCCACAGTCAGCTTAGTAAAATCATTCCAGAACATTTATGCCCTTGTTTAGTAGCATTCACTTTGCTTTCAATTTTATAGTCTTCACAATTTTCACACACTTTGAAAGATGGCTGGCAGTTACCAATCTCACAACTGACTAACAAAACAAGCTCATTCAACCTCTCCCTGATCTCATCAATGTGGCTTTGATGAACTGCATGTATTACTTTCATTCTTTTTCTACCTCTGCAAACTCTACCAAAATGGCCGGTTTAATTACATTTCCAATACTCCTGCAATACGTTTGGGCAGTTCTTGAAACTGTAAAACTGTGAAGTTGCACATACCTGTTTACATGACCACCAAGTTGTTTGTACGCATTAGAAGCTTCCAATATTGAATTATTCCTCAAATTCGGGTTCTCACATCTCAGGTTGCCCTAGCTGCTCTATCTAAGCTCTTCTCAGTGGAACAGGCACACAGAGCACCCAACTAATCCTCTGATCCATGATGTACCCCCAGGAACGATAGTGCCTCAATTTCTTAATTATTGGGACAAAGATAACCTGTTGCAGCTGGTTCATAGGAATCACTCATTCAGGCTTCAGGATGTCAAGATTCTGTCCCAGCTGTGGTGCAACAACAACACAACACATTTCCAGAAGTAAAGCAGGTGCTAAAATCATTGAACCTTAAATTCATGTTTATGTTTCTTACAAGATTGAAAGTAATTGATGGCAAGGATTCTCACTTCTTTCTGGATCCGGCTGAGGCCAGCGTATTGACAGACAAATGCGCAGCTGAGCACCACCTATCCATTGGCCTCCCTAAGAACCAAAACTTTAAGAGGACAACACAGAACATAAGAATTAGCACATTGACCAAACCCACACCCAAAGAAGTCACTGTGGAAGGGAAATAAACTCTAGAACTAAACTCTAGAACAGATTTCAACAGAGAGAGAAAGAGAGGGAGGGAGCACATGGCTAGGTGAATCTGAAACAATAGCTTCAGAGGCCCTAGAATGGAAATCATCTTCTGGAAGTTGTAGCAATAATGATGATTGGGCTTAACTCTGTAAGTTCACCCCAATGTCGGTGGATGATTTACTTTACCTTAATACAACCACCCAGGCAATAATATGGTACTGTCATGCAGACTGTTAGAACTGACGAGCCCATTGCTGATTAACAGTCAGATTCCTGTGTAATTTGTATGTGGCATGTGGGGTTGTTTAGGTGACCGAACTGGGCCAAGTACGTGAAGTATTGGTTCAGTCACAGAGCATTGTATAAATGGTAGTAGGTTGAGAAATTAGTAGCCAGAAAAATGGAGCAGAAGGTCTCAGAGTAAAATAATATTTTCTTCCCCTCACGACCCCCAGATCTATACCCTCGTATGTCCAGGTCCCAGAGATACTTACAAGTAAGCAGAATACAACTGATGACCGCCCATACCTTGCTGTAGCAGGTGCAAGAGGAATGTGCGACAAACTGAATCAAGGCAAGATGGGAGGGTGGTAGGAATAGGACACCAGGGAGTATATCCTGTAAAGAGGCATGGTTTCAATTAGTTAATGGACCTTTGTTGTTGACATCGACCATGCAAGTTTAGTCTTTAAATAGATACAAGAGGTACTCCTCTCTAAATTGATGACACACGATTATTGGCAGCTCCTTAAACTAAACCAACAGTTTCACAATGGATTGAGAGTTTTCCCCTAGCACTTTTTTTCTCTCAAACTTGATCTTTAGCTCAATGAAAAATTAGACTTTCCTCAGAGTCTTTTAGTGAGGAGTCTTTATATTAAAATCCATTCAAGAAGCTATAGCTCAGTGGAGAGGTCTAGTACCTCTGGTGGAGCAGGCCACCCCAGTAAAGGGGTTTGAATCAACCTATGCTCTTTAAGTACATTTAGGTGGCAAAACATCCAACAGTTGTTTATCAAATAAAATCCAAAGAAATCCAGACAATGCACTTGAACAGAAGCCAACGCTGCTGCCAGGTCTGCAGGCTGAATAATCAGTGGTTGGGGTGAGCTTCCTTATATAGTCTGAGGCCTTGCCCGCTTGACTCAGCTTTCATGCCCCACCTGCCTGACTGCTCTTGAGCTACACCCACTTGACTCATCTCTCAAGATGACCACCAAGGCCTTACCGTGGAGCAGTGCTTGAGCAGTCTTGCTCTTACTTGAAGAGCCTTTTAGTGCTGGGGAGAATAAAATTGCAATAAGGCAGCTAGCACCTGGAAAAAACCCTGGAAGTGATGTGTTTCATTCTGAATGTTATACAAGATATACAGAATTGTTGGCACGCAAATGATTTTTAATGTACCTAGATGCTAAAACTAAAGGGATGTTGCCACATATAACTAGAGAGGCCTTGTTAGTCCCTCAGCTGAAACAACACCTAATACCTCTACATGTTGCATCATACCACCCACTTTCTCTACTTAATACAGATAGTAAATTACAGAGAAAAATACTAGTGAATAGAATAATGCACTTGCTCAATGCACTGGTGCATCCTGCCCAGTGCAAGTTTGTGCTGCAAAGATGCAACACGCTAAGTAACAGAGGGCTTTTTCATAAGATGCAGTGTTGCTCCACAGAGTTTGGCATTCCAACTGTAGAAGTAATTCACATGGAGAAGGCCTCTGATTCACTACATTAGGATTAGTTATTCAGCATACCTCAAAAAATAGGATTTGGATCAGAAATTCTGTCTTGGATCAAATTATTATAAACTAACCCTAAAGCGAGGGTCAGAATAGGGAGAGCAGCATCTTTCCTGATTCACAATAAGAAGGTCACACACCAGGGATGTCCATTCTCATTGATACTCTTTCCTCTCTCGCCCCAGATCACAGCATAGCTATAGGAACTGCTGTTCCCACCATCTCCTCACATACAGACAATGTACTGTTATATTTGTGGGATGTGGCAACTCATTTACTAAGCACTTTACAAGTATTGGAGTTATTTGGTGCTACGTCGGACAGCACATAGACAAATCAATGTCCTATATTTTCCCACTGAAATCCCTAACCAAGTTGGCCATCGAAAGGTTCCCCCAGTTGCCTTTTCCACTGGAATATGACTCATTTGAAAAAGTTGCTCATTAGGTGAACTTAAACTGTACCATTTACTATAATTTTAACTAAGAATCCTTGCCGAACCTGTTTGCAATTTAACCAATTTTATTGACATTAATGTGTCAAAACAATCTGCCCCACTAGAACAGATGTAGAGTTATCTAGCCATATTGCTCCTAAGGATTTACTAGCTCTGGAGGAGTTAGATGAGATTATAAGAAGTGTGGGAGACATTGACAGTTCTTCCAATCGTGAAAGACTGAGGTAACAGCTCTATCACAATAGAGTTTTATAAAATATTTGCACCTACTTAGATCCCAATAACATTTTAAATTATGGATGCTATTTCAGCTGGGGCTAAAGGTGTTGGTATTGGTTTGGTGGTAAAATAGAACTACAAAACACTCTTGAGGTCTTCCATAATATTAATGTGTAATTGGCATCTCCTTCTCATTACTTTAATCATGTATTTTAATATTGTTACAAAATCTTTTTCTCCAAAGTTCTTGTACCTTTTTGGTTCTATTGAACTATTTACATCAAACTCATTGTTCCACAGGTTAGAGACACCATTGGAGCCTTTATCTGGGGTAGCAGGAGAGCTAGATGGGCCATTTTCTTTCTGAAATGTCCTTTAGATGGAAGCAGATGAGCCTTGTCTGGTTTTCAGTTTTACTGTTTGGGCTGTCTGAGAGTAAAGGCTGATGACACCATTCATTACTTTTCTCTCTAATAATGTATCCACAGTTTCCACATCTGTGTCGGTGATACAGCCACCAGCTGGCCCCTTCACAATACGAATCCTAACTATTACAAACAGTTAAATCCAAGACTATTTTATCCACTCTTACAGTTTGTAAAAAGTAGTGTTAGATGTTTAAAACCAGTCCATTACCTCAATATACCTATTTGCCCCCAAATATTTTTAGATCATATTTGTCAAATTAGGGTTCATAAGGGGATTGATACATTTGGTTGTCTATATAAAGAAGGGTTAGTGTGATCGTTTAGTGAATGACAGTCATGTTTTGTTTTAACAAGTACTTGCTTTTTAGCTCATCAAATCTGAAATTTCATCAAGCAACTATATGCCAGAGAGCGAAGACATAGCTGAGTAATTCCAGAGGTAACACTTAGCAAGGAGAGAAGGCAAGATAGTACTTGGTTACTCAAAGTATAACAGAGGCCACTAAACAACATAGGACAGGAGATGGACAAGAACAAAGTATGATCAAAGTAAAGGGTGTACTGGTATATGAACAAGAGGTCTCTTGGTAGCTTAGAGAAATCCCGTTGAACTGACACCAGCAGATTTCTCTTAACAACAGACATACAGCGAAGTCATAGCGGGCCTGCTGGACAGAGGCTGTTGTACTCCGTGCAAGATGTACCAAGACTAACAACAACACTGAGACAGGTAAGACTCTAAAGGAACTGGGCACTATAACAGAAGCCTTTACCTTATCGGATTGGAGACCAAGCAAGAGATCATACTATAAACAGATATGAACAGACAGTGGACTAAATTTGGAGTGGAACAGAAAACCGAAAGACTGGAAAGAATAACCAGAATTCAGGGCAACAATCAGAAAAGGAGAACACATGACAAGGAATTATGAACAGGGCTTCAGAAATCAATAACAGGAATACAGGAATCAAGGGCAGGCTGTACCAACGGGAAAATATAATGGAAAAATTAATGCCTCTTTGGTACAGGGAAACTGGAACTGGGATTCAGAGCAAGGAACACAAGGTTTATCCAACAGGCACTGGAACAGGAAATGTCCTGTTGGTACATGGAAACTGGAACTAGGATTTAGAACAAGGAATTCAAGAATGTTCCCAACATGGATCCACCGGGTGGTGTTTTGGACCACAAACTGCTGAAGATTGGGAGATATATGGACTTGGGATGCCTATGGTTGGGGAAAGAGACCAATTACTGATATGATTGATTGTAAGTGTTTGTGGGCTGTTGGGGTGGGGGTGCTTGGTAGATTGTTGCTCATTTTTCTTTAGTATTGGTGCTGCAGTGATGTATCACTGTGTAAAGCCTGCTGGTACATATGATAAACACACAAATTCAGAACAAGGACAGAACAGACATTCAGAACAAGGATCTAAAGGGAACCACTGGCAACCCAGTGAATATGTGGTCAGAAGCCCAGCAGGAAACACAGAAATCAGGAAATCAGGCTAGAAAGGATAGTGAAGCTGAGAAACAAGGTAAAAACATAGGCACAATGCTGCACAGGGCAGTCACAGGAAAGCACGACACTGCAAAGATTAGTAGCACGAATCAGGAACTACTCTCAATGTTTCAAGGATTCAGCAGTGCAGACAACTGGAGAAGAAAGCCGGAGCTCCCAGCAACAGCAGTTGAAGCACCGGTTCTGAGTGCAGAAGCCAGGCTTAAATCCCTCCTCCCAGCTCACTGCCACAAAGGATGATTGGAATTTAGAACAAGTATGAGCAGCCTGTAGCACAGTGCAGGTGGGAGCAGTCAAAGTCCCTCCTCCAGCTCTCTGTCTGAATGAGTGCACAGAGGTTCCAGCAAGCAACCAGTAGGCAGAACAAAAATCCAGAGTGGAAATGGATCAGATCTAGTTTCAGAATATGACCAGAATTCCTACAAGGGAGCACAAGCACATAATGGAAGACAGAGTTCCAAGTATAATATGATTCACCAAAAGTCTCCTCTCCAGTTCTCATGGTAGGGTAAGGCACACAAGTAACATAATGCATTAGTGGTTCATAAGTAAACCCTCCAGTGGATTATGAAGTGGTTCTCATTTCCAGGAGGGTTTGAACACTGAAGTTCAGCACAGGTGCCAAACTAGTATTCATGATAGTAGCAGGCTCACAGAAGGTACTCAAGTACCACCACCTGGTGGCAGGAACACAGGATCCTGACAACTAAGTGTGAGATAGTCTCAAGATAACATGCACAGCAACTTCCAGAGAAGCAATGTTATATTCTTTGCAATTGGCACACAAGACCCTAGGAGCATATATTGTAAATATGTAATATTATAAAGGTATTACCGGATTATAGTATAGTCCTCTGAATTTATTTAAATGAAAATTACAAGAGAATTGTAAATGTGCTAGATGTCACATGGAGGGTGCAGGGATATGCACATATTTGCTGTTGCCACTGCTTTAGCTGGATTTTCAGAACGGTGACAGAGCAACTGAGGTCTATCACTCAATCTGAATTGGTGCAGACAGGATGGGCAGTCATGATGACAAAAATATCTCTGAAAGGGTGGGAGGCCTTGGGTTCCAATTCCAAAGGCGTATTTATGTATTGTGAAGAATTGGAATAAACAGCCTCCACCAAAGTTTAAGCAATGGTGGGCTACATTTTGACATACTTAGGAAACAGAAACTGCCATCCATTTGGCAGAGAGAATCCCAGGGTTGCAACCCTGCAAGGTGATAAGGGGTCCAATATATGATACGTCTCAACATTATCGTTTGAATATGTAGTTATTGCAATATTTGGAAATTAATTTAGTTCTGGAATTGTCTATTGAAAAAAAGATTGAAAAGAAATAATTTTTTCGTTAATGAATTGTCACCCTTAATTCAATATTATGAGTTTGCATCTCACCCTTAATTTAGTATTATGAGATCCCAGTTTTGTATATTTTATATTATATTTTAATTTAAAAATTGCAACATTTTGGTAATATGGGAGTCCAAGCCAGATTGCACAATAAGCACAGGAAACTCTCGGAGATAGAGCATGATATTGCAGCATAAAATGTCTTGCTCAATATTTGTAGGACTTCCGCAGCTGATATGCAATATATACAACATTGAACAAATGTGAGCAGATAATGACCCAGGACATAATTGAAACACACAGTATTATCAAATGCAGCATTTCATGACTCCTCATTAGCTAATCTTTGGTGGCTAGCTTCAGCCCTCCATGTAATGGGCCAGCTAGATGTTAAAGGCTGTGAACAAAGTTCATTTAAAGAGTGCCCAAGGGACAAAGGGAGTAACATAATAGAAAACCGATTCATTTTAAGTTCTACCAATATATTTGCAAACTTTTGCTGTATCCATCCTCCTAGACAAAAGAAAACCTAAGTATAGGAAGTCAATCTATATTAGGATATCACTTGACTCCTCCACTTCACATATGGGACACCATTCAAATATATTGGAGAAAAGGTGTTCATGCAGTTTGGCGTATAATCAAGTCTACCGAGGGTATACTGCAGAAGCTGTATCTATAGTTGACTAGGTAATTTAGTAGAGTAAACTACCTCAATAAGTGATGATCTTTGATTTTTAGATTGTATGTTAAAAAAGTCTCCTTTAAAACAGTAGAGGTACAAAATGCAAAGGTAAAAAATTGACATAGGCCTACTTCTATGTGAAATACAAAAATGTAATGTTAAAAAATATCAATTAGTACCACTCAGGTCCTTTTCCATTGTGGGATGACCCAGTAAGGGTTTTCAGTTGGAACACCTCGCACTGTAAATTCTATCCTAAGGAGAAGACTGTTGGCATGTTCTAAGAGGAGACAGTTGAGATTTGGAAACTGATGGCTGAGGTGCATTACAGAGCGTTCCTATGTTGACCTTGGTGTGAGTCCCTCTTGGCATCCATAGGACACCACAAACTGGTGACGAGGATGGGATACATCTATTGATTAAAGCCTGCACCTCAATATCGTGAACCACAGATTACCTAGTCACACTTGGAAAATGCTGTTCCTTAATGAGGCTGCTTGTGTGTTGGTGGGAGACTTCACAGAGAGAATAATTGCTGCATTGGATGAGGAAGACTTCTCAACATGTCTGGTGAGGTGTTGCAGGGAGTTTATGGTCTTTGTGACATTTTTGGGCTGTGGTGAAACTCATTTGCACTCCAAGGTAGCCCCTGGAAATAGCACTCAATCGATTTAGAAAAAGGAGAGTTGGTTGTAATACAATCTCTACTTTCCTTATAAAACAATTTGATTGCTGAAGTCAGTCACCATCTTCTTTTTGAGCAAACCAAAGTCTATTTTCCATAGAAAAGGACCAAATTTGTTGCATACCCATGCACAGCGACCATTTTGTTTCTGGAAAACAAGGTCTATCATCTACAGAAAGATGTCTGATTGTGTATATGACTCTGTTTGATAAGTTAGGAGATATCCTATACAAGCGTATAAGGAGCATGTAAAAGTCAAGGAGAGCAAAGAATTTAACACAGAGCTATATGCAAATTTGAAAGCACTGGAGTCGGAATCTGCTTATCTTGGTGATAGGCACACCGCTTGCACCTGTTCATCTCAGTGGTAGGCACACCATTTGTTTTGTTCTTAAAATAACTCTGTGGTTAATTTCATTATATCTCCAAGTCTAGCACTGCCATGGGATAGTTCTCAAGCAACAATTTCACTGCTGAATACTGCAGTGAGGGGATCAATTTATGAGAAAATGATTTGCTTGAGGCTGATCAAGTTGGTGATAAGCAAACCTGAGTTGACATAAAGAACAATACTTTATTGTATTGCATGACTGTTGATGTGTGTGTGTGGGTTTATGTTTACAGTAGGCAGACAAAGTAAATTGGAGTACAGGTGAAAATTGTGGCTGTCACTTTTGTAATTTTGAAATCTCATAAATTGCGATATGCAGAACGTCACTCCTCCACCATTTTTCTTATGCTGTCCACGAAAACCAGCTGTTAAATGACAAAAAGTGGAAGAAAATATTTGCCAATTATGCAAAAGTATGTGGCATGAATATAAATATCAAACGCAAATACTCATTACTATTACATTGTCTTGGAGGTAAGGGTTAAGAAATCTTTTAAAAAGTACCTGAACTAAGTGCAACAGATCAAAGAATATGAGATATGAATAGTGAAATTAGATAGACACTATCTGCCATGTGTACGCTCAATTATGGAACGGTATGAGTTTGACCTGGCATAACAAGGTAGGGGGGGATTCTGTAGAGGATTTTGTAACAGCGTTTCACAAGTTGGCTGCAAATTGTAAATTTGGGGGTGTGAAAGAAGAGAAAATATGTGACCAATTTGTTCTGAAATGCTTTAATGGCAAAATAAGAGAGGAACTCTGGTTAAAATATGAACCGCCATTTGAAGAAGTAATTGCAATTGCTAAGTAAACTACCTCAATAACTGATGATCTTTGATTTTTAGATTGTATGTTAAAAACACATCTTTCAAAACAGTAGTGGTAAAAACGGAGAGACAAAAAATTGACTTAGGTCTACTACTATGTGAAATACAAAAATGTAATGTCAACTAGTACCACCCAGGCTTTTTTCTGATGTAACTCTTAACATAACCATTATTGTTAACTCCTACCTTGGAACATCTCCAACACTAACTCAAACCATACACCTCAACTATCTCTAACCATAAACTTCACCCTATCTCCATACTCTTAACTAACATTCTCCTCGACCCTTAAGCCTTTAATTAAATCGATCCTTATTCTCTTTCTATCTTTTTTCCTTCTCCTACTCCATACACTAACCCTTAGTTCTAATCTTTTACTCCAATGTTTAACCCTATGTTCATAATCTTTACCCTGATCCCAACCTTTACCCTAACTCTTATCTAAATCCTAACATTAACCATTACACATTTTTATTGTTTAACCTTAATTTTAAATTTCTATTTATGTAAAAAACAAATTTTTTTATTACATTTTGACATTTTTCGTGATATGACTTTAAAATATATCATTTAAGTGTTCTGCTTTTAAGATACAACATTTTGTGTTGCAACCTTTTTCATTTTAACATTTTATGCAAATGGATTTTTCTTTCTGGAGTGTCTGTCTACTTATTTGTGATAGTACTCACTATTTGATGTACAAATATGAATGTTTATTCATACCATCCTCTCAATGTTTTCCTCCATGCAGGAGAATATATTTAATGTTTAAATATTCTGCAGTTTGATTAAAATATAGCATTGTGAAACATTTGGTTCAGAATTTCAAATTATTGAATCTGCTGTGTTTGTCAGCAAACATCATTGCAACTGAATGTATATATTTTATTGACCTTTAAAGAGCTAGCTTGTGACATATCGTCACTTGTTAGCAGTAGAACATTCATATTCAGGATGGTTTCTTGTTCTAGGTCAGTTGGTTCCAGACTGATGGTTCGAGAAGATTTATTAAGGGAGCTTACAGTACCGACTGACAGACAGCAATACCTCAAAAAGGCCTTGTCTTTTAGTTAGAGGTAGGGTGACCTTAGATGACTAACAGGTAGAGTATGCCTTTATAATGGGGCTGTTTTTCAGGCTATGCCTGAAAGGTGTTCTTATCAGTGGATGTCTTAAGTCTAGGATCAGAGAGCCCCATACATATGCGCCTAAAGTTATGATTGTACGACCACCATGGGAATTTCTTGTGAAACTGTGTAGGTCAATCAATTTTGCATACCTTGAAATGTGGGCCCAATTTACTAAATAGGACATGTTAGGTTTTAAATATATTTTGCAGCATGATCCCTCCACGGATTTGAAGTCCAAGCAGAGGAGCCAGAGCCAGTGAAGAGTTTCAATAACAGGTAGTGCTTGGAATCTTTCAACTGAGGCAAACTTTGGCCACTTATTTTTTTTATCCTCTGCAGTTTTTGTAGTTCCTTTGGATGCCCCGTTGTAGACTGTATTGCTATGGTTGAGGCACGGAATCATCACTGCCCAGGGCACTTTGATTCAGTGTCTTCATTGGAGAAGGGGGAAACTCATCTGTTCATCATGAGATGCCCCACCCCCCAGCGCCTTGAGACCCTAATGGGTGAATAGCTGCGCTCTAAAAATACATTGATTGATTGATTGAGATTTTGATTGGTATGTTTAACACTGTTGCAATCTGGGCTTTCTCCCTGACTAATTGGGCATTAGGGGGGTCACCTAATTCACTTGGCTATTCAAATGAGAGGTTCTTTGTTCCAATACTGCTGTTTATCAGGATTCGTGTTTTTTAACCATTTAGGTGGTGGTAGCAGAACCTCATCCAGGTGCAGACTTTGGTAACAAATATTGCCATGTTCTTCCTTTGGTTAGTGGATTTTCGTGAGGGCAGATGGAAATTTCCAATTGAGTCAGCCTGTTGATGCGAATGGAGATCAAACACATGAGATCCTCACCTGAGGGAGTGGGGAATCTGGTGACTGAATTTATGACAGTAGTTTAAAGTTACTACAAATAACGTAAGTACCAAATGTAAGACAGACTACTACTACAGAGTTCTCTAAAGCAGAGGTGAAGCGCTGTACCCACTCTTTGGAAACCGCACAATTGAAAAGAAGAGAGAAGCGGAATTCACATTACTCAAATCACGCTTACCTGTTTCAGATTCAAGACTCAATAAATAGTTTATTTAGACCTCTGGTTTTTCAAACACGCTAAACAAAGAGTTATAACCATTGGAAAGATAAAACGTATAGGGTCTGATTCACAAAAGGCCTCTGCACTCGTGACAGAGGCCCCGCAGTCGTGGGGGAGTCTTCGCACTCGAAACACAAAAGAGTATGGGGTTCACTTATAATAAGGAGCTACACACAGTGGAAGATTCCCTGGTGCTCCTTAAACTCACTTAATGAGTTGATTGTGTTAAGTACTGTGGTGGGTCATGTAGTGATGGTGCGGGGTGTTTCCTTTACGGACTAGGTGGTCTCACACACTATATAGTGTCATGCTTCATCATTTGACCACCTAGCCCCACCCAGGTAGGACAATGCCACCTGGGCAGACTCAACCTCACCGTTAAAAGAACAGGAGGGAGTGCGTAAATGTTCATTGTCTGGAAAATGTGGGATCCAGCTAAACAAGGGTAAATATAAAAACACGTAGACAGTCACCTGTGTGAAAGTACACTTTTAATAGTGGTGTCTGCTGGTGTGATTAATATCAGGGATGGGACACCTCTGTGAGAGTAAGGACTCACTGGGTCACCTATCTAAAAGTTAATAGCCAACATGTTTCTGCCCTATACAACCAGCCAAGGAAGGTCTAGGGGCATTCTTCAGGACCTGGGATCCCTCAAAGTCATGCAATGCAAGGAAAACCTGCTCCGTTCAATGGGAGTGTGGGTGGAATGGTGTAAAAAGTGATATGGGGCCTACCTGAAGCAAGGAATTACCTTGTGGAGGCCTGAGGGAAACAAAAGCAAAGTTAAGGCTTGTGAAGCACAAAACTGCACAGCAAAACACACGCAAAGGTGACACAGCAAGCAAAAGTCATGCAATGTATAGATGTGTAACACATATCGAAAAGGGAAGGAAGAACATCTTACCCTATACCTAAAGGTTACTAGCCCCAGGACTCCAGGAGGGGGAGTGTCCCCTTATAGTCACACACTAAGGATAAGGGAAAAGGTAAAATAGGAAGGCAGTAAGTATAGAAATTACTTTTAACAATGTCTTAATGAGGGAGCAAATGTCTGGCCAAGAACAACGCTCACTGAAGAGTGAGCCAGCAATAAACTATGCCAGGTAGCATTACCTATGGTCCGAAGAAGGGGGGGCGTGACCTGCGACCGATGGAGCTGCACGTATAGTGCGACGCTCCCGGGCCGTGAACTGGGCCCAACACATACATCCTGCTAAATACGAGCTCGGAAGTCCCGAAAATCGGGGATGGGTGATCGGAGATCAGCCGGGCACGAACAGAACCGCTGCGCCACCACTTTGATGTGTGCTTTGCCTGGGATCAGCATGAGTGCTCCACGGTTGCAGCGATCCAAAATAGCGGCCGCGACCAAGCACTGAACCCATCGCACCTGTGGGCCTCAGCACGCCACATACAGAGAGGAGCCCTGCGCGGTTTGCTGGGGTGCCCCGGGGAAACTGCGGACCTTCCTACCGGCTGGAGGTGCGGCGGTGAGTCCTGGAGCCCGCATGGAACCTGAGCGGTGAGAGGGGGAGGTGCAGAGCTCCCGACACGCCGAGGCGGGACAGAGAGGCTCCCCCACGGCATACTCTCTACATACCGGGGGGCTTAACAGACTGTGGGTGCACCCTACTGGTCCGGGTGCTGCACCCGGCGAACATTGGAAGACTTGGGACCCCACCATCGTGCGCCTCTAGGGGGCCTTCATTGCCCGGGAGCAGCAATTCCCTGCTGCAATTGTCCCATTCGCGGAGGGGAGCGATGCCACTGGAGACATACTCACCTTCTGTCGCCTGAACCCCAGGCCGGACTCCTTGGCCTTTGCTCTGCTTCCCCGTGTTTCCCATGTCCTCCCCCCGACAGCGCATTACTGCATGTTGTGGGACACTCTCGAGGGTGTGGACCACGTGACGCCACGGCTACCTGGGACCCTCCTGAGTGAATGCTGAGACTGCGATCACACAGAGCTCAAATAACACGGGGTTAGCGGATAAAATTGCCTCTTACTCCTCTGGGCGAACACTTCCTGCATGCTGCGAGTTGCATTCTTATCGCGATGGTAAAGCCCAAAAAGCGCGATGATCAGCCGCTTTAGGACTCCTTACTCACTGCAAACCCTCCCCGAACCTTCGCCACAGACTCACAAGTTGGCCATGCCCAACTCAGGACAACTCTATATACAGTACTGCACGCCATTAAAAAATCCCGCGAAGCACTTGAAAGTAAAATCAACGGCCTTGCTGCAGATCTCTCCCTATTGGGCGACGACCACCGTAAATTAAAGGAGACAGTAGGATCCCACGAGTGTACGCTGGCAGATGTCTCCACAGCACAGAAAGCTTCGACCTCAGAACTTATAGACTTAACAACCCGATGAAAACACTTGAAGCGAGGGCTGAGGATGCTGAAAGTCGTGCCCAACGGAACAACATCCGACTGGTGGGGGTCGATGAGGGGACAGAATCAATCGCAGCTAACATGGAAACGTTTCTGGAACAAAGGCTCAAAGACACAGTAGCCCCGGAGGGCCTATCGGTATTTTTCACGGTTGAGAGAGCCCACAGGGTCCCCAGCAGACTCCCCCCACCGGGAACCAGACCACGACCAATAGTCGCCAAATTGCTACACTATAAAGACAGAGACCATATACTGTCGCAGTCACGTCAACGGGGTGAGGTACTGATGGATGGCCAAAGGATTAAGAAATTTCCTGATTTCACTAAGGAGACTCAGGCACAGAGAGCTTCCTACATAGCAGTTAAGCGTACCCTGCGTGAACATAGCATAAAATATGCCATGCTTTTCCCGGCTAAGCTCAGAGTGGAATACGATAACAAGACCCACTTCTTCCTCACCCCTCAGCTGGCTGAGGACTGGCTGGAATCTCTGAACATCACCAGCCGGGGTCTCCGCAATCGGACTTTCCGTACAACCGGGAGGAAACGCAGTAGATCTAAGAAAAATACCACAGAGACGGCCCCATCGCGACACCAATCGCTTAAGGAGATGCAGGATGCGGTGGACACAGCGGCGGCGCTGAGTGTGGGAGAATTTCGTCTGCGCTGGGCTCCCGATGCTGTGTCGGAGGCTGATTCAAGTTGCAAGCGTTCCTCAGTGTCGTACCGGGACACTCTTATCAGCTTACCGCCGGTGACCCCGAGAACGGCGGATGAACTTATATGATCCCAGGATGTGCCGCCCAGCGGTGTGTATCTTCATGAGCTGCAAAATCCATATTGCTGGGCCCGGGGACTGGCCCGGGCCACTGTCTCTTGGTTTCTGGCACACCTCCCTCCTATAGGACGTTGAGTATACTTAACATTGTTGTAAGGGTTTGGACAGGGAGAGTTGTAGGTACTGGTCCTGGGGAGAGGGAATTGAGAAGGGTATTAGTTTTCTTTGTTCGAGGGATACAGCAAGCACACCTAATTCACGATCTAGACTGTTCTCATATGAGCTTATTGCTCGGTAATTGTACATCCGCAGGTCGTAATAGGACAGCATTTCATATCACCTCTACATGCCCCCTTAGATCATGGCCACTAAATATAAAATACTCACTTGGAATATTAGAGGTCTTAATAACATGTCCAAGAGACACAAACGGAGGGGGGTGCACACGGCTCTTTTACAAGAAACCCACTTACTGGCACCGGAGGTTAACGCCCTGAATAAACGATGGAGGGGGCAGATCTTCGCCACTGTTTACTCAGTGTTTGCAAGGGGAGTGCTGATCTGGATCCGCCCAGGTGTACATTTCCAGGCTCTCCACACACTAATTTATAAAGAGGGGAGGTATGTAGTGATTTCTGGCAGACTGGAGGGGAGGGAAGTAACCATTGCTGGACTTTACGCCCCAAATCACGACTAGGGGAAATTCCTGGATCGGTTACCGCTGGAAATAGGTACACTCCTTACCGGTGCTACTCTGCTTGGTGGTGATTTTAATTGTATAACCAATGTTGATAAGGACAGGTCACACCCTCCGTTACCGCAATCCCCAATCCATAAATCTTCTTTGCAGTTTGCGAAGTGGCAGAGGCATTGGCGATTCACGGACTGTTGGCGAAAGCTTAACCCCCTTGAGAGAGATTATTCATATTACTCGACAGTCCATGATCTGCACGTCCGACTTGACGTGTTTTTGGCATCGCCTGATGTGCAGACCGAGGTGGTGACGGCCGAGTATCTTGGCCGCACCACATCTGATCATAACCCCTTGTTGATCTCTTTGACTTGGAGCGGCGAGAGACCGTTGGTTCCCACGTGGCGCCTGAGAGCCGAATCTCTTGAAGACGAGGCTTTTAAGGCGCTACTACATACACATATCACTGAATATTTTAGATATAATACTGGAACTGCCTCATCTAGATCCATTGAATGGGAATCCTTTAAAACAGTGATTAGGGGCTACTGTATTGGTGCTAATGTGGGAGTCCGCAAGGCGCTGGAAACAGAGCTGAGTGATCTTGAGGATTCTCTTAGAGTTCTCGAGCGCAAACTCCTGGTACAGCCTGACATATCAGCGCAACTAGATGAGACTAGGGCTAAAATAGCGGACGCTAATATCCGATTATCCCGCTTTGATTATAAGCAATTCTTAAATAGACAGCATGCAGAGGGCGATAAGGCAAGTGCCCTCCTAGCTTGGCTAGCTACGCTGCCTCTGCAACAAACTACAGCGGTCGAGCTGGAGGTAACTCCAGGTGCCAAAGTGTATGGGCAGAAAGAGATCAACACTAGCTTCTGTACTTATTATTCTATGTTGTATGCCCCTCCCACCGAATTGCTAAGAGACATCCAAATACGGGAGTTGGGGACCCTCGCTCTTCCTACCGTGGGGGCTGAGGACAGAGCGATTCTGGCGACTCCTATAGCACTTATGGAAATCAAGGTAGCAGTTCAGGATATGGCCAGGGGCAAGGTCCCGGGGGCAGATGGTCTACCATTGGAGTTTTATCTTACGTATCAGGATCTACTTGCTCCCCAACTCTGCATCTTATATGCGGAGGCATGGGATGCTAATAGCTTACCTCTATCTACTACAGAGGCTATAATGATACCACTACTGAAGCCCAATAAACCCCCAATGGATGTTCGTTCATACCACCCACTATCTATGCTAAATTTAGATTATAAAATACTCAGCAGGGTCCTGGCTAATAGACTGCTGCCATATATGTCCTCGTTGATACACCAGGACCAATCAGGGTTCATACCACAACGTAGCACTGCTTAAAATATTCGTCGATTGGTCTCGGTACTCCATGCCATGCCCTCTGACGCACCTAGTGCAGCAATTGTCTCAATAGATATAGAGAAGGCCTTTGATAGCTTGCGTTGGGACTATCTGGAGCGAGTTATGTTGCAGATGGGACTTGGTGAAGGCTTCGTTAAGTGGATGAGGCTTCTTTACACAAACACTGCGGCACGGGTGTGTACTGGTCGCACAGTGTCCTCCCCTTTTGCTGTATGCAGGGGTACCAGGCAGGGCTGCCCTCTGTCCCCTCTACTCTTTGCGATAGCGGTTGAACCCCTTGCCCAATTAGCTAGATCCCAGAGGTTTCATGAAGGTATCACAGTCAATGCCAGGACGCATCATATTGCACTATATGCGGATGACATGTTACTTTTTCTTAAAAACTTGGACACTGATCTACCTGGGGCGATGACCATGTTGGATACATACGGTGCTGCCTCTGGACTCCGGATAAATTGGGGGAAGTCGTCAGTTTTTCCGGCTTCCAGAGGCACCTCAGAGTCCGCTAACGTTCGGGGTCTCCCATGGGCCCCGTCCACATTTAAATATTTAGGGATCAACATTTATCACTCCACTGTGGATTTACTGGAAGGGAACATAAGGAGCGCACTTCGGGGCATCAGAAATAGCATGATTTTTTGGCAGACACTTCCACTCACGGTAACTGGGAGGGTTGCCCTACTTAAGATGATTATGTTGCCTAGAATGCTATACTACTTTTCAACTATTCCAATCGTAATACCAAAAGTAGTATTTAAAGAAATAAATTCCATGCTTACAGGCTTTATCTGGGGACCCAGCAGACATAGGGTCCCATTACGCACGCTCCAGAGACCCATTGCGGAGGGGGGCTTAGCCGTTCCAGATTTTGAATTTTATTACTGGGCGGGTCAACTTCAATGGCTGGCGCGCTTGCTTAAAGAACCCCCGAAAGTGGAGGAATTGGGGACCCACCTTCACTGCCCCGAGATAGATTTCTGGGTATACTACTAACTCCCAAAAAACAGAAACAGCCACTACCTATAGAATGGGAGTCCTTAAGACACTGCTAGGAACAATACTTGAAGCGAACGGGAACTAAAGCTCCGTACTCACCAGAGGCCCCCATAGACTGCCTGACGTACATCGCGGGTGATCACACGAGGGGGGATATCGCTCGACTCAAGTCATTTCAGATCGCAACGATAGGGGCTCTTTATAATCACGGGAAGCTCTGTACATATGCAGAGCTGCAAGAAACGTTTCCGCTCCCACCGGAGCTGTTCCTTACCTATAACATAATATTCAGAACTCTTTGTAAACTATGGGAAATGGGATTGGTGGAACCCCCCTTACATTCCACCTGTGACCTACTATGCACCATTGGGGACCGGGGTAGACTGATATCAGGGATATATAACTCTCTACTGAACAGCGCATGCCTCCCCTTAGGTAAACTTCAAACTAAATGGCAGGAGGAATTGAACACCACGTTAGATGAAGCGCAGTGGACCAGAATGACCTCTCATATTTATACAGTTTCCAGGAATGCAAGGTTTAAATTGATAAACTTATATGTCTTTCATAGGGCCTATTTAACCCCCTACATGATTTCGAAGATTTATGGTGTACCTAATTCTTGTTGCCCTCGTTGCGCTGAAGTAGCAGTGGGACTGTTGCATATGCTTTGGAGTTGCCCTCAGGTGGAAGGATATTGGTCGGAGATATTTGAGACGCTTTCTTCCTGCACAGACAGAACACTGCCCCGTTCTGCCATAGTGGCAGTTTTGGGGGACTTCCCCCACCCATGGATGCAGAAAATTACTAATAAGTTCATTGACCTGGCCCTGATATTAGCCAGGAGAGAAATTACCTCGCACTGGAAAGATCCGAAAGGTCCACAAGTGCAGCGATGGAGAAACGCATTGGACAAATGGGCGGAGGTCGAGGGAGCGGTACTATTGAGAGAGGCTCTCAGGGGTCTAAGATCTAGAGACAGTGTTATGCAGTGGAATGCAATACTAGACGCCCTGAGGACACCAGACTGTTCCACCTCTGATGAAGAACCCACAGCCCCAGAACCGATCCTTGCATAACCCCCTATATCATTGTGTAAGATGTTCTACGACGTGAAAGTACTGATGTATCTATGAGAACATGTCTAATTAATTCTTCATATAATTGGTTGAATGTGTTGCGGGGGTGGAAGGGTTTTCAGTTGATCGTGGAATTGTTAATTTGAATGATACAGTTCTCAACGTGTTGTCTTACAGTTATAAAGTAATAAAAGATATTTAAAAAAAAAAAAAAACTATGGTCCGAAGAAAAAGAGAGCGGTCTATACCAAACCTGTGGACAACACACTCAGAAATCAAACATAAATCACAAGTTTACACGGATTGAGCAGCCGGTTAGAGTAAAGTAAATTAAATAAATAAAATAAAATGACCCCCGCGGTAGAGGGCAAGCCGCCGGCATGGGAAACAGAAATTGAAAAGATCTTATCTGTGCCGAAGCAGGTGGCTGCCGTGTGTGGAAGGAAGATTCCTGACTCACAACTCCAAAGGAGACGCTCGCTGTGCACCTAATCCGCCCCCTCACTGGACCGCTAAAGGTAAATGGTCCAGTGTGGCGGCGGTATTTAAAGACCAGAAAATAAGATTGAGGGCGGCGCGCAGGCGGCGCAACGTCAGCGTGCTTGATCACCCGACGCCGCGACACGTAAAGGTGGCCGGGAAACGTAGTTCCCAGCCCCTGGGGAAAACGGAGGTTACCCATCTCGCAGGTGGCGAGGTGGGAACATGCGAATGGTGAATGAGAGGGAAGAAAGAAAAGAAAAAGGGAAAAAAAGAGAAAGAAAGGGAAACAAGGCTGGGGGGAGGGGAAGGAAAGAGGGGGAAGGTAAAAGGAAATATATATATTTTTTTTAAAGAGTCTTCGCACTCGCAAAATCTCACAATGAGAATTTCTATTGCAGAGATTCCACCCCGAGTGTGGAGACACTCGACAGCGGGGCCTTCACCATGAGTGCAGAGGCCCTTTGTGAATCAGGCCCAGTGATGTATCATACCAACAATTTTGATAAAGACTACAGAGTACCTTTTAAAAATAGACCCATTGCACCTTACATCTAAAAACACATATCTGTCAAAACAATTGTAGCTGCCTACCATGATAGGAGTTCATCAATCTGTATTCCGTGAAGCACTAAATAGCATTATAGACTTCGAGTTTTAATAAGTCAAGTCACACATCTGAGATTCCTCAATAACCAGAGATCAAAATTCCTGTTTGGACAGAGTGGAAGCGCTGCTACATTCTCAGATGTCTGCCCGATTTATCCTCTCATTTTTATTATAATTTGTTTCCATTAAGTTCATTTTAATTCACTATTTAATAATTAATTGATGCAATAATTGATTTATTTTTTTACTTTGGTTAAAACAAAAAGCTTGTTCAAATAACTCATTGCTAGTAGAAGTGCATTATAATGCCAAGATTTTAATTTTAATTCTGCCCTTATCGACTTTACTACTGAGGACTTAGGTAGGACGAAAGAGGACCGCAACCAGCTGTCTATACAAAAGATATCTTGTCCATATAGGCCCTGAGGATGAACTGTTGCTTTATATACCGTTTTTTAAGGCCTTCGCTGCCAGGCCTTTTCCCCTTGGGTGCCAGGCCTTTTTTGGCTATTTGGGGCAGTTTGCGCTTAGGCCCTCATAACTTTTTGTCCACATCAGCTACCCATGCCAAATTTGCATCCTTCTTTTCCAACATCCTAGGGATTCTAGAGGTACCCAGACGTTGTGCGTTCCCCTGAAGGAGACCAAGAAATTAGCCAAAATATAGCGAAGATTTCGTTTTTTAAAACAAATGGGAACGAAGGGCTGCAGAAGAAGGCTTGTATTTTTTTGTCTGAAAATGGCACCAACAAAGGGTTTGTGGGGCTAAAATCACCAGCTTCCCAGCTTTCAGGAACAGGCAGACTTGAATCAGAAAACCACATTTTTCAACAGAAGTTTGACATTTAACAAGGACATACCCCATGTTTACTATTTTTTGTGCTTTTAGCCTCCTTACAGTTAGTGACAGAAATGGGTGTGAAACCAATGCTGGATCCCAGAAAGCTAAACATTTCTGAAAAGTAGACAACATTCTGAATTCACCAAGAGGTCATTTGTGTAGGTCCTACAAGGTTTTCCTACAGAAAATAACAGCTGAAATAAATAAATATTTAAATTGAGTTGAAAACAAAACAGCCATTTTTCTTCACGTTTTATTCTGTAACTTTTTACTGCAATGTCAGATTGTTCAAAGCAATATACCGTTACGTCTGCTGGACTCTTTTGGTTGCGGGATATATAGGGCTTGTAGGTTCATTAAGAATCCTCAAAGCCATTAAATGAGCTGCACCTTGCAATGGGTTTTCATTCTGTACCGGGTATACATCAATTAATTTGCTGAAATATAAAGAGTGAAAAACAGGTATGAAGAAAACCTTTGTATTTCCAAAATGGGCACAAGGTAAGTTGTTGAGAAGCAGTCATTATTTGCACATTTCTGAATTCCGGGGACCCCATACTAGCATTTGAATTACAGGGGATTTCTTAAATAGACGTCCTTTTTACATACTGCCTTACATTTGGAAGGAAAAAATGTAGGGAAATACAAGGGGCAATAACACTTGTTCTGCTATTCTGGTTTCCCCCAAGTCTGCTGATAAAAATGATACCTCACTTGCGTGGTTAGGCCTAATGCCCACGACAGGAAACGTAACATGGACACATCACATTTTCCCAAGGAAAACTGACATGTTTTTTAGAAAGTGCCTAGCTGTGGATTTTGGCCTCTAGCTCAGCTGGCATCTTGGGAAACCTACCAAACCTGTACATTTTTAAAAACTAGACACCTAGGAGAATCCAAGATGGGGTGACTTGTGGGGCTCTCACCAAGTTCTGTTACCCAGAATCCTTTGCAAACCTCAAAATTTGGCAAACAAAAACACTTTTTCCTCACATTTCGGTGACAGAAAGTTCTGGAATCTGAGAGGAGCCACACATTTCCTCCTACCCAGCATTTCCCCAAGTCTCCCGATAAAAAAAATGGTATCTCACTTGTGTGGGTAGGCCTAGTGCCCACAACAGGAAATGCCCCAAAATACAACGTGGACACATCACATTTTCCCAAAGAAATCAGAGCTGTTTTTTGCAAAGTGCCTAGCTGTGGATATTGGCCTCTAGCTCAACCAGCACCTAGGGAAACCTACCAAACCCGTGCATTTTTTAAAACTAGACACCTAGGGGAATCCAAGATGGGGTGTCTTGTGGGGCTCTCACCAAGTTCTGTTACCCAGAATCCATTGCAAACCTCAACATTTGGCAAAAAAACACTTTTTCTACACATTTCGGTGAAAGAAAGTTCTGGAATCTGAGAGGAGCCACAAATTTCCTCCTATCCAGCATTCCCCCAGGTCTCTCGATAGAAGTGGTACCTCACTTGTGTTGGTAGGCCTAGTGCCCGCAACAGGAAATGCTCCAAAACACGGCGTGGACACATCTCATTCTCCCAAAGAAATCAGAGCTGTTTTTTGCAAAGTGCCGAGCTGTAGATTTTGGCCTCTAGCTCAGCCGGCATCTTGGGAAACCTACCAAACCTGTGCATTTTTTAAAACTAGACACCTAGGAGAATCCAAGATGGGGTGACTTGTGGGGCTCTCACCAAGTTCTGTTACCCAGAGTCCTTTGCAAACCTCAAAATGTGGCAAAACAAACACTTTTTCTTCACATTTCGGTGATGGGAAGTTCTGGAATCTGAGGGGAGACACAAATTTCCTTCCACCCAACATTCCCCTAGGTCTCCCGATAAAATTGATACCTCACTTGTGTGGGTGACCCAGGTGCCTGCAACAGAAAGAGACCAGAAACCTGTTGAGATTGAGGGGATAGCACGGTGAGTTGATAAGCACATATTTTTCTTTTATACATCTTTAGGCTGACTCTGCTTTGGGGACCCACACAAGTGAGGTAACATTTTACTTGGAAGACTGAGGGGAGTGCTGGGTGGTAGGAAATCTGTGCCGGAGTAGTGATCCTACAAAGAAAAGTGAGAAAAATATGCTTTTTTAAGCAAATTTTGAGGTTTGCAGAGGAGTCTGGGTAAGAAAATAAGAAAATATTGGGGGATCCACGCAAGCCACACCTCCCTGGACTCCTTGGGGTGTCTAGTTTAAAAACATGTCTGGGTTTGGGAGGTTTCCCTAGATGAAGGCAGCACCTGGAACCAAAAATGCACCCCCCCAAACACATGTAGTTTTGTAATAGATCATTTTGATGTGTCCACGTACTTCTGTGATGTTCCAAACACTAAAATTGTGAAAAGAAACGTGCTTAGGTGATGTTAAAAAAAACCCTCACCCACCAACCAAGTTGGTGGCATGTTTCATCATCGGGGTCCCACCCGAGACACCTAGCATGTCACGGGTGTGCTGCGACGCCTGATTACAGCAGGGCAGGTTTTGTCATTTATACCACACATACTGGTTGGATTTGGCACGAGGCTGACTGATGGTTCAGTAGATCAAATTTTATTAACAAGAGATTGCACAAAAACTAAATGCAATGTTAATAACAGAAAGGCCACAAAGCTGACCCAATGACTCCCAGCTTGTGAGCTGTAAAGCTGCGACAAGGCACCAACTGCTTTACAGTCCATTCACACACCTTTCATACATGACATGCACAAGACCATTCACGCCGCCAGCCACGGGCCCAGCACATTACAACACTCGCATCGACAGACAGCGCACTCAAGGGCCCATCACTTTCATACACCCACATGCATGATACAGCAATCACACCAGCTAATGGGACTGTGTGGACTGGCTTTTGGCTGGCACTGGCAGCCAAGCGCCACTCTACACACACCGCCAGCCAAGCGCCACTCCACGCACACCACCAGCCAAGCACCACTCCACGCACACCATCAGCCAAGCACCACTCCACGCACACCGCCAGCCAAGCGCCACTCCACGCACACCGCCAGCCAAGCGCAACTTCACGCACACCGCCAGCCAAGCACCACTCCACGCACACCGCCATCACTTTTTTGTTTGTTTTTAAACAACAAAGAAACCACTAATTATAAGTACAAAACTACAAACACAAAAGTTCTAACTGAATACATGACAGTAATGCCAACAGTGAAACTGAACATACGAAAATAAAAAATGGCAGTTTACGCTCACAGTAGTTCCCAGTAATTCTTCTGTGTGGTAACTCTTGAAACAGCCTGCCACACACAGCCAAGGCTTTGAAGGACAGTCCGGGCAGTACATCCGGCTTTCCTTCTGGATACCTCTTTCGGCAATAACTGTACATTTCTTAGTGGGAAAGTCTTTTTTGGGAGTGCAAGGAATCTGATCAGCAAAGTGGCGATCTTTCAATCTAGCCACATCCTCCACAACTGCTACTCTAGGAACTTTTGCATGATCCACCATAACAAGGCTCTCTATCACTGACTCCTGAAATTTAACAAATGTCATCCTTGACTCAGATGAACAATCCTTAAACAAAATAAAAGCATTAAAAGTTGCTAGATTGAACAAATGGATGGCCAACTTTTTAGACCACACGTAACTCTTATGAAGAGCAGTATAGGGCTCCAACCTCTGATCTACTCTATCAACACCACCCATGTGCTTATTGTAATCTAAAATACACACAGGTTTGCTCACTTCAGAACCTTGACCCCAAACAGCCACAGATGGAGTACTCTCATCATGGATGGTAGTTAGCATGTACACATCCCTCCTGTCTACAAATTTCAGAGCTAGCAACTCATCATTCCGCAAGGCACTGCACTGTCTCCTCTCAAGGTTTTTACAGACAAGCTCCTTGGATAGCCTTTCTGGTTAGAGTGGATTGTGCCGCAAGCAACAGTGTCCACTCTGAACAAATGAACTCCAGTTTACAAGTTATCTACATACAAATGTGACCTTTGTTAAAGAGTCATCTACCAAGTTCAAACACAATTTTCTCGCTAACTCCAAAAGCGGGCAGACAACCAGGGGGGTCAATACTGGAATCCCTACCAGTGTAGACCCGGAAATTATAAACATATCCTGTACTACTTTCAGACAGCATATACAATTTAATTCCATACCGTGCCCTCTTGCTGGGAATGTACTTCCTAAAAACCAAACAACCCTTGAACAGGACCAAAGACTCGTCCACACTTATTTCTTTGCCTGGCACATAGACCTCTGAAAAACGATCTATCAAATGATCGAGGACAGGCCTAATCTTAAAAAGACGGACACAATCGGGGTGATCTCGTAGCAAGGTTAAAGCATTGTCAACAAAATGCAGCATCCGAAGAAGAAGCAAATACCGATTACGAGTCATCGTTGCAGGAAATATAGCCGTTGCCATTGTTGGAGACGATATGCTAATTAGAAATAATTAATTATGTTTATGTGTTTTGATTAATGAAAAGCTCATAGAGAAGTTAATTGTAGAGAAAATAAAGTGCATGTTTGAAATTGTGACCACAGGGAGTGGCAACCATTTACACAAAGTTATGCTAAAACAACTAAAGATTTGTGAATTAACGAAAATATATAAGAATAATATAGTAATATATTATACTGAAATGTATAACCTATGTCTTATATTGATTTGTAGAGTTAACTTAGCCGTGAATAAGGCCTATCCTTTTTCCAGGCCTCACAAGAAGGGCTGAATCACTAACGCGCTGTAGAGAAGCAACTGCATGATTGACCCTGAACTGCCCAATGTTAAAGTTGCTTAGTTAGAATGTTCTGCAATGTACCCAGCGGACAGGAGATGATGAAGACAATTTGATACAATTATGTGTAGAGTAGGCTAAATGTACTTTCCCAGAACTTGAACAATGGAAACACTGACTGAAGAGGAACATGCAACATTTTCGACACCTGAAGAGCCAGATAATGAGGACATCGTATAGTGGACAAATCTGTGTCTTGTGAAAGGACTAATATTAAAGTTTATAGATTTGGTGAACAAATATTATAGGTTAAGGTCATATCTGCTGACTGACTGACCAATTGGGAATTAGGGGGATGGACTGGGAGACCCTAATACAAAGTAATGACAGATGCAGGAGAATTTAGGAGATGTGAGGGGAGAATTGGTGACGTCAGGAGACGCTCTTCAAGACTCTGTCATTGGGCTCATACTCTGTGGGCCTGATGTATTGCTGATCCATTGATGACCTGAAGACAAAAACTGTCTTTGTTGCTGATCCATTCTGAGGATAGGTAGCTATGAAAATGTGACTGACTAATTTGTGCCTTTTCTTCTAGGTACCAACTGTGCTGTTTTTATAGATTTTCACTTAGAAAGATGTTTTCCAAATTCGTGTTTTCCTAAATTGTTTTGCATGAGCCCCACATGCTAATGCTAATCTTGGTTAGGTAGGCTCCCTAGGGCTGACTCTGACAGTGACAAATGGCTGACGAACTATCTGCTGAACTCTACTATTGATGCTGTGTATTCATTTATTGGCTTATGTAGAAGCATTCAAGCGTAAGTTCTGATTAGATTATGTTATTGATTTTCATTAATTAACTAATAGAAGAGCTGATTGAATAAAGTTTGATCTAACTCAATGACCTAGTATTGTAACCAATAGGGAAATAAAAATTGTTAAACGATTTACCGAGTTGTGGTTATTCAGGAATAGATGGTTTTAGTTGTTGTCAATTAAATATTGATGGTTGGGTATGCTGATTATTGATGTCAGTGATCACTACATGATTAGGATATTCCATGCGATCCAAAAGGTTCATCGACCCATGCGCGCCCCCTTGTAAGTTTACTCACTAAGGACCAGGCGCACTAACACCATCAAGGGACTAGAAGACTAATAAGAAGCCAGTGACAGCTTCCTTATCAACCCCATCAAAAAAGTCAAACCCAAGAACTTTTTCATCTCTTACAAATTTGTGGGAATCCAATGGGTAGATCCAGAGTGAGGCCTAAGTCTGGCAGCGTTGTCCCTCAAGTACTGCACCGCATACAAATTAGTCTGCTCAACAGTCTCTTCCAAAAATACACCGTCCATAAACAACTCAAAGAAATTGACAGACAAAAAGTTTTCTGTATTTACTCTACACCCTGGGAGACTAGTAAAGGCAGGCAACTGTGGCTGCTCCATGTTTGGGACAACCCAAGTGTCAGGTCTTCCAATGGGAAGCCTTTCAGGCACTGGCTGCTGTATCATTGGCACATCGATGTCCTCCTCGAAAACAGGCCCTTCATCTGCACTGACAGAGGCTTCCTCACCAGAAGACTCCTCTTGGACAGAAATCTCACTGCCAGAATCTCTCTCTTCCTCCTCTGCCTCAGATGCAGAGTCCGTCTCATAATCATGGTCAGAAGACGACTCAAAAAGCATGCCAACAACCTGCTGAGCAGTCACTCTGCGGCTAGCCATGATCCTTTCTAAGAAGTGTAACGTGACAAATGCGCTAACAAGAACATGCACTGTCTAAAATAAGTAAGAAACAAATAGTGTGGCTTTATTACAAAGAGTTATGTACTCAAAACTATACCACTCACTTGCCTGAAAAAGCTAGATTAACCAGCAACTAATCTGCACAGACTCAGCAATCACCAATGATATCCCACTAAAAAGAAAAAAGAAAAGCATATTAGACATAAGAAAACACAAATATCATTGTGCACAAATCTAAGGACAATTTCACACACATTCCTACTTTTAGTGCACCACCTACAAACATGTCATTCATGCATGGCAACAATCCTCCTTTGGAGTAAATTACGCAAACCACTGCCGAAATGAGCCTCAACAAAAGAAGCAAAAGCAGAGAACTAGAACAAAAAAGAGAAATGAACTGTTATAATCACAAATACACATACTTCGCCAGTTAAGAAACACCCTGCCACCAAACAGTTAAAAATGTTCCCTGGTGTCTAGTGGTCTCCGGGGCAGATGAGCCTAAAAGAAAACAAGGCTGATCTGCCCCCAAGGGGGGCAGAACTGCCGAAAGGTGTTTCTCCTCCTTTGGGGGGGTGACCCTTGCCCAAGGGGCCACCCCCCACACAGAAAAGACAAATAGCAACACATCCCTGCTGCCATCGTGGCTTCTACCCCCCCGGGGGCAGATCGGCTGAAAACTAATGAGGGGCAACAACGGTGTAGAAGATTATGCCCCCTTGGAGGAGTAGCCCTTGCCCCAGGGGCCGCCCCCACACAAAAAACACACATGTACATAAACTAGTCTAGTGGATTCTGCCCCCCCCCCCCTGGGGGCAGATGGCCCAAAAAAACAAGGACGATCTGCCCCCAAGGGGGCAGAACTGCCTAAAAGTGTTTCTCCCCCTTTGGGGGTTGACCCTTGCCCAAGGGGCCGGCCGCATAAAAAAACAAATAGCAACACATTCCTTGTGCCATCGTGGCTTCAACCCACCCCCCTGGGGGCAGATCGGCTGAAAAATAATGAGCTGATCTTTCCCCAGGGGGGCAGAAATGGCATAGAAGATTATGCCCCCTTGGGGGAACGGCCCTTGCCCAAGGGGCCACCCCCAGCACAAAAAACTCACACACACGCACACAAACATAATCCCTGGTGCCTAAACTGCTAAAAGAGGCATCGAGGGAAAGGAAAACCCTTTCCTTTCCCCCAATTCCTCTTGTGAAGCAAGCCCCCCCGGCCAGAGGAGAAACCTACCTCCTTCTCTCACGATGGGCTAGAAGCAAATGGCTTCAAGCGCGTCGGGCGGCCTCTAATGATGTCAGCGCGTGATCGCACGCTGATGTCATTAGATGGGGGTGGAGGGGTGGGAGTGGAAGAGGAAGCGATTCCCCTCCAGCCCTACCTGGGCGGGGGGAGGAAGGAGGCCCGAGGGGGGAGCGCCAACGATTCCCCCGAGGGCCGGGTGCAGGACACAACCGTTACGTCCTAGGCATCCGAGGGGGTAAAGAGGTGTCAAAGAAGGACCTCTGAAGTCTCTATTGAGCTTCTTTAGAATGATTACCTTAGAAAGAACATGTATTTCCACTTATTCTACCTCGGAATTTCATTTTAGATTTTTCTGTAAAAGCATACCTAATACTTATATGTAACCATTTTCTAAACTTTTTATCTGCCAATCTACCAAGTGAATGGCTTAGATTTTCTTCCAAATGCTATGATTCATGTTTGTCCATGATTATTAAAAATTGATTTAACTTGTAATGCTTATTAAAAGCATGTCATTTCCTCTGTAAGCCGATTTGGGTGGGGTCCACTATCATCAAATTGTCCACACACAGCAGGCATGGAGTATGGACAGCACCCATTCTCTGTGAAAAGAAAGCAGTCTCAGGAAGCTGGTGTATTCAGAAGTGTTGTTGTTTCTTCTTTGAAGAGGTATATCCTGTTGGGTAGTGAAATGGAACCAGGAACTACCCAAGGGACCTCTGGGTCTACTGTGCAGGATCGGCCACATGATGCAATTTTACACTGTTGATGAAGGCAAATCTGTTTGTTTCGGAACCTGGCTGTGGTGGTAGAATGGCAGTTTTGAAGCCTTGTATTCCCAGGACTGGAACCGGTGCTCTGTAAGATGGGCTAAATTCTTTCTTCACAGCAATCTTCTCATGAACCAGATCCCCAACTTTAGCAATCCAGCCTGTAGACAATGCTGGCAAATCCCTTATTCCTAAAGTGGCAGCACTGGTGGATGGATTATCATCACAAAATTGCTGAAGCTCTTCTAAGACAGTGAGCCATTCATTTATGTCAAAAGGTGTGTCTGCTGCCATCTAGATCTGGGACATACTTAAGTATCCCAAAGAGGACCTCGTAAGTTGAGCTTCCTCCCAAGGACCGCCTTGGCAGATTATTCAGTGCTCTCTGGACCCCATATAGACAATGAAGCCAACTGCGGCCTGAACTTAATACTCTAGCTATTGAGGACTGCTTTAGGGCACAATTCCTCCTCTCCACAACACAATTACACTCAGGATGAATATGGGGAAGAGTAATGGAGTTCAACACCTATCGTCCTCATGGTGGCCCTGAATGGCCAAAAGGCAAAAGCAGGGCCCTGGTCCAAGTGGAATGCTGCAACTGCATATGCACCTATAAAGACCAGGAAGTCTTTTATAAGTTCGGGCATCAGCCAACCACTGTGTCCATACCCACAGGAATCTAGAGTAAGAATCAACAGCGTCCAAGATGTAGTTATATGCACCATCATGTTGCAAAAGCCCACAATGGTCCAGGTACACACATTGTATCAGCCTATTCGACACTAAGAGGGATGTCTGCGGTGGGCTTTTGATGTTTGAGCTCTTTAGTTTCTGGCAAATGTCACAGCAAAGAACATATTGCTTGGTCTGTTTGTATAGACCTGGCCACCAGAAGCGTTTCTGTTATTGTGGCCGTGACACCATCATGAGCAGATGCAACACCCTCATGCACTGCTTTGATGAGATCTAATCTCTGGTCTTGGTTGGGGATCACTCGATTGCCAACCCAAGGAATTGTCGCAAAGGCAACATTCTATGCACTGATATAACATAAATATTTAGTAGCGGATGCTTTTGAGAGAGGCTTGCCTTCAGCCGAAGCTTTCACTGCAGCCAGAATTTCATTACCCAATCTCGTGTGAGAACTAGTCTCTGCAGCAACAGAAGCCATAGCTACTACGGATTTGGCTGCTTCATCAGCCAAGGTGTTTCCAATAACGTGTACTCCTACACTTTGATAGCCCAATGGATAGACTGCATGAGCCTCTGGCAGCTTATCCCTAAAATCAGCCACCCTCCCCCACAGAGTAATGTGTTTTATTGTGTTGCCCTTTGGTCTCTGAATCGTTCAACCGCCAATCATTGTAGGACTGGACACAGTAGTATCAATCACACACAATCAACATAAGATGTTCTGGATCTGTATGTTCCAGTACCAAGATGAGAGCTTTAAGTTCATCCAGTTGTGCTGTGCAGTCCCCCAGGGTCTGTGTGTAGGTATTTTGAGGGTGGAATACACCATCCTTCATCACTCTGCTCAGAGATGTGCAAGCGGCTGAGTATTGATGGTTTGTACCTTCAGCTGGTTGTGCTGAACCATTGGTGTAAATAACAGTTTAGTATGTTCAGAGTGGCAAAATGTTAAGAGGTGCAGGGTACTCCTGTTTTTATTGGAGAAATTCTTGTGTTTGAAGTTTTGGGTCAAAAATGTAATCAACATCAGTGGCAGTCAGGGAGGTTGTCCATTGAATCTAATGCTTGCTTTGGTGACAGCCTCTAAAGCCATCACCGGGGTAACGACAATAATGCGTTTCCCTTGGGCAAGTGGCCTCTCCTTAATGACAGCCATCCGTACAGCAATCAGAATTTTTTCTGTGGGCGCAATGCATTGGAGTATAAATTAGATTTATATGATATGGGCTCTGTGTCTCCCTCATTAAAGGTGACATAGGTGAACCCAATGGGGCAAGCAGTTATTCTGATGACCAAATTTGTTTTGTTGTGACGTGTGTAAGTGTTTTGGTTCTAACATGTCCTGCTGAAATCCGCTAAAGAGACGCATGTGATCAATTGTCTTGTGTCTGTTTTTGAAATCTGGGCGAATCAAATCTTAGAGTGGTTTGATGCGTTGTGCATAGTCTGGAATATAAATTCTGCCAAAGTTAAAGAAACCAAATAAAGACTGCAGTTTCTTGATTTTGTTCGGTGGTTGGAGTTGAACACATTTTTCTAGAAAGTGGGAGCCCAGGCTCTTGCCCTTATTTGATAACTCATATCCCGGTAACAATACATTGAGAAAGGCTATTTTAGTTTTCCTAAAAATAAATTTATAGCCAAGGATTGCAAATCCAGGAACAATCCGATCGACCCTGGCAAGATGAATGTTGAGGTTGTCATCTGTGAGATAAATGTCATCCACATAGGACAACCCTGGGCTGTTCTTATAGACCTGGGACAAAGGACAGAAGCGTTTTTGTGAGCCAAATGAGAATGCACTCAGGTCCTGACTTTCAAGTGCTACATTTTGGCAGAAAACAATTTTGGAAATATCCAAGGTTGTTTTATTTTTTTTGCTCACTATGTTGTTAATTAGTGCGGTGAATTGCATACATGCGTGTGTAGTTGTTTAGGTGTCTGTAATCTAAGTGCGGTGAATTGCATATGTGCGTGTGTGGTTGTTTAGGAGTCTGTAATCTTAGACTATTCTATATGAATGTTCTGGTTTTGCAATGGGGAATAGCGGGTTATTCATTGCAGAGACACAGGGCTCTATTACTCCCTGGTAGTCGAGCTGAGTGAGGTTCTCCTTCACTGGAGCTTTAGCCTCGTGTTTAACAGGGTATTGGGGCTGAGGCTGGGGTGTGGACCTGATAGGTATTGCATGGTAGATGGAATCTCTATCCCACCCTATGTGGTTGTGGTATAGTGCAGGTGCCTGCATCAAAGCACAGTCAACAGCGTAGGCTTTTTCTACCGCCTCTGGAACAAGTTTGGAGAAAGAAGGTGAAATGACATGTTCCTCATGTGGGAGCTTATGGACGTGTTCAGGTGTCCAGTCTCTTTCTGCAATAGGATATCACAATTGAGTTAATCCCAAAAAATTACACTAATGGTGTGCTTTATATCTCTTTCAATATGGATATTTAAATCATAAACCCTGACGGGTGGGAGAATGCGCCCGTCTGCAGTCTCAACTGCTGGAAAGTCATTAGTTGTTGTCGCATCCAGATGATCTTTCAGACTATGGTGACATATTGTGACTTCTGCTGAGCTGTCCAGCAGGGTCACTGCCCACATCTTGTGCTTCAGCAATGTTCTTAAGTTTGCTGGCATGTTTTAAGGAAATTGCTGCCACCTTTTTCTTTTTAAATTGTGGCTTTTGTTATGGGGATTTCTCTTCTTTCTTGTCTGAAGACCACAGTAAGTCTTTATTCTGTTTCACATAGTCAGGACGTTACTCTGACTGACCCACCCTCTCACTACATCTATCCGGTGTGTCCTGAAAGGAACGAGGGGGACGTGAATCAGTATATCTGTCAGGATCCTTTAAAGTATCTCTGTTTCTGTGATTATATCTCCTCTCTGAGATCTCCGGGAGTGGAGAGTCTGCTCTCTGACTTTGCCTGTCTTTATTTTGTTTTTGTTTATCCCAACGCTTTTTAGAACCCTCTTCTGCTTGTTTAGTACCGTCCTTAGGGGTGGTACTCTGAATTTCAGGCTTCTTTGGCTTGACTCCCAAACTATCCTGTCCTCTACAAGTATAGGTGTTGGAAATTATTTTCGGTAGTTGACACTCCTGTTCTAACTGTGGGATCTCCTGGGGCCACTGGCATATAGCCTTGCCTACCACTTCCCCTTTAATGTTACTGAGTATTATTGAGGAGACTGTGGCGGTCATTCTGACCGCGTCGGGCGGCGGTCGCCGCCCACCATGCGGTCACCGCCGAATGACCGCCCCGCGGTCAAAAGACCGCGGCGGCCATTCCAACTTTCCCGCTGGGCCGGCGGGTGCCCTCCAAAAGAGCGCCCGCCGGCCCAGCGGGAAAGCCCCTGCAACAATGAAGCCGGCTCCGAATGGAGCCCGCGGAGTTGCAGGGGTGCGACGGGTGCAGTGGCACCCGTCGCGATTTTCACTGTCTGCTAAGCAGACAGTGAAAATCTTTGTGGGGCCCTGTCAGGGGGCCCACGACACCCGTTCCCGCCAGCCTGGTTCTTGCGGTGAAAACCGCCAGAAACAGGCTGGCGGGAAGGGGGTCGGAATCCCCATGGCGGCGCTGCATGCAGCGCCGCCATGGAGGATTCCCTGGGCCAGGGGAAAACCGGCAGGAAACCGCCGGTTCCCCTTTTCTGACCGCGGCTTTACCGCCGCGGTCAGAATAGCCCAGGAAGCACCGCCAGCCTGTTGGTGGTGCTTCCGCTGCCCTCCGCCCTGGCGGTCAGAGACCGCCAGGGTTGGAATGAGGGCCTGTGTGTTGAAATGAAGCATCAGTTTCATCACCAAGTCCAGGGCTGCACCAGCCCCATGCTCATTTTGAATTTAACACTTCTGGTAAATTGGCAAGTGTCAAGGTACCATGACTAGTGGTATAAATTGCCGCGAAGACCATACCCCATGTGGTGCAGTCGTCCACTGAGGGAACCATTCCGAATGGCAAGCACATTGTGTCAATTCTATGTTTATCTTGGTGTCCAGTATGGAGAAACACTGCTTCCAGCTGGTTAGTTTTTTTGTGCTATCTAGAACGGAATCTTTTCAAGTTCGGCAGGCGCTTTGCCCAAGATAGAATATATTGTTTCTGGGTTAATCCCAGTTGCAGCCAATTGGTGACCAGCTGGTGCAGCCCATGCTGGTGCGGTGTTCAAGGTCTGCATAATGAATTGTATTAATCGTCTGTACAGTTGTACTAGCTCGTTATAAAGTGCTTGTATATTAGCTATTGCAGTGCCTGTACGCTAGAATGTGGTGTGTATGTGGCAAACATGGGCGACGTTGGTCCATCATTGTTTAAGGGACCTAATCTCACAGGCATGTCGTAGGGTGCCATTGAACCAATTTTGATGTTCTTGATAGGAAAGAGGTCTCTCTAGATATTGATAAGCTTAGTACCTCTGCAGTATGTTTGCTATTTTGTATGTGTTGTTTCATCTTCCTCAGGAAAGGTGACAAAGGAATAGAATGTTTCTGTTTGGTAAACTTCATGAGTGTTAGAAATGGGGTCTTTGGTTGGCAGTCAGGTTACCCCCTGTCCAAGCAAGGACCCTCACTCTAGGCAGAGCAAAGGAGAAACATAGCCGGCTAACCCCTGCTCACCCCGTTGGTAGTTTGGCACGAGCAGAAAGGCTTAACCCAGAGACAATGTGGAAAGTATTTGTACAAACACACACAGTAATTCAGTGAGAACACTACAAAATGTCTCAAAACCAGGTTAGATCAATAGCCAATATTTATCTGAGCAAAACAGGACCAAAACAACAAAACCCCAACATACACAAGAAAAGTTATGAATTTTGCAAGATTAAACACAAATATAGCGCTTAGAAACACAAATGCTTTGATTAGGTAATATCACGGCGTTGTGACAGAGTTGTTCCCAACAATCCGACTGCAATGGCGCCGGTCACGGGGTCACACGGACCCCCAGGTACAGTACATTGTGCAAATGCAGAAACAAGCTGGTACATGGAGTCGGTGATCGAGGCGTCACTGGATCTGAGCCGGCGGCGGTTCCGGTGCTGCAGAGCAAAGGAGCGGCGGCATCACAAAGAGGTGTCGGATCCTTGCTGTGGAGTGGTGGAGGGGAGGCAGCATTGGTGCGAAGCGTTGGATCCGCACACTTCCAGCAGAGTCAATTTCCGGCAGTCACAACGTGCTGCAGCGACTTCCACGGAGTTGCGGACTTCAGCAAGGTGGCAGCAGTGTCGGGCCTGTAGGGCCGTGGCACTCCAGCGAGGGCTACAGCTTCAGTTGCAGGCAGCGTCACAGGATTTGGCAGCAGCCTCAGTCCGGAGTCGACAGAAGTCAAGTTTCCTTGGATCTTCTTGATTTTCCACCAGCTTCTCCTTTCAGGAACTATGATTAGGCACCACGCGGCAGGGAAGAGAGTCCAGGTACTGGCAGAGGATGTCTTTGATGGCTCTAAGACTTTAGAATAGAGGGCAAGCTCAGTCCAAGCCCTTGAAGATTTTTCTCAAGCAGGAATATACCACAAAGTCCAGTCTTTGGGGACACGAAGGCTGAATCTGCAGCAGGGTGCAGCATAGATGGCGTCGACGTCATCTGGTAGGAATGCCTTTAATAACCTTGTCTGTGTGAGATGTATTTACACAGATCATGTAGGTCCCTTGACGGAGGTATGTTCCCAAACAATAGATAAGGGGGCAGACTTGTGGCAGCAATTATATACACAATTCCCACCAAAAGTACATTATGTTCCTGTCCTACGTAGGTGGGAAAGGAACATGATGTGCAGACCTATGTACATTACTTGATTTTGCGCTGATAGTGATGCCTTCACAGAGTGGCACTGAAAACACAAAATTAAAACATTTCTCTAACTATAAACATGGTGGTCATGTTAAAGGAAATAATAAAATTAATAAACTAAAACAGAGCAAACAAAGTAGGTTAAAAGTCATTAGGTGACGGGGGCACAGGCCTGCAAGCCAAAAGGCTAAGCTAACCTCCCGAGTCCCAACACAACTAACAGGATCCACTACAATTTCAACTCCCCACTCATGGCATATTGCCCTCCCCCCACAAATAGCTGCACATCTCACATGTTACTCTCAGTCAGCGACCCCCCCTTAGAGTGTAATTTATTTAAACTAATCTCAACACCCCCTAACATTTAAATAGTCCGTAAATCAAGTATAGTGGTAGCAACAGCTGGAGCAGGAGTTACTCGTATTGCAGTAAGGACAGAAGGAGGCCACAAGTCTAAACGCATCCCTACTGGAAACACAAGTATGCCACACTACTATCAGAATCATAAACAAACTCTTGAAAATGTTATAAATGTGTGTGTTGTACCACAACACTGCCATTATTGTATCTTCTTACATGCTGGGACAATATACGGAACACATATTAATGCCAGAATTGAACAAGCTTCTAACATGCTCATCCAAAATCTCCTCTTCTCCTCCACCCAGTGGTGTGACATTTGTACTATCCACAGACACAAGATGAATGGTAGACCCGAATAAATCTACAGTCTGCTGAACTTGGACTTGCCTAAGCATTTCTCTGTCTGTGCAGGTGCCAGAATACTTAAATTATAATTCAATGACACAATTAGGATCCAGTGTTCAGCATGACTCAATAACAGGTCTAATGGTTGAGCTTATATATCTGATGCCTGTATCCATATGTTCTAAAATTCATCTTTCCATTTTGTTACTTCAGTAGTAAGTATATGTTTATATTACCTATTGTCACGCACTCTATCCACCGATGTCACCATTGCAGCCAAAGGTTGAGTGATACGTCACTTGTCACGGAACCTAACATTCTCTCACTTCATTTCAACGTCTGTAAAAAATGACACCTTTATCCCAGTAGATGTCTCAGAGTATAGGACTCTGTGAATGTTTATTTACAGCGTAACATTGACCAGGTGCCATACCCTTATACAATTTGTGTTAGGACATTTCCTTATTCTGTAAATGTCTCCCTTACCAGCTTTGACGATATAACAGCTCTTGGTATCCTTGATGCAGACCAGATTCCCAAATTGTAGTGCATAAAGTAGGACTACAGTTCTACTGCTTGCTTACTACCAAATGGAAATCACAAACTTGCAGGTGGAAAGCTCCAGCTCCACCTCTTCTGTACTTTCTACGGAGCGATTTCTACACATGTAGATATACTACTTAGTAGTAAATGTGGGAGAAAGTAGGGGCAAGTGGTGACAAAATGAGGTACATCTACTACTAAATGGAAGGGTGTAAGAAATCTGGTTATTAGTTGAAGGTGGTAATTACCCAGCTCAAGAATGAATCATAGTCCTTGTCAGGGTGAACCACTAAAGTCACTAAATAAACCCAGAGCTAAACCCCCTGGTAGCTATGGCACAGAGCAGAAAGTCTTAACTTAGAGACAATCTGTAAAGTTTAACAACAGTGATAAAGGTAAAAGGCAAAACAATAAAATTCCCAAACTGAATTAGAAAAATAGAGTAAAATGTAGTGACACCAAAATGAAAAATTCCAATGAGGGTAACCAGAGATATTAATTTTGAAGATGTAAGTAGAAATAGCATCAATAAGCACAAAGTGTCAAGGATACTCATTGGTTGCAGTAGAAAGGACCTAGGTGAAACTGGACATTAGCTGCAATGGAGACCAAGTTTGATACACTAACCAGGTTTTTCACTGGTCAAAGATTTTAGCTTCTGACTTTAGTCCTTTAAGTTCCAATCCACCACAGGAAGTCAGAGAGGGCCTCACCAGGCTCAGCCTTTGGGCGTTTTACTCTCAAAGCAGGTACCTCCTGACCTACTGGTTCTCCCACAGTGGATTGCCTCCACCTCTAGCCCTTACTCTCCATCTATGCCTCTGTACTTTCCATCTGGTAACAGATATCTAAGGGGGTGGGTTGCCCAGCTCAGCCTTCTTCCACACCCAGCTCTTCTCTCACCACTATAAGGTCATTGCCAAGGATGCAGTCAGTGAGCATCAAGAGACTGACAATCACCCTCCTCTGGGCCATTTCCCTCCTGCCCCCATTCTAGGGATACCAGGGCCATAAGGTGGAACATTCCTGACAGTGGCCGTGGGTTACCCTGCATGTCTGTACTGGCAGATACTGCTCTGGGGAAACCAGCTTTTTTACCACCATGGTTTGGCTGGCCCATTTATCCCTCAGAGCAGTGACAGGGACACTGTTCACTGTGATCTGGTTGAACTCCCACACTCAGGGACCACCAGTTTATCTTCTGATTCCACCTCCCAACTAAGGGACTTAAAGGCATGCTTTAGCCTCCCCTCCTGGGGACAATTTCCCCCCAAGGCCACATTGGCCACCTCTGTGGAGTACCCACCTGTGAGGTTTTCTTGGTACAGTGTCTCCCCGCTTGTACACTGACTGGTAACAGTCACAACACCTGGCTGGTAAAATGGGTGCCCTGGGCATTTGCCAGTCATGACCTCCCCGCTCGTCATCAGATGGGTCCCTTGGGGGACCTCTCAGTTTTATCCTTCTGCTGAGGGAGGCCTGAAATCACCCTTCTTCTGGTCACTCCCAGGTACCTTTTTGGGCACATTGATGCCGATCCAGAGGTCTGACCCCTTCACAAGCTCACTTTGTTCAGTGAGCTTCAAATCAATAAAGTGTTGGTGCAACTCCGCAAAATAATTGCTGAGCATGTGCTCTTTCATTATTAAACTATAAGCCTATCATAATCATTCACTTTGCTGCTCTTCACCCAATCTTCTAGTGCCTTACTTGATGAATCCATAAAATCAACCTATGACTTTATTGTCGCTGCCACCATCCTCAAAGAACTAAGAAACACTCTTGGCTTGCAGGTCCAGTTCTGCCTAGGTCATCTCATGAGCCAACACAGCCTGCTTCTCTTCAAAAGTCAATGCTCACCTTTTCTACTGTAAAGCCAACATGTTCTCCTCCAGGGATAGCTCTGCTGCTGCTTTTGCCCTTTTTGCCTCCAATTCTTTGGGAGTCAGGCTGTGGGAGGATACTGCCCCCAGCTCTGAACAGGTGATCTTACTCCTGGAGGAACCTCTTTTTGTCCACTGGCACTGATGCAGTGTCATCCTCTTCTTCGTCTGGCACTGGGGTCACTGCAGGTTAATTTCCTTTCTTCTCCAACTCATCCTCACCCTCTAGTCAATCAATCTCTGCTTTTTGTGCTGCAGACTGCAGAATGCAGACATTTTCCCAGGCTCTGAGGGCTCTCTGGTGCTCCAGGTTCTTGGAGTCCTTTGACAGACTCTGCCATCTCTCCTTACACAACCCTTCAAGTTTGCCATGCTGAAGCTCTCAATGTTGCTGAGATTCACCTCCATTCCTCCCAAAAGCACAAGTAAAAAATATGGGGATAAGAAGAAAAAAGGGAGTTTGGGTTTTGTAAGAAATTGGGATATTAAATGAAGGGGCATAGGTCCCCCCTCAGGTAATTACCACAATCCTGGTCAGTAATTTAAGTCACTAAATAAACTGGAGCACAACACACTGGCAGCTATGGCACAGAGCAAACAGGCTTAACTTAGAGGCAATGTGTAAATTATTATGCAGCTCTAAAAGAGTAATGAAGTTGAAAGGCAAAACAGTAAAAATACCCAAATAAATTAGAAAAATACAGTAAAATTTAACAAACTAAATGACGAATACCTGATAAAGGGATCAGGAGATCTAGACTTTTGAAGTTTTTAGTAGGAATAGCTCCACAAAGCACAATGTGCCAATGACAGGAAATGGTCACGGTAAAACAGGACCTAGACACAATTTAACACTAACTGTGATGGAGCGTGGGTTAGATGCACCAACCAAGTTTGTTCTGGATAAAAATGTTATCTTCTGACAGTAGCCCTTTAAGTCCCAATCCACCACAGGAGTACACCTCTAAAACCCCCTCTGGAGCTCAGGGGAGGCTCTAAAAGCTGGCAGAGTCTCAGGCAGAGGACACCAGGAGGTTCCAGTCTAGGTCCAGTTACCACTGGTCTGCTGGGCAGTTGCAGAAAAAGGTCTCTTGTAGCTTATTGTGTCTCTGTAGCTTCAAGAGGTTAGCCTTATAGCCCTTGCAGTCTACTTCTTTGTCCTGAGCACAAGAGAGAGAATAGGTCCAGCACCCCTGGGCTCTTCTCAGGTTGCAGACAGTCCTCTTCTGATCTTCCTCAGGTCCAGGTGTGTTCTGAAGTAAGTGCTTAGATTTGCCACATTTATGCTTGACCCAAGATAGTGGGTGAGAATGACCCCTGGTGATGCCCTAACCAATGGCATAAAGGTTTCCAGGGCTAACTTTACACACGTTGGGCATTTTCAAGATGGTTAAAATCTTTGGCCATACTAAACGTGGGTTTTGAGGACTGAGCGTTTGTCAGTAGTTGGTGGGAGGGGGGGGTATGGTAATGCCAGCGACCTCCCACAGCTAACACCAATATCAAGTTTGATGCAGTCCCTGTATCAAGACAATCAGAGGCAGAAGCATGGTATAACAAAGCTGGGCTTTCAGCCATCAGGCATTGGATACACACAGAGGCCCATATTTAGGAAAAAGTGGCGCATCAGCTATGATGCACCACTTTTCTTGCGCCCCCTACTGGAACCTAATAACACCATGGTTGCGCCATATTCATAATATGGCGCACCACTGCGGTCATTAGCACAATAGCGTCAACATTTTTGGCTCTATTGTGGGGCTTTGCTACTACACTAGCGTCACAAATGTTGACGCAAGTGCAGCAAAGTGCGAGAAGGCCCATAGGTTACTATGGAAGCATCATTTTAACACCTGCTCTGAGGAGGTGTTAAAATAACGCCAAAAATGGTGCAGTGAAATCTTTTCAATTTCACTGCACCATTTTTGTGGGCCTTCTAGCCCCAGAACACCTCCCTTGCATACATTATGCAGAATGTGCAAGGTGTTACAAAATGGCTCAATGCATGCATTGCACCACTTTGTAAATATGGCGTGGCAGAAAAGCCACTTTAGCACCGCCTTAGCATCAAGAAAATGACACTATAGCGGCACTAAGGTAGCGCTAGGAGCTCTTAAATATGTCCCAGATTGTTTTGCCATTCTGTTTCCCTCCTATGAAGTGCGCCCCCAAGTGGCCAAAGTGGGAGAACAAAATGCAGATTTAGCATGCCGAGACTTCAGCAAGGGCAAAAGTAACTTTTTAAAAGGTACTTTTCAGTAATATTTAGAACAAATTCAACTTCACCATTGAATTTGATTTTTAATAACTATTAGAAATAGTTGTTTATTTTTAGCTAGCCTCATTCCCGAGATACAGGATTAGTATTTAATATTGCATCCTAATATTTTCCTGTGGAACAGCCAAACCTGCTACGGTGAAAATAGCTTTGAGGGTATTTTCATTCTAAGGAAATGTTTAACATTACACTTTTCTATGTCCTACTTTTAAATGTCATGTACTCTGCCTTTATGAGCAATAAGGCTTATTTACGGGTGAGTTGTAAATAAACACAAGGTAGGATTAGGCTTTTCAAAAGGGGTTATTTTGACAGATCTAATTTGCAGTTTAAAGGAAGCCTGACCTCAACCCCCTGGTAGCTATGACCCAGAGCAGACAGGCTTAACTAAGACGCTCTGTGTAAAGTATTTATGCAAGACTATAAGAATAGTACACTTCTAAAGCCTCCCAGGACCTGAGGGAAGGCTCTGAGGGCCTCTTTACGAGGCCCGTGGCGTAGGGTGGTGCAGCAAATGCCTTGCTGCACCGCCCTGCTCCACCTGGAAAAGGCAGAAATGCGCAGTATCTACAAGATCCGGCATACATAGAAAGAGGAAAAAATTGGGAGAAATAAAGATATTTCTCCCCGTTGCTTCGCTCCTATGCCACCCCTGAGGTGGTGTAGGAATCTGACGCACTCCCAGACTTGTAAATCTGGGATTGTATGAGATTCCTTCCAGTTCCATGGGTGTTGTGTGGGAACAACCCAAGCAACACCCATGGAACACCCCTTTCATGCAATGTTATGCATAAAAGGGGTCCATGTTTACAAGGCCATGAAGCCATGCAAGGTGGTTTTGCGTGGCCTTATAAATATGGGCTGGCACACTGCGCCACCCGAGTGGCTAACAAAATGACTCTCCAGTGGTGCAGTGTGCTGCGAGGTCCTTAGAGACTCACTGGGTTGCAGATTGTCATGTCCAAGTTCAGATGCCACTGGCCAGCTGGGCAGTTGCAGAAAAGGGCCTCTTGTAGCTTGCTGTCTCCGTGTAGCTTTCATAAGAGATCAGCATAAAGACCCTTAGAGTCCACTTTTTCATCCTAGGTTCAAGAGACAAAGCAGGTCCAGTCATCCAAGGCTTTTCTCACATTACAGATAGCAGGTTCAGTCTTCGCCTGATTTTCCTTGGGTCCAGGAATGATCTAAAGTGAGTACCTGGAGATGACACATTTATGCCTGTCACAAGTAAATGGGGAGAATGTCTCCTGGGGATGCCCAGCCAATGGGTTAAAGGCTCCTTGGGTTACCCTTACCCAGTTTTGACATTTGAAGTCCACTTTGAAGTAGTCCCTCTACTGTGAACAAACTCAGAGAGGTGTACCCCAACGTTCATGTGAAACTTCTGTTGGGCGTGCCAAGCTGGTCTGGACACTCCTGCAGAGACTGACAGTGTGATGTCAACAAGAGGGCCACTGTGATAGAGGCCGGTCTTGCTAGCAGAACATAGGAAAGGTGCAGGCAATGGTGTTAGCTACATCTGTATCGTAAAGATACTACATGCAAAGTTACACTCACGGTTTATGGATAACCAAAAATTTGTAAACTTACACCAAAAGTGTAACTTTACCTTTGTGAATAAGGCCCTACTTGTGTAAAGTTACTTAAAAGTGTAGACTCACATGTCCCCATCCCTTAAACTAGGCAGTGGAGTCAGTAGAAACTTAATTTATGACCATACCATTACTACTCGTAGTGAATTTACGATCATATTTGATGAGCCACAAACTTGGCAGATACCTTTGCAATCAGTAAGGAGTTCTCCATATAGTGAAATATAGGATCATTGTGCAAAGCTAATTAAAGTTAACAAAATATTTGTAAGTTAAATCCTACTGTAAATTAATTTTATGTATGAATTTCAAATGTTCATTTAAGTATATTAAGTTCAATTACACAATTGTAGTTTTGCAGCAATATTGCATCAAAAAACGACGCAAATGCAACATATAAATATGGGCCTTGGAGCATCCAATCAGCCCTACTTCTGTCCTACTCAGCATGTCTCTGGGCTCAGGGATGGCGTACGGCTGCAATGCGCACTGTGCAGGTAAAAGTAAAATGGCAATGAATCTTTTCATTGCCATTTTATTTTTGCCTGTGAAGCTCGCACCGGGCAGGGGGGCGACGCTTTCCCGCCCTCGAGAAGAAACTGCCGCTGGATTCTTCAATCTACAGAAAGAAGCACTGAAAATGAAAGACAAAGCCTTGCCTCTAGCATTAAAAGTTTAAAAACGAAGATGGCCAGTCTCACTCTAAGTCCACTACGTAAGGTCATACAGCAAAACGTCTGCCAACAGTAACACATGGGAGTGAGCCGCTGCGAGGGAGAGACCCTTTGGCCTCCCTAAATATAGCTCTACCTCACATATATGATTAGAATTCGGCCTCCCATGACAAACTACAGCCAAAAGGGGGCGTACTTTAAACGCTAGCACAAAATCAGGAGTGCGAAGCCGAACATGTTACATTCGCATCTCTGACTAGAGGTGACAACACTCCTGCCAGAGCATACCTTTTTGATTCATTAACAAAACTAAACTTACACAGCCTTTGGGAAACATCTACAATACATGCGAGTTTTAAAAGTTTAGTCAATAAATCCATCAAAATGCCCTCATTAATTGAGGATAAATAGGTATTTGCAAGCAGGGCTCACTGCTGGATTGTCATGAACAATTATTTATTAGCTGAACGAAGAACAATGCTGCGCCCTCTCTTAAACCAAAGTGGGATTCGGACCTGCAGACAGGCGGTATTGACCTGCTTCAATAGGGCGAATCTGCAACTAACCTCCCGTTTTGTAAGATACTTAGAAATAGCAGCGAAAAAACCCGCAGCACTGGTAATGCCCTATGAAAGCCCAGATACTCGCGATTGTGACTCTCTGTTTTTATAAAGGCACTCTAGCACTCTAAGGCCTCTCTGGGCTCCAGAGTGGGATAGGAAGTCCCATGGCGCTCCTATAAACCTTGGAGATAAATTGAAATAAACTGTAAATACAAAATCAGACACACAATAGCTTCTTTAAGAAATACACCTGCCCCCAGGACACCCTGTCACCACAACAGCATCTTCCTTCCTGGAGGATAATTGCGAGATTTAGCCAAGGGTAGAAAGTAATATGATGTTGCTTTTATATCTCTGCAAAATTATCTTATGGGGTGTTTTAACTGCATACAAAATATCCACCGTATTGTGTTACTACAAAGGACATTTGCACATTTTAACTTCTGTAAACTTGTTTTATGGGATGTTCTGATTGCTTACAATGACTCCAAAGCAGTGTGTTTTATAAAGGAATCCTGAATCTTGCAGTTCACCCCGAGTCTTAGGGCCTCATTATGAGTTTGGCATGCGGCAGAGGCCACCTGCCAAACTCATCACGCCACCATACCACCATTGCGAGATAAACCCCGCCAGCCCTATGTTGAGTTTCCTGCTGGGCCAGCGGGCGGAAACATTGCAGCCCGCTCATAATTGAGCCGCTACACTGTGGCGGTGCGGTGGGTGCAGCAGCACCCATCACGCATTCCACTGTGCATAATTCAGGCACTGGAATGCGCGACATGGCTGTTCATGGGGACCCTGCACTGCCCATGCCAAGTGCATGGGCAATGCAGGTGCCCCCTAATGCCCCCATTACGCCAAAGGGCTGGCAGATGGGGACTCATAATCCCAAGGGCTGCGCTGCTTGCAGCACTGCCTTGGCAGATCACAACTGTTGGGACCACCAGGCTGCAGGCTGGCGGTGTCGGCGGTGGCGGCTCTGGCACGGTCATAATGTGGCGGTCGGACAGCCACAACCGCAGTGGTCCGACCGCCACCGTGAGTCTGAGGGTTTGAAGACCGCCAGGCTCATAATAAGGCCCTTCGAGTAGGGCTAGATGCGACAAGATGTTTTATTTTAAATCTCTATACTACTATTTCAAGAGATGCATCATTGCTCCATTAATTCTTCAACTGTAATTTTCTGCACTTTGTTTTATTAGTGTTTATATTATGTGTATTTTATATGTAAAGGTTTTTATTTACCATGAAATAGATTATCTACCTCCCCCTTTAGTAGTAAGTTTTCCCCATTTTCTAGCCACTTTCCCTTTTTCCTCTTACATTTAATACTAAAAGATAGGCACACACAAGCAGAAATTTCCACAGTCGGGACGGAGATCTTGCACATAAAAGTTAGGCGAGATGATGGTGGAGAAAGCCACATGTAAGTTTGTGAATAGTATTTTGGAATACATTGGTATTAATTCAGTACATAAGTATGTTTGTTCTGATGCAGTACAACTAAACCTACCACTAAACATACCACAAAATGCAGTTTGTGAATAGGTTGTAGACATTTATATAGGCTAAAAACGTTAGAGGTGAAGGCTTTTACAAGAGTATCCCTGAAAGGCTCTGAAAGACAAGTAGCAACGGAGAATGTAATGAAGAAGAGAACTGTAGAGCAGAGAAGAACTATGTAATTCATGGGGCTCAGGATAGCTGACAAAAATTCAGGGAAGACAACAAAGACAGAAGTGAAATCAAGAGAAGACCACCAAAAGAGGAAGATGTGAGGACCATTCCTTGTACTAGTCATTTTGTCCACCTGGATGAAAGTGGAATGGCGGAATGATTTAACTTAAAATAGAAGACTGTAAGTCAAGGCTTATGACACATTTATTTGTGTAGATTGTTTACTATGTATCAAGATTTTGTCTCCTGAATAGAGTTGTAACATTTTCGGATTTACCTGTTGTTTATTTATTTGGGATTTTGTATTTTGGCGGAGCATACAAACACTCTAACTTTTGAAAAAGCTAGGTTTTATTGGCTCTCCTGAAATCGAAATAGTATGTTGCAGAACGTAGTTCCATGGGCATTCTATAATTTAGCTGTTTGGAAGGGAAGCCCATCCTGATGCAACTATTTGGTCTTAGCTACAACTAACAAATGTGCAGTAGCAGTCGAATGATTGGGTACAAGTTCGAGGGCACCAAGAATGGAGTTGGCTTATAGGGGAAGTACCTCCAACATGCAAAGCTTTAAAGCATATGCTAAGACTTTTAAACATTGGGCGTTCATGAGGGAATAACCAGTGTACCTACACATAGTGTACAGAAATGCTGAAGGGCATTTGCCCTTTGCCTCCAACATTCTCCTATTTGAAGAGTCACCAGACATTGGTAGATAACATCAGTCCTCAATTTATTTTCTTATTGGCCAGATAACCATTTCCACTCAGGAGATATAGGTAGCAAGAACCTTCATGCACTATAAATAAGGCCCAGGAAGAGACACACCTAGGCATCACCCGGTCCCTCGAGCATCAAGAAACTAATCAATATCACTTCTTCTGGGAGTGTAGGCATATATAGGGGAAATGAATGAGTGCCCTCAGAGGCTGAGGAAACAAAGGAAGAGTTTGCATTCATGTTCCAATAATGAATAAGCCTTGGAATGAGAGCAATACATACTAGGAGAAAGGAGATCTGCATACACCAAACAAGGTAGATAAAGAGGGCACAAAGGCAAACTTTTCATGAGGGAGAGAGATGGTGTGAGAATGAGTCATCTGTTCACCATGTGAGTTGTGGTGGTAACCAGAACCTTGCAAGGTGACTGACAGACTTAATAAAGCTCACTGCATAAAAGAGAAACAATGTAAACTTATCTAGATCACCATAAGGGGTGGATTTTGCCACCTGTGTATGACCACCTAATGGAGTGTAGATATGAAACCTGTTGGAATTGGAAACAATAAAGTACTCTGCTGTTAAACCTTTCAACATTGTGATTCCCAGCTGCGTTTGCTGTCAGGCAGTGATGTGTTGAGACAGAGAATTATCACATCTGCCTTAACTTTCTTCATAGATGAACAGAGACTTCACTTAACCTCACACACCCAGACATATGTGTCCCCAGCCCGGGAGTACGCAAAAGCGCACACCACACATGGAGCTTATATCTAATGCCTTTATTCCTCAGCGTACAACATTCAACTAACTTCTTAATATTCTGCAGCCATTAAAAGATCACACCTTAACACCTCCCAGGTTGACTGCGAAATCCCTTTGCTTGAGTCCGCACCCTAGCCGTGGGGTCTTAATGCTCACAGTCGCAAGACACCACATCTCCCCCTTGTTAAACAGAAAAACACACAAAGAAACATGAACAAATAGTAGCATTACAGTTCCTCGATCAACCTTCTGGGTGCTCGCAGAGTTCGCCCAGACAGAGTGACATGGGGTAATTGAGCTGTACCCAGGGTGTACCCCGAGACTACAGGATGTGACGTCTGAACAAGACTTTCAGGTGTAACAGCTTCCTCTGAGCTTACAGGAACTGATAATCACCTAGACAATTGTCTGAAGTGGGACAACTCCTTGGTAAAGGATTCACCAGGTCAGTGCACTGTTATCTTAGGTACCTTGCTCTGCATGACTTTCAGAGGTTCAACATCCAATGGAGGATTTGGCTTTCATTTTCATTTTTGTTTGACGAGAACCCAGTCACCCACATCGAACACGACTTCCCAAGTCCAACAACATTGTTCAGCATATGTCTCCATCTGACATTTCCGAGCAGTGTCAGTAGTACAAATCTCATCATCCTTCAGAGTTCACTCAGTGGTCCATTGTTGTAATATGATTCTTATAGCTCTTCCAAACATCAGGGTGGCAGTTCTCTCATCAGTGGTTGTAGGAGGCTGGACTGGCTTGTAGTGAGTACCAAGGGGTACTTGCACCTTGCACCAGGCCCAGTTATCCCTTATTAGTGTATAGGGTGTCTAGCAGCTTAGGCTGATAGATAATGGTAGCTTAGCAGAGCAGCTTAGGCTGAACTAGGAGACGTGTGAAGCTACTACAGTACCACTTAGTGTCATATGCACAATATCATAAGAAAACACAATACACAGTTATACTAAAAATAAAGGTACTTTATTTTTATGACAATATGCCAAAGTATCTTAGAGTGTACCCTCAGTGAGAGGATAGGAAATATACACAAGATATATATACACAATAGCAAAAATATGCAGTATAGTCTTAGAAAACAGTGCAACCAATGTATAGTTACAATAGGATGCAATGGGGAAACATAGGGATAGGGGCAACACAAACCATATACTCCAAAAGTGGAATGCGAACCACGAATGGACCCCAAACCTATGTGACCTTGTAGAGGGTCGCTGGGACTATTAGAAAATAGTGAGAGTTAGCAAAATAACCCTCCCCAAGACCCTGAAAAGTGAGTGCAAAGTGCACTAAAGTTCCCCTAAGGACAAAATAGTCGTGTTAGAGGGAAAATGCAAGGAAAACACAAATCAGCAATGCAACAACGATGGATTCCTGACTGAGGGTACCTGTGGAACAAGGGGACCAAGTCCAAAAGTCACAAGCAGCTCGGAGATGGGCAGATGCCCAAGAAATGCCAGCGGTTGGTGCAAAGAAGCTCTTACTAGGCTGAAGAACTGTGAATACTGCAGGAACGACAAGGGCTAGAGACTTCCCCTTTGGAGGATGGATCCCCCACGCCTTGCAGAGTTGTGCAGAAGTGTTTTCCCGCCGGATGGATGCCAACAAGCCTTGCTACACGCAAATCGTGCGTTTGGCGTTTTTGGACGCTGCTGGGGCCCAGGAGGGACCAGGAGGTCGCAAATTGGACCTGCAGAGAGAGGGGACGTCGAGCAAGACAAAGAGCCCTCACTGAAGCAGGTAGCACCCGGAGAAGTGCCAGAAACAGGCACTACAAGGATGCGTGAAACGGTACTCGCCGAAGTTGCACAAAGGAGTCCCACGTCGCCGGAGACCAACTTAGAAAGTCGTGCAATGCAGGTTAGAGTGCCGTGGACCCAGGCTTGGCTGTGCACGAAGGATTTCCGCCGGAAGTGCACAGGGGCCGGAGTAGCTTGCAAAGTTGCGGTTCCCAGCAATGCAGCCCAGCGAGGTGAGGCAAGGACTTACCTCCACCAAACTTGGGCTGAAGAGTCACTGGACTGTGGGGGTCACTTGGACGGTGTCGCTGGATTCGAGGGACCTCGCTCGTCGTGCTGAGAGGAGACCCAAGGGACCGGTAATGCAGCTTTTTGGTGCCTGCGGTTGCAGGGGGAAGATTCCGTCGACCCACAGGAGATTTCTTCGGAGCTTCTGGTGCAGAGAGGAGGCAGACTACCCCCACAGCATGCACAAGCAGGAAAACAGTCGAGAAGGCGGCAGGATCAGCGTTACAGAGTTGCAGTAGTCGTCTTTGCTACTATGTTGCAGGTTTGCAGGCTTCCAGCGCGGTCAGCGGTCGATTCCTTATCAGAAGGTGAAGAGGGAGATGCAGAGGAACTCGGCTGAGCTCATGCATTCGTTATCTGAAGTTTCCCCAGAGACAGAGACCCTAAATAGCCAGAAAAGAGGGTTTGGCTACCTAGGAGAGAGGAAAGGCTACTAACACCTGAAGGAGCCTATCAGCAGGAGTCTCTGACGTCACCTGGTGGCACTGGCCACTCAGAGCAGTCCAGTGTGCCAGCAGCACCTCTGTTTCCAAGATGGCAGAGGTCTGGAGCACACTGGAGGAGCTCTGGACACCTCCCAGGGGAGGTGCAGGTCAGGGGAGTGGTCACTCCCCTTTCCTTTGTCCAGTTTCGCGCCAGAGCAGGGGCTAAGGGGTCCCTGAACCGGTGTAGACTGGCTTATGCAGAATTGGGCACATCTGTGCCCAACAAAGCATTTCCAGAGGCTGGGGGAGGCTACTCCTCCCCTGCCTTCACACCATTTTCCAAAGGGAGAGGGTGTCACACCCTCTCTCAGAGGAAGTTCTTTGTTCTGCCATCCTGGGCCAGGCCTGGCTGGACCCCAGGAGGGCAGCTGCCTGTCTGAGGGGTTGGCAGCAGCAGCAGCTGCAGAGAAACCCCAGGAAGGGCAGTCTGGCAGTACCAGGGTCTGTGCTACAGACCACTGGGATCATGGAATTGTACCAACAATGCCAGGATGGCATAGAGGGGGCAATTCCATGATCATAGACATGTTACATGGCCATATTCGGAGTTACCATGGTGAAGCTACATATAGGTAGTGACCTATATGTAGTGCACGCGTGTAATGGTGTCCCCGCACTCACAAAGTTCAGTGAATTGGCTCTGAACAATGTGGGGGCACCTTGGCTAGTGCCAGGGTGCCCTCACACTAAGTAACTTTGCACCTAACCTTTACCAGGTAAAGGTTAGACATATAGGTGACTTATAAGTTACTTAAGTGCAGTGTAAAATGGCTGTGAAATAACGTGGACGTTATTTCACTCAGGCTGCAGTGGCAGGCCTGTGTAAGAATTGTCAGAGCTCCCTATGGGTGGCAAAAGAAATGCTGCAGCCCATAGGGATCTCCTGGAACCCCAATACCCTGGGTACCTCAGTACCATATACTACGGAATTATAAGGGTGTTCCAGTAAGCCAATGTAAATTGGTAAAAATGGTCACTAGCCTGTCAGTGACAATTTGGAAAGAAATGAGAGAGCATAACCACTGAGGTTCTGATTAGCAGAGCCTCAGTGAGACAGTTAGTCACTACACAGGTAACACATTCAGGCACACTTATGAGCACTGGGGCCCTGGGTTACCAGGGTCCCAGTGACACATACAACTAAAACAACATATATACAGTGAAAAATGGGGGTAACATGCCAGGCAAGATGGTACTTTCCTACACAACCCCCCCCCAAACGAAGGACAATAAGACTAGCCATTACCTGATGAGTCTTCATTGTCTAAGTGGAAATATCTGGAGAGTCCATCTGCATTGGAGTGGCTACTCCCAGGTCTATGTTCCACTGTATAGTCCATTCCCTGTAGGGATATGGACCACCTCAACAATTTAGGATTTTCACCTTTCATTTGTTTTAGCCAAAGTAGAGGTTTGTGGTCTGTCTGAACAATGAAGTGAGTGCCAAACAGGTATGGCCTCAACTTCTTCAGAGCCCAGACCACAGCAAAGGCCTCCCTCTCAATGGCAGACCAACGCTTTTCTCTAGGGGTCAACCCTCTACTAATAAAAGCAACAGGTTGATCCTGGCCCTCAGAATTAAGTTGTGATAGGACTGCCCCTACTCCTAATTCAGATGCATCAGTTTGGACATATAATTTTTTAGAGTAACAAGGGCTTTTCAGGACAGGTGCAGAGCACATGGCCTGCTTCAGCTCCTCAAAAGCTTTCTGACAGTTTGCTGTCCATAATACCTTTTTAGGCATTTTCTTGGATGTGAGGTCATTAAGAGGGGCTGCAATGGAGCCATAGTTCTTAATGAACCTCCTGTAATACCCAGTGAGGCCTAGGAAGGCTCTCACCTGAGTCTGAGTGGTAGGGGGAACCCAATCAATAATAGTTTGGATTTTCCCCTGAAGTGGTGCAATCTGTTCCCCACCAACAAGGTGGCCCAGATAAACCACCTTACCCTGCCCTATCTGGCACTTTGAAGCCTTGATAGTGAGGCCTGCCTTTTGCAGGGCCTCCAAAACTTTCCAAAGGTGGACCAGGTGATCATCCCAGCTGGAGCTAAAGACAGCTATATCATCCAAATATGCTGCACTGAAAGCTTCCAGCCCTTGCAGGACTGTGTTCACCAACCTCTGAAAAGTGGCAGGTGCATTTTTCAGACCAAAAGGCATTACAGTAAACTGGTAATGTCCTCCAATGGTAGAAAATGCAGTCTTAGATTTAGCATCTTCTGACAATTTGATCTGCCAATACCCTGCAGTCAAATCAAAAGTGCTTAGATACTTGGCAGATGCCAGTGTATCTATGAGCTCATCTGCCCTGGGTATAGGGTGAGCATCAGTTTTGGTTACCAAGTTGAGACCTCTATAGTCGACACAAAACCTCATTTCCTTCTTTCCATCTTTAGAATTGGGTTTTGGTACCAGTACCACAGGAGAAGCCCATGGACTGTCAGAGTGCTCAACCACTCCTAGTTCCAACATTTTCTGAACTTCTTGCTTTATGCAGTCCCTGACATGGTCAGGCTGCCTATAGATCTTACTTTTGACAGGTAAACTGTCTCCAGTATCTATAGTGTGCTCACACCAAGAAGTGGTGCCTGGCACAATGGAGAAGAGTTCTGAAAATTGTCCTAGGAGATTTATGCAATTATCTTTCTGCTCAGCAGTAAGACAATCAGCCAAAACTACACCTTCCACAAGAGCATCTTGTTCTGTGGAAGAGAAGAGATCAGGTAGAGGATCACTGTCTTCTTCCTGTCCCTCATCTGTTGCCATGAGCAGGGTGAGATCAGCCCTGTCATAGTAGGGTTTCAGGCGGTTGACATGGAGCACCCTAAGGGGACTCCTGGCAGTGCCTAAGTCAACCAAGTAGGTGACTTCACCCTTCTTTTCAACAATTGTGTGGGGTCCACTCCATTTATCTTGGAGTGCTCTTGGGGCCACAGGCTCCAAGACCCACACTTTCTGCCCTGGTTGGTACTGAACCAAAACAGCCTTCTGATCATGCCATTGCTTCTGGAGCTCTTGGCTGGCCTGAAGGTTTTTACTGGCCTTTTTCATGTACTCAGCCATCCTTGATCTGAGGCCAAGTACATAATCCACAATATCCTGCTTAGGAGCTTTTAAAGGTTGTTCCCAACCCTCCTTTACAAGTGTGAGTGGACCCCTAACAGGGTGTCCAAAAAGAAGTTCAAAGGGGCTGAAGCCCACTCCTTTCTGGGGTACCTCCCTGTAGGCAAAAAGGAGGCATGGTAGAAGGATATCCCATCTCCTGCGGAGTTTTTCAGGGAGTCCCATAATCATGCCTTTGAGAGTTTTATTAAATCTCTCCACCAGTCCATTTGTTTGTGGATGATAGGGTGTTGTGAACTTGTAAGTTACACCACACTCCTTCCACATGGCCTTTAAGTATGCAGACATGAAATTGCTTCCTCTGTCTGATACTACTTCCTTTGGGAAGCCCACCCTGGAAAATATTCCCAGGAGGGCCTTTGCCACTGCAGGAGCTGTAGTGGTCCTTAAGGGAATAGCTTCAGGATATCTTGTGGCATGGTCCACTACCACTAAGATAAACCTATTGCCTGAAGCAGTAGGAGGGTCAAGGGGGCCAACTATGTCAACCCCTACCCTTTCAAAGGGAACCCCAACCACAGGCAGTGGGATAAGGGGTGCCTTTGGAGTGCCACCTGTCTTGCCACTGGCTTGACAGGTTTCACAGGACTTACAAAATTCATTTGTGTCCTCAGACATCCTAGGCCAATGAAACAATGGTACCAATCTGTCCCAAGTTTTCATTTGACCCAGGTGCCCAGCTAAGGGAATGTCATGTGCCAGTGTTAGGAGGAACTTTCTGTACTCCTGAGGAATCACTAATCTCCTGGCAGCTCCAGGTTTAGGATCCCTATGCTCAGTGTACAAGAGGTTGTCCTCCCAGTAAACTCTGTGTGAGTCACTGACATCCCCATTAGCCTGTTTGACAGCTTGCTGTCTGAGACCCTCTAATGTGGGACAGGTTTGCTGTGCCACTCTCAGCTCCTCTCTGGCAGGCCCCCCTTCACCCAAAAGCTCAGCAGTGTCTGCTTCCAGCTCCTCTGGTGTAGGTTCTGCACAGGGAGGGAATTCTTCTTCCTCAGAAGTAGAATCCACTGTAGAGGGAGGGATAGTAGGAAGTGGTTTGCTTCTACTAGCCCTAGCTTTAGGGAGCACTTGGTCCATTGTTCCAGGATCCAAGCTTCCCTGTCCTTTTTGCTTTTTGGCCTGAGCCCTTGTCAAAGCAAAAATATGCCCTGGGATGCCCAGCATTGCTGCATGGGCCTCCAACTCCACATCTGACCAAGCTGATGTCTCCAAATCGTTCCCTAATAGACAGTCTACAGGTAAATCTGAAGCTACCACAACTTTCTTTGGACCAGATACCCCCCCCCAGTTGAGATTTACAACAGCCATGGGGTGGCTTTGTGTTATGTTGTGAGCATCGGTTACTTGGTACTGGTGTCCAAGTATGTGTTGTTCAGGGTGCACCAGTTTCTCAATCACCATTGTGACACTGGCACCTGTGTCCCTGTTGGCCTGGACCTCAACACCATTTATTAGGGTTAGTTGCTTGTACTTCTCCAAGTTATGGGGGCAAGCAACCAAAGTGGCTAAGTCAATAGCCCCTTCAGAGACTAAAGTAGCCTCTGTGGTCTCCCTAATTAGACCAACCCCAACTAAATTACCAAAAGTGAGCCCAGCTACTCCCTTGGATTGGCTATTAGTAGGTTTGCTCCCACCACCACTGCTATTAGTAGGGACACTAGGTGTAGCAGTAGGGGTTGTAGTGGTAGGAGCTGTGGTGCCTTTCTTTGGACAACTGGGATCTGTTGTCCAATGGCCTTTTATTTTACATAAATAGCACCATGGTTTCTTTTCCTTGTTCTGATTAAAGGAGGATTTGGGCCCACCACCCCCACCAGAGTGTTTTTGTGGGCCTGATGAAGACTCATTTTTAGATTTGTCCCCACCCTTGTAAGAAGACTTACCATCCTTCTTTTTGTTGCCATCTTTGTCACCCCCTGTATGAACTTTTCTGTTCACTCTTGTTCTGACCCATTTGTCTGCCTTCTTTCCCAATTCTTGGGGAGAGGTCAGATCAGAGTCCACCAAGTACTGGTGCAACAAATCAGACACACAATTATTTAGAATATGCTCTCTCAGGATCAAGTTATACAGGCTGTCATAATCAGTAACTTTACTGCCATGTAACCACCCCTCCAAGGCCTTCACTGCCTGGTCAATGAAATCAACCCAGTCTTGTGAAGACTCCTTTTTGGTATCTCTGAACTTTATCCTGTACTGTTCAGTGGTTAAGCCATAACCATCCAGGAGTGCATTCTTAAGAACTTGGAAATTGTTAGCATCATTTTCTTTTACAGTAAGGAGCCTATCCCTACCTTTTCCAGTAAATGATAGCCATAGGATAGCAGCCCACTGCTTTTGAGGGACATCCTGTACAGCACAGGCCCTCTCAAGTGCAGCAAACCACTTGTTAATGTCATCCCCCTCCTTATAAGGGGGAACTATCTTATGCAGATTCCTGGAATCATGCTCTTTTGCAGGATGACTATGGGGAATACTGCTGCTGCCACCATGGGTATCTAAACCCATCTTCTGTCTTTCCCTCTCTATTTCTAAAGACTGTCTATCCAAATCCAGCTGTTGCTTCTTGAGCTTCAGTCTGGTTTGTTCCACTCTCAATCTATTGAGCTCCCTTTCTAACAATCTGTCATCAGGGTGGGTGGAAGGGACATTTCTAGATACAGAGGTATGATGGGAATGAACAGAAGGAGACCTGTCCCTTACAAGGGGCACCCTAACAGCTTGGCTACCAGCATAATGTGAGAGCACATCATCAGTATGATGTGATTCAACCTCTGTACCAACTATGCTAGACTGTCTAGTAATGGGCAGGCTGAGAAGTTTCTTTCCTGAACCTTTTCCTGGGGGAGTCCCTGGATCAGATTGAGAACCATTAGCTACTTTTTCTACAGATTGGGCATTTATGGCCTTATCCTGTACTCTAAGCATATTAATTAACAGTTCTAAGGAAGGATTCTTCCCTACACTCAAACCTCTCTCTATGCAGAGACTCCTTGCTCCTTTCCAGCTAAGGTGATCATATGCAAGTTTGGACAGTTCAACTTTTTGGCCTGTGCCAGACATTTTTAGAGAGAGTTAAAGTGATAGAAAAAGAGAAAAAAGTTTTCAGAACTTTTTGGAAAGACAGAAAAAAACTTTTTAAACTTTTAAGAACTTTTTGAAAGTTTAGAAGTACTTTTCAGCACTTAGAAAAGAGTGAAAAGAGGAAATGCAAAACTTTTTGGCTATGTGTATATACACTGACCTTGTTTTGTATATTTTTCTCTTATGAAAAGTACAATGACAAGAGTGGTAAGTAGTCTCAAAGCACTTATCCCACCGCTGCACAACCAATGTAGGAGGCTGGACTGGCTTGTAGTGAGTACCAAGGGGTACTTGCACCTTGCACCAGGCCCAGTTATCCCTTATTAGTGTATAGGGTGTCTAGCAGCTTAGGCTGATAGATAATGGTAGCTTAGCAGAGCAGCTTAGGCTGAACTAGGAGACGTGTGAAGCTACTACAGTACCACTTAGTGTCATATGCACAATATCATAAGAAAACACAATACACAGTTATACTAAAAATAAAGGTACTTTATTTTTATGACAATATGCCAAAGTATCTTAGAGTGTACCCTCAGTGAGAGGATAGGAAATATACACAAGATATATATACACAATAGCAAAAATATGCAGTATAGTCTTAGAAAACAGTGCAACCAATGTATAGTTACAATAGGATGCAATGGGGAAACATAGGGATAGGGGCAACACAAACCATATACTCCAAAAGTGGAATGCGAACCACGAATGGACCCCAAACCTATGTGACCTTGTAGAGGGTCGCTGGGACTATTAGAAAATAGTGAGAGTTAGAAAAATAACCCTCCCCAAGACCCTGAAAAGTGAGTGCAAAGTGCACTAAAGTTCCCCTAAGGACAAAATAGTAGTGTTAGATGGAAAATGCAAGGAAAACACAAATCAGCAATGCAACAACGATGGATTCCTGACTGAGGGTACCTGTGGAACAAGGGGACCAAGTCCAAAAGTCACAAGCAGCTCGGAGATGGGCAGATGCCCAAGAAATGCCAGCGGTTGGTGCAAAGAAGCTCTTACTAGGCTGAAGAACTGTGAATACTGCAGGAACGACAAGGGCTAGAGACTTCCCCTTTGGAGGATGGATCCCCCACGCCTTGGAGAGTCGTGCAGAAGTGTTTTCCCGCCGGATGGACGCCAACAAGCCTTGCTACACGCAAATCGTGCGTTTGGCGTTTTTGGACGCTGCTGGGGCCCAGGAGGAACCAGGAGGTCGCAAATTGGACCTGCAGAGAGAGGGGACGTCGAGCAAGACAAAGAGCCCTCACTGAAGCAGGTAGCACCCGGAGAAGTGCCAGAAACAGGCACTACAAGGATGCGTGAAACGGTGCTCGCCGAAGTTGCACAAAGGAGTCCCACGTCGCCGGAGACCAACTTAGAAAGTCGTGCAATGCAGGTTAGAGTGCCGTGGACCCAGGCTTGGCTGTGCACGAAGGATTTCCGCCGGAAGTGCACAGGGGCCGGAGTAGCTTGCAAAGTCGCGGTTCCCAGCAATGCAGCCCAGCGAGGTGAGGCAAGGACTTACCTCCACCAAACTTGGGCTGAAGAGTCACTGGACTGTGGGGGTCACTTGGACGGTGTCGCTGGATTCGAGGGACCTCGCTCGTCGTGCTGAGAGGAGACCCAAGGGACCGGTAATGCAGCTTTTTGGTGCCTGCGGTTGCAGGGGGAAGATTCCGTCGACCCACGGGAGATTTCTTCGGAGCTTCTGGTGCAGAGAGGAGGCAGACTACCCCCACAGCATGCACAAGCAGGAAAACAGTCGAGAAGGCGGCAGGATCAGCGTTACAGAGTTGCAGTAGTCGTCTTTGCTACTATGTTGCAGGTTTGCAGGCTTCCAGCGCGGTCAGCGGTCGATTCCTTATCAGAAGGTGAAGAGGGAGATGCAGAGGAACTCGGCTGAGCTCATGCATTCGTTATCTGAAGTTTCCCCAGAGACAGAGACCCTAAATAGCCAGAAAAGAGGGTTTGGCTACCTAGGAGAGAGGAAAGGCTACTAACACCTGAAGGAGCCTATCAGCAGGAGTCTCTGACGTCACCTGGTGGCACTGGCCACTCAGAGCAGTCCAGTGTGCCAGCAGCACCTCTGTTTCCAAGATGGCAGAGGTCTGGAGCACACTGGAGGAGCTCTGGACACCTCCCAGGGGAGGTGCAGGTCAGGGGAGTGGTCACTCCCCTTTCCTTTGTCCAGTTTCGCGCCAGAGCAGGGGCTTACGGGTCCCTGAACCGGTGTAGACTGGCTTATGCAGAATTGGGCACATCTGTGCCCAACAAAGCATTTCCAGAGGCTGGGGGAGGCTACTCCTCCCCTGCCTTCACACCATTTTCCAAAGGGAGAGGGTGTCACACCCTCTCTCAGAGGAAGTTCTTTGTTCTGCCATCCTGGGCCAGGCCTGGCTGGACCCCAGGAGGGCAGCTGCCTGTCTGAGGGGTTGGCAGCAGCAGCAGCTGCAGAGAAACCCCAGGAAGGGCAGTCTGGCAGTACCAGGGTCTGTGCTACAGACCACTGGGATCATGGAATTGTACCAACAATGCCAGGATGGCATAGAGGGGGCAATTCCATGATCATAGACATGTTACATGGCCATATTCGGAGTTACCATGGTGAAGCTACATATAGGTAGTGACCTATATGTAGTGCACGCGTGTAATGGTGTCCCCGCACTCACAAAGTTCAGTGAATTGGCTCTGAACAATGTGGGGGCACCTTGGCTAGTGCCAGGGTGCCCTCACACTAAGTAACTTTGCACCTAACCTTTACCAGGTAAAGGTTAGACATATAGGTGACTTATAAGTTACTTAAGTGCAGTGTAAAATGGCTGTGAAATAACGTGGACGTTATTTCACTCAGGCTGCAGTGGCAGGCCTGTGTAAGAATTGTCAGAGCTCCCTATGGGTGGCAAAAGAAATGCTGCAGCCCATAGGGATCTCCTGGAACCCCAATACCCTGGGTACCTCAGTACCATATACTAGGGAATTATAAGGGTGTTCCAGTAAGCCAATGTAAATTGGTAAAAATGGTCACTAGCCTGTCAGTGACAATTTGGAAAGAAATGAGAGAGCATAACCACTGAGGTTCTGATTAGCAGAGCCTCAGTGAGACAGTTAGTCACTACACAGGTAACACATTCAGGCACACTTATGAGCACTGGGGCCCTGGGTTACCAGGGTCCCAGTGACACATACAACTAAAACAACATATATACAGTGAAAAATGGGGGTAACATGCCAGGCAAGATGGTACTTTCCTACAGTGGTAGAGTGAGGAGTCGACCGATAGGTACGGAGGGCTTGGCACAATGCTTGGCTCAGCTCAATGCCCTCCACAGAGGCACGCTGGATTCCCCATAAATCATTCTACTACACCATTGGTTTAAGGCTATAAGGGTGTGCTTTTCTGATGCTTGGCATTGAGTTTCGCCAGAAACTTTAAACTCCTTGCTGTTGCATGGGGGACCACAGTCAGAATTGAGAATGTCCTGTATGCCCCACACTGCAAATATGCTGTCTAGCCGCTCAATAACTTTGTTGTCAGTTGTCAATGACATATTCTCCTCCAGAGTAAACCGGTAGCAGTCATCAATGGCCAGCATGAGATGGTGTCCATTTGCCAGGGGCCCAAAGAAGTCGACATCAACTCTCTCCCACACATGTGCAGGAAGATCAGACATGGTTAGTGGATGCTGTGACACGCTGGGAGACATGCAATTGCATAAGTGACACTGGTTTAATTCCCTTGTCCAAGTGGGGAAAAACAATCGATCTCTCAAGGCCCTCTTGGTGGCTACAATGCCACGATGTCCTTCATGAGAAAGTTCAATAACCTGCTGTCTCAGACTTGCAGGTATGATAATCCGAGATCCTCTTAGCACAATCCCTTCTTTGAAGACAGACTGTTCATCTTGGACATTTTGGTATTTTTGAAATTCAATAAGATAGAGCACTATCTCTCCATGATTGTGCTGAGATAATGTTTTTAAGGACCAGCATTTGTGGTGGTGATAACCTGCTCAATGGGCAGAGCCGCAAGCGTGCTAGACTTCGCAATGAAATTGGTGTTTTCCACAGCAGTTTTTGACTTTGAGTTGTGCCGCTGCAGGAGCACTCATGAGAAATAATCTGCAGGGTTTTGATTATTGCCTGGCTTGTGCACAATCGTGTAGATGTACTCTTGTAGACGGAACCCCAACCTTTCAATGCGAGATGGCATCTTAGCCTTTGAAGTTTCAAAAATGGTGAGTAGCACCTGGTGGTCTGTGATGATTGTGAAATGCTTTCCATACAGAAACACACGAAAATGTTCACAGGCCCATACTACAGCTAGACTTTCTTTCTAGCTGGGAGTAGGCATCTTCTGTGTCAGACAAGATTCAACTAGCATATACCAAGATGCATGTCAGAGCATTCAGATGTCCACCATGATGAGCCAGGATTGCTACAGTCCCACCGGGCCTGTATCAACAGTGATCTCAGTGTGTAGCTGAGGATAAACGAAAGCCATCTCAGTAGCATTTGCAATTGCATGTTTTATACTCTTGAAACTGTGGTCACATTCAGTGGACCATCGGAACTGAACATTTCTTTTTGTCAGGTCTCGCAATGGGGTACTCACTGTGGCAAAATCACGAATGTACTGTGAACAATAGCTGGCCATGCCAAACAAGGACTCTTGTAGAGGACAGGTTGCAGACAGTGTTTGCACTACATCGGGAGTCATCTCTCCATCAGAAAACACGTGCCCAAGTAATTTGAGTTTTGTTTTATGCAATTCAGATTTTTCATTTAATGTGAGACTTCCATTTGTAAATAACTGACACATCTGTTTGAGAGTTTTATCATGTTTTTTGGCATTGCACCAGACACCAGTATGACATCACTGTAATTGAAAGGATGTGAAACAAGCTGAATATTCCTGCACATCACATCTTCAAATATTTGTGCAGCAGATGACACTCCAAAACTCAGTCTTCTGTATCTGAACAAACCAACATGAGTCAAAAAAGTGGTAATTTGCCTGCAGTTCGAGTCGATGGTATCCTTGTACAAGTCAAGACGGGAAAAGACCTTGGCTCCATTCAGCGACATGATCATATCAGCAATGTGCGAACCAGGATGCCTATCTCTCTTGAATGCTTTGTTGACCTGGCACATATCGAAGCAGATGCACACTGTACCTCCACCGTCCTTTTTTGGCACTACCACTATGGGCAATACCCATGATGTGGGACCAGTAGAGAACTCAATGATGTCATGTGATTCAGCAGTGCTTCTAGTCCTTCTGGACTGCTTCTTGTAGGTGAAATGCTATCCTGTGGTGTCATTGTGCAACCAGTGGGCTGTCTTCATTGATGTGGAGTTGTACCTTCATCGTCCTCAGCCTTCATAGGCAATGAAAAACAGACACGAACTGAAGCACAATGCCAGATTGCATATTTAGGTTGTAATTGATAGATATCAGTCCCATGTCAGCAGCAATTGCAAAACTAAGTAAGCATGCACTAGATGGAGCATCTTGAAGAACGTGGATTGGGGCCTGCACAGATTTTTTCATGTGCCACTGTGAATGATCCTTGACTTCGTTTTGGAAGCAGCCCACATATACACCTTAGTATTTAGCGTGTTAAGAGCGGTACAGGTGTCAAACTATGAAACTTCATCTGGCATGATGTTGATCGATGCACCACCACTAATTACAAAGGTTATGGGACAACCATTCACTTTGTGTTTGATCTTGGGGCACTGTCCAGATGAGTTCTTTTGTTTTGTGAAATCACTTGTATTTTGTATTTGTTTGTCTTCTTTGCAAGCGGCAAAGCCCACATGTGCATGTTGCTCCTTTTTATTTATGATCATTGCACATTCATCCTCTTCTCTGTCACTTGATGGTGATGTCGAGGAACTTGTGCAGAGTGACTTTGATGATGATGGACTTCGTTTGGTTTCCACCTGTCACAGTTGAAGTTACTTGTTGTCTACGTGGGAGTGGCGAGATTGCTTCTGGAACTATATGCCGCCCATTGTCTCTTCTTGCCATGACGCACTTAATTTCTCCTTTGCTTTGCAGACCCTTATGAAATGATTCTCCTTTGCACACCCTCTGCACATTTGTCTGATAGCTTGACATTTATCCTCATGTGGAAATGAAATCCACATCAGAAACTCAGTCTTTCTTTCGAGATGTTGACTTGCAAGCCTCTGCTCGGTGCTTGTGTGTACTTATTATGACCAAGGACAATTCACCTTTTGCTGTTCCCACTTCCATGTCAGTAGCTTGCCAATCTGCTTGTTCCTCAGCTCTGGCATCCATCAGCACTTTTTCTAGACTGTCTCTCGCAAATGCGTCTTCTGAATGACTTTGAGAAACTACCATCAATGATTCTGAGGAGCATGGCTTCCTCACTATTTAATTCAACAAATTTGCAATGCTTGATGAGCACATCAAGGTTGTCAACAAACTTGTCCATTGGCTTACCAACTTGATATATTTCTTGATTGAAATGTACCTTTCAAAGTCAACTGTTCAGCATCGTATTGAACTTTGCTCCAAAAGCTTCTTTGAGTTGACAGTATGACATTGTCTCAGTTTGTGAGATCTTATTTACCACTTATTTCACTCCATAACCAGCAAGAATCTTTAAGTATATAATGATTTTCTCATCGTTGACTTCTTCCAGGGCATCTGTGAAATCATCAAAAGTCTTGATCCATGTGGTCCATCTGGTGCCAATATTCTGCTTTTTGGAGGTATCGCATGGCGGTGGAGGTTTCAAAAATGCAGCAGCACCATACTCCATGTCTCTTATGGCAGCTACGGAGGGCCTTCGCTATCTTGAAGACTTTTTGAGTTGTACTGAAGGCTACTGGCTGCCGACCTCTCCTGTCTTCAGCAGCTTATCCAGGAACCAACAACCTTTGAAACACAACTCATGTGTTTGCTCTCGAGCCACCTCACCTGATTTTGAGGTCGTAAAACCGGTGAGTAAATTTCACTAATCGTTACTGGTTGTCACTCCCTTATAATATTATATTTGGTTGTCACTGCCTGTGTTGTACCTGGCTGTCACTGCCTTTGGTGGTTTCTTTGTATAACTGATGGCTCAGTGATGTGGTGCAGCACCTTCTGTTTTTTTTCTTAGCCTTGCTGGCAAATCTTTTTGGGTCTTCCAAAAGTGTTTCTCTGCTATGCCTTCAACTTCTCCACGAGCCCTCGTTCAGGCTGGAGTGGAGTTTGCACTCCACATACGCCAACTGCAGGCTTCTTTGCACCGGCTTGGGGCGCATGTGGCACACACGAGCAGTTTTCTATTTCCTTGCTAACTCTCGGGGAGAGCAGTTCTGTTTCTTTGGGGCATGTATCCCCTACTCGTCGCCAGTTGTCACGTTCTCCCCAGCCTGGGAGCATGCATAAGAACACGCCACATACAGAGGTCGTATCTAATGCCTTAATTCCTCAGCATACAACATTCAACTAACTTCTCAATATCCTGCACCTGTTAAAAGACCACACCTTAACACTGTCGTAGTTTGGACTTTTGCTCTGAGCAAGACTGCTGGTTTAAGGATGACAGTACTTTTGTTTGTAGGCGACTACGCCTTTCCTACAACAAGTCGCAACTGTTGTCCCAACCTTACCGGCTCACTAGCAGCACCTCACAAGAAACAAAATAGTAAAAGGTGATTTATGGCAGCCGTTATGCATGGACTCGAGAATAAGACATCTCAGGGAGTGTCGTGGTTAAACGGAGATTACCCTTTTCTCACAGATATATCATGTCTCATACAAACACAGGCAATGACAAAGATGCAGTAGAGTTTCAATAGTTTTTATTTAACATAACTGCAATTTGCGATAAGTTGCATGGGCTGCAATGATTAGGATAATGATTAATGCAAGAAACAGAATTGTGAAGACAAGAGTCATTATTACAAAGACCCCCACCATCGGCAATTAATATAAACAATCCCTCGAAAGTATAGAGGGGGAAAATCTCTAAGTGTGAACACCTACTGTTTGTTTGTCTTTGGTGTTTGATCTTGACGCCTTGGCGCGGTGACACTGATAATGTTACCCATAACAAGTGGCCTAACTATAAACAAGGCAGCCATCTTAGAAGAAATAAATAATTAAATGGGCTAAGACAGAGCAAGCTAAGTAGGTTAAAAGTCACTAGGTGACGGGGGCACAAGTCTGCAAGCCAGAGGCTAAGCTAACTCTTGTTATCCCATGAAAATGAACTAGGATACACTACACCCTCCCTATTGCCGTAACAGGTATGACGAAGGTACAGGAACCCAAATGTTAAAACTTGTTCTGAACTAAAAGCTAAAAGCAAAAAACAAGCTAAAAAAATCTTTAGAATGTGTGAAAAACATATTAAAACAAATCTGCTAAAACACATACAGAGATGTTAATGTCAACCACGACAAGCACAGTGTGCAAAAGCAAATGTCAATCTAAATGCATCATTTAGAATCTGGAATGGCAAGTCAATTCATCAAATTATTTGCTGTACGCATGATCTTGAAGAATGTCATCGAAGTCACCAACCAAGGACCTTAAAAATGAGTCAACATCATCTGATGTTAAGTCGAGTGCTGGGCGGACAAACGGGTCCACAGAGCAGTAGTGAGCTGTATTTCCTGGTGTATCGTTATAAGTTGCAGTCTCTTCGTCCATGATAGATCTCAAAACGGAAGGCTCATAGGTGGCCTCGCGGAGCAACCTCAGTCTCAAAGGGCATGACCGTGTATGAACCCTCATCGGGCACATCAGCAGTTCGTGGTCCACAGGAGATGTCGGTGCAACAGCAAGACAGACCATAGGCAGATGTTCAAAGAGACACCATATGCAGCGGAAGACTGGTTGTACACACCACAGAAGGGGCCGAAATGACAACGACCAGTCATGCTCCAGTTCCACCAGCAAAGGTGCACCGAAGATCCGAACTATGCGCTCACAGCACAGTGGAGTTGGTGGGAGCGGCTCCATTGCTCTGCGTTGCTGGAAAGAAACAACCACTGCGGATCAGAAGAAATAGCAGTAGTAGTCCGCCAATCAAAGCCAAAATAATCGGAAAGCCACCAAACACACTTGAAAAGAGAGAATGGATGGCTGATGGGATGACTCCGAAGATAGTCTGGAAGATGGACACGAAACCAGACCCGACAGCCTCAAAGAAATGAACAATCTCAGTGGTGCTCGAAGCATTGAATATTCTGGATACCAGTTCTCCAAAGTGTTTTGGGAAATTGGTATTTAAAAGGGATTGTATCCCAGGTGATGATCTAGCAATCTGGAGAGCATACATCTCCTTTGCAGATGTCAAGGCGACCGGTTTTTTAAACAATAGCGCCTTTAGCCTACTCAGCTTGTCATAGTTCACATTAATAGTATCTATGTGGGGCCACATGTCAGATACTTTTATCTCTCGTGTGGGGAGAAACAAAACATGTCCACAACATGTAACGACCTTCGAGACCGAGATTGAGTAGGCAATGCCTGGTTGCATGCCGCAACAACTTTGATCTTTCAGTACCACATAACTTCCATTGGAAAGTACATGAAATATCGGGCAAATCAAGGGGACGGGAGTACCCTTCAGAAAACAGGCCAAATTCGCGACTCCCGCATTGCAAAAACCGTGAAGAGACACCTGCTTGCATATCATAGAATGACGAACAGCAGTTTCACATTCGCTTCCGCTAAGAAAGACCTCCTTTTCGCCGTTCAGACATCTATAGTCAAAGGGCAACTCCCACTCTTCCTTAATAAAGCTATCTCCTAGTTGCTCATATCTTCCCACTGCAAGATGTTTCAGGCAGATCGAGAAACGAAAGGTCGAAATCGGTAAATTAATGATGCCATGTAAGAGCCAGATAGTTGAATGACTCTCTGCTACCGTGAAGGGCAACTTATCTAACTTCTCTACTTGAAGCAGGGTGAAACTAGCCTCCCTTTTAGCCATTGTCGCTTGTTCCTTGGAAAAATTAAAAGCAGTGAAGAATCCACTCCCATTAATATACCTCCATGGAATGCGGCCACTTTTTCTGTGTCTGTAATGTCCAACCTAACTGCATGATGGAACGTAGCTGTGTTTGCCCATGGTATAACCGGGACAAGTCTGTCTGAGTGATATCAATAGCAGACGACACTATATTTGAGTGAATAAATCCTATTGGACAGTGTATTTATGCCGCTGTCGACAACAGCTAATGTTTTTTCTAAATTTTCTTTATCCAATTGCCTTAAACGTGCAGCAGCCTCAGTCTGGGAAAGTTTCCAAATGTCATTGTACATAGCATATAAAAAACGTTTTGAGCACTGTTTCCTAGGACCCAGCAGAAAATCCTGCAAGTCTATATTTTCAGGAAGCGTGTTCAGGTGTTTCTGAACTGCGGCTAACGTGTTAGTTTGTACCCTTTGCTGGCACAGCTTACCCACACTGTATGTTGTAACTATACCTGTATGTTGACCCGATATAAAGCGAGGGTCTGGCCTGTTAATTGAAAAAAAACCTGAAGAGTTCAAAAAACGCGCTTGACACTCATTAGTGTCAGTGGGCCATATTAACCACCCACCGGGACTGAAAAGTGAAGAATTATAGGTACCAGCCTTAACCATTGCATTGAGCCTTTCCTCTGTGAGTGGCACGGTGTAGGTAGTAATGTCCCCAATTGTTATAGCAGAACATTTCCCCATAATTCATTGTATAATCATATACATCATCACTTTCAAAAGCGGAATAGTCCTTCATTTCAGTTAGCATGGAATCAACTGTTTGGACATCCCAATCATCATAGACAACATCAGGTGTAATTACATCAGTCATTGAAATTTTGAACACGTATGGCATTTGAATAATTTCTGTAGGCCCGTATATATCGAATGGCACTTTGTCCCACACAATCCCATCAGTAATCGGTATTGCTGTAATATTTACAGGGGACAAATCTCTTCGGACCTTATGTGAAGAATGATGTGGTGTTAAACCTTCATCAACAGGCTCCACAGAGGAGCGATCAGGAATATAGTGACCATTTATAAGTAAAAAGAAAACAGTCACAAAACCAATCCATAAAAATAATGCACAAAATGTCAAACAGAACCACAAGTAGTTCCATGGGTATATCAAATAGTTATTTTTAAGCCATCGATACAGCTTACTACTTTTTGAAACATTGTCAATCACAGTAGCGGATGAATCTGAAGAAAAATCATCAATGTCAATTAAATAGCCAGAGGTAGTCTCTGCAAACACAGGAGCTGGTGTACTCTGGTCAACTGCATGTGGAGGCTCTTGGTAGACAACGTCATCAGTCGGTGATGTGTTTGTGTAAAATACAGCTAAATCTTGAAGCAGGGTGGTCACTGAAGATGTGACTGGAACCAACAAGAGTTAATTTTCCACCCTCCCCATGGTCGAGGAGGTGTCTGGAACAGCAGTTGACATTGTTGCATAGTCTGTAGTAGTGATGTTCATCCTACTGTGTAGATGGATGTCCTGTTGGGTAGTGAGAGGGGATCGGGAACCCCCCAAGGGACCTCCTGGTCTACTGTGAAGGATCGGCCACATGGTGTAGTTTGATGTCATCAATGGAGATGAATCTGTTCGTCTTAGAACCAGACAGTGGTGGTAAGATGATAGTCCTGGTGCCTTGTATTCCCAAGACTGGTACAGGTGCTCTGTATGATGGACCGAACTCCTTCTTCACAGCGATCTTCTCACAAACCAGATCCCCAACTTTAGGAAACCAGCCAGTTGAAGTTTTCGCCAAATCCCTTATTCCTAAGGTGGCAGCACTTGCAGATGATTTATCATCACAAAATTGTTGAAGCTCCTGTAAAACAGTGAGACGTTCTAATGTGTCAAATGGTGTTTCTGCTGCCACCATACCAGGGGCATCAAGATCTGGGACATACATAGATATCCCAAAGAGAACCTCATATAGAGAGCGTCCCCCAAGGACCGTCTTGGCAGATTATTCAGTGTTCTCTGGATCCCATATAGGTGGTGTAACCAACTGCGGCCTGAACCTAATACTCGAGCTGTTAAGGACTGCTTTAGATCACGATTCTGCCTCTCCACGACCGAATTTCCCTCGGGATGGTATCGTAAGGAGTAATGGAGTTCAACACCCATCGTCCCCATGGTGTCCCTGAATGCCTTAGAGGCAAATGTAGTGCCCTGGTCCGAATGGAATGCTGCAACCGCATATGTACCGATAAAGATCAGCAAATCTTTTATAACAGTCTGGGCATCAGCCGACCGCTGTGGCCATACCCACAGGAAACTAGAACAAGAATCTACAGCGACTAGAATGTATTTGTATGCACCATCAGGCTGTAAGGGACCAAAATGGTCCAGGTACACACACTGTAGTGGCCTGTTGGACACTAAGAGGGATGTCTGCGGTGGGCGTTTGATATTAGAGCCCTTTATCTGCTGGCAAATGTCACAGCAAAGGACATACTGCTTTTTTCGTCTGCATAGACCAGGCCACCAGAAGCGTTGCTGTAGGAGTGTTATCGTGGCCTGTATACCAGCATGTGCAGAAGCAACTCCCTCAAGTGCTGCTTTAATTAGATCTAATCTCTGGTCTTCATTGGGGATCACTCGATCTCCAACCCCAGCAATTGTTGTGTAAGCAACATTCTGTGCACTGATATGGTAAGTATAGTTTGTAGGGTATCCTTTCGAAAGGGGCTTGCCTGCAGCCGAAGCTTTAACGGCAATCAATATTTCACTATCCATTCTCGTTTGTGAACGAGTCACTGCAGCCACAGAAGCCTTAGCTACTGCTGTTTTGGCCGCTTCATCAGCCAGCGTATTACCGGCAATGTGTACTCCTATACGTTGGTGTCCCAATGTATGGACTACATGGACACACTGTAGCTTATCCTTAAGATCAGCCACCCTCCCCCACAATGTCTTGTGTTTAATGGTGTTCCCTTTAGAATCTCTAAACCCCTTCAGTTTCCAATGATTGAGATATTCATTGTATGAATGGACGCAGTAATATGAGTCACAGACTATCAAAGTCTGGCATCCTGTCTCAGTATGTTTGAGCGCTAGAATAAAAGCTTTAAGCTCAGCCAACTGGGCTGTGCAGTCCCCTAAGGTCTGCGTGTAGGTATTGTGAGGGTGCAAAACTCCATCTTCCATCACTCCGCTCACGGCTGCGCAAGCTGCCGAGTATTGATGTTTAGTACCTACAGCCGGTTGCGCCGAACCATCAGTGTACATGACAGTATGGTAACTGTCTAGTGGCAAGATATTTAGAGGAGCGGGGTACTCTTGTTCATACTGGAGAAACTCTTGTGTTGGATCGAATATATAATCGACATCAGTGGCGGTCAGAGACGTTGCCCATTGAATCCAACGTGGATGTAATGCCTTAGCGTTTTGGTGACAGCCTCTAAGGCCGGCACCAGGGAGATAACAATAATAAGTTTCCCCTGGGCAAGTGGCCTCTCTTTTATGACGGCCATCTGAACTGCCGTCAGAATCTTTTCTTTAGGTGCAAAACACTGTTCAGCATTTGAGTATAAATGTGATTTATATGCTATGGGTACCGTGTTATCCTCATTAAAGGTGACATAAGTAAATCCAATGGCACCAGCAATTATTCTGATGACCAAGTTTGTTTTATTGTCACGTGTGTGTAAGTGTTTAGCTTCTAGCATGTTCTGTTGCATGTCCTTAAGGATGTGTGTGTGTTCAATTGTCCAATGTCTGCTAGAAAAATTGGGCTGAACTAAGTCATAAAGTGGATTGATGCGTTCTGCATAATCCGGAATGTATGTTCTGCCAAAATTGAAGAAACCCAGTAATAACTGTAACTTCTTAAGTCTGTTTGGAGGCTGTAGTTGAGCACATTTCTCTAGAAAGTGCGGGCCAGGCTCTTCCCCTCGTTTGATAGCTCATATCCCAGGAATAATACGCTAAGAAAGGCTATCTTGCTTTTATTAAAATTGAATTTGTAACCGAGGTCTGCAAATCCCAAAATAATTTGATCGACCCTCGCAAGATGAATGTCGAGGACGTCGTCTGTGAGATATATGTCATCCACATAGGACAACGCCTCGGAATCAATATTATGTAATATTGATGTTACACGGGCTGAAAATAGTCCTGGGCTATTTTTATAGCCTTGAGGTAAACAACAAAAGCGTTTCCGAGAGCCAAATGAGAATGCACTAAGGTCACGACTTTCATGTGCTAAATTTTGGCAGAAGAATCCATTAGATATGTCTACTGTGGTTTTCTATTTTTTACGCACTATATTGTTTATCAGTGCTGTGCTGTGTGAATTTTGTATCGCATACGTGCTTGTATGACTATTTAAATGTCTATAATCAACGACTATTCTATATGAATGGTCTAGCTTTGCAACGGGGAATAACGGATTATTCATTGCAGATGTACAGGGCTTAATTACTCCCTGGTACTCAAGTAGGATGAGGATTTCCTTCACCGGAGCTTTTGCTTCATGTTTGACAAGATATTGTGGCTGTGGTTGGGGTGTAGACCTAACGGAAATAATATGACAAGGAGACTCCTTGTCCCAATCTACATGATTGCGGAATAGCCCATTCAGCAGCATAGGCTTCTTTTGCTGCTTCCGGAACAAGATCGGAGAAAGAAGGCAAAATGACAAGTCTCTTTCAGCCAATAGGATATCACTAGTAAGTTCATCCCAAAATATCACACTAATAGTGTGCTCCACGTCTCCCTCTATCTGAATTTTTAAATCATAAACCCTATCGGGGGAGAACGCGGCCATCTGATGTTTCAAACGCGACGTAATCGCTAGTTGCTGTCGCATCCAGATGATCTTTCAGACTCTGGCGACATATCGTGACTTCTGCAGCGCTGTCTAACAGAGTCACTGCCCACATCTTGTTCCTCAACAGCGTTCTCAATTTTACTGGCATTTTTAACTGTCAGGTCTGCCACCTTCTTCTTTTTAAACTGTGGCTTTTGCTAAGCAGTCTTTTCTTCTTTTTTAATGGTAGACTGTTGTGAGTCTTTCTTCTCTTTCATGTATTCCGGACGTCGATCTTGACGGCCCCCTCTCTCTCACTACGTCTATCCGGTGCGTCCTGAAAGGAACGAGAGGGACGTGAATCAGTATATCTGTCTGGAGTTTGAATGTTCTCCCTATTTCTGAGATTATAACTCCTTTCGGAGTTCTCCGGGTGTGGAGAATCAACTCTCTTATTTCTTCTTTCTTTGAAATCCTTTTGTTTGTCCCAGCGCTTCTTAGAGCCCTCTTGTGCCTGCTTTGTACCCTCCTTGTGGGCGGTACCTTGTAACTCCAGTTTCTTAGGTTTGGCTCCCAAACTATCTCGTCCTATACTAGTATAGGTATCGGAAATTATTTTTGGTAGCTGCCTCTCTTGTTCCTGTTGTGGAGTTTCCCGGAGACACTGGCGAATTGCCAGTGTTACTGCTTCCCCTTTAATATTACTGAGTATTATTGAGGATACGGTGTCAAAGTTACGCATTAATTTCATCCCCAAATCTAGGGCTGGTGCAGCTCCATGCTCATTTTGTATTTGTTTTAACACTTCCGGTAAATTGGCAAGTGTCGGGGTACCATGTGTGGTAATATATATGGCAGCGAAGACTGTACCCCATGTGGCACCGTCATCCACCGAGGGAACCATCCCAAAAGGCAAACACATAGTGAGCAATCTATGTTTTTCCTGTGGTCCCATATGGGGAAACACAGCTTCCAGCTGATTCATTTTCTGGGCAATCCAGAACGGTATTTTTTCCCATTCCATGGGCACTTTACCCATAATAGTATGCACTGTTTGTGGATTAATACCATTAACCCATTGATAACCACCAGCTACTGGCGGTGCTGGACGCGCTGGTGTTGTGTTCAATGTTCGCAGTACGAACTGGACTAATCGTCTATATAATGTCACTAATTCATTATATAAAACTCGTAGATCTGCTATTGGCATAGTCTGTATGCCTGGGTGAGGTGTGTATGTGGCAAACATAGGCCATGTAAGTCCATCATTACTTAAGGGACCTAACCTCACTCTCCGAAGTCCATGTGGTAGGGCACCTTCAAACCAGTTCTGATGCTCCTGGTATGTGAGCGATATTTCATGATACTGGTATGCTTGGTATCGTAAAGATACGTTTGCAACTTCATATGTGTGGAATGTGTGCGTTCTTTGGTCAGCCACAGAAAAGGTGACCCAACAGTAAAATGTTTCTGTTTGGTATGCTTCATTAGCTTCTATTATCAGAGTAACATCCCGCCCTCATCTGTAAGGCCATGTGTTAATAAATGTTGTGTTAGTGAATGTCTAGCATTTTCAGGAATGTCAATGGCGTTAGCCATATTTAAAAAATGGAACACCAAAATTGGGTAGTAAAGTCCTTTTATGAGTTCAAGCTCGAACAACCTACAGCTTAATAAGGTGTTACATTTTCAGCTGAAGAGGATTTTCCCAAAGACCATGGACGTCTCTGTATAATGGTACTTAGGGTACCTGTTGTCTGTGAGACAGTGATAGTCGGGGTATCCGTAAATTAGTGCCTAAACACCATCATTGGTGGCGCCATGTTGTAGTTTGGACTCTTACTCTGAGCAAGACTGCTGGTTTAAGGATGACAGTACTTTTGTTTGTAGGCGACTATGCCTTTCCTACAACAAGTCGCAACTGTTGTCCCAACCTTACCGGCTCACTAGCAGCACCTCACCAGAAACAAAATAGTAAAAGGTGATTTATGGCAGCCGTTACGCATGGACTCGAGAATAAGACATCTCAGGGAGTGTCGTGGTTAAACGGAGATTACCCTTTTCTCACAGATATATCATGTCTCATACAAACACAGGCAATGACAAAGATGCAGTAGAGTTTCAATAGTTTTTATTTAACATAACTCCAATTTGCGATAAGTTGCATGGGCTGCAATGATTAGGATAATGAATAATGCAAGAAACAGAATTGTGAAGACAAGAGTCATTATTACAAAGACCCCCACCATCCTGCAATATGTAGAAAAGACATACGAGATGTAATATGCCCTAATACCCTAATGTGAAAGGCCTAACCTCCTACCTAAAGGAGAGCTGGGTTTGTTAAAACTAATCTGCCAATGCCATGTCCATAAGAGGAGCCCCCAACCCTCGTTACCTTGGAATGAGGTCTCTATCTCAGACTCCGCAGGGACACGAAGACTGGGTCAGCGTCAAGATGACTGCAGCATCGGTATCAGCGATGGTGGCGATGCCCTCTGGTCGGAATCCCTCTGATTATCTGTCTAAAGTGTGATGTATTTATACAGATCTACAAGAACCCCTGACGTAGGTGTGTTCCTAAACAAAAGATAACAGGCATGCTTGGGACGGCAATTAATATAAACAATCCCTCGAAAGTATAGAGAGGGAAAATCCCTAAGTGTGAACACCTACTGTTTGTTTGTCTTTGGTGCTTGATCTTGACGCCTTGGCACGGTGACACTGATAATGTTACCCATAACAAGTGGCCTAACTATAAACAAGGCAGCCATCTTAGAAGAAATAAATAATTAAATGGGCTAAGACAGAGCAAGCTAAGTAGGTTAAAAGCCACTAAGTGACGGGGGCACGAGTCTGCAAGCCAGAGGCTAAGCTAACTCCTGTTATCCCATTAAAACGAACTAGGATTCACTACAACACCTCCCAGATTGACTGCGTAAACTATTTCTTTGAGTTCACCTCCTAGCCGCTGGGTCTTAATGCTCATTGTGCCAAGACCCTACTATATGTCTGTGTGGCAGGAAGTAAGGGGGACACCACTTTCATCCTAGACAATCTTTTCATCCCAACCTGGATACACATGTAAGAATGACAAAGTGCACAGTACTGGGATTTACTTAATTTATTAATTTAAATATTATGAAAAGAATATAGCCTAATTTAAAAACAGCTGATACAAATCACAAAATAGCATGCATGCCTCACTAACCTTGCAAAATCTCACAGTCTGACTTTAGCATCAGGACATCCATATTACTGGACACTCAGCCCCCAGGTGTGGATGTGAAACGATCATAAAAGCAAAAATACAAAACAATGTTGCAAAATAAAAGATTTCTATGGCACCATAGTTCTAAACCTAAAAAATATGAATAATCCAATACAAAGAACATTATTAAATCGAAGATTATAAATTACTACTACACATTAAAACAGGAAGAACAATCATATTAGGCAACCTCTAATGTTAAGGAAGAGATCAGCACAATCCATTTCACAATAGTGTAGTCCTCTTTAAAACTAACACCATATGTTGTTCAAACAGAATCCTTATAATACCTGTCCAAATATTGTTTTAAGCAATTAAATGCCAACCTTCATTATTAATTTATAAACTGAAAAAAAAAGTTGGTACAGTAACCAGAACAAGTTCTATAAAAATTAGTTCATCCCCCAAAAAGAGCAGACCATTAAATATAACATTAGACGTTTTTGAAAACAATAGCAGAAAACTTTAAAATGAAAAGCAGCGAGGTACTCAATGATGACACTGGTGAAGTCATGAGTGATGCCATCACAGATGCCACTTGTGATGTCATCAACGATGTCACATGTGATACATTGGCCGCTCAATGAAGAAAGGCTATCACAGGCGAATTTCAGTGGGTTAACAAATTTAAGCCAGAACCATAGCTCAATTGTTAATTGTGTATTTTGAGTGAATCTTAAAGATATTTGGCTTTAACCCTTTGGCCGACGCCCGCACTACCTCCCTGGTGCGGGTCACGACCAGTGGCCGACACCAGGGAGGGGGTTAATAAATCTTAATTTTTTTTTTTTTTTAAACCCCGGGAGACACAGAAGCTTTTCCGTGCCTCCCCCGCCCGCCCCTTTGTGACGGCGTGACGTCACTTTGTGGATTTCCCCATCGGAGCAGGAAGCGGCCTTGTGACTGCTTCCTGCTCCAATGGGGAAAACAGCCCCAAACGGCCTTCCCCACGTTCTGGAAGGCCTCGTACGAGTACTTCCTGAAAGTGTTTCCTGGCACCCAACACCACTAGACACCAGGGAATTCCCGGGGGCATATTTTCTTTTTTTTAAAGGTAGGTGGCCCAAGGAAACCACCAAAAGAAAAAAAAAAATATATATATATATAGATATATATATAAATCACTTTTGTCAGTACATGTGTGGTTTCCCTGGGGGCTGGGACCGGCCCCCAGAAAAACCAGACCCACATATAAAAGTGATCTATATATACAGGGAGTGCAGAATTATTAGGCAAATGAGTATTTTGACCACATCATCCTCTTTATGCATGTTGTCTGACTCCAAGCTGTATAGGCTCGAAAGCCTACTACCAATTAAGCATATTAGGTGATGTGCATCTCTGTAATGAGAAGGGGTGTGGTCTAATGACATCAACACCCTATATCAGGTGTGCATAATTATTAGGCAACTTCCTTTCCTTTGGCAAAATGGGTCAAAAGAAGGACTTGACAGGCTCAGAAAAGTCAAAAATAGTGAGATATCTTGCAGAGGGATGCAGCACTCTTAAAATTGCAAAGCTTCTGAAGCGTGATCATCGAACAATCAAGCGTTTCATTCAAAATAGTCAACAGGGTCGCAAGAAGCGTGTGGAAAAACCAAGGCGCAAAATAACTGCCCATGAACTGAGAAAAGTCAAGCGTGCAGCTGCCACGATGCCACTTGCCACCAGTTTGGCCATATTTCAGAGCTGCAACATCACTGGAGTGCCCAAAAGCACAAGGTGTGCAATACTCAGAGACATGGCCAAGGTAAGAAAGGCTGAAAGACGACCACCACTGAACAAGACACACAAGCTGAAACGTCAAGGCTGGGCCAAGAAATATCTCAAGACTGATTTTTCTAAGGTTTTATGGACTGATGAAATGAGAGTGAGTCTTGATGGGCCAGATGGATGGGCCCGTGGCTGGATTGGTAAAGGGCAGAGAGCTCCAGTCCGACTCAGACGCCAGCAAGGTGGAGGTGGAGTACTGGTTTGGGCTGGTATCATCAAAGATGAGCTTGTGGGGCCTTTTCGGGTTGAGGATGGAGTCAAGCTCAACTCCCAGTCCTACTGCCAGTTCCTGGAAGACACCTTCTTCAAGCAGTGGTACAGGAAGAAGTCTGCATCCTTCAAGAAAAACATGATTTTCATGCAGGACAATGCTCCATCACACGCGTCCAAGTACTCCACAGCGTGGCTGGCAAGAAAGGGTATAAAAGAAGGAAATCTAATGACATGGCCTCCTTGTTCACCTGATCTGAACCCCATTGAGAACCTGTGGTCCATCATCAAATGTGAGATTTACAAGGAGGGAAAACAGTACACCTCTCTGAACAGTGTCTGGGAGGCTGTGGTTGCTGCTGCACGCAATGTTGATGGTGAACAGATCAAAACACTGACAGAATCCATGGATGGCAGGCTTTTGAGTGTCCTTGCAAAGAAAGGTGGCTATATTGGTCACTGATTTGTTTTTGTTTTGTTTTTGAATGTCAGAAATGTATATTTGTGAATGTTGAGATGTTATATTGGTTTCACTGGTAATAATAAATAATTGAAATGGGTATATATATTTTTTTGTTAAGTTGCCTAATAATTATGCACAGTAATAGTCACCTGCACACACAGATATCCCCCTAACATAGCTAAAACTAAAAACAAACTAAAAACTACTTCCAAAAATATTCAGCTTTGATATTAATGAGTTTTTTGGGTTCATTGAGAACATGGTTGTTGTTCAATAATAAAATTAATCCTCAAAAATACAACTTGCCTAATAATTCTGCACTCCCTGTATATATATATATATATATATATATATATATATATATACCACCAGTTGTCTTGCAGTTGCAGCTTGCGTCTTCAAAGCAATGCACATACTTCAACTGACACATTTCAACTGTAGCTTTTAGGCAGCAATAAAAAAGTTAAGTAAGTATTGTGATTATGTTTCTGCTACAAAAGGGTCAGACTTTTGTCTAGTGGCAGTTTTAGTGCCATAAAGAAGCGCAGAAGGTTTAAATGCCTACTGCAAAGAGCAAATCTGTATTTTATGTAAATAGCTGAGTATATTAGTAAAGTCAGCCATTACCTGCGCTATAATAAAAATGAAATGTATGTGCGGGGTGGAGGGCGGCTATGGAGAGATGAAGGGCGCTTTTGCTGGGTGGTAATGAGGGAATCCGAGGAGGAGGGACTGGGAGCACCAATAAGGATTGTTGGACTGGGCGCAGGAGGTGCTAAAGACTGTGACGAATGGTATGTGACAAGGTGTTTTTTTAGTGTCTTGAAAGAACGTGCTAATTGAGGGAAGAAGCACAGGTAAGGTGGCCTCTACTGTTGCACGTATCTCACACACACCATCGATTTTGGGACTGTCTACGTAGGTTAGTGTTTGAGAGCAACAGTTTAGCCAATAGCAGAGATGGCATCTTGATGGATGACTGCTGCCGTCACCGGGTTATAGAGGACAGCTCTGACATAGGATCAGAGACTGAGACATCAGATACTGAGACAGCATCTGAGGGATAGGACAATGGTGCAGACTCTGGGAGTGATTTTTCAGTCGGAGGAGTCCCATTCGATAACTCCTCTTCCGGTAAATTATGAGGGAGGTGATGAGGACAGTCCTTGTGTCCCTTTGCAAGCACAGTCTGTGCAACGGGGTAATAGTGGGTTAGCCCAACCCAGAAAGCAGGTGAATGCGGCGGCAAGCAGAGAGAGAGTGCTCTCTTGGGAGCTCCCCAATTTAGTTCAGCCCCAAATTCCACCGCCCAAATCGGATTGTGGAGACATCAAAATTATCTATCACAAAACAAACTGGTTTTGTAAGGCAGGCACCTTGTTTTTGGTCCTGGGTTCGGCGGCCATATAGAGAAACACACTAAACCCAAACATTTCTGGAAACTAGACATTCGGGGGAGTCCACAGAGGTGTGACTTGTGTGGATTCCCCAAAGTTTTCTTACCCAGAATACCATGCAAAGCTGAAATGTTGAATAAAAACTCTATTTTTCTCGCATTTCTGTCACACAAACTACAGGAATATGCTGGGATCCACAAAATTCCTACCACCCAGTGATTCCTCACCTGTCCTGATAAAAACACTACCCCACTTGAGTGCCTACACCTAGTGCCTGCGTCATGAATGGATCACCCCAGGGTCAACAGCTGCCTCATGTAAGGACCAACATTGACCGTTGTGTGATCTATTCCTGTCGTGGGCACCAGGCCTACCCACACAAGTGAGGTACCACTTTTATCGGGAGACTTGGGGGAACGCTGGGTGGAAGGAAATTTGTGGCTCCTCTCAGATTGCAGAACTTTCTGTCACCGAAATGTGAGGAAAAAGTGTTTTTTAGCCAAATTCTGAGGTTTGCAAATGATTCTGGGTAACAGAACTTGGCCAGAGCCCCACAAGTCACCCCATCTTGGATTCCACTAGGTCTCTAATTTTCAAAAATGCACAGGTTTGGTAGGTTTCCCTAGGTGCCGCCTGAGCTAGAGGCCAAAATCTACAGCTAGGCACTTTGCAAAAAACACCTCTGTTTTCTGTCAAAACATGGGATGCGTCCATGTTGTGTTTTGGGGCATTTCCTGTTGCGGGCACTAGGCGTACCCACACAAGTGAGGTATCAATTTTATCGGGAGACTTGGGGGAACGCTGGGTGGAAGGAAATTTGTGGCTCCTCTCAGATTCCAGAACTTTCTGTCACCGAAATGTGAGGAAAATGAGTTTTTTTAGCCAAATTTTGAGGTTTGCAAAGGATTCTGGGTAAAGAACGTGGTCAGAGCCCCACAAGTCACCCCATCTTGGATTCCCCTAGGTGTCTAGTTTTCAAAAATGCCAAGGTTTGCTAGGTTTCCCTAGGTGTCGGCTGAGCTAAAGGCCAAAATCTACAGCTAGGCACTTTTCAAAAAACACGACAGATTTCTATGTAAAAATGTGATGTGTCCATGTTGCGTTTCCTGTCGCGAGCATTAGGCCTACCCACGCAAGTGAGGTACCATTTTTATCGGGAGACTTTGGGGAACGCAGAATAGCAAAACAAGTGTTATTGTCCCTTGTCTTTCTCTACATTTTTTCCTTCCAAATGTAAGTCAGTGTGTAATAAAGACGTCTATTTGAGAAATGGCCTGTAATTCACATGCTAGTATGGGCACCCCGGAATTCAGAGATGTGCAAGTAACCACTGCTTCTCAACACCTTATCTTCTGCCCATTTTGGAAATACAAAGGTTTTCTTGATACCTATTTTTCACTCTGTATATTTCAGCAAATGAATTGCTGTATACCCTGTATAGAATGAAAACCCATTGCAAGGTTAACCTCATTTATTGCCTCTGGGTACCTAGGAATCTTGATTAACCTACAAGCCCTATATATCCTCGCAACCGGAGGAGTCCAGCACACGTAACGGTATATTGCTTTAAAAAATCTGACATTGCAGGAAAAAGTTACAGAGTAAAACGTGGAAATAAAAGGCTGTTTTTTTCCACTCACTTTCAATATTTCTTTATTTCAGCTGTTATTTTCTGTAGGAAAACCTTGTAGGATCTACACAAATGACCCCTTGCTGAATTCAGAATTTTGTCTACTTTTCAGAAATGTTTAGCTTTCTGGGATCCAGCATTGGTTTCACACCCATTCCTGTCACTAACTGGAAGGAGGCTGAAAGCACCAAAAATAGTAAAAATGGGGTATGTCCCAGTAAAATGCCAAAATTGTGTTGAAAAATGTGGTTTTCTGATTAAAGTCTGCCCGTTCCTGAAAGGAGGGAAGATGGTGATTTTAGTAATAGAAACCCTTTGTTGATGCCATTTTCAGGGAAAAAACCACAAGCCTTCTTCGGCAGCCCTTTTTTCCCATTTGTTTAAAAAAAACGAAATTTTCACTGTATTTTGGTTAATTTCTTGGTCTCCTCCAGGGGAAACCACAAACTCTGGGTACCATTAGAATCCCTAGGATGTTGGAAAAAAGGACGCAAATTTGGCGTTGATAGCTTATGTGGACAAAAAGTTATGAAGGCCTAAGCGCGAACTACCCCAAATAGACAAAAAAAGGGCTCAGCACTGAGGGGGGGGGAAGGCCCAGCAGCTAAGAGGTTAAGGTAAGGATTAGCATGTACTTTTTTTACTTGTGATAACATACCCTTCAAATTAAAAAAATTCTCACCTGATTGACAATAATTTTCCCTTTTTTAGGTGAAAACCTTCCAGACAGCTCAGCTGTCCAATTGCTAAAGACCTACTGGGGACATCCTGAAAGATGACATAGGAATGCATTCCACCCATTGCTTACCATTGGCTTTGTGGCTTTTAACCCACATGTCCTTGCTTTCTATTTGCTGGCTTTATTTTCCAGCATGTCTTTGCCCCTCCAGTGAAGTATAGCCTGGTTACTGCATTCTTCCATGAGTGCTTGCTGTCGGTAAATAGGCCTATGAATTTTGGTCTTTTCTTGTCACATTAGCTGTGCATTCAAAGACAGAGGTCAACTGCCAGGTCTCTCTTCTGAAGGAGTTAGGTGTTTACTTTTCTTTCTTTGAGTTATTTTCTTTCTTTGACTTCAAGCTGAGTGGATTTTCTGACAAACAAAATGTAAATGTCTGTAAATTAACTGTTAAAACATTTCAGAAAATATCAGAATTAGGAAACCACAAGTAAAGCACTTTTTCAGAATTTCTGAAGTGTGATGGAAACAAATATTTTAATGCGATCAAAACAAATCAACACACTAGGTGATGCCATTTCCACACGTTATCATTTGTGCACTGTATAGTTTTATCAGTAAAACTGTATTTCTGTCTTAATGTAATGGTCATTTCAATTGAAAATGTGTACTCTGTAGTGGCAGTGCATTATCACACCATACATATTCCTCTCCACGCCATTTCGCTCTAAAACATTCTACTCCATTTTATATCGTTCTATGCCTGTCTATGCCCCTCCAATCAGCCACACATCATGGCACATTAAGCCACTCCACTCTACAGCACCCTACCACACTCTATTCCACTTTACTCTACTTGACTTTACACTACTCTACTCTACTCTACGCTACTCTTCTCTACTTCACTTTATGCCACTCTACTCCACTCTATGCCAGTCTACTTCACTCTACGCAGATCCATTCTACGACACTCAACAATACTCTACTCCAATGTTTGCCGTTTTGCTCTATGACACACTACTCCATTCTATTTCATTCCAGTTGATGCCACTCTATGCCACTCCACTCTACTTCACTGAACTCTGCACTACTCCACTATACAACACTATATGACACTCTACTCCAGTCTAAGCCACCCAAATCTATGCCACTCTATGCCACTCCACTACACTTTTGGCCACTCTACTCCTCTCTACACCACTCCACTCCACAACACTCCACTCTATGGCACTCCACTCTACGACACTGCATGACACTCTACAACACTCCACTCTACAACAATATATGCCATCCGCTCTAGTGCACTCCATGCCACTCCAAGACACTCTGCGACACTCCACGCTATACCACTTCACTCTATGACACTTTACTCCATTTTACACTATGTCACTACACTCTACTCCACTTTATGCCAATCTACTCCACTCTACAACACTCTACTTCACTCTACACAACTCCATTCTATGACACTCTACCACACTCCACTCCACTCACACCATTTCAGTTTACAACACTCTACTCCTCTCTATGCCACTCCACCCTATTCCACTGAACTCTATGCCACTCCACTCTATGAAACTCTATGACACTCTACTCCACTCTAAGCCACCCCCCTATATGCCATTCCTCGAAACTCTAGGTCACTTTACTCTAGGCCGCTTAACTCCTCTCTACACCACTCCACTCTACATCACTCCATGACACTGTACTCTATGACACTCCACTCTACAACACTCCACAACACTCTATGACACTCTACTCTACAACACTCTATGCCACTGTACTCTACTACACTCCATGCCACTTTACTCCACTCTACGACACTCCACACTATGCCACACCACTCTATGAAACTTTATTCCATTCTATACTATGTCACTCCCCTCAATTCCACTCTATAACATTCTACTGCACTCCTCTCTTCTCTGCTCTACTTTATGACCCTCCACACCTCTACCACTTAACTCCAGGCCATTCTACTCCACTGTACGTCATGCCGCGGTACACCGCTCCACTGTACAACACTCTACTCTGCACAACTACACTCCAACACTCCAATCTATGACACTCTGCTTTATGACACTCCACTCTATGACACTCTATGACACTTTACGGCACTTTACTCAACGCTACTTTGATCAACTCTAAACCACGTGACCCCACTCTACACTAAGACACTTTATTCAACTCTACACACCTCCACTTCATGCCCCTCCATGCTACGCCCCTCCATTCTATGCCTCTCTGCTCTAAGACCCTCCACTCTGTGACACACCATGCCACTTTATGACTGCCCACTCTTCTGCCCTCCACTGTACGACACTCTATGACACTCCACTCAATGACCCTCTATTCCACTCCACCACACTCTATTCCACTCCACCACTCTCTATGCCCTTACACTCTATGACACTCCACTTTATGACACTCTAGTCCATGCTCTACACTGTGACACTTTACTCCACTCTACTCTATGCCCCTGCACTATATGCCCCTACACTCTATGACCCTCCACTCTACAACTCTCTGTGCTACCCTATGACACTCCACGCCACTCTATGACAGTTCACACCAATCTACACCACATTATGACACTCTACACCACACCACTCTACTCTACTACATGCCACTCCATGCCAATCTACTCCATTCTAATATACTTTACCCCACTCTATGACACATGACTCCACTCTACGCTATGCCACTCCACCCCACTCTTTGACACACCATGACACTCCACTCTGCAACACCCCACAACACTCTACGACACTCCACTTTACACTATATGCCACTCCCTTCTACTACACTCCATGTCACTCCAAGACACTCTACAACAAGCCTCGCTATACTACTTCACTCTATGACACTTTACTCCATTCTCCTCTACTCCACTCTTTACAACTACATTCTATGACACTCTATAATACTTGACTCTACTCTATGCCATTTCACTCTATGCCACTCTACTCCACTCTATGCTATTCTAGTGTATGCCACTCAACGTCACTCCACTCTATACCACTCCACTCCATCCTTTGACACTCCACTCTATGACACTGCACTCTACAGCACTCTATAATACTTCACTCTATGACACTCTACTCCACTCTACTCCATGCCACTCAACTTGTTGACTCTGTACTCCACACTACGACACTCTACACCCCTCTACTCTACAAGACTGCATCCAATCCACAATAGTCTACACCACTCTACTCTACGCCACTGTACTCTACCCTACTCTACTCTGCTCCACTCTGCAACACTTTACTCCACTCTACGCTATGCCACTCCACTATAATACGACTTTAAACCACTCCACTCTGTCACTCCACAGCACTACACTCCACAACACTTCACTCTATTGCACTCCACTCTACAATAATCCACTCCAATACACTCCACTCTACATCACTGCACTCTACGCCATTTCACTGTAGTCCACGGTACTCCACTGTATGCCATTTTACTCCACTCTACTCATCTCCATGATACTCTACAACCCTCCACTCTATGACCCTCCTCTCTATGGCCCTCCACTCTATACCCTCCACTCTACGACCCTCCACTCTAACTCTCCAATCTACTACACTCCGCACTCTATGCAATTCTATGCTAGTCCACTCCACTCTATGCCACTTCACTTTATGCCTCTCTACTCCACTTTGTGCCACTTCACAACACTCTACTCCACTCTATGCTCCTTCATCCTGTGTCCCTCGACTGTACAACACTCTACTCCTCGCTAGACCCCTCCATACAATGCCCCTCCACTCTACACCACTTTATACCACTCTAGTCTTGACCACTCCAATCTACAGCATCCCACCCTACTCCATTCTACAACACTCTACGACACTCAACTCCAGTCTGACACCCCATTCTACTTCACAACACTTCACTCTACTCCACAACACTCCATGACACTCCATTGTACTCTAAGACCAGACACTTCACTCTACTACACGACACTCAACTCTACTCGAAAACACTCCATCTTCGACACTCCAGTCTACGACAGTCCACTCCACTACAGTAGTCCTGAGTGTGAATCTGGCTAAGCACAAGTGTTTGTGTTCTTGGACAGCTCTTGGAGTTGTATTGTCCATACACTAGTCAAACTTTCTATCCATTGTCTTAAAACATCTGTTATTAGCTGAATCCCTCACTTTACTTTTACATACTTTGTTGCCTTTGGAACACGCCTTCCAATCCCTGATTGTGGCCCATAGAACTTGGGTGATGAAAGAGAGCGAGAGAGAGAGAGTGTGTGTGTGTTCATCTCTAAGTTCCTGCCATTGAAGCGCTCGCTCAAATCCTTGATTGTGGCCCTCAGTGCTGCCGATATGGGTGAGTGTGGTGCATGCATAAACCTGGCCCTCTGTTTTACACCCTCAGCCTCATTGTACTATTGATTTCATTGGCGGACTCTTTCAAATGCCTGATTGTAGCCGTGCATGCTTCCAGTCAATCATACTGTGTGAAAAAAAATATGTTATTGACAGTGAAGTTTAACAAATAGATACAAAAGTGTTCACCCTTTAAATCCTTCCTGGCAACTTTTTTAAATGTAAAGCTATTTTACAGATTTACACTAAATCAAAAATGAAATGCTTTCTGAATAAACTTCGACGTTCAAGACAAGTTTGGTGTAAATCCGTTTTTGGTCTATTTTTCAACATAGTTTTCTAGTGGAACTGCGTTGGGAAATGATGCAATTCATCAATCCATCTTAACTTTTCTTCCTGAGGACGGAGCTTCATAAACTGTTCCATTCCAAAACTTAACAGACTGAGTTGATAGATTGCCAAGTTTCATGCAAATCTGTCCACCAGCACTATGTAATGTGTGTGTGTGTGTGCTAAAATTCACCAGTTAGAGTTAACTAACGTAACTATCACTCACTCCTGCCACTCACGCTGTTGTCAATTCAGAGGTTGTCAATGAAGTCATTGAACATGTTATGAGTGATGTATTATGTGAGTTCATAAGCAGTGCATAGTGAGAGTTTGAGTTATATTTTCTTCAGTTAAATGTAACTGATAAATCTAATTCTCTGCCCGCACTCTACCAGGCAGGTAATATAGCTTTGTTGAAACCCGGCGGGATTAGAAATAAAATTTGCTTCTGTCGGGTGAGAGTAAATTAAAAGAGACGGTTCCTGTCAGGGTGGGTGCTGTCATGGGAGCCAGGAGGCTGCAGGGTCCATGGACTTGACCCTTGGCCCCAAACTTTACATATGTTGTGGGTACCTCAGGTGCGACCAGGTCAAACACTTAAAAATAAATTGAAAATAACAGGGGCAGCGCAGGAGTGGCCTCCCCGTGCTGCATTTTTTAAAGAAAAAAAACAAGTGGGCTGTGGTAGCTCCTGGTGAGTCTAGGGCACCTAAGTAAATATTTTTTTTTAAAAACAGAAAGGCAGCTTCACCACTTAATTATTGAAGCAGTGAGGCTGCTAATAAGACATTCTGAACAACCTCCTGGAAGCACCCCATAATGCCCTGCACAGTCTTTTCTAGAAAACATGTGGTTGTTGTGGTGTCCCAAGAAGGAGCAGGGGCACTAAAAATTTTAAAAAGTACTGTGGGAGGCCGTCAGTAGCACAGCATCCCCACTGGAAAAAGAATTAGGAAACAAACTTTAACTCTCCAGAGTCATTGAATGTATGACTACATGAGAGCTTACCATTTTTATTTCTTAAACACTGTATGCTCTTCAACTGGAGCGCAGAAACCTAAAAACATTAGATTCACCGGTTATAGCTAATTGAAGTAACTATAGCTTGCGCCTTCGCCATGCACTGCTTATGACCTCACATGTTACATCATTCATGACATTCTATGACATCATTGCTAACATCTGAAATGGAACCATTGATGTCAACACTGTAGATGGGGAGTGCAAGTTATATTTAGTTCAGTTAACTGTTACTGGTAAATTTCAGTGGCTTTAAGATTTTAAAACGGTACATTTTCACCTAACTATATAACATCACTTTAACCTTTGTTTTTTCAGTGAATAGATGGATGGATGGATCGATGAATAAATAGATCATATTTTAAGGGTTGTCTTGGCCCAGAGACAGCAATAACTTTACTTTTATCTGTTTTTATATGTTTTGCCAGCTTATCGTAAACTCAAAAATGATACATCAGGGTTTTAGTCAAACTTTATACAGAACGTTGCTTTGAGTGAGCCTCCCTCCGCCATTGCTCTGTTGCAGTGCCATTTACATTTTAGTTCAGCCAACAGGACAACTAGAGTGGGAGACCGTCTCAGCCACTTGCAGCTACTGACTTGTAGCTAATGTAAGTCAAAGTTTGACACAACGCACAGGACAGCCAATAAGTTGTTTGGCTTGTCAGACAGTGTGAGTGATAACATTTTGCCTTGATATCCTGTAAACTTGTGAACCCCTGCAGACATCATGCCTTAAGTAAACTGCATGATCATAAGCCACCATTTGCCTTCATTTCACTCATGTTTGCTGCACTGAGCCAGAGAGAAGTCTCAGCACAGTCTCATGCTTCCTCGTGTCTCTTTTGTTTCAATGTGTCTCGGTGTCATCATCGCCTAATTACGCCTCTTTTACACACCTGCCTTGACAGCTGGAAGGCGAGGTGTGCACGTGGGTGTCTGTGCTTTGATATGCGCAAAACAGTGCATAAATGTCGCGTTTCTTTATGTACTATGTATTCGAGGGCCTGCCCTAGTGGCTTAGCCAGTGCTTGTTTATCATGCTTTCAGCCTGGGTGCAATTCTGTTTCCATATCGTCGCCAGTTCCCGTTTTGGCTACATCCGGTACGTCGAGTGTACGGTAATTTAGCATTCACGTAGCCTCGTCCTAATTATATGGTTCAATCTGGCGAAAATGACCTGGAGCACGTTTAATATGTGTGTGTGTCACGCGTCAGTTTCCTTTGTGTCTCGTCTGATATACATTTTCCTAAAACCATTAGTTCTGATAGTTTTTGCAGTCGAATTAACCTGATTTAAATGTTCATTACAGCCCCGTCAGCTTACCCTAGCAGTATCCGCGTTATGCTGCTGACATCAGCAGTCCAGCAGTGTACTTTGAGCAATAGCAGCGAAAACGAGGCCGTGTCGATCGAGCTTTGCGATCTCTGTGTGTTTTTTAAATGAAATTGACACGTGTGTGCAAATCCATTTTCATGGCCATGTTCGTTGCGGTGATTCTTGAAATTTGGAGGGTATTTCACAAGCTCGCGTTCAGTGTTCTGCTACTGTGTAAACATCCGTCGTAAATCTGCAAGGAGGTCTCGTACTTACACATTGGAAAGCAGAATTGCTCGGTCAAGGGCAGTGCCAACATCTTTCTTGGAATCGCTGACAGTGGGTCGCATGCATGGGCGTAGGAAGTGTGGGGGATGCGGGGGATGTATCCCCCCCCCCAGATTTTGGAGGGTGGGGGACACGGGGGAAGAAGGTGGGGGGGACAAGGGGACACAATAATTTCCCCTCTCACGTCTATTGTTCAGAGGGCCATTAGCGCACAAAAGCGCTACTTATAATAGCCCTGTACCGACCATCCTCCAATCTGATGGTAACAGAATGAAGGTGAGTCAGGAAGCCCCCTGCGCCCTCTGCCCTTTTGTTTGTACTGTTTACAGCTGTGGGCATTAAGGGTGCTCATAAGAACAAAGGGCACGAGGAGGAGAAAAGAGTTTTGAATGATTACTGTCTGCATCACCTGCTGCCTTGAAGAGGAGCACTGCAGGAGGCCTTCAAGAGGAGCTGCAACACAATGAAGAAGATCTAAAGAGGAAACAGAGTCCCACTCAGCCTGGTGCCCACAGGCTAGAAAGGAGACTCTGTGAAACACAATATTTGTATTTGCCTAAGATCACACCAGTTGGTGAAACAGTGAAGTCGAGATTGGGCCCAGATTTTACCTTTTCACACAACAATTTAGCTATTAGAAGGGTATATTTTTCTAAGATTTATGTTTAATGTTTTGTTATCTAGGTAATGATGGGCTTGATTATAGCGTGGCTAACAGGGAGAAGCCATATTTCATTTTGGGCCGTTATGCCTAGCGTTATTATTTATGTTGTTGTTCTCGTTACATACTTCAGCATATTGAAGTATGTTATCTTTTCTCTATCTTTTCTTCACTGTACTCTGAAACAATCTACCCTATGCCACTGCACCCTACACCACTTTTCTCCACTCTGTGCTACTCTACGCCACTGCAATCTATGCTGTACCACTCCACTCTACACCACTCTACTCTGCAGCACTCTACACTACGCCACTGCAATCTATGCTATTCTACTCTAACCATTGTACTCTACACACCTGCACTCTGCCAGTGCACTCTTCACCACTTTACTCAAAACCAATGCACTCTATGCCAATCTACTCTGCATCACAGCACTCTATTCCACTGCTTTCAATGACACTGTACTCCGCGCCACAGCACTCTAGGCGACTGCACTCTATGCCACTCTACAATACACCACTGTACTCTGCGACCCTCTAATCTGCAACATTGCACTCTGCCACTGAACTCCATGCCACTCTACTCAGCACCACTGTATTCAATGCCACTGTACTCTGTCCCACTGCACTCTTTTCTGCACCACGGCACTCTAATCTACCCTACACCACTCCACTGTAGGCACTTTACTCTACTTTGAAATCATCTCCTCAATGCCACTGCAATCTACGCAACTCCACTCTATGCTTTGCCAGTCTAATCTACCCTGCGCCACTCCAATCTGCTCTGTACTGCTCCATGCTACTGCACTCTACATCACTATTCTCCACTCTGGAACAATCTACTCTTCACCACTATACTGTACTCTGCAGCAATCTACTCTATGCCACGGCACTCTATGCAGCTCTATTCTACTCTGCACCACTGTACTCTAAGCCACTCTTCTCTACTCTGCATCACTCTACATCACTGCACTCTACACCAATGCATTCTATGCCACTCTACTCTACACCACTGCCCTTTATGATACTCTACTCTGCAACACTGCACTCTGCCACTGAACTATACTCCTCTCTACTCTGCACCAAAGCACTCTACTCTGCACCGATCAACTATATACCACTCTACTGCATTCTACACCAATGTACTATATGCCACTACACTCTATGCCACTCTACTCTGCATCACTGCACTCTACACCAGTCTACTCTAACTTGCACCACTCCACTCTACCATGCACTGCATCACTCTGAAACATCACTCTGAACCACTGCAATCTATGCTGTGCCACTCCAATCTGCTCCCCTCTACTCTTCAGCACTCTACACTACTGCACTGTACGCTAAACCAGTGCAGTCTTCGCCAATGCACTCTACACCAATCTACTTTGCACCACTGTACTCTATACCACTTCACTCTAGACCACCCAACTCCACTCTATGAAACTTCACTCTGACATTACACTCCACAATACTAGACTCTGACACTCTATTCCATTAATAACACTTTCTCCACTCTGTAACTCCCTACACAACTCCCTATATGCCACTCCATTCCACTTTACTCCACTCTATGCCACTCCACACCACTCTATGCCACTTCAATCTACGATACTCTACTCAACGCCCCTGCACAACCCTCTATGCCACTCCACTATACAACAATGTACTATCCTCAACAACACTCTACCCAACTTTCTCTATGCTAGCTCACGTTACTTTACTACACTCTACTCCAGTTCACTCTTATTTATGCCTCTGCACTCTACGACACTCTGCCACTCCACTCTCTGACACTACTCCACTCTACTTCTACTTTATGGCATTGGCACTTGATTAGAGATTCAGATCTCCATTGATTGCCTTGTCACTCATATGAGACGTGAGTCAGATTTATCTTCGCCGTTTTGGTTACAAGCAATCTGTAACCCTTTTAACTCAAGCTTAACGAAGGTTTAGGATGATCCTGATACTTGTCTAGGAGATCGAAATATCATCGGCCAAAGTACCTTGACTTGAATTTGTGATATTGTACATAAGTTGGCATAAGCATAGGTACTATGAGCTAATGACTTCTTGATTCACTATTTCAATCAATCAATCAATCACTGCATTTGTAAAGCGCGCTACATACCCGCAAGGGTCTCAAGGCGCTGGGGAGGGGGGGAGCTACTGGTCGAAGAGCCAGGTCTTGAGGAGTCTTCTGAAGGCCAGCAGGTCCTGGGTCTGTCGTAGGATGGTGGGGAGAGTGTTCCAGGTCTTGGCAACGAGGTAGGAGAAGGATCTGCCGCCGGCGGTGGTTTTTCGGATGCGGGGGACTGTGGCTAGGGCGAGGTGGGCTGAGCGGAGGCTTCGGGTGGGGGTGTGGAAGCTGAGTCGGTTGTTGAGGTAGGTGGGTCCGGTGTTGTGCAGTGCTTTGTGTGCGTGGATCAGGAGCATGAAGGTGATCCTTTTGTTGATGGGGAGCCAGTGCAGGCCTCTCAGGTGGAGTGTGATGTGGCTGCGGCGGGGGACATCGAGGATGAGTCGGGCCAAGGCGTTCTGGATGCGTTGGAGTCGTCTCAGGAGCTGGTTTGTAGTTCCTGAGTAGAGGGCGGTCCCGTAGTCGAGTCTGTTGGTGATGAAGGCCTGGGTAACGGTTTTTCTCGTGTCGAGGGGGATCCATTTGAAGATCCTGCGGAGCATACGGAGGGTGTTGAAGCAGGACGCGGAGACGGCGTTGACTTGCCTGGTCATGGAGAGAGTGGAGTCGAGGATGACCCCCAGGTTGCGTGCGTGGTCCGTGGGTTCCGGGGCTGTGCCTAGTGACGTGGGCCACCAAGAGTCGTCCCAGGCTGATGGGGTGGGTCCGAGAATGAGGACCTCCGTCTTGTCTGAGTTCAGCTTCAGTCTGCTGTCCTTCATCCAGTCGGCTATGGCCTTCATTCCTCGGTGGAGGTTAGCTTTGACGGTGTTGGGATCTTCGGTGAGGGATATGATCAGCTGGGTGTCGTCGGCGTAGGAGATGATGTTGAGGTTGTGTTGTCGTGCGACGTGGGTGAGGGGGGCCATGTAGATATTGAACAGTGTCGGGCTGAGGGAGGATCCCTGTGGGACGCCGCAGATGATCTCAGTGGTTTTGGAGCGGAAGGGTGGGAGGCGGACGCTCTGGGTTCTGCCGGAGAGGAAGGATGTGGTCCAGGCCAGGGCCTTCTCTTGGATACCGGCATCATGGAGGCGTGCTGATAGGGTGCGGTGGCAGACCGTGTCAAAGGCTGCTGATAGGTCCAGGAGGATGAGGGCAGCTGTTTCTCCTTTGTCCATCAGGGTCCGGATGTCGTCAGTGGCAGCGATGAGGGCGGTCTCGGTGCTGTGGTTACTGCGAAAACCAGATTAGGACGGGTCCAGGATGTTGTTGACTTCGAGGTAGCGGGTCAGCTGTTTGTTGACAATCTTCTCGGTCACTTTTGCCGGGAAAGGGAGCAGGGAGATGGGACGGAAGTTCTTGAGGTCCTTGGGGTCCGCCTTGGGCTTCTTCAGAAGGGCGTTGATCTCGGCGTGCTTCCAGCTTTCTGGGAAGGTTGCTGTCTCGAAGGAACAGTTGATTGTTTTCCGGAGGTGGGGCGCGATGGCTGCGCTGGCTTTGTTGAAGACGTCGTGAGGGCAGGGGTCCGATGGGGATCCGGAGTGGATGGAGTTCATGGTTTTGATGGTGTCTTCGTCGCTGATGCTGGACCAGACGGTCAGGCGACTGGTGCGAGTGGTAGTCGCAGGGGTGGTGGACTCGGTGGTGGGTGAGGGGGGGTCGGGGTTGAAGCTGTCGTGGATGTCGGTGATCTTGCGGTGGAAGAAGGTGGCCAGGGAGTCGCACAGGTCTTGAGATGGCGGGATGTCATTGGTGATGGAGCTGGGGTTGGAGAGTTCTTTCACAATGCTGAAGAGCTCTTTGGTGTTGTGTGCGTTGTTGTCTAGGCGGTCCTTGAAGGCGGTCTTCTTGGCGGTCCTGATGAGTTGGTGATGTCTGCGGGTGGCGCTCTTGAGGGCTGTGTGGTTGTCTGGTGTTCGGTCGTGGAGCCATTTCTTCTCCAGCTTCCGACAGGTGTGCTTGGACATCCGGAGGTCCTCGGTGAACCAGGTGGCTTTCTTGTTGGTGTGGTTGGTTGTAAAGGTCTTGAGAGGGGCGAGGGTGTTGGCGCAGTCGTTGATCCACTGTGTGAGGTTGGTCGCGGCAGTGTCTGGGTCGGTGGGGTCGGTGGGTGGTCTCAGGGCGAGGGCGGTAGTCAGTTGGTCCCCGGTGACCTTGCCCCAGCAGCGGCATTGTCAGCTGTTGGGTGTGGTGGTGTGTGGTGGGTTTTCCGAAGGTGAAGTGGACGCATCTGTGGTCGGTCCAGTGTGGTTCGGTGGTGTGGTTGAAGGAGACGTGGGGGCTTGCGGAGAAGATGGGATCAAGCGTGTGTCCAGCGGCGTGAGTGGGTGTCGTTACTAGCTGTTTGAGTCCGAGGTTGGCGAGGTTGTCGATCAGGGCGGTGGAATTGGCGTCGTTGTTGTTCTCGAGGTGGAAGTTCAGGTCCCCAAGGAGGATGTAGTCCGTGGAAGCGAGGGCGTGGGTGCTGATGAGGTCAGCGATGGTGTCACTGAACTGTGGGCGGGGTCCGGGAGGTCTGTAGATGAGAGTTCCTCTGAGGGTGGTGTTGGGGTCGGTGTGGATCTGGAAGTGCATGTGCTCGGCGGTGGTGAGGGTGTCATCGGTGTTCGTTGAGATTTTGATGGAGTCTTTGTGGATGATGGCGATTCCTCCTCCCACTCCGTTGGTGCGATCTCTGCGGGAGATCTTGTAGCCCTGTGGGATGGCTATGGCAATGTCTGGTGCTGAGGTGGCGTTCAGCCAGGTCTCCGTCAGGAAGGCAACGTCAGGGGCAGTGGAGTCTAGGAGGTCCCAAAGTTCGATGGCTTGCTTGCGAGCGGAGCGGGTGTTGAGGAGGATGCAGCGGAGTTGGTTGGGTTCTCTGGCTGGTGGTGTGGAGGGTTGGATGCTGGTGAATCTGCAGTTCCGGCAGGTGAAAGGCCCCTGGGTGCGTTTCGGGGTGGCCCGGTAGCAGGGGTGGTCTCGTCTGGTGTTGAGTGCGTGGAGGGTGCTTGCGCCGTAGTGCAGTCTGGCGTTGCGGGGGTGTGGGTTCCAGGGGTTCTGGTGCTGGGTGCGGTCCAGGCGCGGACGGGCGCAGACGGGCTTGCCTTAGGCGCGCCTTTGGCACACCCGCTGCCCGCACGCTTCGCGGCCTCCATATGAGGGCAGAGGGAGGGAGGAGCAGCTGGGAGGTGGGAGCGGGGCAGCCAATGGGAGTGAAGGGGGCGGGGCAGCAGGGGCTCAGCAGCAAGGGAAAAACCCGGGGAAAAACCCAGGGGAAAACCCGGGGAAAAAACGGCGGAAAAAGACGGCGGGAGAGGTACAACAGAGCACAGGGGTACAGAAAGCAAAACACAGGGGCACAGAATGGAAAAAACAAGTGGCACAGAAGCACAAGCTCAGGGGAATAGAAAAAAGGGAGCGAGTAGTCAGGCGGCAAAAGTGGCAACGGAGGTTCAACCCACAGGGGGCTGCGTGGCAGATGGGGGGAGCGACCTGCCTGGTGACAGGGTCAAAGGTCGCTCCCCATTTGAGTCATTCATGTAAAAGTGGGTGTACAAAAGCTTGTAAATCATTATTGTGGATGCTAACCTTGTAGGAAAGTATCCTCTTTCTAGCTTGGTTACCCCCACATTTGGCCTGTTTGCCAGTGTGTTTGAGTGTGTCTACTGGATCCTGCTAATCAGGACCCCAGTAGTTATGCTCTCTCCCTTAAATTATGGTTGTTGCATACTGGTAACCCAGTATTTCACCCACGATTGGCATACTGGTGCCCCCTTATAAGTCCCTAGTATATGGTATGTAGGTACCCAAAGCATTGGGGTTCCAGGAGATCCTTATGGGCTGCAGCATTTATTTTGCCACCCATAGAGAGCCCATGCAAAAGCTTCTGCAGGACTGCCATTGCAGCCTGTGTGAAAAGGTGCATGCACCCTTTCACTGCCAGTTACACTGCACCAGGTCACTTATAAGTCACCCCTATAGCAGGCCCTCCTGCCCTGAGAGCAGGGTGCAGAGTACCTGTGTGTGAGGGCCCCCTGCACTAGCAGTGGTGCCCCCACGACCTCCAGGACCATTTTCCCAGACTTCAGGAGTGCGGGATGCCATTTTACACATGTACTGGAAATAGGTCACTCCCTATTCCCAGCTACATAATGGTAACTCCGAACATAGGTATGTTTGGTATCAAACATGTTGGAATCATACCCCAAGGCTTTTGCAAGCATTGGTTGTATGATTTCATGCATTCTGGGGGCTCCTTAGAGGACCCACAGTATTGCCATTCCAGCCTTCTGAGGCTTTTCCAGGCAGCCCCAGCTGCTGCCACCTCTCAGACAGGTTTCTGCCCTCCTGTTGCTTGAGAAGTTCAAACCCAGGAAGGCAGAACAAAGGATTTCCTATGGTAGAGTGGTGTTACACCCTCTCCCTTTGGAAATAGGTTTGGAAGCTTCCTTCCCCAGGCCACTGGAAATGCTTTGAAGGGCACATTTGGTGCCCTCCTTACATAATCCAGTGTACACCGGTTCAGGTACCCCCAGTCTCTGCTCTGGCACGCAACTGGACAAAGGAAAGGGGAGAGACCACTCCCCTGTCCATCACCACCCCACGTGTGATGCTCAGAGCTCCTCCAGAGGGTCCCCGGGTTTTGCCATCTTGGATCCCAAGTTGGCAGCGAACTCTGGGAGCATCTGAGTGGCCAGTGCCAGCAGGTGGTGTCAGAGCCGTCCCATGATAGGTGCTTACATGTTTAGCTGACCAATCCCCCATTCATGGCTATTTAGGGTCTCTCCTTTGGGAGGTTCTTCGGGTTCAGATTGCAAGACTTCAACAGGAGTCCTCTGCATCCTTTACTTCACCTTCTCACCGAAGAAACTGCATCTGGACCCTCCAGGAACTCCACAAACTGCAACAACGAAGCAAAGACGACTTCTGCAACATTGTAACTTCAGCTCTTGTCAGCAAATGCAACTGTTTCCCGGTCGTGCATCCTCAGAGGACAGCCTGTCTTCAGCCTGCACAAGAAGAATGAACGAATTTCCCTTGGAGTGAAGGAGTCACTCCCCTGCTTCAGCAGGCACCTCTCTGCAACGATGACCATCTGCATGGGTCCTCTCTCCTGACGAGTTCCATGGATCTTGCATCACGGGTGGTAGACTGAAGTGGTCCTGATGGTCCTGACGTCCTACTGTCCAACTTTGGTGGAGGTAAGAGCTTGCCTTCTCACGCAAGACAGTACCCTGTGCACCACTTGTTTTTCAGTTGCCAAGGTGTGTGGCATCCTTCTATGAAATTCTTTGTGCACAATGTAGGTCTGGCCCCCAGCACTCCTTCCTGAGATGCACAGCTTCCTGAGTGGTTCTCTGGCGGCATGGGATCCTTTGTTTTTGTGCTGCATGGGCCTCCTTTTGCAACTCCTTTGTCCCCGTGCTGGGGGACTCCTGTGTGCACTGGCTGGTATTCTGTGGGCTCTCTGAGTTGCTGAGAGCCCCCTCTGACTCCTCCTCCTTGGTAGGGTCCACCAGGTCCCTCCTGGTCCCGGGCAGTGCCATTTTCCGCTAACCATGAGCTTTGCCTTTGCCAAGGCTTGTTGGTGGAATCCAGCGATGCAAACCAGACTGCAATCATCCATTCGGTGTGGGATATCATCTGCACCAACCATGAACCAGCATCCATTTTCTTGGGTGCAGTACTGACTGTTGTTCTTCACCAGTGGTTCTTTTGCACCTTGATTCGGGTTAGCAGGGGCTCCTGTCCTCACTGCACTCTTCTGTGCTTCTTCGACTTAGTCCCATTCTTCCACAGGTCTTTAGGTCCAGGAATCCACCCTTTGTGTCTTGAAGTCTCTTCTGGTTCTTGCATTACCTTCTTTCTCGTGTTCTTGGGTGTTCTAGGAAAGTTACTGTGATTTACTCCTGCTTTCCTGGGCTCTGAGGTGGGTTCTATTACTTACCTTTGGTGTTTTCTAATACTCCCAGCGCCCATCTACACACCACACTTGCCTAGGTGGAAAACCGACATTCGCATTCCACTTTCTTAGTACATGGTTTGTGTTTCCCCAGGCCCATTTCTAACCATTGTGATTTTTCACTAATTGCACTGTTTTCTAACTGTTTTTATTGCTATTGCTGCCTACTAGTGTATATAATTGGTGTATTACTTACCTCTTAAGGGAGTATAGTCTCTATGGTATTTTTGGCATTTGTGTCACTAAAATAAAGTACCTTTATTTTTGTAACACTGAGTATTTTCTTTCATGTGTGTGAGTACTGTGTGACTACAGTGGTACTGCATGAGCTTTGCATATCTCCTAGATAAGCCTTGGCTACAGCCACCCCTAGAGAGCCTGGCGTCTAGACACTGCCTACATTTTACTAATAAGGGATAACTGGACGTGGTATAAGGTGTAAGTACCATAGGTACCCACTACAAACCAGGCCAGCCTCCTCCAAACCACTTTACTATATACAGGGAGTGCAGAATTATTAGGCAAATGAGTATTTTGACCACATCATCCTCTTTATGCATGTTGTCTTACTCCAAGCTGTATAGGCTCGAAAGCCTACTACCAATTAAGCATATTAGGTGATGTGCATCTCTGTAATGAGAAGGGGTGTGGTCTAATGACATCAACACCCTATATCAGGTGTGCATAATTATTAGGCAACTTCCTTTCCTTTGGCAAAATGGGTCAAAAGAAGGACTTGACAGGCTCAGAAAAGTCAAAAATAGTGAGATATCTTGCAGAGGGATGCAGCACTCTTAAAATTGCAAAGCTTCTGAAGCGTGATCATCGAACAATCAAGCGTTTCATTCAAAATAGTCAACAGGGTCGCAAGAAGCGTGTGGAAAAACCAAGGCGCAAAATAACTGCCCATGAACTGCGAAAAGTCAAGCGTGCAGCTGCCACGATGCCACTTGCCACCAGTTTGGCCATATTTCAGAGCTGCAAGATCACTGGAGTGCCCTAAAGCACAAGGTGTGCAATACTCAGAGACATGGCCAAGGTAAGAAAGGCTGAAAGACGACCACCACTGAACAAGACACACAAGCTGAAACGTTAAAACTGGGCCAATAAATATCTCAAGACTGATTTGTCTAAGGTTTTATGGACTGATGAAATGAGAGTGAGTCTTGATGGGCCAGATGGATGGGCCCGTGGCTGGATTGGTAAAGGGCAGAGAGCTCCAGTCCGACTCAGACGCCAGCAAGGTGGAGGTGGAGTACTGGTTTGGGCTGGTATCATCAAAGATGAGCTTGTGGGGCCTTTTCGGGTTGAGGATGGAGTCAAGCTCAACTCCCAGTCCTACTGCCAGTTCCTGGAAGACACCTTCTTCAAGCAGTGGTACAGGAAGAAGTCTGCATCCTTCAAGAAAAACATGATTTTCATGCAGGACAATGCTCCATCACACGCGTCCAAGTACTCCACAGCGTGGCTGGCAAGAAAGGGTATAAAAGAAGGAAATCTAATGACATGGCCTCCTTGTTCACCTGATCTGAACCCCATTGAGAACCTGTGGTCCATCATCAAATGTGAGATTTACAAGGAGGGAAAACAGTACACCTCTCTGAACAGTGTCTGGGAGGCTGTGGTTGCTGCTGCACGCAATGTTGATGGTGAACAGATCAAAACACTGACAGAATCCATGGATGGCAGGCTTTTGAGTGTCCTTGCAAAGAAAGGTGGCTATATTGGTCACTGATTTGTTTTTGTTTTGTTTTTGAATGTCAGAAATGTATATTTGTGAATGTTGAGATGTTATATTGGTTTCACTGGTAATAATAAATAATTGAAATGGGTATATATATATTTTTTGTTAAGTTGCCTAATAATTATGCACAGTAATAGTCACCTGCACACACAGATATCCCCCTAACATAGCTAAAACTAAAAACAAACTAAAAACTACTTCCAAAAATATTCAGCTTTGATATTAATGAGTTTTTTGGGTTCATTGAGAACATGGTTGTTGTTCAATAATAAAATTAATCCTCAAAAATACAACTTGCCTAATAATTCTGCACTCCCTGTAGGTTACTTTTTACATTTTTCTTGTAATTGGCAACATTGAGTCATCCAGATAACTTGTGTAATGCCCGAATACTAGTCTTTCTCGATTTCCCCTGTTGATGTTTTCCCACTACATTTGATCTTTTATATTTTGATTGAATAAATGCATAAAACATTCCATTTACATACTACTTTAATATCATTGTTTATGGGAGTGGTGTTGCATTTTATTCAAGGGACCCCTGTTCCTTTAAAGTTAGTTTACTGCTCCATTCTAGGACACTCTACTTACTCCATGATACTATGCCACACCAGTCGATGACACATCATTCTCCTTTATGACATTAACTTTGAGCCATGCTGAATAGTAGTCTCACTAGTGTACAGCATGGCTAAAACCCATTGGCAAAGGCAATAGAACTTGCATGGGCGAGACCTATTGGCTTTGCCAATGCTTGTTGTTAAGGTATGAACTTTAAGGTGACTTGCAATATCCTTATGTACACAGGGGGTACCCAATATAATACATAGTCACACCACCAACTTTCCCACAAACCACTTAAAACCTTAGTGCATAGCTTCTGTCATTCCAAGCTATTAAAGTAGAGCAGAAGAAAAAAAAGCAACATTCAATTTTTTGCTTTAAACAGCTGCATTAATTATGCTCTGTGACATGATCTGCCTTTTACCTTGGCTGCTAGCTCTGGCAGAAGGCATTGTAATGTCAGAACTCGACTGTAATAACCCTATCATAGTCATTTTCTGATGTCTTTTCTTTATAATCAGTGAATGTCTTTTCTTTACACGCTGTGACTTGGTGCATCACAAACAGCCGTTTCTAAAGAAATTAGTGACTGCAGTTTATACAGAGATTAGAAAATCCATGTTTATATAGCCTGAAACTCCAAGAGCGTCTTCAGTTGAAATGCTTCTAGTTATGACTGATGTAGAGCTGAGCTTCCCAAGATCACACACAGGAGTAGAAGTGTTATTAGAACTATGGTTTCCGAGCACAGTTTACAACTATTGTACCTGATCGCTTTTGATCTCTCCAGTGCGGTTCCAAGTGGCATGAGGCAAAGGGCATGATGGGTGTGGGGTGCAAAGGGTATGTTCTTCCTTTTTACCCTCCTACCTTTATTTGCTTGGTGCATGAAGATGCAAGGTTAATCAACATGTTATTTTCACATTTGAGCTAATTACTTTGTGAATGTAAATAACAATAAAATATACTTTCAGACTGTGAAAACATGCCTTCCTTTCTCCCTATTTCACTTCCAATATATATGATTGTGTATATTTATCGGAGCCTGCAGTTCGTAAACAACGAGCGATTTGTATAGGGTTGATGGAAAGTCCCCAAGGCTGTCCCTGTCCCCCCCAGAAATGTATTGTCTCCTATGCTCCTGGGCGCATGCACACCACAGTTGCACGGAAATCTGCCGACAGAGTACGTGCCTGTTCTGGTTTTTAATGTCAAGTAATTTGACAGCAGCAACCAACAGCCTATAATTTCAGCAGTATTCCAATGGCTGTTGGGCCTGATTAATAAAGCCAATTTCAATATAGGGTGCTGGAAGTCAGAAATAGGCTGCTAAGGTATCATGTAGAGCATGGTACCCGCAAACATTTTCCCAGGGACCAAAAACTTCTATGGTCTGTGTGGTGTAACCGAGGGCCTATTGATGCTAGCACGGTGAGGATCTGAGATGTGGGAGGTGCAAGGTGGGCGCGGGGGAACCGCTGATTCTACATCTAGCAGTTGAATTGTACCTGGGATCAATTCCAGCTCCCCCACTTGACCATACTGTTTGATCCTAGGCAATTGCTTTATTTCACTTTGTCTATTGGCATTGTTGTCAGGATGGGGGGGGGTCAATAAATTAATCAACCATGTTTATAGAGTGCAACTACTCACCCTTAAGGGTCTTAAGGCGTTGAGGGGGGCGGCCCTATGTGCTTCAGTCGAAGAGCCAGGGCTTAGATCCTTCCTGAATTGAAGGAACAATGGTGGCTGCCTGAGGTGGAGAGGCAAGGTGTCCCAGCTCTTTGCCGTGAGGTAGGCGAAGGATCTTCCTCCGGTCGAGGTCTTACATATGCAAGGTACGGTAACTAGTGCCTGTTGAGCGGAGCACTAGAGGAATGTTTCTAAATTCATGGTTGATAACTGTCACTTAGAAAAAAAATCGCGATGCGCTTTTATAATCTGAAGGAGAAACTCTTCCGCAGGTTAGTGAAATAAAATGTTTTGAATTTTGAAGGGACTTTATCATATTTTTACACATCTGTTGTAAGATGTCTTTAAAAATTAAAGTGTTCATAAAGTTAAAGAGTGCAGGACAGAGTCTGTGCTTTTGTTTTACTTCAGTTCGACTGTTAATAAACGCTTGCCATTTATGTAATATCATTACGAGTATTAGTGCTTTGGGTAAAAAGAAGTGCAGGTACTCACCAAATCGAGTGTGGGATGGACGGGGCTAGAAGCGTGGCTGTTGACCCAAAGTATATTGGCCTAGTGCGGAGTGATACTGGACCTGCGCTGTATGATGTCACCGATATTACTCCAGCAATGAGCTGTCATGGCCACTGCTATGTAATTAGGTGTGCCTGGAGCAGGCCAGCTTAGTACATTGAAGTAAGTGATTCTAATATTAGTTACTAGCAATGACTATTGAGTCCCACCAGGTATACCAGTGCTGAACAAAATTTGCAATCTATGTGCCCAATTTAAGTATATTCTTTTATAGTGAATCCTTTTACAAGAGACTTATTATAGGTTAATATGTGTGTACATTTCCTCTGCAAGGGCATTCTATGTACACCTAATATTAGCACTGACCAAGTACTTCCACCAGTGAATATTAAGGATACTTCAGACCAAATTTACGAGATTTTAGCGCAGGGCAGCGCAGCAAGTCACCTTGCTGTGTTGCCCTGCATCAAAGGGAAAGGGCAGGAATGCAGTGTATCTATGCATACAGCGCATTCCTGCCCTTTTCCCCTGTCGTGGCACTGTTTCAGCAGCCTAGCGCCAACCAGGCACCCTTGTACCATGGTGCAAGGGTGCTTGCATTGCATGCAGGATTGTTTTTGTGCAGGATGGGACACCTTCCTACACAAAAACAATCCTGGGAGGCTTTTTCCTCTTTTTATGTGTGTTGCAGAATGCAACACATAGAAAGATTTTTTTGAAAAAAACAAGGACAAATAGTGATATTTTTCCTCATTGAACCTCCGCTGGGAGGCTTAAGGTTTTAGCGCATCCCCAGGTTCTCATGGTCATGTAAATCTGGGAATGCGTCAAAATCCATGGGTATTGCGTGGGAATACCCACCACAATGTCCATGGAACGCCTCCCTAATGCAGAGTAAGGCATTGCTGCGATTTGCGCTGACTCGCCTTACTCAATATTTATGAGGCCAATTAAAGCCATGCAAAGTGGCTTTGCGTCACATCATAAATATGATTTCGTGGTTTGCGTCACCGTTGCATCACAAAAAATGACGCAACTGCTGCGCAAGGGCCTCATAAAAATGGGCCCAAGTTCAATACTATAAGTAATTTTTGCAACAGGCCCAGAGATATGTTTATTCTTAACATGCAACAGATTTTCATAATTAGAGCAACAGATTAATTGGCTTTGTCAGTGATTGGTATGAGCCTCTAGACTACTACTAGTAATAGCGAAAGAATGACTAGCCAAGGAGTTTATATTATGCCACTTCATGTCTTACCTTAGTGAAACTTTGGTGCAAAGTATAAACCAAGTCATTTTTACCCTGTCATCCCCACAGAATACATTTTAGGCCTAAAGCAGCTTGCCAAACATACTGAAACATGACACAATGTATCAATGCCCAGCTAAAACACAAAATAAAATGCTTCACCATTGACAGGGAAACTGTATTTATGTGATTCAGAGGCTATGACATTTTCAACATAAGTATGGATTAGCCACACTTGTCAGCTGTCACATAACTTCAAATTTTAACAAAAATAGTTTGTAACTCAAACAAATAAAAAGTTATTAAAAACACTGCCATATGGTTTGCAGTGCAGGGGAAAGGCCATTGCAGAGGTTAATTGGTCACCTTTAATTTGCTGAATGCTTTATTTAGATGTTAAACTGATACTAATGAGTTGAAACGTGTCCAGGGAGTGTTTACATGTGCAAACAATGCAAAAATAATACTGTCACCAAATGTGCTGCATTATGTCCCATATTTTGCTTTTTCTTGGCACATATTTCGAGTTTTGGTGTGTATCCCTGCGATAAATGTATAAGCAATAATATTGTAAACTTTAAAACTGTTTTTACACAGCTGGCGCTTAATTGAGATGTCTGGAGCCCTTGCTTCAGAATGCTGACGTAGCCCTTTTAATAGTTTTTCAGCTCTTAACACCATTATTCGAAGACGAGCATTTTACCATGGTGGGAGATGGTAGGCTCAACAATTACACGGACGTACTCACTTATACACAAACACACTAATAGAGTCACACAAGTACAGACACGCAAACACAGCATTTCATTTTTTTTAAATCTAATATCTGGCATGTTGTCACGATTTCCTGCCTCACCCCAGACAAAATTTTCAGTATGTGCATGACAAGGCAGGGTAAACACTAATGTGAATGACTCTGTGTTGTCAGTCACAGTGTGACGTGCGGCCTCCAACTCGAGCGCCTCTGACGCAGTCTCAGCAGAGCGCCACAGTGGCGCTCAGATCTGTGAGTGGTGGCAACCTTCTTTACCAGAACCTGTTTTTATTTCAACTGTTCTTCCGAAAAGCCTGTGAGTACCGGTACTCTTCCTGACCAGGGAGAAGTGTAGGTACTCGAAGGGAAAAAAATGAGAAGTGCCGGTACTCAGTCCTGTTGAGCACCGGCCCATTTAAAGACAGCAGCCTAGTCCTGCTGTTCAGCCTGGTGCCGTATGTAAAGGTCAGAAGGGCCGTGAGCCGTACCTAGAGTATCAGAAAGGCAGAGTGGCAGACACCACAGATACGTGGGACGTGACGATATGGGCCCAGTTTGAGGAGGGGGTGAGGGGAAGGGGCACTCATACTTCCCAAGACGAAGGTACACGACGTCACGTGTCTCTCAGCCTGGAGCCATGTGACTGGGAAAGGGCGCTGGCTGCGTGTATTCCACAGATGATTTACTGGCTCTTTGGGCCGGTGTGGGGCGGGGGTGCCTGGTGACAGGGAGATGCTGTGTAACAAGTGTCATTGCACTGTTTCCTGGCTGTTGTGTACTGATATAAAACAATAAAAGAAATATAATTTTAAGTTAGATTTGTTACATTTTTGCCTGAACACATTATCATGTTTTTCATTACCCACTATTTTGATTATTAATAACATTCAATGTGTCACTTAATATATTAAAACATAATAATAATAATACTAAAAAATAAATAAAGCCAGTTTCAGCCCTAAACTCCATTTATGACTGCCAGGTATTCCCAAATTGATAAAAAGCAAATGTAAATGCTTTTATTACTGAGTAATTATACCCAAGGGCTAGGTAGAGGATGAGGCAAAGAGGTGTGTTGTTATGACCAGAGCTGCCAAATTAGGAAACCGAGTTCGAAACCTATCCTCAGCTCATCATACTGTGATTGTAGGCAAATACACTAATCTGTTTGTGTCTAAAAATAATCTGACCTTGTGTAATGTAATCCGGTGATCATGTAAAGTGCTGTAATGCCCTCGGACTCAGTTCCTGCTATAAAGAACTGCGAAAATAAATACATGAATTACAGTGTAAAATCAATGTCAACGGAGGGGCGAGGCCCGATTAAGGCGTGGTTTGCTTTGAGAGTCTGTGAATGTCCTCTGAGTATTAACTTTATGGGCATTTACAAACCCCTTTCCAACTCTTCCCATCCTGTAAATGTCTAGAGATTTGCACCAGCAAACGACTGAAGATAACACAACCTGGATGCCAAATGACAACTGAACCCTACACCACCCTCCCACGCCCTCATTTTGGGGGATATAGGGGAAGTGGGATCACCAAGAAAAAAAATGATTTTCAAGTGGAGAAAAAAAGAAAAATAAACAAGTGTCCTTTCCCTAATGCAGTGTTTTACTATGCTATGGGAAATAACTCAAAAACTGTCACATAGAAGTCCCCGTAGCCTGCCTGGAAACCCGCAGCTTTACAGGTTACCGTTGGGAATGTTTGTGATTTCCCAAAACTGGTAACTTTACACCCATGCAAAGAAGTACAAATAAGGTGTCACCTTGCAAGCTTCTTTGTGAATCCAGTCTTCTGCCACATACAAGACTTTGCACTGCAACGCACCAAAGCACATGTTGCTGGGGTTTGGCCTTCCTGACCCTGATGAAATGTAAACTGTTTGGGGAGAGTACAACACTCACATCGCTCAACAGTTTGAAATGACTTAACTTGGCCCCTTTGCTTCAAGGTGAGCTTTGCAATGCACTAAAAATATCTGAAGACCTACCTATTCCATCATGCACACAGACATGTTTGTTTATTTGTTAGGAGCAGTAGAATAGCCATTGTGCGGGTCCCTGAAGCCTCTGGGTCCTGGTGCCACTGCACCTGCTGCACTAATGAACGCTTTACCCTTGGTTAGGAGTTTTTATAGGGCACTACGTGTCTCCTTTTATTTACTTCGGAACAGGGGTGGAATGCCCATTGGGCTGAAAGGGCTTTAGTCGCCAACCCCACTTCAGGGTCCGTGGGCTGGACTGGCTGTCCTGGAACTGAAAGCCCCGAGGCCGCACACCTCCAAATCTATTGCTGCAGTCCTCGGAAGTGGGTTTCATACACCTCTGTTTGTTTTTTATTCTGTGAAATCCTTTCGCTCAGCTCTGATAAAAGCTAATCTTTTCAGCTTACAGTTAACAGCAGCGAAGTACAGTGTACAATGTGAGCGGGGGGATTGTGAAATCACAGCAGGGTCAAAAATGCTGTTATCACATTTTTCCTCATTGACAAATAAGCAACAAGGGTGCCCAGCAACAATCCCACAATAGCAGAAGACAGAATACGTTTCCATCAAAAGGTAATTAAGGGACCTGACAGAGAGATAGTGCCTTACAAAGGACAAATATGTACATTTACGGGAGTCCTTTCAACCTATATTTTAGTAATGGTTTTATTTTCTTAGACTTCTAACACCAAATACAAAGTGTGGCGCTATTTAAATAACTGAACAAAAGAAAGATAGTCTTACATCTGGTAAAAGAGCAGGATATCAATCATTCTATTTCATGCACGTGATATGGAGCTTTGCGTAGGTGGGCATGCGTTCCAGTATTGAGCCCCCTGCACACATTTATGTGTAACTGGAACAGTTTTGAATTCAAGCACAGTTATCTCATCTATTGTACCAATCTCAGGAGGATAAAAGGCTGTCATAGAATTATGGCCAGAACACTTACCATTTACAGTGCTTCAAAATCAGCATAATGCGCTTTAGCAAGTTTCCTGAGGTAAAATCTATATGGTTGTTAAATGAAAATATGGGTAAGGCTCCAATGGCTACAGACAAAACCCCCTAAAAATTGTATCTAAGATGCCAAAATGCATCAATTAAGATGCATTTATTTAAACAAAAGAAGTCACAGCCCTAGTCAAGAATAATGCTCAGTTGTGTTGTGGAGTAATGATAGGCAGTCAGAGTTCATTAACGTTTTATGTAACGTTTGTATGATATTACACAGAATGGCATTACCATGCATTCTTATACCATGCATCTGTTACCACACAATGCCTTTACCACCCATTGCTTTTACCACATAAGTCTTTACTACGCATATGCCTTTATCACACATGCCTTTACAACAAAATGGTATGTATATATCAGGTAAGTCAGACCATTATTTATTTATATATATATATATGCGTATGTGTGTCTATATCTATATCTATCTATATATCTCTATATATTCCCTTATCAATCCCTAAAACCCACCCACGCCTAAACCCTAAAAACACCCTTACCCACCCATAATCCCTAAAAACACAATACAACCCCATACCCTTACTATACATAAACCCTAAAAACACCCTTACCACCCTATACCCTTACCACCCCTTATGCAACCCTAAAGATCAATACCCTTACCCACCCTTAAACCCTAAAAACACCCTTACCTCCCAAAACCCTTACCAACCCATAAAACCTAAAAACACCATTATCAGCCAATACCCTTACCCAACCCTCAACCCTAAAGATGCGCTCACCACAAAATACACTTACCCACCTCTAAACCCTAAAACACCCTTACCACCCAATACTTTACCAATCCCTGAACCCTAAAAATGCCCTTACCACCCAATACCCTTGCCCACCCCTAAATCCAAAAAATGCTCTTACCACTATTATCCCTACCTACTCCTAAACACTAAAAAGTCCCCTACCAGCCAATACCCTTACCCACCCATAAACCCTAAAAACACTCTTATCATCCTATACCTTTACCTATCCAAAAACCCTAAAAACACCCTTCCAGCCCAATACCCTTACCTGGGGCACAACTAGGCCTGAACTTCAGGGGAGGCTAACAGGCCAACCAACAGAGGTGGGGATAACACTTGACACAATGGGCTGGAGCTATCCTTGGAGCCAATACAAGAAAACAGAGAGATAAAATGTTCTTTTTAAATATAATGTTCAAATGTGATCCGATTGTAACAAACTTGTTGATTTGACTATGTTTATAGGCTATGGACAGAGATCTATAAAAAGGGGAATGAGTAAGTCAACCTAAAAGCAGCCTTTATACATTTCTATCCAAAACATTTTGGAACCAGTTTCAGAAAAAGTATTATAAGACAACCCTTTTTTACCAATTCTCAAAAAAATCCCTTCTGTGAAATGATGAGGAAATATTTTAAATTTCGTCTTCAGAAAGGCTCTTGTGTCTGACTGTTGATCAAAAGTATGTTTTCTATCTGCTCATCGGGACATTGGAATATATGCTTGTTTGAGGCCACACACATGTACAGGTCTCAGAACATTGTGAGTAGTGGGTTAATTTGATGTGTGACTGGCAAGTCTCTGGTTTGATTCCTAATGCATTTTCCATTCCTCCTGAAATTGAATAAGTGAGTACCAATCAGTTGACATTATTGCCACCTGTTAATTACTCTGACAGGAATCTACGGTATTCAAAACCAAAACAAAATAGTTTTTATCTCTCCAAACATCGAGCAGTTATCACATGAAATGAATGAGCTATGTCCATGGAGGAACCCACCAGGCCTAAAAAATGAACAAAAAGATAGTTACCTTGGAATAACTTTACAACACAGTTCTAGCATACATAAGACACATGTATTCCTTAAAGCTCAAGAACATATAGAACAGTGATTCCCAACCTGTGGTCGGGGGACTCCTGGGGGTCCGCAAAGCCGCCTCAGGGGGTCTGTGACAGTTTGGAAAATTAAATAATATCAGTGGATTAGTACATTTATAAATAAAGTGGCTAAATGTACAACTGAAAACTTTACATTTTAAAGCGTACTGTAAATGTCAAGAAATTCGATATTCAAGGCTAAAAATTAAATTAGTATCTTTAGATTGATTCGTGGGAGTAGTGCAGGTGCTTCAAACAGAACATAGTATGGACCATGTGTGGTTTCAATTGAATTTAGAAAAGCTCCCACCTTCCTATTAAAATGACATTTTTAAAAATGTTTTATATTTGTTTACAAATTAAATAAAATGCGTTATCATTTGTGTATGTATTTGATGGAATGCTTGATTCTGTATTTTTTGTATATTGTTCTGCGGCTCAAATCATCAACAATGGTTAGGCTGGGGTCCCCGCTTCCAGAAATGACTCAGTGGGGAGCCCCCAGATTTCAGTAATGATTCAGTGAGGGTCCACGGGTTCCAATAATAATCAAAGTGGGGGTCCACAGAAGTGAAAAAACTGAGTACCACTGATATAGAATGTTTGGCTGATGGGTAATATCCAACAAAGAGGGCACTTCCAAAGAGACAGAAATAGTGCCACTTAAACTATGTTTCTAATTTTGTTCCGAAGCCCTAGCACATACAGTGTGAAACCCATTAAAATATCAATATTGTGCAAAGGCAATGTGCATTATAAAATGCAACTTGTGCATTATAAAATGAAATATTTATTACACATTTCTACAAACTTCCTTTGAAACTAATGATCATATTCTCCTTAATGGTTGCTCATAAAGTCTATACTAATTAGTGCAATTAGCACACCTGAGTAGAGTGAGAGACAACCATGAATACGCCCAAAGAGAGAAACACGGTAGGCAACATAGTTACTAGTTTGTCATGATAACACAGGAACAAGCAGTGCACACATTATTGTTTTCATTGTGCATTGCTTTTGCTCTGGTAACATATTACACCCAGTGTCAGATGTATGTTGCTTTTGAAGGATCCAGGCTTGGTTTGACAGCAGAATAGGATTTCACAAGCATTTTACTGCCAAGCTACACTAGTTTGAAGAGGCAGGCCACAATGATGCTAAGTCTACACATGGGAGTGCTGGTGTACTGACTTGCACTGGCACCATCCTGTAGAAAAATACACAATCCATATGTTAAAGAAAATTTTACATATGTCTTACAATGCACCCTGATAAACTGATCATACAGGTGTTTTATTTAGATGGGAGAGGTATGCCTCTCATTAGACATAAATTATGTGTTGAGGCTTCACATAGCTGAGCTATCTCCCAATCTACCCATAGGTCAGGTGCTCGTCACCTGAGGTAGCCTTCAAATGAGAATGCACCATCTCCAAAAGAAAAAAGCCACTAACCATAATTTTTGCTTGATTTCTTCTATAATGTGTCTCTAGCCCTGCATTTTGTGCCAGAGGGCACCCGCTAACAACTAAAAACAATCTATGGAAGATATGATGGATTCTTGCATTCTCTATCTTGTTTTTTTAAAGTTAACGTATGATGAATTATCCTACTGTGCAGTGTTTAATTTGTAAATAAGAATGTGCCAGTGCTCAAAGCCCTCCTCTTAAACACGCAACTTCAGCAATTAAAAGTGCAAGCACATAATACTGAGGCAGCGTAATCCTGAAGTCACCCCGGGCGTCTTCAATCCATTTACAGCCACTACCTGCCCCTTCAGCTCACTCTTGCAGATTCCTGCTTTTCCCCTTTCTGACGCTTTTTTGTTTTTCTCTTCCTCCGTTATTTCCCACATGTCTTTTGCTCGCAGGAAATGCTTGGGGCAGAAAACTAAGCGCCGGCCCTCCGCACCAGAAACAACAAGCCCAAATTAAGCACTGCTACTGTGTATTTGTAGAAGTGGTGGGATGTGATAATTAGACCTTTTAACCCTACTGATCTATCCCCAAGCACTTTAAGTAGCCCATCATAATGATCATTACAAGTTGCAATGTACTGTGGTGTGCAAACTCCCAATCATTAATGACCAGTACTGGGCAGTAACAACCCACCCATATCCTGCAATTACATATTAAACACTACAGAATGGGAAATTACTATTAGGACCCAAATTTACCTGGTGGAATTCTGCATTGTATCACTTTTTCAGTTGGGTTCAATGCACACATTTACCAACTGCCTGCAGCAGGTGGTAAAAGCATGCAGGGTATGTGGTAAGCCTGTGCAAAGGGCTGCATTAAGGCAGGGGTAAATGGAGGGGGTTAGAAGGGTGAAGGAAGGATTGAAGAATGTTGGCTGGCAGTGGAGCCTCTTGGACCTTGTCTGAGGTTTGGGAAGGGGGCATATAAAGGATCCTGATTACAATACATCATTTTCCAACAGCAATTTTAGCTGTAGGATTTTCTGGTGAGTAAAATTGGATTTGTTGTTCGTGCACCCAGTAAATGTGGGTGCAGGAACACTAGACCTTTTATAATTGTGTGAAATGGGTTTCAACATGGGAGTTCTGCTCTGCACAATTTTCAATCAGGGCACAAGCATTTCTGGACATCTTGTAGGTGGGCTGAGTAGTCAGAGAGAGGGCAACACCATGGGGCATGGGAAGCAATGAAAAACAAGCAAAACATTCTCAACCAGTAAGTGGATTTCAGATGAACTCACTGGTTAAAATGGATGGGATGAACTGGGAACATCATTCCCAATCACATATAATTTTTGCAATAAGTTTCCATACTTTTTCTTTAAGAGTAAAGAACAACCATTTCAGAATGAATACCACTTTCGGGTGCTTCTGGCTATAAGGGAAATTAGTGGGGGAGGGAGGCAGTCAGTCCTGTTCTGTTCTGTGAAGTGAGAGCCACGTAGCAAAAGAATAAACACACCTACTTGCCAGAGTGCCAGGTACCTGAAAACAATGCGACTTGCAAATTGGTATGCAGTACGGTGTCTCAGACACCGTCTGCGAGTCGCTATGGGGTCGCAATGACCCACCTCATTAATATTAATGAGGTGGGTCGCAAATTGCGGCCCCATAGCGAGTCTAGGCACTCGCAAACATGGAGGCCTGCTGTCGTCAGCAGACCTCCATGTTCGTGACTGCTTTCTCAATAAAGCAGTTTTTGTTTTTTAAGTGTAGCCCGTTTTCCTTAAAGGAAAACGAGCTGCACTTAAAAAAAAACGAAACCTTTAGTTTCTGTATTTTTTCAGGGCAGGTAGTGGTCCCTTGGACCACTACCTGCCCTGAAAAAATAGTATTGGGTCCATTCGCAAAGGGGAAGGGGTCCTATGGGGACCCCTTCCAATTTGCGAGTGGGTTACCATCCACTTGAAGTGGATGGTAACTGCGACACCTTCTGCGACCGCATATGCGGTCGCAAATGGTATTGCATGCCACTCCGAATCGCAAATAGGAAGGGAACACCCCTTCCTATTTACGATTCTGAAATGCATATTGCGAGTCGGTCCCGACTCGCAATATGCATTTCTGCATAGCAAAGAGGCATTTGCGCCTCGCAAACGGCGATTTTCGCCGTTTGCGACGCGCAAATCCTTTGCTACATCTGGCCCTAAGAAACAAGCATACACAAAGAACTAGAAAGAACTTAAGTCAAGCACAATTTGCCACCCTTGAAAACTTCAAAACAGATCCCACAATTGTCATTCGTCAATCTTGACATTATACAATTTTGACTGAATCATAATTTCTTTTTCTTTGACAATACATTTCACAAACAAGCACAGGAAGCTGCGATGGGCACCTGCTTCACTCCTAGCCACGCAAACTTGTTAGTGGGCTGGGTGGCCAGCAATCTGGAGAATTTTGAGATGGTTGTTCTTTGGAAAATGTTTATAGATTAAGTATTTGTCATCTGGAAAGGTGATGAGCATTCTGCCTGGAGCTTTATCTCTGAATTGAATGGGAATTAGTACAACCTTCACTTCACTGGCCAAATAAATAAAACTAATACTGAGTTTTTTGATGTGGAGGTTTATGTAACAAAAACAAACTCAACACAAGGTTGTTTAGAAAACCAACAGCTGGCAATAGTCTATTTTTTGCAAGCAACACGCATGCTGCAGGTTTGATATACAGTATCCCTTACGGGGCATTACTATGTGCCAAACGCAATTGTACTACTGATGAGCATTTTGAACCCAAAAGGATGATCACAGGACAAGGATTCAGAGAAAGGGATTTCAGTCACAAAGTAATCAGTCAAGCTAACACTAGGGTTGCAACTGTTACACTCTAGAAAGGCACGTAAACAGGAAGCAGACAATGTGAGATTTATTACTACATTCTCCAATCAGGTATCTGACAGCAGAAGAATATTCAACAAACATTGGCATATTCTTACGATAGATGAAACACTGGCCAAACATAAAAAAACCAGAAAGGGAGCCCCCTGCCTCACACTTCAGCATGCAGTCAGCCCCAGTGCATCATGGTAAATGCAGTACAAGTTCGTTTTTTATCCATAACGTAAACCAAAGTTGTTCCCATTAGTAGGTGCAGCAAGTGCTGTAACTCTCTTGACACGTGTTTCTGGTTAAGCCCTTCATCAGTAGAGAGCAGCTTTGTCTGTGGGGTTGCTGGAAATGCTGCCAAAAGTCCTCTCAGGTTTGTGTACCATTCACTGGCAAGCAGGTGCTTCAACCAGAGCTCGTCAGCTCGTTGGCTCAAGGGAGCCTTCTTAAACAGAAAGACCAGAAAGGGAGCACCCTGCCTCACACTCCAGCATGCAGTCAGCCCCAGTGCATTATGGTAAATGCAGTACAGGTTTGTTTTTTTATCCATAAAGTAAACTCAAGTTTTTCACCTTAGTAGGTGCAGCAAGTGCTGTAAATCTCTGGACCGTGTTTCTGGGTAAGCCCTTCATCAGTAGAGAGCAGCTGTGTCTTTGGGGTTGCTGGAAATGCTGCCAAAAGTCCTCTCAGGTTTATGTACCACTCACTGGCAAGCAGGTGCTTCAACCAGAACTCGTCAGCTCGTTGGCTCAAGGGAGCCTTCTTAAACAGAAAAAACAGAAAGGGAGCACCCTGCCTCAGACTCCAGCATGAAGTCAGCCCCAGTGCATCATGGTAAATGCAGTACAAGTTTGTTTCAGATTTGTGTACCACTCACTGGCAAGCAACAAGCTGACGAGGTCTGGTTGAAGCACCTGGTTGAGCATGCCCCAGCCTTCTTGAAGAATTGCTTCAAATGGTATGTCCTGACCAAGACATTACGGTCGGCAAACTCAAAAAATCTTTGCATCTCATGAGTCAACAATGCCTCATGGGGTGGAAGAAGTTTCAGTTACGTTGCTGCAAAGTGCTGGAATTCTCTGCCTCTAGAGATCAAAGAGATGCCTAATCTTTTAGCTTTCCAGAAAGCCATGAAAACTTGGCTTTTCGACTGACAGTATGGGCTTGGTCCAAGGTGCAGCAGAACTAGCGCCAAGACACCTTAGGGTATTCGAGCGCTTTAAAGAAACAATAACATCAAAATAAGATGGCCTCCACTGTTCTGCTCATAAGGGGATACCTGTTTTTTGAGTCTGTCTTCAATGTTTAATGATAATACTTGTAATGGATGTTTACCTCTGCTCGCAACCCATAGGCTATATATATGGATATATAAATATAGATATATATCTTGAAGTACCTTGCTTGTCAGTTGAGTTCAAGAGTATGCAGTTGCCCTCCTTCTAATGATGCACCTTAAAACACTTGCAACTGGTTATGTGAGGTTTCCAAGTGGTGCCAAGCAGGAGCAGCATGCTCACACCCCACCCTCTTATTAAATAAATATTATTGAGCTGCTGCCTCTGTTCCTTTCTTTCTTCTTCTACTGTTCTTATCATTTCTCTATTTCTCTTTTCCCTTCCTCCTCTTTTATACTTTCTTTATCCTTTCTCTCATGCCTCTTTCTTTCATTCCTTTCTCTGTTTTTCTCTTTTATGAAAAGTATGAAAAGTACCAAACACACATACATATATATATATATATATATATATATATATATATATATATATATATATATATATATATATATATATATTATTAATAGATAGACAGAGGTTTCACTTACCTGATATGATATATACATACCATATCGTTGTAAAGACATATTTGTGGTAAAGACCTGCATGTTAAAGGCAATGCATGGTATAGACATTGCAAGGTAAAGGACACAATGTAAGGCATTGCGTGAGCAATGCAGCCTTGTATAGGCTGTTTCACTGTGTAGCAGTGTTTTTTAATTAAAGATTTTATTCAACTGATGTATGTCAGTACACTTGCAACATATGTTTAAAGTGTTGCAATCTATCACCATTGGGTCTTTTTACGCCTCTTGAAAACTTTGTGTTTCCTGAATGACAGTGACCAAGTACATGTATTTAGCGTGGTACAGTTGTGTCGTGTCTGAATATGTATTCTTTCTATATGTAGTGCATGTACATGCACTATTGGTGCTAATTCACAAAGATAGTAGTAAATCTACACTCAGGCATTCAAATCTCTGTTCAATCGGAGATATACGTCTTTTTAAATTCACAAAATCCACATTGAATCCTTATGGAAAGCTGTATCTGGAGCAGGTTTGCATATGAAGTCCCTGAAAATTCATGTTATTTCCACATTTAGATCCTGTTCCATCTGTACCGAGAGGAATGGAATCTGCTGTGTTAATGCATAAGTGCTCTAAGTCCTTCAGTTGAGTGTGATTCACCAGTGCCGAGATGTCCACATAGTGGTGGAGATCTCTGCACCAGTGAAAGGGCTTACAACTGCCAGAAATCCATTTGTGAAATCGTGGCAGGCGAAAGTGAGGTGCATTTTCTTGTACATGTTTAGCTGCCTTCTTTAAATGCGTTGTTGTGTGAAATCTGTATGAACATACAATCCTTTGAGTTAACTTAGAGGACTTCAGTGGTAAGGGCTTTCTGCAGTCCAGCCAGAGGCAGCTCATTCGCTACGATGAAGGAGTGTCACCCTACTGGCTGTGCCAGAAGCAGACAAATAAAACAAATTTTTTTTTTATTTGTCTGCTTCTGGCACAGCCAGCAGTGCAGGGAGGGGCGGGCCTGGACCTTAGGAGGTGGGAGGGGGGGAGGAAGGGATAGTGCACCTAAGTGCGCATATCTGTTTGGCCAGATGTCTGAGGCCATCCAAACACACATGCGCACTTAGGTTTCTCCAGCCCGGCTGTATATACAGCTGGGCTGGAGAAACTTCACAGACCCCAGGGCTGTGTCTGAGCAGCAGTCACTGCTGCTCAGATCAATCCTGGCACTGCTTTTATGCAAGGTATTGCATGAACGCAATGTCAGGATTGCTGGGGAGTCTGTGCTGGTGTCCCAGCAGGGAATGCTGGGACACCAGAGGAAGAGGAGCGTGAGGCCACAGGGACGGAGGCAAGGTAAGTTTTTTAATTTTATTTTTATTTTTACCTTGTCTCTGTCATACCCCCTACCCCTTCCCTTGCGTTAGGCGGCAGCCGCCACTGAGTCCTGCACGATTCATGCTTTTTGGATAATAAGCAAACATAAGCTTGTTCTATCGACACACATCCAAAATACGGGTAATTCTTGATACATGCATTATGTTTAATTTGTTTCCCCAAATAGATGAGGCAATGTTACCATTAAAATTGGGCTACCTAGATTATAAAACCTTGTGCATGGAGGAGAGGTCATGACAGGAAGAGGAATTTGCTGGCTGTCACAGAGTGCAGAGTGGACTGCTCATAATAGTGATTGTCCATGCTGCTCCTCAGTCCTTTTAGCCTGCCGAGTTCCAGTGTTGTGATGATTATCTCCTCTTCAAGCACACAAAGAATGAAAGTGCATAGCTCTTACTAGGGGTATCCGACAGGTTGATCGTAGGTTACCATTAGCTTGCAGGCTATCTTAGAGTAGCTTGCTTGTCAGTGGAGTTCAGGAGTATGCGGCTGCCCTCCTTCTAATGATGCATCGTAAAACACTTACAACTGGTTATGTGAGGTTTCCAAGAGGAAGCACCCCACCCTCTTGCTAAATAAACAATATTGAGCTGCTGCCTGGCAAAAAGCCTGAACACAAATAAATGACTCCGAGCACACTCCTTGATCTCTGTTTTAATATTTTTTCTTTGCCTTCTTGATTTTATATGTTCTTCCTTTCTGACTTTCTCACTTCCCTCCTTTTGTTCTTTCTTTCTCTTTTCTTTTTCCCTGATTTCTTTCTCATTCTTTTCTATTGTTTCATTTTTACTCACTCCTTTCTGGTCTCCATTTTCAGTCTCTTCCTCTCCTTTCCTTTTTTGTTTCTGTGTTTTTACTTGCATTTTCTCCTTCAATCATTCTCTTTTTTCTTTCTATACCTTGTTGCTTTTTGCTTCCTTTGCTACCTTTTGATTTTCTCGTTTTCACTGTTTTTCCTTTTCTGTCTTTTTTATCCCTTCTATAATTTCTTTCTCATAGTTGTCCCCTTGTTCAGTTCCTTCACTTTGCATTCTTGCTTCTTTCATTCCTTTCTACCACTGATTCTTTCATTTCTTTCTCTTATTCTTTGTTCTCATTGCAGCCCTCGTCTACATGCATTCATTTTAACTTCCTTTTTTTCACTCTAACCATCAATCTTTCCTTCCTTTCCTTATTTCTTACGTCCCGCTTTCCCTTCCATCCTCCCCTTTCTTCCCTTTTCATGCTCTATTCCTGTTGCTTTCTTTCTGTATTATTCTCTTATAACATCCTCTGTTTTTTTCTTTCGTCTTCTCGTGTACTGATCATTTCTCTCTTTCTTTCCTCCTTCTCTCTTTTCTTTATCCCTTCTCTCCTTCATCTTTCTTTCCTCTGTCTTTCTCTTTTATGAAAAGTACCAAACATTCTAAATTAATCTTCTTCATTCACTTGTTTTCCATTAGTGGCTCAATGGTATTCCCATGGGCATGGAGAGAGAAATATGTACATATGTTTATTTGTAGTGCACTATGAATTCTTCACACACCGTTCAGAATGTATGATATTTAACAATACTAGTTAAAAATGTAATGTATATGTTAAACAAATGTTTGTGATTTCATTGTGAGTGTACCGGGGAGTACTGGACATTTTACCCCGGGCCCGATAAAACCCTTGCCTACAGAACCTATCCTGTTCATGCCACCATTAACATCGGGCCTGTTTCTGGTCAACAGCCAATGGAATTCAGCGCAGTTAGCTAGTTGAGTGGTGTCTTTTGTATCCTAGCTACACAATCAGACCAGTGTCATCCAATGTTTTACATGACAGAGAGCACAAACCACAGTGGAAAACTCACCACTCAGAGGTGGTTCACAAGTAAGAACAAAGGGGCAAAACTGTTTTAGGAGACCCCCAGGGCCAACATTCCTGATACAGCACTTGTGACATTGGTAATCTATGCCTATTGCATTAGGGCTGAGTACCCTATAAGTGCAGAGGTTAAGTTGCTTGTTCTGTATTTATATCCTTATCTAATCTATGTTAGGTGTAGCTTAGGATGCTTTTTTATTGATTAAAAGTAGCTCTCACTATAGAAAAGATTAGAGACCTCTAGACTAGACTCTCCCACCAGGTGGGTGCTGAAATCCCACTTAGGAGCATATTGTTACTCAGGATCAGGGCTTGGTGGTTTCATACAATGTACACGTAACGCTTCAACATACATCTGTCCCATGAGCCCAAATCTCAGCCTTGTTGTGATGTCATGCACCTTCAGCATCTATGCTAGCAGCACCTGGTTTTCCACCTGCGGAAGCTAATTATGTAGTGACTACTCAGAGATCCCAGGGCAACATCATAGCAGTCTGTGTACCATCTTTTGTGGGGTGCCTGTGCCACTCCAATTGCTGACAACAATGATTCCATCATCTTGCTTTTATTGTCCTCCGGCTATAGTTTGTTTCTGGTTCTTCTGCAATCATGACTGGGACATTTCTGAGCCTTTATACAGTTCACTACAGTGCAGTGACCATCTGTGGTTGCTCGATGCTAGATTTTGCTGGAGTTTGCCCCCGCAGCTGCCTTATAAGTCAGGGACTGCAGTGACTTCCCAGTCTTTTACATGTTCTGGCATCTAGTTCCACTTCTTGTGCTGATTGTATTGCACTTACCATCTGCCATCACCAGAATATTTTTGCTCCTAGCTTGTTGCTCATTCTGAGCCCTGCTGCTTTCGGCCCATGACGAAATTGAACACTGTTATACATGGGTCTCTAGTTGGCAGTGGCTTGTACCCTCTCCAAGTAGGGACCATCACTCTAGTCAGGGTAAAGGAGTCACACAGCTAAGATAATGCCTGCTCACCCCCTTGGCAGCTTGGCACAAGCAGTCAGTCCTATCTTAGAGGCAATCTGTAAAGTATTTGTACACACACACAGTAACACAGTGAACACAGTACAAAAGTACTCCACACCAGTTTACAAAGCTAGCCAATATTTAGCGGAGTAAACAAGACCAAAACAACATAAATCCAGCATACATAAACAAAGATATGAATTATCAAAGATAAAGGCCCTCATTACAACCCTGGCGGTCGGTGTTAAAGCGGCGGTAAGACCGCCAACAGGCCGCGGGTAAAAAAAATGGAATCACGGCCATGGCGCAAACCGCCAACATAGACAGCCACTTTAACACTCCGACCGCCACGGCGGTAGAAACAAACACTGCGGCGGTCACTGCCAACAGACAGGCGGAAGACAACGTACCGCCCACACTATTATGAGAGGCCAATATGCCACCTTTTCTGGGGTGGACCCAACGCAAACAAAAACACAGCGGAAACAAGACTTGGAAGGGAAAACACTCACTTCTCCATACCCCATGAGGAACCGTGACGCCATGGAGCCAGAACTCCAAATACTCCATGTCATGGTATTCCTGCTCCTCTACCAGGAGCACGAAAGACGGCGGCGACGACCACGGTGAGTACTGCACCTACAACACAGGGGAGGGGAGGGGAAAGAGAGTGACACACAAACGCAACACGCAAACCCCCCACCCCCACCCTCACCCGCAACAACATACACACAAATACATGCAACATTGCATTTACACCCCCCATTTACAGTGGGTGGTTTGCCCACTGCGCTATCCTGGGGAGTGCAAAGCCACAGTCTCTCAAGTGGATTACAGTCTCCACTGGTTCTGGAGGGGGCTTGGGCCCAGAGTGCTTCATCCTGCCAAGGACTGAGGTAGTGGATGCCTTTCTCCACTGGTTCTGGATGTGGCTTTGTGCACAGAGTGCTTCATCCTGCCAAGGACTGAGGTAGTGGATGCCTTTCTCCACTGGTTCTGGAGGGGGCTTTGTGCCCAGAGTGCTTCATCCTGCCAAGGACTGAGGTAGTGGATGCTTTTCTCCACTGGTTCTGGAGGGGGCTTTGTGCCCAGAGTGCTCCATCCTGCCAAGGACTGAAGTAGTGGATGCCTTTCTCCACTGGTTCTGGAGGGGGCTTTGTGCCCAGAGTGCTTCATCCTGCCAAGGACTGAGGTAGTGGATGCCTTTCTCCACTGGTTCTGGAGGGGGCTTTGTGCCCAGAGTGCTTCATACTGCCAAGGACTGAGGTAGTGGATGTGATACTCCACTGACGGTGGCACAACATGCAAGCTGCCCAGACTCCTGGAACTGACCACCAGCCTCGTACAACTGACCACTGGGGATGGCAGCCATGTCTGCGTTGGTGCCACTGGCTCAGGATGTCGCGGGGCCACTGGCGGTGCTGGCGGCGGTGTCAGTGGCATCGGTGCTGGCGGCGGTCCCAGTGACATCGGTGCTGGCGGCGGGCTCTGTAGCATCGGTGCTGGTGGCGGGCTCTGTGGCATCGGTGCTGGTGGAGGTCTTTGTGGCGGCGTTTGTGTACTTTGGGAGGAGGGCTCACAGACACACTGGAAGAGGACACAGGGGATGTGTGAATGGTAATGGGGTGGTGAGTGCACGTAAGCGATGTGTGGTGATGGGCGTGCTGGTGATGGAGGTAGTTACTGAAGATGTGGTGCATGCACGTGTGAGTGGAGACGAGACAGGGAGGGAGGAGGGAGACGTGGAGGAAGGGGACACAGTGGAGGCAGTGGATGTTGGTATGTGTGCATGGGTATGATGCTTGTGTGAGTGCCTGTTGGATGTGTGGTGCTTATGTTTGCCTGAGCCACTCTTGTGTGTTGATGTGTGTGCATGCTGGTCTGATGGTGTGCTTGGGATAGGCTGAGGTACAGGGGATTGGGTCTGGGTGGAGGAGGTTGGAGGGGGGAGGCTGGACACAGGGACAATGGCTGCCATCAGTGCTGAGGCCAGAGCCTGAAATGCTCTCTGTTGGGCTGCTTGGCCAGAATGAATGCCCTCACGGTATCCATTTGTTTGTTGTAACTGCCTCTCTACACCCTGGATGTCATTCAGAATGGTAGACTGCCCAACAGTGAGGGATCTCAGGAGGTCAATAGCCTCCTCACAGAGGGCAGCAGGGCTGACTGGGGCAGGGCCTGAGGTGCCTGGGGCGAAGGAGATGCCCACCCTCCACTAGTGGGGTTGGGGGTGCCACATAGCCTACCTCACGAAGGGACCTTGCCTACAAAACTCGCCCTGGCCTAGGGGAACCCACAGCCCACCTCCCCCACCCAGACACCTCCTAATGCACGCAGAGTCAGATGGATGTGACTGCATTCACTCCCTTGTGGCTGCTGTGATGCCCTCAAGCACCCATCCAACTCCGGATAGGCCACCGCCAGGATCCGGTACATCAGGGGGGTCATGGTGCGACGGGCACTCCTCCCACGTTGGGAGGCCATCCCCAGCTGGGCCTCCGCCGTCTTCTTGCCCCAGCGGCTAATGTCCTCCCATCTTTTACGGCAGTGGGTGCTCCGTCTGTGGTGGACCCCCAGGGTCCGGATGTCCTTGGCGATGGCACACCAAATATCCTTCTTCTGGTGGCGCGGACCTAGAGGAATAGTACAGGGGAAAAAGGAAATTCTTTAACCGTCCGGACCGTCACAGTCATTGACCCATGTTCCCACCCTTGCCCTGACGCACATATACTCACTGTCCGCTCATTCAGGCCTCTGCCCCCCCCGTATCTTCCATCCACACCACTCCAAACAGGCATTGCCCATACAGCATGCTCACACTGTACTCACCTGTTTGTCTCGGGGACCGTAGAGTAGCGTGTACTGGGGGAGTACCTCATCCACTAACTTCTCCAACTCCACCGAAGTGAAGGCAGGGGCCCTTTCCCCAGACACATGAGCCATCGTCGCTTCCAGACTGAGGTCACAGCAGCACTTGCAGTGTAGGTCCTCTCCTGTCGAAGGTCAGGTATCAAGTGAGTGAACAGACAGAAAATGTCGGCCACGTCCGCGGCGGTGCGTACTGTCACCGCCGGCGTACATCGTCATTGGCTCCTGGGACCCACAGGGTCCAATGTTGACCAATGCAGGATTGCGCCGCGGTCTTCAACCGCCTACCGCAACGGTGTACAACGCCAGCGCAGTTACCTCATATCCCCTTGTCCCACCTTACAGGTCAGGCAGCCGCCATTTCAGGGGTCCACATGGCATTAATTTTAAATGTGTCACACCTATCTAGGCCTTGCATATACACAGTGACACGCACATTGCGGATTGACAAATGTGTGCAATAAACATTTTTTTAAGACCTCAGTGTTGGCTGACTCTCTGCTCGCTGTTCTTGTTCATAGGGCACGTCCTCTGGGGCAGGTGAGGAGATGGCGACATCCTCTGGTGTACAGACTGCTGGTGGACATGTCAACAATGGAAGAGAGACACGTAATAGTCACCTACAGACTTGATTGTGCAACAATCCATGAACTGTGTGCCCAGTTGGAGCCAGACCTGATGTCAGCTATCCGCCATCCCACAGGAATCCCCCCCTCTAGTGCAGGTCATGTCAGTACTCCATTTCCTGGCAAGTGGGTCTTTTCAAACTACAGTGGCCATTGCATCAAGGATGTCCCAGCCTATTTCTCAAACGTGTTGTCCAGAGTATTGTCTGCCCTGCTGAAACACATGCGCAGCTACATCGTTTTCCCTCAGGTGGAGGATTTGCCCACAGTGCAAGGTGACTTCTATGCCCTGGGACATATTCCCAACATCATTGGTGCCATTGATGGGACACATGTGGCCTTAGTACCCCCCGCAGGAGTGAACATGTGTACAGAAACAGAAAGAGCTACCATTCAATGAATGTGCAGATGGTGTGTTTGGCCGACCAGTACATCTCCCATGTGAATGCCAAGTTTCCTGGCTCAGTGCATGACCCTTACATTTTGAGGAATAGCAGCATCCCTTATGTGATGGGGCAACTCCAGAGGCACCGTGTGTGGCTATTAGGTGAGGACGAGGACCCTATACCCTGTGAATAGTTGTCTGGGGTTGTCCCTAAGGGTTAGTGTGTGTCTAACAGTTGTCCCTCGATATTTTCAGGTGACTCTGGTTACCCCAACCTGTCATGGCCACTGACCCCGGTGAGAAATCCCAGGACTGCAGAGGACCGCTACAATGAGGCACATAGGCGAACTAGGAGAGTGATAGAAAGGACCTTCGGCCTCCTGAAGGCCAAGTTCCGGTGCCTCCATATGACAGGTGGTTCTCTCTACTACTCACCAAAGAAGGTGCGCCAGATCATCGTGGCCTGCTGTATGCTGCACAACCTGGCTTTGCGATGACAGGTGCCTTTTCTGCAGGAGGATGGTCCAGAAGGAGGTCTTGTGGCAGCTGTGGAGCCTGTGGACAGTGAAGAAGAGGAGGCAGAAGAAGAGGATATCGACAACAGAAACAACGTTATCCAGCAATACTTCCAGTGAGACACAGGTAAGAAGATGTAACTGCCTCACACATCTCATAAAATTGTTAGACCTATCATAAGTCTGTCACTTTCACCCAGTGTATGGACCCTGACTTGTCACTTTGCCTTTCCATTTCACAGATGTGGGTCCCACGGTGTGACCTCTGCTATATTACCTCATGGACTAGAGCTGTGTAACGTAGGTATGTTGGCAATATAAGCGACATTGCTATTTTCCTTAGTTATTGCAAATACACATTTGTGAAAGCACAGACTGACTCCAGATTGTTTTGTGATTCAAGGGTGTTTATTTCAGTGCAAATTAGTGGAGGGGGTTGTAAAATGGGCAGGGATGATGGTGGAGGATTGTCCATGGCAGAGTCCAGTTTATTTGTTTCACAGGTGCATTGTCCAAAGGGACATAGGAAGTGGAGCTAGGGCAGTTGATGGATGGACAGGGTGACGAAGTAGGACAGAAAGATGACATTCAGGGTGGTCTCATTTCCTGGTGGGGGCCTTGGCATTGTTCTCTGTCTTTGTCCTGGATCCCAGGGACTGTTTGCGGGGTGGTTCTCCATCTGCAGGGGGTGGGGTGCTGGTGTTGTGGTCCTGTAGCGGTGCCTCTTGTCCACTAGCGCCGGCAGAGGTGGTGGGCTGTTCATCATCCAGGCTAGTGTCATGGGCCCCTTGTTGTGCCACAGTGTCCCTCCTGGTGTCCACAAGGTCCTTCAGCACCCCTACAATGGTGACCAGGGTGGTGTTGATGGACTTAAGTTCCTCCTGATCCCCAGATACTGTTCCTCCTGCAGCCGCTGGGTCTCCTGACACTTGGCCAGTACCGTTGCCATCGTCTCCTGGGAATGATGGTACGCTCCCATGATGTTGGAGAGGGCCTTGTGGAGAGTGGGTTTCCTGGGCCTGTCCTCCCCCTGTCGCACAGCTGTCCTCCCAGTTCCCCTGTTATCCTGTGCCTCTGTCCCCTGCACCGTGTGCCCACTGCCCCCAGGTCCCTGATTTTCTTGGGTTGGTGGGTTTGCCTGGGTTCCCTGTAGTGGTGGGCACACTGCTGCTTGACATGTCCTGGGGACAGAGGGATGGGCCCGCTGGGAGGGTGCTGTGCTGGTGTTTCCTGAGAAGGGAGGCTCTGTGGTGGCATGTGCCAGCGTGAGGGGAACCAACTGTCCTGAGGTCCCAGATGGGCCGGGCTGGTCATCTTGATCCAGTTGGACAGAGCTGCTGTCATCACTGTGGGCCTCTTCTGTGGGGGGAGTGGACATGTCTGGAACCTCCTGTCCAGTGACGTTGGGTAGGGGTCCTGCAGGGGTGTAAAGGCATGATTATTGCATCTGTGTGTGCCATTGTGGGCAATGGGTGGGTGACCCTGTACTCCAGTGCTTGCATTCTTATCTAGGACCTTGTGTGATACTTGGTTCAAGGTCTGTGTGGGTATCTGTAGTGGACATGCTTTGGTGATGGGTGTCCATGCTTTGTTGTTGCATGCAGGGCTTGGTATTGGGATGTGTGGGTTGTGATAGTGGGGCATATGTGAGGTGTTGGAGTGATGGGGTGAGGGTGGGGTATGTGATAGCATGCAGGTAGGGTGGGGGATGTAATAGTTAAGATTTGACTTACCAGAGTCCATTCCTCCTGCTACTCCTGTGAGGCCCTCAGGATGCAGTATAGTCTAGACCTGCTCCACCCATGTTGTTAGTTGTGGGGGAGGAGGTGGGGGTCCGCCGCCAGTCCTCTGAACTGCAATCTGGTGTCTTGGGACCACAGAACACACCTTCCCCCGTAGGTCGTTCCACCTCTTCCTGATGTCATCCCGTGTTCTTGGGTGCTGTCCCGTCCCACTGCGTTGACCCTGTCTACGATTCTGCGCCATAGCTCCATCTTCCTAGCTATGGAGGTGTGCTGCACCTGTGATCCGAATAGCTGTGGCTCTACCCAGACGATTTCCTCCACCATGACCCTGAGCTCCTCCTCAGAGAACCTGGGGTGTCTTTGTGGTGCCATGATGTGGTGTGGGTGATGTGTAGGGCGTTGTGTGTTGTGATGTGTGAGGGGATGTGTTTGTGTGTGTTGTCTGAGGTGCGTGGCTGTTGTGTGAGTGATGATGATGTGTGCCTGTGGATGCTAGTATTTTTGATAGTGGTGTCTTTCTCTGTGCTTTCTCAATTTTTGTCGTAGGGGTTTGTGGGTGATGTGGGTGTGTGTTTTATATTGTATTGGGTGTGTGGGAGTGGTGTGTGTATCAGGTGTGTGTATTTCAAATTGTCCAATGTGGTTGTGTTTTGTACATGTGTGTGTATTTTGAGCGCAGCGGTGTGTACCGCCAATGGAATACCGCGGTTGAAAGAACGCCGCGTGGATTTGTTGGTCGTGATAGTGTGGGCGTATTCCTGTTGGCGTGACGGTGTCGGTTTTGTTATCGCCAGTTTATCACTGACCTTTGGTGTGGCAGACTTGTGTGGGTGTCTGGATTTTGGTGGATTCCGGCCTGTGGGTTGTAATAGCTGTAGTGGAATTCCGCCGCCGCAGCGGTGTGTTGGCGGTCTTCTGCACAGCGGTAAGCGACATTTACCGCCAATGTTGTAATGAGGGCCTAAGTCTTATTATAGCACTTAGAAACACAATAGCTCCAACTGGGGCTATCACGACATCTTGATGGAGTCATTCCCAACAGTCCAATGCCACTCGCAAGGGAGAGTGAGCCTGTCACTGAGTTGCACGAACCCCAGGTACAGTACCTTGTAAAACGAGAAAACAAAGACGACGCACAGAATCATGGAGGTGAGGCGTCACTGGAGCCAGTGCGGCAAAGGTTCCTTACTGCTAACGGTGAGGTAAGGCATCAGGTCGTTACTGTTAGGCAGGGGAGGTGAGGCGTTGGTTCCTTACGGTTGCCCGGGAGGTGATACAGCGTTCGTGGCTAGGTGTTGGTTCCTTACAGCAAGGCAGGATCGATGAATCCAGTAGATCAAGATGAGAGGTATCAACTTTGCAGTGTTGCAATCACACCACGGGGCCACAGGTGCTGTGGCAGAGTCGGGTGTCACAGACGTCAGTGACACAGCAGTCAGGACTCATGCGGTGCCAGGACTTTGGAGGGGCTGCGGCGGCATTGGGCCCACAGCGTTGGTCCCAGTCATTGCACTCAGCGGGGACCACGGCTCAAGTGCAAGTAGCCGTGTGGAGTGAGGCAATGGCGCCGGTTCAGAAGTCGCTCTGAAGTCGATAAACTTGATTTCCTCTTGGTTGCACCAGAATTTACTCCCAAGGGCCCAGGTACCTGATTTGGCACTACTTGGTAAGTCAGGACTCTCAGCAAGCAAGTCCAGGTGCTGGCAGATGAAGTCTTTGATGTCCCTGAGACTTCTCAACAGGAGGCATGCTCAGTTCAAGCCCTTGGAGAACCATTGGAAGCAGGACGAAGAAAGCAAAGTCCAGTCCTTTTACTCCCAGGACAGTAGCAGCAAGCAGCAGGCTAGCACAGGAAAGCAACAGGCAGAGGGCAGTCCCTCCTACAGCATCCAGATCCTTTTTCTGGCCTAATGTCCTCAGTCCAGAAGAATTCTAACCCTGTGGGGCCAGAGGTCCAGTACTTATACACATTTCTGTATTTGAAGTAGGCAAAGTTCAAAGAGAAGTCTACATAGTGCACAAGACCCTGCCTTTCCTGCCCTGGCCCCAGACACACTTCAGGGGGTTGGAGACTGCTTTGTGTAAGGACAGACACAGCCCTATTCAGGTGCAAGTGTCAGCTCCTCCCATCACTCTAGCTCAGAAAGACCCATCAGGATATGCAGGGCACATCTCAGCTCCCTTTGTATGACAGTCTAGAATGATTTCACAAACAGCCCAACTGTCAACCTGACTGAGGCGTGTTTTCCACAGACAGACAGAGGCACTGATTGGTTAAGCAAGAAAAATCCCACTTTCTAAAAGTGGCATTTTCAAACTTACAATATAAAAACCAAGTTCATCAAAACTTGTATTTTTAATTTTTGAGTTTAGCGATCCCAAACTCCATATTTCTTTCTACTCCCAATGGGAAATTACAGTACACTTAAAAGATATTTAAAGGCAATCCCCATGTTAACCTAGGGGAGAGATAGTCCTTGCAATATTAAAATCCAAATTTAGCTGCATTTCACTATCAGGACATGCAAACCACACCAGCACATGTCCTACCTTCTAAATACTCTGCACCATGCTCAAGGGGCTGCATTGGACCTACCTAAGGGGTGACCTACATGTAGTAAAAGGGAAGGTTTTGGCCTGGCAAGTGGAAGCACTTTCCAGGTCGAAATAGCAGTCTAAAACTGCACACACAGGCACTGCAATGGCAGGCCTGGGACATTTGTAGGGTTACTCGGGTGGGTGCCACAATCAGTGCTGCATGCCCACTAGTAGCATTTGTATTACATGCCCTGGGCACACCTGGTGCACTATACTTGGGACTTACCAGTAAATCAAATATGCTAATCATGGAGAAACCAATCACCAATACAATTTAGACAGAGGCCATATGCACTTTAGCACTGGTAAAGTGCCCAGAGTCCTATATCCAACAAAAACAGGTCAGAAAAAGGAGGAAGAAGGCAACAAGTTTAAGGGTTAACCTTGCAAAAAGGGCCAGGCTCAACAAACACATTGACTGTGTACCATCTAGTTTATCAATTGACCTCCTGTGTTTTCACCTGGCAGAATTTGCCCCTCCATTAGTGCAAAAATGAGTTGAACAGCAGAGTTTTTGACAGGCTATAGCTTTTTTCTTTGGGACTCTTTGAAGCTAGTAACTTAGGGTAGTGGAATAATCTACACTAGTTTCAATCACGTGTCCACTCCATACCTCATGCGTGCCCTCATGTTGAGAGTGTTTTGTGGAGCTGACTCAAGTCTGAGTTCCAAACAAAACTTGGGTTTAAATACTCCCCTTTAGTTTGGTGGGACTCCCAATATAGCTGGTATTTGTGGGCAGAGTGCAGAGGAAATGACATGTTTTGAATCAAATATAAAAACCTCCATTCTGTCACTTGATAAGATGTCATTACATGTATCCTTGGGCCATTGACTCAAAGATTATACTCAATGTTATCAACATAGGATGTTCAATGAAGTCCTGTGTGATTAATAGCTTCTATTAAGGGACTGATAAACCCATTAAAGAAAAGGAGCAGCAACACTGAACCCTGAGGACTCCACATGTAGTGGGCAGGAATGCAGAGATAAAGGAACAATGTTTGACTCACTGTGTTCACTCTGTTTTTTTTTAACCAGGATGTGTTTTGAAAGCAGTACTGTAAGAGAGGTCAGAAAAAGGGAGGAACACACTGATACTGTTATAGAATGATTTATTAAAGTAAAGTAGAGTAATAATAGTCTCTTAATCAGTTTGTTCTTGGTTGGTCTTGATTCTGTTTCGTCTCTTTGCCTTCTTTGTGGATCTTCACGCTCTTCTTCTCTTGTTCTTCTGTTCTTTATCCAGGGTCAACTCAGGAGGAGCATGCAAAGAGAAGAAGAACAAAGGAAGTGGGTAAGTATGTCCTCCTTTTGTTCTTTTTCCTCCCTTTACTAGTTACTTTTTCTATTCTCTCTCTAGCTCTTCTTTCTGGTGCTGACCTCTCCTTGTTTTCTCTCGCTGTTACCCTCTATCCTCTCCTGCACTTCTTGTTGGCCTTCATTCCTTCTTTCTTTTCTCTCTCTGTTCTGCTGCAGTTTTTCTGTCTTTTACTGGCTTGATACAACTACTTGGGAGCGTTCTATCTTTTATTTGTTTTGTTTTTTCTTAATTCAATAAAATAAATTGATGCTTTGAAATAAAGACCTATGCGAGTCCCTGTTTCCGATGTTTCTGTTCTGTTTGGGATATGCTTTCACTCCCACATATGCTTCAATGCCCACAAGTATTTACCATCCAGTAGGATGACGAAAAAACAAACAAATGTGATAATACAAAAAAAACAAATACTGCCATTCAGACCATGCTCCAGTCCTTGGTTATTTGTGCTATTTTCTAGCGACGGACTAAATACCTAAATAAACAGAGAAAAAACAAACTAAAGCAGAGAAAACAAATTCCCACAACAAAAGTACCCCGTTCTTTTTCTCCCTCGCCACCCTCCCGTCCCGTACCTGGTTAGTCTACGCTCTCCGAGAGTGTGGGTGGCTTCAATGCGTTGCTGCCTCCTGGGTTCCCCTTCCAAAGTACGGCAGCCGGCTGAAGTCGTCTCCGTCGGCGTTGTTGGGTCGTTCCTGTGGTCGCGCCGCTTCCTGTGACCTTCGGCCATTTAAAGGTCCCGCCGTTCCTGATGAGTCCGCGTCGCGTTGAGGCCCGGACAATACTTCCGCGTCTGCTAATCCGACACCGGAAGTCCCCCCCCCCCCCGGGCCGGCAGGGTCCAACGATGTAGCCCCGGGGTACCTGTGGGCGCCAGCCACCTAGGACGCCCCGTCACAAGTACCATATAATGATTTTCTATATAGTAGCACGCAGTACTAGTCAAGGCTATCATTGGTTCAAATTTGTAATTTAGGGTGGTTAATTTAATATTATTCAAATTATGAGGAAACAATAATAATTAGACTGAACTGCTGCAACTCAGTAGACACCATTACGTTAGAAACATAATATTTTTCTCTATGGTTATTATGATTTATGAATTTTTTTCATTGTTTCTGGTTTCGCTCCATCTGTCCTGTTAAATGCCAGTTTGGCATATGTACAAGTTTTTATGGAAGTACTTTGCTATACTACTACTGAGTTTCCCCCCAAGAAGCAATATTTCATGATACCATTGCTTCACACAAGAACTCTACTACATATGCAAAAATTCCAGATGTTTAAGTTGTACCAATTAATCTTCGTGTACAGTTGCCAAATGTTGTACCCAAGGTTATTACTATTTAACATTCTTCTGTTGCTAGTGTTCAGTAGTATGGTGCCAGTTTAGGTATTGGTGTGCGCTGTACTTACAGTAAAATGCCAACAAAAGCAGAAGTGATACTATACCATTTGACTGGAAGTAACATCACACACTATTTGACCACCAATTTCATCACACAGGTGACCCTATATTCCAACCTTAACCATTCAAGAACCTCCTATTTATTACCCAGAGGTTAGTTGGAGGCACCAAAGTGTAAACAAAGAAAGAACACTGGACTTGTAGAACTGTGTTTACTTTCCCCTATCCTACCAGTTCCTTTTTGAACCCTGAAGCTTGTGCCAGGTGTATAAAATACCAAGCCATTTGTAGCAGCTTCTCCACTATTTGCCTCTGTTCGAGGTCAATGTGTGCTTTGAGGGCACCATTGATATTCACATCTGGCCAGTTTCTGTGATTGTTGTGTCACCAGTACCAAAATCTTTCCAAATGTGGGTTGCATTTCAGGTTGTGGTAGTGAGTAAGAGAATCGAAATCATCAATATTTGGTGAGAGCTTGAAATAAAGATTGTTATGTAGTACCAAGTACCACAGCTTCAACAGTATGTGTAATATAGAGCATGGACAAGAAGAATTATTCCTCCTGACAGCAAGAAAGATGTCAATGATACTGACACCCCATCCTGCAAACACTGTAAAACTAGTCTCTGCTGCAGTAAATGCAGTATGAGCAAAACAGTACTCAAAGGAATGTACGGGTACAAATTTATCTGCTACTGATTTAACAAAGTATTTTTTATAAGGATGCCTAAATATCTCATAAAAGTTGGTTTTTGAAGGTTGAGACCAATGGAATTTTCTCAGTGTATTTAACAATGCCCCAATGATTGTCCCTGACACAAGAACCTGAAATGGTATATTATGCTCAGTCCACTAGTCCATTGTGTATATCATGTAGGATTTTCCATTCATTTTTTACCACTCCTTCAGGAAAATCCTTGACCTATACAAAGAATATATAATGCACCCCAATATTAGCTGCCCTTGGTGCGGCATTGGCCAAATATTGCCCAGAAAGGAACCTCCATTATTATGGAGTGATCCACAATGGTGAAAGGAGCCCCGACAAGTAATTTTCACTCTGGTAAGAAAGATAGATCTGCCCCCATAGTTTGAAGTGTTAGCCACTCCCCCTCCCAAAATTTTGGTCTAGTTGCACCCTGCTTCAGAATAATTTGTAGCTCAAATCTGTGCAATATGAAGAATGTGCAGAGGTAGAGTCCAATCTGTGATGAGAGTTCCCAGTCTGGTATTCTTCAGTTGCTACTTCCTGCGATGTGGAATTTAATTGTAAAAAAGATGTAACACCTCTATTTTCAGGACATTTCTGAAATTAACATAATTTTAATTTGGCTATTAGGCTTTAGTTTAATGAGGTCATGTTTGCTCCCTATTAAGGCTTGATGGGTGACTAGGGTTGCCGCAGGTTTCTGTTAGATTTCGGGTTCCAATCTCTGCCATTTCCCATTTCCTCACTTGAGTGCGCCGAATAAACAGCATGGTTGCACTAATGCTAGGGTGACCATCTGTCTCAACTTCATTATGTACTAACTAAAGGGGATAAGGAGTGTTTAAAGGAGCTGGGTCTATCCTCCTTAAAGCTTCAGTAAATGTAGCAAGTAGTAATAGTACTTTTATTAGTAGTAGGTGCACAAGGAGTAATACTAGGGTGTTCTCCTTGGTCCTGATGAGGAGTCTAGGGGTAGACTCAGAAACATGTAGACCATCTAGGAGGTAAGGTACATAATATATCCACCCTTCCAATGCCCCTTTTTAAACATACCACCCCTGTGAGATGTATTAAATTTGCAGTATCATCCAGAGGGTAGTATTTTTAACTCACCAAGACCCCACCACTCCTATTCCTTTCTAGCATTTCACACTGTTGAAACCAACAGTGCTCCCACGTATTCCGTCGGTCGCAGAACGCCTCGTTCTGCAGCAGAACGGGAAGAAACCCAATGATGAAGTATGCCACCAAGGGGTAACCCTGGTGGGTGAGGGCTTTTCACAACAAAAAAAAACTTTTTGTCTCCCTATGGATGTTTCTTTTCGGGCTAGGCCTTACTGTACCTCTACTTCATTATGGACATGGTTACCAATCCTGGATGCTCATATGATAACCTAATGTGTTCTCGGTCTTGTAGTCTTGTTATGCTCCCATTGAACTAAATAGACTAAGACACATTATTGTGTAGGTGAAAAATTCAGGACTGGAGCCACTGTCCTTAATGACCTGTATCGAGGTAGTCACCCTAACTAGTGCTATTCCGAAACAATATTTAAAGCAGAATTTAAAAAAGAGGCATCTTAGATTTTAAGTGGCACAGTTTTACACAATCAATAAAACCAACATGCAGCTGTAAACTAATTATTTTAAAGTGACTCAGTGGTGTAGATACTCAGGCGATCCTGTGACGCACATGTCACTTAACATGTAGTGGGAATAAAGTATTCCATCCCAGAGGGAACTTAACAGAGAGAGAAACTTCCCTCCAGAACTACAGTTGCATCAACATCCTGAACACTTCCGTTTAACATAAATAGCGACACATGGAAGAAGTGCTACGAGGTTGAGGTGCTAGAAAAGATCATCAGAGGAGGTGAAAGGAGAAAAACCCTGAAATGTATCCTGGCAGTATATCTATACACCAGTGTCAGCTGTGCAGCCACTGAGCAAACCATCTTGTACTACCTGAGGAAGGCGGAAGCTGAAACGTTGTAGTAGAAATATATTTTTGTTCTTTAATGAGATCATCTGTTTGAGTCACTTCTTTCTTGGATATTACATTTTCTTGTGGCTCTTTGTATCCTTTGGGATCCAGATTTTTGCCCTGGCTGGCTGTTGTTTTCTTGTGATCCTGCATCTTCCAGTATACTACAGGTAAGTATACACTGTATCATTTCAGGTTTATCTCTTTTTTATAGCTTGCAAACCTAGCTACAAGAACAGATGACTGTGCAAGCAGAGTATCGTAGGAGTGGGAAGCAACGTGTAGTGGAACTGTTGACATTGTTTACAAAGCTAGGATTTACTGAGAGGACTTTACATCAATGGGAGAGACAATGACGTTCCAGTAATTTTGGCCAACTGGTTTAACTGTGAAGGACTTTTCTCAGTAGTGTTAATAGAAATTCTCCACAGGGAGATGAGTTCTTTTCTCCCTATTGAATTGCAAGGCATGTATTGACTTGACTTTAGCAGAATTATGTTGATAGCCCCTGAGTATAGTTTTAGAAGGTTTGCTTGCAAGGTGCTTTCCTTCTTGAGGTTTTGGATCTCAAATCTAGTGATGCTTTGATTTCTGGAGTACTTTGGCATTCAGAGAAGGTCAATTTATCTGTAGAGCATGCTCATGAGTTGGTGGTCATAAATTTGTAGGTTCAGATTTTCTAAATGATGCAACCTCTGGCTGACTAATAAGGCTGTGGGTGCTGATACGTGACAATCAAGCCTCCCTGCACACCTGGTCCTGCTTCTGGGGTTGGAAGGTTCTGTACCAGATCAAGCAGTTGACTTCCAGCAAGAAAACTAGAGGACCAGTTCGAATTAGACATTTCTCCTGCTTGCTCTGTGAAAATTCCCTCCCCTGGCTGTAGACTTCAGGTGATCCAGAAGGAAAATCCAGAAGACCAATTGGAAAGAGGTTTTTTTGTGGACCAATACTGAGTTTTTGGTAAGGCATCTCCAACAAGTAGCTGTGGATTTTCAAAGACAGTTTACCTGACTCTTCGTAGGGAGGACAGGTTGCTTCCTTACAATGTCAAAAAACTAATTCATTGATGCTGCTTAACAAAGGAACTCTTTTATTTCTTCAGCAGGAAGTGACCTTTACCACTAAAAAATTACAACTCGTTTCACTATAACCATTGATCCCCCCATTAGATTTCATTGTGTTTGGGACCATGTGACTTAATTATTTTTGATGTTTTAAACAAACTTGGCTTGCAATTTTATTAACTTCTGTATCTCAGTACTGTGTTGCAGTGCTCGTTAGCTGTTACACCTAGACATTAATCCTAGTTACAGTGTATCACTATCACACCGCAATTTATATGGCTGACAGACAGGCAGGAACACAGAGGTGAGAACCTAAGGGTGGAGTATGCATATAGTGGAGGAGCCCTAAAGCAGCATACGCACAGGGGCTAAACTATCTCATCTTACAGTCCTGAGATCACAAACGTTGCCGAGTCTCTGTCTGTCTACAGTTTTTGACCAATCACCAAAGGAGTGAGGTCTGAGCCTGCCCGTGAAGTCTATTGTCTTTTAGGGCACAGAAAGGTCAGCATACAGTCTAGGAAGAAGAGCAAGAATGTCACTTTGTGCGTGCATCAGAAAGCCTCTAACCCTTCAAGCTAATAGCAGGCCTTAGAGAAAGGTGTTTTTAAAGGTTCTCATTAAAGCTCCATTTTCTAGCAAACTCCAGATCATAACATATTCAGAAGCATCATTATTTTCCTGCTGCCCATGTCCTGCATGAACCCTCACCATAAATTACTCAAAAATTAATCTACCTGAACCATGAATATGCGAAAGTGCTTTCCTCCTTTTTTGTAAATTTGCTTTGGGCAAAACATTTCAGCTTCCACGTGAAAATGCCCCTCCAATCTGATATTTACACCTCTTGAGTTATCCTATTTGACAATTACGTTTAGTCAAGAAATGCCTAGGTTCTTCTTATGACGTTCCCCTACATTCATGCAGTCCAATGCATTTCAATGAAACGTTCAAGATGGACCATGACCTCAATGTCACAGGACTTTCTTTACAACTCTGACAGGTGGAGAACTAAGAAGGTTTCACCTATACAGTGGCACAACAATTCTTTAAATCCACTGCTACCCCGGACACCTCATTTAAATGGAGAAATGCAGTGGAAGTGTGTTCTTATGAAACACACACTACACAACGAATCGCCTTTGGATGCAATTACTTTGATGTAGGTAAAGCAATCAAGGAATAGAAAGTTAGTGGTTTGTAACGGCTAGCACAAGCGGATCAAGTGGAGAAGATAAGATGTGAACCCAGTTGTCCTGCTTCCAGGATCTCAAACTTAAAAACTAGATAACATCTACTCCATTTGGGTGTGAGGTAGTTAAAAAGGAGTGACATTGGTCGGCTGAGGTGAGGCCTTATCATGTAAGATCATTACTAGCTTCTACATTTAAATCCAATGTTCTCCAACAATTATGTGTGCTTCCGCCATTTCATTCCTGTTGCTCTTCAACATGTCCCTCACTAGTCCTTCAAACATGCTTAGGGGCCTAAGAAGGACCATAGGACAGGGTTCTTTCTGCTTGACCATACAACATTGTATTGTGCTGTATTCTGGAAGAAATCAAGAGAAAGAGTAGAAAATGTGCTTTGTTTAGTCTGCACACCGACCCAGTATCAAAAGTGGGAGCCTTTCTTCAGCTTTGCTCCACTACTGCCGGCCCACGGCACATTGGATGAGGTGCAAGTGAAGATGAACTCATGCTTGAGCTCTCTCTTGGGTGAGGTTTGCATTTGAGGCTTTGCCAGGATATTTGTGCCTGGATAACTGAAGCTGTGCGTGGGCATTTGGAACTGTGCCTGGCATTTCAAATTATATCAGGGACTCGAAGGATGAGCCTGGATATTTGAGTGTCAGGACTAAAATTACTAGGTTTCAACATTCTCTTAAGGTCCTGGGAGTCAACTGGACTGAGTTACGACAATTGGCAGTAATGAATGACAGACTCCCAAGGGAATGATTGTCAGAACAGTGACTCAATCTACGCCACAAGACTTGAAAGACTTGCCAAAGATTCATCAGAAAGACACAGGCCATCTGTAGCAGTGGCGGTTTCTGTATAAGGGCGCCGGGGCTCCGCCCTCCTTACATTTACAGTAAAAACGTGGCAAACATAGCAATGCCTAATCTGTTTAATATACCCTTGTAAATTGCTTTGGGGAACTGTCTGTCTCACTCACTGTGTTACTGCTGTGATCGTCGATAATAGTAGTGGGGACACGTGACTCATGCTCTTTCACAGCTTTTCTAAACATTTCCTGGGCGGTCCAAAAGTCTAAGTATTTGCCGGGTTGACAGCCTCACAGCCCTGAGACCTGTGAGGTCATCAGCTCGGCAAAGACTGAGCATCAAGACCCAGCCTCCTCCCCCTGATGACGTGGAGGTAAAGTTAGCCACGGGCGTTTCAGATGCAAGCCCTGTAGCTCTAAGCCTCCACGTCAATCAGGGAGTGAAAAGCATTGTCACCACACCCTTTCCCAACTTGTCACATGGTGGGGTGGGACCCACGCCCTGTGACGGGATGGAAATGGGTGTGGTAGACTGGCTGCAGGCGGGAAGGCTAGAAATCGAGTCTACGCACTCGAGTCAACTTGTGGTGTGAGTGAGAAACACTGCTTTGCGCACATGATTTAGAGCTGGATGCCATTTTAGCTCCGGTGAGTGGCTGAGTGTTCAGACACATGGCTGGATATTTACTGCAGTCTGCAGAGTCGGCAGTGTCCTTGTGAATAGCACTGCAAGTTTATGCGGTGACTCTACTTCGACTCATCGGGGTGATGTAGTGCTTTACACCTCCTGCACAGAGTCAGTGATGGCATTCTGCACACGGACAGCAGTTGGTTTGTGGACTCGTCTTCCAGGTAACGCACATGTTGCAGGCCATCCCGGAATGGGAATACCGACCGAGTAAGAAGATGAAATGAAACTGAAAGTGGTGGGAAAGGGAACCTCGGCAGGGAGATGTCAAACAGAGCGAAGTTCACTTCCGAGGTATTTTTAACTGTTGCAGCTAGCTAACTGTAGCACATGGATATTCATAGGAACAGGTCGGGACTGAATCTCAACTGTTGCTCTGTTCACGCACCCTTGATCCACGGTAATCAGGTTATAACCCATGACAAATATTAGGAATAAAAAGAGTTTTTCTTTTCGTAATAGAAGTGTGCATCTGGACAAGGCAACAAATTAACAGGGCGAGATGAGCCATGAAACTGTAAGACTGGGTCAGGTAATGAGTTTAATCCTTCCTCACAAGTATCGGCAAACGTACAAAAAGCATACGTACTATAACTGATCTGCGCTGCAAAGTGGGGGGAGGAGAGTGAATTGTGTGCCGTGCTGTTGCACCAATTCTGTATTTTTCAAGTGCCAATACTCTCTCCTGTTCTGTCATTCGCTGCCTCGATGACATGCTTTTGTATGGGGTGGCACCCGGTGAGTCCGTCATTGTTTCCACCCTACAATCCCTAGTTTTTTTTTATCTGAGTATTCTCTCACTGCTGCCCCTCAGTGGTACCCTGGGCCCCTCTCTCACATTTTCTTTCTTATGTACAGCTGCTTATCCCAAAGTAGGATGTTGGAGCGCTTTACATCGTACACACACACGTTGTACAGAGACTGTGAACCAAGAGTGTATCTGTGTTTGGGAAACGTTGTAAAAGACAATGGGTGCTACACTGTATGAGAATAGTGCATCATTCACATTAGCGATCACTATATGTGGAAAGTATCTACTCTGGGGAAACACAGCTCAGCTTTGGGATAGGACATCGTGGCTGGAGTTGTCTGTATTAGTGGGCATTCATTAGTATCCAGGGGGAACCCTTCTGGAAGCCTTCGAATAGGGAAGGATTGAAAGAGATTTTTTTTTGAGCCAGTACCTCCCAGTTTGCATGCAGCGCTGAGTCGGGTTCATGGCTCACTGTGCTACATTTGAAGGAATGTGACAGGGAAATGCAGGTAACAGAAGGATTTCTGTCTGTGACATGGATGGTGACCCACTGAGCTGTTTACTCGTGAAACAGACCTATGACCTGCATGTTACATGTTGTGCTTAGCAACAGGCACGTTGACCCTCTGTTCTGCTTTGTGATGGGTTGGAACTGCATGTGGATGGGATATTGATCTCTCCAGAGGGTCCGATGGCCATCAGAGTTGTCTTGCTATGCTATTTACACCCTCCGGGTTGCTGAGCACAACTGAGATTCTCTGGGTCAGGTGCCTTTGGGCGTGCCAACCCAAAGCTGGTACTGCTCACCTCTCTTGCACTGTTTCAGTTTCTGGCCCTACCTTCTGATCATTCACAACATACAGCAGTCTTCGACAGCCTGTGCTCCTCTTCAGTGAGCACAAGGTGTCACTCCTTGTGGTATCGTGAGTTCGAAGCATTGGCTGTTCGTTGTGGTGAGACCTAAGCACGTGTCACAAGAGTGAGACTTTCCTAGTTGTGAGTCTTTTTAAAGACCTGGCTGCACACAAAATGCCATGTCTCTAAAGCAGCAGGTTAGAGAATATCAGTCTTGGAGAGACAGAGATCAGAGCAGTAAGAGGCTGTATGTACAGTTTTCCATGACGTCCAAGTAAGTTTTTAGAGCTCCTAATGAAACTGCTGGCATTAACACTCTAAGGTAGAGCCTGATGTTGTCTGTGATTGATGGATGGCATTGTTGCCTCCTGAGATCCCAGCGGCACAATGAGGAGTCAACAACCTAAGTGATATGACTGAAATCTATAGGTATGACTCACTCTGCACGAATAAGTGGCTTTTTTAACATGCCGAAGAGTTTCAAATTTTTAGATGAGATTAGATCACTAAATGAATGGAATTTATTTAAAGAGATAGTTTCTAAATATGAACTTATTAGAAACATTATGCCCCGTGAGCCCCCGCAACAACAATAATGCCAGTAGTGAATTATGTCAAGTCATTTGTCAAGTACAGCCAATTTTTGGCCAAGATTCATTCCCGACATGGAAAAACGTAATCTAGTAAAAATATACACAAGAGGTTTTTGCACTGCCTGAACTTCTTTATTTGAAGCTTCTCTTATATGTGATAACAAAGAGAGTGGAGGCTCTCTGAAATAACATAGCTACATAGAATCACACCGTTTTGTTAAGTGGGGAAGCTGGGATTGGCCCCAGATATTCTGTATTCACACGATGCACTTCAGGCACTGGGTACCTTTTTCCATTTTATATCAAAGGTTAATGCTCTGTCTTTAATCCTTTGCACATGAGGTTAGAATGTGGGTGGCAAGCAGAAGCCACGCAAAGACTTTGTTTGATTTGAACCTCAAACTCAGCAAGAGCCAGGCATCTGGCTCAAGTCTTCAGTCCCTTGGTTCCCTCAGTTTTATAGTGGTATGCATGCAGCGTAATTCTCCAAGATATGGTCACTCTTTCAGGTTTTTAAATATTGAAGACTACATGGTTAAAGTTGCTTTTTCACCAAATTCTTTATTAAAAATTAGCTTTAAAAAGCAGCATTTGCTCCTCTTTATTAAAAATTTTCTTTGGTGGGGAGACCTTCCGTCCACCCAACCCTTCCATTTCAGTCTGGCTCGCTAAGGTAAACTTGCAACATCTTTTACGCCCCACCACCTCCAAAAGTCACCAGCCACCACTGATCTGTAGGGTATTCTATTTTCAGTGTTTATTACTTGTGAATTTCAGTGCTGTTTTTCAGTGTTTGCCAAACTTCTTGAAATGTGTGTTTATCAGTGCATATTCAGCTGCCTAACCCTCAAAATAAACAAGAACCTTGTTGTTCAAGAGTTTACGAAACAGGTTGCTTTTATGCAGTGATGTTTATAGGCCATGTATTTAATTTAAAAGGAAAGTATTGCAGGGTTTGTAAAATCTTGCCAATAGCAGTGTGTCCAATGAACTTAAGGTACACTGTGCTAAGTATAATAGTCTATGTATTGTACTCTCACTGATACAGATGGTCCCATGCCCTCTCTCACATCCAATTGACTTTCACACTCACTCTTTCTGGGCTTTCTTTAGTTTGCATGGCATTAGTGGATTACAAAAGGTTTTATTCAAATGTTTTCATTGCAGAAATTCCTGGACACAGTTTTCTGGTGGGAGGAGGGTCATTCACCTACTCCCTGTTAAATGTTGTGAAATTGTAGAGGTGGTCAATACTTACTTGTGAGTAAAGAGGTCTGATGTATCACAATGTTTTACTCATGCCGCCCTATGACACAAGCATTTCACCAATCATTGACAGAATTAAACACGACCAAAAGAGCAAATATGATTTAATATTCCCATGTTTCTAGAGTGTATAAAATAATGTCGGACCTGTAAATATGCTTCTAAGCCCTGTAACTTTATTCCAGGCACACAAAACTGAAAGAGTCAAAAGGACAAATAAACATTTTATTATCATTGTTGAATAACAAAATGCAGCAGGCAAGTATTTCTTGCTGCTGCCTGGTATAACAAAGTCACATTGTGTTGGCCTTTTCAAGAAATAAAAAATGACAATATTCTCTTTCACTTTATTTTATTTGAATAGCATTTTAGCGTGTGGGTGTGTAGGTGTTAATCAGTGTTTATAAGTTTACAGTGATGATGGCTATTTCACTTCCAGTGTGGTTTTATCATTGATTACAGAGGGTATCCTAGCCCTGTAGGAGGTTCGGTGGAGTCACTTTATTTCATTATTGAGAAGTTTTATAAAATGCTATGTTACTCCTTTTTGGTACTTCAGTGCACTTGATAAGGTGTGGGGGAGTGAAACATGGCAGGGACAGACAAAGCAGTGGTATACCACCTATGAAGTACTCCGGTCATGCTCTTTGTTCTGTGTTTAGTCTAGTTAAAGGTAAGTCATGATAGTTATTTTTTTAAGGTTTCTTGCGTGGTATGTAGTTGGGATCGAATCTCAAGTTTGATCCTAGTATGCTCAGTGATCTTCCTCTATTTGTCAACCAATGTAATGACCCCTGTGTGATTCAATGTACATACTGTGAGTGAAAAGCTGAAGCTGGGGTACTGTCTGGTATATGTTTCTATAGACATACCAAACCATTGCTCCTGTATGCTATGTGGCCTGTTCACAAGAAGATGCCAACAGGAAGCCAGTGGTTTGCTTTAAGTGCTGGTCTGGTATGGTCCCACTTGCGAAAGCTGATGAAAATCCTGATTGCCTTTTTCAGAAATCTTTGGAATCTAGCAAATAGTTTTTGGGAGGCTGTAATAGTATTGGTTGCATCATCTCAACTCTGTGCTTCGTGTGGAGGAATATGAAGATTTTAAAGAAAAGAGAGAGAGATGCATGTTTACATCATTTACACAAGTTTTCACCTGGGAAAGAAAAGTGAGAATGGCATATAAAAAAACAAGATCGTATTTTCAGTAAAACGTCATATAGGATGGTGCTTTGTGTCAGCATCCTATCCTTCGGCCATTGCTGTGTTGAAGTGACACTGACACTTTAGTTCAGCATACACAGAGTGAGGGACTTTGTCATCCCGTGAAGCTACTAGCTTGTTGACAATGTCCGTCACATTTCGTAAGAACCCACAAGACAGCAGTTAGTTGTTTGGCCTGTCCGCAGTGTGGGTGATAACATTTTGCCTTAACATGCAGTACCTTAGTGACTAAACCATGCCCCAAGTAAAATTAGTTGTCATAAGCTACAATTTCATCTTCATTTTACTCGTGTTTGCTGCAATGAGCCATGGAGCACTCTCCGCAGAAAACTCATTCTTTCTTGTGTCTCTTGTTTCAGTGACCCTCATTGTTATCATCGCTGCCCGAGAGTTTCCAAATGAGGATACATGTCACCTTTATCTGTCACAATTTTGTGCCATTTAATCCCCATTTATACTGCCACTTTGACAGTTGGAGGTTTGTGTGCGTCATTGTCTGTGTATGTCAGTGTGTATATCTGTGTGTCACTGTGCATGTGTGCCTGCATGCAGTGATGGAACACCCTCCCACGGGAGTGATTGTCAGGACAGTGACCTAATATACACCACAAGACTCGAAGCACTTGGTGAACGATCTTCAGAAAGACATACACTATATAGGAGGTATAGTGAAGGCAGTTAATTGTATTTAATGAGAAGTGTTACAAAAGACTATGGGGGTCATTATGACCCTGGCGGAAGGCAGAGAAGTGGCGGTAAGACCGCCAACAGGCTGGCTGTCTTTTTTTTGGAATTATGACCATGGTGGTTACCGCCATGGTCATCCGCCGGTTCTCCATTCCGCCCGCCGGCGGTATTTTGACCCGGCTGACCGCCATGGATTTCATGGGGTTTGAAACCGCCATGAAATCCATGGCGGTAAGCACTATCAGTGCCAGGGAATTCCTTCCCTGGCACTGATAGGGGTCTCCCCCACTCCCCACCCCGACTCACTCCCCTACACCCCCCACCACCCCTGCCACCCCCCAAAGGTGGCAGGGCCCCCCTCCCCACCCCGACCCCCAACATCACATAACTCATACACACACAACACGCACGCAGGCACCACCAACACACACACGCACACACACCGACATGCATGCCAACATCCACACACACAGTCAGACACGCACACCCACATTCAAACATACACGCACACATCCATACAGACATACACACACTCATTCCCAAACACGCAACACCCCCGCAAGCATACATGCACTCACACACCCCCTCTACATACACAGACGCACACCCCCATGCACGTACACAACACCCCCCACCCCCTCCCCTAACGGACGATCGACTTACCTGGTCCGTCGATTCTCCGGGAGGGGACAGGAGCCATTGGGGCTGCTCCGCCGACACCACACCGCCAACAGAACACCGCCACGCCGAATCACAGGACGTGATTCGGTGGGCGGTGTTCTGTTGGTGTGGAGGTGGAGCAACCTCCACTTCCCCGCCACCCGCCAGTATGGCTGTTGGCGACTCTCCGTCCGAAAAAGGACAGAGAGCAGCCAACAGTCATAATACGCCGCGGCAAACCGCCACCACTGCCGGTCTTTCGCACGGCGGTCCCTCGGCGGTCTTGTAAAAGAGGTTGTCTCCATGCTTTTTCTTTCAGAGCACTTGACCAGGTTTGGGGAACGGTAACATGATGGAATTGACAGATGGACCTGTGGTAAACCATTTTTGAATACTTTTTGATCCTTGTTATGGCTTTAGTCTAGCTAAAGGTATGTATCATCGTTAATTTCTGAAGGTTTTCTGCATGGCATGTATTTAGGATTGAAGCTCAATTTTGGGTTAAGGATTACAGAGTCTTTGTCCTAGCATGCCAAGTGATCTTCCTCTCTTTTTAACATCTCGAATGTTGAATTTTGAGTGAAAGGCTCAATTTGGGCACGGCGCAGTGTCTGTTTCCGTAGACCTACCTGATGTTTGCTCCTGTATGCTATGTGACCTATCTGACAGTGTGGCGTGGGATTCCAAAGCTGTAGAGCCAGTCAATAGGGTAGTGAACATGGTATTGTATTATCTATTACTAGGTTCTTGGCCTTGAATACATCTTTCCACAGGAAGGTCACCTTCATCTAGTCAAACAATGAGGTTATGAATGAAGTTATGTTGTTTAGATTATCTGGCATATTATCCTGTCAGAATTGGATTTGTGTGTCATCAGCATATACTTGGTTGATTATCTGTTGTTGCTTGAGAAGATGAGACAGGAGCCATACATAGATGTTGGAGAAAAGCCATGTCAGTGAAGATGAGAGACACAGAAAGACATTGGATTTGTGGATAATTCAAAGTATGCAATCTTGACTTTTGGGCACAGTTGTTGAGAAATTAATGGACCCGTTACAAATTAGACGTAGTAATTCCTGCCCACTGTAAGAGTCTCTCAAGGAGTGGTTTTAGGTGAGATAGGTGGCAGAAAGATGAGAGATTACAAGGGCAGTTTTGCTTTTCTAGCCTAGGAAAGGAAAACAAGTATTTGTTTGCTGCTAGTCAGTGTGGTTCCCATGGTCTTCAATATAGCAGATTAAGCTCTTCACATTGTGGGTGTCACTCTGCATATGTATATACTGCATGATGGTTGACCACCCTGCATTTGAAGATTTTATGGTGCTGATTGGCCAAATGAACCATACTTTAAAATGAAGACACAAATCAGGTCCAACATTACCTGATTTCTGGCCCAAGGAGTTACAGAAACAGTCTTATTTAACATTGAATCACTAATTCTTATGTTCTTCATCAAGGTGGCCATGCACTCCTAAAGTTTCTTGACATTCTCAATCACACCATCATCTGACACATTTTGGAAAATGTCCAGCATTTGCCAAACCCTAAATCCACACAACTGATTGGTTCAAACACACTTCTAATTAAGGAGAAAGCCAACCTCTCACTATTTAGAATATAATTACACCCAAGGATAAAGTAGACACATGAGTCTATTTTTACTTGTGAGTGTCAATGAAGACATACCTTAACACCACCACTGCCTCAGCAAACTGCCAGAAAAAATCAAAAGAGAGCACTGTTTACTGGATGAACATGATAGAGCAATGACTACTAAAGTAGTCAAAAAGCCAAAAATGACTATTGGAATGCTCATTTAATATATACTCCTAAATAAAAGGTTTGGAAACTCCAGGTAGTGCAAACCTCAGCAAGTCATTCATTACCAATTCTCTTGAGGAGAGAACACATGATAGCAACATTAAGGAAAGTGCACTATTTACCACTGGAAGCCAAAATAAAATTCAAGACCTTTACTCTGACACATATCTCCCTATGTGGAAAGCCGGCCAGAATACTTAAAAGAATTAAAGCAAAACATATTGATCCCACAGACACCCAATTGTTTCTGAGCCCAGGAGTGCAGATTGTAGGAGAAGCTGTCTGATGAACTAATACTTAACTAAAAACTATTTCCCTGTTAGTGCTCCTACTCAGGGGACATACTTCACACATTTCCATATGTACTTAACTACCCCAGGCTTTGGTGCTACATAAGTATTATAGTATGTTATGTTATGTCATGTGTATTTGTAAAGTGCACAATCACCCACAAGGGTCTCCTGGCGCTGACTAGGTCTGTGTGGCTAGCCCTACCTATGGTAAATGAAAAGCCAGGTCTTCAGCTTCTTGTGAAATTCAAGAAGAAGGGAGGAGGCTCTGAAGTGGAGCTGGAGGTCATTCCACAATTTAGGAGCTATGTAAGAGAATGCTACTCCTCCTATCTGGCTCTGTGTATGCATGGGATGTTAAAGAGTAGGAGTCCTACGGAGCGGATGTGTCTGGATGGTTAGTGGAAGGTGATGCGACTGTTCAGGTATGTGGAGCCTGAGTTGTGGAGTGTCTTGAATGTGTGTGAGGAGTTTTAATTGAGTGTGTTTGTGAATTGGATGCCTATGTAGTTCCCTGAGATGTGGTGTAGTGTGAGTTCTGTGTGGGAGGATGAGAGTGAGTCTGGCTGATCCGTATTCTTCTAGTGAGTTGCGTGGTGACCTCGGCATAGAGGGTGTTCCCATAGTCCAACTTGCTGGTGACTATGCGTGAGTGACAGTTTTCCTTATGTTGCATAAGAGCCATTTGAAGGTCTTCCTCAGCATCTTCAGGGTGTGGAAGCAGGATGCAGTGAGGGTGTTGACTTGTGCACTCATGTCCAGTTGGCTATTGATGAGTATTCTGAGGTTCTTGGCATGGCCACTGGGTGTGGGTCCGAGTTTTGTCCGCCACCAGCTGGAGTCCCATGGTGAGGTCTTCTTGCCGAAGATCAGTACTTCTGTCTTGTCCATGTTGAGGTTGAGACAGTTTTCTTTCATTCAATTAGCGACTTTGGTCATGCAGGGAGTGAATTTGTTTCTGTTGGGATTCTTATCTGAGAGTAAGAGTATGAGTTGAGTGTTATCTGCGTAGGTGAGGATAGTGATATTGTTTGCATGGATGACATTGGGCAGACAGATCATCTAGCGGTGAAGTGGGTGGGCCTGAGAAATTAACCCTGGTCTTTCCAAGTTGTAGTTGCTGGCTTGTGGGCTGTGATATTGCTGATTAAGGAGAAAATCAGGTCCAGTAGAGGTTCTGCGGTATGGTTGGGTTCAGTAACATGCTGGGTGAGGCCATGGTTTTCAAGGTTTTCCGTGGGCCATCGAGTTTGGGTCAGTGTGGTCTTTTAGGTGAAAGTTAAGGTCTCATAGGAGGATGGTGGTGCTGGCTTTGATGATGAGGGGGTGCAACAAAGTCCATGATGTTGCTGTTGAAATTGGTGCAAGTCCAGATAGTCTGTATATGAGGGTTTTGACCAGGAAAAAGTTGGCAGTGATGTGTATCTTGAACGTGAGGTGTACCATGTAGCTGGTGGGGGTGTCCGTGTTAGTGGTGCAACTGAAGTTATCTTTGAATCTGATGACGACTCCACCTCTTGACTTGTGTTGACGGTCTTGCCTAACAATCTTGTAGCCATCGGAGATGGCAGTAGCGATACCTGGTGCCGAGGTTGGGCCCAGCCATGTTTCTGTGAGGAATAGCACGTCCGGAGCATGGTTATGCAGTAGGTCCAACATCTCCATGCCATGTTTGGTGAGCAAGCAGGTGTTGAAGAGCATGCATTCAAGTGTGGCATGTTGTTTGGGTGATGTTTGGTTTGTGTCACCATGAACGAGTGGGGTGCTGTTGATGAGTGAGTGGTGGGTGTAGGGTGTGGAAGTGGCACTGAGAACTTCCAGGAGGCACAAATAAACGCTCCTTCAGTATCATGTGGTGCTGTATGGCAGCAGTGCAGCAAGTGGCAGCCAGAGTTAATAGGATGGAGGAGCGCAGTAGGGTATCAGTGGGTAGGAGGAGAGCCAGGTTCCTGGCACTGGACGCGGTCCAACCTCAGCCGGGTGCAGAAAGGCTTGCCTTTTCACCAATAGCGTGCACTCTGTGCATCTGCACTATAGCAGCCATTAAACAGGTCCTGGGAGGAGGCAGCACAGGATATGGTGGGCGGGAAAACAGTGATGTCACTTGCTGTGCAGATGGATGATGGGAAGTGACGTCCTCTTGCTTGGCTCCTCCTTTTGAAGAGAGTTTTGGTGGAAAAGCAGTGCTGTTACTTCCTGTGCAGATGGATGACGGAATGTCCAGTGATGTCACTTTCTGTGAAAATGGAAAATGGGAAATTAAGTCCTCTTGCTTGGCTTTTTCTTTTAAAGAGATTTAAAGTGGGAAACTAGTGGTTACTTCCTGTGAAGATAGATGATGGAAAGCCCTGTCATGTCACTTCCTGTGCAGAGAGCAAGACTTAAATATGAAGTTACACTTTGGCATATGGTGACTGCACCCGAGTAAGAGATAGCGGTATACCTAACATTTCACACCTGTACCCATCCCATATTATGGCCACACCGTGCTTTACATATGAGTGGTAACTAACTGACATATGTGTTTCAGTAACATTTGTATTATTTAATTAACAATGTATTATTGCAGTTTTCGTCATTCATTTTTGTTACTTTTCCTCATGCTGTGAGGGTCCGAGATAATGTGACATCACTTCCTGAGTGGTCAACTAGCCACAAGCTATGAAATGTCACTTCCTGTTGTGTCATCGAGTGTAAACAGAGGTAGCCTGCCTTAAACTGTGAGCGACACATTTTCGGGTATGCTAGTATCTCTGAAAGGTCTGTAAGGGTAGGACAGGTTGAGTCAAAGACTAAGGTTACTGCTTGAGGTCTGTCGCGTGCGAGGCTTGTTCCTCGCGGCTGGCACAGATATGGCCAGGTCTGTCTCATGTCAGGGTGGTGCGCAGAGCTGTAAGGGCATCAGCTGCAATCCAAGTACACGGGACATCTGTCAGACGCAGCATAACCAACATTCATATCACTGTACAGAATCCTATCTATGTCTGTCTCTCTTTCACGTGCATTAACTTTGCATGCACCCCAGCGCGCGCACCTGCACCGGCACGTGGTCCTGGCCTTGACATTGCCTCTTTTCAACACTGCAGCGAGACGCGTGTGGGTGGTGGCGGAAAAAGTAGCGCATGTGGACAGTGGAAAGAAATACTGGCAAAAGTCTGCAGGTTTTTTTCAGGCACGGCGTAGATTAGTCGGGATCACGGAAAATGCCAAGGTTAGATACAAATGTCTGAAGACGAGAGCAGCTGTTCTTGCAAAACGGAGGGGTACTCCAACCAGTCCTTTTATTATCTCTTGTATCTCAGCCTTATTATTCGTCACGTTTTTGTTATGCCTTCAAATTGAGCACTGTTAAACAATTGCACGCTGTTTTTCCTTTGCAAATTGTGAATACGGTATAGTACAGTTACCCCATTTGACTGGAAATGCCCTATACAACGTTTTTTATCATTATTATGCTCTTACAAGTATGCTTCTAAAACAATATTAGTATAGGCTGGATACGAATAAAACGCGCGGCTTCTTTGTAAAGCACAGTGTATCCAAGCAGCATGACATTGCCGTTTTCATGGGCTGTGCTGTTCTGTTATTTCATGCTAATACGACGCCCTCGTGCAGCGCTCAGACGCTCGCTCGTGACCTCGGCTTTCGGCAGTGACAACGTCAATGATTATTTCACCAAAACACTCCTGCACGAGTAGGTGGGAAAGCTGTACACATATTTTAAAAAGCAAGTGATTAACGAAATCCGCGTTGCCTCTATCAAGTTTTTCTAAACAGATATCAAGAGACATCTAGGCCTGCCGATGCAGTGCTGGAAATACAGAGGATCCACCCGGATCCAGGATCCGGCATTTATTACTGAGCCGGATCCGGGGTCCTGCCAGCACCAGTCAAATGGGAGCACTAAGTCCTCGAGCAGTCACCAGGACACGTTCAGCAGCGCGGCACTGCTATGCTTTCCGTTCAGCGCTTTCATTTATCTCGCTGGGCCCAACATAAATGCTTCAGTTAAAGGGCCATCAGCACTCCTTTTGCTCCTGATTTAGGCCTAAGGCAGCGCTCCCACATTTTTTAAAACCACAACCCAATTTGTAGAAGGACAAACGTTCGCAACCCACCTAGATTTAAAGGACATGGCGCTGGTGATTTTTAGGGCCGAGTGCGCAAGCACTTTAACCTGCTGTAATCTCTCTGTGGGCTTTGATGAAGCAGAAAAAGAAAGACTAACAAACATTTATATATCATGTAACAAAATCGTATAAGACAATGTGATTTTAGTGTGTAGAAAATGTGCCCACAAAGTAGTTTGCCATTAGTATGAACAAGCTTAATTAATCATGAAACCCAACAAATATATTAAAATGTCATATTTGCAGCTATATTCTATGATTTTCCTGTTAAACTGTTATACGCTTAGCTTAAATTTAGCAGAGGCTTTGGCCTAGTTGCCTGGTCTCAATTTTAACTGCGTGGTTTTCACTTGTATTAACAAAAGACGTGTTTTAAACCTTTAAAAGCTGTATTTTTCCAGTAGAATGAATAATACTCTTATCTCAAGGTTGCGTGTTAGGCAACTTTCATCCCCTTTGAAGCAAGGTCAGTTTCTGCAGGTGCAGACAATAAAGACACTGATGCAGAATTAATTGGCAACTTTGTTGCTACTTGTGTTCCAAAACTCCAAGGACACCTTATGCGTAGATGAGTATTAAGAGAAAAGACACTATTCATTGGTCAAGAGAAATCACCCCATGGACTCTTCAATGGAAGGACCTGAAGAATTTGGAACTATTCTTATTTAATCCCACCGGATGAAGAGAAGCCAGCCATTTTCTTTGATGCCATTTTGAAGCCAGATTTGAGAAGCCATTTTGATGACACTCTGAGGCTTTTTCTCTATTCCAGAGAGAGAGACTTTAAAGAATTCTCACCCTAGAGACTTTAACTTTAACTTTACCTTGCCTTGCCCATACAATAACTTTTGCCCCCCATTTTCCTTGCTGCTGCAAGGAAAACTTGACTTAAACTTTGCCCCTTTGAAGTCTGCCCCATGCTGATCGAACTGGTACCTGAAGGACGAAGACTTTCCTTGAATGCTTATTGTACTTGTTAATTATGAAAGGATAAATGTATTATTCATTGTATTTTCCTTCTTAGGTACCAACTGCTTATTTTTGACAGAGCCTAAGCTAGGAGTTTTCCAAATTTAGGTTGATTAAATTCTTTTGCATGAAGCCCCACATGCCAATGCTAATCAGAGGTTAGTTGAGGTATTCACTTGATGCACCGTGCTGAATTGAAATCTTGTTATGCTGACCAATGTATGCAATTAGTCAAATTCAGTTACTTTTATTAGTGATTTGCATTGCTATAGCCGAGTGTATAATAATCCAAGTTTTGTGCAGATTGCGTTTCTTCCGTCGTTATGGACAGCTAGTAATGTTCGTATATGTGTATCATTTGATTTTGAGACTTACTTATATTGTGTTAGCTTTGTTAATATAGGGAAATAAACTCATTAACTTTTAATAAACAGGTGTGGTTATTCATGACTGAAAGGTCATGGTGTGTCTAATTACTGATTTATGTTCAACTAATTTGTTGATTGATTACTAATTGAGTATTAGCTATTGGTTATAAATGATTATTGATTATTGATTTGAGGGATCCGAAAATTCTTTGGATGAGGAGAACTCAACTTGGTCAAAAGGTTCACCGACCTCCGGCGTGTCCAAGCATAAGTAATTTATAAGGACTGGACGTGCTATCAGTGGATGGTAGCAGAGCTTGATGGTTTATTCCTTTGGGACCCCATCCGAACAATAGACGTATTCAAGTTAGAATTTTCTTTAAAAAAACAAGTTGGAAAGATGAGGATGCCCTAAATCCCCAATGACTTTCCTGGAATCACGGAACTTGCGAATGGAGGAAATGGAGGTGTGAAAATGTTTTCGGCATTTCTAGTGACAGTATGAGTGAAGTCAGGGTTTTGCGCTTGCATAGCTTATGCCGCAGATGAATTGTGAAGTTTGTGAGGATTTTTAGGGGGTTACGAACTCCAGTTAAAATTTTAGAGGAGTGGTACTCCAAAGTGTGAAAGTAGGGAAGTCGTCGAACTTCATATGTGTGTAGCGCTTTGTGCAGGAAAAATTGTCCACATGGTTGTTGATGTTGAGACGGGCCCTGCGAGGTCAAGAGACTCCGGAGTATGTTGGAAAGTGTATGAGACACTTGATTGATGTTGTAATTCGTTCGGTTTAATAGGTTGATCGGGCGTGGTCAACAAGTCAGTACGATTGAGGAATAAAAGAAGATTTTCGACTTTGAGATTTGACGAATTCTAAGGTGCACTAGAATAGTTCATTGATCAGTTGAGAGTAAAGTTTGCAGGTCAAATTTTGCTTCTGAAAGTGGGAAACCGAGAAAGATGGAATAACTGCAGAGGCTAGTGAAAAATCCCTAAGGTTTCTGAAGCTATTGTATTACCTTTCCTGTAGTAAACCGACAGATTTGTTTTCTTCTTTTTGGTTAGCACTCGCCATATTGCAGAAATTAGTTTTGAGTGAAGTTGAATGAAGGAGGACAAGCGGCAAGACTTTGTCAGCCGCAGTGTGTGAGTGTGACGTCACTAGGAGCTGCGCTGGGATAGGTTGGTTGGTGAGAAGGGTCGCGCACGGATTGGACGCACTCCGTGAAGCGCAATTGGTGGGGAAAGGCAAGCGAAGAGTATTCTGGGAATTAAAGTCACTTATTGATTACATTTTGAGAAAATAAAGGACGGAAAGATTACATTTTTCAAAGCATTAAACAGTGCCTTGAGGGGAGATGTATATATTAAAGCAAATGTAGAAGAAGAAACACCACCTGAGGGTACACCAGCTTACATCGTAATTGAAGAAAAGCGTGTCGCACCATGTCTTTGGTTAAAGCAATGGTGTAAATTAACAGAAAAGCATGGAAGTGTAGCGTTTCCTATCCATGGGACGTTTAATCTAAGAGTTTTGGAGAATTTAAGATTTGCGCTATATTACATGAAAATACCTCCAAGACCAGCACAGTTTGAAGCATTAACAATTTGGGAACAAATGGCTAGAAGGCAACTACAAAAGAAATTTGAGACAAGAGTGAGAAAAGTAGAAAAGACACTAGCGGATGCTAGATGGGATAGTGCTCAAAAGGTTTGGAGATCAGATATATTGCAGGGAGTTAAATTATTTCCAGCAATTACTGACGAAGCAGAGATGGAAGGAAAAAAAGCTACCCATAAAACAAACAGGAGTCAGTCCAAAGATAGAGAAAATAAGAGAACCTCGTAAAGGTCAGACGAATCAGACGATGAGGAGTTTATTCTGCAATTGTTAAATGACCGTCCACCACCATATGTGGAAAACGAAAATGGCCCAAGCACTAGTACTGCCCCTCCAGAACCAATACAAGGTACTGTAACATCGAATTTAAGAAAATTGCAGAGGCAAAGTAGTCCTGATATGCCTTTTACACAAGAAATACCACAAGTTCAGAGAATATATCCTGACATGACTAAACTGGAACCTGTTAATGATTATCAGCCATGGGTCCAAAGATGAACATAATTTGGAAATAACTTCTAATTTAATGGTGCAGGGAGGACAGAATTACCAAAGACCGACATTGATTCAAACCGAACCAACACAAATTTTGATGCCTCAAAAGCAGATACAAGAAATGCCAAAGTACATTCAAACAGCAGAAACACAGTTAGACATGTCAGCAATAATGAACCATAATGTGGGAATTAACATGCCACAGAATTTGGGTAACAGACAGAATCCGGATGCAATATCTTTGCCTATCACTGTAGGTCCGCCAGTACCATTATATATACAAGCAAAGCCAAGTGTATGTGATCAAGGTGTAATAACACAGAATGAAACAGGAAGGAGATACATAGAAAATACTCAAGCAATGACTCCCGTAGGAACACTGTCAAATAGATCTGGGTCTTTGTTGGAATTTAGTCCAATTCCAATTTGTGTTCCGTCAACTGTGGTAAGGTCAAATCCACCACTAATAATACTGCAAACTTCAAAAACAGAAACATTACAGAAACCATCAGTAGCAGTAGACGTAGATGCTACATTAATGGGACTAAACGCACAACAGTTAACACAATGGTTGAACAGTCTGAATACCCCACAGAGTACACCCAAGGGGAAAGAAGAAGAATATTTGAATCAAATAAGATTGGGCATGGAAGCAGGTGAACTCGTAGATGGAACAATGGGTCTGAACAGGTTAGAATCATACACAGAAGAAGATCTGAGATACATTTGCCCTAGAATTACAAGAGAAGTAAGCAGCATACATAAGAGGTTACAAGAAATTGCAGACAGACACAAAATAGACATAAACAAAATCAAGCACTTGAGCAGAAGTTACAGGTTAGACTTTGAGGCAAAAGATTTTGAACACATGAGGTCTGCAAGAATGAAAACACACCTTAAAGAAATATTGCAAAGCGTGCAGGTTTGGAGATGTTTAGACAAGTGGGAGTGTAGGTGGGTTAAGAAAAAGGATAAGAAGAAAGAAAGTACCCCAGATCAAAATGCTAAAATACAACAGAATGATGATCTGATAACCATGTTACCAATGAGAGAAACAGCAGGAGGAAAACGTATCCATGTACCATGGCACAGGTGTGACATTCAATCCTTTACGGATGATTACCCTAAGTTAAGAGAGAAACCGATCGAATGGTATCAACAAACAAATAGATTCGTGAAACTTGCAAAGTGTCTTTGGGAAGACCTGAATACTTTATTCGAAACTGTAGTTCCAGCAGATTTGTAGGAAGATTGTAAAAGGGCTGTAGATTGGCCAACAAGTGAACCAGAAAGAGATAAGGACACCGGTGCACCATCGCCTAGGGTAATGAGCATATACCATAAAGTGATTGAGTATTTGAAAACGAAAGTTGCGTCAAAAAATGTAGATTGGCAGAAAATTGACAGAACAGCACAGGAAGTTAAAGAGTCGATACATGCATACTATGAGAGATTGTTGAAAGCATTTAAACATTACAGTGGCACGGAAACGATTGAGGCAAAGGACATGCTCCACTTTGTATTCAGATTTGTGGAAGGATTGAGACCAGAAATTAGCCAGATGATTAAAATGCATTTGATTTGTTGGCAGTCAAAATCGATCGATGAAGTATTGAACTATGCAAAATACTGTAGTGATGAGATTGAGACAAAGCAGAAAAGGTTGAAAGAAAAAGTGATGGTGATGCAGATTAGAGCAGCTCAGACAGGTTTGCAAGGTTTCCAACAACAGTTGCCGCAGCAGCAACAGCAGGGAAATGCTATGTTTCAGCCACAGATGAGAGGCAGAGGTCGAGGAGGTTTTGTGAATAATGGTCCTGATTTAAATACTGTTGTGATTCCTAATGGTATACAGGCAATGAAGAAAGTGATGCCATGTCACACATGCGGAATCGTCGGACATTGGAAACGGGAGTGCCCAATGTTGGTGCAGGAAGGTGTAGGTCAGAAAAACAATGATGTCAATACATTTCAGAATATGAGAGGACCAAAACTGAGAGGTCCAAACCCAAATTTCCAAAATAATGTAAATCAGATGCAAGGTCTACAACCTATACAACAACAGCAGGTACAAATGCCCTGTGTACAAATGGTACAGTCACAGCCAATGCAACAGCAGTTTCCTATGGTACCTAACCAGCAAATGCAAGTACCCTTAGCACCAATGAATCAGCAACAAGTAATGCTTCCTCAACAGGTCACAGGTCAAGGAATGAATTAAAGTAACACAGTACACCAATTCCCGTTACACAGTGAGAATGGAATAAACAATGAATGGGCGAGTGAAAGTTCAGATGAGGAAGGAAATTGTATGCTTGCAGCATCTTTGGAAGTTGATTAAAAGGGACCATATGTGGAAGGAAGATTTATGGGTCACAGCGTTTCATTTTTGGTTGACACAGGAGCTACACTCTCTACCGTTAGAAGTATCGAAGTACCAAATTTGCCACTTTCAGGGAGAACAGTTCAAGTAGTGGGAGTAGCAAATCGGTATCTGACAAACCCAATTACAGATCCAGTGCAAGTCAAAATTGGTAACTTTCAATGGTTACATAAATTTGTGGTGTGTGACTCAAGTCCAATATCCCTATTAGGAAGAGATTTATTATGCAAACTAGGATGCTCGATTATGTGCTCACATAATGGAATTAAAATTCAGACAAACAGTGATGAGGAAGAAGAGGACAGTTTAGAAGAAGAAGAAATGGAAACTGTTGATGAAGAGTATCCCCTGATTACTCTTTATCCTATGCTCACTGAAGCAGATATTCCAGGTGATTTACAAGAAACTGTTGAAAAGGAAGTGTGGGATATGACAGGGAAAGAAGTAGGATTGATCAAAGGAGCAGAACCAGTGAAAGTGACTGTAAAACCTAATGTAAATTTTCCCCAGACTCCACAATACCATATGCCACAAGATACTCTCATGAAAGTCGCCCAACTCATTGATGAATTTGTGAAACAGGGAGTACTGAAAGAAGTACTAAGTAGTCCATGTAATTCACCAATCATGGGACTAATAAAACCAAGTGGAAAAGTCCGAATTGTTCAAGATTTGAGAAAAATAAATGACATAATAGTCAAATGTTGTCCCGTAGTACCAAATCCAGCTGTAATAATGTGTCAAATTCCCTGTGATGCAGAGTGGTTCACAGTCATCGATTTGTCTCAAGCATTCTTTTCTGTGCCTCTTCATGAGGACAGCCAATTTCTCTTTTGTTTCAAATTCCTGGACAGAGTCTACAGTTGGTGTCGAATTCTTCAAGGGTTTTCGGAGTCACCATCAATTTTCAATCAGATTCTATAGAAAAATCTGGAATCATTGGAATTACCTTTTGAATCAACCTTAGTACAGTATATTGACGATTTACTGATTGCATCCAAAACAGAAAATGACTGTACAGTTGACACTATTGCCTTACTGAACCATTTGGGAAGGAATGGACACAAAGTGTCTCCTTCAAAATTGCAATACTGCCAAAAGAAAGGTAAATATTTGGGTCACCAAATAGAAAAAGGGTCGAGAAAAATCATGAAAGAAAGAATAACGAGTGTACTTCAAATGAGTCCACCCAAAACAAGAAAAGAGGTGAGAAAGTTTTTGGGAATGGTGGGCTATTGTCGCCAATGGATTCCCAATTTCCCAACTCTAGCCAAACCTTTACTGAAACTGACCCAGAAAGATGTGCAGGATGAAATAATGTTGAAAAGAGATGAAATCGATGCCCTTATTGAATCAAAGGAATGCATGTGCAGAGCTCCAGCTTTAGGTATGCCTGATTACACAAAGCCTTTCACATTGTTTTGTCATGAACGTGATGCATGTTCTTTGTCTGTCTTGACTCAAGCCCATGGTGGCGTAAACAGACCAGTATCATATTTTTCAGCTACTTTGGATCCAGTCGAAAAGCCTTACCAGGATGCTTGCGTGCTGTAGCAGCAGTTGGTATGAGCCTGAATCAAAGTGAAGGAATAGTGATGGGTCATCCTTTAACAGTTATGGTCCCTCACTCAGTCGAAATACTTTTGACACGTTCCTGAACACAGCACATGACTGGTGCTAGACTTACAAGGTACGAGACAATAATTTTGGGATCACCAAATGTGCAGTTAAAAAGATGCACTACATTAAATCCAGCAACTTTGTTTCCCAGTGAAAATGTTGAAATTAAAAACGCTGAAGACATCGAGCATGACTGTCTTCAAGTGACTGAATTTTGTACTAAACCAAGACCTGATATCAAAGATACTCGATTGGAAGAAAATGATCAGATTATTTTTGTTGATGGTTCATGTTTAAGAGATGCTATAGGAATATTGACAGCAGGATATGTTGTATGTACAATAACTGGTGTTCTAGAAGCATCTTGGCTTCAAGGAATTTACTCTGCGCAAGTAGCAGAACTAGTAGCCCTTACTAGAGCTTGCCAACATTCGGCATTAATGAAAGTCACCATTTACACTGACAGTCAGTACGGATTTGGAATAGTGCATGACTTTGGGCAACTATGGTCACAAACAGGCTTTATGACCTCTTCAGGATCACCAGTGAAAAATGGTGAAAGAATAAGAGAATTGTTACATGCTATCCAGTTACCAGGAGAAGTAGCAGTAGTAAAATACAGTGCACACTCAAAATCACAAGACTTCGTTTCTTTGGGAAATGGATATGCAGATCAAGTCGCAAGGTTTTGCACATTGAACTGTATATTGCTCAGAGACGAATGGAATTTGATAAGTGAGCCAGAACTTGAACCAAGTGAAGCCTTTGCTCTAAAAGTTGTAGACACAATAGAAGAATTGAAATTCCTACAAAATAATGTTAGTAAGGATGAAAAACTCTCATGGAATAAATTACAATGCGTAAAAAACCCAGATGATTTGTGGGTTTCAAGTGAAGGGAGATTAGTTTTGCCAGACAGTCTTTTGACGCAAATAGCTAGGCTATATCATGGACAAGCACACATTGGAAGAGATGCCATGATTAGATTATTCGAAATTGATTGGTTTAATCCCAAATTTCGCCAAGTTGCTGAAGCAGTTTGTCATCGTTGCGTCATTTGCCAACAAATGAACGCTGGGAAGGGAACCGTAGTAAATTTGAGCCACATTGGAAGAGCAGGTGGGCCATTCAGCAGGATGCAAATGGATTTCATTGAGATGCCTATGCATGCAGGCTTGAAATATGTGTTGGTGATTGTGTGTATTTTTAGTCACTGGATTGAAGCTTACCCTACACGCAGAAATGACAGTCTCACAGTTGCAAAACTACTCTTGAGAGAACTAATACCACGTTTCGGATTTCCGATCTCTTTAGAATCAGATAAGGGAAGTCACTTCAATAACGAAGTAATCAAATTACTATGTGCAGCATTGAACATTGAACAAAAATTGCATTGTAGCTACCGCCCTGAAGCATCAGGATTAGTGGAGCAAATGAATGGCACGCTGAAATCAAGAATGGCGAAAATATGAGCATCCACAAACTTGAAATGGCCTGACGCGTTGCCTTTGGTGTTAATGTCAATGAGAAACACACCTGATAGAAAGACTGGACTATCACCACATGAAATTCTCATGGGCAGAGCCATGAGACTTCCAGCAGTTCCTGTGAATGCCCTTGTAAATATTACAGATTATATGGTATTGGACTACTGAAAAGGTCTGGCTGATGTGGTCCGCTCTTTTTCTCACCAGGTAGAGGCAACCACCTTGCCACAGATCCAAGGTCCAGGACATGCCCCGAAAGCAGGTGACTGGGTTGTGGTAAAGAAGCACGTGAGAAAGTCGTGTTTGGAACCCCGTTGGAAAGGACCTTTTCAAGTGATTCTGACAACTACCACCGCTGTGAAGTGTGCGGGAGTTCCCAACTGGATTCACGCCAGTCACACGAAAAGGGTGACGTGTCCTACAGAAGAGGAAATTGAAGCACTGAAATTACCAACAGCTAACAGGAAAGTACCAGGCACTGAGACAAAACGAAGAGAGCCTGAAAGTGAACAAGAAGAGATTGGGACAGAAGAAATATTCTCTGAGGAAGACGCAGTCGATCCTTTTGAGGACAACAGAGAAGAAGCCTCAGGAGGTGACAAAGATCCTATCTCAGGTGAAGAAGCAGGAGAGCCTGATAAGAGGAGGGCTTTCCCAGAAGCAGACGATACAGGAAAAGAAGGAGAAAACCTGACTGATCTCCCAGGTGAAGGAGACAAGACAGAGCAAAGTGAAATTGTTCCAATTCTTCCAGAACCGGTTGCAGGTCCATCAGGTGAAAACAACCGAAACGGAAACAAAGCATATCACCAGTGAAATCAAAGACTAAAGAAACATTAAACGAAAACAAATGGCCAAAATTGAAAGAGAAAAGAAAGGAAGTGTCTATCATAACCACATCGAATGAAGAAAAAGACACAGCCAAAGAACAAGACATAAGCGAAAGGGAATCGAAAGGAGATGCAAAATTGAAAAGGAAAGGAATAGCGAGCAGAAGATATTCTTGTCCAGAATGGGCATACACAGCAACTAATGATTGGTCAGACTAATTTCTATCTCTTAGTCTTGAAATTGAAGAAGCAGACCGACACTTTAGTACCTGAAAAGTAAATTTCATGAATATTACTGAATAAGAGATTGATAACCTGATATACTTTGAAACCGATTTTGAGACAAAGCTGCTAAACCGATAAGAGACTAAGCTGCTAAAGAAAACCGTGTGAACTTTGACCTCGTTGATCCTATATATATATATCTGCAAATTTGATTTGATAAAGTATCTTCAACTTTCTGATTCTCTATAGATCATGACAGACAATACTACACAAGGGCATAAATGAAATATTGTAAATACATGTGTAGGAAGTTGGCTCTGTATGCACTATTTCAAAGTAAGGAATAGTATGCACAGAGTCCAAGGGTTCCCCTTAGAGGTAAGATAGTGGCAAAAAGAGATAATACTAATGCTCTATTTTGTGGTAGTGTGGTCGAGCAGTAGGCTTATCAAAGGAGTAGTGTTAAGCATTTGTTGTACATACACACAGGCAATAAATGAGGAACACACACTCAGAGACAATTCCAAGCCAATAGGTTTTTGTATAGAGAAATATATTTTCTTAGTTTATTTTAAGAACCACAGGTTCAAATTCTACATGTAATATCTCATTTGAAAGGTATTGCAGGTAAGTACTCTAGGAACTTTGAATAATTACAATAGCATATATACTTTTTACATAAAACACATTTAGCTGTTTTAAAAGTGGACACAGTGCAATTTTCACAGTTCCTGGGGGAGGTAAAGTAATGTTAGTTCTTGCAGGTAAGTAAACCACCTACGGGGTTCAAATTGGGGTCCAAGGTAGCCCACCGTTGGGGGTTCAGAGCAACCCCAAAGTCACCACACCAGCAGCTCAGGGCCGGTCAGGTGCAGAGGTCAAAGAGGTGCCCAAAACACATAGGCTTCAATGGAGAGAAGGGGGTGCCCCGGGTCCAGTCTGCCAGCAGGTAAGTACCCGCATCTTCGGAGGGCAGACCAGGGGGGTTTTGTAGGGCACCGGGGGGGACACCAGTCAGCACAAAAAGTACACCCTCAGCAGCGCGGGGGCGGCCGGGTGCAGTGTGCAAACACGCGTCGGGTTTTCAATGGTTTTCAATGAGAGACCAAGGGGTCTCTTTAGCGGTGCAGGCAGGCAAGGGGGGGGCTCCATGGGGTAGCCACCACCTGGGCAAGGGAGAGGGCCTCCTGGGGGTCACTCCTGCACTGAAGTTCCGATCCTTCAGGTCCTGGGGGCTGCGGGTGCAGGGTCTTTTCCAGGCGTCGGGATTTCAGAGTCAGGCAGTCGCGGTCAGGGGGAGCCTCGGGATTCCCTCTGCAGGCGTCGCTGTGGGGGCTCAGGGGGGACAACTTTGGTTACTCACAGTCTTGGAGTCGCCGGAGGGTCCTCCCTGTAGCGTTGTTTCTCCACCAGTCGAGTCGGGGTCGCCGGGTGCAGTGTTGCAAGTCTCACGCTTCTTGCAGGGATTGCAGGGGTCTTTAAATCTGCTCCTCTGAAACAAAGTTGCAGTCTTTTTGGAACAGGGCCGCTGTCCTCTGGAGTTTCTTGTTCCTCTTGAAGCAGGGCAGTCCTCTGAGGATTCAGGGGTCGCTGGTCCTTGGGAAAGCGTCGCTGGAGCAGGTTTCTTTAGAAGGCAGGAGACAGGCCGGTAGGACTGGGGCCAAAGCAGTTGGTGTCTTCTTTCTTCTTCTGCAGGGGACTTTCAGCTCAGCAGTCCTTTTCTTCTTGTAGTTGCAGGAATCTAAATTCTTAGGTTCAGGGGAGCCCTTAAATACTAAATTTAAGGGCGTGTTTAGGTCTGGGGGGTTAGTAGCCAATGGCTACTAGCCCTGAGGGTGGGTACACCCTCTTTGTGCCTCCTCCCAAGGGGAGGGGGTCACAATCCTATCCCTATTGGGGGAATCCTCCATCTGGAACATGGAGGATTTCTAAAAGTTAGAGTCACTTCAGCTCAGGACACCTTAGGGGCTGTCCTGACTGGCCAGTGACTCCTCCTTGTTATTCTCATTATTTTCCCCGGCCTTGCCGCCAAAAGTGGGGCCGTGGCCGGAGGGGGCGGGCAACTCCACTAGCTGGAGTGCCCTGCGGTGCTGGAACAAAGGGGGTGAGCCTTTGAGGCTCACCGCCAGGTGTTACAGCTCCTGCCTGGGGGAGGTGTTAGCATCTCCACCCAGTGCAGGCTTTGTTACTGGCCTCAGAGTGACAAAGGCACTCTCCCCATGGGGCCAGCAACATGTCTCGAGTGTGGCAGGCTGTTAAAACCAGTCAGCCTACACAGGTAGTTGGTTAAGGTTTCAGGGGGCACCTCTTAGGTGCCCTCTGGGGTGTATTTCACAATAAAATGTACACTGGCATCAGTGTGCATTTATTGTGCTGAGAAGTTTGATACCAAACTTCACAGTTTTCAGTGTAGCCATTATGGTGCTGTGGAGTTCGTGTTTGACAGACTCCCAGACCATATACTCTTATGGCTACCCTGCACTTACAATGTCTAAGGTTTGGCTTAGACACTGTAGGGGCACAGTGCTCATGCACTGGTGCCCTCACCTATGGTATAGTGCACCCTGCCTTAGGGCTGTAAGGCCTGCTAGAGGGGTGACTTATCTATACTGCATAGGCAGTGTGAGGTTGGCATGGCACCCTGAGGGGAGTGCCATGTCGACTTACTCGTTTTGTCCTCACCAGCACACACAAGCTGGCAAGCAGTGTGTCTGTGCTGAGTGAGGGGTCCCCAGGGTGGCATAAGATATGCTGCAGCCCTTAGAGACCTTCACTGGCATCAGGCCTTAGGTACCAGGGGTACCAGTTACAAGGGACTTACCTGGATGCCAGGGTGTGCCAATTGTGGATACAAAAGTACAGGTTAGGGAAAGAACACTGGTGCTGGGGCCTGGTTAGCAGGCCTCAGCACACTTTCAATTCAAAACATAGCATCAGCAAAGGCAAAAAGTCAGGGGGTAACCATGCCAAGGAGGCATTTCCTTACAACATGTGTATAGGTCTAATAATTGCAGGTGTACTAATAATTATGGCAATAATGCTTGGAATGCATGGAGGGAATGAAAGAGATGTGAATGATGCTTCTACTTTTAAAACTACTACTGAATTAACTCCTTTGAAGAAACTCGAACAAGACGAAAAATATTTACATGATTATACTAACGACAAGAAAGAACTCTAATCTAATGTCTTCTATCGTTTGCTGAGTGAGTATGTTGAGACAATGGACGCAAAAGATTGTTATATATGTACACAAATCACTACCTCAGTAATAGAAGGGGTGACATATCATAGCATGCCCCTTACGTATGGAATAAAATGTAGTTTGTTACTAACCAGATTTTATGGCCAGGAGTATATTCAATACTTCTATTCAAATCATGATGTTGTATTTTCATATGTCCCCATAATTGAGTACTTAAGTAAAGTAGCAAGAGATTATTATATAAAATTAGTTCGAGGTTTCTTTGAACCATTATCACCTTTTTCCACAGTTCACGCTCATAAAGAAAACCTTACATGCTTACTTTCACCCGTGGAGAAAAACTTTTTAGATCACACTGGAGATAGAAGGAAAATGATAAAGGAAAAATTAGAAAAATAATTAAATAAAAGGACATCTGTAGATAACTGTGCTTTTGCCGCAATAAAGACACAAGGGAAACTAGCTTTAGATGCATTACATATAGGGAAACTTTGTATATATAGACCTAAATCATACTGTGACACAATCTTTGTAGGAACGAGTGAATGTAAACACGTGTTTTTATTCCAGAGTAAATGGATGTTCATGTTAAATGGCCTAGATCCATCTACTCCAGAAATATACTATATTTGTGGACTTAATGCCTATTATCGTCTTCCAAAAGGATGGTATGGGAGATGTTATTTGGGAATAGTATTTCCAAAGATTTATCAACTAGATGACTTAAAGAAATTTCCAAAGCTGTCTGAATTAAATCGTATTCAGAAAAGGGAGACAGCTTCTGGTGTGGGAGGAGACATATTTGGAGCAATAATTCCTTCAGTAGGAGTTATATTGAATTCAATCAAAATATGAAAGTTGTCTACTATTGTGGGTAACATGCTGACAAATTTCTCAGGAGCAATGATCCTAATGGATACTGAACTTGCTGCAGAAAGAGCTATGACTCTTCAAAACCGGCTTGCTTTAGACATTCTTTTAGCAAAGAATGGCGGCGTTTGCAAAATGCTTAGTGCACGTCACTGTTGTTCATATATACCAGACAACAGTAAACAAATTAGAAATATGCTTATGAATTTAACTAACGATAGTACAGATTTGAAAGAATTGAAAGAACCAGAAGTATGGGGAAAAGTTGGAAAAGGATTTGCTTCCGTGGGAAATTGGCTCAGCAACATTTGGAACGGAATATTACTGAAAATAGTAAAAGGGATATTAATAATACTAATTTGCTTAATAGGTATTTGGGGGATATGGAAAGCTATTAAAATACTGAAATCAAGAAACAAGAGAAGAATTGAAAAGAAAGAACAAAAAGAAATGGTAAAATTATACAGGGAAAAATCAAAGGGAGTAAAAAGGAAAAGGGAAATGATTGAAATGCAAAATTATTAAAACAGAATTTTAATGAAATAAAATTTGTGATGGAAGATTTAATGTAATGACATAAATAGTCATCAGAGGAGGGATTGATGAAGCAGAAAAAGAAAGACTAACAAACATTTATATATCATGTAACAAAATCGTATAAGACAATGTGATTTTAGCAAAGAAAATTAATGTGTGTAGAAAATGTGCCCACGAAGTAGTTCGCCATTAGTATGAACAAGCTTAATTAATCATGAAACCCGACAAATATATTAAAATGTCATAATTGCAGCTATATTCTATGATTTTCTTGTTAAACTGTTATATGCTTAGCTTAAATTTAGCAGAGGCTTTGGCCTAGTTGCCTGGTCTCAATTTTAACTGCGTGGTTTTCACTTGTATTAACAAAAGACGTGTTTTAAACCTTTAAAAGCTGTATTTTTCCAGTAGAATGAATAATACTCTTATCTCAAGGTTGCATGTGAGGCAACTTTCATCCCCTTTGAAGCAAGGTCAGTTTCTGCAGGTGCAGACAATAAAGACACTGATGCAGAATGAATTGGCAACTTTGTTGCTAATTGTGTTCTAAAACTCCAAGGACACCTAATGCGTAGATGAGTATTAAGAGAAAAGACACTATTCATTGGTCAAAGAGAAATCACCCCATGGACCTTCCAATGGAAGGACCTGAAGAATTTGGAACTATTCTTACTTAATCCCACCGGACGAAGAGAAGCCAGCCATTTTCTTTGATGCCATTTTGAAGCCAGATTTGAGAAGCCATTTTGATGACACTCTGATGTTTTTTCTCTATTCCAGAGAGAGAGACTTTAAAGAATTCTCACCCTAGAGACTTTAACTTTATCTTGCCTTGCCCATACAATAACTTTTGCCCCCCATTTTCCTTGCTGCTGCAAGAAAACTTGACTTAAACTTTGCCCCTTTGAAGTCTGCCCCATGCTGATCGAACCGGTACCTGAAGGACGAAGACTTTCCTTGAATGCTGATTGTACTTGGTAATTATGAAAGGATAAATGTATTATTCATTGTATTTTCCTTCTTAGGTACCAACTGCTTATTTTTGACAGAGCCTAAGCTAGGAGTTTTCTAAATTTAGGTTGATTAAATTCTTTTGCATGAAGCCCCACATGCCAATGCTAATCAGAGGTTAGTTGAGGTATTCACTTGATGCACCGTGCTGAATTGAAATCTTGTTATGCTGACCAATGTATGCAATTAGTCAAATTCAGTTACTTTTATTAGTGATTTGCATTGCTATAGCCGAGTATATTATAATCCAAGTTTTGCGCTGATTGCGTTTCTTCCTTCGTTATGGACAGCTAGTAATGTTCGTATATGTGTATCATTTGATTTTGAGACTTACTTATATTGTGTTAGCTTTGTTAATATAGGGAAATAAACTCATTAACTTTTAATAAACAGGTGTGGTTATTCATGACTGAAAGGTCATGGTGTGTCTAATTGCTGATTTCTGTTCAACTAATTTGTTGATTGATTACTAATTGAGTATTAGCTATTGATTATAAATGATTATTGATTATTGATTTGAGGGATCCGAAAATTCTTTGGATGAGGAGAACTCAACTCAGTCAAAAGGTTCACCGACCTCCGGCGTGTCCAAGCATAAGTAATTTATAAGGACTGGACGCGCTATCAGCTTTTAACCACACCCACCGCGCGAGCATCAGTTTAGTTGGTTCCTGGGCCTGCTTTGCAAAATCGCTTAATTTTATTTGTGAAAGGCATGCATACATCATGCCTTTCCCGGTGATTAGCCCTCCTCAACCGCACCGGTCAACTACTGAAAACATATGAGGCTCCATGTTTTCAGCATGGTTTCTAGACTTCTTCTTCATTTTATTTCCTATACAGCACAATCTCGCTGCACATTTGCATATATGCAAGAAAACTTCTGTATAATTTTGTGTGCTGCTTCACGCTCATGGCGTGGCACTTTAAATCGGCTCACTTATGTAAAACTGTATTACTTTTTATTTTCATTAGATGTGGCAATAAAAGCCCGGTTAGGACATTACAATGCAAATAGCTGTAAGTCGAGCAAATGCTAGACCCATTGCATTGCAAATGCTTTTTTTAAATGTAACTAACGCATCATGTGGTAACACACTGTCATTTACAGAGACCATCAGAGCTGACCCTTACTCCAATAGCGTCCTGAGTGTAAAGAAATGTGCTGCCCCCACTGATGGTAAATAAAATAAGGCAGCATCCCCTTTTCATAGATCAAACCCTAGTTGTCTACCAGCTCAGCTGTATTGCCTTAGTTCTGCCAGGCTGTAGTTTTTTCGATAGAAGAGGGTGTTGATGTGTGGCCTCAAGAGGTGAGAGGAAGATGTGAGGGCAGGGCTGGCTTTAGAGCGGTGCAACCTGTGCAGTTGCACTTGGGGCTAACTTTGTTGTGGGGCGCTGTGTTTAAACATTATTTGAGTGAACTTGCTTCTGGGTCTGGCAGTTTTAGGCAACAATAAAAATGGCAAGATAACACTGGTGATTAATGCTGCTTTTGATGAGAGATTGGAATTTTGCCTAGTGGCAGTTTTGACTCCTCATAAAGTAGCACAGAGGGATAATGTGCCTGTTGCAAAGAACGTGCACAATGCAAATCATAAAAAAAGTGAGTGTGAGTGAACTTTGAATAGCACTTTAAGACAAGCATTTGCAATGAAATGGGTCTTGCATTTGCTCGAGTTATAGCTATTAGCATTGTAAATTCCTAACTGGACTTTTCATGCCGAATGAATTAAAAATGAAAAGTTGACATAAGCGAGCCGATTCAAAGCACCTTGGCCGCCATGAACATGATGGCGAAGGAGAGACACAAAAATAAGTTTTCTCGCAGTCAAACATATCAGCAGTCGTGCAATTATCCATGTAATAGGGGCGGTCTGCAAGGCGATAACAAAACTGCCCCAAGCAGGGGCAAATGTAAAGCATTTACCGATGATGATAAAGGATTTTTGAAAGGCAAGCCCACGAACGAGTGAAAGTAATCGGTGTGCGGTGGGTGTGGTTAAAAAGCCCACAATACTTACAACAGGTTAAAGCCCTTGCACACCTGACCTAAAAATGGCCCTCTCAATAGATCTCCCCACTCTCTCTCCGTTCAGCTAGGTCAGCTCAGAACCACAACTATACACAAAATCCCAGATTGAGCAACACAGTGCAGTAACCAGCTACGGTAACTACATAACAAGAAATACCACAAAGGGACCTGCAGAACTGTTCAAATCTACCAGCATACAGAAAACCATAAAACTGTGCATTTCTTTCTAACAATTCATCATCCAATACACTGCTATGCGCTGCATCCCATAGCATGAAAATTGCACCTTGGTGGTCATCACGCACAACCTTGAATCACTTCCCACACAGGATAAAAATAAGACAACATTCTTCCAGTCACACACCCTGCATGGTGTAGAGAGCTATTCATATAGAGAAGGGGTAGTGTGCAACTTATGTCATCACAAAGTGGTAATAAGTGCTATATAATGTGGTAATACAATACAGTCAACATTCCATTACATCATCCACTCGCATTATTCCAGAAACCAGCTCACTCATACATGAAATCGTACTACGCAGGATACTATAACCGCACGCCCTCCCTGCCACTCCAGATGATAGAGTTGAATGGTATGCCTGGATGAGCCCTATTCAATTACCGGTAAGTCCTGTCACTGCCGGTGGCATACCAACTATAGCTGTTTAGCAGATAGATGTTTTTAAAATGGAAATGTTCATGTATGAATTTCTCAACTTTTTCTTTAATTTCTTCATCCTACAATGCCCCTTGCCACGTTGCAAGTCATTTGACAACTATCATTTTCTGCCTTGGTTATGTCAGAATATTACTTTCAGAAGTATTGTCTGATATAAATATTGTGTCCTAATTATTGTAACAAAAATATTGTCCCATTGGGAACAGATTTTCTATTATCAACTCCAACACGGTGATATTGATAAACAATATTTTTTTGTCATACAATATTCTAACAGCTACATTTTGGTACCAAACCCTGCACCTCTCTGACACAACGTTTCCCACTCTTTCGTTCCCAAATAATTTGTTAACACAAGCAGTGCTGCAGTCAGTCATCTGTGACATTTTAAGCAAATATGTATTTTTTACAACCAGCACTTTGGTGGTCATTCTGACCTCGGCGGTAAAAGGCGCCTACCGCCGGTCAGAAATCCTCCATAATCCCGCCGCGGTCGTGGAAACCCGCCACGGTCATTCTGACCCGCAGAAGGCAAACCTCAGAAAATCCGACCGCCACAACAGACCGCCAGACCAGCGGTCGGCGGAAAGGTGGAGGTGACCAAACCTCCACCGCCACGCCAACAGAAATACGCCCATGCCATTACGACCCACGAATCCACGCGGCGGTCATTCAAACGCGGTATTCCATTGGCGGGACACACCGGCGCGGTCAGAATACACACAAACGAACAAAACTCACCCACATTGGACGATTTGAATCCCACACACCTGATACACATACACACACCACTCCCACACACACAATACAATATAAAACACCCACCCACATCACCCACAAACCCCTACGCTTAAAAATTCGTAAAGAAGACAAGAGCGAGACACCAGCATCCAAAACATAACAGCCACAGCCACTCAACACCATCACCCACACACTATCCACACACAAAACAACACACACCACCACACTCAACTCACTTAAATACACATACTCCACCCCACACATCATACACACCACCCCATGGCACCCCAAAGACAACCCCGCTTCACAGACGAAGAACTCAGGGTTATGGTGGAGGAAATCGTTCGGGTAGAGCCCCAGCTGTTCGGCACACAGATACAATACACCAGCATTGCCCGGAGGACGGAGCTATGGCAGAGGATTGTCGACAGGGTGAACGCAGTGGGACAGCACCCCAGAAATCGGGAAGACATCAGGAAGCGATGGAACGACCTACGGGGGAAGGTGCGTTCCATGGTATCCAGGCACAACATCGCCGTGCAGAAGACTGGCGGAGGACCCCCACCTCAACCCCCACAATTCACATCATGGGAGGAGGAAGTCTTGAACATCCTGCATCCTGACGGCCTCGCAGGAGTCGGCGGAGGAATGGATACTGGTAAGTTGAAGCTTCAATACTGCTTCCCCCCCACCTGCATGCCAAATCAGACCCCAACCCTCACCCCCATCCTCGAACCCCACCCTCACCCCCACCCCCATCCTCACCCCCACCCTCACCCCCACCACCATCCTCACCCCCACCACCATCCTCACCCCCACCACCATCCTCACCCCCACCCCCAGCACACCTATTCCCCGCCAATGTCTCACCATCACAACCCACACATCCCAAAACCTAGGCCTGCATGCGTCCACTAAGCATGGACACCCATCACCAAAGCATGCCCAATGCATATACACATCCCCCCCACAAGCCACCCTCACCAAAGCCCCCACACACGAATGCCAGCACTTGGGGACACGGGAACCCACAGATACACCCATATGCCACACATTGAAACTATAACCATACCTCTATACCCCTGCAGGACCCGACCGTCAACACACCGCGGCGGAGGGGCCAGAATTATCCACACCCCCCACCCAAGAGGCCGTCAGCGATGACAGCAGCTCTGTCGATCTGGACACCGATGACCAGCCCGGACCATCGGGGACCTCTGGACAGTCGGTTCCCCTCACACAGGCACAGGGCACTATAGACCCTAACCCCTCTGGGAACACCAGCACAGCTCCCACCCAGCGGGCCCATGCCTCTGTCTCCAGGGCGCGTCAATCTGCGGTGTGTCTACCACTACAGGGCACCCAGGATAACCCACCACCCCAACAACAACAGGGACCTGGGGGCAGTGGTAGTGGGCACACCGGCCAGGGGGCAGAGGCCCAGGGAAACAGGGCAACTCGGCGGGCAGCTGTGCGACAGGGGGGGGAGGAGAGGCCCAGGGAACCCACTCTCCACGAGGTCCTCACCACCATCATGGGAGCATACAACCGCTCCCAGGAGACGATGGTGACGGTACTGGCCCGGTTCCAGGAGATCCAGGTGCTGCAGGAGGAACACTATCGGGGGTACAGGGAGGACATCAGAGCCATCAACACCACCCTGGTTACCATGGTAGGGCTGCTGCAGGACCTCGTAAACAGCAGGGCGGACACTGAACAACACCCAAGGGCCCCTGCCACTAGCCTGGACCAAGAACAGCCATCCACCTCCGCCGGCGCTAGTGGACAGGAGGCCCCCGCACAGCAGCAGCCCACCAGACCCCCACCTCCTGCAGGAGAAGAACCACCCCGCAAGAGGGCCCTGAGATCTCGCAAGAAGACAGAGTAGGATGTCAAGACCCCCGCCAGCAAAGGATACCACCTGATGTCATCCCACTGTCCCACATTGTCACCCTGTCCATCCTTGAACTGCCCATGCTCCATCTCTCCACAGGCCTCTGGACAATGCACCTGTGTGACTGTTACTCTGGACTCTGCCATGGACATTCCTTCACCATAGCCCCCACCCACTTGAAACCACCCATCCCATTTTGAGCACTTCAATAAACACCTATTTTGCACCAAAATATCAGGAGTCTGGCTGTGATTTCAATAGATTGTAATTGACATGACAGTGCAAATATGTCCTTGTACATGGTGAAGTCAACAAACAGCTGCCACAAAGCTGTAGTCCATGGGGAAACGAAGCACAGGACTCGTAGTGGGGACCCCAGATCTGAAATAGGGAGGGAAAAGCCAAAACTCAGTCATCATACACTGGGGCAAATAGACAGGCAGCAGAGATGCTGCAGAGTAGTTAACATTTACTAAATTATCTTTGAAATGTTACCTGTGTCCTATTGGAAGTACTGTTCAATGATTCTGTCCCTGTTGTCTGTTTCAGCCCCGTCGTCTTCCTCCTCGTCACTCTCCTCAGGTTCCACCGCTGCCACAACACCACCGTCTCGACCATCCTCCTGCAGGAAAGGCACCTGGCGGCGCAAAGCCAGGTTGTGAAGCATGCAGCAGGCCACGATGATGTGACACACCTTCTTAGGTGAGTACATTAGGGATCCACCGGTCATATGCAGGCACCTAAACCTGGCCTTTAGGAGGCCAAAGGTGCGTTCGATCACCCTCCTAGTACGCCCATGGGCCTCATTGTACCGTTCCTCTGCCCTGGTCCTGGGATTCCTTACTGGGGTCAGTAGCCACGACAGGTTGGGGTACCCAGAGTCCCCCACTAGCCATACACGGTGTCTCTGTAGCTGTTCCATCACGTAAGGGATGCTGCTATTCCTGAGGATGTAGGCGTCATGCACTGACCCTGGGAATTTGGCATTTACATGCGAGATGTACTGGTCAGCCAAACACACCACCTGGATGTTCATTGAATGGTAACTTTTTCTGTTCCTGTACACCTGCTCCCTGTCTCTTGGGGGAACCAAAGCCACATGGGTCCCATAAATGGCACCAATTACGTTGGGAATATGTCCAAGGGCGTAGAAATCACCCTTCACTGTAGCCAATTCGCCCACCTCAGGGAAAATGATGTAGTTCCTCACGGATTTCATCAGGGCAGACAACACTCTGGATAACACCTTCGAAAACATGGCCTGAGACATCCCGGAAGCAATTCCCACGGTTGTCTGAAATGACCCACTTGCCAAGAAATGTAGTACTGACATGACCTGCACCAGAGGGGGAATCCCTGTGGGTTGGCGGATGGGGGACATCAGGTCGGGCTCCAGCTGGGCACACAGTTCATGGATAGTGGCACGGTTAAGACGGTAGGTCAGGATAATGTGGCATTCTTCCATTGTCGACAGGTCCACCAGCGGTCGGTACACGGGAGGATTCATCCGTCTCCTCGCCCAACCCAGCGGACGGTGCCTAGGAAGGACAACATGGAGCACACAGTCAGGCAACCCACAGGTACGTACTCACAGCTAGCACAGTATACGATTCTCTATGAAGTGAATGGCGTGTCTGAGTGGCTATGCAAGGCCTAGGCCTGTGTGACGCAGTTGAAATTGAGCCATGTGGGCCCTGGAAATGGCGGCTGCCTGACCTGTGAAGTGTGACAATGGGATGTGAGGTCAATGCGCTGGCGTGGCACACCGCGGCGGGCGGCGGGCGAAGACCGCGGCGCGAAGCCGCATTGGTTAACATTGAAGCCTATGGGTTTCAGGAGCCAATGGCGAAGGGCGCCGGCGGTGGCGGGACGCACCGCCGCGGTACGCACCGCCGCGGACGTGACCGCCATTTTCTATCTACTTATCCACTTGCGACTTGAACTTTCACAGGAGAGGACCTATACTGCAAGTGTTGCTGTGACCTCGGTCTGGAAGGGACAATGGCTGCTGCGACTGGGGAAAGGGCCCCTGCCTTCACTGGAGAGGAGTTGGAGAAACTTGTGGATGGGGTCCTCCCCCAGTATGCGCTACTCTACGGTCCTCCAGACCAACAAGTGAGTTTAATTCAATATGGATTTGGGGCCACTGGCTGGCTTGGGGGCCTGGCGGGGATGGGGGGCATGTTGGGGCTGGCGGGGGGCCTGGCGGGGGGCCTGGCGGGGATGGGGGGCATGTTGGGCCTGGCGGGGGGCCTGGCGGGGATGGGGGGCATGTTGGGCATGGCGGGGGGCCTGGCGGGGGGCCTGGCGGGGATGGGGGGCATGTTGGGGCTGGCGGGGGGCCTGGCGGGGATGGGGGGCATGTTGGGCCTGGCGGGGGGCCTGGCGGGGATGGGGGGCATGTTGGGCATGGCGGGGGGCCTGGCGGGGGGCCTGGCGGGGATGGGGGGCATGTTGGGCATGGCGGGGGGCCTGGCGGGGATGGGGGGCATGTTGGGCATGGCGGGGGGCATGGCGGGGGGCCTGGCGGGGATGGGGGGCATGTTGGGCATGGCGGGGGGCCTGGCGGGGGGCCTGGCGGGGATGGGGGGCGTTGGGCCACTGGAAAGGAAAATGCTGAGTAACTTGAACGTGGTATTTCTCCCTCCCTGTACGTGTCACATAGGTCCGCGCCCATGAGAAGATCGGGATTTGGCGTGCCATCGCCAAGGAAGTCCGGGCCCTGGGGGTCCACCATCGACGGGGCACCCACTGCCGCAAGAGGTGGGAGGACATCCGCCGCGGGACCAAGAAGACCGCCGAGTCTCTGCTGGGGATGGCCTCCCAACGTAGGCGGGGTGCCTGCCGTCAACTGAGCCCCCTGATGTTCCGGATCCTGGCGGTGGCCTACCCTGATTTGGATGGGCGCGTGAGGGCAGCACAGCAGACACAAGGGGGTGAGTACAAGCATTATCTACTCTGTTGTCGCGCAGTGGAGGTGTCTGGGTGGGGGAGGAGGGCTGGGGGTCCCCCTAGGCCAGGGCGATATCTGTAGGCTGGGCACCCCCGTAAGCCCCTGTGTCCCTAGCCACCACCCTCAGTAGTTTGTCAGTACAGCCATCCCTGGGCCGTGTCATCCATGGGTGCAGTTGTCAACTCTAGGCGTGTAGGGCATGTTCCACGGAATGCGTAGCGTACCCCAAGTGCGCAACTTAGTGCAGGGGGCATCTGTGTCTGTCATGTCCGCTAACTGTACCGGAGATCCATGTACTCAATATCCCTTTATTTCTCTCTCCCCCCCCCTTTTTGTTTGTCTTTCTGTGCTTGTGTGCATCAGCATCATCAGGCGGAGGAGAAGTGGCATCGGGGCAGGAGGGAGCTGCATCTCACATGGCCCAGGAGGGCCATGCCACAGAGTCAGACTGGACCAGTGAGACGGAGGGCGAGGGGAGCTCCACGACGGGGACGACTGGAGCCTGCAGCGACACGGACACGTCCTCGGAAGGGGGCTCCCTTGCGGGGGTGGCACCATCCGTGCCCCCCGCCATTACAGGTACAGCCGCCACCCAGCGCACCATCTCCGCCCTCCCAGCAGCCCCTCCGCGTTCGCCCCGTGCCCGCTCTGCCAGGAAGCCGGGCATCTCCTTCGCCCCAGGCACCTCAGGCCCTGCCCCTGTTACCCCCGCTGCCCTCAGTGAGGAGGTCATTGACCTCCTCCGAACGCTCATTGTTGGGCAGACTACCCTTTTGAATGCCATCCAGGGGGTGGAGAGGGAGGTTCATCGCAGCAATGCGTACCTGGAGGGCATTCATTCGGGTCAGGCTGCCCATCAGCGATCGTTCCAGGCTCTGGCCTCAGCACTGACGGCAGCCATTGTCCCTGTCTCCTGCCTGCCTCTACTAACTCCCTCCTCCCAGTCTCCTGTTCCTCTGCCTGTCCCACCCACACCATCAGACCAGCCTGCACACACCTCAACACCCAAGAGAAGCTCATCCAAACATAAGCACCACAGATCACGCAGACATTCACACACGCAACATTCCGATGCAGACATGCCAACAGTCACTACCACCTCTGTGACCCCCACCTCCTCGTCTCCCTCCTCCCTCCCTGTGACGTCTACACTCACACCTCCATTCACCTCACCATCAGCCAGTGTTTCCATCACCAGCACACCCTCCACTCCAGTCCGCACACGTGCAGTCACCACCCCCACTGCCATTTACACGTCCCCTGTGTCCTCTCCCACTGTGTCTGTCACCCCCTCTTCCACACCACACAAACGCAGCCACCCACCCACCCAACAGCCATCCACCTCACGACAGCCTATCCCTCCTGCACCTGCACCCAAAGACAGCAAACGTGACTCACCTACAACCACATCCTCTCCCTCCACTCCCATTCCCACTGTACCTACCACTCTCCATTGTCCCAAGAAGCTCTTCCTCGCCACTACTAACTTCTTTCCTGACCCTGAGCCCCCCCCTCCTTCTCGTCGGGGTAAGAAGAGCACCTCAGCCACCACCAGCCCTGCAGCCCCCTTGACAAGGGTGCAGGGGTATTGGAGCCCGCCAGCCCGCATGTCTGGATCTTCGCCCAGCAGCAAGGGGACAGCCAGCCCACCCCCTGGGAAGAGGAGCAGAAGGCGGAAGGGGCGCCGCAGGAGCCCGCCTTCTACATCCCCCCCGGACACCACCCAGAGACAGTCACCAGCCACAGCTCCAAAGGGAGGAAAGGGCCACAGGCCGACGACTAAGGAGGGCAAGGGCAGCAAGTTGGAGAGGTCAGGCAGCAGGCCTGCTGCCCAGGAGGAGCCCACAACCCCCATAGCCGCTGCCCCGGGAGGAACCGGCACAGCTGCCCCGGGAGAGCCCACCAGCCCCATAGCCGCTGCCCAGGGAGGACCCAGCCCAGCTGGCCAGGAGGGCCCCACCACCCACAGCCCAGGTGGGCAGTGAAGGAGCACCATCCCCGCTGCCCAGGAGGGCACCACCAGGCATTTAGCAGTTGGCCATAGACCGTCCGCCGTCTCAAGAACCGCTGAACTGGGCCCTTCAAGGCAAGAACCGCTGAACTGGGCCCCGCCGTCTCAAGAACCGCTGAACTGGGCCCTTCAAGGCAAGAACCGCTGAACTGGGCCCTTCAAGGCAAGAACCGCTGAACTGGGCCCCGCCGTCTCAAGAACCGCTGAACTGGGCCCCGCCGTCTCAAGAACCGCTGAACTGGGCCCCGCCGTCTCAAGAACCGCTGAACTGGGCCCCGCCGTCTCAAGAACCGCTGAACTGGGCCCTTCAAGGCAAGAACCGCTGAACTGGGCCCTTCAAGGCAAGAACCGCTGAACTGGGCCCTTCAAGGCAAGAACCGCTGAACTGGGCCCCGCCGTCTCAAGAACCGCTGAACTGGGCCCTTCAAGGCAAGAACCGCTGAACTGGGCCCTTCAAGGCAAGAACCGCTGAACTGGGCCCTTCAAGGCAAGAACCGCTGAACTGGGCCCCGCCGTCTCAAGAACCGCTGAACTGGGCCCTTCAAGGCAAGAACCGCTGAACTGGGCCCTTCAAGGCAAGAACCGCTGAACTGGGCCCCGCCGTCTCAAGAACCGCTGAACTGGGCCCCGCCGTCTCAAGAACCGCTGAACTGGGCCCCGCCGTCTCAAGAACCGCTGAACTGGGCCCCGCCGTCTCAAGAACCGCTGAACTGGGCCCTTCAAGGCAAGAACCGCTGAACTGGGCCCTTCAAGGCAAGAACCGCTGAACTGGGCCCCGCCGTCTCATGAACCGCTGAACTGGGCCCTTCAGGGCAAGAACCGCTGGCCCTTTGGCAGACGTGGCAGGGCAGGATCTATCTCGGGCAGGGCTGCAGGATGTCCTCTGGCCAACTTGCCTCCTCCAGTGGCAGTGGGGTCTGTTATGGACTGTATGGACTGTGGCTTTGCTCTCCCCAGGATGGCCCAGTGGGCAGGCCACCCACTGTATGGACTGTTTGGACTGTGGCTTTGCTCTCCCCAGGATGGCCCAGTGGGCAGGCCACCCACTGTATGGACTGTATGGACTGTGGCTTTGCTCTCCCCAGGATGGCCCAGTGGGCAGGCCACCCACTGTATGGACTGTATGGACTGTGGCTTTGCTCTCCCCAGGATGGCCCAGTGGGCAGGCCACCCACTGTATGGACTGTTTGGACTGTGGCTTTGCTCTCCCCAGGATGGCCCAGTGGGCAGGCCACCCACTGTATGGACTGTATGGACTGTGGCTTTGCTCTCCCCAGGATGGCCCAGTGGGCAGGCCACCCACTGTATGGACTGTTTGGACTGTGGCTTTGCTCTCCCCAGGATGGCCCAGTGGGCAGGCCACCCACTGTATGGACTGTATGGACTGTGGCTTTGCTCTCCCCAGGATGGCCCAGTGGGCAGGCCACCCACTGTATGGACTGTATGGACTGTGGCTTTGCTCTCCCCAGGATGGCCCAGTGGGCAGGCCACCCACTGTATGGACTGTATGGACTGTGGCTTTGCTCTCCCCAGGATGGCCCAGTGGGCAGGCCACCCACTGTATGGACTGTATGGACTGTGGCTTTGCTCTCCCCAGGATGGCCCAGTGGTCATGGAGTCCCCTCGTGGATCTGGCGTCGTGTACTCAAGTGGCTGAGGTGCCCCCCCTTCCCTTCCCCCTGAGGTGCCTGTCCTATTTTCTTTCTGATGCCCCTGCAGTGTTCTCTCCGTGGACTTCTTGTCGTGGGACTGGGCCTTGCCCCTTTGCACAGGACCCCTGTGATCCACGGACAGTGGTTGGACTACATTTAGTAGCTGTATATATTTTGTACATAGTTTATTTATTTATTGGGATTAATGGCGTACATATTTCAATATATCTGCCCGTTTATGATCTCTTCTTTTGGTCTTTGCATTATTTCGGAGGGGGGTGGTTTGTGGGTTGTGACAGTGATCTGTGGGAATGCATTGATGTGTGTGTTGTAGTGGGTGTGGGTGGGTGGGTGTGTGCCGGTAATCTTTTCCCTCCCCTGTGTCGTAGGTGCAGTACTCACCGATGTCTTCCGCGCCGCCGGGCGTGCTCCTGGTATATGAGGAGGAATAGGAGTGCGGGGATGACCTGTAACTCTGGCTCCATACTGCCGGAATCTCGCGTGGAGTGCGTAGAGGTGAGCGTTTTCCCGTTCGTAGTCTGTTTCCGCCGTGTTCTTATCGGCGGTGCTCCCGCCCCGGAAAAGGTGGCAGATTGGTGGGTCGTAATAGGGTGGGCGGTACTTTGTCTGCCGCCGGGCTGTTGGCGGGAACCGCCGCGCTGTTTGTTTGTACCGCTGTGGCGGTCGGAGTGTTAAGTTGGCGGGCTGTGTTGGCGGTTCCCGCCAGGGTCAGAATTGCATATTTTAGACCGCCGGCCTGTTGGCGGCTTGGCCGCCGCTTTATCACCGACCGCCAGGGTCAGAATGAGGGCCTTTGTCTTTTGGTGCTTGCAGTTTTAACTTTCCTGTGTAAGTATGGAAGTCCAAACGTGTAAAGCGCTGCTGCCTAAAAATACACGGCATGTGACATAAAGGAATTGATAGCACTACATGTGCTCCACTGCAGAGGGAGATTATAAATAGTGTGACAAAGTTACCCAGTTTCATAAAGCTAAATAACGATTTCAGTCCTTTGCTATCGTTTTAAATTTTGTTGTTTTCAGATGAGTTCTGCTGGATGAACCACGTGCAGGCTATAACTCCCAAAATGCATGTGTTTGATATTGAAAGCCCGTCAATGGGTAACATAATGTCACAGTAGCATGAAATAATTGGAAACAAGTTAATTGTCCTCTTTTGACAACAGCGCCCAGAAGCAAAAACAAAAAGAAACATGAGCAGAAACCGAGAAAAGACAAGTCTTGGCAAAATGAAATAAAGTTAGCTTAAAAAAATAAACCTTTGCAATTTTGTGCCTCCTGGGCATGTTTTTTGCTAGTCACAAGCCTTCTGTTTGCGGGGCACGCGAAGTTAAAAACAACAAATAGTACCTTAGTCATGTTGGGAACAGCAGACAGGCATTAATTAGGTTGCATCAATTAGTGCTTGAATCCTGCGCCACACAGAGAAACGGAAGTGATGCCAGGCATGCCTGACGAATTACAAGGCTGTAAAGAAGAGTGCCATGCAAACCAACGAATGGTGAGCAATAGGCGGGAAAAGGAGGTCATGGGGGGCCGCCAAAAAGACTGTCACACCAGGAGCCACCAGCACTGAAATTGCCCCTGTGGGAGGGCAAGTCAGAGGGTCGAATCAATGCTAAAAACAGTGACTGCAGCACATTAAAAAATCATTAGAAGCACCTTACATGGAATCACTGGAGCCAAGGATGAGGGATGTTGCCATTTGCAATACTTTTATGCACACATTTCTTGTTGCCCCTCTGAAGATTGGCCCATGCCTAAAGCCAAACCTGAACAGCACGTTTTTCACTGAGGTGGCCACTAACTTTGCACATGCAGTTTTACTGATAAAACTATATTCTACACAACTGACATCAGGGTTCAGTATCTATTTATCATTTATATCACCAAGTAAAGTGTCTTGGTTTGTTTTGATTCTATTAAAATCTTTCTTTCCATCACACTTTAGAATTACAAAACATGCTTAATGTTTGCTTTCATAAATGCTGAATGTGTACAGTTTATTAACAGGCATTTACATTTTGTAAACACCCCACAGCCTTTCTTGTTACATTCACTGTACACCCAACAAGATTGTCACATAATCCACTTTATTTTTCTTTCTCTCCCTACAAAGTGAGCGGAGTTTGCCAAGACATGTCCCCATGATAAAAATTGAGCAGGAATTTTCCAGAAGACTTAGCCTGACATTAGACCTCTGTCTTCCAAGCACAGCAAATGTGAGGCTATAAATATTGTATTTAAGAACATCTTTATTTATTGCTTGGACTTTCACAACCCACCAGCTCCCAACTGACCCACAGCTTGGGAAACACTGGCCTAGCTGGACTTTTAACACTTTGATGCCATAAAGTAAACACGATCCTCATGTTACCTCACAGGTGCACAAGATGTAAATTATTACATGGAGGGCAGGTGTTGAGGTTTCTAAGCTGTCTGTCTGTCTGTCTGTCTATCTGTCTATCTATCTATCTATCTATCTATCTATCTATCTATCTATCTATCTATCTATCTATCTATCTATCTACCTATCTAGAGATTTGTAAAGCTTAACAGCTACTCATTGAGTGCCCTGGTGCTATGGTAGGTACAGATCCTTGATGTCATGGAGTTTAAAATGCAGAGCTGAAAAGCCAAGTTTTGAGCATTCTCTTGAAAACAGAAATGTCCTTAGTAGCCCACAGCTGCTGTGGAAGGGCATTCCGGTCTTTGGCAGCTAGGTAGGAATAAGAGCTGTCACCCCCTCTTTTTCCATCTAAATTTGGAGATCATCACCCAAAGAGAGGTGGAGGAATGGAGTTATCTGTCTGGATGATAGGGAATGGTCCTTTTTTATAGGTATAGGGGACCAGAAGGATGTAGGGCTTTTTGTGTCATGATAAATGCTTTAAACCTTACCCACTCCTTGCTAAGCCAATGAAGTTCTTTCAAGTAAGGTTGCATGTGAGTCCTTCGAGGCAGTTTCAGGAGAAGTAGCGTTGCAGCATTATGGACCAACTACACTCTTCTCAAGGGATGGGTCAGCAGGCTTAGCTAATGAGAATTGGCGTAATCCAGCCTTGAGGTGAACAGTTTTCTGCTGTGGATGGGAGGAGGTAGAGGAACATTTTTAGGTTTTTTAGAACTCTGAAGCATGTGCCAACAACACTTGCTACCTTAGGGGTAAAAATGGCTGAGCTATCGAACTTCAATCCCAGATAGCGAGCCACCACGGCAGGGGCGGCTGGAGGCGGGATTCCATTGGGCCAGATATTGTTGTCCCAGTCGGGGGGCGGGATGTCAACAAGCAATACTTTGGTGTTAATGGCATTGTATTGCAGGCTGCTGGTGCTCATCCAGAAGAACACTGACAAAATACAGGCCTTAAATCTCCTCAGTGCATTGGGGGCTTTTTAAATCTAGTTTGAGGAGCATTTGTGGATCATCAGCATATGAAACTATTTGTACACAAAAGGATTCAACAAGGGTCACCAAAGGAGCAATATAAACATCAACAAGTGTGGGACTCTGTGCTGACCCTTGGGGTATGCCAAAATCTAGCGGCTTTGGTTCAGAGGTGAAAGGAACCATCCATACAGATGGGTTGCCTGCCTGTAAGAAAGGAACGCAGCCAGGTCAGTGCAGGACCACTCACAAGTATGTCGCCTAGGCGCTGTAATAGCAAAGGGTGAGAAATAATGTAGAAAGCTGCGGATAGATCAAGAAGAATCAGGACTACCTGGTTCCCCTGATCCACTGCCAACTTAATAGTAACAGCGACCTCCAGCAGCGTGGTCTCGTTGCTGAATCCGGTTCCAAAACCTGACTGAGAGGGATGGAGCAACATATTCCTTTCTAAAAAGTCCAAAAGTTGCAGGTTTATAAATTTTTTCCGGATCTTAGCAAAAGCTGGCAACAAAGATATAGGTCTGAAATTGGACAGATTTGATTTGTCCACTCATGACTTTTTCAATAGTGGAATTCTTTTGGCCTGCTTCCAGTAGCTAGAGACTGTGGCTGAAATAGGTTTAGCAGCTGGGTTAAAGTGGAAATTACTGCCCCACTGTTGGAGACAAGAATGTTTGGGGCGGGGACATGGATCATTTGGAGACCCGGATTTGCATGAAATCAGGACCTGAGCCAAATCTTCCAAAGAGATAGGGACGCTCTCTAGCAGGGATGGGACAGTGTATGAAATAGATAGGTCTGCATTATAAGAATGTCAGATAAAACTTTGATTTGGGGCAGGTTTTGAGTTTTCTGAGCTTTGTATAAAAATTTGCATGCACTGTAACAATGTCAGATAACAATATGAATAAATCTTTATATCTAGCCAAAAGAATCCTTTTGATCAACCTTGGAATAACAAAACAGTGAGAAAAACAATAACAATAATGAGTGCAGAATTTAACAAAATATCTACTTGTCCATGAGACAAGCTACATCATAAATCTACTTGTCCTGTAAAAAACAAATCTACTTGTCCTTTTGGTACCATGTAGTGCCGCAACAAATTATGGTAGCAATCTCATTATATGAGAGCTCTGATAGTAGCTTGTCTGATTATGTCAGGGCTAGTGCTATAGGGCTTGAATACTAACAAAATCCTTAGGCTGCAACCTTCCTGCAGATCTACATACTGGTGCTGCAGGTAGCAGAAAGCATAAGTTCCAGGTTTGGCATGCCATTTTGAGTCTGTGCAAACCTACTAACTTGAATGTGTTAAGGGATTTCACTAGCTCTTTTCTAATCTTTTCCCGTACTGAGAAAGGTTGGAAATTTACTCCTGACAAGGGCAGAAGTAAAAATTCTTCCAGTGCTGAAAAAAAGTGGTTAGAAGGAAAGTGAACTTGTAAATGCTCAACAGGTTTTCACATGGGCAAATCTACACACACATATTTACTCATGCTAAAATATAGTTCACAAATAATTTTTTAGGAGTACGATTTCCTAGTCTACTTCTGTAAATTCTTGTGAATTCATGAAATATGCAAATCTGCACTAATGCAACAACATATACCATGAGTGCACTTTTGTGACTTTCTTTAATAATTGGGCCCCTAATTAGGTCTGACATTAAGCAAGACTTTTTGTTTTTATCAAAATTCTGTCTCTCTCCCACTGTGAGTGATAGCAATGTACTCTTTCACAAGGAGCATATAGGCACACAAATTAGTTTTGTTCAGTGCCAGGAACTACTGTAGCAACATGTGCTTTTGGTTTGTGCCAAGGTTTGTTACAATGGTGAGGGCTTGGCAGCTCCCACAGCAATAACGTTTTACAAAAGCCATGTCAAAACAAGACATACATTGACAAAGCCATAAGCAGGGCCACTGTAATTATGTGGCAGGAGAGAGTCAAATCATGTGCCAGGGTGGAGTAAAATATGCATCAAGAAAAGGCAAAGTATGCTGCATAATGTGGCAAATTTTGTAATGGTATTACTTCATTATTTTGTCATTTTTAAACTTGGTAATGCTCTCTGAGCATTGGTTGCTTCTCATTAGTACCAGTTTAACACCCAAACCTAGCAATTAGCAATAGAAAAGTGATCAATCCAGCTTTGCAATGGGCCTTCCACTGTGTGGAAGCATGTATCTTCACACTTTTAGTAACTTTTGAACAGTATGAGCTAGAAACAACTTTATTGTGATAAAATCTGCAGATTATGCGGCAGATGATGGATTATGTGGCAAATCTATAATCATGCAAAAATCACAAAGGCTGCACATTTGTATAATTCCAGTGGCCCTGGCCATAAAACTGAACACCAATGTTGGACCAATTGGCTTTGCCAATGCTTGTTTATTTTCATATTTCCCATAATCTTGTTGAAACTGGTCACAGTGATTTTCCATTATGAATATGTTTTGGAATTACTGCCATTCATCTACACATTTTACTAAATGATGCTGCAAAGAATGGTACCTAAAATTTCACAGTACTTTTGAAAACATTTTTTTCTAGTTGCATTCTTCTGTGAGCATTTTATTTTGAAAGCAAAGAATCATCAGTCTTGCTTTCAAGCTTCTGCAAATGTTTACATCTGGTCAGACAGCATTCTGGGAGCATTATATGTTAAACTTATCAAACGTGTGTGTACACATTTTTTTACTAAAGCAACTGTCAGTAGTGCAGTTCGGGTTTACAACATATATTGACAGCACTCACCGTAGTAATAAAGGCTTCGCATTAATGAACCACAAAGCAGTATTAACTGGACCAAAATATTATCTCAAATGCAGTTAGTTCTCTTCCTTGATTCACAATGTAAACTGGCAGCCAAAGGGTTTGTGCTGCAGGGGCTTGGGCCTACTTGTCCCAAAGACAAAATAAACATGAAAACTTGTCACAAGAAATATGTCCTGGGCATCTGGCTACAGGATTTTTATACACATTTGACTTATTATTTACTGTTTGCTTGTTGCTCCTCAGTGCCAGTTCACAAATCAGCTATATTTAAAGGACTGTAATTTGCGTGACACTGGGACTTCTGCAATGGACCTACCAACCCACAGAGCTATTTGCATAACAATACAAATCTGTGACCTGCCTGCTACATGCTCGCTTTACTGCAGGCACATTAACCCTCTATACGATTTTATGATGACTCAAAGCTGTGATTAAACTGCATACAAATCTCTCTTTGTATTTAACACCAGAGTTATCTCACCCCTCATATACCACATGTGCTAGACATATAGGATCTCTGCATCGGATACCTTAAACCACATGCTATTTTAAACTGCAGCTTGTTTGAGACAAGCAAGCCAGAGCACATATATTACGACATTCGTCCTTGTTGCCAATTTCTTTGTGGCAGAGCTTTTAAAACATTAATGTATGAGGTGACGGTCATATTCCAACCTTTGTCACTCTTGCCCTCTCTGATGCAAGCCCTTCACCCCTAATTTGTGGGTTGCACAGTAGATTTCTCCTAATTCCAGCCCTGATTTAATGTAAAATAAAATACATAGGCCCTCATTCTGACCTTGGCGGGCGGCGGAGGCCGCCCGCCAAAGTCCCGCCGTCAGGTTACCGTTCCGCGGTCGAAAGACCGCGGCGGTAATTCTGACTTTCCCGCTGGGCTGGCGGGCGGTCTCCTTCAGACCGCCAGCCAGCCCAGCGGGAAAGAGGCTTCCACGATGAAGCCGGCTCGGAATCGAGCCGGCGGAGTGGAAGCTGTGCGACGGGTGCAGTTGCACCCGTCGCGTATTTCACTGTCTGCGCAGCAGACAGTGAAATACATTTAGGGGCCCTCTTACGGGGGCCCCTGCAATGCCCATGCCAGTGGCATGGGCACTGCAGGGGCCCCCAGGGGCCCCGCGACCCCCCCTACCGCCATCCGGATCTCGGCGGTCCGACCGCCGGGATCTGGATGGCGGTAGGGGGGGTCAGAATCCCCGCGGCGGTGCAGCAAGCTGCGCCGCCGCGGAGGATTCAATGGGGCCGCGGTACACTGGCGGGACCCCGCCAGTGGTGCCGGTCCGACCGCGGCTTTACCGCCGCGGTCGGAATCCCCATTGAAGCACCGCCGGCTTGTCGGCGGTGCTCCCGCGGTCCTCCGCCCTGGCGGTCAAAGACCGCCAGGGTCAGAATGAGGGCCATAGTACTTAAAGATCGAAATAAATCATACTGATAATCATGAAGTCATTTTTTAAATGGGAGGAATCTTGAGAAAGTGTATAACCTGCATTGCACTGCTTTGTTTTTAGGGGGGGCATGTCACCCCTATAACCGAGCCCAATTCCTTTTTGTGCCTTCGTTTCAACCTTTCCATGTAACTATCTTGCTTTTCCATAAAGTAGTTTCCAATAGCTCAGATCAAATCCTTTCTCTTGTTTAATGTTAAATCGCTTGTAGCTTTATTGCCACGGTCCAAATTTTGTAAGACAAACCATATTTTGGTTTATTACTTGAAGTGCATTATTTTTTATAAATTATATATACATACATGATATATATATATATATATATTTATATATATATAAGCATAAATAAATAGAGGCAGATATATATATATTTTATATATATATATATTATATATATATATAATATATATATATGTTCAAAACAAGGAAATGACGTCGCACTCCCAAGAGAATAATGTCACCAATTTTAATAATAAGCATTTTTGCATTTTGCCAAACATTGCCACTTACACGTTTCAGCTGTCATAGCCTTGTTCACAGTGAGTGAGTGTTCTGTTTAAAAATATAAGTGTTTTTACCCTGCTCTTCAATCAGGTGCATTTTGGGATTTTTAGTCCGATTTTGTAACCTTCATAACACTCATTTGTTTGGCCAATATAATCTTTATAATCTTTTTTAGTCATTAGCTGCCATAACTCTTGGGCCCAAGATACATTATATAAATTATAGGCATACTGTAGGAACCTGGCTCTTTATATAGTATACTAAAAGAAAGTATGCTTTGTAAAGAGTCCAGGTATGCCTTTAGAAGTGGACAGGGCTTTCTTTTAAAATCCCAAGTGCTCTATTTGTGGCAGTGTGGTCGAGTAGCTTAGGTTAACCAAAGAGGAGTGTTAGACATTTGTTGCATATACTAAGTCAATAAATGAGACACACACACACTCAAAAAGGAGATCCAAATCAGTTTAGAAAAATAACTCCTCTGGCCCAGTTCAACTCAGGCTGGGAGGCTTGGTGGTGCCTTCCAGTGGTGCTTTCCGGTGTCAAGTTTTTAGGCATCCAGGCCTCTCCAGTTGATCTTAGGTGCCTGCAGATGTGCAGGGAAGCACCTCCTCCGCTCCAAGGAAGATTGCTGTTGGTCCTTGATGTGCTGGCAGTCATCCCAGGCTTTTGGAGGGCAAAACGTTACTAGAAGTCAGCTTTTGCGTTTATTTTAGTACAAGCAAGATGGGCTTTCACTTTACACCAGTTTGACAAAACATGAAGGGGACACATCCATGAACTCATGCACAACCTCTTTGCCCCAAGCCTTCCAAACTATTCCAATTGACAGCCTGGTATCCAGTGTGTTGCTTGGTTAGAGATATTACATTTCAGGCTATATTTATTATGTAGTCATAATTTGCAAAATTATTGCATAACACTAAGCAGCACTCACATTTACAAGGTAGTAACAGAATTAGTTTCCCATACAGACATTCCGCTAGACATCGATTTACCTACAACACCTGTACTTCAAAACACATTTTTTGGGAATTAATGGTTTGCCCATCAACCTGATTCCCCTGGCACCTCTGACACTTCTAGACAAACTAAGGGCTATACTTAGAGCGGAAAAAGGACAATCGCTCTAATGTGAACTCTTTACTTGTGCCAGAGACCTGTTCCCCTGGTGGCAACCCTACTTACGATACCCCTAACATCTGGCGGAGAGCTAGTCTTGGGAACCAGGCCAAGCCTTGGGCCCCTGGCGCCTCTGCCTTTTAGCGCAAATACGCATTTCTGGAAAGGAGACTAAAGAGAATGTACAGTGCATAATTGGTAAAACAATAAGTGCCAGGGCCCTCCTTATGAGAGGAGACCACTGCAGCGTGCATACCCATTGCTTCTGCTAGCACTGCCAATGACAGTACCTACACAACTATTAACCACCCCACTGCTACAAGCGTGACAATTCAGACTGTTCGAGGCTCCAAAGCTATAAGAATGGCTTGGGTCAATGCAAGAGTTGTTCTTATTGTATATTGAATTAATAAACAACTGTTGTTCTCCTCATCTCTAAATTGCACAGACTTGTTTGTAAAGGTTGGAGAAGACAAGGGTCTCATTCAGACTCAACTCTAGACAGCAGCCTCTACTCCTGGGTTGCTGCCTGCAACCCCTGTGATTTAACCAATGTGACTTTCCAGCTGTTAAAGGGAAGCATGCCTTTAACTGCTGCTAATTTTAGTCGCTGTTCACACTGGTTCTAAATCACTGAGTAGTACTGCCACGCTGTATGGACGGGTTTTCAATAAAAACCCACAGTGGACAATCATTGTATAGTGTCCCTGTCTGTGATACACCAGGTGGTCAAAAGGAGGGCAGGGTCGCTTCCTCTGACATTATGTTTTGGGGAAATTCATGCTACTACGGTCACCCTAGAGTTTACGTCTGTTCACATTTCCTGTGTCTGATTTGCAATGGATCAGCTTTCTGAGAACTGCTCAACAATGCAGGGCTTGCTGAGTTTTACCAGGGCACTGCTCGCTCCTTCACAGCTCCTGCATTCCTGGATTGTTTCTTGGCCACTGCTATAGTTCATCTGCTCATGGTTTCTATGCTGCTCGTCATGTCAATGGAGTAACTTCTGAGAAGATCATGGATAAAGGCTACAGCCGAAACGCGTCGGAGGGGAAACCTGTTTCCTAAATAAATGAATTTGCAGCACTTCGGAGGTGTCCGGGCTTTCCTTGAACACAAGTTTATTTCAGAATGTTTTAGGGGTTTCCGGAACCCGGCCTGGACCACTGCACCACAACTTCAGCATTTCAGAATTTTTATGTATGTATATATATACATATATATTCACATATATACACACACCCAGAGCCTGTGGAATTACGCAGTAGGTGAACACAAAAATATGTGGTAAGGCTGACTAACATGTGGCAAGAAAAAGAAAATGATGCAGCTTAATGCAGTGCCGCTGATTTTTTGACAGTATTTACTTCATTATTTCACCATTTTTCTACATGACTGGGCAAAGGTTTCACATAATTAGTACCAGTTCAGCAACCAAATACAGTAATAGCCACTGAAATATGAACCGTTAACCTTTGTGAAGGGTCTTTAACATACAACACTTACCCACTCTGATACCAAAAGGCACAATCAAATAAGAGACAAGGCATAACAAACAGTAAGTTGGTGCCCACTTCAAAGCTCGATCAGCAGCTAACCGTGACTGACACCCTCGGCCAGCCTCTGCCACCTCACCATGTGGACCCTCGTCAGAGTACAAATGCTACCAGCCCACCTTACAGGGAACCACACCTAGACCAAATTCAGGGGACCACACCTAGACCAAATTCCCAAGTAGGGTGAAGATACACTGGCTAAAACAGGGCACAGATAGAATTAGATAGCCTCCTCTCCCCCGCTATCATCCCCACCAATTATCCTGTAACATCCAGGCTAAAAGTCCTATAAAGTCCTGCAAGGTCAATGTCTCCACATCAGATTGGAAAACTGGACCTTGATGGACTTCCACAATAAAGTGAATGACACTGAATACCAACATTTCTGTAGCAAACACTATCAGACAAGCCATCTATGGATACTTTACCAATGTCCAGGAGCCAGTGAGTCACTGTGATTGAATGAGGGTGGGAGCAAGGGCGTCGGTGAGTCAGTGAGTCACTGAAAGCATTTGTATAGCTTAGTTAATTAAACATACTGGATACTTATAGAAATCAAGGACCGCGGAGTAGTGGATTTCCCTAAAGTTTTCAGGAGCACTTTATACATGTTTGTGTGGAGCACGGTTTGTCTTCTTTGACAGATATTTGCAGAAGTGACTGAATATAGGTCCTGATGAATGCCCCACACATCACAAGAGGGTATTTTGAGGGCCGAAACATTTTAACCAAATACAACATAAATTCCAGGGTTTGACTTACGCCCCCTGAGTATTTGCTTTTTGCACTGTTTTTAGTCTGACCTCGACAGTCAACAATGAAGTCTGGCATCAGTTGTAGAGCTAATTTTAACTTATCCTTTTTGATCAAGGGGCCACACTTTAGTTCTTTCACAATCTGAACAACTCACACATACGACTGACTCACAAAACATCCGAAGCACTCCTCCTAAAATGTTTTAAGGAGTTGTAGCCTGCACCACAACTGTGAGGAGTAACTTTATGATGAAACATGGCACCACTGATGGGTGAGGGTTCTCGTCTCAAAAAGGAAATCTCCTCCACATCTTAGGTTACTCTCAAACCCTTCAGCTTGTTGTTTAGACCCAGGTTTTTCATTATGTGTGTCTGATTGTTGTTGGGGAGTAAATAACTGCTGGTCTCTAAATCTCCCTGGGCCTTCCTGTGTGTTTGCACTGCTGTACAGCAACATGAAGATCCTGCTTGGAGATATAAATAGGATGCAGTCCTATAACAGCAACCAAAGTGCATCTTTCCTAACAAACCCCTGGAGTTTAATCCTGCAAGAAACCTGTTCCACCAATGTGTGGTTCCTCAATTATTACAGAGCTTTTCTAACCCTGAAAACAAAAAATGAAAGGACAGCCCGGAGCAATTTATAATACAATCATTCATCAGCACAGACATGGCTATCAAAGTAAATGGCAACATCTAGGCCATTTATCCTCATTCGCATAGTACGAGATTGAAATTCACAACACAAATTGCATCCTAATCTGTACCTACATATGTACCAAAAAATAGAAGAAATGTCCCTGACACAAACCATTCTTGATGAAGACTTGGGTAAGATATGCACTGCCTAACCTAATCAGGAAAAACAAAAATAAGGTACTTATAGTCTAGATGCAGGACACAGGAGAGAGCACTCAAGACTCAAACCAGAAGAGTAGATTTCTTAGAACCATTAACGTGGAACCAGAACTACAGCTTCTGCATTAATACTCGACTGGTAAATTATCATTACCTTCTTAAAACTTAAAGTGAACGAGGAAAGTTCAATACTGCTAAAGACAATATATGTGGACAAGCCACAATAGATGTTTGGAAAGGAAAGTATATAGGGGGTTATTCCAACTTTGGAGGAAGTGGTAATCCGTCCCAAAAGTGACGGTAAAGTGACGGATATACCACCAGCCGTATTACGAGTCCATTATATCCTATGGAACTCGTAATACGGCTGGTGGTAAATCCGCCACATTTGGGACGGATTACCACCTCCTCCAAAGTTGGAATAACCCCCATAGTTCCTTAATAATACTCAGCCACGCAATTCAAAACAACACAGCAATCAGCTATGCTAATGTCAATCAACCATAAAGCACAAATAAAAACCTCCACCCTATGAAAATTAAATATCCAAAGAGCAGATAATGCCATATGTCACTATCCAAATAGCAAGAGCATTAGCCCAAATAAGTGGAAACTGAGACAGATAGTTTCAACCGAAAAGAAGCTAAAAAATAAAGCGTATGCCTTAATGGCCCTGGTGGGTCAGTTCCACAATGAATAGGCCATAACATCCATCTGTGGTATATTTACAATACTTCCTCTCAGGTCTTGCTGTGGGGCTTTTGTTACAAAGGAAGATCTGCACAATCATGATATTGCCCGTTGTCTTAACACTTCATTTTCAGGGTTTCGGTTTCAAGGGATATTCAGGGCAAGCATTTAAGGCTTACCTCTGGCTGGCTAAGCAGATAGAGATAACATATAAACTGCACACAATAAACATGTTCTACAGGCAGTGAAAACTTTTTATACAACAGAAGGACTCGAAATGCTCAATATTGATTTAACAAGTTATAGGATCTCATTCAAGTGTATTTTACCGACTGTGGAGATAATTTAAGTTCTCTTCTGTTGCAGTTACACTTCAGCGAACTAGAAATAAAGCCTTTGATCTGAATGATTCTCAATATACACAGAGTTCATCAGCGATATCATGATAAACTCTCATTAGTATTGTGCTTCCACTCCCAGGTATATATGCATTCACATCCCCACCATGGACCACACCTTCGTAAGAGCTGTTTTAAATAGGTAAGTCTCCAGGACCTTGCTCACGTAACTCTGCAACCTTCTCTCTCGCAAGCTAGATGCAACCACCTTGCTGATTTTTTCTGTAGGAAGGTAGCTGACATATATGCCTCCTTCAGTGGTCTGACGGAGGAGGATATATCTACTGTTTCAATTTCCTGCCTGGAGCCAACACTATAAACTTTTAACCTTGTTGACAGAGCAAACTTTGAGGCTCTTCTGAGTGCTATTAAGTCTGGTTCCCCTAGCGAGCTGGTTCTTCCACGGATTCTCAAAATAGGTGGTCTCATTCTTCCTCCTGCTTTGATTAGTCTTTTGAATATGTCCATTGTGAATGCCACAGTCCCTTCAATGTGGAAACATGCTATGATTGTTCCCCTACATAAGAAGCCTTCTATGGATATATCTAAGCTAAAAAACTATTGGTCGATTTTACTCCTGCCTATACTAGTGAAAATTCTTGAAAAGCATATAAACCTTCAACTGCCGGAACATCTACAATCCTGAAATCTCCTTCATACATCTCAGCCAGGCATCTGTCCCTATCACAGTGTAGAATCCACTCACCTTGCTGTTAAGGAGAATCTTGGAACAATCTTTGACATGGGTGAGACTGCAGCCCTTATACTCTTGGATTTGAGTGTATTCTTCTCTACTTTCTCTCACTCTGTGCTTCTTAGGAAACTTGCAAAATGCAGCATTCATGGCATCACCCTTCAGTGGTTCCATTCATGTTTGCACAAGCACTATTTTCAAGTTACCTCAATACCACATTCTTCTACTGTACAGCAGAGGCCATTCAGGGATCCTCAAGGATCCTCTTTGAGCCCCGTGCTTTTCAACATATGTGTCCTCTCTTTGGTGGACATAGTGGAGACTTTTGTTTGGTATTCTAATATTGAAGTCAGTTGAGGATGTCTTTAGGTGACATCGTAGCTGAATTACTGATATTAATCAGAAAAATTAAAATGATCAGTAAATAACACAGAAAGGCATATATATGCTTGTAAATTCAGCTATTTATATTAAACCTAAACAAAAATAAAAAAGATGGGGGGGGTCATTGACAATGATATTGTATAATATATTGACAATGTGTTGTCCAATAAAGTTTTACACTGCTGAAGAAGCAGCAGTGTGAAGCTTTATTGGACAACACATTGTCAATGTATTGTACAATATCATTATCATTATCATTGAACCCCATAATTTATTTTTAAGCTTAATGTAATCTGCTGCATTTATAGGCATAAGCCCATCTGTTTGATTTACACATCATATAATTGTTTCAGATTAACATCAGTAATTCATGTACAATGTCACGTAAGGACATCCTTAACTGACTTCAATGTTCATTTTTTTTATTTGAATGATTCTCTTGTTGGCAGTACTAACACTTCTATTCATCAGCAGTGATGCCACCCTGTTAGATAAGCACTTGCAAGCCCTACCACTGACTTTTATTTTCAAACTATTCTTCCTACCCTTCCCATCCCCCTCACCTCATCCAAGAGTGGTTATAAGAAGGTCACCTTCCCAAAGTTCTTGCTGAAGAAAAGAAAGTAAGAAACACAACATACAGCAATGTACACCACACTCACAGTTGCTCTGTCTCTTTGGCTATATTGCAAGGTGCCTTTCAATTAATGGTAGAAGACAATTAGCTTTATAAAGAAAAGATTATATATTAAATCCACCCATTACACTGAAATTGTGTATAATTGGAGCTGCATGGGAGACACGTGTATTGTATTGCAAAATTCATATAGCGCTTACCTACATGGGTAGCACACTATAGAGTATTTGGTTGGGAGTCTGTAATTTTTGTTTTGATCTTGTTTGGGAAGTGTTTCCGTGCGTGTTGTGCATGATGACCACCAAGGAGCGGTTATCGTGTTATGGAATGCAGCACTTAGCAGTGTGATGGAATGATGGATGAAGAAGAGTAAAAGGCAGGTGGGCTGTTTCTGGTTTGTCATAATCTGGCAGTTTTGAACTGCTCTGCATGTCCCTTTATAGTATTTCCTTTGTTCATATTACACTTAGCTGGTTAATGCACTGGGGTTTACATTCTGATTTAGTTTGTTAAAACTTTATAGTCTTGAGCAGGCATCACTTAAAGTGAGAAACGGTGGAGAGATTTGCTGGGGATAGACTTCAATATAATCATCCTATTTCTGTTTGTCATCGTGAGATGCCACAAAGCGGTTAACTTGTTGGGACCTGCAGTGGTGGACTAAATTTAAATCCTCTGAAGGCCAGTGGCATGTGACAGATGTCTTTAGCTATGCCATGCCTGTTCAGTTGGTGATGGGTGGTTTAATTGCTGTGGACTGGAACAGTACTGAATGATGGGCATGTCCTTTAGGAGTTTTGTTTTATGTGAGTGTGGATTGGTAAGCAAAAAACGGGTTTTATTAGGTGGCCTGGATGAACCCAGACCGACTTCTGACTGCTAAGTGTTATAGTATTACTATTGGTTGTATTGTAATGTAATTGCATTTATATTGCACTTACTACCCCTGACTTACCATCTCCGAAACCTGCAGTTGTCACTTATGTTTTTGTTTTATAATTTGTTTTATTTATTTAGCTAAGCTATGCTTAGCAGCTTGTGGCCAGATGTATGAAAGGATTTTACCCATTCTGTGTCTACGGAAAAATGTGTTCGTACATAAGGCCCTTCATGACTTGTGATATTTCGCACACATCATGCATCAGATTTCACTGCTCACCCTAGTACTGATGTTTAGTGCTATGAAGAATATGGTTTATTATGTACATTTGATGGCTGAGGCAAACAGTTGAATACATTTGTGGTACAGGTGGTGGTATAGGTGTAGGTGGTGGTGCAGGTAGTGGTATAGATTGTGGGTGGTGGGTGGGTGTGAGCTGAAAAAAGCTTGGCAAGTCCGGTCACTGAAATGGAATTTATTACTCAACTGGATACACCAGGCCAAGACACTGCAAGTGCCATCCTAGGACTGTCTGAATGTTTTGGCAGTAGAGAACAATTTTGCATTTGTCATGGTTAATTGTTATTCTTCATTAAGTGAAGTAAGTTTAATAGGCACACCCACAAAAGCTACTGTTCTCTTTTCTTTTTAAACAGATTTCCTGAAGAGAAGCTGTTCAATAAATTTGGTCCATGGCAATGTATTTATTTTGTATGGTATTACAGACTTTCTTGATGTGCGTGGTATGGTGCTGGTTCGTACATATGACTTACTTTTTTTTAGGACATTTCAAACATCCCATACTTTTAACTGGTAGCGGGTTTCCTGTTGCTCTCAGCGGATTTTAACTTGAGCCCCAAGAAGCTTCGGCACATGTTGCGCTTTGTAATTAACCTCCCATAGACCACAGATCTATGTACCACTTGCTATCTAATGTGTTGAAAGATTGAATCTTACTGTAAAGAATATGGTATAGTGGGATTTGAGCAAAGGTAAGGCAATGAAAGAGGCCTTAAGTGCAGTCCTGCGGGCAAACTGAACAATGCTTAATTCATTCAAGTTGATGAAAGGAAAAGTGCACATGAATAAGTTGAGTCTAGTTTGTCTGGCTTTTACAAAAACAGGTAGGATTTGTGTAGATGAAATGGCTCAGGAGCTCTTTCGGAGTTGGAAGTTCTACCTCTTGTCTATTTTGTCTACTTCACTGAGTTTGTGAGTGCCACGTGTTAATTCTGCCGTTGTTGTAGTTTTTTAAGATGTTGCAACTATGAAAATTCACCATATGTTAATTTGTGCCCAAGTCTTTAGTGATTGGAGGCAGTGTTGGGGATAAGACTGGGGTCTTTCAAATGTCTCCAGCTGTCTTTTTGTTCTGCCTTTAATCCCTAACAGAGAATATGAAAAACCCTGTTCCCTTTTTCCCATTTTCTGTTGTGTTTCTCTTCGGGTCTGGGGATGGAACTCACTTAATGGTGGCTTGTATGGCTCCGGCTCAGCAGCCTCTGAGCCAGTGGGCTCATGATGCATAAGCCTGTTCTACCGGGAAGGGAAAGTGAGGCATAGTTTGGTTGTGTACCTTTTCTTGCAGAGGGTGCATCATTCGTGACTATTGGCAGAACAAGGGCTGAAGAGAGCCCCAAATAAAAAAAAGTAGAGGCTATTTTTATCCGAAAATAGAAGATATTAAAAAAACGAAGTATCAATGAAGTAAGAACATCATTTTATCTGACTAATATCTCATGGAACAGTATATTTTCCAAGGAGAGGCCATTAAACTAGAGCATTAATGAGCTTCTTTTCTAATTGGAATCTTCTCGGCCTCTCTTTATGGGCTGCTTGCTTCTCTTTTTTTGTGTATAAATCTGGAATGACAGCACTGTAGGGGGTAAACTAGATAGGTTTAGTACACTAGAGACTTGATTCAGACCGCTCAAGAACATCGATTGAGAAATGTCAAATAGCTGCCAAGCTAGGCACTCCTTGCTGAGCTGCAAAAACAAGGGATCGCAATCAGAGTAAATCTTGTCTCTGCCTGAGCCATCGCTCCCTGAAACTTACCTACCTTATTGTCCTGGAATTGCAGATTCCTCCAGGCCAGCCATCACTCACAGGAATCATGATTTTGCCATTCAGGAGCTGGCTACTGACTACATTCCCTTCTGGAGCCTCCAAGTACTACAAAATCTCCTTGGAACCAACAGCGTGGCATGGCACAGCAACATTGGGCCTCCCATACGACTCTTTCATTGATCTCAGAGGCAGGAATTGAGAACGCAGTGGTAAATTGACCCTTGTATTCCACGGTGAGGCCTCATTGTTCTACAGATGCCCCTAATGTCCCCTTCACTTCTTGCATATTTGAGGAGGCAATCTTGAGCGACAATACTGCACATTTAAGGAGGCCATCTTGATTGGCGTGATACGTAAAGTAAAACAGGAGTAAACAAATCAACACCAAACTGAAATAGGACTAAGCAATACCTTGCTACTAGGCGGAGTGCCAACAGAAAGAAGGCTATCCACTGAGGATTTTATGTCAGGAGTGGAGGTTTCAGATTATTTAGCCTTCTCTTCACTGTTCTGTTATTACCAGCAGCCAGGACCAACTTATATGAAAAACAAATGTACTCATGGAAAAAACTACAGTACCCATAAGTGTAAAAAAGCTAACATCCCACCAATACACAATAGTACAACTATCAGCATTAAGAAGTTCAATATATCTAGCGGAATGCTGGGTGAGACAAAGATTGCTGTACAGGGCGGCTGACCAAGGGGGTAAAATGGAATGGGACCTGGTGGAGGATCGACTGCAATAGGAATTTGAGGAACCTGACGTGGAACAGGAGGTGGATCCTGGAGATGATTGATCTGTGAATATGCCTGGGGATCTATGGGGATGTGGAATGACTCTTGTTAGCACCTATATGTATATTGCATATAGCCTATTTACACTGCCTGGTTGCCATCTACTGGTTTCTAGTGAACTATTTCAGTGGGAACTTGCCTCTCTCTCTGGATTTGGGGGGGGGCAATGTTACTTATCTGTATGTTGTTTGATTGCAAAAACCAATAAAAGAAATATATATATATATACTGTTACTGTCATTTTTATTTGCTTCATATTGTTTTTATTTTCAGGGGCTGAGTGTTCAGGGTGCATTGACAAAACGTTTATAAGGTGCTTACATTGATTCTGACAGATTTTAGTATATTATCTCATACTAGAGCTCTCACAGAAAAATCCCAAGCTTACATTGAACGATATTTCTCCACAAAAAGTTGCAGAGTTTATATTTGGTCCTGATAAATCTGCTCTGTCCAGATTTAGATCCAAAAACTTTGGTCCCTATGAGCCAACATTTAAAGACATTAATATCTATTTTATCATCGTCTAGATGAAAAGAAAATAACTTTTATAACAAAAATTTTAAAAACGTCTAAATCTGAGGCCCTGGAAAATTAAGAAAGATCTTATTTAGAAGCTTTCCCAGATGCTTCAGACAATTATGACAATTTTGATACTGTTGTTGATTTAGTTTCTGATGATAATATTGGAGAAATTAATGATTGTGATGTTTCGGATGATGACAGCGGTGATAGACTGTGGAGACCTTTTTAAAAAAAGAGAAAGATGAATGTGGAAGAAACAGGAGAAGGTTTCTCCAATTCTCTTAATAATCCTTCTATATTAAATGTTACTTTTGAGCCTGATAAGATTATTCATCGAAGATCTTCAGAATGGACTCCATCTCTCAATACTGCTGCTTAAATGAAGAGCAAACTCAGGAAATCTTTTCCAAAAGAAGTCAGCAATAGACTTCATGCTAAATGCCCTAGACCTTTCCTGTCATTGCATATCATTAATACACCACACATTGATCCAAAACTATCAGTATTTTCAGTAAAATACATTAAAGATCCTCCAAAATGAATAGAAAGATCATGGAAGGCCTGTCATGAGGTCCTCTAGCAAAAAATGTAAATGTAGCTTTATTAGCAAAGGAACAAGGCAAAAATGTAGATCCAGATGTTCTGGAAGGTTGGGCACAAAGAGTGATTTGTTTATTAGGCAATGCAAACTGTGTTCTTTCTACTGAACGTAGGAGATCCATTATTCTACATATGTACGTACTAAATTATGTGATCTAGCAACAAATGAAGCTGGCCTTTCTGCTGGAGGTTTTCTCTTTGGAGATCCTTTTGTTAAATAGTTTTTTTACAATTTATTAATACATTTACCTCGCTAGATAAAGCACAGTCTGCTTTAAAAGAGCTTTCAGCCTAACCTTTTCACCAGGGCTGGCAGATGTAGATACTGCTCTGCCATCCACTTCCATAATCAGGCCTCATACACAGGAGACCCTCGAATTAGAGGTTCCTGGTCTGAAAGATACAGAAACACACCTTTCTTTCTGTCAAGAGGGAGATAATTAAAGAGGCTCTAATCTACATGGAAACTTCCATGGAAACTCTTCACAATCTTCCTTTCCAGGTAAGTAATCAATCTTCTTTACCACAAAGTTTGGCACTGAGAATACAATTTTTATAAACAATTCAAGAATGTTAATGAACGATGCATGGGCCCTACAAACTGTTTCAGGTTTCCATCTAGAGTTTTATTCAACTCCATTCCAAAGAAATATGCCAAAAAAGATATTTTTTACAGAACACAAAAGGACAGTTAATAAATCAAGAAGTATTATCAATTCACAAACAGGCAATTGTGTAAACTACCTTACATTCCAAATGGTTTCTCAGCAACATCTTTCCAGTGGACAAAAAATAGAGGGTTCTAGTAATAAATCTCAACTTCAGTTCTTAAATTCCTTATAGGCATTTCAAGATGGAAGGGATCAATCTTCACAGAGCAATCCCTATTTATGCTCCACAATGTTGCTTTCATCAATTGCAATGGCGAGATCAAAGATACTAAGTTCTTGCTCTCTCATTCAGTCTTTCATCTGCTCCTTGGTGCTTCACCAATGTATTAAAACCTATAGCACAATTCCTAAGAGCATGAGGAGTTTGTTTAATAAAATACCTCAATGACATTTTGTTAATGTCACAAAACCACTCAAGTCTTCAACAACATCCAAATTTGACTATTACTGTCTTTCAAAATTTAGGATTCGTCAACAAAAGAAATCAGATCTTTATCCTTTGAATCAGAAGACATGTTTAGGATTTGCCGTAGACTCTGTTTCAGTGGCATTATCTACCAATTCAGAAAATGGCTTCTTCAAGAACCATCCCTCCATATAAATTGTTTGGAACTTTTAGCAGGCTCCTTTGGTATACGTTCCTTTTGTTCTCAAAAGTCCAAATGTTGTATTATTTTTAAATTGGACAATGGTTCTGCAGTCCAATATGTGAATTGTCTAGGCGGTATGACATCTTGGTTGCTAGCAGAGATAGCCACAGATGCGTAGCATTTTTGTCTCAGTCACAACCTTTCTGTCCTAACCGTTCATCTTCCAGACAAATTGAACAAAATAGCAGATTCGAATTTGATCCCTCTCAAGGACTCCAGCAAATGGAAACTGAATTTCTCACTATTCTCCAAGATAATTCAGATATGGGGTCCTTGTCAGATAGATCTCTTTGCTTCAGGCTTGACATTTCAACTCCCTCTATTCTTCAGCAGGAGGTTGGATGCTTTTCTTCAGGAGTGGGAAGGTCTTAATTACACATTCCCTCCTTTCTCCGTGATTTTGAGAGTAGCTCTTCAAATCAGGAGACAACACTCAGAGATAATTCTCATAGCTCTATTTTGGAGAATGCAGAGTTGGTTTCCAGTTCTTCTAGAATTATATTTTCAACCTCCATTGCTCCTTCCAATGATTCTGAGTCTTCTTTTTGATCCATCCAATCAACCTGGCACTTTAGTTTAGCAAAACCTACTACACCTACTGGCTTGGAGACTTTTTGGAGAAGCTGACAAATAACAGGACTTTCAGAACAGCCGCCTAAATTCATCGACAAAGCTTGGTCTGGATCCACACTTAAAAGAATTAGATCGGCTTCAAACAGATGGTCTGGCTCGTTGTTGGATTTGGATCCCATGGTAGCAGATATTACATTCGTAACACATTTTAGCATCCCTTGCATCAGAAGGTTGTTCATACAGAACAATAAACTCATATTGTTCCGCTATTTTGACTGCTCATTTACCAGTAGCTAATAATCCTGTTGTCAAAACATCCATTTATTTCTAAACTTTCAAGAGGCATTAGTTTTTCTATCCTTCCTTGCCTTAAATATTCATGCTCATCGAATGTATCTTTGGTATTGGATTTTTTTCCAAGCTTGGCCAGAAGACAGATACTTATCCAGGAAACAGTTCTCTGTAAAACTCACTATTTTACTTTGTTTATCCTCTTCTATAAGAGTTTCTGAAATAAGGATTTTAGACCTTGGGGGCAGGTTTTTTCTCCCGAGGGAGTTACCTTTTATAATTAAAAAAAAGTGAATGTGCTACTAATCAAATAACCTAGCTTGCTTCACCCAGAGACAAAAAAACGATGTGTAGTTCATTGCTTAAAAACATGAATCATTGCTTAAAAACATATGCAGCTGTCATCAAACAGTTCATAAATTCTTTTTTCAGGTCACTTAATAATTTCTTTTGTTTGGCCTTATGCTCCTGTTTCAGCTTCCACATTAGCTAGATGGATAAAATGGATCCTTTCAGAAGTTTAAATTAATGCCCCTATTTTTGGAGCTCATTCAGTGAGAGGATCAATAGCGTCTAAATCCTTTAATGACGGTGCATGCCAAGAGGATATCATCTTCAGTCTCTATGTTTAGGAAGTTCTATTATTCACTAGTGAGCAATCCTTTTTTCTTTGATGCGAATAAGCTTTAAACTTGCAGAATCTGAAGCCTTCGACTCCCTTATTTCATATTAATGGTATTCAATTATAAGTATGCTTAATTTTGAAAACATATGTTTTTCTTCCCCTCTCTAACTTTTAATCTATAAGTATTTAATGTTAAGTAAATATTGTTCTTCTAGTTGCAGACCAAAAGCAAGAATAATTCTCAGATTTTAAATATTCAAATAACACCACAACCTTGTACAAAGAAGAGGAAGATTCTGATTGGCCATTGGATATACATAGACTCCTTCATTCTGGTTCATTGTACTATTGTGCATTGTTAGGATTTGTAGTTTCTTTGTACTCATGGGTATGGTGTTTTTTTCATGATTCCAATTGTTTTTCATATATGTTAATCCTGGCTACTGATAAACAATGAAGGGAGAACTGCATAATATTTGCCTCTGTGTCCTTTATAGAATTACAATTCTTGTTCATGAATGCTGTAACATTTTCTATTGTTTGCGATGCTTTATAACAAGGGCCACTCCCTTTAAAAGTGGCTGTTTTGCCACAAGGCTAGCTGTCTACAGAAACAAGGTTATTAACTCACCAAGTGAAGATCTGCAATTGTGCTTTGTAACAAGTCCAACAGCCCATAAAAATAAGGGTAGCTGTTTATAGAACCTCCTAGATCCTGCCTATCGCTCTCCTCCATGTCCTTTATCACTGTTTGTTGGTACACAAACTGATCATTTGGACCTTGTATTGGGCTTTAACGCATAGCTTATAATGATGTGGGCCAGTCTGTAACTGTTACAGATCAATTTCCACCTGAATGCCATCGTTCTGTCCTCAGAGAAGTAGCATGTCTCTCTGGCAAAGAACAATTCTTTACAGGGCACCATACATCCATCCCAAGCCCCTGCATGGTCCAGTCTCATTTGCTAAACTTCTAGGACCCACTCTACATGCCTGATTGACCCACCATAAACTAAGGACTTTCTTTGGCTTCGCCCTTCAAGGGCTATTTCTGCCAGGGCTTCTTTTTTCTGTGCTCATAGAAGCACATATCTCTTTAGTGAAGTACACTTTCTTAAAGGACATTGTACACCCATCCATGTCCCTCCATGGCCCAGTCTCATCTTCTAGCCTACAACACTTCCCTAAGTAGCTCCCTAGTCATGCTGTCTTGCCTACAACCCAACCCAAGTCTCAACATCAACAAGCCTTTGCTTTGCCTTATACAAGTCAGAATTGGTATCTTCTCTCACCTGCCAATGCCCATTCAAAGTCAGCCTTGCCTGGCTGATGGGGACAGATAAGGGGTTGATGAGAACTGTTATATTCCTTCTTCTTCTTCTCAGCAGGTGAGTCAATAACTCTATATCTCTATTGTAGAGGGCAGACTCAATCTCTGTGTCTACATTGCCGCATCTCCTTGGGCACCACAGCTTACTAGTTAGCCAGCGGTCCCACTGGTGACACACAAGTTTCTAAACAACATCTTACTCTCCTCTACAAGACCTGCTTTTCCCAGCATCTCACAGAAACTCCTCTAACACTGATCCTGCTTTCTCTGTATTCAGCTCTGACCACTGTTTATGCCACCTAACAGTGCCCTCTGACCACTCCAAAGCCACTCTAGTTTGTTTACTGTGGCTCCCATAAAGACTATCTTCAGTGACCATAGTCCCTGAGGCCCTCCCAGGAGTTGATAGTCTAGAAGGCTATAGGATGGGGTCTGGACACCCTGCCCCTTACAGTCAACTTTGCACAGCAATCATCTTCCCACTACTCAAACATGCAAACCCAGCTGGAGAAAGCAGGAGCCAACTCTTTCAAGATACTCTACCCTCCAAATCTTTCTAAAACATAGGCAAAAAAACTCAAACACAGAAGCCTAGAAAAGGTTTTGGGCTCTTATTTCTGGTCATTTCTGTACTGTGCATTATGGAAAGCTCAAAAATGACCTCATCTTCTTTACCCAAAACATCACACCTTGGACTGACATTTTCCACAGTAAACTTAATGTTGCATCAGCCTCAACCACTCCTCAAGGCTGCAAACATAGAAGAGTTCCCTTCTCTCAATTCAAAAGGTCAATCACCATTCCCATACAAAAATGGAAGATAATAATTCAGTGCACGGATATATATCGCTTAATATTTGACCACTTGCTCCCAGTTCTTTCAATGCTGTAATGTGGGTCTCAGGTGCACCTTCTTATGCGTTAGTGTAAAGATGAAGGCATGCAGTTCTTCTTTACTTCTTTATTTTATATAATTTCAAAATACATGACATCTCCAGCAGAGCCCCTCACCTTCCATCTCTCTCTCGCTCTCCTTCCGGTCTCTCCACCAACATTCTATATGACCTCACAGATATCATATCACATTCTAAATCACTGTCCAAGCATGCTGCCTACATAAAGTTACTTCATAAGATATCTTCACAGTTATCTACCTCCTACTCTCATACCTCAGCTAAGTATTGCCTCTTCACAGCTTCATCATCTACATTCCACATACACAAACATACAACTTCTCTCTTCCCTTGCATTTCAATTAAGGAAACCTATAAACTCTTCACTCAGAAAGCCCCACATACTCCATGCCCTTTACTCAGGATCAGTTAGCTGCCCTAACCCTTTTTAATTCTGACTCAGGAAGCCCCACTTACCTCCTGATTCTGACTCAGGACTAGCCAGGTGATCAAAACCTCCTCACTGACCTCCCTAAAGCTTCTCCAACATCTTCCCCATTGACTCTCATTCAAGGACTACAAGTCCTATCTCCAAAATGTTGTTCTTACTTAATTTTTCTACTCACCTTCCAAGGTGTTGGCTAGTGACAATGATGTTCTATCCTCCTTAGCCCAACGTAGAAGGTATTAGAGCTTGCTATGCCCCAATCACGCCTCACAGGAACTCCTGCACACAACCTGATATCACACAGTGCACACTATGTTATTATATGTAACCTTCTTCCATCATCCACACACCCACCAAACTCAATCAACTACACAAGGAGAACCTTGCATAACAAAAGCCCACCTAGAAACTATTTCTCACCCTATACCTTTTTGGTAACCTCACACATGAGTGACCAATCTTACCAAACGCTGCTTACCCCCACGATAATCACATCCCCCTCAATCACTCCTAAGCAGTGCAAAGCTTACAGTCGTTCCTCACAACATGACCCTCACACTATCAAGACCACTCAGCTGTAACATAACCTTCACAATGCTGATCCTTCTCTCACTCCTAAAACAGTCCATGACTAGGGATGAGAACTCTGAGGTCACTGGGTGTTTCAGAAGAGAAGGAGGAAGAGAGAGATAACAAGAGAACCTTTGCTTGTCTTGTCGAAGGGGATTCTTGAAGTCTTGTCTGATGGAAAGCAAATCTTTCACCAGACCAATCTCTCAACATCAAAATACTTACTTATCTTGCCAGTAAAGTACAATGACATGTATTTACATTCAACCACTGACTTTCTTATAACGTCTTTAACAGTTCAAATAATCTTCTTTCAGGACATCCACTTATTAGTCCAAAGTTTGCTCACAGTGCATTTTCTACTGGGAGACTGTTAGTCGAGTCTTTTCTCTTTGATTGTCTCTGAAAATACTGGTTATCGGATAATAAAGCAAAATAGGATTAGTGCACTAACCATATCTCAGGATTTGCGGGGTCAAGGGTATTAGTCCAGTACCTTTTGGTTTGGTTTTTGGTTATCTTTTGTTTGTTTTTTCTCATGCGAGTTTTCTTTTCCTCTTTTGCTGAGTGAAGAAATTCAGGCTTCAGCGGGAGTATTCCAGGAAAGAAACAAGCTTGTTTCATCCTAGGCAGGAGTGAAGAGATTCTATGTCAAGACCTGAGGCTTTGAATTATGCTTTCATTTTCTTTACTGAGAAATAACAGCAGCCAATCAAACATTAAAACCACAGAACACTACTTTTCCCAATATCCCCTGTATTTCATATCCTACCCAATCATAGGCCTGCTCTCTGTATATATTTCTCTGCAACCTCAGTCCTTCCTCTTTCTTTGCAGCCAGAGATAAATTAATTCATATATATTCTTCTGTGTTAATTTTTTTTTTATATTTCTTGGCATATGCCTTGGAGGCTTATCTAACTGTTTAACGATTTCTCCGATACAATTTACGTCCATGAAGTGGGAGCGGGGATTGCATTAGCGTTTCGCACAGAGGACTGTGTCCTCTTTATGCTGCGATGTCACTCATGCGCACGGCCAGATCGTTGTTTTTTTCCTCTGATCGGTCCGTGTTCGGCACTGACTGTCAACAACGTTCACATTTTAGTGTCAGGAACAGATTCAGGCACTGTCCTGACATGGCTCCGTACCTTGGGTGGACAGAGTTTCAGCGAGCACTTTAGTCTTGATGACTTTGTCCTCTTTCTATGTTTATGTTCGCTCATGCACGCGGGCGATCTTCGACCTTAAAAAAGCATCAGAGACTGGCCTGAGTGCAGCGCTTCTCATCGACATTGATTTTTGCATGCCCTCGAACGCCTTACGGGGCGCATAAACATTTTAGGGCTTTGCCCTAGGGGAATTTGGAAGGTGCTTCCTCCACTTTTATATATGGGATAATGGAGACATTTTGTCTCTCATTTTATAACGGAGTTCCTCCTTACTTGACCTGCCGGGGATATTCCCTCCCTGTGAACTCCCCCATATCCTTATGCTGAGCCACCATGGCGTACTTTCAAGAGACGGCAGATGTGCCTTATGAGCACCAGATGTAGGAGAGAATAGTGCAGGCACTGGGGAATCATGTACAGTACTCTGTTAATCAGGCTGTTATTAAAGCCCTGTAGCCATTTGCTCAACCTCTTATGAGGTTTGGAAAGCGAGAGTTGATAAGGAGACCCCCCCTCTGAAATGCTGACCAGAGAAAGCCAGACTTCTGATGTGGGCTTTGGCCAGAGAGCCTCAGCTGGGCCTACCTCCTCAGGTGACATTTTTGCATAAATTGCAGCATCAGTACTGAGGGATCACAAATATGGATCCCTGGCCTCCTTAGACTCTTCTGTGATCCTCTCAGTCCCTTTTGCGCCAAATGAAGATGTGATCCAATCCACCTCTTCTCGCTCTTCTGATTCTGAGTAGACGCACAATGAATCCAAGAAACCATCCAAACACAAACAAAAGATTCACCATCTGAATGAAGATTCCCTAGTTCCGAAAAATTCGTTTTTTTGATCTGGAAAATATTATACCTTCATGATCCACAAGGTGGGCACCATGTATGGAAGTGGCACTTTATGTGCAAGAGTGGTTGCAATATAGCTTTGACAGGGACATGCGCAATACCTTGTGTTCAGAGTGTCCCCTCCCCTCTCTGCTAGGCAAAATGGCAGATACTCCTGAATTAGCCCTCTGTATGACCACGTTTCTAGAAAAAAATTGCTAAGGAGCGTTAAAGGGCCTTGATTGATCATGGAGAGGTTGTCAAGACAAACTTCTCAACATCTTAGGTCCTATTACTAAGATCCTGAGTTAGCAGAACAAGCAAAAGACTCCAACTTCCAGTAAGACGTCTGAAGCGATTTTAGAATGGACACAGAGTGAAATATGTCTTTTGGGCAATGCCAGCCGTGCTATATCCACAGAGAGTCGGAAGTCCTTCCTGATGTATATTGACCCTAAGCTGGCTGAATTGACCCCATCAGAAGCAGGTAACCTGACTTATTCTGGGACAAATTTGTGAAAGATCGAGGAGAGTACATGGCTACCTTCTCAGCTGTAGATAAGGCCTAGAAATCTATGAAGAAGATGTTCAGTGGGGGCCTTTTTACCAGGACCAGATGCTACTGAGGCCAAGCGCCAGGCCAGGGTTTTACCTGGCCTCAACAGGATGCCCTCAGAGTGGTTGAGGCAGTTACCACGCCACATCTGGGTTCTATCCTATCTGGACCCTAAGAGATCGTGGTTACTCCTACAGAGGATGAAATTGTGGTGGTTTCAGTGCAGCGGACGACACAGCATCAGGTGAGAGTAATCCCCTTTTCAGAGGTTATTCTGGGTGGGGGGGTTAAAATGGCATCTTTCAGCTTGGAAAAGCAATTCCGAGGATCCATGGATTCTACAGATAGCCCAGAGTTACAAGATGGAATTCTGTTTCCCTCCACAGCAGGAGTTTCTTTCCCATCCACTTCTTTTTTTGCCAAAAAGAGAGCGGTTTCATACACAGCGAAATTGGGTCGCTCTTTCACAAACAGGCAATAGTCAAAACAGATCCCCACCAGGCAGGTTTTGCCAGTACGATATCTTTGGTACAGAAAAAAGAATGGGGATCCTGCTTGGTCCTCAATCTAAAGACTTTCAACTCTTGGATAGTGTACAGCCATTTCAAAATGGAGGGTATCCATCTTTAAAGAGATCTATTGCAAGACAGCAATTGGATTGTATGATTAGATCTCAAAGATGCCTATTTAACGGTCCCCATTTATGTGCCTCATTATCTATCTCAATGACATTCTGATCATGGCCCAAAGGAAAGAATCAGTTCAATTGCATCTGTCCAGGACTATCCATATTCTTCAGGATCTAGTTTTTCTGAAAACTCAGGCAAATCGATCTTGAGCCCCTCTCAATGCACAGAATTCTTAGGCTTTCAGGTTGACTCAATCAGTGCACAGTTGAAATTACCTCTAGCGAAACGGAATTTGATCAAGAAGAGTTGAGGAGAGCCCTTGCCCCTCCGATTATATCATTGAAGACATTGGCTCGTCTGGTGGGGCTTTTAGCCTCCACGATCTAGGTGATTTTTCCTGGTCCTCTGCACTATTGGGCCCTTCAACATCTGAAGATCCTACATCTTTGCAAGGGGCTGTCCTATTCGGAGCGGGAACCATTGTCAGACGAGGCCAGATCAGAGATAATCTGGTGGCTGGATCACATGGATGCGTGGAACGGCAAAACCATTTTTGCATCTGATCCAGAGATAGTGATAGAATCGGATGCCAGACAATGGGGTTGGGGAGCTCAGTGCGGAGCAGTGAAGACGGGGGCTGGTGGTCCCCAGAAGAATCGAGTCTCCATATCAATTGTCTAGCTTCTAACAGAGGCCTTCGCGATTCGCTCTCTCTCTCCTCACACGGCAAGTTGTTGCATACTGTTACGTATGGACAACATACTGGCAGTTCAATAAATAAATCGCCTAGGAGGTACCAGGTCACGGATCCTTGTTTAGATTGCCAAGGAGTTTTGGCACTTTTGTCTCCAGCATCAAGCATCAGTGACAGCGGAGTACATTCCGGGACATTCCAATGTAGTAGTGTACTGGAACTTTTGTTTCTTGAAGAATGGCAGTGATTGGAAACTCCACCAGTCAGTGTTTCACAGTCTGGAGAGACGGTGGGGCAAATGCTTGATAGACCTTTTTGCACCACGACTGAATGCTCAGCTTACGCGGTTTTACACTTAGAGACCAGATCCTCTAGCACTGGGGTCCGATTTGTTTCTTCAGGACTGGACCTTGGGTCTCCTCAATGCCTTACCTCCATGATTCAGGGAGTACTCTCAGTTGAGGAAACAGGTGGCGGAGATTATTTTGGTGATGCCTCTCTGGAAAGCTCAGTCGTGGTTTCCAGTAGCAATATCACTATCCTGTGCTCCTCCGGTCCCAATCCCATCCTTTCCATCCCTTCTCCTGGACCCATCAGATCTTTCTCATCCTTTGATACTAGCGGGTCACTCATGGCATGGAGACTTTCTGGCGACATTAGCAGGTGCCAGGAGTTTCGAAAGATGCAATGTTCTTCTTATCCCAGTCTTGCACTCCCTCCACCCATAAATGCTATGAAGCTTCCTGGAGGAGATGGGTGGGTTGGTGTGGTGAGTGATGTGTTGATCCTATGGGGGCAAGCATCAGTATGTTTGTCAATTTTCTTTCCAATTTGGCATCCCAGGGTTTAGCATACAGGACCATTAATAATTTCAGGTCTGCTGTTTCGGCGTGCCACCCTCATATAGAGGGCAAGCCAGTAGGGGAGCATCCTCTAATTTGTAAACTCCTACCAGGCATCAGAATGGTCAGACCTCCTCAACCTAAATATTCCACTTTATGGGATGCAGATTTCATGCTACGTTTTTTGAGAGCCTGGCCTTGTGATGAGGACCTCTCATGCAAACAATTGTCAACGAACTTCACTGTTCTTCTTTGCCTCATATCATGTTGACACGTGTCGGCCATGCACGCTCCAGACTTAGTAGGTAGTGTATTTACTCCTTCAGGAGTTTTTTTCACCAGTTCCAGATGCACAAAGACAGCAACTTGGTGCATTTCATACCCAGCCTTTCCCCATAATCAAAGTTATGTGTTGTTAAATATTTAAAGGCTTATGAAGATTGTACTCATGAGATTCGTAGAGATGCACAGGGACAGTTACTCATTTCCCTGCAGAGTCCTTTTCGGCCAGTGTCCTCAGCCACATTAGCTACATTTTTTAGCTATTGCATCAAGAATTTTCAATTCTATTTAGGACAAGAAGGCGAGAATTATCTGACCCGTAAGATGATTTTTGCGTATAAATGTGATGAAATAAATAAAAATGAGGATTTTAAAATGTCAATTTAACATTTTGAAGTATATGGATAACATACTTATGATACAGCTCTTTTCCTAAACCCGCCCGTGTAATTCGTGTTTCGACCAGTACTATTTGCATGTTTGTTTACTTTAGGATCAGACAATAAAGGAGCATGAATGATCCTGAGGTTCAGAGACTAGAAGACGTTGGTTGTCGTTCCAGATTCACCCGGAGGCTGCAGTTTAGAGTTCTTCGTTATGGGACTTATGGAGATTGCAGGTCGTTGGGATTCAGGTTGTTGTATCCTAATTGTTGCAAAGAAAGAGAAAGGACTGAGGTCGTATAGACATTCATACTGAGAGCAGGCCTATGATTGGGCAAGATATGGACTACAGGGGATATTGGGAAAAGTAGTTTTCTGTGGTTTTAATGGTTGATAGGCTTCTGTTATTTCTCACTAAAGAAACAGAAGGCATAATCCTCACCTCCGAGTCCTTAATAGAATTGGAAATTGTTGATGCGATAGTTAGAAAATGTTTTATTCCGGGCGGGTGTCCAGGCGTAGGACGGACGGAGGCAATTCCGTGCAGCATAGGGGAAGAGAACCTCGCTTCTCACCAGTCTGAAGGCAAGCAAGATCTTGGGGCTTGGGGATGGTATATATGCATGTGCTCGAGCCAAGATGGCCTCCGTGAACAGATGAGCTTCTGAACTCTCCTGAGTCCTCATTAAAGTTTGTGCAACACCATTACTTGCCTAGGAGCTGGGCAAAGGACAATCCTGGAAGTGTGTACAGATGTCCCGATGTTAAGATTTGGTCATGTATAAGTTCTCTGTGTTGCAATTAGGGGAGCTGCTTGAAGATGGACAATTGGTAGTACCACCAGAGGGGAGGCCCATTTGCAGGAACTTGAGAGCAGGCCCCAAACATAATAGGTGAAGGCGTCCAGGCTCAGGTGACACAGGACACAAGCAGGGTTTGTGGTGGCAGAACCAGGGGTGGCAAAGCTCCTAACACACACTGCCCCCTGATGGTCCCCTTCACTGCCCTCCCACACTACTCACTGATGATCCACTTGTATACTCCTCTTTTCTCTTATTCTTCCCCAACTATAACCACAAACACTCCCCATACCCTCATCCTCCTAGTTATCCAAACACCTCTTACCTCCCAATCCCAGTCCCACTTAGCACACTGTCCCTCACTTTCCCCATCTATCCCAGTTGTTAATTTTGAACCAATAGCAGACACTACTACCAATTCAAAGAAAAGCGTGAACCAACTCCAGAACAGAATTCAGCGGAATCAATCCACAGCAGAAAGCGATGGCCCTGCATCTCATAACAAGTTACTGATCTATAGTGATCTGCAACTCTTAAATACTTTCAATAATAACCATCCTTCTAGCAGGAAAGAACTATATGAATACCGTAGTAAGCTCAACTTCATAGTTTAGAATCTCCTAGGACACAAACTGAATCTCCCCAACTGTTCCTGCCCAGAATCTACTGTTCTATACCTATGCACTATGTTTTCTACTCTTTGAAACTCTCTATTCCCTCAGCTGAGGTCTGATCATTCCTGGTGCTCAAGACTGAGAAGCAATCATCTATGTTGTCTAAAGGGACTCTCAACGTATCTCTCTTAGGGAGATATTAACAACTCACTTGCAAGTTATGATGCCTCTATTACCTAAGTCTCCTCAACTCCGACTGCTCTAGTTACCCCAGACCAATACAAAATACTAACTATTAAATTTTTTAGGACCAAACATCAGTCACACTAAAAAAGGGCACTGGCTAACCGGAACATTACACCTATTCCAAACAAACCCTTTGTCATTCCTTACACCGGAGCAGTCACTTCAGCTTTATGCTGCATGCTCCATGACTATCAGTAGCAAAATTGTGGAAACTGTTTTACAGTGCAACCTTTCCCTACTACACCTTGCAAAATACTGTATTAAACACACTTCTCACAACATAATGGACCTTCTTCTTCCTCCAGACTACTCCATTATTAGAGGTGACCGCATAGGGAGGGTTGGGGGCAGCATTGCAGTCAACTTCAGGGACTCTTTACACTGCAGAGAGATACCGAATGGCTTGTTTTCCTCTTTTTAGTACTTGACTCTAAAACTACACGTACACTATAATTACCCTTTCAGATAAAATGTCAGCTATCACCCGTCAGGTGAAAATGCAGCTTTTAACAAGGATTGCATGGATCTTGCAATTAACTAACCAATGCAAAGTGACATTGTGTTTTTCCGAGGAGATTTCAACCTACATTAAAGTATCACAGTTGGCTCAGCAGTCAGCAGTTGTTCCTTTCTGGAAATGATCCAGTCCAACATACCTTAAGACCACCTCACACAATAGGATCCATACCAGACTTAGGGCCCTATTTAGAGTTTGGCAGATGGGGTTACTCTGATACAAACATGATGGATATCTCAACTGCCGTATTATTATCCCATTATATCCAATGAGAATCATAATACGCCGGACAGTATATCCACCGCATTTGTGATGGAGTAACCTGTCTGCCAAGGTCTAAATGAGGCACTTAATAATCTCCAAAGGAGACCTGCTCTGAGTGGACAGGCCCATACCAGTAGATTGCTCTAACTATTATCTTATCTCTTTATCTATGTGGCTCAGGCACTTTTGTGACACTGGGCCTACCAAAAAGGGTAAAAAAACTGGTTTGATGACACCAAGAATATGGAAGTCAATATATTTAACAGCACCACACAGAATTTACCACTGCCAATAAGTTCCTCCACTGACATCAATGTCTTGACTTGCCAATATTTTGACTGTTTCTCGGATCTGTTCGATGAGGTTGCTCCACTCTAGACCAAAAAAAGGCCTAAACAATTAGCTCCTTGGTTTAATTAGACTTTATATGAGGAAAGTAGAACCCTGAGCGTACTAGAGAAGAGATGGAGAAAACCACCTTCCCCCACCATCTTCACATGCCCCCGAAATTCACTACACAAAAGGAGCATTTGCAGTGCAAAATCAAATAATTTAAGGCTTCCCATCCTTTCAGCCAAGAGCCAGCAAAAACAACTTTTAGAACTGGTTAAAACTGCTATTAGCGCCCCCACATCTTTCAAATTTTATGACCTAGTCATGAAGGCAGTAGAATTTGCACAGTTCTGGGACTCTAAATAAAAAGCAAGTGAACAATCACTGATTATATGTCTGAATGACCATAGCAACCCATTCAATTTGTGCAATTCTAAGAACACTGGACAGCTCTTTGACAGCACTGGGAAAGAAGATTTGCTGAAACCATCATGAAGATCAAACGACTTTGTGGACCCAATTTCTGGGAACATTGACAAAGAAATTTACACACACATGCCCCCTTCTGTACTAAATTTGTGAATCGCTTCCTCAGCTAAGAAGGTTTCCTGACTGCCTTAAGATTGGGCAAGTAACCCCTGCTGATGTAAGCGACCTCAACAATTTTCGGCCCATCTTCATACTCCTCTTCTTTGCAAAAATAATCGAAAGACTTTTAACGTACTAACTTGTCCAACATATCCAAGAAAACAACTTTTTGACAAGTACTAATTGGGTTTCAATGAAGGTTGCAGCACTGAAACAGCACTGCTCCAGGTGGTTGATCATGCACTTAACGCCTTGTATTCAGGCAGCTCCTGAGTTTTTGTCGACCTATCAGCAGAGTTCAACGCAGTAAATAACTCTATGCTTTTTGATACTCTCAAAAAAGAATCATGCCATCAATGCCTGCGCAAACAAGGCATTGATGGCATGATCCTCAAATGGTTTGAATCATACATCATGGTCAGGTCGCAGAAGTTAAAAAAATGATGCTTGTTTATCAACTCCGATGGCCCTAGTTTACAGGATGTCAAAGGGATCTATCCTAGCCCGACCTTATTCAACTTTTATATCAACCCCTTGGAGATTTATTAAGAAAATCAGGCATCCTTTATCATCTGTATGCTGATGATACCCAACTGTACTTACAGGTCTCCTTTTCAAATTATATCTCATCCCTTGCCAACATTCTAGGCACAGTTCAGGAATTGATGACTTACCATCATTTAATAGTGAACCCATGCAAAACTGAGTTACGCGTCATCAAAATCACTACTTCTATTACAGTCTTGGATGAAGACACTCAACATCTTAAGCAAACCTACTTTAGTTGACAATGTCAAATCCCTAGGAGTCATACCACACAAAAGGCTCAATTTATCAATTTATCAGCACAAATCAACACCATGGTCAGATTTGCACACTTTAAACTACTTCTTCTCTGGGGGATTTGTCACTTCTGAGCAAGATCTCAAAACTCTTGTTCAATCACTGATGCTATCTAGAAGTGACTACTGTAACCCTCTCCTAACTGGTCTTCCCAAGACTGATCTCACTCTTCTTAATCAAGCCTAGATATGGCAGCATATTTCATCTATTTGCCTAAAAACGATTCTCTGATTCTAGTTTTGCTTCACTGGCTGGCTAGTAAAGCCAGGGATATACACAAGATGGCATGTATCACTCACAAGACCCTACACACATCCACTCCACATTACCTGGCTGACAAACTTGAGTTACCGGCTGGTGCTGGATCATCAAAGAAAGGGGAACCACTGCTGCTAGAACCCTCAACCTTAAAAAAGGAATAATATATGGGTCAGTGAGCCCTTTTCAGCTACAGCTCTAGAGACTGGAAGTCCCTAAATTAGAACCTATGCACCTGTGCCTCGATGCTATCTTTAAATCTGCTCTGAACGCACTACTTTTTCAAAGACATTTTAGCTAAACTCTCTTCTCAATTCTAGACCTTATTGGTTTAGTCCTAATACTGATCGATGCCTTGAGGCCTACCTCTCTACCTCGATTTCATTAGACACTATCCTTGGTACCATTCAACATAATTTGCTGTTCACTCATTGTAAACGACCCAAGATTTCCCTGTACTATAATCTATGTTCCTAAAGTAAAGATTTAATCTTATTGTAAAGCGCTCTTGCACCAGTGAGTAATGTCCCCTCTATACCAAAATGCATAAATAAATAAGTTGATTCTGACAACCCCTCTTCTCAAATGGATAATAATGTGGTAAACAAGGTTAAAGTGGACCAAGGGTATAAGGCTTTGAGGTTTTGTGGTCCATTCACAGTGCCACAGGCATCACAGATGGGTGGAGTAGGGATGCAGCCCATAAACATAGGCAAATCTGGTTTGGTCCTAACTTTAAAAAGACAGGAAGCTTCTGGTGCAAGTACTGGAGGCTTCTTTTAAACTCACCAAAGTGTCGGCCTTAGACTAATGACCACATTGTAGCTGTTCATTTATGTTCATTTAAAGGTGGCCACCATCACATCAATAATTTAAAAATTACACAATTAGCAGAAAAATGTACACAGCTTCTACAAATGCACACTTTTAGTGAACTCCAGTAAGTATTATTTCTCTACATGGGGTGGAAAGGAGGTAAAGAAGGTTAGTCTTACCCTACTCAGTGGTAGGCATTTTACTAAGCTAGTGGGGGTTCATAGATCTTTAATTTAACCTAGTCACAGTGCCGGCTTTAGCACTGGTGGAGCCCGGTGCAATGATCTTCTTGGGCCTCCCCATGACCTCCTCCTCAGATTCCCTCACTACCACCTGGCAAAAGTGCGCCTCATCTCTCCATAGCCCCTCTTTCAAATACATTTAGTCGTGTCTTATAGAGTTGGTAAAGGTTGGCTTTATTAATCCACTTAACTGTGAACATAAAATACAGATCTGTTCTTTGAAGCAGGCATATTAACCCTATGCGGTCAGTCAAAACTGCCACCAGACAAAACTCTAATCTCTCTCTCATGCATGAACATTAATCACAAAAGTTATCTTGACATTTTTATTGCTGCCTAAAAGCCGGATGCACAAGGAACTCTGCCCCAGGTGCTTTTAAATAGTAAGTTATTGCCAAACACAGAGCCCCTGAGGTCAGTGCCCCCGCCCCCTCCAGGACAGTGCCCAGTGCGGCTGCAGTTATTTTGTGACCCCCAACATGATTCAAAAGTGTTTGATTCAGGTTTAACGTTAAATTCAGATTCCTGCAATTCAGCCATTAGCCACTGCGCTACCACACATTCTTGAAAACGGTGATTCCTCGTGAACAATAAATTTTTTCTATGGACCCAAGAAAAATGTAAATTGATTCTAAGGGGTTATTACATTGTACAAAACAAAAGGAAAAAAAAATATGAAAAAGATTCAAAACCTAGGCCATATATACTTTAGCTTTGAGCTGAAAGGAGATGTCAGACATGTTTAAAGGACACATAAAGCAATGTGACATATGTAATTGATGGTATTATGATTATTATTATCATTATTATTAGTAGTAGTAGTATACATACCAATACAGTTGATTCCATCTGGACACTCCCAATTTATAAAGTACAAAATGGCTTTATTGTGGCTTTCTCCTGCCTAAAATTGCCTCAACGTTGCTCAATATCACTGAAGAAAATATATTACCCCCACATCCATTCATCTCCATCACAGTCATTAGAAATTGGAATTTAACGTTTACAGGGCAGAGGTTTAGCAAACACACACTTCAAATAACAGATCCACGGCCCACCACATGAATGCCCATAAAACCCTGGGACGCATGCCCTGGGACATCCTGTGTTTGCTGTCCCTTGTGATGGGGATCTTTTTTCCTTAATCCAGATTTGAAATTATGGCTGCTCGTACCTTACGGAGGCATGGATGGGGCACGTTTCTGGGCCATCGACTTGTGGCTACTGTGAGCCGCCTATGTATGGGCTGCATGTGGTGGATATTCAGGGATGGGGTGGTCTCTCCTTCTTCCCCTTTCTGACTCCCTTCCCACATTGTGAGTGGTGTGGGGCTCCAGGCAGGGAGAGCCATGATTGAAGATTTTGCTTCTGCCTGATGCGCTTCCATAGCTTTCTTCATGACGAACATAGCTTTTGAAAGACAATAGTTGCAACGAAGGGTAAGTCCTTTTAGCTAGGGTGACCACCTCCCTAGAGGTCATTACAGACACAGGTTCCTGTCCTGGTCTTTTGTGTGATAGCCTATGCATTTTGGGTATTGTAGTATTGTTATTGCTTTCATTGAACTAACTAGGCTTGCACACCTGGGTTCAATAATTTGTTGGTGAAACGTTCAGAACTGGAGACTGCGTCCATCAGAACCTCGAGTGAGGTGGTCACCCTATTTTTAGTTCTGGCGCAGATGCAGCTGTCTCACCACCCTCAGGTTTTCTGATACTGCAAGGTTCTAGCCTTCACAAGGTATAAGAAGCGAGAGGACTTCTTAGACATATGCAAGGGCTTGTTTTATTGGTTTAAGTAGAGCCTGTAAGGTAAGTATGATCCGTAAGATTAGTAGCTCCTTTTCTTTGAGCACAGGTCTAGAATTAGGGATTTGTTTTATTTGCAAACCACCACCTTCACCGTTTGTGTATACCATGCAGTAGCTTCCTTACTCTGGGCTAAAGAACAGTGCTCTGGTTGTGATGATCCAAAACAAATACACAAAAGAAAAAGAAAATTCAATAGAAGGATGGAATTAGCCAAAGGTTTGAGTAGAGGTACCAGAGCGGATATCAGATTTCCCTCAACAGTATTGCCACAACCGGCTAACAATCAAAGAGAGGCAAGCATTAAGGCACCAGTTGGCACCAGTTGGATTCTAATTGTGTGAGCTGACTGCCCGCGGTATCCCCTTTGTTTATACCACCCACCCATCTCTCCCACACTTTCACCCAACCATACGCCTGTGTGAGCCATACTCCTCCTGGAGCGTGGCTAGGCAGGGTTCCTCCATAATGTATGGTACACGGCCACTCTGCGTGCCGCATTTGGCTCCCTTGCAGCTGGCTGGCTGCTCAGGTTCCCCTTCACCTCCTGTCAATGCTGCATCTGTTGTCCCAATTCCACGCTGTTCTCACACGGTTTAGAGGGTCCCAGCATCCTCCCTGTTGGCATCCCCTTGAGGTTTCTCCAGTCCTTCCTCTTGCAGATTCTCTCCTTCCGATGACATGACGCATAGGAGTGCAGGTGACTCTGTATTGGCCCCGGTTTCTGGACCAAAAGTCAAGTCGCGCCCCATCCTCTTCAGCCGAGTTGTCCTTTAAGGTACAGGTATCAGCCTATGAAGAAAAGGGTTCTGTTATTCGTATCACAGAAAAACTGGTCTCCTGGTTACAAATACATAATTCATCATAAAAGTACATAAACTCACTATGGGTTTTGTCCATGTTCATCCATTGGTCTGTTCAATTGTTATTCATATTTTGCTTTCTCCAACCCAGCCTACAGCATAAGGGAGTTGGCCATCCCACTTCAGCCACTGGCCTTATTTACTGTGAGTGATGGCATTTTGCTCTTGCAAATGTGCACCTGTGTCTAAAAAGTAGTCCACTTAAGTGCCAGGGCTGGTAGGACATTCTCTGTTTCCATTTTAGCTTTCATTTCATTTTTTGATGGGTCATTTTTACATATTTTGTTTAGAAAACATACATACACCACCTTTAGATAGCGCCATTATTACTTTTTATTACTTTTTGCGCTTTTAATGTCTATTGCGTATGTTTAGAAACAAAAACCAACAAAAAATAATGATAGACCTTCTAAGGCCATATCTATTGTCTGAGCCAATGCTTGTTTACTTCTGGATTTAATTTCTGTTACTTTGCTGTGCTACTGTGTAAGAAATCGGGTTATTAACTGAGAAGGGTAAGTACCCACTTAAAGAAATAATCTCAATTCTTGTCAGCGTGAACCTTTAAGGTCACAAATTAAAACTGATCTCAATCCCCAACAGCTATGGCAGAGAGCAGACAGACTTAACTTAGGTGCAATGCGTAAAGTATGTGGGAAGTACTAAAACAATAACAGTGCAAAACAATAAAAATCCCCAAATGAACCCAATAGGGGAAGTCAGACATATGAATGTTTAACTTTTTAAGTAGAAATAGTGCCAATAAGCACCAGGTAGCATTGACAGTCCATGGTAGCAGTAGAACAGGACTTAGGCAATGGAGCACAGGTCGGACACACTAACCTGTTCGTCCTTGTATAAAATTGTACCCTCTGACTTTAGTCCTTTTAGTTCCAATACACCACAAGAGTATAGTTCTAAATCTGTAGCCCCCACCCCCAAGGATCTCAAGGGAGGTGTTAAAGAGATTCACAAGGTATGAAGCAGAGGCCAAACAGCAGGATCCAGTCACAGACCAGTTGCCAAAGGTCAGGTAGGCTGTAGAAGGATAAGGCCTCTTGTAGCTTGTTGTGTCCCTGTAGTTTTAACAGGAGATAAGTCTAATGACCCCTGGAGTCCACATCTTTGCACTGAGTACAAGAGCGAGGACAGTCCCCTCTTCTAGGATTTTGTCTGGTTTCAGACAGCAGGTGCAGTCTTCTTCTGGTCTTCAACAGGTCTAGGAGTGTTCTGAAGTGGGTGCTGGAGTTGCCTAATTTATGTGTGTCACAAGCCAAAGGCTCACAACACTTCAGGCATTTTTAACATGGCCTCAGTCTTCACCACACTAAGCTTGGACTCTCAAGGCTGCGGTTGTGTGTAGTGAGTGTACTATGGTAATCCTGGTGTCCTCCCACACCACCCACTAAAATCCAGTTTTAGGCAGTCCTCGTGCCTCTAAAAACTGAGAGACAGACGTCTGGTAAAATCAGAGCTGAGTTTTCAGCAACAAGTCGGTGGATACACACAAAAGGCCTAATTCACAAAGGTAAACTTACACTTATGTGTAAGTTTACAATTGTTTGCCATTCACAAACGGATTTAAAAGTACTATCTTTATGAGTGCATAGTCTCTGCACATAAAAAGATAGGTCCTTTTCTGTGCAGAGATTCTGCACTCATAAATATACTACTGGTAAATCCCTTTGTGAATAAAAATAATTGTAAACTTACATAAAAGTGTAAGTTTATCTTTGTGAATCAGAACCACAGTTTTTGGGAATTTCATTTCCCTTCTTTCAAGTGCTCCCCAAATGTTATTTGTAAACCCCGCAGACATGTCAAGAAGAATGTTACATTCAAGCACGACTTTGAAACTTTAATGTCAAAGATGCTGTGAGCAGCCTCTTCATGCCTTCTTATGAGCATCATATAAGTTCTGGTGCCACTCTCCTCCATCTGGGGTTGTTCCCTAGTTGACGAGAAGGGCAAAAGGGGAGGAAGACACAGTGGTGAGCTACAAATGGCTGTGACAGGAGAAGCCCCTTTGAAATGCCCCAAGGGCCTGGACACAGCTCCCCGACCATCCTTTCAGCACCGTAAGCCTATCGTCTATGTCCTGAAAGCAGTTCACACCTCACCATAGGGGAGCCATCAAACTGCCAGGTGACAGCTGAATACTTACTGAAAGTCCTCCAGTGTCTTTGGGCAGGCAAAGGTTAACTTTTCTAAAGTACCTTTTCTGTAATAGACAGAATTTTAGTTTACAATTAAATTGGATTTTCTTCAAATATTATTAAGTAGAGTCCTTGAAATATTTTTCTGTTTCCTAGGTGGAGATACACTCTTTAAACCTAAATAGTATATCCCAGTGCTTCCCTATGCTACAGCCAACCATACTATAATTAAAATAGATTTGAGGTGCAAGTCACTGTAAGTACGTGTTCAACATTATCCTTTACATGTCCTACTTTTGAATATCATGCACCCTGCCTTATTGGGCAGTAAATCTGCAGAGTGACATATACATATTGAAAAGGGGGGCTTAGGGCAGTCAAAACAGGGTATTTTGATAGGCTGAATTTGCAGTTTAAACTTGCAGATACAGGCTACTGGTGGCAGGCCAGTGCTCATGTTTGCATTGCCACTTGAGTGGGTGGCACAATGAATGCTGTAGCCCATTGGTGACATTAATCTACAGGCCCTGAGTGCACTGTGGATACCATATTCTAGGGACTTATAGATAAACTAAATATGCCACTCTGGAGTATACAATTTTTACCATGTTATAAGAAGGGACACAAGCACATTACTACTGGGTAGCATTAGTAAAGTGCACTGAGCTCTACAGCCAGTAAAAAATGGTGCAGCAAAAAGGTCAAAACATTTGGCGAACCCTTAGAACTGGCAAATTCTGAACATACTGCATGCAATTGTCACCATGCAGCAAGGATGTTCTGGGAGTGTACAAGCTCCTAATTCAGAATGGGGTGAATATTCTTCATATGGCCATCACGGTGTAATAGGGAAGCATAAATGGGGGCATAAACAATCCCATAACTCTACTTCACATTTCAGGAGAAGCAGAGGGCGTGCAACTAGCCCTGGCTCTAGTCTGTATTCTTTATGTTTATCTACAGAGCAGCTACAGCTTCTACTAGACTCAACATTAGAAAATGTTGTGTTTAGAGGACATGCCTGATGTGCCTAGCTTTCCAGTTGCTCTTATTTTTCTTGCTGCGCCCACGAAGAGGTGGTGTTCATAATCCTGCGGTGCCTACTGCACAGGAGGTTCTGGCAGTCGTTCTTGTGACTGCACCTTCTAGTGTTACTTTTTGGAATCACTGATGCTGAGCCACCTGAAAAGGAGCAAACAGATAAACCTGATGTTGCAGGAAAATATGTTGGAGCAAACATGTTCGAAGGCAGCATGAACCACACCCAGCAGAGTCTGGGGCTTCTAGATGTTGGAAGTCCACACTTCCTCTTCTGAGATGAGCATATCTTCAAGTCTAGAGGCACAAGTTGACTTTAGCATCTCTCCCATTTTACCGCTGTTACGCAGTATTAAGTCTCTCAGCAGTGGGCTTAACCTGAGAGACGTATTTTGCTCCATGCTTGGTTTAAGAAGTATCTAATAAAAGGTTTTGAGGAAGATTTCCTTGAATCTCTCACCTAATGTGGGCTCTTTGATGCCAAGCTAGGCAGGCAGAATGAATATTGCTTCAGAGAACATGACTCATTCTAAGCCAATATATAAACAGGTGGATGCAGCTTTGAAAAGAGTCCATTCTGAGTCAGTGTTTGCCTTGCATTTTCAGACCTATTTGGCTTACAACTCTGCATCGTTTTTACATGACTTTTATTCTTTCACAAGCTTCCTTGAATCTGGTGAAGATTGTAGGCCTATTTTTCAGGTCAGGGAAAAACATCTGCAGTTTTGATATTGCTGCTGATGGTCTTAAAGAAACATCTCTTGTTATCGTAGCGGCAGTGGCTAGGCAGCTTCAATATTGGTCATGATTTTAGAAAGGAAAGGCTCATCAGAAGAATTTGTAGCTTATGTTCCTCATTTTAGGCCAGATACTGATCACACGGATGACTTACATAAGCTAAAGATGGCAGTGCCCTTTCAGCAAAGGGTCCCAAAAACGGCATGCAGGTGTCCACACCACCGGACCTAGTCTTTCCCTAAATTCTCTTCTAGACGATGTTTCCTCTCTGGCTCTGGAAGGCAAGGGTATGGTTCTTACCAATCCTGAAGAAGACATTCTTCTTCTACACCGGGACTACACCCTTCCTGGCTAAATGATTCATCAGAATCAGTGCCACCCTCAAGCAATCTTCCCTATGGGAAGTCAGTTAAGGCACATCAATGAAATCTGAATGGAAACTATTTCAGATATTTAGTTGCTATGAGTGGTCCAAAGAGGTTATGTGTAGGACTTTCCCACTGTTCCTCCTACTTCTGGAGTGAGAGTAACCTTTGTGGACTTTGGACCCAACCAAATAAGCATCATTTCAGTTGTGCCTCAGCAGTAATGCTCACATGTTTATTAAGTTCTGTTTCTGGTACTCGGGTAAAGATGAGCCATTTGACTCATTATCAAACCAAAGACGGCAAATGTATTCATTCAGATGTCTCCTTTCACATGACTTCCAGAAGGTAATACCTGTTATCCAACCTGAGGGCTTGGTCACCACACTAAATCTAGAAGGTGCCTATTTTCATATCCCAATTGATCCTTATAATTTTCAGTTTCTTTGTTTTGCAACTCAGATGGGTCATCTGAGGATGCTCAGAAATTTGTTGGCTCCTCTAATGGGCTTATTACACTCTTGGGGAATTCAGATTCGCCCTTACCAGGATGGCTAGCTGATTATTGCCTCTATTCACCAGCTAGTCAGAAATCTAACAGCTCTGGCTTGTGCAATGTTAGGAGCTATTGGATGGATCATCAATATAAAGAAGTCTCATTTGGTACTTCACCAACAAAAGGAGTTCAGCGGGTTGCGCAGGATGTGTATTTTCCTGTAGTTCTGTGAAGCTCAGCTGGTATCTTCAGGCTTTTTCTCAGCAGTCTTGTCCTGTTTATATGTGCTACAGGTCAGAAGGAGGCATGACTGCACCTCAAGGCTATAATGATGAATGTGATATTTCACTGGGATCCACATGCATAGAACTATGAAGCCCAGATTCCAGTGACACGGGCTCAAGGACATTGTTCAGTAGTGGTTTATGAATTACCACTTCTCCCAAGGATTAAAGCTTCACCAGCCCCACCCTGCAGCCAGTAGTGTTGACCTCAAATGCCAGTTCACAGTGATGGGGTCACTTTGAGCCTATAGTCAGTTCAGGGTCCCTGGTCAGGCCAAAAGACTGCAGTGTCCTCAAACTGAAGGCAGTTGATGGAACTGTGGATGGATCTTTTTTGGTACGGATCAAGTGGAAAGCTCTTTCTGCTTTTGACTGACAATCAGGTTGCTAAGACTTAGGTCAACAGACAAGGTGAAATTAAGACTCATAGGTTGGTTTCTGTGGTGCATTCCATGCTTTCTTGAGCAGACACTAGATTACATTCAAATTAAATATCTCATAGGATTGGAGAATGTTCAAGCAGACACACTGAGCAGACTGTTTCCCACATCAATGTGCTGTGCCCTCAAGATTAAGGTTTTCAGTTACATTCTAAAACATCAGAGGGAAGCATGAATGGACATGTCTGCTTCCCATTAGAATGCCCTGCTGCTTCTTCACTCTCCAAAGGGGGTAGTGAAACTGGGTGAATGGGTGGTGGGTGCCTTTTCATTCCCACTACCCAAGACACTGTTGTTTGCCTTCCCCACTTTTGCTCTGATCCCCAGGGTGTTTAACGAAATCATAATGAAGGGTTCATAAGAAATTCTGGTAGCCCAGGATTGGCCCTGGACGTTGTGGTTTCCTCTTCTGAAAATCTTAGCTATATGACCAGAGTGAAAGACCCTAAATCCCCCCTCTCTTTTGAGTTTGCCAGTGTTGTCCCCTTTGCAGCTTGCTCAAGTGAGATTGTTTGCATGGAGGCTCCATATCTAGGTTTGATTCATTTTGCAATGTCTGCTGATGTGGCAAGGGTATTATAGCCTTCTAGAAGAGCTTCCATCGTTAAACCCTATGAATAATACTGTAAACATTTTTGTCCCTAGTGCTAGTTCTAATACATTTTCCCCTCCACTGTATAAGCCATTGTGTATTTCAAAATTCCTACACAATGCGTTTCCATTATATCTGACAGGGATTGAAAACATTCCTATACTGACAGCAACGTTTTGAGTGAAGTCAGGAATTGGCCATAAGGAAAGTGTGTCTGCAAGGAGGTTTGTGGTTTTGTCCCAAGTTGAAGACAAACTGTTGTTAGAGGCTGATATGGTAGTATACTAGACAATGTGCATTTACTCCACCAGAAAAGGAAGGGGAAAAGCTCATTGAAATTGTACACAATGGACATTCAGGTATTTTAGTCACACAGATGTTGCTGAGAACACGCTTTCCGTGGTCAGATATGGAAAGACAGGTTTAAACATTTGTGAAGGGTTATTGTGAGTGGTTATTGTCAGCTAAAGATTCATTATAGACCTTGGGACTTGGTGGATATAGACTTTGTGGCATCTTTTAGGTTGCTCTCATTGGATATGCAATGCATGATTGTGGTCGTTGATTATTTTAGAAAACGGATCTTCTCTGTAGTCACCAGTTACAGGATGACTGATCTGGTAATTGATGTCTTAGGGGACCTTTTTGCTAGACATCAACCCTCCGACCGTGTGATGGTGTGAGATAATGGTACTCAACTTATGTCAGAGAAAATGAATAATATTTTACACACAAATAGTGTACTTCACACAGTACCAGCTTAAAATGATTTAGTGGAAAAAAATATTCCGTTCTTACAAGAGGGTGTACACCATCTGAGAATGGAGCTGAGTTGCAGGGCATCTTGCCTTTATACATGTTAGACACATGACTGGACTTTTTTGATTTTGATCATTGCTGTAATTAGATTACTTCTGCTGGAATGTTTGCTTTTCTTTGCTCTACATGTAAATCCTGATAAAGAAACAGGAATTTTAAGAAAGGAATGGGGTCTACAAACACCATTGGTGTCAGGGTTTGATGTCACTTTGGCCCTTGGAGAAAAGGTGTGGAAATATGTAAACACTCCTCATTCTACAACAAGAATGCCACCCTTTTTGCTGTTGTGTGGAAGAGAGGCCAATTTAGAATTAGTACTTAATTGCATCAGAGACGTGCAATGGCTGTGTCACGTACTGCGCTGGACTTCTCTCCTCTGGATTTCGGATTGGCGAATACACCAAGTCTTCTACAGGTCCTTGATGCTCCCAGATAAGGGCGACCCCTTATAGTAGCCACGGTGCCGCTTGACAGGCTACGCCAAAGCAGACCGTACCCTCCAGAAGGAGTCCCAGAGGGAAAAAAAAACCAACACTGGGGGAAAAACCTCTAACAGGAACTCCAGAAGGAAAACAAGAAAAAACAGGACTTGACAACAGGAAACAAAAATAGGCAATATCCAGGGTACAAGGTGGGAAAAAAGGAACAGGCAAAAATATCCTAAGGCAAAAGCAGGAACAAAGAACAGGCAAAAAATCTCCCAAGGCAAAAGCAGGAACAAAGAACAGGCAAAAATCTCCCAAGGCAAAAAAGCAGGAACAAAGAACAGGAGCGAACAGCACAACCAGAAGGAAGTATTTGCAACGCAAGGAGGAACAAGACTGACTGACTTATATACTGAGAAAAGGAAAGTGACATCACAGGAAAGGGAAGTAACACCATCTTGGATTGGGAAAAGTAGTATAAAAGAAAAACAGAGCATGCTGGGACAAAAACACGAAGAAAAAAAGATGGACACAACATGGATAGAGACAGGCAAAAGGCCCAACAAAAAACCCACCACCAACAATAAAAGAAGAAAAAAGGCTACAAGTAAGTGTAGCGCGACCGGGAGCGAAATATATGCTTCCCAGAAAGCTTAGTCAAAAAACGCGGGGAACGGCGCTCCGAATATCGGTAGCGCGTTCCACCCGCGAGGCTCCAGGTTTGTCAGGATGATTGTCAAAAAACAGGCGAACCAAACGGGGAGCATGGACAGAGGAAGCATCTTCCCACGAACAGTCACTGAGGGGGTATCCTTTCCAGTGGACCAAAAACTGTAGTTTCCGTCGAAAAATTCTGGAATCACAGATCTCCTGGACTTCATACTAAGGCTGTCCGTTGATAGAAAGAGGAGGTGGACGTTGGAACTGGCGATGGTAAGGATCAGGAACAAAGGGTTTTAACTGGGACACATGGAAAACAGGATGAACCCTCCAGGTATGAGGTAAGCGGAGACGCACAACTACAGGATTCAGGATGTGCGAAATTCGAAAGGGTCCATAAAAACGTGGTTTGAACTTATTGGTGGAAAACCGGGATGGTATAAATCTGGAAGAAAGCCATACCTTGTGGCCCACTTGATACAAAGGTGCGGCTTGCCGATAACGATCCGCCTTTCGCTTCATAGCTTGTTTCGAAGCTAGGAGAGTAGTGTGAAGTAGGCCCTGGATTCGACAGATCTGTCGTGAAAAAGAAGTGACTGCAGGCACAGAAGAGGATGTTCGAGAAACAGTAGTGAAAGTCCTTGGATGAAATCCATAAGTACAATAAAAGGGTGTGGTCTTGGTCGCACTATGTATTGTGTTGTTATAGGAGAACTCGGCAAGAGCAAGATATTCTGACCAATTGCTTTGTGTGGCATTACAGTAACATCTCAGATACTGCTGAAGTTCTTGATTCACTTGTTCAGTTTGCCCATTCGTTTGTGGATGGAAACCTGAGGAAAAAGAAATCTCAATGTTAAAGAAGGCACAAAAGGCTCTCCAGAAACGTGAAACATATTGAGGCCCTCTGTCCGAAATGACCTCTAGAGGAAGACAATGGAGGTGAAAAATATCTAGTAGAAAAATGCGACTCATTTCTGGGGCCGTTGGTAGTTTCTTCAAGGCTGAAAAATGGGCCATCTTGGTGAATGAATCTACGGTTACCATGATTACTTGGTTACCATAGGAAGTAGGTAGGGAGCATATGAAATCAGTGGATAGAATACACCAAGGAGCGGAAGGAACCGGTAAAGGTCTTAATAAACCTGCCACCTTAGTTCGGGGTGTCTTAGTCTGGGCATGCTGACACATAGGTTCCAGTGTCTGTCTTTAGCGAAGGCCACCAAAAAGATCGCTGAAGCAGTTCCTGGGTCTTCCTTATACCTCGATGACCGGCTATAGGAGAATCATGGCACATTTGCAGGGCTTCTGTCTGCACTTTCTTGGTAGGTAGGAAGAGAGAGCATGTTGATGATAGAAGTAGTTGTCCTTCTTCTGCAAAAAAAGGAGTCACTTTATCCCATTCTGAAGCAGACAGAAACTGGTACTCGAATTGAATGCGTTCTTGAAAAGATTGAGTAGCTCCGATGATCCTGCTAGACTCAATAAGATGTGGAGAGGAGTTCTGGGCTATGTCAGGATATCTGCGGGATAAGGCATCTGCCACTAACTTCTGGGAACCAGGTATGTACGTGATCACGAAATCGTACTGGCTAAAGAAGAAAGCCCATCGAGCCTGACGACTGTTGCAACACTGAAAGCTCCGAAGACACTGGAGATTACGGTGATCAGTCCTAGCTTCAAAAGGCTCTCTGGAACCCATCAGGAAATGCCTCCATTCCTTACAAGCTACTTTGAGAGCGAGTAGTTCTCGTTCCAGTACAGAATAATTTAATTCAGCCTCTGATAGACTATGCGACAGATAAAAGATTGGATGTTCCAATTCATCATTGTCTTGCTTCTGCAGCAAAACTGCTCCAATAGCTCTGTCTGAGGCATCAGTCACGACTATAAATTTCTTGGTATTGTCAGGATGACGCAACACGGGTGCTTGGGTAAAGGCTGTCTTTAATTCTTGAAACGCGTGTTCAGCCTCCTTGGTCCAAATGAAACCCTTCTTCAGGTTCTCTTTCTTAATTGTTTGTGTTATGAAACTTTGTAGGTGGGCAAAGTTCTGAATAAACTGACAATAAAAGTTTGATAACCCAAGAAAACATTGCGTTTCTTTAATGGACGTTGGAGAAGGCCAATCTAATATGGCACTGACCTTGTCAGGATCCATGGATATTCCGTGTTGATTAATACAAAACCAGAGATACCTTACTTCAGATTTATGGAACTCGCACTTCTCAGGTTTACAAAACAATTGGTTTTTCTTGAGTCTTTCCAGGACTTGCAGGACATGATCTACATGGTGCTCAGGATCACGGGAATATATCAAAATATCATCCAAATAAATGACTACATATTGATTGAGTACATCAGAGAACACTGAATCCATAAATCGTTGAAAAACAGAAGGGGTGTTGGTCAGTCCAAAGGGCATAACACGACACTCATAGTGCCCAAAAGGGGTACGGAAAGCAGTCTTCCATTCATCTCCGTCCTTGATCCGAAGGAGATGATAGGCACCCCGTAAGTCTAATTTAGTAAATATCTTGGCTCCTTCAATGGCATCCAGTATATCTCTGATTAAAGGCTGTGGATATCGATCCTTAATCGTTATTCTGTTGAGTTCACGAAAGTCCACACAAGGACGCAGATCCTTAGTCTTCTTTGGGACGAAGAAGAGAGGAGCCCCAGCGGGGGACGTGGAAGGAGCAATCAAACCGTTGTGTAAGTTGTTGTCTAAATATTCCCTTAACACCTTCTTTTCTTGGTCTGTCAGAGAATACATTCGACCGAAGGGAACAACTTCATCAGGAATTAAAGGAATAGCACAGTCATAACTGCGATGAGGTGGCAAAATAGGATTACTAGGTTTCTGAAAAATCCTGATATATTCCTGATAACAATCTGGAACCCCCTGGATAATATTGATAGAGTTAGTGTTATCCTTAGTTGACTGACAGGACCTTTTTGGAGTCCAATAAGAAGTAGTAGAATAACAATTCTGTTGACAAAATGAAGACGTTAGGGATATAGTTTGTGTTTCCCAATTGATATAGGGGTTGTGTCGAGCTAACCAGGGAATTCCCAAAATCATGATGTGATTTGGTGAGGCTATGAGATCAAAGGCAACGTGTTCTTGATGCCCCCCAAATGTCAAACAAAGAGTAGGAGTTGAGGCCACCACAGGTCCTGAGGTTAACGGAGAGCCATCCACTGTGTGAACCTGCTCAGGGGTTTCTTTAGGAATGCGGGGAATTCCTTTACTAGTAGCCCAGGTCTCATCCAGATAGAGCCCACTGGCTCCACAATCAAGGAGAGCCAGAAGATGTTCTTCTTGATCTTGTGAACTCTGTAACTTGACCGAGAGGATAAACAGGGTGGACATGCTTTCTTTGGAGGAACATATTGATGGTACTTCAGCTCCTCCGGTCTCCTTCCTCCTTACAGGGGACGGGAGCTGGCGTTTGCCCCAGGCCTTGAGGGACGTACCGGACAACTACAGATCAGGTGGCCAGCCTTACCACAGTATAGGCAAAGTCCCCTTCGTCGTCATTCCTCCCTTTCTGACTCCGTCAATGGCCCACGAACCAGATCTATCTGCATGGACTCTTCATGGGGAGGTGGAGAGGCTTCAGATGGAGTATCTTCCGTTTTCCCGACTGCTAGCACGGAAGGTACCGGGCTGGTATGGAGCTCTAGTTCTACGTCTTTCCATCTTGCGCTCTCGAAGTCTATACTCGATGTTCATAGATTGATCCATTAATTCTTTCAAAGAACAAGCTGGGGAAGAGTGTACAAGCTCATCTTTAATTTCTTCACGCAGGCCTCGGTGGAAAAGGGTTACGAAGGTGCGTTCTACCCAGGAGGTTTCAGCTGCCAGCTGTTTGAAGCGGGTTATATACTGTAGTACATCCTTATTACCTATGTCACATAAGGCTTCTTCAGCTGCGGGTTCTACCCCAGGTCTCTCAAACATTTGTTTGAAAACAGTCAGGAAAGCGGAATAGTTAGCCAGGACTGGGTCATCTGCAGAAACCAGAGGAGTCGCCCAAGCAAGCGCTGGACCAGACAAGGCGCTGATCAGATAGCCCACCTTAGTCTTATCCGAAGAAAACTGGAGTGGACGAAAGGCAAAGAAAACCGTCAGGGCATCCAAAAATTCCTTAATCTTTAAAGGATCTCCGGAATATCGAGGAATAGTAGCAGATAGGGGTGGTATGTCCATTGATCGGGAAGACAAGACATGTCGTAGCGCAGTGTTCTCTGCCCGTAACTGTTGTAACTCTTGGGCTTGTTGTTTGACAGTCTGTAACATAGCTTGAGCATTTTCTGACACCTCTCCCTGTAGATCTTCCATGGCGCTCTCGCAACGCTGAATCTTTTGGCGTTGCAATCTGTCACGTACTGCGCTGGACTTCTCACCTCTGGATTTCGGATTGGCGAATACACCAAGTCTTCTACAGGTCCTGGATGCTCCCAGATAAGGGCGACCCCTTCTAGTAGCCACGGTGCCGCTTGACAGGCTACGCCAAAGCAGACCGTACCTTCCAGAAGGAGTCCCAGAGGGAAAAAAACCCAACACTGGGGAAAAAGCCTCTAACAGGAACTCCAGAATGAAAACAAGAAAAAACAGGACTTGACAACAGGAAACAAAAATAGGCAATATCCAGGGTACAAGGTGGGAAAAAAGGAACAGGCAAAAATATCCTAAGGCAAAAGCAGGAACAAAGAACAGGCAAAAATCTCCCAAGGCAAAAGCAGGAACAAAGAACAGGCAAAAATCTCCCAAGGCAAAAAAGCAGGAACAAAGAACAGGAGCGAACAGCACAACCAGAAGGAAGTGTTTGCAACGCAAGGAGGAACAAGACTGACTGACTTATATACTGAGAAAAGGGAAGTGACATCACAGGAAAGGGAAGTAACACCATCTTGGATTGGGAAAAGCCCATAGACCAGTATAGGAAAAAGGAAGTAGTATAAAAGAAAAACAGAGCATGCTGGGACAAAAACACGAAGAAGACAAGATGGACACAACATGGATAGAGACAGGCAAAAGGCCCAACAAAAAACCCACCACCAACAATAAAAGAAGAAAAAAGGCTACAAGTAAGTGTAGCGCGACCGGGAGCGAAATATATGCTTCCCAGAAAGCTTAGTCAAAAAACGCGGGGAACAGCGCTCCGAATATCGGTAGCGCGTTCCACCCGCGAGGACAGAAAGAGACGCTGCGTCAGAGCGCAGCGTTACAGGCTGAGCTAGTGGTATCTAATGAATACCAAGATTAGAGACCAAGGGCTTGATTTAGAGTTTAGTGGATGGGGTTAACTCTGCTGAGATGGCAGAGGACAATACCTCAGTCATCCCAAGGCATTCTCACCCAGCAAATTTAGAGTTGTCCATTGAACCTGAGGAAAATTCTCTACAATGACAGAAACCACCATTATGGCAGTGCCTGTCAATGTAGGAATAGTTTGACGAATGGCACCGTTAAACATGACAGCCTTTTGTCAAACTTTTCAAATGTTTTTTGTTTGTTCAAAAACAAACTCTCAAAGCAGGAGTTTGTTTTTGAAACACAAAAAAATCTAATGGTCCTCTCACCCTGAGAGTTTTCTCCTGGGATGTGGGGTCATTTTGACAAAGAAGAAAAAAGGCACTTACAACATCCACCCTGAATAGGTCTGATGGTGTGAAGTCCTCGCTCTGATAAACTCTACTCCGTTGGGCCATCGGAGGAAGTAAAGGAGCCAGTCGACAGAATACTTACTGTCCATCTGACTCTAAATCAAGCCAGAAGTGTTTGACAAACAGGCAAAAAGAATATCAAAGAATGTATATTAAATGCAGGTGATTGGGTTATTGTGAGGAAATCTTGGAGGTTTGTATGGCAGGCATAACAATATACTGGTCCTCTCTGCATGGAACAACTGACTATGGATGTTTTAGTTCTGAAAGGGATGGGATGGTGGAACAAAAGCAGTGCCATCACATTACAGCTGAACAATGTGAAAGCTTAACAACAAAGTGTATGAAGTAGAAATGATGAAGATTTGCATTTTTACTGGACTGGAGGAGAGTTCTGTGGCAAACAGAAGGATACAGAGTAATTAGTTGATGAGTGGTGATCTGATTTATTGTGAAGGTGTTGTTGAGCCGGATAGTGCAAATGTTGAGGAAAGTAATGCAAGTGATTCTGAGTATGAAGTTGCTGGCACCACTGCTTCTAGTTGTGATGAACATTCCATCGAAAAGACAGGTTATTCTGTGAGATCAACGGTGTCTACAATGGATATAAGGTTTATAGACGATATGTCATATTGAACATGTAACTGTTAGTGGTCTTTGATCTGAGAAAGTGGATTTACCCACATCTGTGCCTTAAAACATACTTTGTTTACAATAAAATGATAATGCTCAAGTGTGCCTTAAATGAGTGCTATTGCATTTTCAATTGTAATGTTGTTTTTATACGTGGTTGAAAATCACTAAAACCTTAGTATTGTGACACATTTGCACACATTTTAACTGCACCATGTTGAGTAACTTTATGTTGTACAATGCACTGAGAAATGCATGTTCTACTGAACTGTGCTAGACAACTGAAGCCTCTCCTAAATTACCTCAATGAAGCAAAGGTTTTAGAAAGAACCCAGATTCCCCTCCTATTTGTGTTATTTGCATCATTCTCTCTGAAGAATGGGGAGATATACTCACATTCATTCTCACTAGACTATCTTGGCACCTGCTCAACTTCTATTTGTCATATTTCCCACTCCTTCGCACTTGCATTGAGGCTGAAAATGGTATGGATTTGGGCAGTACATGCTCCAACTGACCAAGGGCAAAGCTCTAGTTTATCAAAACAGCAATTGCCTTGCAATATTTATGACTGCTTGCTGTCTCTTTTGCATTGAGCACATGCCATACTTTGATGGCTATTGCTGGTATTATGTTTCATTTACAGAACATGGAGCACTGTATGCTGGGAATTGTCTTTGTAAAGTGAACAGGAAAGTGCTCCTCTGGATACCACACGACAACCACAGGATCCATAGGTAGGAGAGAGATTCTCAAGGTTGACTGGGGTAGAGCAAGGCCCAGCACTAGACGTGGTAGTTCGGCAGCACAATGAAAGCACTTTGATCCAAATTTAGGTAAATTCTAACCGAGAGTATGGTGCTCTGCTTGCTTGCATGCCATGTACTTTCTTGTACTTGTCTGTAATGTATTAATAGTGTGCTGAAGGTGTTGTCTGGCTTGCAAACAATGGGATTATGGATTTGATGGGTAGGAGTCCAGAGAGAAAGATTGTATGTGTACCAATCAATGATTTAGAGCTAGCAGTTTCTTGAAATAGTGCATAAACAGGAAAGGTAGGCAGGGGATGCCAAAATCTGAAGCACAGACCCTTGGAAGATGAATGTGTGAAAGAAAGAGGCCCTCGGTTCTAGCCATCCTTTCCCTAGACCTCTTCCAGTGCACAACCAAGGATTGGCCAATGGCAAGGGATTTTTTTAGTGTGAATGTACAATACCTGTTTTGCAACCCACTCTACAAGATCAGTTATAGAAGTTACTGAGGGAACCTCCATCATGTTTCCTCTCTAACCCTCTCCTAGAGATAAGCTTCGGGCACCAGGTCAGCAGAACCTTTTTTTTATTTTCTATGTGTGCATGAAATAAAAAGCAGAGATGGGGACCAAAAATCTATACAGAGTGAGCCGCCACTGACTAGTGGTACCACTAGTGCAGTAAAGCTATGTAGAAATATCTGAACAGAGGGTGGGATTCACTAACAAGGATGGGAAGGCGTACTTTCTTGAACACATCTTCCGATATAGAGAGATTAATGAATTTACAAAAGAAAATGAAAGACCCTGAAAACATGATAGATGCTGAACAGTGACCACTATTTTTGCAACAACATGAGGGGCGGGGGGGGGCCATAAACGTAAACATGAATCCTATGTCCATGGTGTGAAAAATACCCAGGAGCAGTTCCTCCATGAGAGAGGAGGAGGGTCGCCCACTAAAAAAATGCCCCCAGAGCTCAAAAATAAAATGGTAATAAACTTAATTTATTACCATTTTATTTTTCAGCACACCATCCTGAACTGTGTCAGGACGGGGTGGGGAAATTGCTGCAGAGTGGCAGAAGGGAGCTCTACACTTTAAAGTGTGCATGTCCCTTTGGCTGGCTGTCTTGTGACGGCCAGCTAGACATGCGCATTTTAAACTGCTCTAACCCAGCTGTCTTCTGACAGCTGGGTTAGAGAAAGCACAGGCCTCCAGCGCTTTCAAGAGCACTGAAAGAGGCTTCTCCCTCCAATCCTGATGTTTGTCTCATACTGTTTAACAGCATGAGAGCAGCGCCAGGATTGGTTAGTGCAGTTTCCTGGGTCCACGTTGGAGTTTCGAGGAGAGACGAAGAGAACGCCATGAGGTAAGTGCCATTTTTTAAAATGTTATTATTGTACCACCCATATTTTGCCTGCCCCGCCACTGTAAATGCAAGTCAGCTGCCACTGAAAATACCCAGGAGAAGCTGGAGTTCCAAATAAGTCACCTTATGGGCAGAGTTAGGGTTTTTGATCCTACTGTTCTCCTCCTCCCTATCTATTCCTCCAGATAAGTGGACCACTAAAGAAAGAGCGTAAAGACCAAAGAGGCCAAAGACATTGAGGGCCCAGCTACTGATGCACCTGGAAATGAAGCAGCGTCTGACAGGCCGCAAATGCATTGAGCACAAGGAGATAACGCGCAAGCAAGCATTGCTATGGGAATGACTGACAATAAAGCGTCTTGTACAGTAGAGTGGTACGAGTGACCAGACAAGATGTTGATTCCACTACTGTGGATTGGTCTAGGGCATGAGTGCGTTCTATCCCAGCTAGGTTTAGAGATCCCTAAGAGCTCAGGCCGCAAAACCTAGTGAAGCTTAATATGGACATCAGAATGACTGGTCAAGAAACGCTTCCCCTCATGCTAGCAACGCAGACAACGAAGACCCCTCCTGCATGCGCCCGATACTCTCGTTTCATCAAGGGATTGTCCCAGCGCTAGGGTTAGAGATACTATCCACACCTTGCCCCTTTTTACTTGATGAGCTTTAAGAAACCCTACCCATTTCTGTGAAGATTTGCAGAATGTGCTCAAAATGTGCAGACCAAATTGGGCAGATGTGAATAAATTGTTGTAATTGGCGGTACCAAGTGAGGTGAGAGACCGATTGGTAGAAAGGTCAGCATGGCCGAGCCTGCACTCATGAATCGGCGGGACATTGAATATGGCAAAGAATGCATTGTTGAATGCTGTTGCGGATGTGTGTCTGGTGAAAACAACATACGGGCGAGAGTCACCCAGCAGATTATCTAGATTAGCACAAGGAAGTGTTTTAGAGATATTAGGGCATTGCCTGTCCGACTCAAATGGCTCCGAAAGCTGGAGGTGCTGCTTTTGTGCAGGGATTTGTGCTGAATTTGATGAGTCGACTGATGACTGCGTTGTGTCTTATACACTTCCTATTTGTTTAATTTAGCGTTATGTTTTGGTCATGTGTTTCTTATTTTTTTTTCTATTTCTTTTGTTTGTTCTGTTTAAAGAAAAGGAAGATGTGGTGCATATAGATTTCGCTTCGAATGAATTAAAAGTGTTGCCCTTTAAGCTTTTAGAATGCTTGTGTGCTTCCTGTGGCTTTTGTGGGTTTCCTGCTGACTCCTTGTCAGTTGGAGTTGCATTTCTTGCTGCAGCGTCTCGTCTATTCGTGGGCTCCTTATTATTGTACACGAAATATTGGCTCTCACAAAGCTTGGTTTAACCTCAGCTTTCCACAGACTCTTCCTCTTTATGTGTTCAGTTGAAGGATATCAAGGTATTTTGAGCACCCATTAGGAGGAGGGGCCTTTCCTCTAAAGAGGAGCATGCTTCCTATCCTTTTCAGGGTTTTGATTTAGCAAGATCTAGAGTTTGACTTTGGTCCCTTCTTGGGGCCATACCTTGGTTCTTCGAAGTTTGAGAGGGGCTCCATTTGAACCTTTAACGTCTTTTGACGCTTAATGCTGGCAATTTGGTTGTGATTACTTATGCAAGACATTTGGGTGAAGTACGAATGAATGAATTCATTAGTAATTTAAGAGTGAATGAATGAATGATTTCTAAAGTGTGTGACTACTCCACTGAGTGTCACCGTGCAACACCTGCAAGGGCACGCCTACATGACCCCACAGCAACGTGATGAGAAAATATCTATTCCTGAAAAATATCGCAAAACGAAAGTGGAAGCTGATTCCATTCTTTAGTAGCAAGAACCGAGAATAAGCGCCCACTATAACTAACCTGGCAAAATCTGGGCTTAGTAACAAGAAAATTCGTGGCAGATTGGAGAATTTTTGAAGGGTGATAATGAACGAACCTATTGATCAAGTGCCTCGGACTGCGCTTGTAAAAGGCCCGTAGGGCAGGGCACTCTGGAATCTAGTTCTGCTTTGGCTTGACTGGAGTCCCTCTTGATGCTGAGAGAGCAGTGAAAGTTTATAATGCCCGTGCAGAATCCTTGAAGAAGACTGATGCCCATGCAGAATCCTTGAAGAAGACTGATGCCGGTACAGAATCCTTCAAGAAGACTGATGCCCATACAGAATCCTCAAGAAGACTGATGCTCATACAGAATCCTCAAGAAGAGTGATGCCCATACAGAATCCTTCAAGAAGACTGATGCCCATACAGAATCCTTCAAGAAGACTGATGCCGGTACAGGATCCTTCAAGAAGACTGATGCCGGTACAGAATCCTTCAAGAAGACTGATGCCGGTACAGGATCCTTCAAGAAGCCTGATGCCGGTACAGAATCCTTCAAGAAGACTGATGTCGGTACAGAATCCTTAAGAAGACTGATGCCGAGATAGGATCCTTCAAGAAGACTGATGCCCATACAGAATCCTTAAGAAGACGAGCCTCTATGTGTGCCTTTTGGTCTTGGACATTTCCTTGAAAAGCCTTGATTTCCCGTCATAAACAGGTGGATGTGCTCAACTATTGGAGTTTCCCAACTCAGTTGCTGGTGTTCCTCTTCCCTTTCCTGTTCAAAAGTAGTCAACCGTAGCAATAGCTGCGCGCTAGTTGACATTTGCAAAGTTGCCACATGGGCTACTCCTAATACTTTCATTTCACATTATTGTTTAGACGTCTCTGCAGCTCCTGTTCGAAATGCTGTATTGAGGTTTGCATTGTATCTTAATTCCCCAGTTTAGTGTCATGTTTTCTTTAGGAGATGCTTGCACACCTTGGATAAAATACTGTCATGTTATGAACTCTATTCCTGGAATTGATGAGTTTAGTCGGGCGCCCCCTAGAAGCTTTGCTACCTTCTCATTTCTGTGGACTTTGGTGAGGATGAGTGGATGTTGGGTAATGCCCGGATTGCTTGCCAATAATCTTAATTACTCCTTGTCACAATCCTAAATCCCATTCTCCCTCCTAAGGGAGGTCTTTGCCTTATGTTTTTTGATTTGGGGCTTGTTATTTTCAGGAAGTAAGATGGGTGGCCCAGCATTTTGTGGGCATTTAAGGAGGAGCCTTGGGAGTTTTGGCCTTCAAGATCTGAAGAACTGAAGCCAGAGGCTAGGACTCTGCTGTGATGCTGCCAGGTCTCTGCAATTTTGCATCCCGGATATCGGTCCCTCACCTGCTGCTCCTCCCCGCGCCATGTGCTACCTTTGCCTGCCCTTTGCGGTACAGCAGCTGTATCACTACTACTTAGCCCTTCCCTCTGGAAAGCCAGGGAGAGGAGGTAGTTGGTCCCCTGGAAGGATCAGGGACTAGGTGCACCAATCCGAGTGTGAACGCACTACAGTAGATTTCACTGGGTTATAGTGGCTCTTTCTTGATAAAATGTCTGATATTTGGCAAGTGGTGGCAATAAAGGAGGCTATATATCTGCAGAGACGTATAACAATTGAACATAGATGCCACCTTGGACAACCTTCTGAGAGACTGTAGTATTTGAAATTGATTTATTAAAAGGCAGAGTTGGCTGAGGCAGGAGAAGGCAGCAGTGGTGCAGCTTGCTGTTCCAACACTGGTGAGCTGAGTTGGGCTGAGTTGGGCAGAGTGCTGGATCGCTATTCAATGCTGACTGTTGCTACATGTTTGCTCCTTGTTCATAGTGATGTTATTTATTCACCTTCATAGCAGATAATCTTTCTATCTCTTTTTGTCTGTTATTGATAACTTGAGAGCAGCAAGCCAGAAATTAGTAAACAGCGGGCTCTCAGAAGCCCTGACCAGCTCACTGTCTTCTCCTCCATCTGCTCCTTTTATTGAAGTTTGAGGATGCTGAATATGCAGCAGCAGGTAATATTCATAACCTGATTTTGTGCGCTTCACATTTTTACATAAAAAGTCGTATTTATATTGAACAATGACTATTAAGCACAATAGTAACTAGACAGTCCTCCTCAATGCAGTATAATAAGACCTCTAGATGAAAACTGTCACATACAGCATCTTTATGTGCTTTCCCTTCTATCTCTTCCTTCTTGTCAAGCCCTAAGTTACCCGGTGATATGCAGCTTTCAGTGGCATCCAAAGAGAATGTGAGCCTGGCAAAACTGAACACCCATCTGGGCAATATTGTTCACAATCAGTTTATTGTGGAAGAAATTTTCCCCCAGTGACTTCAGATAAATTGCCAAAAAAATATTCAAAGCCTAACAAATGGGTGTCAGTGGATTACACTCTTTCAGACATTGCAATTGATCAAGCAATCTCTCCTTTAAAACTTGGGCCCTCGAAAGCAACACTTATTTGAAGCTGAACCCAATTTAGCAACAATTCTAGGTCTTCATTTAGAAGTTACTCTTAATCTCCCACAAGATTGTGTTCAACTATGTGAGGCATTATATGTTTCATACAGGGTGTTAGGATCAATTCTACCTCTGTTACGAAATTCTTCTTCACATTCAGTTCACATAATTGCTATATTCTATTTGCATTATTTAATGGCAGCAATGTGGACTTAAAAATCCTAAATGAAAAGCAAGATGCACAAGTTGATCCCTTCCTTGATGGTCCCAAAAAATTGTTATTGAAAAAGGAATAAAGAAATTAAAGGTAGTCAATTTGCAAAAAGAAAAACAAATGTCCCAACTACGTGGTCAACTTCTCTGATGTCTTTTCATCGTGTTTATTCTCTCAAATATGTTCCAGGAAGATTTAGCAATACCCACAACACAGCCTCTTGATGATAAAACAGGCAAAGTACCATTCTGCCCAATTTTGAGGAAATAAGTAAAAGTGGTTCAAACTCTCCCTGATGAAATATTGATCCGAAGTCACAATGTCACAAAATTAGAATTGAGAAAAGCCAAGAAGCTAACAAATGAAAATCAATGTGCCACGTACAAAATGTAATATAAAAAGTGATGAATGGAAAGCTTGAATTAATCTCAACCACTGGTAATTATTCTGGGCTTCATTACAATCCATCGTTATTTTGCACATCATGCCAACTGTTTGGGCCCAGCCATATCCAAATCAGTTTTGACCATGCTCAAGTAGGAGCAGCCCAGTCAGATCTGCCAGGCCAGATCCTCCCAGACCTGGAACACAAGCAAAGACCTGTTTTGCCCTACTTGGGACTGTTCAATTGGGTGTAACTTGATTCCAGTGGCATAACGAGCACAGGGTCCAAGTCTGGGCATAACCGTAGCACTAAGGGCGTCACACTGGAGTACAGAAAAAAGTGATGAGTCGAATGTCTGAATTAATCTGTAACCGAAAATAACTCTGGGCCACATCTCAGTCCATTGTTGTTTTGCACACCATGCCACCTCAGAATCGACATAAAAAAATGTGTGAAGGAAAATGGAAAAACTGTCATGGCTCTTGGCATATTCCCGCTATCCTGCCCAGCACAGACCTCTAAAGACAGCTTATGGGGGAAAAACTTTATCTTTCTACCCACTAGTTTTGAGGGTATGTCTGTGTGCAATTCCTTGTTGTACTCTGGCGTTGGTGGCATGAAAGTTTTACAAGTCGCAGCCCCTGAGCTGATTATAACTGTTAAAATCAGTCCCAGAGTCCTTTCTGATACAGGTTAAGACACTGCTCTATATTTTGCCATAAGGAAGTGCGGTTAGGAGTGTATTTGTTGTGTTGCCCAGACCCAGTGAGATCTCGGCAAGCTATGGCATCTTCCAGGATGTGGCACACTGAGTACGATATTTAAAGCACTTCCACAGCCCCAACACCACTTTATCTTGTTTGCTCCTGCCGGAGCAGCTTTCCATCACACAAGGACAAGTGAGGGTGGTTTGCCTCTCTTCCATGTTGGTGCATGGCTCACCACTACATTTATCCAGACCGCAGCCACTTCATCGACGTATATGGATCACCACCTATGTGAAGATACCCGCATTTAACCCACAGTGATATGCTCATAGGAGATCAATAACGATCACAGTGCAAGCAAGATGCCATAACTGATTAAAGCGCATGCAAGGTCCACATTGATTATTGCATATGCAGGACATTGCTATTGAGTACAGCGCATGCAAGTCTTAGCCATTTTTACTTATTCAGTTAAACCCTAGCTAATAACTAGCATACTAGCACCCACACAAAAACACTAATGCAATGCAAAGAGTGTGCTCCCCTTTCAGGAATAAGGATCAATTGATGCAACAGATGGTATAATCAGAACTGAAGGCTTTCAATTTATACTTTGAACCTGACATTGCATACCCAAGTTTGGGAGAGTGTGAAAGAAACATTCTTTAAGGCTCCTATATGCTGTGTGTTTATTGGATACAAAGAGGTTGTCTACAGCATTACAGCATTTGTGATATCAGGTTAATATTTATGTGTTTCTCTCCCATTAGACAGCACATGTTGAAGCATGCAGGGGTAGTTCCTCCATTAGGGCGGAGGAGCGTCGCTCCGCGCCAGCAGCAGAAGCTTGGCCATGGGGGTAACAAGCACAGAGGGGAGGGCACTGTGTACTCCCCTCAGAGTGCATGTGTGTTTGGCCGGCCGTCTCGGGCTGGCCAAATACACATGCGCTGTAGGCTCTCTCCAGCCCAGCAACACAGTTGCTGGGCTGGAGAGAGCCTGCACAGGCTTCCAGTCTGCCTGGGAATGCCCAGGGCACTCCCAGCCAATCCTGACGCTGCTCGGAGCAGCGTCTGGATTGGCGGCGGGGCAGGCTGGGAGCCTATGCCTGCCTCCAGCCTGAGGATATCGAGGAGAGGTGCGGCGAGGAGCAGGTAAGCTTTTATTTTATTTTAATAAATTTTTTCACCCGCTCCCACGCACTGCCCCCTGGGCGCGCCTCCTCCAAGCCCATCCTCATTAAAGATGCGAGCTGCAACTGGAAGCATGTATGATACTTACCTTGTGCATTTGTTTTGTGCACCTACAGACTAACATTCCTGGGTTGTTTCTGAATCCATTGTCTGACATCGAACCCTCCAACCACCAGGCGTGGCCCGTATTTCTGCCACAGTTGATTTCAGGTAGACATTCAGTGGAATGCTAGGAAAGGGGTTACACAGGGGTTAATCTGCATTCCTTCATTTATTGTTCAGTTTCCCTTATTTTGTAAGGGTGGAATGCTTTGCACAGAGATATTTCCTTTACCAAGCACCCAGGAACTTTTTCCCTGTGCCCCAGCTTTTTTTCCTTATCATGTTTAATGCACACAAGAATAGAACTTCTATTCTAACTCTTCTTCGTATGCACTCTCAATTACAGATGGCACATTCAGCTGACATTAAACAGGTTATTTGTCTGGAAGATTTGGATTGCACATTGCCTCAAGTTGAATTTATTTCCTCTCTAATCATTAAGTTATTTTGAATTCTTATTACTTTGTTCACCATGGATGAATAGTCCAATAAAATATTCCTTGCAAAAAATAAAACTCTAAACTAACTTGGGCACTTAATTTTAACAAACAGTCAGTTCTCAAGCACCCTTCATTTTTGCCCTAGCATTACTAGCTTCTAAAGCTAATATTATGTGTCTGCAAGAAACTTGGTACTTTTAATTTTACACTTCAAAACTATTTTGGAATTAGTAGCTTGGCCACTACCAATAAAAAGGGCCATGCCTAAGAAGATCACAAAACAATTTTATACTAAAAGGGAAGCAAAGATGTGTTGACATTTTTTGGCATGATATGGGGAGTTCAGCCCAGGAAAAAAATACATTTGACCAATTATTGCAAAATCATGTTCAAAGGAAATAAACAATTCTGCTGTTGCTATTCCATAGCAGGAATAGCCAGAGCATATATCTAATTTTTACATAGCAAGTACCCCACCGGCCTCTGAAGAGCAATCCAAGATGCTCAACTATATGGATACTAAAATATCTTCTCTTTCAGCCAAATGGATTGCTAATGTCAATGCACAAACCTATCCTAAAACCAGTTCATGGCGCACACCAACATCAGGGACAGGGAGCGGTGTAATCCTGATAATGGATTTTGATGCTCCCCAGCTGGAGCCATCACTTAGATTCAGCTCAGTAGCAGGTAACATATATTCTTGGAAGAACAAAAGACAAAGATTGTCATTTCAATGCTTTATATAAATGGCTACAGGCAAATTATAAAAGACATGTCATAAGTACATTTGAGTAGCAAGGCATACAAGTCATAAGTACAAAGAACTCAATACAGTTCTAAGTGAAATCCGGCATAGATTCGCTTTCTAGGAGTGGGGAAAGGGGTTTCAGGTACATCAAATTCTATGTGTTCTTTTATAGGACTTCTGACAAAGACGCTAATACAGTTTACAGGAATACATGATTCTCAGGATGTGCGGCAATAGGAAGAAACATTTTACTACAGAAAACATTTGAGATTTCTCTCACAATAGTAATACATTGAGTTTTCATGCATTCTCACAATTTAGTCAAGCAGTCTAATTGATGCTTTGCCTGCTACAGTGAGAAACATTCTCAGGGCAAACATTCTTTGTTGCTTGTGGGACTGGTACAATTCTTTATTTAGTAGGAGAAGACAAGAAGTCATCATGTAATGCATAGTGACGTTGTGCAAGATGGAGAACAGTGTAAATACAGTTTAAGTTAGCATAATCTCAAGTTATAATGTGTTTATTATGTAAAGAAGAGCGACTTCCACACTAATTATATCTGGATTGCAAGATGTTTTAGTGCGATGACTCCTGACCAAATTCCACCAGCATTTCAATAATGGATTGAATCTCTTGGGGAATGCTGGAGTCTCCAGTTTTTAAGCACTGCTGCAAATTAGGAATCATTCCGAAATCTTGAAAAGGAGTATAATTCTTTCATTTAAAAAAAAAGGCTCAAGGAAAGAAAAACAAGATTACAAATAGCATTACTTAAGGCCCTAGGGAAGATTTCCACAAAAACTATTCTTGAAAAGCTGCAAGAACAGGTAAACGAGGAGAATATTATTTCGTGCAAACAATCTGGTTTAAATCTAATTGTTCAACTTCCAGCAATATAACTGTTCTTTAAACCATTCTGAATAAATGTGTATGGCCCAAATAATGGGGTTATACAGCTTTCATTGGCTTTCCAACAGCATTTAACATTGTTTTTTTGCCCGATCCTCTGGAGAAAAAAAAAGTGAATTTGACAATCCCATTGCTTTTGTTTAGACTTTTTTAACAGGCTTACGCTCTTGTACTACTATTGGGTGAAGGTAAAGGGCTCTTTAACCAGATTTAAATACAGAATGACCTAAATACATGTATGATTAACTCAGATCAGTGGTTCCCAACCTTTTGACTTCTGTGGACCCCCACATTATCATTACTGGATCCCGGGGACCCCCGCTGAATCCTTATTGGAATCCGGGGACCCCCCACTGAGTCAGTACTGAAAGCTGGGGACCTAATCTGTTAATCTTATTGGATTTTCTTAGCAGTCGTGGACCCCCTGAGGAGGCTTTGCAGACCCCTGGTGGTCCCTGGACCACAGGTTGGGAACTGACCCAGATTATCCTTCTGTGAGCAACTATACCCCACAATTAGGATCATTTGCAATTCACTTTTGTATACTTTTTTAAATATTTTGGTAATCTTTCACCTATTGGTTTGCAATGCAATTTGAATGCATCACCATCTCTTAACAACTAAACACTTCATTATAACCAATATCCAGAACACAAAACAGTAATATTTGATGATAGAAGGAAAGAAGCATATTCAATTAGATGTTGGGTACTGATAAAATGGAGTGTGTGAAAACGTATTCTTATCTCAGCAGAGTATTTTCTCATGATCTTAGCGCAAAATTACAATTTATAGACATAAACTCCCATACTCTGGGTATACATGATATTGAACCGATAAAGGAAATGGATATTGTCCTGACGAAGATCCCTGCAAGGGAGCAAAACATGCCGGCGCTCTCTTTTCGTGAACATCAATCACTAATAAAGATGCAATATGACTTCATAAAAACCAGTCATAATCGTTTATAAAACTGGAGCATTTAGGATTGCATTCCTACTATTTGAAGTATATTATTCTGTGGGTAGCAGTGGTGCTCTGTGCAGGTGTGCACTGGCTTTGTTGCACCAATTGTCCCATCCTTGAATCGTCATTTAAAGGATTGGCCATGTAGTCGATTAAGGTTAGCCTTCAAAACAGCGACTCCTCAGGCAAGTTATAAATTAGATACACTGTTATTCCTTAAAAGGTTAATATGTTATGGCTAATTTAGCCCTCATAATTAAGATGTAACTTTTTTTTATCACAAACTCTATTGTATTTCGTTGAATCATGACTGTACATACAGTAACGATTAGGGCCCAAATGACAGTTTCGAATTACATAGGGGGTCATTCTGACCCTGGCGGTAAAATCCGCCAGGGCCAACGACCGCGGGAGCACCGCCAACAGGCTGGCGGTGCTCCCTTGGGCATTCTGACCGCGGCGGTACAGCCGCGGTCAGAAACGGAAAACCGGCGGTGTACCGCCGGTTTTCCGCTGCCCTGGGGAATCCTCCATGGCGGTGCAGCTTGCTGCGCCGCCATGGGGATTCCGACCCCCATACCGCCATCCTGTTCCTGGCGGTTTTGGCCGCCAGGCACAGGATGGCGGTATGGGGTGTCGTGGGGCCCCTGAGGGCCCCTGCAGTGCCCATGCCAGTGGCATGGGCACTGCAGGGGCCCCCGTATCAGGGCCATGCAGACACTGAAAATCGCGACGGGTGCAACTGCACCCGTCGCACCCCTTCCACTCCGCCGGCTCCATTCGGAGCCGGCATCCTCATGGAAGGGTGTTTCCAGCTGGGCTGGCGGGTGGCCTTCTGGCGGTCGCCCGCCAGCCCAGTGGGAAACCCAGAATACCCGCGGCGGTCTTTTGACCGCGCAGCGGTATTCTGGCGGTTCCAGCCAGGCCGGCGGCTTCCGCCGCCGGCCGGGGTCAGAATGACCCCCATAGTGTTTCAGAGGTATCTGGTCATGACAGAGATATTGCATGATATATCGAAAGATTACAAATAACGAACCATAAACTTCAATGCCCCCACCCCCAATAGCCGCATCATGTATTCCTGGACATTCAAACATGTGGTGATAGGAAGAGGGTTTTAGAAGTTATGTCATCACGCGAGGGGAGATGCAGGAGATGTTGCATACAAACGGACAGGGGAGAAAAAGGGATCCTATCAGGGCACCTCTCTCCTATTGTTGAACATCTACTGTAGCGGCAGTGGGTGCACCGGGTTTGATGGGGTTTGTCCATTATACCACCCCCACTCCGGGGGGGGGGGTTGCAAAACATGTATGATAACTAGTTAGTCTAGTGCCATGTCCTGCGCCTTAAACCACTCTAAAAGAGCACCCCAAGCCAGGGAGATGGGCCTCCTGCGGAGGTCACGATACTACTCGCAACAAAGAACTTTGCTCTCCTCAAGACACCAGTGGGCTACCTGGTTTCGCCATATAGTTAATCTTGGAGCTGTCAGGGACTTCCATTGCTGTGTGACGTACCGGGGTAATCAGGGCCAGGTCCACATCATATGTAAAACATCTGCGTCTGGAGCCCTACAGCTGGGGTACCCGGAGGAGGCGTTAGGGAACATTTTTGCAAGCATATGTGGTGTTAAATATGCCATGTGTAGGATAGAGAACTGGATAAATTTAAATCTAGAGTTGCAGGATACGTGTTTGAGGTATTCTAGTATGCGTGCCCAGCCTTTATCTGAGATTTCTCAAATGAGGTCAGTTTCCCAAGAGTGCTTTTGAGAATTCAGGGATGCCCCCAGGTGTGCTTGAAATCTGTGATAGAGCCAGCGAATAAGATGTTGCCCAATCCCTATAGCATACAGTGACTGAAGCAATTAGTGCGTATCAGATTCAAACCCACCCGGGGCCCAGTGCTGCCGTGTGTATCAAATTATGCTGGCATGTGTCAGAAATAGTGTCTGAGGAAGCCCATTCAATTGCACAAAGTTTGCATCCAACAGCAGTGTACCATCCTGAAACAATGAGCCCACCGTCAACACACCCTTCTGCTTCCATGGGCCCAGACGTACATAGTGAGTGTTTCCAGGGACGTGGGAAGACCGCAGAAGGGAATATTTGGTGCATACTGTATAATGACTGGAGTGTACCTCAGCACTAGTTTCCAGTAGGCAAGGGCTACCTGGAGTAGGGGAGGACACGCTCGTGGGGTGGTAACTCCAGGACATATCAGCCTATGGTGTTGACCCCTAGCGAGTTGTGACAGTGAGTATCCTATCTCCAACAAATTGTGACCCGCTAGCCAGTATGACAGCTATTGCAGTTGTCTCACTATACAATATGCCTGTAAATTGGTGGTCCTCAATCTGTCACTAGAGGTGGGAAGTTGCAGGTTAGTGAGGCCAACCCTAGGGTCCCCATTGCCCCCAAGTGAGATCTCCCCGCAGAGTATTTAACAGACGGAACACCCACACCTGTGCCATGACTGGAAGGATGACAAAATAATACAGGAGTCCCAGTAGTATGACCATCTTTGTCAAGACGAGCCGGCCCACTACCAATAAGGGTATTGTGATCCAAAAGGCGATTTGCGATTTAAGTGAACTGATCGATCTCATAAGGTTACCCTCACGCAGGTCCTTCGTATCCCGGTATATGTGAATACCCAAGTATCAAAATGTGTGGGCCGCTACTGGGAGGTCGTATCACCAAATCACAACACCTGGCCAATAAGATTTGCTGCGGAGAAAAAAAGGCACAGGATTTTTCAGTGTTAATACGAAGGCCAGATAGTGCCACGAATGTTGTGGACAAATGGAGTAGTCCTTGCAGTCCGGTACGGAGGTCACAGAAGTACAGGATGATGTCACCTGCACACAAGGACACAGAGTGTGTCTCTTGACCTACTGCTATACCTCACTCTAGCGATTCCTGACAAATTTGCTCTGCTAGCGGTTCTAGCGCCAAGACAAATTAAAGTGGCAATAGGGGTCAGTCTTGTCTGGTCCCACGTACCACCAGTATGTTTCAGAAATATATGGTCCATTCTTAGCTCTGGCCGTTGGACATGTATATAAGAGGGTGACCCATTGTATGTAGCCTGCTGGATTCCATAGTGGCTTAGTGCTGCTAACATAAAGTCCCATCCCAAGTTATCAAAGGCTTGGTGCACATCCAGTGAGACATAGCCGGTAAATGGGCAATGAGCCCGGGATGCAGTCATGCCATGGAAAAAACGGCAAATATTCAGCGAGGTATTGCAGCGAGACATGAAGCCACATTGATTCCTGTGTAATAACCATGGGAGTAATGGGAGAAGTTGATGGACCAGGATGTTACTCAGAATCTTATATTCTGTGTCAGAGAGAGGGACCTGTATAAAGTAAGTTCTGCAAATCATTTACCGGGTTTCAGCAGTGATGTTACCCCTGCTTCTCTGGTAGAAGGATGAAGTCTATCTTCCGATAGGGAAGAATTATATAGCTTTTCTAGGCGCAGCACTAACTTTGAGACATACGTGGAGTAAAATTCTATCACGAGCCCATCTGATCTAGGTGTTTTGTTCCTTGCAAGTTCATTACATTTATCTTTACTTAGGTTTGTCACTAGAACATAATTTCAGAAGAACACAATTGTTCTTAAGATCAGATATGTTAGTGTTAGACTTTTGTGCTTTAATATTTTTGTGCATCATTAACAATGAGCAGAATGTATTTTCACACTCACACATGTACACACTTATATAGTATTAATGCTTTTCAAACAGCTTCTTTATGATGTGTAGAAGTGCATTTTCCTGGCTCTTGTCAAATAGGCCTCAATTTGGCCCTAGATTTTAAAATGGAAGTCACCCTTGTTTCGCCCCTTCACATCTCACTGCCTGTCATTTTTGCACCATTTAGTCAAGTAGAATATTATTTGTTTATTTCTACTGTCAATGTCCATGCTGTTTTCAATTACCTTTCCCTGACTCTCTCACAAAACTGCAACTATTTATTCAAAGCCTTTCTGCTAGATCACTGTGTCCTGTTCATTTATATAACAGGCTGTTTTATGTATCTAGTTTATTCTAGCATCTCCAGGTGACATTAGCATGGAAGGAGCAGAATATTTTTGTATGTTGTGGCATAGTGCTTAGGTGCCAAGGCAATATGACGTTTTATCAGACTGTTCTGATTTACTAATGAAATGATATGTATGCTCACACTCCAGTGATTCTGCAGTTCTGTCAATTTTCATTTGTGATAATAATTCATAAAAAAACCTTGATTTGGGGGGTCTGCCAGAGACTTTCCTGTTCTTCTACTGATGTTGTCTGTTTCTTTCCTGATTTTGCTGCCCACTTGGGACTTACACAAATTTTTGATTTTGCATTCCGCTGTATTACCTATTTACTGAGATCCTTCATGGATTTGACTTGGTATTGCCTTAATTCAGAATTTTGTACTAAAACCCTTTAACCATTCTGCTGATCTAGAACTATGTTACTGGGTGGGCCCTTTATTTAATTGACTGAATTTCCAATATGTTTGATTTATGGGGAGGTGCCTTACCTCTGGACAACATTGCCTTATGAAATGAAGGTTTACCACTGTCTCTGATTCATTGAAACTGTGGGCATCCTGTCAAAGTAAATTTTGGGGAGTCAAAATTACGGGGTCCCTATGCTCACAAAATTTGGTAGGAGAGGATGATTGCGAGTTGGGAGCACCTTCTTTCTGCTTTTAAAATGTCACTTTCTGCCTAGTCCTTAGAGTTAATCAGTTTTCTACTATGGCTGTTTGTGGAGGAATGTGCTGAGTTCCTGATTTGCAGTGCTACTCCTGAAGGAGTTGGATTGTAAGCATGGGTAGGGTGGATTCTGGTGACTGAGAGTGCTTTTGGTTTGTTATCAAAGTGTTGAAATTTGTGTTGCATGGTGTATTGTTATGCTGTGAGTTTTTTGGTTATGCAATGTTAATTTTGGGTTCAATTGATCGTTTGATTACTGTGATTTTGATGTACAATTCTTATTTGGAGTTTGCATCAAAAGTGTTTTGGTATTTATTACTGGTTGGTTTGGTTATAGGATTCATAAAAATCCAAGATCTGTAGATATTATTCTTTAATTTGTCCACACAAATGAAGTGTATTTTGCGAGGTGCTGCATGCACACAGATTGGGTTTTCTGAATTAACATATTTTCTATCTAGGACTTTGCATCTTTAATCTAGGTTGCTGTCCTTTGCTCCTTGGTGCACAGGAGTAAATGCATTAGCCAAAGTTGGAATGTCGGTGGACGGGAGCCTGCTTGTTGTGAATTAAGGTTGATGAGTGCTGCAAAGGTGCTAGTCTTGTTTCTGTTGTTTGTGAGATTTATCTTACTCTAACCTGCTGATTGTCCCCCTGTTTAGACTGAGCAGACAAGAATTATTTTGGTTTATTTAGTTTCTGTCCATTGACAGGCAGTGGAAATGTTTTCTCATTCATGAAGAAGGCACCCTGCAATTGGTTAGTTAGCCAAGGAGCAGCGCTAGGGTTGGTGAGACATCAACAGTCGCTCTGTCATTTGTCATTTCTGTCAAAGCCATCCTGTGACTGGTTGACCTTTTGGCATAGCCATTATGGGATTGGGTTTTGGTCACAGCTATTGTTTTGTGCGATTTTAAAATTATATTGAGTAAAAATAAAGAATACTTTATTAAGAAGCCTATAGCTCTTCGTGTTCCTGCTACTAAAAGACAGCAGTTACCTGCAGAAGGTATATTTGCAGATGAATTGATGATGGACATTGATTTTTATACTTGTCCCTGGATTTCTGAATGGCATGAATATATCTCTTTTGACAAGGGTGTGCAGTTTTCTTTGGAGGGTATCCTTAACACTAGAAATCTAGATTTCTTGAGGCAAAATATGAATGATGGAAAGCTGTTACCTAGACCTACGCAATTTGAGGCATTAAACGAATGGGATTGAATGGCTACAAAGAAGGAGATAACAAAAATGAAGAAGCAGGTAAAAGGTTAATTTAGACAATGGTTGGAAGGTAAGTGGAAATGACACAAGAAATGTTGGAGGGAGTATATGATGAAAGTATTAAAGTTTTGGTGCAATAGTTAAAGAGACAACAGACAAAAAGAAAACAGATGAGGGAGACAGAGAGAAACAAAACCGAGAACAAGACTCAGATGAGGAGAATAACATTTTAAATGATCTTTTGAATTCCAGACCTCGCTCCATATACAGATAGAATTCACGGACATGGGCAGAGTTCTGTAGTACCTGATACGGGTGAAGCAGTAGATGGTACGGGTGAACAATTATCTGGGTTGACCTCACAGTTGTGAGTGCCCCACCTGAGAATACATTGCCAGTTTTACTGAGTACTAGCAGAGATACTATAGTTGTTTCTCTGGTCTCAAATTACATGCCTGCTACTACTGTTGTTATTGAAGAGTTTCCCAATGAAAGGGATAATAATGTTGGGCTCTTAAAAACTGAATTTCATGGAAGTCATTTAGGGGTCACAGTTGTGACCCATGGCTTGCTCCTTGCTAACTCTGGCACTGCCTTTGCTACTCCTGGCATCATAGGTGGCAAAATCAGTTCCAATACGACATGGACTGCTTTGTCCTCTTTGTTTTCAGCTCATGTTTAGTCACACTAATAGTGAATAATATATTATTGTATATTATTCACTATTAATGTAATAAAAACGGGAGCATTACGTAAGTAAAATATGTTTTAAAATGTATGATGCCTGCGGGTGAGAGTGTGTTTGTGTGATAGAGGGAGTGTTTATGTGCATGGGGGAGGGACATGTGAGCATGTGTGTGTGAGTGAAATTGGCAGTCAGAGATGGGAGGGGCAATAAATTAGATTAAATGTCATTGATACTCTGTAAGTCAGGGTGTGTGACAATGATGGAGTGAGGGTAAGAGTGAGTGCAAGGGTCCAGCCCAATTCGTGTTCACTTTGCTCTAGGCACGCTTCCCAGGTGGCTCTACCTTGTGAATGCTATGTGCCTGCTATGCTTCCATGTTTAGTGCCCTCTCCTCTTTGTACTAGGCTCCAACCCCTTCTCAATGTTGATGCACTCTGGGACTGCCCTCTATCTACCTGCCCTTTGCATGCTGCTCTTTTAGAGCTGTTTGCTAAGATCTCCTTACTGTGAACTGCTGATGCGTTCCTCTGGAAAGTGCAGCACTCCTGGTGAGGAGTACCCATACCTTTGCGTTAAAGTCAAAGAGGCCTGACTAACAGTCTCCCTGATTATGGGGTGAGTGCTATGCCTATGAGGGGATCAGGTGAGCGTTGTGCCTGCATGAAGGTAGGGTGAGTGCTGTGCCTGTGAGAGGATAGAGTGAGTGTTATGTGAGTGTAGGGTGACCCTGTGTAGTGAGCATGAAAAGAGTGTATTGTCTCCTGTGTGAGCATAAGGCAAACAGTTTGTCTGCTGTGTGTGAGGATAGGACAGACACTATCCCTGTGCAAGTGTCAGGATTTGTTGTGCAGTGTGAATATTGTGTCTCATTGTGAATGAGTATAGCGTAAGCTTTGTGTCTAATTTCCGTGAGTGCAGAATGAGCACTCTGACTGTAGGCTGAGAACTGTGTCAGTGTGAGTACGGGCTGAGCAGTCTGCATTTTATGATAGGATGGTAAGTGACACACTAGCTTCGATGTGCTAAGAAGAGAAACACAGATAGTAATAATGCTGCCTTTTGCATGCCTTCTTTTACATGCCACTGCTAGTACTCTGTGCTTTTATTTTACAACCATCATAACTGGGCTTATATACTGTGTATGTATATACAATGTAGAAAAGCATGAGGCTGACGAGGCAAGAAAGCTGTCTCTAAGCCAGAACTAAACTGAAAGTATCAAAAGAGCTGCAGTCCCTTAGCTCTTTCCTAATAAAGCATGGTGTCATGTTTTGGGATCTAAGGCATTGATACTCACCCGAGTTAAGCTCATGGTTTTGTATAGTACTATTGTCAGTGCTTAATTTGTAAATAAAAAGTGCCGGTGCCCAAAGCCCTTCTCTTAAACATGCGGCTGCTGCAATTAAATGTACGAGCACGGAATATTGAGGCGGCGTAATCCTGAAGCCTTCTCGGACCTCTTTAATTCATATAAAGCCACTCCCTGTCCCTTCAGCTCACTCTAGCAGCTTTCTCCCTTGTGACGCTTTTTCGTTTTTCCCTTCCTCCGTCTTTCCCATATGTGTCTTTTGCTCGCAGCAAATGCTTGAGGCAGAAGAAAAAGCCCCGGCCCTCAAAAATAAGTGCTGGTGCTCAGCACCGGAAACAACATGCACAAATTAAGTACTGACTATTGTACGTGTTTCTTTACCAACACAGCAAAAGTGATGTATTTTAGAACTTTCAGATACCTTTAAGAATCAAAGGGCCTGATTTAGATTTTGACGGACGGGTTACTCAGTCACAAACGTGGCGGATATCACGTCCTTCATATTAATGATCCTATTATAGCCTATGAAGATCGTAATACGGCAGACAGGAAATCCGTCACGTTTGTGATAGAGTAACCCGTCTGCCAAACTCTAAATCAGGTCCATGGTTTGAATGTTGTGTGCTCTTAACAAGTACTGAAAAGGTTGGTTTCACATGAATGACACTGACTAAGTAGATTACATAGCACACAGTGCGCTGTCATCCAGTACGACTATGTACATTTGTTTATTGGCATGCATGCTATATTGTATTTTTTCTTTTTAAAAAACAATTCTTTTGTAGTCTTTTCACTTAGGTCGTTAGGTAAATGCGATGGTGTGCTGATTTTGTTGGTTGGTTGTAAACTGCTTTATCAACATGCTGAGAAGAGGAGAGGAAAGTATGGATCAGGTCAGAAAGAATGAGGGAGGAACTTTGTACTATGCTTGTACCACAACAGTTGGTGGAGTGTAGTTTGTAAAAGATAGTCAAACCTGGGGGTTGGCTGGCTGGACAGAAAGTTGTGGACAGAAGATGTGAGACAGGAGCATCAAGGAGGATGCGGCTCCACAGCCAGAGCTGCTCACTTTGGAATTGGGGAACCAGGTTTGACTCTCAGTATCGGAGAAAGAATGAGTGCAAGTGAGTGAGAATGATAGAGTAACAGTGAATAGGTGAAAATGAGTGTGAGTTAGTGAGTGTCCATTAGCATGAGTGAGAATGTGGTGTTATGCTTGCAAGTGTGCTTTTGGTCATTGCAAAATACTAGTATTGGCATGCTGGAGGCAGCTCTTAACAGTCATGGACCTCACATACTAGAGACAATGCTTGATATAAAAGACATAGATGGTAAAAGGCTGACACAGGCATACTGGAAGTAATTCTTGGTATGGGACATGGCAAAACACTAGTACCAGCACGCTGGAGATGATTTTACAGAAAGGATGATGGTTGTGGCATATAGGAGGGGGATAAACCTGACAAAATGCTGGTCCTATCAAACCAGAAGTAAATGTGGACATAAGGTTAACCCATGGTACATGGATCACACTAATAGCAAAATTCCAGGACCGGCATATTACATGTAATTGTTGACATACGGGGCACTCAAGACTTATAGGTTGGCACCCAAGGCAAAATGCTGGCCCTGGCACAATGGGAGTTATTTGTGGCATCTGGGGGCACTCCGAGATTTGTTTTTTGTTTTTTAAGAGGGGGTCAACTCTTGTGAAATGTCCAGTTTTATTGGCTTTGCACAACATGAAAAGACATTTATTTAAAAAGTCCCTTTCATAGCCCACAGCTTTTAGCAGATTTATGTGAAAATTTTGTTTTGACATTGTCCTTGACCCATTTGTTCAAAATTTCCTTGTGGGTAGAAAAAACAGCTATGTTCATTCACTTTGCTTAGCACAATTTAGGGCACATATTGTATTACACCCTACCTCTTTCAAAGGTTATGTCAGCATGCTAATATATGTGGACCCAAACGAGACATTAGTGTTGTATTTTTACATTAATGACACGGTTATAATGTAACTTATTGTGATATCATCTGGGTTAAGGTCAAGTCACATCACTTCCTGGGAAGATTCAGAGTCAAAAGTCATATGATGTCCCTTCCTTTGATGTCAATGAAGTCAAAGGGCGTGTGATATCACTTACGCTACCCCTGGCATTTTGGTGAATTGACGGCCATTTTTAATTTGGGGAAAGCTTACGGAAAATATAAACAGTTTATTGTCATACATTGAGGATAAAAAGACATACTTGGTCAAAGAAGCAGCAAGATGTGCAAACAAGGGTTACAATAAGCCTGAGGATTTGGCTGACAAATGTGAGGTTGGCATCAGTAAAATAAAAAATGTGAAGAGAAATTACAAAATGGATTTGAGTAATGGTGAAATAAAAGAATTATGTTTAATAACCTTAAGAGCTCATATTAAGGTTCTGGTTGAAAGGACAAAGAACTGGAGGAATTTGAAGAAATACAGAGAAAAGTGGAAGAAAGGTGTTACTTATAAAAAAGAAGACTTCGGAGGCATGGAAGAAAACAAAGAGGCAAGTTATTAATTCTAAGTTATAGGCTGTATCAGAATTTCCTTTAAGAGATGTACATGGATGGAATGATGTGCATGTGCTTTGGGCTAGAAGTCTTCTTTATGCTTTTATGACATTTTTTTCAAAATTGAGAAAGGAACTGCAGAAGTAGTAGAAAGAGGTTCATAGTGACAACATTTTCAAAAATGGTTTGGACTAATTTGAATGCACTGTTTGAGACTGTTGTTCCTAGTGCTCTTTGGTCCAAGTGTAAGATGTTGCTTGGAAACTGTTGCTTGGGTTGAATCTAATAACGCTCCTTTTGAAGTGGTCCCTGAAAAATATAGAGAAGTGACACAACATCTGAAAAATGTGCCAGAGAAATAAATCAACTGGTCAAAGATTCTGAGATCCACGCAAGACCCAAAAGAGTCAGTACACGCTCATGCAGATTTTTAAGAAGCACCGTGGAGTTGAACATCCTGAGAAAGATGGTGCTAGCGGTTTCTTGTCTGCCTTTGTTATGGGTTTGCATCTTGAGCTTAGTTCACAAATACAACAGAGTGTAATGTGCTGGAAAACTAAGGGTATTGATGAAATCCTAAACTATGCTGAGTCAGTAGTGATTGGTTTGATGTGACGCACACAAAGATCAAGGAGAAGCTGATGGTTGCTCTAACAAAGCAGGAATAAGGTGATTGGCTCTGTGGGTTGCTTGGGTTTTGTGCCATCTAGCAATTCTGGAATCAATGTGATGTCTTTAATGCAAGGGGTGAAGATGGGAAATGAGATGGCGCAGATACAAGGGCGTGGATGAGGGCTTGTGAATAATTCTGGAATTAATGCAAATATCTATGCACTAAGCAAGAGCACTGCTTGTCAGTTTTGCTTTAAAATCGGCCACTGGAAGCAGTAATGTAAGCAAAATCCAGTTCAAATAAAAAAATGATTTTGTTCCCCAGATGCAGCAGACTGTGAATCAGGTGCAGACACAGTCATTATTCCCAACCCAACAAGCGCCTGTATAGACTATGCAATATCAGGGACAGTTTTTCATGAGTACACCCATAAACCCAGTGTTGCAGCAAAATATGAAAAGCAAAATGCCATATAATTCAGTGTACCAACAGAATCTATTGATTCTGAGCAATGATTTCCCTCATTTGTCTTCAGAGAATAATTCCCAATGGCAGTGCCTGAGCTGTTAGGATGATTGCTTACTTAGAGCAGTCCTAGAGGTAGATCAAAGTGACCATTGCATTGATGGTGAAATCAAAGGCCACCCAGTTTCTTGCTAGATATGGGTGCTACCAGCTCTATAGTTTGTTCTGTGGAAAATCCAAACCTACCCCTCTTGAGAAGAGAAGTCCAAATTGTAGGTACCAGTAGTTAAGAGACTACTAGCCAGGTTACAGCAGATGACCATGTTAAAAAGGATCAATGAAGAATAATAATCAGTTCATATTGTGTGATTCGAATCCTGTACATTTTTCAGGCAGGAGCTTGCTTTGCAGGATGGACTATGTGATTTATTTTACACGGGATAGCATCACAATTGAAATCTAAGATGAAGACTCTGTGTTTAAAATTAAATCACATGGTTCATGAAATTAGCTATTCCCAATTTAACTAAAGATGATTTGCCTCTGGATTTAAGATATACTGTCAAAGTAGAGGTATGGGATTTTATTGTTAAAGAGATAGGATTGATTAAAAGTGCAGAGCCTGTCAGAATAAATGTGAAACCAAATTCAGTTTTCTCTAGAATTAAACAGTACCAAATTTCAAAAGAAGCAGAAGAAGGAATGAAGCCTGTCACTGAAAAATATTGAGCAGGGAATTCTTCAGAAAGTGCTTGATAGTCCTTGCAATTTTCATGTGATGGACATTAAAAAAAATGAATGGTAAATAGAGATTTGTGCAGTACCTGCAAAAAAAAAAAAATAGTGATCCCATGTTGTCCAGTGGTACCGAATCCATCAGTAATTGTGTTCCAGATTCCAATAGATGCAGAATTGACTTTTTTTTAACTATGGCATACAGTCACTGTCTTATGCCAAGCATTCTCCACTCTCCTGCATGAAGACAGCCTGCATATTTTTGCATTCCAGTTCCAAAATAAAGTTCTCATTTGGTGTTGAATTCCACAGGGATATACTGAAAGTCCTTCGATTTTTAGACAGACCTTAAAGAAAGATTTGGAAAATGTGCAGTTGCCTGTAATTCGGTCCTGGTGCAATATATAGATGAACTATTGGTAGCATCTAAGACAAAATAAGATTGCAAACTTGACACAATTGCACTGCTAAATCACCTGGCTGATAATAGTCACAAGGTTTTCCCCACAAAGATGCAATATTCAAAGAAAAGAAGAGATTTATCTTGTACGTCATATTAAATAAGAAGCAAGAAAAGTCTCAAAAGAACACGTTTCTGCAATTCACACACATAAGCAAGTGAGGATGTTCCTGGGAATTGTTGGCTACTATCGCCAGTGGATTCCAAACTTTACCTTGATTGCAAAGCCTTTAGTAGGGCTAACCCATAGGGATATCAAAGACACCATCTGATGACAAATGTTTAGTGGCCTTCTGTGTGTTGAGAGAAAATGTGTGAAATGCAACCCCCCTTTGAACATCTGATTATAATTTGGAGTTTGTTTGTTTTATTGCCATGAGAGACACAGCCGTGCTCTTTCTGTACTTACACAACAACATAAAGATTTTGCAAGGCCAGTGACTTAGCTGTATTGAGAAGTAGGCATTTTGTCCGCTTAATATAGGTTTACCACGTTAAAAAGTTCCTCTGACTCATTTGTATGTCACAGAAATAATTGATGTGGAAAATGGGATATTATGGATGCAATTGAAGGCCAAATTCTTAGTAAACTGTTCAGTTTTGATACATGGGCAGCCACTCCGGTCATTAGGTTAGAACTTGGTCTTATTGTTATGTTTATAAAGGCGTTAGCTGCAGTATTTCTTTGGGATTATCATTTTGTTGTGTGTGAAGAGAACACCTTATGGAATTTAATGTGTCTAAAAAATGTTAATGAGAAAAGGGATAAAAACGTATTTTTTTAGAAATGTTGCTCTTGTATCGAAGATGCTTCCGATACAACAGAAGGGTATGTCTATGGTGCATTTAAAATGTTTACTAAAAAAGTAAATGGGTAGCATTAGGCAACAGTTTCAATTATAAAAAGGAAAAATATAAAGTAATTGTTGCATCCCATGTCTTGAAAAGAACAGAATTGTGTTTAACATGCAAATTAAGCCACAGAATTTGGCGATTGTTTCTTTTAATAAGAATGAACATATTTACTTTGAAATACATAACTGGTGCTTGGCACAATATAGCCATACAGAAAATAATTTGTGGTTTATGTAAATATGGTATTCAAAATTTAGATCATATCATTTTTGTATGCTCTGCATTGGACTTTCCTTGCCGTTTTCTAAAGCGTCTGTTTCTTAATCTAATACACACTCCATTGATGAAACCCAACAGTTATTCTTCCAAGAAAATGAAATGTATTGTTTTCATTTTTTTTTTATGTTTTTAGAGGTATCCTCGTAGAAGATCCAAAAACTTACAGCAAAAAACTTAAAACTTGAACCCTGACACAATGTTGAATTGCATGGTTAGGTATTTACATAATCAGTTACATGCAGGGAGAGTTTCTATGACATACACATTTAGAAAATACTGGTCACACTTAAAGTTCAGACGTTTTGCAGGTGATTTGAGACAATGATGCTTAATTTGTCAGAGAATAATCATACTGTCAAATCAGAGGGCCCATTTACTGGACGACAAGCAGATTTCATTGAGATGGCAGTTTACAATGGCCTTCAATACATTCTTGTGATTGTCTGCTTAATCTCTAAATGGGTTGAGGCCTATGCCACACAGAGATCGGACAGCCTGAAAGTTGCTAAACTCTTGTGGAGGGAATGAATGTCCCGTTTCAGCTTGCCAGTCTCTGTCAAGACAAATCGTGGCACCCATTTTAAAAATGATATTTTGAAATGAATTAGTACAGCTCTCCAAATTAGTCAAATTACTGTCCTCAATCTTCTGGGGTAGTTGAGAAAATTAATTAGACCATAAAAAACAATCTGGTCAATATCTATGCATCCGCCACACTGAAATGGCCCGATACTCTTCCTGGTGTCCTGATGAGTATTATAAGTGCTTCAGACAAAAAGACTGGTCTCTCACCTCATGAAGTGATCATGGGCAGAAAAATGAGATTGGCCAATACTCTTTCAGCAACACTTGTTTGAACAACTGATGACATTGTTCCAGATTAGTTGATACTGTAAAATCTGTTTCTAATCAAGTGATTTTAGCAACAGCATCGACCAAAGAAATTCACTGCCACCCACTGAATCCAGCCTGGAAAAATGCTGACATGGTCCATTTTAAGTCGTACTTATGACTAACACTGCTGTGAAGTATGCTGGAGTTCTACAGTGAATCCACACCGCTCACACTAAGAGAGTTAAAGTGGTGCGTGAAGAGGTGGTGACAACACCCACTTATTCATAGAGTCAAGCTCAGTTTTGCAGCTTGGATCCAGAGGGGGGGATTGAACATTTGAAAATGAAACTGGTGAAGTTATAGGAGTTGTTGCTGATGAGAGTGAATATCCTGGTGGTCCTGGTGAACCTTCAGCAGTTGTCACACCTCAGGTCACAGCACAACCTGTGACTCACTCAACTACCTCCCCGGTGACCCGCTTCACACGGCTGGACACCCTAAACACTTACTTGCAGACTGGGGAGTCCTGCAGAGGGCTGTGGAGGGCCATTCTTCACCTTGCATGCCGGGTGGACTTGAGGCATTCCTTTCCTTGGGGGCCATATTCTTGCTCTGTAGCTTTTTGTTCCCAGGGAAAGTTTTACTCACCCAATCCATTATGGAGGTTCTATCATGCATTCCTGCCAGTATTTCCCAATCCATCATGGAATCCACGCTTCTTCCTCTATGCCACTTCCTGTTCTGGGATATGTAAGGGGCAGAATTGTCTTTATCCTTGCATTGCAACACTCCTTGCTCCTTCTGATGTGTCCTCACTCTTGCTGGTATGTCTTCGCTCCTGCTTGTGTTTCCTCTCTCTTGCTGATGTATCCTCGCTCCTGCTGGTGTTTTCTTGCTTTTGCTGGTGTCTCCTCGCTCCTGCTGGAGATTCTTATTCCTGTGTCTTCCCTTATTGGACCTTTCTACTCTCCTGGTTCTTGGTATTTCCATTTGCCTTATCTGTGCCTTCTGTACCTTGCTGCAGTCCTGGTATTCAACCTTAAGTATCATCCTCATAGGCCTCCTGGAAGTCTCCAATAACCATCAGGTTTTTTTCCCTTCTGGGTTTTTCCCCTTTGGGGGCTACTCCTGGGGCACTATCTGCTTAGACGTGCCACTGTCAGCTGCATTATGGCTACCAGAAGGGGTCACCCATACTGTTGGCAAACAAAGACAGTCAAAACTTGGACTCGCAGATTTTGCCACTGCACCGAGCTGCAAATAGAAGTCCATCCACTGAGGAACCTAACAGAAGTGGCCAGTTTCAAGTACAAGATTAGAGTGAAGAGCTGTTACAAAGTCATGACTGGCAGCAAGAAGAAGTAATCTCTGATCTAACTAGTGAAAATTCCAATTGAAAATCTGAGGCACAAGAACCCTCTGAGGACCAAAAGAGTTCACAGTGAATTGAGTTGCTACTACTGATCAAATTTCAAGTCTATCCATGAGTGGACAAGATTTAGCAGTAGTCACAAGTGAAGATGCAAGAGTCTAAACAATAAAGATATTAAAGACAACTTGTAAAAGAAAGTACTGGCAGAATGAAAGACTAAACCCAATCAATGTAGAACCTGAAGTAATTAAAATTGAGTCAAAGAAAAATAATGAAAGTGAATAACCAGCTGTTAAAAGACCACCATGAAAAACAATCCCAAACAGAAAGTATTTTACAGCTGAATGTGTATATTTAGCATCAGTATCTGAAGAAGAATAGAGTCAGATACAGATATCTACAGTCCAATAAACCAATGCCAGCACATATTTAAAAGCATACGAGAAGAGGAAGAACCATCTTGAATGTTCAGTAAAAACAATGATAGTTTAAACTTTGAAAAGAATTCCAGACATAGAAGAGTGTCAAAAAAGGAACGGTATGAATTGAACTAAGATGAGTTGATAACACAAAAAACTTTTGAAAACGAAGAAAAGCCCTATAAGATTTTTTTGTTTATTTTTGGAGTTCCACATTCCTTTTTGCTTTTGATCTTAATAGAAATGGCATATATAAAATGCTGCAAAATTATTGGTTGAACGTCCTTGATAATGACACTTATAATCTTAGTTGGCTTATTGGTTGCCTTCTTTTTCCAGTGAGATATGACTCCATAGAAGTTACATTGACTACAATACATTATGAGGCTAAATCTAATACATTGACACATAGGGAAAGCTTAGTTAGTGGTTTCCATGATAATATGTAAACTAAATTGTTGTGTGAATATGTGGATATTATAGTGTCCGATTAGATTGTTTTCTGTGTATTTTTCTGACCTCTTCTGGTGCAAGCTACCTACAACTTCCTATGTTGTTCCTTGTACAGTGTTTGTTAGTATTTTAAAAAAATATGAATTTCTATCAGCTTATCTGTCGGATTTTATTGTCTTGCTGGAATAGCTGCCTGTCTCTGCAAGTGCCATGAATGGCTTAAAATATGGTAAATTTCTGAATAAAATTGCATAAATGAACTGTAACACTAATCATTCTAAAAGGGAGTATATGTGCGACTTAAGTGAAGAAGGACTTGAGTTTGCTAGGGAATCTAATGAGAGAAGATTGAGAATTGTGAGAGATTGGACAGATGAGAAGATAAGAGAGCAGAGCAGCTAAAGGCAGAAGAAGAATTTAGGTTGTTAGATTTGCATCCTAGATTGAGATTAGAGCATTAGAGAAAGGGTGAATGATGCATGGTGCATCGTGAACTCACAGGTATTAGGTCAATTGAATATGTGAGTGAGAGTGAATGTGAAAAGTTATGTTATAAATGATAATTTTCTGGTTGGCGAAGAACCAATTTTGAAAGGGATATAATAGATATGTGGTAAAACTGCATAATTCAATCTGCCACATAGTTGGGCAGATTCATGCTCTCTTGTGTCAGTGCTTCCTAGAGCCTATTGCATAAAGTGTAGTGAACTAAGCTATTGGCTTCAAGATAGTGAAAAGTGGATATGGTGCAGACAGTATTTGATATATTAGGAGCCATGATTCCATCTGCGTGTGTGGCTACAAATGATATGAAGATTAGACGTTTGGCTATGCTTATGGACCAGCTTGCATGTAATACCGCTGGTGTTATAATGTAGATTAACCTTGAATTCATTGCTATGCATGCAGTGATAATGCGAAACCGATGAGCGCTAGACATCCTTCTTGTGAAGGAAGGCAATATTTGTACAGTAGGCTTACTAATGCAAGTGTGAGTAATACAATTATTTGTTTTTCTCTTGCATACAGGTGAACAAAGGAGGACCTGGATTAAGAGAGTTAAAGATTGAGCTGTTTACGGCACTCTCTGAAACGCAGCATTATAGAACTCCAGGTTTGGAAGGGTTGCCTCCAGAGTTTTATCAGATAAATGCGCACCTGGTTATTGATAAATTAGTAGATGTATATGGGGAGGCCAATATGATGGGGAAATGTCCAGATACCATAAGGGAAGCGATAACAATAATGCTTCCTAAACCTGATATGGATCCTGCAATTATGGGATCGTATACACTCCTTTCTATGATAAATTTCAATGTGAAACCGTTGGGCAATAGGTGTGCTGGTACATGAGAACCAGTGTGGTTTTACACCTGGAAAAAGTATAATATACAATATCCGATGGCTCACTTGTTTACTTCATTCGACTGCCAACACAAATATAAATTGTGCTCTAGTGACACTAGATACCGAAAAGCCTTAGACACCATGGGGTGAGATCATGTTTGAGGTACTGTGTGGCATGGGATTTAGCCCAATTTTTAGGTGGTGAATACAGCTTCTCTATACCACCCCCATAGCCAGGTGAGACTATAGGGCGTGGTACCTGCCACTTGGGATGTAGAATGAGTAACCAGCCAGGGATACCTAATGTCTCCCCTGTTATTCAGGCTGGCCTTAGAACAATTGGTGATTACACTCCAGATGGTGCTGCAAGATTGAGGGATAAAATTTGGACATAAAACACACATTGTCTTCATATACATGTTTGATACGCTGGTTTACCTTAGGGTCCTACATGTGTCACTGCCAATACTGATGTCAGTGTTGGAAATGTTTGGCAGTGCAACAGATATGCGAATTAACTGAGCAAAGTTGCTGGTATTCCCACTGGGCAGACATGGTGATACTGCCATTGATGCCCTCCCACAGATAATGATGAGATTGGAAGTGGAGCAGTTTCGCTATCTGGGACTCCAGATATCGCACGGGGCAAAACTGCAATGAAAGTAACATAGGCAGGGTTTTAAAGGGACTGAGGAACTCAATTGTTTTCCGGAATGCACACCCACTGTTGACTGTTGGCTCAATTGCTCTTGCAAAAATTGTATTCTTGCCAAGATGCCTTTATCATTTGCAAAGTACGTTATGTGATACCCCTGAGGTCTATCTTCAAAGAAACAAACTCCCTTCTGATATCATTATTATGGGCTGGTAGGCACAGTAGAGTGCATTTGTCAATCCTGAAAGTCAGAAGGGCAGAAGGGAGCCTGGAACTTCCAGACCTACGTTATTTTACAGCACTGCTACAACATGCTGAACAGTGGTGTGAGAAGGGGAATTAGGAAACAAGACTGTTAAAATGTTACTACGGCAGAGACACAGTTCACTGCCAAAGTCAAAGTGTATTTATCATGCATGGTTAATTAAAACCATTACCTGTACATTCAAGGACATAAAAGGAAAACAATACCGTTTTACATAGAATCAAATTAAGCTGGGTCTGGTTAACAATGAAAACATTATTATATCAGGGTCAGAGGGAATGAGCTGACCACTCAGATAAAATCAATTAAAATAGATATTGGAGTCCACAGAGACCTTACACAATAAAATTCTCTCCTATTTTATTTCCTAAAAAGCTTTAATATGTGTACCTGTTCAGGCAGTAAAGATGCTTATGTGCAAACCTCATGCATTAAAATGCGTGCCGTGCAGCTCTTGTAATTCCTACCTCGGGCAGCATACACTCTTGTATACCCATACTCAAACTATGATTATTCAATGGCTAGTCACTAAAATGTAATTTCCTAACAAACTCTCCCTACTGGCTATCAAATTCTTATCATAATCCCCAAACCCCCAAAATACATCATATAAACCCAATCTATAGGTGATGGAAGTCCTAAGAGGTGTACAATCTTGACCGAAGCTCATAAGTAAACACTTCACCCAATGCTTAAGTCAGAACATGGAATGCATATTTATGAAATCTTTACAATATAAAACTATAAACTTAAATGCATATGATTAATAATACCCCAGTGGTAGAGTTAAAGCCACACTCCTGGCACTACGGATGGAGGGTAAGGGAGTGCCTCGACATTGCCTGTACGTTATATGGCATACTGCAAATGTGTAGGATGCAGCTGTGCATATAATGATAATTCTATACTCTTTTCGCAATCATTGGAGATATGGTGGCTACAGCCATCCTGAAAGGTACCCCCAGAAATGTCCATGGCCAGATAGCAGGAGAGCAGGTGCACACTGCTTGGTGACCTTTTTCCGGGAGATAGTTTCTTGGTGTTTGAAGAGGCACAGCTCTGATTTGCGGTGAGACTCCGACGATTTCTCCAGTATGTAGAACTAAGGAGGAAGGTGAGAGAGGTTTGGCTGCAATTTCCTGCAAAACCCTCACTTCTACGACTTGGCAAAAATCCTAGAGACAGGTCATGGCGCACATGCGGCATGCAGTATCCAGACTGTACAATGCTTTGAAAGCTGATAGACAGAAATTGGTGTTGCCAACCCATTAAAGGTGGGGCGATAGACTAATGGGGATTGGAAACAAACCTGTGAGCATGTTAAGCCTATATCTAGTGATGCTCTATTTTAGCTCCCACACTTCAATTCCTACACCGCACACATCTCACACTACTGCGATTAGCTAGAATATATCTGACCAGATCATTGAATTGTCCTGTATGCCGAGAGAAATAAGCTAACTTTCTAAAGATTATGTGTAATTGGGAACAAGTACAGAAGTACTGCCAAGCACTAAACTGGGTGTAGTTACTGGCTTACCTATTGTTGTGTCAGTAAGACAATGTTTGCTCAGTCATACCACCACTTAGGAAAAGAAAAATCAGACACAAATTTGCATTTTTGGGAATGGTGCTGGTGAAACGGTGGATCGCTATACAGTGGCTTAGACCTCGTGGGCCTGCAATGGCCTCCCTGGAGTGAGATCTTGTGCAATGGGCCATTACAGAAGAAATTCAGATGAAAGTGGTTCACACAGATAATAAACTGTCAGGGGGCATAGAAAATTGGTCTGTAATGCTCAGTGTATTAATGGGGCGGAGTGAGGGAAGGGGTTCAGGGATTGAGGATACCACAACTAGATGAGTACACATATTTTTTTTATACTGGTTCACAATTTATGCTTTGATATCACGTGTCGCTATGCCAATATTCGTTTTTTTGTTATTGTTGATAAATGCATAAATAAAACTTTGAAAAAACAGTATGTCTCGTGAAGTCCAAGCTTTAGAAGCTCATGGCTTGTGGGAAGCAGTAGGTTCCTTGGTTAGCATGAAAGGAAAGGGTTTTAGCAAGTTTGGGGAATTGTTTGATAGACTAGGTGGTCGAAAGGTTTAGGTTAATCTTAACACCTGTTATAAATGTACTGATTTGTGCAATTGTCCTGTTTTTCTTGTTCACATTTTCTGAACATTTGTACAAGTGTGAAGACAAAGGAAAATCATTCAAGAGAAAAAGAAAAGAATTTGAGAAGGAGGATGCCAAGTATTGTGCATACAACCAGCTAATATTGATAGTGGGATCAAATTATAATTGCATACTAATTTAATTTGATTGTGTGTTTAGTGATTATAGAAAAATCAAAAGGGGATAGTTGTTAAAGATTTTTCTTTCTAATTGTGTGCATTATTAACAATGTGCAAGGCGTATTTTCCCACTTGAATACACATGTACACACTGATATAGGTTTTGTTACAATTTGTTTATGATGTGCACAAGTGCATTTTCCTGACTCTTGTCAACTAGGTCAAAATTTGGACCTAGCCACCAACCTTGTTATCCCCTCCACATCTCACTGCCTGTCATTTCTGCAGTACGCTGTCAAGTAGAATATTATTTATGTATTTCCACTGTCATTGTTTATGCTGTTTTCGATTAACTTTCCTCGGCTCAGTCACCAACTGCAACTATTTCTTCCAGGTCTTTCCACTAGATTGCGTGCCCATTCATATAATATGTTGTTGTTCATGCATTTAGTTTGTCTTAGCAGCTCCAGTTAACAGTTAACAGTTATGAGACTGTTGCTGATTTGCTAATGAAATGATACATTCACTCACACCAAAGTGAGTCTGCTGTTCTGTTAATTACATATTCGAACATCATATATAAAAATGTTTTTGGGGGTGAGACAGAGACTTTCCTGTTCTACTAGGGATGTTGTCTGTTTCTTTCTTTACTTCGCTTCCCATTTGGGACTTTGAATATTTTTTGATTACTCTGTATTACCTACTTTTTGAGAGCCTTCGTTGCATTGACTTGTATTGCCTCACTTTTGAATTGTGTAATAAAACTCTTTAACCATTCCACTGATCTAGAACTTAGTTATTGGGTGAGTCCTTCATTTAATCAACTGAATTTCTGATATCTTTGATATATGGTGAGGTGCCTTTCAGCTGGGTCACATTGCCTTACGAAATTGAGGTTTAGCATCACCTCCAACTCATCGAAACTAGGGTGTGTCCTGCTGAGGTAAATTTTAGGGTGTCAAAATTGTGGAGTCAAAGCAGTACTAGCTTTCTGCAAGAGAATTCCTTTTGATCAGTAGATATATTCTCTCTCCCATGAAGATGAGCACAATTGTATTTCTGTATCAGGCACTTGCTGATAAACAACAAAGTTTCTTACTGGATATTTTTCAGAAATTGAAGTATTTGGTCAGTTAATTTATGCTTTGTATTATCTCCCCAGAATGGACACACTTTTAAGTGTAGTTTTACATTTTAAAAAAGTTTTTAAATATTTATTTACGAAGATTACCAGCAAATAATCCAGTCATTCCCACAATTTAGCTTTGAAAAACGCCTTTTCTGCTTCCAAATGTTATCATTAGTAGCAGTGGTAAACTGTAGATTGTAAATATCAATCAGCGATAACAATAATCAAAATGTTATTTATTTATTACTTTCGTTGTGAACATAATGCTGTGTTATGACGCTTGCACCAGCTCTTAAATATATCACATCTCAACCTTCTTCAGTATCGCATCTAAACAATGCAGGAGGTGGGTCGAATGTTAACCACTGCCCATGCAGCCGCTTGTCCGCTGAGACCCCCGGGGCTCGCATCTACGTTCGCGTAGGTTAAATAGCTGAAATCGGAGGCGAGTAGATGGAGGAAAGCTGCGAGAGGCGCTCCTGTTCTAAATAAAAACTGCTTAGTGTTTTATGCATGCTCTTCGGAGTGACGGACGTCCCTCCCACCGCGTGCAATAGACCCCACAGCCCAATAGGAATCAACAAAAAAAGACGAAGCAAGGAAACTTCACTGTGTAGTCGGTCACTCGTGAAAGTATTAAAATTGTTGAATCAGAAACGTTTCTACATAATGTTTCCCGATGTACAAATAAACCATGTTTTGGATGGATTTTGTATTATTAATATGATGTACGGTACAAAAGCATAGTGCTTTTACATGGTAAAAAACTCTGCAAGATAAGCAAACCTTTCTATTGACATTTTGTGCGATTTGGACACGCTAGGTGTTTTGGGCGGACAGGTTGTACAGTAATTAAACGGCGCATCATAACGCTACAAGATGGCCGCCGCGTTTGACGCTGCCTCTTTGGTTGTAGATTGGCGTGACGGCGTTTCTGCAAGACCTGCCGTCCTCTGTCTGGTGTTTACAGTAGTGCCGGAGGTATCCCTCCGCCTGCCTGTGGGAGGCGGCGTCCGGCCTCGGCTCATTGTGATGGTGGCAGTAGCGGGAGGAACAGCAGCAGCTTAACACACGCACGCCAGGCAGCTCTGCCAGAAACCTCTTTGCTAGTGGCCCGGACCCAGTTCAGTTTAAACTCGTTTACTGTGATGTTTTTACCCTCCCGTTGTTACTGTCGTTCCCCCCTGCATGTACGCACACCTCACAATTAAAACCGAGTCTTGAAAGTTGTTTTACACCCGCTTGGGTGGTCGATTGCAAACTTTTTATTTTTGTGATGGGAACGCTGTTTTGAAAGAACAGTAACTTACTGAGGACACTCATCTTTTGCTCATTTTTGCGTGGTCTGATGTGGCATTGCTCTTGTCTGTACACACCACGAGTCTCTTATAGATTGAGTATCACACCTTGCAGAAGCAGTGTGGCACTGACTTTGATGGGATTTCACACTGGGGAATCTTAATGTTTCTTTGAAAACAACTTTTCATACAGCGCATCGCACCCCAGTGGACTCTTGGACCCGCTGATCTCTGCTGCTCGTAAACACGCTGGATTTTTGCATTTGGAAAGAATGCCCCGACCCCCCTGGAGCTCCTCTGCCCAAAAAGTGGAATGCACAAAGATGAAGAAGAGGAAGAAAGCAGGCAGCGAGTGAGGTGCGAAGGGGCACAGGAGCAGCTTCAGTCGTCCCTCTTCCTGCCAACCTCCTACTCTTCGGAGAGTCACTTTTTTTTCCTGGTTGGAAGGAGACAGTTTAACAAGAGGTGTTCAACCTGACCCCACGGCGGCTCCTGGAGAAAGGGAGCCTGGCGAAGGGCTTGGACCCTGCTATCGGGGCACTGGAGCTGCCTCAATATCTCTTCCTGCCCCTTCACTCTTCGGAGATTGACTATTGCACGCTTTTTCCCAGACTGGAAGGAGACCCACCGTCTTGCATGAGGGGCATGTATTCGTGTGACCCCCACCACCAGCTCCCGGCTTGAGAGGAGGTGAAGAGGACAGAAAGAGCGGGTGGTGGCGTTGGGGGGTGTCTTTCCATCGGTGGCCCAGAAAACTTCTTCCAAAATAGTGTGTGCGGGGAGCGGCATGGGGGATTACGCGGCCCCCGCTGCTGCTGCCTCCTCCAGCCTGTGCCTGGTGGGCGGAGGGGCCGCCCTGCTCGGTGCCCTGGGCAGTGACAGCGGCAGCCCCGCGCCGCCCCCCCATGCGCCGGGCACTGGCTGCAGCGGCGCCGTGCCCAAGCATAGCGCGGTGGTGGAGCGGCTGCGGCAGCGCATCGAAGGCTGCCGGCGGCACCATGGCCACTGTGAGAGCCGCTACCAGCACGGCCAGACGGAGCAGCGCGACCTGGAGCGCCGGGACACGGTGAGCCTGTACCAGCGGAGCCTGGAGCAACGCAACCGGAAGGGGCCCGGAGGGTCAGGGGGCCCCGGGGGCAACAAGCAGCAGCCTGGCAAGGAACAGGCGGAGGCGACCGAGCAGCGGAACCACACGCTCATCATGGTAAGACCTTGGGAGTGGGCGTAGAGACACAAAGGGGGCCACACTGCCATGGACCACGCTCCTTGTGGTGTCCACCGGGCCAAGGGTAGCTACCCGGCAGGTCACCACGGGGGGTGGGACCCAGCGCATGCACTGCTTTAAATTTTGTATCAAATGCTGTATAGCAATATATATTAAGTAGCAATATATATTAAGTTGCTAATTAATACATGGTGGCCACCTGTATAGATTTGCGAGGGCCCAGGACCTGCATCCTTGGATGCTACAAAGCGCATTGAGCCGGTTCAAAATTGCTAAGCAAGTTTGTACATTTATGCATTCTTTTTACAACGTTGTTCCCACGCTGTCTTTCATGCCTCGAAGTGCTTTGCATTCCTCTTGCAGTGCTAGAATAGCGCGAACCTTACCCTCTCGTTTCTACATTTGCTACATTTTCTTAGATTACGATGGGTAAATTGTGGCGCTTCTTGGAGCAAGAGAGCACTTAACGCTGCTGCCCCAGAGGAAGTGCTTGCACTATCCTATCACGACTGGGAAACCTTCTCTCATTTGGCATGGTACAGAGGTGTTGTGTTTACATTAAAAAAGTGGTGGTGGGGCGGGGAGTACCGGGGGGCGGGGTTACCGTCAGCGGACCGTGGATGTGAAAACTTTAGACAAACGTGTGTCTCCTGTGTAGGAGACCTGTAACCTTGTTGTGACACATAGTGGCGTGTGTTTGAATACAATTTAACCCAGACCTTTATCTGTTACGGGGCTACAGTGTCGCTACTTGGGAACATTCAGGGTTTGCTCAGATCTTTTTTTCCTTCATGTCCCACATTTGTGGTGTAGTCATTGTTTTACAGCATAAGACTGGAAGTGCTCAGTCCGTGGTAATTGACAGTGTTTCATTTTAAATGCTTTTACCGAATGTGTAACCTAGATGTGTACACATTTGTAGCAGATTTATAAATCAGCATGCTTTCTGAACACCGAGAGGTATTTGTTTGCTTGCCTCCCGGTTTGCGAAGCATCACACAGTATTTGCACAAGTGAGTGGCGAATCCGGGATGACAGCCTGTGCCTGCTGGGCTTACCGTCACATGTACGCACACACTTTACTTTCTTTGCTAGTACTGCAGCCTGGCTCAGTCCTAGTGCACGAGGTGGTATGCGGGTGGGCCGGTCACTGACAATGCCCTTTTTTGAACAGTGTAACCGCCTCTATACTTTTTACTTTCAGGTGCACCAGTCTCCGCGCCCACAAGTGGGGTGTGTTTCACTGTAAAAATAAGGTGGTGATCTCGGTGACTGCGCACTGCTTCCAGGGGAGGAGCTGGTACTGTGTACCCACACTGCACGCCCCCTCAATCGCAGGCAGGGAGTCGTGCACAGACATACACGCTCCTGGCTCCGGTCTCCACCTCACTTAATGTGTTCTTTTCCCATCCAGGTCGGCGCATCTGGAAGGGGGTCGCTCGGTTCCCTCCCCCGCAGCCCTCTGGAATTATCAGGGACGTAGCCAGCCCCCTTGCATTCTGTTTGCCCTCGCAGTTTGGACACGGGTCGCGTTGCAGCACCCGCCCTCCCCCGACAACCACCATTCTTAACCAACATGCCCGTGGCCAGTACCTTAGCAGCAGGCGTTTGTAAAGAGAGGTGAAACAGATGCATTTTAATTGAGACCCATTATAATTCATGGGCAGATTTAAGATCTACAAGGAAAAACCTCTTCATAAGTCCATTCATTTCTGCTTGGCCAGTGACAGGCAGGTTCTTCATTTTAAACTCACTGCAGTTGCCCCCCGACATGCAAATACACATTGAAGAGGAGCTGCATATGTGGTTTATTGAATTAACCATCAAGGGAAACGAAAAGCAAACAGCGCCTCTGCTGTAGTTCGCTCAGAGCAGCAAGGGAAACAGGACGCACAAAGCAGGCTAGCCATGCGTGGATAGCTTGGTAAGGATGCTGAGAAGAAAGGGCCTGGGGTCATGTTAACTATATTTATCATTTTAAAGGTAGGAGGCAGAGTTTGCTAGTAGGATTCTGACCCTAAGTAACTCAGTGCAGTCACTAAAAATAAATAAGCAGGAGCGACAGAAGGAAATGCTTATGGAGTGTAGGGGTAAAACTAAACAACACCCTGGACGACAACGGCAAGATCGTTTGAACAAGCCGCCGTTTTCTGCGGGGACATTATCAGCTAGTGCAGAGCTGTCGAGAGCAGTGACATTATAAACTCTTTCTGCCTGTCAGTTTTTTGTTTTTTTTTGCCAGGCGTAATCTAAATTACTTAACTTGTCCTTTCAGTTGTGTGTTCCTGCGACGCAGAGTTGTGGGTCAGGTTAAGAAATAAAACGGCTAAAGGTGACCCCGATGTCACTGCTTCACTTAGTACCTCGTTGAATGTGAAACACGGATATACGTGAACCATCAATCAAATCGATGGGAAATACATCTAAAAGATACATAGACCTGATAGTTTTTCCTCGTGCCCTCTCGATGGCGCCATTGGGTTCCGAAGCTTATTTTTTTAAGTATCTGTGTCTCTTGGCCTGGTTCCGTTTTGTTTCGGCCCGCTGGTTACCGTCTCTCACTAGGGTGGGGCGCATATGTCTGCTGGCTGCATTTCGGAAAGACGTTCTTGTGATCCAGCGCTGTAACGTAGCTTCTTTCATGTAGCGCCTTGAATGCACCCAGCCCCTAAAGGATTCATTGTCAGGTGGTACAGGCAACTGAGTCTAATGTTTTGAGTGCACTGAACGGTGTCGCTCCCTGGGCAGTGGATCTGCACTCCTGATCTTTCAGACACAAACATTTCCTGTGCGGAGGGGAGGTAGCTGGGGGAAGGGGCCGCCTTGGGCTATCAACGTAACCGGATTCTCTCTGTGCCTGAACTTCCTGTAACAAGCACTGTTTGCATCTGAAGATGGGACCGTGCGATCTCCCCAGCTATTCATGCGCTCTATCAGTTTATGCTGATTTTTATTTTTTTTTATGAAAGTTATGGTACTCCCCGAAGTTTAAAAGCCCTGCTGCCTCCCCTCCCAGAGCTCTGGTTTAAGGGGCGGGCCCTAGGGCTGTGTTTATTCTCTACTGAGCTGTAGCCAGCTCTTACCCTCCGCCTTCTCCAAAGTTTGGGAGAGGACGAGCGCCGTGTGGGAGGGACCCAGGAGCTGTGTGTATTTTCAGTGTAACGTGATTCCTTGGCTCGATTGCAAAAACAGCCCCCTTAGGACTTGTTTTCTCCTCCATTGTGCGCTCTGGTCATGCGGGGACATTGCTGATTTTGTAGGGATACTTTGAGGGCCGAGCATGCACGTGCCTGGCTAAGATGTAGGATGTCGAGAAAAAGAAGTTAGGCTTTGGGGCTGAAAGCGAGAGCTCCGCGCGGGAGCCTCATTCATGCTCCTATTTTTGCACACATGACGCAGCTCCAAGTTGACTTTTGTCCCTTAGGTTTGAACAAAGGGGCGCGACACAGGCCCCTGCGAACCCTCCTGCCCTCCCCAGTCACCCTCAGGACTATGAATATTTGTGACACGCGGAAGCCTCAGTGGCACCTTTATTTAGCGGTGCGCCACTGGTTGAGGAGTCTGTTCCGATCTTTTTAATGTTTAGCGTCCTGTATGGTGACAAGATTTTGAAACCGAAAAACCGGGATAGGCCAGGCAAGTTTGTAAAAACGTGTATTTTTTATTTTTTTGTGTGCATGGAAACCATTTGAAGCCACGTGACGCTTTACTGGCTGGTCTGTGATCTGAAACTAAAAAAAAACCTCTTTAGTCCGATGAGAAGGGCCTGCTAGTTAAATTAAAATAGCATTACAAGGTTCAGCATTCCACAAGATAAACAATTGAGAGGTGGAGTATATGTTAGCAGCGACCGCGGACACAGAGACTGCAGTATGTCAATTTCAGCAAGTTTTGATTGTCTTAAAGAACAGATAAGCGATTGTCCAAACCCACCTATGCCCAGCTCATTGAGTACTTTTTCACATTCAGAGGTACAATGGTAGACGTGAAACTGCAACTAGCAGGAATTTGCCAAGGATAAAACAGGCCAGGATAACCTGAGGAGAACCGACATTAAACAACTTGAGAACTCTGATCTCCCATTTGAGATGAGGAAAGCGTTTTAATAACGTTTAAACACAGATTAGGCCCTGTCAAGTTTCCCCGGCGTATGCGCGAATAGCTGGTTCAGTCCAGTTTTCTCTTTGAATTCTGGGAAGTGTAGTCTTTATTCCATTCTATAGCCAGGGCTACAAGTTCCTTAATTCAAAGAAGAAACCTGGACTGGACCAGCTCATTACGCACCCCGCCGGAAAATTAGGCGGCTATTGGGGTAGGCAGGCGCAAGAAGTGTATGTGGGTTTGCATTGAATTTGTAGGATCTTACATCCGTCCAAAGTCCGTCCTTGAGACTTGATGTAGCTGTGAGAAATGCCCAAAGGTTTTTTTACATAATGTAACATTGCGAAACATTAAGTTATTATATTACACAGCCTGCCCTCACCCCAAAATGCCCACCCGTCTGTCGTGAGGCATGATTGACGAAAGGAGGCACACCAAGTCTTTACAGCACTTTCTTCTGATTGTTATGTTATATTGATTTGTATAGCGCACTAATCACCCAAGAGGGTATCCAGGTGCTTGGGCAGGTGTGTAGGTTTGTGTCTCCAAGGTGTTAATACGAAGAGCCAAGTCTTCAGCTTTTTGTGGAATTCAAGAAATTAGGAGGAGCAGCTCTGATGTGTAGAAGGAGGTCGTTCCAGGTCTTGGTTGAGATGTAAGATAATGAGCGACCCCCAGTTTTGCTTTTGCGGATGCAGGGAATTTGTGAGAGTGAGGCGAAGCGTAGGTGTCTGGCGGGTTGGTGAAAGTGCGTGCGGTTGTTCAGGTATTCTAGTTGTGTAGGGCTTTGTCTCTGTGCAGCCTACGCCGATTTGTGTTGAAGAAAAGGGCCAATAAAAACGAAAGCATGCGTAACATTTGAGCAAGGGCACCCTGTTTAAAGGTCCGCGGTCATAGGCTGGAGTCTCCTGGGGATCCTTGCTATTCTTTGATTTTGTGATTCTGTGTCCAGAAGTGGGTTATCACACCTTTTGCTTTCCCACCTCACATGAGAATTTGCAGGTGCACAGGCAGGCGGTCTGGCATCACAGGAGCGATGCAAATATTTAGACTCGGTCATCTTGTTTTCATCCTCCTCTGACTGCCAGCAAATGCTTTTGGTAGAATGAAAAAATGTAAACCTTCAATGCTTTGTAACACAAATGTGCAATGAGCAATTTGTGAATAGTATGTAATGAGGGTTATGAGGACTATGAAATATTATTGAGATAAGCATTAGACTGATCTCAAATTGATCTTTTCAAGAAAGTGTGTTAAGATGATTAAAAATGGTTCACGTTTATTCATAACATTTGTGAATGTTTGCTTTCTGATAGTTACCTCTGTGTTTTGACGTGATCTGGGTGTACCAGAAAAAATATCATCATCCAGTCATGTAGTGGGCTTTGTTTTGGTTAGAAGGGTGGGTGTCCAAACTGGGAAACTCATCGCCCTGTTAACTCTAATGTTGATGCTCACCCTTTCTTCTGCAAAAACGAGACTTGTATTGGTGCTCAATCTATATTCAATCCTAACTCACAGGACGCCCCAACATCTAAGACAGGAGTACGTCCAATATAGACTTTAATGCTCTCCCACTGGAACAATCTATTTAATTAGGAGGAGTCCTACAATGATGCTGAAACATTCTCATAAGAATAATAGACAAAGATTCTTGTTCCAATACCTTATGTAAGAATGAATTGGCAGAATAAAGAAAATTGCCATGAGCAATTTTGCAGCGAAGCATATAAGTGAAAACGTAGTAATCAATCACTGAATCAATTAGTCGACTTGTAGAGTGTGACTTGTCATCTGTGAGCGTACCCAGGTGCTGGTAGGGTCCAGGGTCTGAGTTGAAGAGCTAGGTTTTCAGTGACCTACAGAACTCCTGTAGGGAAGGGGAGGTCCTGATGTGCAGGGGAGGCCATTCTAGACTTTGGCTGGAAGGCAGGAGAAGGAGTGTCATCCTGCTGTGCTGCGTTGTATGGGAGGGGTATGGGCCAGCGGGAGGGAGGCAAAGTAGAGGTGTCTGGAGGGTTTGTAGATTCTCAAGTTGTGGTTGATGTAGGCAGGTCCGGAGTCGTGCAGGGCCTTGAGAGTCCAGGTGAAGAACTTGAACTGGCATCTCTTCTGAACCGGGAGCCAGTGGAGTATTTTGAGGTGGGGGGAAAGCAACGAGGGAGATCCAGAATGCGTGCTGCTGCGTTCTATGTGGTCTGTTTTCTTTGAACTAGATGAACCTCCATTCCCACATAGAGGGTGTTTCTGTAACCAAGTCGACTGGTGACAGTGGGTTGGGTGATGGTGGTCTTGTGTTTTGGGAAAGCCACTTGAAAATCGTACGTAAAATGAGCAGGATGATGAAGCAGGAGGATGACACTGCGTTGGCTTGAGACCTCATGGTGGGTTTGCTGTCCAGGATGATGCTGAGATTCCTTGCATGCTCAGCTGGGGTTGGAGTGGCCCCAGTTCTGTGGGACAGCTGGAGGCGTCCCAGGAGGAGTTGTCACTGCCAAAGATCAAGGCTTCTGCCTCGTCTGTGTTGTACTTGAGGCAGTTATTCCTCATCCACAGTTCTAAGCGAAATCTGGCACAGATTCACCTTCTAAGGTTGTGGATGGGGGGGTCTCCCTTGCTAAGACAATCCACACTCTTGTATAGTGTTTAAGACACAGGTGTCCATACATTCTTTGGGAATACATGATTCTCAGGGTTTTGGAAACATCCTAGAAGTAACATTTTACTACAGAATACATTTGAGGATTCTCTCAGAAAAGTGGTACATTGATATTAAACTATTCTCACAGGCGTAGCTGTGCAGTTAAGCTGATATGTTGTTTAGTATAAGCCTGGGGCAGTAAGAGCTGTCCTCGATTCACTAGGACATTTCTCTAAAAACACTTTAAGCTTACTCAAGTTAAACTAGACAAGTTTTATTTAGAACCAGACTCAACATCAGTTATCAAGTGATATATTGTGATGTTGAGACAAGATGGAGGACAATGTAAACACAGCAAATGTTAGCACAAGCTCAAATCGTAGTGCTCGTTTTATTGACATATCAACGCTCACACTTGTTTGATCCAATGAAAAGTGAAGGATTCTTGGTACACACATCAAAAACTCTGGAACGTCCCGCCTAGTCCTGGACACCTGGTTAGTATTCTGGCACTATTATGTTAGCGAGCTCTGGACAAGAAATGAACGAGATATCATGTGACCTCCAATGCCAGGGCATGCGTTGTATCAAGTTTTACTGTTGGATAGTGTGCTCCATTACTGACTCCCCAACCAATCTGTTTCAGACTCCATTATTGGAGCTGAAATGATTCTCATAGATTGAATGCATCCTGCATTCGAATTCTGGCAAGACCTAGCAACCCTTTTTACTCATTTAAGATTAATGCAGTGAGTAACATTGCTTTTGGTAAACCTAGCAACTTCTTTTCTAAGTACTACTACAATTCTCAATTTACAAATGTCGTGTACCAAAAAAAACAAAAAACTCTCCCGTTCCTATGTCCTGTTAAAATTAGTTTCTACATGAGGTTGCCATGGTTTGCTGGAGTTTGCGAATGGGTACGCCGTGCAGCTTTCCCCGCATGCTGGGTCACCATCTGTGTTTCCATCACTTTAGGCAACACCACCATTTGTAATAATAAAACAACAACTCTGTGGGTTAAGGCACAGGTTGCAAAATCAGTGTGTATTCTAAAATTTGGATATGACATCCCAACAATGCAAAGCCCTTCTGCCTTTTGTTATGAGGGAGGTAAAACGAGCAAAATTGAGTTGCCTAATAGTAAAGTATATTATTGACAGACTTATGAAATCCCTCCTGTGAATATTGTTTGCCATGCTTCATAGTAGAATGTTTTGCCCTTCTCTGGAGCATGTTCTCTATTTAGAGTGGTGAGGGGTTGACTCTGTGGCACCTTTTCAGACCAAGAAAACCTTTCTTAAGGGTCTTGTTTTAAATTTGGTTTTTAAAGAAGAAGTTAAAATTGGTTAATTTCTCAGGTCTTGGCTTAGTGAGTTTCATGGTCTGGCACCAAATAATTCTGTTTATTCTGGTGTCTTTTAAATGAATCCATTTGGAGCGATTCCGTTTTTTTGCCTGATCTCAGGGTATTTTGGGTCAGTATCCCTTGTTTTTTTTAAATTTGTTCAAAGTGGTTTGAACTTCATTTTCTTGGCAAGTGTGAACCATTGTTATTTTTCGAGAGCAGGGGTAATGTGAAAATAGCTGTTCAATTTGAAGAGTTGAAAGTTTAGCTGTTTGATTTTGCATCCACTGAAGTTTGAGGATGTCTTTTTTTGTGTGTTGCTGGGTAGATGACATTTCCATAGTTGACCTGGGGTTGGACCATGGCTCTAGCAAGTTATATCTGGAGTCAAGGTAGGGTCCTTCTAATCATCGTGAGATGACGAGTAATAATTTTAGAGAGTACTGTGATACAGTGGACGAAGCAGGGATCTTTGGTTAAACCTGTCCAGAGATGTTTCACCTATAAAGTTGGAGATCGGGTGGTTCCTAACTCACTCACCATTCCAAATTAAGATTACATGTCAGGATATTGCCAGTTATTTGGATTTAAACTTTTGTCCCGTTCAAGTGACTGTAGCTTTTCGTCTAGTGGTAGAAGTGCATTTTTTAAAGTTAATTTTATTGATTTGAAACTTTTACTTAAAATATAACAATAACAATTTGAAGACCGCTATTGTGATTATATGTATACGAATCGTAACGATAACCAGTGCAGTTTTGAAAAGGCATCTATTTTAAAGCTCAGTGGCTCACTCAAATTTCATAAGAGTTGCTTAATCACTTACCGGCATGTCTTCAGGTCAGTTCGTACTGCTTAATCGAGGCCACCCCTATTCTTATCGATCTTTGCCAGAGCAGCCCATAGGATTGAAAGTCACCCCATTGGTGGATGTGTTCTGTGCCAGTCCTTTTGATTGCTTCCTCACCTGATGACTTGGGCAGAGGTGGATTAGAAAGTCATCTGTATACGGTGCTTAATTTGAGGAGGTGGTACAGCTGGGGCTCACCGACAGGTATTTTTAGTGACCAGAACCTATTTTTTTCAACAAACTTTGATGCAGAGTAAGAGAGAGGGATAAACACAAAAGGGGTAACGAAGGAGGAAGTGAAAGATGGTAAAACAGTGATAAAGGGGATGAAAAAGAACCTGGAAGAGTGAAGTAAAGAGGCAGGGATTGTCTGGAAGTGGATTAAAAATGCATGAGGTGAAATCACAACTACAGTCTTAGTTTTCTGCACCCTGACCTTCGATACTGCCGGCTGTGTGCTTCTAACACAATTTTGGACCCTGCATTTTTTTTCGTCATACAAATTAACCATTGTGTATAAAATTTGAATTAATTTTACTTCTTAAAAGTGAGCTGATATGAGCAGGGTGGTCTCATTTAAGTGTTAGAGTACTAGGAGACGTTGAGTGCTTTGGGGGACTCTAGATTCAATGGATTTCAAGGCTCGGGATGATTAGAGTTTGGAGTATTTATAAAACACAGTCTTTACTACGTTCACTTCCTGCTTGGTACTGTTGATATTTATAACCCCAAGGGTGGGTTGAGCCTAAAGGAAGTACATCCATAGGGGATTAGGTTTCATGATTTACAGGTTTAACCTGGATGTTTGTACCCATAATGTATTGATTTATTTGTTTTCTTTAAAGCACTAACTCCACTCGACGGAGTTTCAGAGCACTGTACCAAACAAAGGGGCGTGAACACCAGGTAGAGGTCAACGTATGGATTGACTGACAGTAAAACATAGCAGACTACTTTCTTTACAGCAGTGGTTATGAATTACAGAGGTGGAGATGGCTGCAATATGTGGGAGGTATACAATAGAAAGGGCAAGCAAATACATAATGGTTATGAACAGCCAATAGCCTGGTTGCATATCAGCAAGAAATAACTAGATAAGAATATGGAAGGGCATTTAGTAGAGAGCACGTTGATCCAACAAGCAGTAGAAAAGAGCCGCAGAGACAACCGAAGACCATGAATGAACGGCTGGAGTATAAGAGAATTTTGGGTGCCAGGAGATACAGAACTTCTGAGAAAGAGAGGAGAGTAGAACTCGTAGGATGATGCAGAACAGAATTTCTGAACATCACAACAAAGGTGAAGGATTGAGGACGATGACAGAAGCACAGGAAAATAAATGAATGGATGGGAAATGTATAAGACAATTGAAAAATACAAAGTTGTCAACAACATTGATGATCGGTTCAGCATCATAAAGAAATAGGTATAGAAATAGTGGAGCCATGTACATAATGCGTAATTTGTCATACAGCTGGTATTCCGATAGAGCAACAGAAGACCCAGTATGACAAGTTCAAGATTTGGAAGGGGTGCAGGTGTCACTAGAGGTATCTATGGGATGAGATGGTATTCACTGGTGCTGTGTGGTGTAGGAGTTAGATGCATTTGTCTTCCCTCCTCATCTTGCAGTTGGTGGTCCCACAGTGTCCCCAAATTTCAGGCCGGAAGTTTTATAATGTGAAGGGGTAGTTGTATTGTTGGCCTGGGAGATGTGGTGCGTGGTGGTTTGTAGTGGCTTATTGCGCTGTGCATTGCCGAGTGATGTTGTGTTAGATGGCGTAGACTGGCAAAGAGCAGTGTTATGTGATGTGGTTGGTTAATTATATAGTAAACGTTAAGCTGTCACATGGTGAGGAAAATACTTTTCTAAAATGTTTTTATTGAACTTTTCGTAAAGTGGCATTGCTATACAGAATACATTCATGTGTGGTCCGCGACACAAGGAGGCAAGAGAAAGGGTACATTGCAAATGGTTTGAACAAGCTCCTGGTGTTACGTGTAGCAGGCGGCATGGTTTGTCGCAGCCGCAAGTTAGGTATAAGTTAGACGACTGAGCAGTATATGGACTTGGGAGGGGGCCGGCAGATACAGCAGTGTACCACGACACTGGTTATGTGAAAGGGGCATGGACAGGGTGGAGGGGGATATTGTCAGGGTGGCTCTACCTGGGACAACGCGAGGCAGTGTGCAGTTCGGGCAGAATATAAAGTTATATTAGCAAGCAGTGTTGTGGTCTTCAGTGGGGCGGTTGGAGAAACACCAGCGTGGTGAGAAGAATCATGGTGTGGTACGTTTTGATGCGGTGCGACGGAGCATGCCATAGGGTGGTGGGAGGTATTGTGGTCTGATGCCATCTGGTATTGGTTGGTGTGGAATTTTGTTTTGAGGAGCAAGGCTGTGTTCGGTGACGTGGGTTCGTGTGAGGGAGGGTGAAGTGTGGTGCTGCAGGTGATGTGGTATCTTGTTACCTGAGATTTTGTAGTATTTGATGTGGTTTATAGGCTATGATAGAGCCAACCATACATTTAGTTTGGCTGCTTTTACTTTTACTGCTGTAAAGTTGTCCTACTTAATACAAACATTTATATGGGTAGGTTTCATTTGCTTTTTGCTAATAATGTATACAGTACCTCCTTTTATGTATTCGCTGTTGTGTAGTTGATACTCCTTAATCTAATAGTTTCACTTCTGTTCTTGAAGAGCTATAATGTCTGTAAATTGTACTCCGTTCCGGCCAGCCTACACTGCCTTGGACCCTGGTCGCCGTTGCTCTACTCCTTTTGTAGTTTCTGCCCTGGCTGCAGTACCGTGTGCAGTGCTAAGATATGGGCTGGCCTTGTTTGGCATACTGTGCTCGGGGATGTTGGTGTTTATGTGGAGTTATTTCGTGCGTGGCATGACTTGACGTGTGGTTACTTCCTACGGTAGAGTTAGCATGCCTCCTGGAGCCCCCTCAAACAAGCTACTGCCCCCCCCCCCCCCCCCCCCCGGCATGATGAGTAGTTTCGCTGCTTGCCTCGTATTTCCGTGTGGGCTGCCTCTTTAGGGGTGGGCTGTAAGAGAGAGGGGGTGAATTAGTGCTGGTGTCTGTGGCCTGTCCCTGTGGGCGTGCACTGCTGCTGTCTGAGCTGCCGGAAGTGCAGCTGGGAGGGCAGAGTGCGCCTGCTAAACTCCTCCCACCTCCAAGGCTGGTGGCGTCGAGCTTTAAAGGGATTACACTTAAAGGCGCGCACGCGGCCTTTCTTCCGCCTCACACTCAGCCGCGCACAGCGTCCTCGGGTTTCTAGCTATTATTTTATCAATGACGCTTCCAAATTGTGGGTTTGGGGGCCAGTTTCTCTCACTTTCTTCTGGTTTCTTCTCTCTTGCCTTATTGGTTTAACGCGCTTTATAAATAAAAACACCAATTATTTGGCCCCTTCTTTCTGTCCGGGTTTCTGGATCTGGCAGGGCTGTGAAGAAGCACTGGTGTGCCATAAAGATGCATTGGGGTAGCGACTAAAATAAAATAAAGGTTTTGGGCGATGAGATCTTTTAGACTGACAATTTTGACATGTTTAAGAATGGAAAGGTAAATATCTTTATTGAAGGATAAGAGCATTTGTCGTGTCCTATGCCCAGGGCTCAATATGACTGTGAGTGAGGGCTCGGGGCATTGGTGCATGCACAGTACACCGTTGACACAGTTGCAGACTGCGCTCAGTAACTATTGGGGTGGCGCTTCCTTTGTCCAGTGTCCCTAAGGCACAGCCGTGCCCAGTATTCAGGCCACTGTAATTATGCAGCAGGACAGAGCCAAATTATGGAGCAATGTTGAGTAAATTGTGGGACAAGAAGTGGCAAGAATGTGGCATAATGCATCACATTTTTAAATAGCATTACTTCATTATTTCCTTTTTTTAATTAAACTTGTTAACACTGTCTGGGCATTGGTTGCACCTCATTAGTAAAAGTTAAACACCCAAATATAGCAATAAGCAACAGAAAGGTGAACAATCCAGCTTTTCAAAGGGCCTTCCACTGCGCTGCAACACGTGTCGCCGCATTTTCAGAAATGTTTGAACCATTTGTGCTAGAAACTATTTTTTTTTTAAATTCTGCAGTTTATGCAGCAAATTATGGATTTTGTGGCAAAGGTGGCAAGCCTATATGTATGTGAAAATAGCCATGGCCGCACAGTTGCTTAATTTCAGTGGCTCTGCCAATACAAAGGCAAGGGTATTTTGGTCACAGGACACATCTAAACTGTGTGGTCATTGAATTGGAGAGTAGATGATTCAATAGACAACCATAAATAGAGACAATAAATGTTTTTAGTATTTGTGTAATACTTATATAATTGCAGCAGTGGTTTGAATACCAATTCCATATATTCCATACTTAGCAAAAATATTATCACAAGCAACGAGAAAGCCGGAAAGGAGTACAGTCAGCTAAACTGGAATTATGTGGCAGGGGATGCTCAAGTTATGAATCGGTGTTCACCAAATTATGTGGTGCGAACGACAATTATGCAGCATATTTTGTGTCAGTATTACTTTATTTTGTCATTTTTTTTATATATGCTAACACTATGTGGCTGTGGTTTCAACTTATTAGTATCAGTTTAACAGCAAAATATAGAATTCAGCAGCTTGAAAGGGTGACGGTTAACCTTTTCAAACGGCCTTCCGCTATGCAGCAGCACAAGTGGTAGTGTTTTTAGTAACTTTGGATCTGTTTGAAATATTTTTGTTAAAATCAGATTGCAAGTTCAGAGAAGTTCATAATGATGTGGAAAATGTCACAGCCTCCGATTCTTTTAATTCCACTGGCCCTGAGTACATTATACTGCTGTTTGCAGCAGTATTATGTGCTAGTTTTCAATAGACATCTTCCTGATTCAAAGAACATGTAATATAAAATAGGTAATAAATATCATGTTATAGGGATCAAGTTATAGCTATTTGAGTAATCACAGATGGCCTATTTCAGTGTTTTTAAAACAAAAAAAGTTATTTCTTGTCTCATTTCAACACTTAAACAAAATGTTTTTTCAATGTCTATAGATGAAGAGAGATTGATTTTAACCCTATGGATTCAGTTTTAATACTGAAAAGTATTATAGATAGTCACTGATGGTTTTGAAAAAAAGATTTTACTCTAAAATGTTATTAATTTGCCCTTGCTTGTGCTTAGGAATTCACTAGTGGAAACGTTTCCTTAGATTTTAAAATTAATTTAAAGCTGTCCAGATAACTTCAGGCTTCTTATTGATTACTCCAAGCCTTCCAGTAAATAGAAATGTACTGCTTATGAGTTTATGCTTTCTGCTCAAGGTATATGTGTGTATAAACCTAGGTGTATGTAGTAAGTGTTCATTCAAATTAAGATCTTAGATTGAATAATGCATTTTATACTCATTTGACCAGTTGTGTTGAAAGAGAGGAAGCTTACGTCAGGCCATTATTTCAAAAAGCAAACACCAAATGCTTTTCAGAATGCATTTAAAGTATCATTTTGCCATAAAGTCATTTTAAAGTAACAGAAAAAGTTTCTGTTCTGCGAAGAAACCCTTGTTTTTAATGGAAAAATAAAAAATGTTTTTAATACTGTTTGTTGATACTAGTGTGTATTATCTCAGTGTGTGTGTGTGTGTGTGTGTTTGTATGTATATATATATTGTTAGAAATGGGGTCTTTGGTTGACAGTCAGGTTACCCCCTGTTCAAGCAAGGACCCTCACTCTAGTCAGGGTAAAAGAGAATCACCCTCAGCTAACCCCTGCTTACCCCCTTGGTAGCTTGGCAGAGCAGTAGGCTTAACTTCAGAGCGCTAGGTGTAAAGTATTTGTACCAACACACACAGTAACTCAATGAAAACACTACAAAATGACACAACACCGGTTTAGAAAAATAGGAAATATTTATCTAAACAAAACAAGACCAAAACGACAAAAATCTGACATACACAAGTCAAGTTATGAATTTTTAAAGATTAAACTCAAAAATAGCGCTTAGAAACAAAAATGCTTCAATGAGATGTTAACACGGCGTCGTGACGGAGTCGTTCCCAACAAGCCGACACCAGCGGCGCTGGACACGGAGTCGTGTAGACCCCCAAGTACAGTACCTTTGGTGAAGAGTGAAAACAAGCCGAGGCGCGAAGTCAGGAATCGCGGCGTCTGTGCGAAACGTTGAATCCGTGCACTTCAAGCGGCGTCGGTCACGACGTGGTGCGGCGACTTCCACGGAGTCGCGGACTTCAGCGGGGCTGCTGCGGCGACGGGCCTGCGAAGAGTGTCGCGTTCCAGCGAAGGTCACGGTGTCAGGTGCAGGCGGCGTTACCGGATTCAGCAGCAGCGTCGGTCCGGAGTCGTCCGAAGTCGATTTCCTTGGATTTCCACCAGCTTTCCTTTCAAGGGCCCAGGGACTGGATAGGGCACCACTTGTCAGTGCAGGAGTCTCTCCAGAGACTCCAGGTGCTGGCAGAGAGAAGTCTTTGCTGTCCCTGAGACTTCAAACAACAGGAGGCACAATCTTAAAATCAACTTTACTAAAAGATGTATTTTTTAATTGTGAGTCCAGGGACCCCAAACTCCACATGTCCATCTACTCTCTAGGGGAATCTACACTTTAATCATATTTAAAGGTAGCCCCCATATTATCCTATGAGAGAGACAGGCCTTGCAACAGTGAAAAACGAATTTAACAATATTTCACTGTCAGGACATATAAACCACATTACTATATGTCCTACCTTAACCATACACTGCACCCTGCCCTTGGGGCTACCTAGGGCCTACCTTAGGGGTGCCTTACATGTAAGAAAAGGGAAGGTTTAGGCCTGGCAAGTGGGTACACTTGCCAAGTCGAATTTACAGAGTAAAAATACACACACAGACACTGCAGTGGCAGGTGTGAGACATGATTACAGGGTTACTTGTGTGGGTTGCACAACCAGTGCTGCAGGCCCACTAGTAACATTTGATTTACAGGCCCTGGGCACCTCTAGTGCACTTTACTAGGGACTTAACAGTAAAACAAATATGCCAATCATGGAGAACCAATTACGTACACATTTTAAACAGGAGCACTTGCACTTTAGCACTGGTTAGCAGTGGTAAAGTGCCCAGAGTAACAAAAACAGTAAAATCAGAGTCCAGCACACATCAACAACCTGGGGAACAGAGGCAAAAAGTTAAGGGAGACCACGCCAAGGATGAAAAGTCTAACATATATATATATATATATATATATATATATATATATATATATATTACAGTTAGGACCTAGTTTCTATAGAAAAAGTGTTTTTTACTTGCCTATATCTTTGGTGCTGGTTGATGAATTTTCACAAAATATTCTGGGGCAGTGGTTTTTGGGGGGGGGGGGGGGCACAGCCCCCTCAGGGGACCAATTCGGGCTCTGGGGACCGCCACCCCTCAGAGCCAGCTCCTGCTAAGTCCCAGGGTGCCCACCCCCGGGATATAGCTGTTTGCTTTTGCCTGGTGGGAGATGAGAGCTCTTATCAAGCAATAGCAAACAGAATCCACTTTCTGCAAGAGAGAGCTGTCAAACAGCATTCCCTTGCAATAAGCGGAGTTTTCATCTGTCTTCCCGGCACGTAAATAGGTGTGCAGGAAGACAGATGAAAACATTGCTCCCGCAAGCAGGGACCTGCTATTAAAAGCAGCTCCCTGCTTGCGGGAGCAATGACCGCTCCCACAGGATGTGGGGAGTCAGCTAGGACCGTAGGGGTCTTGAGGCTCCCCCTGCGTTCCTGTCACTCTTTCATCCCATAATGGGATGGAAGAAAGAGAGAGAGTCATTGCAATGGTATCTCCATGCAGTGACTTTCAGCACAGGAAAGAGTCACCTGTGGCGTAATAGTTGAGGTCACAGGCCCTCACTCTGAAAGTTGAGGGTTCTAGTCGAGGTGTGCCTGTAGTCATTTTCTATAATTTAATTTATTTTCCACTTCAAAAGTTCATACATCAAAGCCTAAAAAAACTCTCTCTCCGTCTCTCACTCTCTTTCAGTCTTTCTCCCAGTCACACACCCACTCAGACCCTTACACTCACTCACAGACCCACTCAGACCATCACTCACAGACTCACTAAAACCCGCATATACTCACTCACAGACCCACACAGACACTGGTGCACCCACTCTCACACCCAGACAGACACTCTCACAGCCACACACACCCCGAGATACACCCTGTCACACGTTCTCACACCCAGAGAGACAGGCTGTGGCCAACTCTCTCTGCACGCATCCAAAGGGCTTTGCGCAGCGTGGAGTTGGGTGGTTAGTGGGATTGGCTGCAGGGACTGGCCATGCATGGCGATGGTTACATTAACATATAGTAATGAAAAGGAATTTACTTTACCAAAAAAAGTAGAAATTCACTGAAAAAAACAAAAGGTTACAGGGACATTTTAGTTAGGCTCACATTTTAAATGTACCAAACTATATAAATTCACCAGTTATAGTGAGAGTTAACTCAAGTAATTGTAACTCATGCCCTAAGGTAACTATAACGCGTGCCCTCCCCATGCACTGCTAATTACGACACAAATTACGGCACTCATTACATTTTTGATAACATCATTGATAATGTCACTGTAACATTTGCAGTAAAAGTATTGATCAGATAACTGTGCATGGTGGGGGCTTGAGTTATAGTTACCTTAGAATATGGAGATATATATATATGCGCCATGGCAGTGAAATAAAAATAAATGTGGACCAATAACATTATTTAGAGCAACTCCACTAATAAACATACATTGCTGCATTTATTACTACCCTGCAAAGTTCAAATTCAAGTTTATTCCCTCAGTAAATCACAACTGACAGTTGGTAAAAAAAAAAAAACTTTTCATTTGTTAAAACAAGTATGGATAAAGAAATACCTTTGCATAAATCACACATGCAGATATGCAAACTACAATATGGTATTTATTCCCATGGCTGAGGAAAGGGGAGGGACATTGTGACTCACTTGAGGCTTTGCCTATTGACAGTCACAATCTGTATGTGTATATATATATATATATATATATATATATATATATATATATATATATATATATATATATATATATATATATATACATGCGTTTGTGTGCACTAGCATGTGTATGTTAAAAGTAGGAGGCTGAGAGCTAGCCCAAGTCAATGAGTTATAACATTTGTGCTTGTGTGTAACTTTTTTTTAATACTCTAAGGGGCATGTTTAAGAGTTTAAGAGTCCCTAGCGCCACATGTGCATCATTTTGCTTTTTTACACAAATGTGGCCCGAGGTCAAAAACGCTGGGCCATATTTACAAAGTGGCGCAATGCAGCATTGTGCTACTTTGTAACCCCTTGCGCTACATTATGCCCGCGTCAGGCATAATGTATGCAAGGGGCGTGTTCCGGCACTGGGGGGGGGGGGGCATAAAAATGGTACAAAGGAATCTATGACATTCTTTTGCGCCATTTTTATCGGCATTTTTGAATGCCTTCTAAGTGCAGGCGCTAAACAGAGGCTCCCAATGAATACAATGGGCCTCTGGGTCCTTTGCAGGATTAGCGTCGTCATTTTTTACGCTTATCCTGCAAAGTGCCGGACTAGCGTAAAAAAGTATGACTCTAGACACCCTAACTACCACCATGGTGCGCCGTATTTTAAATACGGTGCTACCATGGTGGTGTTAGGGGGCGCTAATAGGCGTGCAGCGCCACTTTCAAGAAATCTGCCCTTAAGTATTTTCCTAATTCACACTTATTTTCATGGTTTATAGGTCAAAAGTAGTGCACGGGGAGTGAACCAACGTGTGTAAAGTAGTAACAGGTTTTCGGGGACGTTAAGGGGTACTTTTCCCACACTTTTGAGTCTACCTACGTTGCGCTTGAAAAGGCCCAGAAACAAAAACTACACAAAGTGTGGGAACGTGCATTGATTAACCCAAGATTCCGTGGTGGGGAGCCGAGGCAAAAGGGTTAGTGATGTAGAAAAAAAAAACCTACTAGGCGCTATTTTTACACAGGATTTCTGGAGTTTGAAGATGTTTCTTTCCTAAGTAAAGTGTCATTTTTTAGGCTGATCACATAATGCATAAACACAGGGTTAAGAAAAGAAGATTAATAAAAAAAATGCTAGCTATCGCGTCAAGAAATTTCAATTCTATTAAGGATACGGAGTCGAGGATTATGCTTCTCTTCCTTTACTGAATAAATACACAGCAGCCAAAGAGTTAACAAATGAAAACTACAACTCCCATAAACATTTGTAGTCCAGGCTGCCCAATCCCAGGCTAGCCTCAGCTATAAGAGTCTCCATAACAAGGGATCCTCCTCTTTCTTTGCGCAGACGAACAAAACTCCAGTTCTTTATAACTTGCAGCGGAACATGCTAACGAAAACATCCAGGCAGTAGAACTTTGACGCCCACGATGAAAGGAGCTCATTCGCTTTTGGTAACTGCACCTAAAGAAAAAGAACAAACCAGTAGTGTCCTTGGAAAGAACGAAAAAATCTCAAGGGGCGGGAAAAACACTAAACATATTTCATTGTTACAACATGCATTTGAAAGAACAATCATTTTATCCAACATTACAAGCTTGTAACACTTACGGGTGGGATAATCCTCGCCTCCGTGTCCTTAATAGAATTGAAAATTCTGGTCGCGATAGCTAGAATTTTTTTTATTCTATGTCCGGACCGGAAACTTCGGATTATGCTAGTTTAAAGCTGATTTACCACAGTAGATGCTATATCAACAATAGGCTTATGATAAAATACTTTAAACGTATTGTCTGAAGACCAATCAGCCGCTGCCATAATATCTTCCAGTCTGGAACCCGCTCCAAAAGATTTGGAAGCCACAGCTCCTCGAATGGAGTGAGCCCCAAACATAGAGGTGTCAATACCCGCTTCCCCTAACAGCCACTTAACCCACGTGGCCAAAGTGGCCGCTGAGACAGGACCATAAGGTTTTTGCAAAGAAACCAATAGTTGGCCTCCTGAGTCTCTGCGAGAGTCTCTAGTACAACTTTCATAAGCTTTCAAGCATTGCACAACACACAATTTCTGATTATGCGGAAAAGCTGGATAAGAAATACATCGAGATGCAGTTTATGTACGTTTTGAAATTGTGAAAGAAACTCCCGTAGGAGTGAATACCTGTCAAATCCAAAGCCTTAACATAAGAAACGCGTCTGCACGAAATAAGGCACAACAGAACCGTTAATTTAGCGGACAGTTGCTTACGTGTCATTACATGGCCAAGCTCTAATAAAATGAAGGACAATATTAACATCCCACAAAACTGAATATCGAGCCTGAGGGGGATTAATCATTCGAATACCCCGAAGAATCTTAGAAATCAATGGATGCTCGCCAACAAGCTTACCGTCCACATGGGGGTGACCAGCCGAAATAGCGGACCTAAAGTTATTAACCATCCTGTAAGCGAGCCACTGCGAAGCTAACTCAGAGAGAAAATTAGCAGTCATGGAAATTTGGGCCCCCAAGGGATCAATACTCCGTTCACCGCACCAACCCACCCATCTCTTCCAGGATGCCTCATATCGCTTATGGGTGGAAGGAGCCCAGGATTGGTACAGAAAGAACAAAGCTTCTCCTGAAACTCCCGGCACTTGCCAACGTCTCCTGAAAGTCTCCATGCCATGAGACTCAGCTGGTTCTGGATCACCAGTGGGTGAGGGGCCCCCAAGGGGTCCAGAAGAAGAGACGGGAACAATGGCAGATGAACTGGGAAGGCACAAGTTAGTGACATCGCTAACGGAAACCAAACTTGAGCTTTCCAAAGGGGTGTCACTAAAATGATGTCGGCCAACTGTCTCTTTACTTGAGCAAGGACCCTCTGAATCATTGAAGAAGGAGAAAAGGCATAAAGAAGGTGTTGAGACCAATTTTGAAGAAAAGCGTCCGTTCCCATTGCCAGCGGATCCGGTCTCCAACTGTAAAATCTCGGCAGTTGAGCATTGAGACGGAATGCAAATAGATCTGTTACACAGGGACCCCATCTCTCTGTGAGTTTCTGAAAAATCGATCGGTGCAGCATCCAATCGCTGCTGTCCCTCAAAAGCATGAGTTCCAATCCGCTACTACATTGGAACGTCCTGGAAGATATTCCCGCTATTACATGAATCTGATTCTGATGGCAATAGTGCCAAAACTCTCTGGCAATCTCCGCCAACAGATGAAATCTGCCCCCCCCCCCCCCAGTCGATTGATGTATCTTACCGCTGAGATGTTGTCCATTCTCAAAAGAATGCAACAACTGGCTTTGTTGGGGAAAAGTGACCGAATCGCAAAAGCTCCTGCTAGGAGCTCCAAGCAATTGAGGTGGAGCCTCAACTCCTCCGAGGACCACCGTCCTCCCGTCTCCACTGAGCCACAACGAGCTCCCCAGCCCCAGTGGCTGGCATCCGATTCTATGACAATCTCCGGAGAGGAGGCAAAAATGGCTCTGCCATTCCATGCCTCCATGTGATTCAACCACCAGACGATCTCCGTCTTGGACTCTTCCGACAGCGGAATCTGGTCCGTATAGGAAAGGCCCTTGCACAAATGCAATATCTTCAGTCGCTGTTGAGCCCTGTAATGTAATGGGCCCAGAAAAATCACCTGAATGGAGGAGGCCAGAAGCCCCACCAACCAGGCTAAGATCCGCAACGATATAGTCGGAGAGGCAAGGGCTTTCCGTAACTCTTTCTTGATAGAGGTCTGCTTTGCCATGGGTAACTTCAGTTGAGCTAGAACTGAATCCACTTGAAAACCTAAGAATTCTATACACTGCGACAGAATTGTTGCTGACTTCTCGCTGTTGATCAAGAATCCTAGGTCTTGAAGGATCTGAATTGCCCATGAGAGATGAAGTAAGACTAACTCTCTGAACTGAGCCATGATCAAAAGATCGTAGTGGTAAATAATGAGGCTAACGCCTGGTTCTCGAAGAAATTGGGCTACCGGGCGGAGACGTTTTGTGAAACACCACGGGCGGAGGAAAGGCCAAAGGGAAGAACCTTGAACTCTAACCACTGGTGTCTCCATTGAAACTGAAGAAAATGACGATGAGGGGCGAAAATTGGAACTGACAGATAAGCGTCTTTGAGGTCTAAATGCACTAACCAATCTTTTTCTTGAAGAAGATCGCGTAACATATGGATACCTTCCATCTTGAAATGACGGTAGACTATCCATTGATGAAGTCTCTCAGATTCAACACTAGACGAAAACCCTTTTCTTTCTTTGGAATGAGAAAAATAGTACTGACAAAGCCGTTTGGGTGGGGCATAGAGGGGACAATCGCCTGTTTGAGGAGGAGGCTGTCGATTTCTGACTCTATAAAACTGCTTTCTACTAGGGAAAAATGGAGAGGGGGACGACTCTGGATCGGGCTGGAGTAAAAATCTAACTTGTAGCCTCGGACTGTCTGAAGAACCCAAGAGTCCTGAGAGATGCGATCCCATGCTTGAGCATGTCGCTCTAATCTGCCCCCAAGAATTACTTCCAAAAAATGAATAATTCTCACCTGAAGTAGTGGAGTCTTGAGAGCGATCGGCACCTCGGCCTCTGAAACCACGGCCTCTTCTACCTCTGGAGGAGTAGAATCCGGAGGCCTGATAATACCCTTGACCTGTGGGGGTGTAGCTGGGGGAGGTCTGTTGGAAACCTCGGCGCGACACTCGAATCCGGTAGCGTCCGGCCCTGGTAAAAAGGCCACCAGTGAACATCCGCTTCATGGAGGATTGGGCTTTGTCAAGAGCTGTAAAGGTTGAGACATATTTACCCAAATCCTTAACAAACTTCTCTCCGAAAAGAAGTCCATTGGCCAAGGATCCAGGCTCAGAGGGAGCAAGTTCTGCCAATTTTGGGTCAATTCGCATAAGAAAAGACTTCCTGCCCTCAGTGGACATGGCGCAGTTCGCGTTTCCAAGAAGTCAAATGGCTCTTTGGGCCCATTCTAGTACAGTTTGAGGATCAAGAAGTGAATTGGTCTCTTTAGTCTGAACAGCCAACTCAAGGATTTTTGTAATGGGGCCAGACAGGTCCAACATTTTGTTCTGACATCCCTTCCAGGCGCGGTCTAGCCCCTTTTTGGGGTCCTTGGTAAACTTTTTCAAGAAAGTTGCTACGCTGGGGTCAAGCTCCGGGGTGTCAGCCACCTTGCCCTGCAGAGAGGGTCGAGAGCATTCCGATCGAAGAGTGCTGCGTATATCTTTACCGAAGCCCTTGCGTAATCTGTCCTGTACGTAATGGGCCACCTCAGCACAAGGAACCCATTCAGTGGACCTGGGATGAACAATGTTCTCCGGGTCGAAAAGTAAATTCCCATGAGGGGTAACTTCATCCGCGGCATAGTGTTTAGTTTTCCGCTTGCATTTGCCCCCTAGTTTGGGTTCTGAAATATCTGAATCAGAATGGGACTCGGAAGATTGAGAAAATTCTCTAGGAGCCCCTGAAGGGGAAATCAAATTTTCAGAGGGTGGTTGAAGATCCGAGCTATACTCGTGATCATTGATCACCGCCGATGCCATGTGGGCCAGAATTTCTGCTGAAGACTGTGGAGTCAACGGTCCCTTACTGGACAAACCAGCATCTCTGGGTGGAGGCTCTCTAGCCCCTGATCCAGTGGGAATAGGTCCCATTAATTATCTCCGTCCATATCGGACCAAAGGCACAGTAAAAGGCTTCAGTGCTTTAATCAAAGCCTGGTTAACAGAGTCCTGAACATGGTGCCCAAGAGCCTGAACCAATCTCTCCTCCATCTGTTCAGGGAAAGGTGCTTCCACTTCCTCTTGATAGTACTCCTCCTCCCTAGCAAAGTAAGCCATGGCAGGAGACAGACGGAGTTCAAGAGGGGAGGAGACCCCAGCAGGTTAATAATTCATCTAATAGAAACTCTGAGATTGGGCCAAATCACGTGGAGGGAGCACCTGCACGACCTTCTAGGCCAGGCCTGACACGATTATCCACCCCGTTGGGCGTTCTGGGGGGGAAGATCAAGCTTAACTCTCTTTGCGCGCTGCACAAGCCGGGAACTCTGAGGAAAAACGCAGTTCCGACTCATGCAGACGTGAGGGAGGAAAAAGCTAGAAATAGAGAGCGGACTGCTCTCTGACAGCCAGCGCTCGATCGGTCTCCCAGGGAGACCGGGTAATCACCAATAAAGCCGCGCCGCGGGTATTACCGAAATAACCACGCGACCGGAAACATACCCAATGTAGAATTCTGCGCGCGATCGGAGGCAGGCAAACAAACCTTCGAGCGCGTGTCGGGTGATTAAAGTCGTGCGGGTCGAAGAACGACCGCCGCCTAATCCAGTGCCGTTCAGCCCCGCTCCCGCTCCACAGGCCATAACGATAATAGACAGTAAACACAGTTTCCAATATAAACAAGCACAATAATAAAAAGAAAACGGGACTCAACTTCGGCTGCGCAGTAGCAAAGAAAGAGGAGGATCCGTTGTTATGGAGACTCTTATAGCTGAGGCTAGCCTGGGATTGGGCAGGGCAGCCTGGACTACAAATGTTTATGGGAGTTGTAGTTTTAATTTGTTAACTCTTTGGCTGCTGTGTATTTATTCAGTAAAGGAAGAGAAGCATAATCCGAAGCCTCCGGTCCTGACATAGAATTGTGTTTGTTTTGTAAATGCTATGAAAGTACTCCCTTTCTTTCCAGAGGTCATGGCTGTATGGGTAGGAAAGTGTCAGGTGTGACTTCGGGTCACGCCCAACCATAGTTTACACCAGTCAAAACATGCAACTGTTTCTGTAAACTGAACCCGTACTACTGAAGAGCGCGGTTCCCCTGCCACAACTTTTCTGTATTATGCATTACCCATACTTCCCACAAATGCCACCATCTACAGAATACATTGCAAGTTTTTTTTTTTAAATCCGGAACTGAATTTTGTAAAATCAGTGCACAGGTGTGCAAACTGCCACGTCAGGCACTTAGCAAAAGTTACCTCTTCACCTTTCAGGTGTTGATTACTGTATTCAGGCATTTGATGGGTTGTCCATGTTGCTCATGTGGCCTTCTTTTAAAGACACCAGGGAACAAAAACCTTAAGTAAAACGTTTGTTTGTTTATTATGAACATGTTTATTTTATTATTGACACGTTTGTGTTGGCTTCACAGAGCCTGCGCTTTAAGCAGCAGTGTTTACAAGATACAGCAAAGAGTTTAGAAGACAGCTAAAAATGTCGTATCACTTTTTGGGGTCATGTGTCTTTGGTCCTAGTATCCCTAAATCGTAAGGAATCTCCTGCACTTATATGAACACAATAAATGTGAACTTCACCATAGTGTTCTGCGGTGCTGATTCTTAATAACAGGAGGTGTTTTCAAGGGGCCCTGTTATGCATACAAAGGGTAAAAGGACAAAGTTAATATCTTAAATGGAGTGAATTAAGTAGACTAGGCACATCTTTTGTTACAAGAAGTATTTACATGCAGGCTTCTTTTCTGCAAAGTCCAACTGGGGGCACATTTTACACACTCGATTTTACTCTGAAATGAGAGAATTAACAGAATGAGGTTCACTTTGTCCCATGTATGTGAAAATCAGTAATTGTTGGAGATTAACGCTTTGAATTTGATCTGCTGAAGGTGTATTTATTCATTTAATGACACTGGGATATCCCTTGTGTACCAATGTTTGTAATAATATCAATTAAGGCAGATAATAATGTCACCTAATATGCCGCTCGATTTGGCTTTATTTGCCACATATTTTGGACGGTGTGTTGCACAATTCGGACCTCCATTGCTGCATTATTCCACTAAGTGTGAGTCAAGTCATTTATAACCGGAAAAAGACAATCATCCTTGGAATGCCAAAAGTAACAGTGCCTGTAGAAGTCTGCCATTTCTGGCCTGTTCTTGTGCAGGCATCTCTAGTAATTGTACTAAAACCCCTGGAATTCTAGAGGGCAGCTTAAGAAGAAACAGTACTGAGCCTGACAAAAATAAATTACTTGATTCTTTAAAACCACAAGACTCGCAGCAACCACTGTATAAAAAAAAGTCCTTGACAAATATATAATGTAACTTGTAACATACATTTCGAATAAGAACTGCAAAAACCTTCTGAAAAGATGCCAGCCCCTACTGTTTAATATTAACCACTTCCTTGGCTGAATCATTTTTGGTAGCACTGGAGCCTTAAGAGGGGATAGCAGCTGTTAATAATGAGTTAATTTGTTGGCTCTTAGTTCGAGTTTAGTTTTTCTTTAGTGCTATGTTTTGCTTTTCAATTTTACTTTAAGGTAACAGGCCATGTTGTGGTTTTAATGTGTTGTTTATAATATTAATATCAAAAGCATTTTTATACAGACAAAATATTTAAAACAACCAATATAACAGTGCAGCCAAATAAAAATAACACAAGGCATGTCCATTTCATTATTTTATTAAAACAATTCTGCTTTTGTTATGCAGTTAATGAGTTCTAATGATTATTTACCCACCTGCTAAGTCAAAAGCATATATGCAAGGTTTCACACTGAATTACTGTAGAGTATTACAATGCCATAACACCTGCAGATAAAATTTAATGATATTTCCCTCCCGTTTTTCATTTAATAACAATCACTAAGTCCCTTACTACCCCTTGTTGTAAGTAGCTCAGCACAAAGTCTCTTTTCTCTACACCTGCTCTGATCTGCTGTTTTCATTCCCAGAGATGCTGTTTTCTTTCTACTCCTTAATACAGTCAACATTGCCAAAGCACATGTTCAAAGATTTCTTGTTTTTTCTTAGCACATGCACGACATTCATCAGTGGTGCTGTCTTGGTTTTTAGCCATTTTTCTATTAAGTATTTTAAAATCCTCTGATTTAACCTTCATTTAATAAATTTCCTTCTGTATTGATCTTTTGTTCATTAAGATCTGGCCTAGATCCATACTCCACTCCCTCGGTCATCTATGCCTATCCTGATGAAGGGAACCCTATGAACTTCCCAAAGTCTGAATCAGGACTGGGCGTTAGGCACTTAGCCTCTACCTCTTTTTTCCATACCATAAGTATAATTACTAGATAGAACTCCTTCCATGCAACACACCTGTTGCTTTGGGATAAGCTCATTTGTCCTTGTATAAATAGTTTAAAGACCAAAACCCCTGTTCATCTTCAATTAGCGTCTAGTTTTTAGTAGTTTTTTTGCAAAGCGTCACAGGATTCTTGTGTACTTACAAGATCAGACTGTTGTGTTGGTTATCCAGAGATTCTTTTATAATAGTAGACAGCGGCTTATGCAGCCATCGTTTCATTCTTTATATAAAGCATTTCCATTGTTGGGGTGACCAACAGTGTTTTGTCCTTCAGCGTTGTCTTGTAATATCAGATGCCCAGTTCGGTGCCAGCGGGCTGTGTTTTTCCAGCTGGTACGGTTGTTACCCGAGCACCATGCACAGGGCCGAATACGCCACTCTTCAATCCATTGCCCACCTTTACCCGGGACACAATGCAGGTACTCAGTGCTTCTCCCCGGAGCATGGTACTGTTGGGGCCTAGACACGGAGATTGCGCACGACCACAGAAAAGAACAACAGTACCAGTTGGTGAAACCCAACCGTCTGGCACTGAACTGGACAGTTAATATTGCAGGAGAGAGCCATATAAGGCCATGCAGTGTTGGAAAACTCCAAGCCAATTATTGCTGTATCGGCTAACCTTAATATGGAAATAAATCTACAAAAAGAAAAAAAACTACAGAACCTACTGTCTCCTAGTAATGAAACACTTTGTATATGGCACAACAGTCAGATCATTTATTTGCAATTTATTTTAATTTATTGGTGTAAATCTTTTATTTACACCAAGAATCCTCTGACGCTTTGCAACTACTACAGTAGCAGATGAATAGGTATTTTTCTCCTCTACCCATCTGTTCAGAATCGCGTGAATGTTTGGTTTGAGTCATCTGGTTGGACTAAATATTGCCCAAGGAAGATGAGCCCTTCAGCACACACATACTAAACAGCTGTGTCTGCCCATGCATCATTCTTACTGCTGGTAGCATTCCATTTCTCGATTACTATCGTCATCAATGTACTGCCTTCTCAATGTGTCAACTTGTGTCCAAGTAATACTGATGTGGGATGGATGGTGGGCATAGGTGTAGCCAAGGTGGCACGGGCTCTAGCGCAGAGAAACGAGTTGTCCCCGTTTGCCCCCAGAATATCTTTTGGGTAGTGAAAGATACCTGTTACCGGAGGGCAGTAGCCTCTCGTGGCACTGCACCAGTGAGACTCAAGGCGCTTATGGCCGGAGTGAGTCTGCCCACATGACTGTAAATCAGACACAGCTGTCTCGGTTGGTAAGGCCTCCCGGCGGGTGTGTCCTCTCAGTGCTGTGATGGAGTTAAAAAGAAACGTGAGCGCGCGGCGGAATCCCAAGGCAGATATTTTCTGGCCCCAGCAGGCTCAAACCACACGCCAGTGGAGCTGAGATTAGCCAGTTTGGTAAACTTTACTGAGAGGAGAAACACGCACCGTGGTGCCTGCCTGGAAGAGCCGACACCGACCTATTTACAGGAAGTGCCTCTGTTTGTAGAGCTTGGCAAGAACGACGTTTAGATCATCAGAGAGTTAAAAAGCAATAAAAGGCAGAGCACTTTAAGGAGGGGGGGCGGGTGTTTGCGGTCTGCAGTTTCGGTTTCTCTTTTCGCAATCAGCAGTTGGTGGCGTTAGTACAGTAACAAATGCTTGTTCACACATTTCTTGCTCAGAACTGCCTCGCGGAATTTGAATGGTTGCATTTGTATAAATGCGCCTGTTTTGCTCGTCGGTGCAAAAAATATTTCCTGAAAACAAGTCGAAGTCTCCTCAAAGTTAACAGGGGCAATTTGTTGCCCGTAAACAGTGCCTTTTAAAATATCTCACTTTTCGTGAAGATAACACAAAGTAGCGCATTTATTTGGCAAAAAATGTGTGCACTCATGTTACCGCATTATCTAAGTGCGTAGATAAATCTCATTCGACATACAAGCCAGCAGCATACTAAAAGTACATATGGGAATGGGACACATTTTATTACAATGTTATATATAATAATAAACCAGTACTCTTAATCTAGCGGCCTGTGGTTGTGTCTTCACATTTTTCTTCTGCCCTCTACAACAAACAGCACGGGGCAGTGGGCCAGCCTACTTTAGCCACTGGCCAACTTCACTGGGACGGCATTCTTCTCTTTCACGAGGAGCACATCCACGCACAAAGTAGTTCCCGTCAGTGCCTGGGATGCCTGTGGCAAAAGTTGTTTTTGAGACCAAAAGCCTATTTTTGTTGTGTAGCTGTCCAGCTGTACAGTTTTGCAAAAACCTTGACAAAGCAAAATAGACATTGTCAAAGCCAGGACGCTGGCAGCCAGTACCAGACCTATTGGCTTTGCCAATGCTTGTTTTGTACCTACAAATATAAGGTATACTATGGGTGGAAATAGAGATTAAACAAGTACCTTTAAGCTGATACTGGAGTACCAGTTGGTGATCTTTCTCCCCAATTGACTTTCTCAGGAAGCAAAGGATGGCCATAGTTTTTTTCCCCTCAGATTGGTTCAAGAGTTCACCTTTGTGGGTAGACTGAAGAGCGCTACTGAGTCTGTACTCAAGTGCACAATGCTGGGGGTGTATGTACTACTGCCTCACAGGTTTGTGGGTAATGAGGAACCCTTTTCTGCTTGACTGTAACCACGTGACCCCATCATAAAGATGTCCGATAGCTGCCAGATAAAGGGATTCAATCATGCACACTCAATTTGGCAGCATCATACCAAGGAAATGGAAGAATGACAAACAGAAGCTTGGGAGGCCCTCTCTGATGTGGTAAGCATGTACCGGTCTCCCACTTGTGCTTTCAGTGCAACCAGGCTGTGACTAAAACCCAGTTCACCCAAGGGGCAAAGAGACGGGCAACCAAGTTGGGGGGGAGGGAAGTCTTTGAGCACCATGGAGATTTACCTCCCTCACACCTGTTTGGTGGTCAGTCTCTTGCCTTGGAGTACAAAAATCCTCATTATCCGACAACAGACACTGGTTGCAGATTTCATTGACATTATCACTGGTCGGTCCCCCATTGCTTCTGTGAATAGGTTTCTCATTTTCGACACTGACTTGGGATGAGGACTCACTTGGACATTCAGAAATCGGAAATAAGCCTTTGATTCTTATTCTAGATTCGGTTACGTCTTGTAGGCAGGATCCTGGTACTTGCAAGGTGGTGGTGTATCCTTCTTTGACTAGAGATTCTGGCAAGCAGTTGGACGCTAAGAGTGAAAAATTGTGCATCGTGGAGCAGGAAGCAAAGGCAGGTCTTTTATATTTCTGTGAAACTGAAGGCGGTGAGAAAGCATTGTTATACACACAGGGAGGAAATTCCAGCTGTTTCCAGTGGGAAAGTAATTCCGCTGATCTGACTCTTGCAGTACTTGGATTGGAAATTACTTCTTGGAAGGTCTGTTTGATATTTGGTAGATGAAGATGGGTCAGAGTTCTTGCAAGATATGGAGAGGGCCTTGAAATATATGTGACCAGTCAGTGGGCACCATGGGCCGGGGTTTGGGGGTACCAGAGGTGGGAGTCTGACAACTTTTTTATTTTATTTTTTGATCCGCTGTAGCCTGAAAAGGATGAAAGAGGTCCCCATGAGATAAACTAGAGTAGTCCAGCCTGTAGAATATGAGAGCGATTGTGGCCTAGATGCCAAGTAAGCAACAAAACCATTTACGTTGATGAATTTGAAATGTGTTTATGGCCATTGCTGCTTGTAGTTTGACAAGTGCTGTGTTAGCACAGATTGCAGTCTAGCGGTCACCGCTTGGGGAGCACATTCTACAGGCGGGGGGTCACTACTTCACCACTGCCTGTACCACACGGTGCTTTTATGATGACAACATTACTAATAATGCACCTTTAGCTGAGTGTGTCCCCCTGGCAGAACCACACTTACTTTTTCATAATTCATTGATATTAGCTATAAACCAGGACATTGTTCAGTAGTGCCTCAATCTATTTTTGGATGTCCCCCAAAATGCCCCGAGATGGAGTGGTAAAGTATTTTGGTTTATAACTTTTAGAACCTTGGACTTTGAGGAAGAAATGTGGCCTAACTGACAATTAATAATGCTGGAAATGGTTTATTCTAATGCTGGCTTCCCCAAATACTTGATTTGTGGAACAGTTCCTGCGTTTAATAACATTGAGCAGATTTGGAATTAAAATAGTTATCAGTGGTAGTATTAAGCATTATATTCAATAATTGCATATTTATTTCTATACCACCCATGTGTCATTTCACCACTAACCACATACAGGGAGTGCAGAATTATTAGGCAAGTTGTATTTTTGAGGATTAATTTTATTATTGAACAACAACCATGTTCTCAATGAACCCAAAAAACTCATTAATATCAAAGCTGAATATTTTTGGAAGTAGTTTTTAGTTTGTTTTTAGTTTTAGCTATGTTAGGGGGATATCTGTGTGTGCAGGTGACTATTACTGTGCATAATTATTAGGTAACTTAACAAAAAAAAATATATACCCATTTCAATTATTTATTATTACCAGTGAAACCAATATAACATCTCAACATTCACAAATATACATTTCTGACATTTAAAAACAAAACAAAAACAAATCAGTGACCAATATAGCCACCTTTCTTTGCAAGGACACTCAAAAGCCTGCCATCCATGGATTCTGTCAGTGTTTTGATCTGTTCACCATCAACATTGCGTGCAGCAGCAACCACAGCCTCCCAGACACTGTTCAGAGAGGTGTACTGTTTTCCCTCCTTGTAAATCTCACATTTGATGATGGACCACAGGTTCTCAATGGGGTTCAGATCAGGTGAACAAGGAGGCCATGTCATTAGATTTCCTTCTTTTATACCCTTTCTTGCCAGCCACGCTGTGGAGTACTTGGACGCGTGTGATGGAGCATTGTCCTGCATGAAAATCATGTTTTTCTTGAAGGATGCAGACTTCTTCCTGTACCACTGCTTGAAGAAGGTGTCTTCCAGGAACTGGCAGTAGGACTGGGAGTTGAGCTTGACTCCATCCTCAACCCGAAAAGGCCCCACAAGCTCATCTTTGATTATACCAGCCCAAACCAGTACTCCACCTCCACCTTGCTGGCGTCTGAGTCGGACTGGAGCTCTCTGCCCTTTACCAATCCAGCCACGGGCCCATCCATCTGGCCCATCAAGACTCACTCTCATTTCATCAGTCCATAAAACCTTAGAAAAATCAGTCTTGAGATATTTCTTGGCCCAGTCTTGATGTTTCAGCTTGTGTGTCTTGTTCAGTGGTGGTCGTCTTTCAGCCTTTCTTACCTTGGCCATGTCTCTGAGTATTGCACACCTTGTGCTTTTGGGCACTCTAGTGATGTTGCAGCTCTGAAATATGGCCAAACTGGTGGCAAGTGGCATCGTGGCAGCTGCACGCTTGACTTTTCTCAGTTCATGGGCAGTTATTTTGCGCCTTGGTTTTTCCACACGCTTCTTGCGACCCTGTTGACTATTTTGAATGAAACGCTTGATTGTTCGATGATCACGCTTCAGAAGCTTTGCAATTTTAAGAGTGCTGCATCCCTCTGCAAGATATCTCACTATTTTTGACTTTTCTGAGCCTGTCAAGTCCTTCTTTTGACCCATTTTGCCAAAGGAAAGGAAGTTGCCTAATAATTATGCACACCTGATATAGGGTGTTGATGTCATTAGACCACACCCCTTCTCATTACAGAGATGCACATCACCTAATATGCTTAATTGGTAGTAGGCTTTCGAGCCTAAACAGCTTGGAGTAAGACAACATGCATGAAGAGGATGATGTGGTCAAAATACTCATTTGCCTAATAATTCTGCACTCCCTGTATACTTACTAACAATCATTACCATGTTGTTCCAGTCGAATTTATAGTTTCGTTGTTAGTTTGCAACCATGCTAACTGCAAGAATATGTATTGCCCCAAATGGTGAAACATTAAGCGCACATCAGAATGTACCTGTGGGAACTCAACATACTGTGTGCACACGAGCCAAACATCTGATGTCTCTTCCTCGGTTTTGTTGCTTGCCACGCACCGCTCAGCCTAGCGAGTCCCTCCAGAGAGCGCCAAGTCAGATGTCTCAGAAGGTGGCTGTGCTGAAGTCTGTGCAGAGGTAGGTAGGCAGGTTGGGTAGGTAAATGAGGTGCCATTGAAGACTGTGGGGGGGCTTTGTGCTCGTGGGGCCTGTAGCAGATTTGTAAGCAGGATATACTATTTAAAATGTATGTAGCACAAGATATGTTATCATTAGTTGGGCTTTGTAGTGCTTCCGGTAGTCCAGAGGAGACTTTCTAAGTACTTCCGAGGTTCCATATCAGAGCAGATTCGGATGGTTTGATCAAATGTGCAGTCACGGAAATGAATGAGCATGCTTTAACCAGGGCTATTGGAGTTATGCGATTATACTAAAACCGCCGCGGCCACACAATTTTGAAGTAGCCGAATTTCCCATACAATCCCTCATCTGTTAAATAATCTGCGGGTTTTAATTAAAGAAAAACTATTTCGAGTTCAGACGATTCAAAAGTTACTGAAAACGAAGCTATTCTTCTCCTAGGCAGTGAAAGGCTATTTGCAAAGTTCACCTTTCTGTTGCTTATTGCAATATTTGGGTGTTAAACTGGTACTAATGAGGTGCCCTACGCCCAGATGGTGTTAAGAAGTGTAAAAATGAGAAACCAATGTAGTAATATTGTCACAAACGTTGCAGCATTACGCTGCAAATTTGGCTTTTGTTGCCGCATAATTCAGTCAAACCTGCTGCATAATTTGGGCCTCTCGTGCCGCATAATTCCAGTGGACCTGGCTTCCGCTAGTGGTGAACTGAGTGCTGTAGCAGGATGCTGTGGTGTGTTCTCGTTGTGTACACGTGTCCATGCCCCAAAAATGTGTGTGAACTGGACACTTCCGCCGCAGAAGGTGCCGTTGGGTAGTGAGTTAGTTGTACATTTGTGGAGGGATATCTTTGCTTTCTGCAGCCTGTTGCAGAGAGATGCGTTGCGAGCTGGGCAGCGGCGCTCTGCAGCTCCCGGGTGCGCCGTGCATTATAAATCCGGAGGCAGGCCCCGTTCCTCGCCGCGCCCTCTGCTAGTGTGTGCTTTGCTAATCCACTCTGGTATTTGAGTGAGTTCGATCTGGATGGAGTCCAGGAAGCGAGCACTCGCTGCAGAAAGATGCATTTTCTGCTGGGCCGGCAGAGCCCTTGCTTGCAGGCCCCTCTTGGAGGGATTTGTTGATGTGAGGCAGAAGCTTAAAGCGGCCTTCATTGGATAACCCAACGAATCCATGTCACCGGGGCACGCTTATTTCGCCAGTTTAGGGCTTTTCTTCAATAAACCATTGTAAGCAAAGTAAGGCTGCGACGGTCGGAATTCATCCTGCTGGCAGATGAAACCCTGGACTGGAATCATGGTGTGCTGGTGACATGGAGTTCTCGCGTGAATTCAGAGCATCTAGGAACGGATGCTAGCAGGCCCAGCCTTTCTTAACCTCCATGTTTTCCCTTCATTTGGGTCCCAGCAGGGCTTAGTTTGTAAATAAATAAGTGCCCGGGCCCTCATCAGGAGGCCACTGCAGCTTCCATCACCCATTGTCCCTACCTGTGCTACTAATAACAGTACCTGCACAAGTACTAACCATCATACACCCAACAGTATCACATTTTAGGCTATTCCGGGCCCCCAGAGCCACCCCAGTGTGTACGTTATGGACGCGCATAGCGCACATTCTGCCATTGGTATGACCCTGAAGCACTAGCAGCAGTCCTGTTGCGGTCTATCTTTTCTAGCTCTAGGAAGGTTCCCATAGCAGACTGGCGTGTTATTGGGCTTGAGATGTCATGGGCCCTGTCTCTGGCCCTGTTGTCTGTCACCTGGATGCGGGTTTATGATTTTAGTGTTCAATGGTTGGCAGCGGAGGGCTTTGATGGTTGCTTTAGTAGCTTCCCCACAAATAGGCCAGGACCCTTGCCTGGAGGAGGGGACGTGGGTGGAGTTTCTTGGTGGTGAATGATGTTGGGTACCATGATAGCCAGCCGTGGCTCTCATTACCAGGACTTGAGTAACAAGTACCGAGTAGTGTAGCAAGGATGCCGTGGGCCCTGGTGCAAGCAAGGAAACTGGCCTCTCTGCTGTTGGGGTTCTAAAGTAGAACAATTGGGGTTCAAGAGGACTCTTGGGGCTCTGTGTCCTGGTGCCACTACACCTGCTGCACCAGTGGTAGATACACCCACGGTAATCCCGCACGTTTCCGTTTGCACTAGTGCAGTATTGAATTCTGTAGCTCACAATGGAGGACCGTGTGGTGATCTAACATTTTGTCTCCTTCCAAGCTTTAAAACTCTGAACAGTGTGTAGTTGTTCGCCCATGGGCATCGCCAGGTTACATCGGGCATGCAGATAAACTGCCAATCTAAGAAATATACGCACCATTTGTAATCCCGAGTCCTTTTTGCACCAGAGTCGGGATTATCATGGCTCTTGTAATGAGAGCATTGGCGGCATGTCTGGGTTTTACTCTATTTGACACAACTTTTGTGCGTCTCTTCATATCACTTCCGCAGGTTGTATCTCGACCAATACAAATGAACGACAAATAACTACATTAAAACATACTTAAATGAAACTGGAGGGTTTTCAAGCATTGACCGTGTTGCTTTTCAGGTTGTGTTTCCAGCAGGTCAGCCACTCGGCCTGGGTAATGTGTTAGCCAGCAAAAGCACAGAGCTTCAAAGCGCTTAAGAGAGCAGGAAGTGCGCTCCAGTAGGAACAAGTCTGTGCAGTGCTCTGAAGGCAGTTATTACTGGCAGCTAAGGGCTGAGTTGCCGGGGCACCAGTGCCAGGTCTGTGCTTTTCATGAATATCCGCACACTAAGTGTGCCAGAGCACTGCCACACGGGTACGAAAATCTATGACCACGATGGATTAGTTGCACCAAGTGAGCGAATAAGTTTGAAAAACTTCGCTCCCAACATGTGAAATTCAGCTCCAGTTTTTATGGGCGAGCACAAAGTGCCCCGTCCATTCTGTAATCTCTCTTTGGGCTTGAAACCACGCCCATGCACATCAGTCACTTTCATTGGTTCGTGGGCTTGTCTTTTAAAATCAGCTTGCTTTCATTTGTGAAAGGCCTGCATATGTCATGCCTTTTCTGGTGTTTAGCCCACCCACACAGCACCGGTAAAGTACCAAAAACATACAAGGCTCGATGTTTTCAGCCTGGAGTCCGGACTACTTTATCTGTTTATTTTCCATGCAGCGCGATCACGCTGTGTTTTATTTTTTTGCTTTACAACGCTAATAGCTCTAACTCGAACAAATACGAGACCCGTTGCATTGAAATTGCTTGTTTTTCCTGTGGCCATTGTGCTTTCTAGAAGCTGCAGGCAAGTGGCTGGTCTGATTTGGTCTGAACCGGTGCAAGGATTGAACCACTTAGGCGAGGTAACGTGTTGCACGGTCCCACTGCTCTTGCGGTTGGACTGCAGTTACTGCTTGAAGGGACAATTTTGCTGGTTCTGCCTATTGATATAGTCTAGTACAGCCAGGTCCAGTCTGATCACATAGTGCCCAGGGCAAAACCAAATTTGGTGCAACTTCAAACCCTCCCCCAACTTCTGCCTTTACACTTCTGCTTTTTCTAAGTGCTTTGTAATTATCCATTACTTTGACACAACTTAATAGTGCTGCTTTTTGTGGAGTGCTTTCAGTTGGAATGAGAAACGTTTTCTCTACTCTCTGCCATTGTTGTGTGTTCTATACATGCTGTTTGTATAGCACCAGGGAACCCCCTTGAGGGTCGCCGTGTGCTTTATAAATGTAATCCATTCATTAATTAGTGCGTAAAATATAGATTGCTGCTGCTGTAGGTGCAACCACCAGCTTTACTGGAAGATCCCTAGCAGCGGCTGTTGTGGAGCGAGCCTGGGAGAAACGGGGCAGTGCTGAGTTAGGAAGGCCCGAGCCTCGCTGCTTTCACGGCTCCTGGCCCTGATTTCCCACGTGCCTGCAGATGATCTTGGCAAGGGGCACACGCCAGCCTGGTCCTGGCTGATTACCTTAGCATTGACCTGCCTGCGGGCCCACTTTCCGACGCTTCCCCTCACCTGAACCAACTATTAAGATGCCATAGTGGAGGTGGGAGGCCATGGAAGGGGCGAGTGAGATTGAGGGTGCTTCTGTGCCCTCTTTCCTCCCCCGTGTTGCTCTGTCTCGCGGTATGCTTCTTTGCCCCCACCCCTGATCTCTGTGTTGCTCTGTCTCACTGTGTGCTCCTAAGTCTAACTCCTCCCCCCCAAACCACACCCCTCAAAATCACGCCATGTGCTTCTCTGCCCTTCCAGTGTTGTTTACGTGCTCCTGTTGCTTCCCACGTTTTTGTGAGGTTCCGTGCTCTCCCTGTGTTGCTTTCTCGCTGGGTGCTTCTCTGCGCCTCCTGTGTTGTTTACGTGCTCCTGTTGCTTCCCACGTTTCTGTGAGGTTCCGTGCTCTCCCTGTGTTTCTTTCTCGCCGTGTGCTTCTCTGCGCCTCCTGTGTTGTTTACGTCCTTGTGTTGTTTCCCGTGTCTCTGTGGTTCTGTGCTCTCCCCGTGTTGCTCTGTCTCGTGTGCCTCTCCGCCCCTCCTCTGCTCCCCCCCCCCCCCCCCGCCTGTATCCCCCGTTGTGCTTCTCCTTACCCCCAGGGATGATGTGCAGCATGGCTAACACCCATAGGCAAAGCTGATTGGTCCCAAATGCAGGATATATTGGCTTTGCCAATGTTTGTTATTAGGTCTGGCTTGTAAGAGATTCTGCCTTGACCTATTTCCAGTTTTTTGTTTTTTTTAATTTATATTATGGGGGCTCTGGCCCCAACACACAGAAGTATTTATTACTCCCTCACTGCTGGCTTTTTGGTGCATCATTCAACGTCCTGTGGAGTGCTTGCACTACAATGCATGAGAGACTTTTGTGCATTTCAGATGTTAAAATCATCACACATTAAATTATTTCTCCCAAAGACGAGTTTTATCCAGAACATCATGGTATCCATTTTCCATTTTTCTCACTGCAGATGCCTTTTCTTAAATGCTTTAGTTAGAACTCAAAGCCAGGCCGATTACCTTTGCCAATGCATGTCATTTTTTTAAGGATTTAGCTTTCTTTTATTTAATGGAGCGCATACGACCGGGGCACACCACCACCTACGGAATTCCTTTTTTTTGGTAAAGGTATCTGTGGCACATAAAGATAAAGCAAGATAGAAAAGATAGCTTAATTTGGTCTAATGGAGGAATTGTGACTTTTAATACAGATCTCTGGCTATGCCTCACCACCCCAGAATATTTTTGTGTAAAAACAAAAACATGCATGAGCATTTAGGTAGATTTCCAGTACGCTGCAGTCTTCTAACTTTTATTTACTCCATTTTCAGATGCCATAAAACTGATTTGTCCAAAACTGGGAACTTTCAGCTCCTAATAAAATATTCAATATTTGCTGTGCCCTATTTTTTTCCTTCAGTTGTCCTTTCTTTTTGAATTTTTTTTCTATTTAAATCTGTTCGTTAGACTCATCCAAAGGAGGATCACGGCCAACAGTGAGACATCACTAACAACACAATAGTAACCACAAAGAGACTCCTCGTAAAATATTGAACTGTCATCTACGGCCCCTCCGCCCCTTCTTATGCACCAATCATGTTTGCATTATTTCCAGGCGCCACTGGTAATTATTCTTCTGAGGAAGAGGAGGTGGTATCTGATTAAGTAAATGAATGAGCACTTCTCATGCTAATGTCCAAACGCTTTAGGCTTTAACTAGGTCCCTGTAGCCCACATTAATAGCTAGATCATTATTCCAGAAACGTCATGAAGGCGCGCACTATCTAGGGCATACATCCAGCAGAGATCCCACTGCTGGGCCCTTCCTGTCCCTTCTGGGTTCTGAGAAGGTCTGGTGTGCGGCAGAATTCTGAAGGGGAACAGCTGGACTAGTGCCAGGCACTCAAAGTGCCTAGAGTTTCACACAGTGGAGATCAGTTCCCCCCTGTGTGCAGTGGAGCCCTGCAGGTTTAAAATATGGTGGGGCGCGATGGTGCCAAATTCGCCATATTTCAGGCTCCCACCGGTGCAGCTCTTTTTTTTCGTGCCCACAAACAGGAACAGAAGGACTTCCTGCTTGTGGACACAGGATTCCAACCAATCCTGTAGATTAACTATTATTAACTCCACATCTTCTTGACTTTATATATATATATATATATATATATATATATATATATATATATATATATATATATATATATATACACACACACCCTCAATGTATCTAGGATTGAGAACTGTACGTCTGTATTTACCAGTACACACTGAGGATGGTATAGTGGTAACCCCCATTCTAATTCTACAGTCGGTAACAGGAGCTCTATGTTGTGGGAGAACATCCATGCATGCGTTAGACGAATCTCAGAGATGCAGACGACATTGTGGCACAACCTCTGCCATCAGCTGAGGTGTTAGGCCATCTGTAACAAGGAAAAGCGCGGAGGTTCAGTTTTTTGGGGCTTGGGTCCATGGGTGTCACCCTGCACAATGTCACAGGACACCGACACAGGAGAGAAGTGCATGGTAAGAGAAGAGAGTCACAGCCCTTATTTTATGATTTGTAGAGCTGTAGGAAAATAGATTTGAAATTAAGTTGCTTCTAGGGTCTGAAACTAAGAGTGCATCAGTTTGAACTGTCTACCCACGTCGATGACTGTAAGAAAAGGGACCTGGTGCACTTTCACATGAGGATTGGACAACACTGCGACTCCAAGAAGTGCCTCGTTGGACATTGATGTGATTACTAGAGACTGTCTCGCTGATGATCCCAAGTAATGATTCCTAATAATCAAAATGAAAACACCGATTTTTGTTTTGTTGCCACAAAAAGAACCAAAAAAGCAACCCATTTTCAAATATTTAATATGGTGCCAAATAGTACATCAGTGGTATAAAGCAAAATATATATATATATATATATATATATATATATATATACATACATATATATGTGTGTGTGTGTGTGTGCGTGTGTGTGTGTGTGTGTGTGTGTATATATATATATATATATATGTCAAAGACCAAAGAATTTGTATTTACCACTTAGGATTGTTTATGTAACCAGACCCGCAAAGCTTTCATGTACATGTTGGTGAAGGATCACGCGAGAGTTACTTGTACAGTATGAATGTAACCATCAGTGAAGTTGTGTCATTTGAGGGCTTAAGTTTGGTGCTGTAAATTAAGTCTGTTCACCTGTATTTTGTTCTGTAAGACATAATGTCGCCACATCACATTGGTAACAATATTATGTGCCATTAATGCATCCCACCAGAGTGAGTGTTCATATGTATTGGAGGAAATGTGTTCTGCCCATTCAATCCCCTGAAGGTTTTGCTTTTTGACTACTCGGTTTTGGATCTTTACTGAGAGTCTGACTTCCTAGTCTCACTCACTGTAAAGTCTGTGGAAATGTATTGAAAGTGCTAACTGCCAGTGTCTGCCTTTTATGATGAGGCTGCTGCTAGGCAGCTACGATGGAGGCTCTGGGATGGTTACGTGTGAACAGGTGAGCACACATGTGCATGTTTGTTCACTAAGCATATGAGTATACTGTCTAGCTTTGCTCGGTATTTGTGCTCAGGTAGCCTGTCGCAAAAGGGCCGCTTGAGGTGAACTGATGTCATCCTCATAATGTGAGTGGGCATCCATGGTGTAGGTCTGTAATTCTTTACTGAAAAAGCTGTGTGGTCGCTGCTTTATGCCTTATAGGCGAAATCTGCACCACCGCACTTGAACCTAGAGACGTCGGTCAGCTGTTAATTTTAGGGCAAACTTTTACACACAGCAGAGATCCATTGTCACTTTTGTGATATCTGTGCTCCTTGTGGCACTTAAAGAATTATCTTATTTCCCTGGCTCAACCAGAATCAGATTTTAGGCCTTTGTCTCCTTTTATTGTGCCAAGTTTATTACTCGCCTAGTCAGCAGAAGGATCCAAGGCCTCCCCCACACAGTAGCTTCATTTGACAGTGCTTCGTACAGTTCCTGGGACAGGAAGGGGTGGAAAGGAAATCTGGATGTGTTAATTAACACTTCGCACTCGACCTGGCAAAGGCAAGCCCAGGCCTACAGAAACAAAGGAGGAAGGCCAGATCTCTGAAGTCAAACACAGGAGGGGCTCCCGTTTGACGTTTTGGTTGGAATGTACAGGGCACCTGTGTCAGTTGGGAGTCTCCCTGGGTGGGTCTTTTCTTAGACCAATCAAGTAACCAACTTTAAATGTCCCAGAATGTTATGCATGAGACTTTTTACAATAGTTGTATCATGATGAGGCACTCTGCAAGTGGGCAAAGTTGCCCACCTTCCTGAACTTTCCACCCCACTTAAAAACCTCTGCACAAAGAGAGACACTTGGAAAGACACTGTGCCTGGGGCTGTTACTCTGGCTTATGTCCAGCAGGAAGAAAAATGACTCCTCCATCTCTGCAAGGATGCATTGAAGTACTGTGATTCCACGACTTGGATGGGTCTGTCTAGGGCCAGTTGCACTGGCCCTCTAATTTCCCCCTAAGAAACAGTAGGGGGTAATGCACCTGCTAGAGGGGCCTGGTGGGTTCCCCTGGACTTCTGTGGACTGGCACTGACTCCATTGACACACAGGTGCCCGGGAGTGTGAGGCAGAGTTTTCTCCTTGTTCATTGAGGAGTGGCTATGCAAGATGTCCCTCAAGCAGGAAAGAACACCAGGAGCCCAGGCAGAGGACAGGCCTGATGATGGGAACCTTAAAAACCAAGCTTCATGAAAAGTAAATTTGGTTGGAGGCCAGAAGGCCTGGGGAAAATTCCACTAGTATACCAAATGACAACTTCCCCCTGCAAATGGGCTCTACAGGGCTGGAGAAATAGGGGAAAGAAGACTGGTACCCAGGGAGGACTAGGTGTAAAAACAGCTTGTGTGTTGCGTCTCTGCAATCTTCAAATTCTGCCCCAAGGGACAGCCTACTTCCAGGGTTCTAATGCAGCTTCTATTTATTTATGTTAATGGAGAGGACACACATGGGGCCCCCTCCCTGCGCCTCTGTTTCCCACAGGATACCCATCCCATTGGAACCGATGGAAACCATGAAGTTGTTGGAACAGGCCCTTGTCTGCCCCCAGTGCCTGTGTATGGGGTGTTGAAGGAGAGGGAGATTGGCTGTGCCCAGCATCACAGTTCCCACCCCTGATATAAACAGCAGAACGTTCTGCTCCCACCTCTGCTGGATTGTAACGGCAGGATGAGGAGCTGACTCCTGGTCGGCACCCAGGACGGGTGTCCAGCATCTGGTGAGCTGCTAGGGGCCGTGGGTGCTTTGGGGCTCCTCCCACAGCCTTTAACAATTGCAGCAATGGGAGTCTGAATGTGCACTGGCACCCGATTTAAAAGCGAAAAAAAAGGAAAAGCACAGTCCCAGGTCACATTATTAAAAAAACAAAAGTGATTCAAGTGGGAAACCTGCTCATAAGTGCATAGTTCCAAAGTGTTTCTTCTATGGTATCCCAAAAGTTGCCAGGAGCGCCACCAACATTTTCAATGTTTGGGTGCTCTCAAGACTGTAGCAACACCCACCATTCCTCACCAGAAGAATTTTCAAAAGTTATCCTAAGTTTCCCATGCAATTAAATTCATGGCCCATGCAGAGGCTTTCCTGTTCTCAAACACTAGTGGAGACTGTTCTATCGCACAAAGGTTCTGGAGTGCGGGCCCCTCTTGGTTGGTCATAAAGGTGAGAGAATGTTAAAAATAGGAGAAAGACTCATACCTACAATGAATTGAATTATGCAGACAACAAAAATCTTAACAGAATTACGACAAATTTGGCAGAATGGTAGATAGATAAATAATTAGAAAGTGTGTGTGTTTTGTGATGTGATGTAAATCTGTTCAGCCATTTTAGAGAAATTGGTATTAAAAAAAAAAAAAAAAAAAGCAATATCTGTTGCTGTGGTGCTCCCACGGGGAAAAGAAAACAAACAAAAAAAGAATTCTGATTAACTCGTCCCATGGGTCCGAGTAATTTGATTGCAGCTGCAACATGAATTAAAATGTTGCTTGCCATTACAAGACTCGAGGACTCGGTCCCCAAGTCCTGAAAAACAAATTAAAAAAAAACACATAAGGGACAAAGAGTAGGTATTCCTTGACCACCAAGCCCTTGTGTCGGGGTGAACCCTCTTCATCCCATTTCATTCATTCTTTTTTTTTTTTGGTTTCTTGCAGGTCCGAGCCTGTCAGATTATGTAAAAAAAAAAAAAAGAAATTAAAAAAATTGAAGTTTTATATAAGTAAAGTGGTACGATTTTTAGCTTGTGGTGAAATTTTTTTTTTAGAAATTCCCTCAAAAAAAAGAAAGGTAATATTGGAGTTATATTTAGATCTTTTAATAATAAAGAAGTGCAGTTTTAAAACCAAAAAGCACTAAATGTCAGCAGGTATACTGAAATTGACATTGTATTTATAAAGCACTTAAGAGTGTATGCACTATATATGTGCAAATATAGGTACATATACCTACATAGATATAAATTACAATAAACAGTGGCAGCCACTACTCTGTAGTTATGGTTCAGTTGCACTTTTCGGCATTTTTACTTTGCCTATACCATTGGTCCCCATGAATGGACCTCTACTAAATTTGGCACTTGCTTAGCATAGACACCTAAGGTACATTATGCCAAGTGTGCAGTTCTGTGTAAAAAAAAAAATGTATGGGGGCAACAATTGTTTTTTTCTTACTTTAGCGCTTATAGGAACTTTTGCTTACTCCTACAGCCAAAACTGCTGAACAGATTTATACCAAATTTGTCATGAAAGTAGTACTTTATTTAGAAGGTGTGCTTTTGTTGTTAATTTTTTTATTTAAAAATTGATCAACTAATAACTTTGCTGCCATAACTGGATCTGCAGAATTTGGCACAGGCTAGGAATGTTTAGCCGCGGATTCAGAGGAAAAGCAAGGCCCTGATTGGCTGGGTACAACCTGGCAGAAAAGTTGCGGCTGCCATTTTGTTTCTCGCATTGCATGGGGGGGAGGGGGGAGGAAAATAACAGTGTAAATAACAGTGTAAAAACATATCCTGACCCTAAAGGAGACATGGAGGGGTCCCTTAAGGACCCCTCATAGGCAAACAATTGACCTTTTTTTTTCTGGCCGATCATCTGATTTGAGGATCCTTCTCAGATCATAGGGAAAAGCAAGGCCCTGACTGGCTTGCCGCAACCTGACACAAATATTAACGTGTGCGTTAAAAAAACCCATAGAAGTTCACTGAAAAAAAACAAAGGTTACAGGGACTCTAGTTAGGTTGATGTTTTACCAATACAAAACCATAGAAATTCAGCACTTACAGTTATACTTGTATTTATACTTATCTGAAGAAACTATAATGTGTGTCGGAAAGTAACTTTAGGAAAACAAGTTATAATTTCTTAACATAAGTATAACTATAACTGCTGAATAAAAATGGTTTTGTGTGGGTAAAATGTCAACCTAACTATAACATCCCTGTAACCTTTGGTGTTTTCAGTGAATATAGATATGTATATATTTTTATTAAGGCACAACCTAATGAATCTGCTGAGCCGAAGAATTTCAGGGCTAGTTTAGCCACTTACGCGGCTCACCCTGTGATTAAATGTGTGCAAAATCGTATCCTCACTTTGGCACACAGACCACAGCTTCCTTATTGTTAGTTGGCATGTTTATAGCACATAATGTGCCATTAGAATGCCAATAAAGTGCTTTGGGCAGACTTGGGGTGATACTCCAAGGGGTTCCGAACTTACAGTGGAAGGCCAGACTCCTGATTCACTTTGTGGCTCTATAAACTGAGCTGAGTGCGCTGGGATAGACCTCTTTTAAGAAAATGTTTCAGCTTTAGTTAGGTGCGAGTTAAAGGTTGATGCCGAAGGGTTGTAGTAGATTGCCTGGGGCACCTTCTCGATTGTTGTGCATGCTCACTGCACGGCTTGGGGTGCATGCGTATGGTAGGCGGCTGTTACCAAGTGTGTATTGTTGAGCAAATCAGTAGCCATTCAGTTGCATTTTTAGACTGTGTTGGAGTTAAATCTCTATTTGCATATGTTGAGAGTGCCGTCTACACTGTCCTGTTGACATACATAAAATCCACACTGCAGCTCTTGAGGGTGGATGCACAAGGCTTTAGTTAGCGGAATTTCTGTTCCCATTCAGGCCGGACTGTACAGAAACCTGCAGCCTCGTTTGTCACACTCTGCGGTCCACTACAGTCAAACAAAAAGCAGCGAGGCAGAAACGCGGAAGGAAATATGCTTGGTTACTGGGCCCACTGGCACCCAGAAGCTTACCTCTCACTGCCCGCCTTCTCAAGCTTCACTAAAAGACTGTCTGAAGTTCAGTCAACCGGGGCACGAGCTTTGTTGGTTCGCTGAGCCTTGGTAGGAGGTGCCTTGCCACTCCTGGGGTGCCGCACATCCTTCTTAGCACGTGGGTTCAGGTGTGGATTGTGTCCTCACCACTGAAGGCTGTTGGTTTCCCTGGCCAGAGACCCGTTAATTAAGGATCAAAAGTCCAAGTTCAGCAAGGAGTGTACATCGGGGGAGATGGCGTATAATGGCCATTCCAACATTTGAGAGCAAAGGGTCGCTTTATTAGGACAGACATGCAGCTGAAAGCTTATACTCATTACAGCGTATTTAATTTACCCACCTCACTGATACAGTGTTCAACCTAACTCCTCCCACCCTTAATCTTCCTCTTTACCGTGAATAAAGCCCCCAACAAGCCATTCACACAGTTCACACTATCCCCCTCTCATTTCATGTGCCCTGCACTCATAGAAGCCCCAACCATCTCTGCCCCGCGCACCCCCTGCCAAGCCTCAACCCGTGCGTCCCATTTCCTGATCCCTCTGCTTTTCTGCCACCTGTCCCGAGCGACAGCCGAAAGCCTCAGCTACAGTCCTTCCAGTACCGACGCATGCCGTGGTTAACCCAACAGCTAGGACGGAAGGGACTAAATGACCTCTCCGTAGCCTGCCTGCCAGGAGCACAGCGAGATCTAGCTGCGATCACCCGCCCCCTCCACCTGGCCGCCACTCAAGCCAGTCTGGACTGCGCCACCTGCCCGCGGGAACCCGGCGAGGGACAGCCTAAGGACGCCGCCCCAGGCGCCCACATGTGAGGAAATGGCAGGAAGGCTGTGCGCGTGAGGTTTTCCTGCAACAGCCCTCGTGCAGGGTCTGGCGCGACGCACCCCTGCGGCTGTGCGCGTCAGGTCCTCGTGTGTTCTTTCCTCTTGTAACCCCCACTCGCTGGACTTCTAAAACTTACAAGTGTCGGAGGTCAGGGCTCGGTTCACTCTCTCATAGCAGTTGCGGTGCCACGGTGGGTGCCGGTGCTGCGTTAAACATTCACAGCCGGGACCCAGGGATGTATCCACAGAGCGCCATTCACTCTCTTCCCTTCCTCCCTCCACTTTCTCTGTTCCTCTCCACCTCCCTCGCTCTTCCTTTATCCGTCTCTCTTTCACACTCCTTCTTTCTCTCTCTCCCAGTCCGTTTTATGGTTCCTCCTCTGCCCTCTGTTCTCTTTCCCTGTCTGCCTCTCTCTTCCCCCTTTCTCCCTACTGTCTCGCTTCCTCTCCCCCAACTTCCTTCTAACTTTCTAATATATCAACACCTGCATCAGACCTGTTTGTCGATTGCAGTTGTTGATCTTTATGGTGGTGAAGAAATCGTCCTTTCTTCTTTATGTATGCCTTATTATATATTCTCTGCTTGAGCACATATTTGGGTCTGTCCAATTCTCCGAGTCCTGTTTGCTTCGGAATATCTGAAATTGGCGCGTATCCACTTCACGCAGAAAGCACGACCCCCTTTCACTGGCTGAAGGGTGGACCCAGCCCTCGGGCCGACCTGAGCTGCAGTGGCTCCCTTCCTATGACATTGGAGCTGAGAATGTGAATGAATGATTTTGTTTCACTGCAGTGTGCTTTCCCCGCGCGTGCCATGTGGCCTATTTTCAAACTCTTGTTTTCGCTTCCATTTCAAGCGGCTCCCTGCAACTGCCGGGTGTGAAATGCCACGCTATCACCAATAATGTTTAGTTCACGTCCACTTGCTGTGGTTCATCTATAGGGCTGCTGGAATTGTGATGTCCTTATAATTATGGATTTGCTGCATTTGCCACATAATGCAGTATCTGCAACATAATTTGCAGATTTCAGCAAAAAACTATGTTTCTAGCTCAAAAGGACCAAACGTTACTAAAAAAGCATCAAAATGCATTGCTGCCGAGTGGGAGGTCATTGGCAAAGGGTGACTGGCCACCACTTTGTAGCTTTTTTCTGTATTTTGGTGCCAAGGTTGTAGTAGTGAGCTAAAGCGGTTTCCTAGATAGTGTCAACATGTGTAAGAATGCCAAAATAATGAAGTAATTCCAACACAGAATGTTCTGCATTATACGGCTTAGTTTCCCTTTTCTGGCTACATAATTTAGTCAACCCTTCAGCATAATTTGGTTTCCCCCTGCTGCATAATTGCGGTGGCCCTGGTCGTCCTTCTCCCACAATGATAGTATCTCCAAGCTGGGTTTTGTCCTGGCATACATGCAGAGATGGCACTGGACCACGTTCCTGAGCCAGGGCATGTCGGGATACTGCTCTGCACAATGCGTAGCAGGACCTTACAGCCTTTCATGCTCTATATGTCCATTTTACTGGTAAGACACTCAAGCTTTTCCAACTGGTTGCCCACTACTCCGTGGAATCTCAGCGTTACTCATTTAGACAAATGCGGTGGTTAAAGTTAATTGCGATTCCCCATAGTCATGCAATTTGTAGTAATTATAATCAGACAGATTGTGTGGCAATGTTGTACCAGTTTTTTTGTGGGTGTTAATTTCATGTAATCAGGTTCATGGCTGCTTCACTATTTTGTTAAAGTTGTCATGCATAGGTGTTCTAGTTTTCATCTTGTTTCTGATCTAGTAGTCATGTCTTTATGCTGCTATTTGTGAGGATAGAATTTGTTACACAGGAACAGTTGTGAAGTATTAAGAAGTGTGCACTCAGAAAGGGACACAGGAGCGACTCATGTTAAAAAAAACAAGCAGTGGTATTCAGGGTCTACCCAGGAGCAACAGAGGCACGACAGAAAAGTAATCCATTGGCGGCACTGTTTACCCATAAAAGTATTGTGTAGGGCCAATCCAGGAGCAACAGAAGAGCGATCAAAGGCACTGTGGATGGTGTCCCCCAGAATTGAGGGAGGAGTGGTTCAGGGAGCCAAAGGAGAGAGGACAACAAGAGATGTAGCCAAAAGTCCCACTGAATCCGATAGGTCCAAATGGTGAAGACGCCACAGAAAAATGACCTCAACTCTCTACCCTATTACTGGTTACTCAGGCTGGATTCTGCTGTAGAAGAGGATCAAATAGAGGAAGTGAAAAGGGGACAGGAAGGGCCTGGCAGGAGAGGAGATATCCCAGGCTGCAGGGATGGGGGACTTATTGTAGTTCTGCCAGGAACATGCATTTTTATGGTCTTGTGTCTTACGACCTCAAACTCCTTCTGTGGTGGGACCATAAACATTCACAATGTGCTTACTCCCACGGTAGAAGTGTTACTGTTTTTTGATGGTTTGGTATTGGAGGAATCTCACCCTTTCCATCACTTCTCAACCATTGCCAAATACTGTCAACAGATGTGGCACATGTGAGTGACCTGGAATGAGTGAAAGGTGCTGATGTCTCTCATTTCAAATGAGCAAACCATATGGCTTGTGCAGGCACAAGAACGCCAGAAAATACCCCATGGTGCAAAGGTTCGGCTCTGACCAAAGATTAAACTCGGCGCTGAGGTAAATGAGGGTTTAATACAAGCTGTTGCCGTTTCTGGAGAGCATCCGAAATCATGGCCCAATTTATAGCGAGAATAACAGTTAGTGAGTGTAATGCCCTGAAAATAAATGGAGTTCCTGAAATGCATAACTGGACAGCAAGGATCACTACTCGTGCAAACGAAAAACACATTTCATTACAGCATTTATTAAAAGCAGAACTTCAGTCATACCTAGTTAGCTCCCACTTAGTTTATATACTCCTTTCCCAAGTTAATGGGATTCCTGTATTGTCAACGGGGGAAGGATGACATGCCGAACCAGCTCTGTTGAAATTCAGACCTATAATCTGTATGTCTTTTAACAACCTTGGTACAAACATGGCTGACACCATGGTTTAAACTCCTGGAAATTACGGCGCTCTAGGGGATCCCTGATTCCAGGGCTTCTATAACCACTGCTAGTGCCCCTTCTGAGGAGCCCTAATATTTGAGTCTATAATAAAAACTCTAAGGAATCCGCACCTGTCAATTGGATGGGGCTTTATATTAATCGTTGGTGACTGCTAAGTGAGCAGCTCGTACAGGGCTTTGTCCGGAAGTGCATCTCTGCCCTGACTGCGGTCGACGTTTGAGCACGTGGCTCACGTTTTCCCGCCCTGCGCTATTGTCGTTGTTCCAGACGGATTGTCATAATGTTCTGCTTTGCTCCTTCGTCAGCTAAAATTGGGAACAAATGAACGCTATCAGTGTGAACATCCTCCCTCGCCCCTTCTGTGCGCGGAAAAGAAAAGATAACACATTGAATGGACTATAAATAACAATTCTAAAAATGAACTGTGGGAATAGGACGTGAAAGTGAAGAGACGCGTCTGAAAGGGAACAGCGTCATGTGGTCAGCACTAAAAGCCTTTAGATGGCGGCCGGGGCAGATGAGTGCACCTGGAGGGAACGCGGCCTCGGAGCATCCCTGATTCCAGGAGACTGACGCACCAGATCTGGGGTCCGAGCAGGCGCGATGCAGAAACAGTGCTTTAAGTGGGCAGCTACTGTCCGGCACTGAGCACATGCACTTCTTTAATTTGAAAGGGAGAGTACCTGCGCTTCCCAGGACTGCTGAAATACATTTAATGGGAGGGTACCGCCCATTCTCAGGAGCAAACAGGTACTCTAAAGAGTGAGTACCTGCACTTTTTAATTTCCATTTAAAGGACTGCGCCGAAAGAATCCTATACAAAGTCCTTTGAGTTCAGTGCCTAACCATTAAATATTCAAATCACAGGCATGCTGGAGTCTGGCACGTGCAAACTCCAGGGACAGTCCTGTGATTGGGGCTATGGTATTTGAGCTACAGCTAAAAAAACAAAAAGAGTTTTAAGGTCTGCACCAGAGTCTAGGGACACACCAGCATATGATTTTTTTTTTTTTACTTTAGGTTCCTATGCCAAAGGATGCACTTGACGTAATGCGTACATGTGCTGCCTGATATGGCGAGCTCTTTTCGGCCATGTAGTGTTTGTAATGAATTGACCTGCAGGCATTGATGGGCTGTAATGAGGATTTTACACGCCTTGGCTCTCTTTCCTTGCATGGAAGGCTAGATTGGCTCGATGGAATTGTTATAGCAAGTGGAGGGGAACAACCGTGGGCAAGTTTGCTTTTTGGTGCTGTCCCCATCAATAAGTTACTTATGTAATCAAAGATGCACAATATTTGTGCTTTCGCTTCGAGCTGGAGCATACTCATCCGGGATGCTGTAGTGAATATCTTTGTAAAAGATTATCTTTAAACTTAGTCTGTAGACTTTGTGGCCGACAGGTGTCCTTGGAGTTTGGGAAGATAACTTCAGCATGAAAAGGCCTGCAGAGGACAGCACCACACCAATAGCTGATCCATAAATTTTGCCACATAGTCCAGTTTTTAATAAGATCTATTTTGTTGAACACAAAAGTTCAGCCCTCAGAAGACTGAACTGATACAAAGCTCAGGACAAACAGCTTTGCAAAATATTTCTTGAATGTGTTTGTGTGAGTTGTTGGTCAGTTGTGTGTTATGGTAATCCAGAAGTGTGATATGTGGTTTGAAGCGGACACTACATCATTTTATGCAAAATCTGGGAGTTAATAATATGGTTTCCTTGATTGCATAATGTGATATTTTGCAAATTACTGTAAACTAGGATTATTTTGATGTGTCCATAACGAGGATAGTTATGAAATGCTTCCATTTCAATAATAAAGGATGAGCAGCGTTGGCTGAAATACAACCTACACTCTTTGCCTTGTGTGGTTAAAAGTATCGCCATCCAGATCTGGATGACTCTGGGTGTTGTGCTGAGAGGAGAATATGCTGAAGTTTGTATTGTGTATCCTTTCCACAGTTCAGAGCCTGTGGGGTAGTCACAAGTTGGATACAAGCAACCCCTACATTGCACAGATATAGTGTTTCCACAAACTACACGTCGCAGAATCCCTGCCGTTGTATGGATATCTTCAAAATTCACAGGTTGTCTGGGGAAAGAATCTGGAGTTCCTTTGTTAACAATATTAGTGAATTACTACCAATTCAGGTGGCTAGAAGAGGTTACTCAGTAAAATTATAACGATTTTATCTAGCACATTGTGCACCGTTTTAAGAGCCCCTTTTCAATGTTAGGTGTTTCAGTAGCCGGTGGTGGGTTGCTGTAGCTGGAGGGTGATCCTCTGGGGGATTAGGTCGTTTGGGCTGAGCTTTAACTCTTGTCTCTATGTTGAGACCTTTAGTTTGGTTGTTTGGTTGTGTGCAAGTACTTTGCTTCCTTGTTTATTCTTTCATATTCAGTTGTTTTCACAAGCTCCTTGTCTCTGTCCTTTTGACAACTAACTTCAAGTTGTGATTTATTGCTACAGTTGTCTCCATATGTGTATGTACAGGTATTTGTAGAGTACACATATAGCTAGATAGCATTGGTGCGCTGAAGAAAAGCAGCAGCCCTGAGTTAGGATTGTTTACAAAGAAGCAGGATGTTTGTCGACGATGAATCCTATTATGTGTAGATAGTTTCTACGCAGAGGTGGGTCTTCAGCTGGTCCTGTGACTACTATATAATCCAAGAGCATACAAAATGAGGCACCTGTGTTGCGTCACTGGCTTTGTCTTTGGAATGCGGCCTGTGTCTCTTCTGATTACTTGATGATATTCAGCTTTGTGCTTAGTAGTGAAATGAGGTTGCATATGTTATTGTATCTGCAGGAGAAGCCCACTTAAGAACAACACTTTAATGGAGATCCAGATAGGTTTCAGTCTGCAATGGAGGCCCAGATAGGATCGCTTCTGCAACACAGGCCAATTGCGCCTACACCTGCAGAAGAGGCCTGATGGGGATTGTGGCAGTAGTGGGGTCTAGGGAGCCACATTGATGGAGGATACACTGTATAATAAAGGCATAATTAGGGTGTGTGTGTCTGCACCGGAGACCCAGGTGGGGCGGTTTGTAGAGTAGAGGCCCAGTTATGATGGAGTATGCAGGCGAGGCATTGAAAGGAATATCTATTTAGAGGAAATCTATTTAGGATTCTTTTTTATTTTGAGGTGGAGACATGCGTAGAATTGTTTCACCAGTTAGGAATGCATCCGTAACAAAGGCTCAATATGCCCATATGTACACCCGAGGCCCAGTTATTCTGCAGTGCTATCTCAGTTATGATCATACCTATGTTGAAGGCCTATTTAGGGTCTCATTTGCAGTGTAGGCCAGTTTGGTGAAGGGTCTGTAACAAACTGAGTTGTTCTTGTGTTGTAGGCTCTGTGCCTTTTTACATTATCTTAGCTTAAATACGCTATTTTTAGTTTTCCAAAGGCAGGGACACATCATGGTCCCTTTAAAACCTAGCACATTGTATGTATGGCTAGCCCATACAGCTTGAAGTGTTGGCTTAGATGTAATGAATTGTGTATTCAGTTGTGGTTTACATGAAGGCCCTTGGACACGCCACACTTGGTGCATTCTTCCCTGCTCCGCAATGAGAAGATATAGGGTTATTCAGTTTTCAGTATCTCAACACAACTACTACTCAACAAGACCCCTGCGGAGGCAGGGATGCAAAGCACGCACTTTCTGGGATGCAGGGCCGATGTGGCACTGATGTGCCAACTCCCAAGGGCCCTGTGCTTTCAGAATGCCCTCCTAAGCCTACCAGGAAAGGCTGGGGGGCCCTTGTGCAGTCCATATTATGTTTGTGAACTCATGATAAGATCTTCCTGGTGGTTTGAAATCTAGCAGCAACATGCCTGATTCCATGGGGGAAAAGCTGTGCCTCTAATCAGAGAACATATACTCGACAGTGCACTTATGAATCGTTTCACGTTTGAAGAAAGCGGGGAAAGCAGTAGCTGAACTCAATATTCACATATCAAGTTAACTCGCGAAAGGTGGAGGTGTAAATACGTAACAGCCACGTACCACCATATTAAGTTGTGTTTATTTCATAGTAGGCTGTGAGTGCTTGTGTGTGCGTGTGCAAAATAAGCCTGGTTGCCTTTCAGCTTTTATCTGTTTTTGATTCTAGAGCACCTTTCCCTGTACCTTAATTTACCTCAGAGTAAAATAACCTCACAGGTACCTCTCACACCTTACTAGAGGGCAGCTATAGCTTTTGGCGCATGTTGCTTTGGTGACTGAGGGATGTGTAGAACATTGGGTCTCGCAAGTCATAATCCAGATTGCCTTAATTATTTCAGAGACAATGGGTCTCTCATGTACACTCTGAGACAGGTGATCATGAAAACTCCCATAGGTGCTGTAGGGACAACATTCACACGCATTGTGCTGCATCACCCTGCTATCCGCACCTGCATGTACATCATGGACACTGTATATAGGAGTTGGTATGGGCAGACCAAGTATTCAGTAGGAAAGGGCTGTTACAGGCATGTCTAGGATGCTGGTATACTAATATTAATGAATGGCATAGTTTGTAGGATGCTTGTATAAAGTCGATGGGGCTTGGTTAGGGTATATTTCCTATCATATCTCTGTGCTATGAGTAGTGATTGATAGGAGATTGTACAATTCTAGTGTGCTGCGGTAGGTTTGGGATAAGCGTGGATGGAATGGTGGTAGAGTGTGGTGTTAGGTGCAAGTTAATATGGAAATAGTTGGTGCAGGGCTCATATACTTTGATAGGGTTTGTGCAAGTCTTGTTACAGTGCTGGTGTTTTGTGTGTTTGGTTTATATGGGCATTTCTGGTGAAGTCAACGAGGATTGGCATTGTTACTAGAATTGTACCACAAATGTAGAGTGTTTAAGTTCAATAACTGGTTTCACGCTAATTATTAAAATACTCATCCCTCTTTATATGAAAATTGCAAATGTATCCTATTGAGAAACGTAAATGATTTGTTTCCAGTTGTGCATGTGGAAACCCTGAATGGTGTGTACAAAACTGTTGATTTCCAAGGAATGACAAATAGTTTGTATATGTAAAAAATTGTTTGTATATGTTTACGAGTGTGAGGAATTCCTCGTGAATTTTTCAATGTGGTAGACATGATTTGAAATAAAAGAAATCAGATTTGACCTTAGACGCAAGTTCAATAACTAGTTTCACGCCATTTATTTAAATACCACTCCCCCTTTATAGGAAAACTGCAAATGTATCCTACTTAGAGACGTAAATGAGATTACTTAAAGTTGTGCATGTGGAAACCCTAAATGGTGTGTAAAAAATATGAGAAATCCATTGAAAAACTCGGAGCAGTGCAGTACTGGATTTACAATTTCGAGCTTTGTGAAGTTACTACTTTTGTAATTTTTATTGACTTTTTAGCCATTGAAACAAAACAGCTGTATATCATTGTAGAATTTGCAGTTTCAGGTACAGGTTTTCCATATACATTACAGTGATTCACATTTACTATCTATCACATTCACATTTTGCATTATGTCCTTCTAACATACATTGGGAGTAGTTCTGACTTCTCTGTCTTTGAGAAACAACTTATTCAATTTGGGACACTGTTTATTTTTTCCTTAATTTTGTACATATTGTGTTCAATCTAAGTAAAAAGGAAGCTTCCATTTAGTTTTTTTTGTCATATCCACTTTAAATTCGGCCGCTTTCAACAAAACCAGCCCAGCATAAATGGACGTAGGTCACAATTCACATATGTGTTAGCCTCTGAAATGTGGACCCGTTTCTGTGGACTTACTTATTAACTGAATTGCAAGTTCAATAAATATGAATTTGGAAGTAAGGGACTATTCAGCAAAGCTCTCAGATAATTTTGTTTTATGTTTCAAGAGCTATTTGCATAAATGTGATTGACCCAAGTTCTCAAAAAAAGTATATTGCTTCATAGATATGTTTGTCATGTGGCCTATGTCAGGAATATGTTACTGTTGTGTATGAGAACCAGAGCTGAGCTCTTATTATGTTGTTTATTGTTTCCATTACCATGTAGTGAAATTAAAAGATTGAGAGATAAGACATTTAGAATTATAACTTGCTGGTGTATTAATAAAAAGAACGTGTGAATGGAGTGGGACCTGTGTAGGAAAAGCTTTGGTATGTGTAGTGTAACTGTAAATGTGTAGCTACGTCCAGTCGTGAGTGGAGCAAAGTAGAGTTAGAGATAGTTATCCATGGGCTTCTGCCTTCTATTCTCGGGGTGATTGGTTCCACTTTTGGGCAGTATAACATTGATTTCTGTGTTTCTGTGCCACCATAGAAAAAGAATATGGTTTGGTCTAATAATTGCAGTATCATCTTGGGGGTGAGGGGATAGTTCTTCACTGCCTTCCTGAATTCCAAGTTATTTTCGATGTTTCTTATTTTTGCCGAAAGAAAGCTCAAGAGTTTTGCAGCTTTTGCAGATGAGCTCCCATTGATGCATTTCAGATAGTAATTGAGGATAGGTCATATGATTAGAAATCTGCATCTACAGAGCCAACCGTCTTCTCCCCTTGCGTTTATCCAAGTTTACCCTACAATGGGCTTATAAGAGGAAGGATAAATTGAGCACACTGTTACAGAGTACAAACATTGACAAAATGCAAAGTTTGTGTCTTGACTTGAAACTTAAGTCATTTTTCTACGCTTACATGGCTGATGGGTTTAGTAATTTTTGAATATATGAAATGGAAGAGCCTTGTTAGTAGCAGTTACATCCAGTTTTAATTAACAGACATCTATCCAGTAAACATGAGTATGCACCCATGTATCTCTGTTTAAATCACCTTCCAACAGTGCCTTACATTATTACAAGCACATGAAACAACAACCACAAGGGAAGAACGAAAAATTTAACAGGGCATTGACATCTAAGATGGATTATGGTTGGATCATTGGAGATGCTTCAGGATAACCACTCGCCTATTAATTGGAGAAGACACTGCATTGTCTGCAGTTAATACTCCTCTGGATAAGTTGTTTACAAGAAATGCAACTTCTCTGAGAACAGGGCGTAAGATTAATGGGGACACTTTTGCTCAATTGCTGTTTTGCATGGGCAGTAGAACCACCGCACTGAAGTACCCTGTTTGAGTTAATAATCAGAATCACAGATATCATATAAAAAAGGTTGCCCCAGCTGCTATCTTAGTCATGCAGAAATATACCAGGTCATTAGATCCAGTAAACAGGAAAGCTTTCTTTGCAAATATGAAATTTAGTCCTTAAAGAGAGAATAAATGTACAGATTCTGTGAAGGAGGTACACCAGTTAATGGCCATTTAAGCCTACAGTTAAAGATGAGGGGAAACAGGGGAAAATGGGATGAATTATTTGCAGTAAAACACTTTTTCTCTCTATTCTACTACCTTCCTGCTCCTCACCAGTGCTTTCCTCTTACTTGCCATGCTCTGTTGATTAACTTATTTTAGTGTATGTTTGGTGTGGTTTGTGGTGCCCTGGCATGAAGAGTCACAGACACTTTATCCTGCAGTGTTTGATTTGTTCGTTTACACTGCTGGACAGTTGGGTATGAACTACTGTAGTCATAGACATTATCGTCTGTTGTACTCGACTTGCAAAGTTGTTGGTGGATACACAGAAGAAACGTTGGCATTGGAACTGAGCTCTGATATGTTGCAGGTAGTAGTAGTTGTGCCAGGTGTTAGTAAAATCTTGGTGCTTTGCCCATTGATCGAGTTTGTTTAATAATTAACCGAACTGTAGTGTGGGTAATCCCTGGTGGGTCCCACTGGGACGCCAGTGATGGGAATTAATATGGAAATAGTTTGTGATTAGAGGTTGGGCCATGCAAAAATGGTGGTATTCTTTGGATGTAGATCAGAATGGGCAAAGAATATTCTGAGTAGGGATGGTGTTTGCATAGTTATTAAACACAGTAAGTAGATTGTAAGTATAGTGGTGATAATGTGTGACAAGTGACATTGTTACAGCATGTTTGTGTTGCTATTGTGACTTGTAATGGGCAGCGATATTATAAGCCTGTTTTTTTTGTAGACAGTGCCTTTGTATTGCTTAGTAGATTCGTGGTGTTTGGGGCTGGATAGTTAATTTACTCTTCCATAATGCCCAGAGAGGTTGGTTTGTGCATAATTTATAACTCTGGCTCTCTGGTGGTTGTTGCTGATAATGGACAAGCAAGAATGCTGATGTACTAGAGTTGATGTTGGCATGATAAGTACATTTTGGGCACAGGTGTGGTATACATGATTTACTGTGGTGTTCATGTGCGATTGCTAAAATAATTTCAGCGTCAAAGAAATAGATTTTTCTGAAGGAATGAGCACTTCCAAGGACTCTTTATTGATTTAAAGCAAACACTCTCAGTATGTATCCTCCAGATAAATAACTATGCGCACAGGTTAGCTTATGACATACGCTGCTCTATTGAAAGGCATTCCCTAATGAGATTCAATGTCTAACCTTAAGACTCTCTAGACCTCAATCAACTTTGTCTCTGTTGATCGTTTTTGGGCAGCATGCAACTTTTGTGTTTAAAAGATATTTAGTATTTTTTAGTTACTGTTTGAAAATTGCACCTAGAGTATACAAAGGCCTCTACTGCTGGGTGCCTGGCAGCACTACTGCTCCTGTGTCTCGCAGTGAGCTGCTTATGGTCAGTCTTCCAGATAGACCCTTGGCTTGTCCAGTGCGAAGCAAATGATTTGGTGGAGGGATCCATTCATTTGCACGGCACAACAAATATGGGCAATTCCCCGCTTTACCTTCACAAGAACGTACACAAGTTGTGTGAGGGTCAACAACCATCCCCCAAATCCCAAGCCCCTTTTCTGACGAGCCTCCTGGCTAGACCTTGCTTGAGTTTCTTTGTCACATGTTGTTACTTGATGTCCAATCTTCTTTTATTTTAAGGTCCCAGCTGTATAGAAAGCAGTCTGAACCCCCCGAGTGGTACATAAAATGATGAAAAATATATACAGTTTTACAACCATTACTTAAAACTGATGCTAATATTTGCTCACCCGGTGTCTAAAGAACCTTGTATTTTTGCATCTCTTGGTTCAATGTGATCCATATGCAGAGGTGATGGTCTTATGGTACTCAAGTCCTCTCATTGGGCAGACAAAACAAAACACATATCACAAGATGCTTCCAGCTCACCACAGGGACGAATCCTCCTGAGCTTTTTGTGGGTTTGCTAGACACCATCATTTCCCACATAGGCAAACCTTTCACCGAAATTTCTGCAGCCTGGCTTCTACTCTAAAGTGACTAAACAAATTATCTGAGCAGTTTGGTGATGTGGACAGGCACCTTTTTTCATGTGGGCACAGTGCACTCTCATTCTGAACAGCTTTACATACTGAAGTAACCCAGACATAGGATTTTGAGTTCCCCTCTGTGGGTTAAAAAGGAGACATTCGTGAGAAAATAGGTAACTACATCTATCTGGGTGCGCAGTGAGCTTGAAAACTAAATGAAGGTTCAATCTGATCTCAGTAGTGTTGTGTGGAATTGTAAAACATTTTTGAGAAGCTCCTTCCTACTTTGTTTCGAGGATACTTGGAAGTACTAATGATAATTTAACTCTGTAGCTTTCTGTTATGTTTAGTTGTAATCAGTGCAAAAAAAAATACATCACATACTGCATTTAAACAGTCCTTTCTTGACAAACAAATGAAATAAAATAATGCAAATGGTGACGTGTGTCCTGGGCAATACTGAAAAGATCAAAAGGTTTTAAGGTATGGACTGGTCAGAAAGGGAAAGCAACCAAAACCAAATCAAACCTTAAAAAATAGCCACACCCTCATTAGGTGTAGGGTCACGTTTTTATTTAATGTTTGCGTCTGCTTGTATCGGTGCAGTCGAGACCAGATATGATTACAAACTGGCATCGAACATTCAAGAGAACTCAGTCCAAAAAAAATATATATATATAGCCGCTCCTTAGGAAACTGCTGCTGAGTAGTGGTGAACTTTCCTTTTGAGCAGTTTCACCTGGAGTTAGCTGGATCGATTAGTATGTTTTGTGAATAACTCTTTTGGTTTGAGTTAATGTTTTCTTTAGGTGCAGAATTTGCCTTGTTTTTTTCTGCAGATCACATGTAGTCAGTCCCATGTGTGTACTAAACTAGAGATAGGAGAAACTATTTGCAACCGGTCGGTTGGACTTTGCACCAAGGCTGGTGTCGCTCTGTGGGTGGGGCAGGGCGATCTACCAGTGATGGACTGAGCTTGATGCACAAGGGTACTCCTAAATCTGCAGATGTAAATTTACTGTTTCTCGTGCGGAGCGATTGACATTGCACATCTTCTCTTTCTCCCACAAAGGGGAAACAATGTCCCCAAGGAGAAGGCCCTTCCCCGGGTTGTGAACCCCCCCCCTTCCAAGGATTTGAGGGGTGTACCAATCGCCCCTCTCTCTGGAAGTGGAGGTGCACCAGCCCTTTCCTGGAGTAAAACTCATACCAGATCAGGATGGGAGAAGGTGGGAAGGGAGTTTCGTGTCCCTTTTCAAACTGACGTGGCCGACCACCTCTTGTTCCACAAACTCCCCACCCTAACTCCCGGCCCCTTGTTGGGATTTATGACCACCTCTTGTTCCACAAACTCCCCACCCTAACTCCCGGCCCCTTGTTGGGATTTATGACCACCTCTTGTTCCACAAACTCCCCACCCTAACTCCCGGCCCCTTGTTGGGATTTATGATTGCGCAAGTATACGTATTTGCGGCTTGCAGAGAATTACAAAACATTTACTCCTGGGGAGCATTCATTTGTGAATAGCTGTCAGTCATAAATTTAACCCTTTACAGCTGTAAACGGCTTCCTGAACCAGGCCGAGCGTGTGGGTGTTTATATGCGCTGCCCAGCTTGTGGTTTGGTAGGCAGTCTCAGGTAGGCTTCTGCCTCAGCTGAAATGCGTTCGACTGCCCTGCAAACTGCTGAGAGGCCTAAACACTGTATGCAGATCACTCACTTCTGTAGGAACGTGAGATAAGTGGAATTACTAGAAGTGCTGACATGGAAAAGTGAGCGTTTCTGCTCTGACATCTCCCGGGGCGCCATGCGCCGCCATCGAGGCCTTCTGCGCGGCCTCCGTTCCCTGCTGGCGCGTGGCCAGCAACTAGGCCGCACGGCGCGTGAAGGCCTGGGCAATCCTCAGGAGGTCTCGAGAGCAGGCCACAGGCTTCTTTCTCTTCCACACTCGAGGGCCCTTGGAGACTCGTAAGATTCTTCACAGGTGGGATTTTGAGATTTCCAGTAGACGAGGCGGGGAAGGAGGGAAAGGCAATGGATGATCTGATATTGAGCTTGTCCAATTATGCCCACAACTTCACGGGTAGAAGGAGTTGAAAGGAGGCAGGCGCGAGGCGCCTTACGGAGAGGTCAGACTGCTGTTGACAACATAGGTGAGAGCAGCAGGCTGCATAGTTGCTCTCCACCTGGATGGCGCCCAGGCTTTTTCCATAAGGCACGTCTTTTGAAGATGAACAATTATTGGTCGAGATCACCTCTGAAGGCGCAATCAGGACTTCTTAAATTGTAGGTAAAAGAGGGTAGCGCTTAGGCGTGCATGCGTCCTTGAAATTGGCTATGTACGCCTGCACAAGAAGCTTCCTCAGAAGCTAGTGTGAAGTCAGAAACCCTAGCGCTTGCTTCTTTATTTGACGATGACATTGAAATGTTTTGTAAGGGGTAAAAGTACAAAGATTGAGACTTTGTATTGCTGTGGGATTGTTGTGTTTTCGTTTTGTGCCACTAAAGTAGAATCAAGAGCTGCTGCTGATGTTCTCACTTGCTCATTTGCAGTGCAAGGCATTAAACCCTTTTTAGGTCGAGCATAGCAGCGCGCAAGCGCTGCTTTTCCGACGTGTTGGTATGTATCTGGGCTTTTAACCACGCCCACCTCAGGCCCATCACTACACCTTGTTCGTGGGCTTGCCCTTCAAAAATCCTTTATTTTCGCTGGTAAATGCTTTACATTTGTCTCTCCTTAGGATGGTTTTGTTACTGCCTTTGGACATCGACCCTGTTACATGGATAACTGCACTTTTGCCGATAACTTTGACTGCAAGCAAACTTTTTTCCTTTTTGTCCCGCTCTTTGCACTCACAGCAGTGCATTGAATCAGCTCACTTACGTCAACTGTTTTACTTTTTATTTTCAGTTTGTGTGGCAAGAAAAGTCCAGTTAGGAATTTACAACACTAATAGATCTACCTCGAGCAAACGCGAGACCCATTGCATTGCAAATGCTTGTTAAGATCAAGCCTACCGGACCGTGCAGGTTGTCCATTCGCAAAATACATATTGTAAGCTTATCGAAAACATACAGGTGTTTCGAAGGCCACTCATTGATTGGATTGCCTCTCACTATTATTTGGCTGCTTCTCAATTGATGGCTTCTGTGTCACTCTTGCGTTTGTTCCTCTCCTGGAGCATAGCCTCTTCTCTAAATCTTAGATTGGTTGGCCTATTGCTTCATCTACTTGCTTTTAGGGAACTACTTTTTTTTGTTTAAGCACTCTGCAAGAGTGTGTGGTTTTTTCCAGCTGTCTTACTCGTTTTCTTTTATCCCCCAGCTCTCTCTGCACATGTGCTTCCCTTCCCACCTGCACCAGTGTTGCTCCCACAACCGTATGCATGCTCCACGTTACTCTGTTTTCACAGGGGCTTCTCCATCCCTCCAACATGTTTCTTCCCCCCAACCCACTCTGCAACCCATTCATCCATTAAGTTTTTTCTTTAAAGCACTTTTGCAGGCAATAGATATCAACTATATAGGAGCTATTGGCTTCGCAATGTATTTTTGAAATGCTGTACACCAGTGTTGCTCTTGTTCAGCATGGCTACAAATTAGTGGCACAGAGTGTTATAGAGTGCAATGAGTAGGGTTGTAGAGTGGAGTAGGGGGAGTAGTGTAGTAGAGTTGAGTAAAGGGGAGTAGAGGTCCATGGCAAAATGTGTCATACAGTTCAATGTGCAATTGGAGTCAATTGGGGTAAGTGGTTTAGTTTGGGATGGATTGGAGTTGGTTGGATTGGAATAGTCAGGGGTCCATTGGAATGAGTGGGGTCGATTGGAGTGAGGCGGATTGGATTGGCGTGGGGTGGGTTGGGCTGTACTGCACGATTATGAATTAAAGCATAATTTTGGAAATGTCATCTAAGAAAGAAACAATGTTGCTTTGCAATATTTAGATAATTGTCATCTTTGGAGAACAGCAGCCTCGAGCAGAAACAATACAAAGTATGAGTGCAAAGTGAGAAAAGAAGAATTTGCAAAAGAAAAGAGATAAGTATAGAATATGAAACTTTGTAATTTTGTTTGTTTGCTGGGCATTTTTTTGCCAGTCACACGCCTTCTGTTTGCAAGGCCCTGAAAGTTAAAAAGAAATCACGTCAGGCGCAGCGGACGGGCACTGATTAAGTTGAATCAATCAGTGTTTGATCCCTGCTCACACACAGGAAGGGAAATGATGCCTGCCTGCAGTGATGAATTATGAGGCTTTAAAGAAGAGTGCCATGCAAGCATACAAATGGTAAGCAGTAGGTGGGCTCCAAGCCCTTTTTAGTTAACAATAGAGTCCTGCAAGCGAGGCTCATGTGCTAGCGCGTGCTCTCACAGGCTCAACCCTTAAAAGTGCAGGCTCGTCCTAAAAAGTGAACACTTGAGTATACCTGCAAAATGAGGAGACAGCTGCGTTATCATTACTGCAGAGCCGCCTCAATGCTGTAGTGCTTGTTTTATTTGAATGCTGAAAAGAAAAAAAAGTTTCTATTGCCCTAAGATTTCTTAAGTTATGATTTTCAAAGATGTTCCTTGTTTTCCACAGCAAGGTGTCATTTGGTATAGAATTCAGTGTTAAGGCCTTCTCTCGGGTTGGGAGGATGGGGATCCGGTTTGAGACACTAAGAATGATGATCTTTATTTATTTATAATTTCTACTTTCTTTGGTTTCTACTTTTTTTTAAATTTCTACTTTAGGCTGTGTAACCCAACAAGAGTGGTATGCTACGCCTCAATCAGACAACTCTGTTGCTCTAAATCTACAGAGTTAAGCTGGTGGCAAGACTTTTCCAGTCCTGGCATTCTAGCTCTGTAATACTTTCCTCTGCAGTCCGAAAATCATAGATACAATTAAAAGCATGTTCCTGTCGACAGAAGTGCGAGTCGTGTTGGTGAATGTGTAGCTCATTTGTTTGCAGGTTCTTTACTTGTATTGCGTTCATTCTCCACATACAGTCAAATACAAGGTTCGTCTTCTTGCAAATTGGTGCCTCATGTTTTAGGAAGTTAGTGCTAGAAGTACGACGGGATTTTGTGGTTGCAAAAGGTAAAAATCGCCATTTGCGACAGCAAAATGGCCTTGTACTTTGTACCATCCCTATTTTGTGAGTCGGTATCCAGTTACCGACTCGCAAAATAGGGATTGCTACTTGCAATTAAAAAGGGGTGTCCCAAGGGCGTCCAGCGGGCGTCCCTGAATGCGGTCGTAAAACAATCCCAGTTAACACCAGTTTTAAATTGGTGTTAACCCATTCGCAAACACCTTTCCCTTTGTGAATGGTAGTGAAAATGTTTTTTCAGAGCTGGCAGTGGTCCCACGTCGCACTGCCTACTCTGCAAAAAATAGAAAGAAAACTTTTCATTTGTTTTGTTTCAAATGATTCCATTTTTCCTTAAAGGAATACTTACTGCATATTTTTTTAACTGCTTTATTGAAAAAGCAGTCACAGAAATGGTGGTCTGCTGAATTCGCAAATGGGTCACAAATTGCGACCTGCCTCATGAATATTCATGAGCAGTGGCAGGTCCAAGGCGACCCATTTGGGAATCACAAACAGACTGGTTAACAGTGTTGTACATTTTGATTTGCGACTGGCAATTTGCGTGGATCAAGTGGATGACAAATTGCAAGTCGTAAAACAAAAGGTCGTACATCTGGCCCCTGATCTTTTCTCCAGAACAGGATTATTTTCCACTGAGGTCTCGCATAGTCATAAAATCGACTATGTGAGACTTGCCTTAGTGTTCCAGTGTCATCTTAGGGTATAAAGGTTGATAAAGGACTCCTTTTTAAAAAAAATGTATGTCTAAGTCATCACAGTTTCTACCTTCCGTAGATCAACTACCTACTTGTCTCGTGCTTCCTTTCCATGTTGCCCTCACTGACTCTCCATTTTGGATTTTATGGTAATTTATACTGAGAGGACATGTGATGGCATAGACATTTAGACAGAACATTGACTACTTGTTGCCCCCAACGGTTGTCCTTGCACCTCCTGCCCCATCGCATCCGCCGCTTCCTAGTGGCACAGCCTCTCATTCTGCCTTCCGTGTCCAGAATGAAACTGTGCCTAGCCGGTGCTGTGGTCTACAAGTTGTTGATGTATTAATTATGGTTTCCTCTCAAATGTAGGCCCTATGTGCAGACCAAGGCATTTTACCTAAGGGTGGAGCCATGGCCAACAGAGTAGAGAACAAGGTATCTGACAGTTGTGATGTCAGATTGGTGAGAAACATGTTTGCTTCTTAAGTGTGCTCAGGCTCTGGCCTCGCAGAACTGTTCCATTCTAACTCTGTGTGCTATGTGACCATGTAGTGTTAAGTTTTGTTCTATTGGATTAGAAACTTGGAAATTCGGACCCGGTAATTTCTTGCATTTTTGCATACATTTTTTACAGGCGCCAGCAGTGCTTGGAGTGTTTCATTGCGCTTCATTTTGGAGAAGGTTAATTTTTTTGTAAGTGACAAATCTTGACAGAGTTTATCTGTCCAGAATGAACGGTTTACTGCTTAGTTGCTCTTTGCAAGTTCTGAACTGCAGCATCTGAAAGTTCCACAGTATTTCTAAATTTTACGCTGGGACATCTTGACATGTGTTGGGCTGTAAAAATAAATAAATAAATAAATTAAAAAAAATAAGCTGACTCCTCTCTTAACCCATCTCTCATCTCGACATTTGTCGAACGCTGCCTAGCCGTTCTCCTGCCCACACTGCAAAGGAAACATTCACACACTCTTGGTTCAGTTTTGCTCTCTCCCTTGATGTACGTTGATTTCGTTATTAGTAGCAGAGTTATTTAAAAGTGGCGCGCGGAACAATCTTATTCCGCGGAGCTGCGTACGAGGGAATATTGACACTGAGTGTGAGATTGTAATTACTGCCTTCCATTAGACTCAGCCTTCGGACAGATAAGCTGCATTGAAACGTGTGACCAGGCCAGAGGATCATGGATTGTCTTTCACCGTTGCCATGGCGACAGTGATGCAGGTGGCCTGTAACTGCCTGGCTGTCAGATCTTGTACATCAAACTGGTGCTAAGTGAAAATATGTTCGAGGCACCGGGAGGGGGAGGGTAGATGGGGAGAATGCCGGCGGTGTTTGTGAAGATCAGGAGCCTCTTGTGAGAATGGCATTCTTGGCGAGATTAATAACAGCGAGCAGGGTAGAGGACAGAGAAATATTTTCTCAGAATTCCTTTGTCCATCCTAGAGGCTTGCAATCCTGTGTGAAATTGTGTGCTTAAAGGGTTTGTTGTTGTATGTGCCTCGGTGCAAGCAAATAGCGCGTTATGTTGTCTTTGCACTCCTTTTCTCCAAAATTGAGATCCAGGCTCTTAGAGTAGCAGAGATATCTTATCTCTCTCGTTATTGAAGGAAAGCTTAGGCTTCTTGCCTTTCAGGAACACCCCTCCTGAGCAGGTTTAGAGGAAGAAGCTCTCACTCACAGAGGTAACTCAGTGTACTAGTGCTTCCGGGTACATCATGGCACACGAAAGGGATAATCCACGCATATCAGTGAGATCACACTAGAGGTGTGAGTTGAAAGAGGTATCAGAGCCCAGACTGCTCTGTAAATGTGTGACACTGTAGCGCTAGTGGTCCTCAGTGTCGAACTGTAGGGCCCCTCTTGCCCGGAATGTCTCCTTGTTTATATCTGGGACAGAACAGTAGTCGTGAGCTGACCACGAGTCTGATTTGTCGAAGCCAAATGCATCTCTAGAAATTCTCATCCAGAGCAAAAAAATCTTATACCTCCAGCACCAGCTTTCAAGTGACATTTCCAAAAACTCTCTAAACCTGCCTTTTCATGGTCGGTGTTGAAACCATTTTTGAAAAATCCTTGTGACCATTCTTATCGCCATCATTCAGCATGGGACGTTTCACCTCTGTTTATTTGAATCCCTATCGGAAGACATTGCAGAGTTTGTTATGGGCATCTTTAAATTGCCAGCCTATTCGCTGCATGGCACCAGTATGCTGCAGAACACCTAGAACTGTCTACTGACCGAGGGCTTTTAAAGGTGCTAACTTTACTTCTGGTAACAGTGGTTGGGAACCCTGCACATCCAAAGACAAATATATAGCCTGAGTGGAGCCGCACAGAAATTACTTTGTTGCACAATTTATATTGTATAGGGTGCTAGGCTAGATTGCGCTATTGCTATCAGCTAGATGCACGCCCAGTGTTTGGAAAGCCATACTCAATTAAATGTATAAAATACCCAGGGCACACCTCCAGGTAGAGTTCATAGGTAAATTATCAGGAAACAAATATATTGTATTAAGAAGCACATATTTAATGTAAAATTGATGGGCATAGGCACAGTGAGTTAAAAGATACAAGTTGGAAGAATACAAACAGAACCAGCAAAAGGAAATTTCAATAAAAAACAATTGAAAAGTCTTAGTGTGACTGGCAGAAGCCGAAGTTTGTGGAGACACAGAGGCAAACACGTCTTATATGTTGATACCAAAGACGACATGTGTTTTGATGAAGACAACTTTTTCAAGGCTGCGGAATGTACATGCATGAAAAAAGCACCAAAATTACATCATAATAATATAAATGAATGGTGCAATGGTTAAGCGCCAAGAAGTACAGAACAGGATAAATCAGGAAGAAAATGAGTTGAAAAAGTAAGTGATGTTAACCTTTGCAAACCAATGTGTAGCGAAAAACCACCTCGGAAAAAGAGATGCAACGAGAGAGAAAGCAGGCTCAAGGGAATAGTCTCCTTGTCTCTTTACACCATTCATTTATATTATGATGTTATCATTTTGGTGCCTTTTCCATCATGTGTGTACATTTAAAATGTGCTGAAGCACAGCTTTCTTATGTTTAGCTTGTAGTGATTCAACTGATGCTGTGGTTGAGTGAGAGGAATTGGCATCAGGGCACATGGTAAACTGATGTTGGTACAGTTATGGCAGCTGCAGAAGCAGAGCAGATAGCTATAGTGGCATGTGGAGGAATGTACACAGGTATAGTTATTGTACTGGAGTAAGTTGGGAATCACATCTTTATCACTGTTGGGCACACACAGAACTAGATGATGAGCCCTCATGGCTACAAGCGGAAACATCTTGGCATCTCACTTTAATGTTGGATGCTGGATACTGAAACAGCTCAACACTTTATGCTTACACATCAAGGGATGTGGTGCTGTTGCATGTTGGCACAGGATGTTGACGATCTCAGCTGCAATGAGTTTATTTATGAGTGAAGGTCTTGGGTGATGATGCAACGTGGCCTTAAAATAAAATGCCAATTTTGAAGACTTTATATAGTCGGTGAAACTCCCCTGATGGCACCTTCCCTCACTGTTGCTTTGAATTTCTAAATTATATTGCACAACTATTCAGTCTAAATGAAACGGTTTTCAAATCCAACCACAAACAAGGTTGCAGAAATTGAAAATAATTGTAATAAAAAAAAAAGCTGCCCATTGTATGGTGCAAAAAGTATTGTAAAATATATATTTTTTAATGTGAAAAAGATAGGGGTGCAGGCCGGCTAGTAGTGTGCCATTTCGGTTGGCAGGAAAGTGCTATTTTATTGAATGCTTGATAAGGCTTTACAGCTGGCACACCAGAAACTGAATGCCCGGTCTGCTCCTGATGAGCACATGCTCATTAAATATGCCAATTAGAAATAATTTTGACTATTTGTCAATTAAAACGTAAGTCACCCTGACTTTATAGTTGTCTCAGGGAATGAAAATATGTTTCCTTGTACAGGCAAATAACCTGAACTGCAACTAACACAATTAACATCTGTGGTACTACAATACCGGATTTAAGTGTGAAGGTGAAAAGGAATGATAAATATTGCGTATATATATATATATATATATATATATATATATATATATATATATATATACATATATGATTTACTGTAAATGCTATCTGTTAATTGATTGTCCAATTTTAAGTGGGAATTTCTTAAAACCACAGTTTATAAAGAAGGTATCACGTTTTTAATTGAACGTTTTTCAGGTCCTTTTCAAAAATGTTTGTGTATAATTCCAGAATGTCCTATTATTTATATAATTATTTTCTAGACACACTGCCGTAGGAAACTTAGGTTTTTGGAATTAATTAGGCTCATTATGAGAACTGGTGGGATTCTGAGAAGTTTTGTGTATGCTATCCGATCAGGAATGGCCCTGGTTAAAAAAGAAGGAACTTTCCAGAAAAAATAGCCTCCCCGACGGTTGTACAATATTTCAATTTATTAGCACTGTGCCCGGTTTCTTATCGCAAACTCAGCAACCACTGTGAAATGAGTATTTGCGATGCAATAAGTCTCACATTTGTTGTGAGAGTTAGAGCTATTGGCATTGGAAATATCATTGTCTTTTACCTATGTGTTTTGGTTTGGAATGTAGTGGATGTATGAACAGAAACGCAGCTGCTGTACTGTCTAGAGGACTAAGAATGGGGAATTACCACTCACTAGGAACAGAGACACAGCTGCAGCACTGCCTAGAGGACTTAAAATGGAGGAGTTACCGACGGGACCATAATAGCGGCTAGTAGCACTTCCTAGAGGACGCAGGATAAGGAATTACCAGAGGGACCAGAGAAGGAGCTTTATGTAGCATTGTCTACAGGACTAAGAATGAGGAATTACCACTGGGACCAGAGAAACAGCTACATCACTGTCTAGAGGACTTAGAATTAGGAATAACTACTGGGACCAGAGAAGCAGCTGCAGCATTGTCTACAGGACTAAGAATGAGGAATTACCTTTAGTGCCTTTCTAAACATGGTGTTTTCATGGTGTGGTTTGAACACATTGCTATAGACAATCAAAAGGACACTAAGGCTGCGATGCCGAGACAGGAGGGGGGGCATCACACGCTGGAACAGGTGGAAGCTTGAACGTAGTGTGATGGCCAACAAAAATGTTCTCTTAGAGAAATCACATGGGAGGGAACTGACCACACAAAGGAGGGACATTTAGAAAAATGCACCAATAAAAAGGAAGCATTTTATACGAGCACAGCAAAGAATGAATGGCGATAGTGGGCGTGGTTAGTGCCCATAAACTTAATACAACATGTCTCGCAGACAGCGCATGCGCACCGCCTAGGCTCGACCTAAAAATTTATAATTTCTACACTTCAAGAAAGCAGCATTTTGTTCCCTTTGCTGCCCTCTATCAATGATCCAAAGAGGTCAGCAAGTTGAATACCATCAACATGGTAATAGTAATATTGGTATTTACAGTGCTTAGAAATAGCGATATTAAATGCTGTATAAGAAAAATGTTATATTATATGCCTCCTTGAAATATTTCAGATTACTAGCCTAATTTTTGTCTAGTATCCCTTATGTATGAAATGTTGCACATCGGAAACGCCATTAACTTCCGCATGTGATTTACTCTAAATAATAACTGAAGGATGAAGAATTGGTTTTAGAATTGAAAAATTCCAGGGTCATGTACTGGTGATTTAAGTTTTGTTAGGGAGTGGAGAAAAAGCTGGAGACTGAGCAGCATCTGTGGTGTCCTAACAGGCTGAATAGTGAGCTGGGTGCTTTATTGTCAACAAAATGCCTGTATATCATTTAAAACGCCCAGACTAAGGGCCTGATTCTAACTTTGGAGGACGGTGTTAAACCGTCCCAAAAGTGGCGGATATACCACCTACCGTATTACGAGTTCCATAGGATATAATGGACTCGTAATACGGTAGGTGGTATATCCGCCACTTTTGGGACGGTTTAACACCGTCCTCCAAAGTTAGAATCAGGCCCTAAGTGTGCTTTACCACCTAGAACCACTTATTCTCCATTAACCTAGCAAAGTTCCTAGGAGCGCAGCCAAAAATGTATGTTTGTGTTACAGATTATTCTATTTCCTTATCCTCCACAAATATATCATTCTAATGCGTTTCTTTTTTTTTTACTTTTGGATACTTACACCCGCTCTGGAACCCTCTAATATTATGCAAGCAGAGCACATGGGCACATATTAAAACGTAACCCATTAACGCCCCGAGTGCTGCCCTTTACCCCTGCTTGCAGAGCTGCAGTGCACTGGCACGGTGACACCACACCGGGGGCGGCGCTAAGCAGTGAGTCAGCAAACTCCCAGAGTGAAAGAGTCATTTACCTCTTGCTCTCAGTCTCTGAGAGGTGAGGTTTTGTTTGCTCGCCGCGGGTGCGTTTTAGGTCGAAGAACAGTCTGTGTTGCTGACTTGCCATGTTTTAGCCCTCTTATGCCATGCCCGCTTTTTTAAGCATTCAGGGTAGCCCTTTGGGGCATGTCTCTAGAAGAGGTGTCTTTCCCCTTTCACCCTTGTTTGGACAAATCAAGGTTCCCATGGGCACAGGGATCAGAATCGTAAACGTGAGATGCCTCATGATTTCAGTTTTACCGTGTATGTGGCACATAGGCCAAGCGTAACAGGCCTTGGCATAGTCAGTAGGTCTGACAGTGGCTGCTCGCTTTTTGGCTTTGTTAATGTTTGTTTTGCCGCACTTTTTGCTCAGTGGGATGCCAGGCCATAGCCGATATGGCTGAAGGCAAAAATCTTTTTTAGTCTCAAAAAGCACATCTTTGTGAATGTTGTCTTTATGAAAGAGCAGAATGTTGTCCCGGTGGAGCGGACTGACCTGTTGCCCCTTGTTGTATACTGTAGAGGGTGGACGAAAATATTAATGACATAATAAGAAACCAGTTGCTAAGGAGGCAGTCTGTGTTTCCCTTTAAACAGTGCTTTAAAGAGAAACAACGAAGTGCAGGTACTCACTGTTCACAACACCTGCTTGCTTTTGAGAAGTGCCAGTACTCCCCCATTGATTGTTTGCAGAAGTGCTTAGAAATGCAGGTACCCTTCCTCTGAAATTAGAGAAGTGCAGGTACTCATTCTGGACAATACTAGCCCATTGAAAGCACTGCCACTAAATAAGCTTATTATACATATAATTCTTAGTAAAATCAAAAGGTCTTGGTGAACGCCAGATCTAAAAATGAAAAAAACATTTCAAAAGTTTAAAACCGAAGAATCGAAGGGAGGAGGTGGGGAAACTAGCTTAAAGTAACACGTCGCCAAAGTCACAGTCACAAGTAGACACACTTGTTTGGGAACCACGTCAAATCTGCCCCGGCAGATTCTGAGAATAAAGAACAGCCCCCTCAGGTCAGTTAGCCTGATGTTTTTAGAGAGACAGAGAGGAGTTTCACCTGAGATCCTTGAAATGGTCGGGTGGTAGGCGGTGGGGTTTGCCAACTTTCTATTGCTGGAGGTCGTCGATGGGACCACTGAAAAGAATGTAGTTACAGTGTTCATCTCCTGAGTCAATGCACTCTTCAAGAAAAGGTGAATCTTGTGGTAACTTCATAGAACTGGTTGTCAGCTGAAATACTGGCATCTCCTTGAATTTCTTGATAATTGACTGGCTCATAATTCTTAGAAGTAAGGACTTGGATGATATTCCAGCTGCAGAAGAACATGATCTGGTTCAGTTGTTCGACAGAGGATTCATCGCACGTGCAGCAAGGACCCCTTGCTATATGCAGTCTATGCTTCAAAGAGGCCAGTCAGTAAAGAAAACCCTTGCCCACTCCTGCATCTCTATTAATCACCAATAATAGGCTTTCTAGAGTATCACTTGTCTTTTGATGATGTCTACTTCAGTTTTGAGATCTATTGTGACATCATTCACCAGCTCCGATGGGCCAGCTAGTGCATCTGCCCAACAGCCTCTATGTAATCTGGTGCTAATGTAAAACGCCCTACCCTACTGCCCTTCGGCCAAGTTTGCACTATAAAAACTGCAAAAAATTCAGAAAATGCCTCAGAATCTTAGCTCAAGTCATCAAAGAAACATTCTAAAATTCCTGTTGCTGGTGACTGTTAGTGATGCAGGATTGGAAAATATTCCGTTTTTTTTACCTCTACACCAGAGGGGTTTTTAAAGACATACATTTCCATCGTAAAGGTACCTTTTTCATAAGGGTCTGTTAGTGAAGTCAGTTATACCTGTAGTTAGTTTTGCACTGGATATTACATTCTCACTCCTAAAGGCTAGTTTCAAAGCTAAAAATAATAACGTGTTTGTTATTTAATGCATCATTCTACACTTTTGCCATTTCAGAATGCAATACATATCAAGCAGTACGACAATCGAATATAATGGCACTCAATTTACTAACCTTCTAAGGATTGGAGACCGAGGGCCTGCTTTAAAAATTGGCGGACGGGTTACTCCATCATAAATGTGAGTGATATCCCATCCGCCGTATTATCATTCCCATAGGATATAATGGGATCGTAATACGGCAGATAGGATATCTGTTACGTTTGTAACAGAGTAACCCCATCTACCAAACTCTAAATGAAACCCTAAGTTGGCTGTTCTTGGACGCAAACGTAGGACCTAATTTGCCTGCACCAATCAATTAACTCACTGATTCATCTTACCAGTTTAGCTTACAAAGCCAGATTGTGAAAATGTGTCTTGGGTGTGATAGTTTTCATCCACTGCCCGAGTATGTTTTGCCTGCGATTGTAGATCGCCTTTACTTCAGTCACCTCTGATCTGACCCTAGTGATTTGGGAGGAGATGTATTTCTACAGGGAGTGCAGAATTATTAGGCAAATGAGTATTTTGACCACATCATCCTCTTTATGCATGTTGTCTTACTTCAAGCTGTATAGGCTCGAAAGCCTACTACCAATTAAGCATATTAGGTGATGTGCATCTCTGTAATGAGAAGGGGTGTGGTCTAATGACATCAACACCCTATATCAGGTGTGCATAATTATTAGGCAACTTCCTTTCCTTTGGCAAAATGGGTCAAAAGAAGGACTTGACAGGCTCAGAAAAGTCAAAAATAGTGAGATATCTTGCAGAGGGATGCAGCACTCTTAAAATTGCAAAGCTTCTGAAGCGTGATCATCGAACAATCAAGCGTTTCATTCAAAATAGTCAACAGGGTCGCAAGAAGCGTGTGGAAAAACCAAGCAGCAAAATAACTGCCCATGAACTGAGAAAAGTCAAGCGTGCAGCTGCCACGATGCCACTTGCCACCAGTTTGGCCATATTTCAGAGCTGCAACATCACTGGAGTGCCCAAAAGCACAAGGTGTGCAATACTCAGAGACATGGCCAAGGTAAGAAAGGCTGAAAGACGACCACCACTGAACAAGACACACAAGCTGAAACGTCAAGACTGGGCCAAGAAATATCTCAAGACTGATTTTTCTAAGGTTTTATGGACTGATGAAATGAGAGTGAGTCTTGATGGGCCAGATGGATGGGCCCGTGGCTGGATTGGTAAAGGGCAGAGAGCTCCAGTCCGACTCAGACGCCAGCAAGGTGGAGGTGGAGTACTGGTTTGGGCTGGTATCATCAAAGATGAGCTTGTGGGGCCTTTTCGGGTTGAGGATGGAGTCAAGCTCAACTCCCAGTCCTACTGCCAGTTCCTGGAAGACACCTTCTTCAAGCAGTGGTACAGGAAGAAGTCTGCATCCTTCAAGAAAAACATGATTTTCATGCAGGACAATGCTCCATCACACGCGTCCAAGTACTCCACAGCGTGGCTGGCAAGAAAGGGTATAAAAGAAGGAAATCTGATGACATGGCCTCCTTGTTCACCTGATCTGAACCCCATTGAGAACCTGTGGTCCATCATCAAATGTGAGATTTACAAGGAGGGAAAACAGTACACCTCTCTGAACAGTGTCTGGGAGGCTGTGGTTGCTGCTGCACGCAATGTTGATGGTGAACAGATCAAAACACTGACAGAATCCATGGATGGCAGGCTTTTGAGTGTCCTTGCAAAGAAAGGTGGCTATATTGGTCACTGATTTGTTTTTGTTTTGTTTTTGAATGTCAGAAATGTATATTTGTGAATGTTGAGATGTTATATTGGTTTCACTGGTAATAATAAATAATTGAAATGGGTATATATTTGTTTTTTAAGTTGCCTAATAATTATGCACAGTAATAGTCACCTGCACACACAGATATCCCCCTAACATAGCTAAAACTAAAAACAAACTAAAAACTACTTCCAAAAATATTCAGCTTTGATATTAATGAGTTTTTTGGGTTCATTCAGAACATGGTTGTTGTTCAATAATAAAATTAATCCTCAAAAATACAACTTGCCTAATAATTCTGCACTCCCTGTATATCTGTGGTTTTTGACTTGGTTGTGGTCTTTGACGAAGTTCCCCAAAGAGCCTGAAGCCTTGCAGGGATCGACGGCACATGCATGAGTTGCCTTTCTGCAGCGTAGAGCCCCATGAAATGTGAAGGCTTGGTACTCTTGAGCATCCTTGTTTTTTTAAGGCAGTACAAAGTCTCAGAGTTTTTACTGCAGGCATGGGTGTCCCTGTCCTCAGAGATGTGGATATGCAAGTTCCGCTTGTTCCTACCTTTCTGTGGTTGTAATGTGTACATGCACCATTTGGTTGCATTAGATGCCAAGACAAGTGTTAGTAACTACAGATGGCATACCTTCATCTTGAGGCAGAACCTCCACTGTGAGCTAGTGTGTGTTTGGAGTGATGCTCAGGAAGTGGCTTCTGTCACCAGCTTTACAGAGGGGCAGTATTAGGCCCTGATTGCTAACGCCAAATAGAATACATGTCCTTTGAATCCTGGCAGCGAAGTTGGAACAAAACCCGTGCATGCGAGTTATCATTCCTTTAAAAATGTGGTTTTATTGCATGATATTAACATGTACATCTTTCATGGCCTATTCTGAACACACTGGCTGCTGATCAAACCAATGTGTGTTTATTGCATTGTAAAGAGTGATTTCCCTCTTTTTAACCTAACATTTTTGCGATACTTAAGATGCCCAGTAAAACCCCACATTCAGTTATCAGTAGACACCATTGAGTGCTTATCGCACCTTGTAGGTCTTTTCTGTTTGCTGTAAAGTCACATGGTGGTGAAATTAAGGGGGGCAGAATTTATGGCCTATAAAGCACATTTTTTAGTTATCAAGTGCTCCCTTCTTGGTCCATGTGGAAATCCTCACTTCTGATTCAAGTAGTGAGAATTTATTTTTTTACATTTCACCTACCAGACAGTTTTTAGTTCAGTGGACCATACCAAAACCTTGGTGTGGGTTTAGAGCTCATCCCATTGCCTACCCTTGATTGGCTTTGTAATTTTCTTTTGATTGCTTCTTATTTGATGGCCTGTCTTTCTCGTCTTCTGTTTGTCTCTCCCCTAGAGCATGGCATCTTTGTCATACTTTTGATTGGCTGACTTGTGTACTTCCTCTTCCATTTAGGGAGCTACAAAGCCAAGACCTTTATACTTACTTATTGGGCATTCCCCCAGCCTTCTTCATCCATTCATTTGTGTCATTCTCATTTTTCTTCCATCCTCTGCAGAGGTTCTGCATAGGACAGTGGGTGAGCCCACTTCAGCCATTGGCAAATATTACGGTGAGTGATGGCATTTTGCCCTTTCACAAGGAGCACATTGACATGCAAAGTTGGTCCCTCCATTTCCAGGTACTGCTTACTATGGCATGTCCTTTAGGATATCAAATCATAATTTTGCTTTATTCAAGTTTTTTTTTTTTTTTTTAATATTGGTCGGGGCCCAGCAACAACATTTCATTGAAACCATGGCGAACCGTAGGCTTTGATAAAGCCTAAAGGCTTGCTGCTAACACCGTGCCTTTTGGCATTTCAGTGCTTGTTTCTTTTACTCAAGTACTCCATCAGAGTGGCTGTTTTCTTACTCTCTGTCATGTACTGCTTTCTACTTCAAATATGGCCCTCTCTCTCCCCGTTGCTTCAGCTTCACCAACCCTCCATTGCTTCCTTACCCCTCGAGGCACTTCAGATATACAGATATATTAATTTAATTTATTTGCCCACTTCCCTTTGCCTTCCCCACCCCCCTCCATTGACGATCATTTTCTTTTTCACGTAAAAAAAATTCGCCTTCCCGTCAGCTGCCATCTGCTGCCGAGTGTTCCTCTGGACAAAAAGTGCTTTTGTGCACTCCGGTAAATTAAAAAGAAAAAAAAACTGTGGTGGCATCGGAAGGATAAACATCACACTTTTCTTGGACTGATATTGTCAGCATCAGAAAAAACGCATTGTCATAGCCAGAAGGTCTACAAGGTGAGGCATATTGGTTTTGACAATAATGTTTTTTCGTTTTGTTCTGCAGCACTATTGGGATTGTCAGTCTTCGCTGGTCAGAGGATTAGCCACTAATGCCAGGGCCCTTTCTTAGACAGATAGCCCAGAGCCTGCAACACGACCGAGCACCATGAAAATCATTTGCATATTGTGAGCATCCTGTGGGATAATTGTTGTAATCCTTGGAATATTGTGGATATTTTTGGCATGTTGGTGCTTACCCCGAGTGCATTGGGCACTTCCTTAATATTGGCAAATCTTGGGATATTGCGCGTCGTTGGCATTATGCAGTTTATCCTTGGCATTATGCGGGTCCTTGCCAACCCTGAAGGTGTTGAGCTTATTTGTGACCTAATTGAAGCCATGAATGGGATGAAGGTGGGAATTCCTGACATTTGATGGAGTCCCTTTAAAGCGTTGAGGATATCTAGGCACCTGTGTCATAACCTGCTCAGGTGTAGCAGCAGTGCAGTGAGCACTGATGAAAGTGACAACCAAATGTGTATTTGCTTGAAAAATGAAAAGCTTCTGCTTTGGATCAATCGATCATTTGTTTTCTGCTTAGTTGTCTTCGTCCGTTCCCCTCCTTTTTTTTTGTTTTTTTTGTTTGGCGGTTCTTGTAGTGGACTCCTCATATGGAGCCATGGATCGAGGACTGTGGGAGGGAGACGAAGCTCTGGAAACAAGGCAACAAGCATCAGTTCTCCAGGAGGTGAATCCCAGGATCAAGAATCGTATTTACTGTGGCTTAGCCAAGCCTTGTCTGTTTATTGTTTGGCTTGCTGTGGTGACCTTATTCCGCTCTTCTGGCTTGCAAAGAGGAGCCTGCCTGGCTGGCACACTTGCTCCTGTTTTTATTTGCTTTGTTTTATAGCACGCCATTACCAATAATCTCTTCCAGTGTGTCCAGAAACCACGCAGCTTTTTTGTGATCCCCTGGGTGTGTGTGTTCATGCAAATGCATCTGTTTATAAAACTAACACTCTTTCTCAGTCGAGCGTCTTTGTCTCCGGGGAGGTAAAAATACATTTCATCTTTGCTGCTCGTTTCTGAAGCACAGACTGGGAATTCGCAGGAGGTGCCCTGAAAACCAGGGTTTCTTACAGCAAACGCTGGCAGAGCTCCAGATGGTGCAAGCTTGTGTGTAGCATTCAAGGTGTGACCTCGTTAGGAAGATGTCTGCAGGGAGGAGCAAATGGTACATGTGGATGGGCAGACCTTTTTATGAATGCAGAGTACTGGAGACGCCATTCAAATGATGTGAAATGTGTTTTGCCTCTGTTGTTAAATTAATTTGGAAGCCACTTCTAGAACTGAGAAGCCTATATTGTTCCTGTGGCCAGCCTATCCGTGACAGTGAACACAGCCAGAGTAAGGCAAAAGGCTTACCTCATCGAATGTTTAATAAAGCCAGGGATAGCCTGTGGCTGACATTGGCCATTTTGCGCAGTCTTGGGTGAAAACCCCCAGGCGCTGTGCATGTGCATTGTGAAGCTCTGGCTAGGGCCTGAGCATGAACCTTATAAGGCTCATGCACCTGGTGCTCGCCCACCTCTGGAAGCATGAGAGGGACTAGGGGTGCAAACCCCTGGTGAAAATGAGGGCCTCTTTCTTCCTACCAGAAAAGGGTGAAAAATACACTATTTCAAGTTTCTGTAGTTTATGCTCGGATTGCCAAGCTTACTTCCTCTTCTTTGTTCGTTCATCAGGTGTATTTGTTTTAGCTGAAGGCAATAAATATTCCTGCCTTTAAAGAAGGTGCATGGCTATTACCCATGACATCAACTCTCCTCCTTGCCCATAGTCGATTATTGTACTAATTTGACAACATGTCTGCCTTGCACGTGTTGCCGTATATATGCTACTAGGCCTTCTCTTATTATCCACTTCCTTTTTTGGGGTGTACCTTCATGCAGTACTGTCTGTGTCACTGGCTAGGATGATGATATGGAAATTCCCATATTGTTTAATTGTAACTATATGTTCGATGGCATATGTTGCTGCAGATACACATGTTGAGCACAGTCCGCTGCCTGGTGTTGGGCTCGGAGTATTACAAGTTGTTTTTCTTCGAAGAAGTCTTTTTTGGTCACGGGACCGAAGGACTCCTCCCTCTTCGGCTCCTTTGCGCATGGGCGTCGACTCCATCTTAGATTGGGTTTTTTCCGCTGTCGGGTTCGGACGTGTTCCTTTTCGCTCCGTGTTTCGGTTCGGAAAGTTAGTCAGAATCTCGGAAGAAAGCATCGGTATTGTTCCGTTCGGTATCGGGATAGTTAGGTACATCGACACCGATCATCGGAAGACTTTGGGGTAGCTTCGATCCCCCATCGGGGCCTGGTCGGCCCGACCGCGTGTGACGCTGAAGCCGATGGAACGGACCCCGTTCCGTTTCTGCCCAAAATGTCACAGTAAGTATCCTTATACAGATCAGCACTTGGTCTGTAACTTGTGCTTGTCCCCCGAGCACAAGGAGGATACCTGTGAGGCCTGTCGAGCCTTCCGGTCCAGAAAAACACTCCGGGACCGAAGAGCCAGGCGTCTACAAATGGCGTCCATGCCGACAAAACAACGTTTCGACGACGAAGAGGAAACATTCTCGGTTCCGGACTCAGAATCCGGAGACTCCGACGTCGAACAACAACAACAAACAGTGAGTAAGACGTCGAAAATAAAGACCATCGAAAAAACAAAAGCCCAGGGGACGCCACTGCCAACAGGCCATGGCTCGACCCATAAAACCGGCGAGCCGTCGAAGGCGCCGAAAAAGGGCACGCCCATAGCGAAGACACCCGACTCCGGTCGAGGGACCGCCATGGAGCAACCTCGGAGCCGAGATAGCGGCTCCGAGAAGGAAAAACAAGATGCCGGCACCGAAAAACATCGGCACCGAGACACACTGCCGAAAGCCACAAAAATTCAGTCGGTACCGAAGCCGAAAAAAGATTCTCTCTCGGCGCCGAAAAGTTCCACACCTCCTTCCTACACGGAGGAACAAGGAATAAGTGGCCAGATGCACAGATTTGGTCAAGAGCTCCAAAGTGTAGAATCAGACTACACACAAAAGAGACTGTACATCCAACAAGACACAGGGAAGATATCAACCCTTCCCCCAATAATGAGAAAAAGAAGGATCGGATTTCTCAAGGATGACGCACAACCACAAGCCAAAGTGGTTAAAAAAGTCACGCCTCCGCCCTCTCCACCACAACAGGCATCGCCGGCACAAACTCCGCCACAAATGCACTCACCAGCGCAAACTACTATAAGTCAAGATAATCAGGATCAAGACGCTTGGGACTTATACGACACCCCAGTGCCAGACAATGATCCCGATTCATACCCCACAAAGCCGTCACCGACAGAGGACAGTACCTCATACTCGCAACTGGTGGCTAGGGCAGCAGAATTCCACAATGTCCAACTGCATTCCGATCCTATAGAGGATGAGTTTTTATTTAACACCCTCTCGGCTACACATAGCCAATATCAATGTCTCCCAATGCTACCAGGGATGTTACGGCACGCAAAACAAATTTTTGAAGAGCCCGTAAAATCAAGAGCCATCACCCCAAGGGTGGATAAGAAATATAAACCACCACCCACAGACCCAGTGTTTATTACTTCGCAGTTACCACCTGACTCCGTAGTAGTAGGGGCAGCTCGCAAAAGAGCAAATTCCCATACATCTGGCGACGTCCCACCTCCGGACAAAGAAAGCCGAAAGTTTGATGCGGCAGGAAAAAGAGTCGCATCACAGGCAGCCAACCAATGGCGCATCGCAAATTCTCAAGCGCTGCTAGCCCGATATGACCGCGCACACTGGGATGAGATGCAACTTCTCATAGACCATCTTCCCCAGGAATACCAAAAAAGGGCGCAGCAAATAGTTGAAGAGGGACAAACGATCTCGAACAATCAAATCCGCTCTTCAATGGACGCAGCCGATACTGCAGCAAGAACAGTCAACACTGCTGTCACCATAAGGAGACACGCATGGCTCCGCACTTCAGGATTCAAACCTGAAATCCAGCAGGCTGTCCTTAATATGCCCTTCAACGAAAAACAACTTTTTGGCCTTGAAGTGGACACAGCCATTGAAAAACTTAAAAAGGACACAGACACGGCCAAAGCCATGGGCGCACTCTACTCCCCGCAGAGCAGAGGCTCTTTTAGAAAAACTCCATTTAGAGGGGGGTTTCGTGGCCAACCCACAGACACCACCAGCCAACAAACAAGAACCACACCCTATCAGGGTTCATTCCAAAGGGGAGGTTTCAGGGGATATAGAGGGAGTCAATTCCCAAGGAGTAGGGGAAAATTCCAAACTCCAAAAACACCTCCACCTAAACAGTGACTTTCAAGTCACACAACCCCTTCACTCAACACCAGTGGGGGGAAGACTAAGCCAATTCTACCAATCTTGGCAGCAGATTACAACAGACAATTGGGTACTAGCAATAATCCAACATGGCTATTGCATAGAATTCCACAAATTCCCACCAAACATCCCTCCAAAAACACGCAAAATGTCACTACAACATTTAGAACTTTTAGGACTAGAAGTTCAAGCACTACTGCAAAAGGATGCAATAGAATTAGTACCAGTACAACAAAAAAAAACAGGAGTTTACTCCCTGTACTTTCTAATTCCAAAAAAAGACAAAACATTAAGACCAATATTAGATCTCAGGACACTAAATACCTACATCATATCGGACCACTTTCACATGGTCACACTACAAGACATCATTCCACTGCTCAAACAGCAAGATTACATGACCACATTAGACCTAAAAGATGCGTACTTTCATATACCGATACATCCTTTTCACAGAAAGTACCTAAGGTTCGTATTCAAAGGAATACATTACCAATTCAAGGTGTTGCCATTCGGAATAACAACTGCACCAAGAGTATTCACAAAATGTCTAGCAGTAGTAGCAGCACATATCAGGAGACAACAAATACATGTGTTTCCTTACCTAGACGATTGGCTAATCAAGACCAACACAGTAAGAAAGTGCACAAACAACACCACATATGTCATACAAACCCTTCACAAACTGGGTTTCTCCATCAACTATACAAAGTCACACCTCGAACCGTGTCAGACACAACAATATCTAGGGGCAACCATCAACACATCAAAAGGAATTGCCACTCCAAGTCCACAAAGAGTTCAAGCATTCCACAAGGTAATAAGTGCTATGTTTCCAAACCAAAAGATACAAGCAAAATTTGTGCTAAAACTTCTAGGCATGATGTCATCATGCATAGCCATTGTCCCAAACGCAAGACTACACATGCGACCCTTACAACAGTGCCTAGCATCACAATGGTCACAAGCACAGGGTCAACTTCTAGATCTGGTGTTGGTAGACCGCCAAACATACCTCTCGCTTCTATGGTGGAACAGCAACAATTTAAACAAAGGGCGGACATTTCAGGACCCAGTGCCTCAATACGTTATAACAACAGATGCTTCCATGACAGGGTGGGGAGCACACCTCAATCACCACAGCATTCAAGGACAATGGGACGTACACCAAACAAAATTTCATATAAATTACCTAGAACTGTTAGCAGTATTTCTAGCGTTAAAAGCCTTTCAACCCATAATAACACACAAATACATTCTTGTCAAAACAGACAACATGACAACAATGTATTATTTAAACAAACAAGGAGGAACACACTCAACACAATTGTGTCTCCTAACACAAAAAATATGGCAGTGGGCGATTCACAACCACATTCACCTAATAGCACAATTTATTCCAGGGATCCAAAACCAACTAGCAGACAACCTTTCGCGAGATCACCAACAAGTCCACGAATGGGAAATTCACCCCCAAGTTCTGAACAATTACTTTCAAATTTGGGGAACACCCCAGATAGAATTGTTCGCAACAAAAGAAAACGCAAAATGCCAAAACTTCGCATCCAGGTACCCACACCGCGAATCACAAGGCAATGCTCTATGGATGAGTTGGTCAGGGATATTTGCATACGCTTTTCCCCCTCTCCCTCTCCTTCCATATCTAGTAAACAAATTGAGTCAAAACCAACTCAAACTCATACTGATAGCACCCACATGGGCAAGACAACCTTGGTATACAACTCTACTAGACCTTTCACTAGTACTGCATGTCAAACTACCCAACAGACCAGATCTGTTAACACAACACAAACAACAGATCAGGCATCCAAACCCAGCATTATTGAATCTAGCAATTTGGCTCCTGAAATCCTAGAATTCGGACACTTAGACCTCACACAAGAATGTATGGAGGTCATAAAACAAGCTAGAAAAGCTTCCACTAGACACTGCTATGCATCTAAGTGGAAAAGATTTGTTTGCTACTGCCATACCAATCAAATCCAACCATTGCATGCCTCTACAAAGGACATAGTGGGATACTTACTACATTTGCAAAAAGCAACCCTCGCTTTTTCATCTATAAAAATACACCTCGCAGCAATATCTGCTTACCTACAAACTACTCATTCATCGTCTCTATTTAGAATACCAGTTATTAAAGCATTCATGGAAGGGCTAAAAAGAATTATACCACCAAGAACACCACCAGTTCCTTCATGGAACCTTAACATCGTCTTAACAAGACTCATGGGTCCACCTTTTGAACCCATGCATTCCTGTGAAATGCAATATTTAACGTGGAAAGTCGCATTTCTCATTGCAATCACATCCCTCAGAAGAGTAAGTGAAATACAGGCATTTACCATACAAGAACCATTTATTCAAATACACAAAAATAAAATAGTTCTAAGAACAAATCCAAAATTTCTACCAAAAGTAATCTCACCATTCCATTTAAATCAAACAGTAGAATTACCAGTGTTCTTCCCACAGCCAGATTCCGTGGCTGAAAGGGCACTACATACATTAGACATCAAAAGAGCACTAATGTACTACATTGACAGAACAAAGTTAATCAGGAAAACAAAACAACTGTTCATAGCTTTTCAAAAACCACACATAGGAAATCCAATCTCTAAACAAGGCATTGCTAGATGGATAGTCAGATGTATTCAAACCTGCTATCTTAAAGCCAAGAGAGAATTGCCTATTACACCAAAGGCACACTCAACCAGAAAGAAAGGTGCTACAATGGCCTTTCTAGGAAACATTCCTATGAGCGAAATATGTAAGGCTGCAACCTGGTCTACGCCTCATACATTTACTAAACACTACTGTGTAGATGTACTAAATGCACAACAAGCTACAGTGGGCCAAGCTGTACTAAGAACATTATTCCAAACTACTTCAACTCCTACAGGCTAAACCACCGCTTTTAGGGGAGGTAACTGCTTTATAGTCTATGCTCAACATGTGTATCTGCAGCAACATATGCCATCGAACTGAAAATGTCACTTACCCAGTGTACATCTGTTCGTGGCATTAGTCGCTGCAGATTCACATGTGCCCTCCCGCCTCCCCGGGAAGCCTGTAGCCGTTTAGAAGTAAATCTTAAACATTTGTACATTTGTAAATAATTATTATAAACTTTTTATGTACATACGTATTCACTCCATTGCATGGGCACTATTTATAGCAAACAACTCCAGCCTCACCCTCTGCGGGGAAAACAATCTAAGATGGAGTCGACGCCCATGCGCAATGGAGCCGAAGAGGGAGGAGTCCTTCGGTCCCGTGACCAAAAAAGACCTCTTCGAAGAAAAACAACTTGTAATACTCCGAGCCCAACACCAGGCAGCGGACTGTGCTCAACATGTGAATCTGCAGCGACTAATGCCACGAACAGATGTACACTGGGTAAGTGACATTTTCATTATATAATTTGCACCTTGTACCTCCACCCCCACTACACCGCTAGACATTTCACCCCATGACAACATAAGAGCACCTTTCTTGTCACCCACTCACAACACCAAAACACTTCCCACATAGGATTGCAACAAATACAACACCCTGGCAGCCATGCATTGCTCTACTGTATAGTGTGCTACCTGATGGAAAATGTGCAAGGCATCACACATGGGGGTATGGTTTTTTAAATAAATGATAAATTATATAATACAATAAAGTACAATGTTCTGAACATTTTGTGCTAGTGGCTAGATTTTGCCTGTATTGTTGCAGCTACATACTCTGCACAAGTACTTTTCAACAGAGACTTACAGGCAGTTCTGTTTGCTACACCACCACTTATCTTCCTTCTTATCCACATAACATTGCTGTTCCATAGTCAAAGTATTTGAGGGTACAGTTATGCAACTTGATTACCTGAAATAAATGACACCACATAGATTGTTGATAGTAAGAATTTTGTTGCAGGTTTATTAAACATAGGTTTGGGTCAACTTGTGGGCAATCTGGAGCAGCCAATGATAGTATAACATAAGGCGATGGCCCACAGAGTTGAAACTATCAGCTAGGTGTTGTTTAGTCTCTGGTGGTACCTTTTCGGGGTTTGTCAAAAACACAAATAGATTGTCCTCCAGTGTGCTTGTCATTAAAAACAGGAAACCCAGATTCCTCTCCAAGATGACTTCACACTTAAGTGTACATAGAGGATGCCAAATGGCCAAACCCTTTCCCACTGTCCTCTGCTGTATCAGTGCACGGTATGGCTCGAGCTGCATATTGTGGCATCGGAAGCAACACTAAGTTGCTGCCCTTGTTATTGTTGCCCTGTATGCCAGACATGGCCGGCTTAGTTTTTAGGGTCTGAGATGTGATGCTGTTTGCAACATTATGGCATACATTGTATTCCATACATAACTCTAGTGGGGCTTTGTTTTAGTCTTGGTCAACCATTGGGCTATTTGGCTCAGGAAACCTGGGTTTGACATGTTATGGTGTTTGCGCCATTTCACAGCAGACATTGTTTCTTGAACATACACAAAAGGGGATTTGGTTCAGCCTCCTTCAGCAGTTGGCTCTTTGTCTCTTTCTGCCATTGACTTGAGACCATGTCAAACACATCTTGGATCAGCCCACAAGAGTATTTTAGTCTCATCTTTCTATTGGCTTTTTGGGTGCATAATTTTGCTTTCTTTGGAATGTCTGGATGAATATTATACACCTGAAAAGTACATGCTGTCATCACAGTGCTTCAGTGTACCCATTTGCTGCGTACATAAAAGATTACTTTTTTAATCATTTGTATGGCTGCAGGCTTTTTTTTTTTATTGCTTTGTTAAGTGCTTGTGTGTGGACTTAGGGCCATATGTACGAACACATTTTCCCATAAGGACAGAATGGGTAAAACCCTTTGCTACATCTGGCCCTTAATGCCTGGGTGCTTTGCCAATGCTTGTTGGTTTGTGGAAGTTGATCTTGGCTGTGTTTTTGATTGTGCATTAGTGGTGGGTGAGCCACTGAAAGCTCGAGCCTAGAGCCTGTTTGTGGCTCAACTCGAGGTCATGGTTGAACCTCAAGCCAATGACGAGCCAAGCTTTTATGTGGCTTCTGCCCACCACCCTCTCTCTACCCAGAACCTGTTAATACTGCCAAAGGCTGACTTTGGAAATAGGGGCCCAGGTTTGAGTCTTGATGTTGGCTCAGCATCCTGTGATTCTGGGCAAATCACTAAAACTCCCAGTGCCTATAAAAACGGATGTGACCTTGTGTAATGTAACTGGTACTCATTTAAAGCTCTCCGATACCTTCATGTTGAATTCGCGCACATAAATCTGCAGAAAAAGGCACACAGAGGTGAAAATAACGTGTTAATATAAAACAGAAAAAAACAGATACCCATGTAGTAGATGAAAACCTGGATAAATTGTGACTTCCCTGCTTAAATTGTGTGGTCTTAGGCAAATATTTTCTCGCTCCAAGGCTAATTTTTCTTTATTAGCGATGTAAGAGCACTTTAAAATTGCAAGTTCAGAATACCAGTGATACAAAAACCTACTTTGTTAAATTTATTAGACTATAATGTTGCTCTGCAATAATCTGAGCCATGTACAACGTTTACATGCCTTGCCTCGTAGGTTACCAGTGTTTCATGTTTAAAAACTATAACTTTTAACAAGTACTTCTCAGTGCAGTGCTATAATGTTATATATTAATGTCAAAGCTTCCACAGAAATAATTTTTACTTTTGAGAAGACTATATCACATTTTACGGGATTCTTGTCGTATGTTTTATATAGCAAACATTTTCAGGGCTCCACTTGTGCAGGGGCTCTTAGATCCAAGCCAGACCCTTGGCTCGGCTCTCCCTGTTAATGCGTTGGCTAATGGATGTTGTTAAAACATCTTTAACGCCGCTTTAGCGGTCGGCTGGCCTGTGCCTTCGTGTGAGGAGTCTTGCTTTCCGAAGATTCCCATTCTCTGATGTGATCTGCCTCGTGGAACATTCCAAGCCTTGGCCCTTTCACCGGCATCATGGCCTCCCCGGGCGTGCAGCAAATAGGAGTTTAATGCTTCTCTCCTTTGTGTGAAGGTGCCCAGTGTGGGTCGTGCAGGCCTACCACGGCTTGAAATTCCTATTAGTTCAGTTCCTCGGGTCGCCCCTGGAGCCCGGGAGATGTAACTTTCTCAGCGGGGCCTCGCTAGCCACGGAGCGCCATTCGGGGCAGCACAAAGGGAGAGGGCGGACCCGGGAGACAGTGATGAGAGAGAGGGGCCGAGCACGGGAGGGGTTTGATAAACCCCTTTAAGGACGCCGGGGGGTACTGGCAAACGTTTTAATCGGGGCAGTAAACAGTAAAGGCGATTTAGCAGGTAATGGATGGTGGACTCTCCAAAAGCAGAGCCATGAGATTCTTTAGCAAGGGGTCTGTGGAGGAGAGGCGGAAATGACGCAGGCACCACATCCGAAGAGGCTTGCAAGAGCGCCGCTTATTGGAAGTGCCCAGCGCCGCCGATTTCAAATCCCAGGACCAGGAGTTTTCCCACCGCCCTAGGCCAGGATGTTGTCCTAATCTTTGAAATAAAAAAACATCAGGAAAGTGCACTTTATTTCATACGTTTGACTTTTTAAGTATCACTTACGACCATGCATGGCCCATTATATTGAGGCCTGTTGCAGGATCGGGGGTAACCCGCCAGCCACTAGATGCAACCTTAGCGTACCCAGTTCAGTCTTTCAGCCTTCTGAGGTCGAACAAATGTGATGTTACCAAGATGGTCCACGTAGGGAAGCACACCACTACTGGGCTGGGTATTCCTTTAACATCACCGTGCATTATGAGATAGTGTTGTTTTATTTCAATGCATCTAATTGGACTAATGCAGCTGAAAACAGTTATTTCTAACAGGGAAGCCCAGGACTGGAGTACATGTGCCTGATGATATGGAGTCTTAACACCACTGAGTTGGTTAACCTCTAAGTGCAGTTTTTGATATGCATCACACAAATATCACTGGTATTAAGTACAGGCGATTATACTTTTTCTCAAATATCCTTGCTTACAAAATTGCAAAGAAGGGGAGCACACTGCCTACACTCCAGCAACAAAGTCCAACCCCATTGCATCATGGTAAATGCAGTTGAATTCGTAGTCCGTTCAGAAAGTAATAAAGTATTTCTCCTCCGTAGGCGCAGCAAGTACTGTATGGCCCTGTACACATGTTTCTGGGTTTAGCCCGTCATCAGCAGGGTGCACAGGTGCGCCATGAGTGGTACATAAACCCGAGAAGACATTTGGCGGCACTTCAAGCAAGCCCCTATACCATGCTGCGCCTACGGAGGTGAAAGACTTTATTACTTTTGGAATGGACTACAAATTTGACTGCATTTACCATGATGCACTGTGGTCGTACTTTGTTGCTGTAGTGTAGGCAGTGTGCTCCCTTTCTTTGAAACCATCCTTGCTTACAAAGACCGTGATCGTGCTTACCTAAGTGACTTTGTCAAACAAACCTCTTTCTGTGTGAGTAACTTTTTGCATATAGCACCAGTAACTACAGTGGGCATGATTCTAGCTCACATTTTAATCACTAGGACAAAGTGCTGCCCTGAGGGTGCAGTTCAGGGCAAAAACGTAAGAACACCCCATGGCAGCTCGTCTCACGCCCTGAAGTCTGTTTGCCGATCTCAGATGGTTGAAAGGTTGTGACCTCCCAACTCAAATCTAAAATTTCAATCTTGAGGTCACATGGATTCCGCCTTAGGTGCATTATCCTCCTGAGCTGTCTCAGCAGCATGTGTCTCTATTGCTAGACGTCTGATAGCAAGTGACTGCATGCCAATAAGTTCTGACATATGAGCAGGAGAGGAATTATGTTAATGGAAGTGTGTTTAAGTGTCCAGATGTTTGCACGTGAGGTCTTTGAAAGTTAATTTACTAAAGAGGGCATCACGCTGCAGTGTAGGGAGCAGGGACTGCAGGGCAAGACTGTCCGCCAGGCAAACTTGGTGATCTCATGCGCGAGCCACCTCCTTTGTGAATTCAGCCAGAAATCATGGTGAGGTGAGGATGGACCACCTTAGCCTATGCAAGGCTGTCGGCATTAAACATGGGGTAAACTAGTGAGTTTGACTGAGCATCACTTGTGACTCATTAATGGTCACCAAGGAGTTCTTGTTCCTCGCAGGCACAAAGGCCTAGGCGCTGGACTTTAACAATATGCAGGGCCAGTGAAATTACATGATTCTGCGGCCGCTGCTTTTTTTCACACACAGAAGAATTTGCCACATAATCCCCCATGAACTGCATAATATGCAAATTTTATTTTAAAAAAATGTTTCTGTCGCAAACGGATCAACAGTTGCTAGAAACGATGCAATATGTGTTCGTGCGCGTTGGAAGACCCTTCAAAAAGGTTAACTGGTTATGTTTTAGTAGCATATTTATGTATTTGATTATGAAACTGCTACTAATGAGATGAAATATTTGCCCCGATAGTATTACCGTGTGTAAAAAATTATAAAATAAAGAAATACTATAAAGAAAATTGTGCTGCATGAAGCTGCATGATTTGCTTTTCCTCGCTTTATAATTTAGTCAATCCTGCCACATAATTTAGTGCTCATCTGCCGCAAAATTCCAGTGGCCCTGACGATATGTGGTGCCTTGACACTCCTGCGTGCCTTATAGCTGTGGCCAGTTTCGCACGCTGTGTGTTGGTACAGATAGAACAGTGTATTGAGCACCATCTTTAAGACCCGGATTTTGAATCTTGCAAGGTCAGTTATGTCTTTCATCCTTCTGGAATCAGTAGTCAGTGCGAATGATGTAGTTAATACTTGCAATTAATTATTAATCACTATTTGCTTGTGGTAGTAGCTATCTAAAAACTTATTTGAACTTTTTTGTTGCCCCGCAAGACATTCAGAACTGTGGGGCAAGATGCTGTTTAGGATAGCTCAGAGGCTAATTTCCTTATTGCAGCTGAGTTCTCCTGGTACAAGAAGTAACAGAAATAGAAATAAAACAAAGCATAAAACGATTAAAAACGTACATTATGCAAGACAAGAAATGACTGACACAAAAAATAAAATCAAACTGAAACCAAACGCTCATGGCCTCATATTTAATCCAGCAATCGGTGTTTTCCTCTCCTAAAGATACCTCTTAAAGAGAGAGTTTTATGTTTTTTTTACAAAAGTCTAAATGGACAGCTCGGGTCTCTGCAAGACTTGCTACCTAGAACTGGGGCACCACTAGAAAACGTGTTTGATTCTTTGTCCTAATAATTTTTCCAAGCTGTATTTTTAGATGTTAGGGAGCCACATATTCCATTCCTTCTTTTTAGATCAAGTGCACAAGCGCTCTGTTGTGTTGTACCTGTGGGCTTTTAACCCCACCCACCGCACACCCATCACTATTGCTCGTGGGCTTGCCGTTAAAAAATCCTTTGTTATCATTGGTAAATGCTCTGTTTGTCCCTCCTTGGGGCAGTTTTTTTACCACCTTGGCCTTTGACCCTGTAACATGGATAATTGCACGTTTGCTGATGACTGTGAGCGAACTAATTTTTCCTTTTTGTGTCTCTGCTTCGCACTCATGCTCATGGCGACCGTGGCGCTTTGAATTGAATTGCTTATGTCAACTCTTTTACTTTTCATTTTCAATTTTTGTGGCAGAAAAGTCCAGTTAAGAATTTACAACGCAAATAGCTCTAACTCGAGCAAACGTGAGACCCGTTGCATTGCAAATGCTTGTTTTCCTTTAGTGATCATTGTTTTAGACGTAGGTTGAATTGATTCAAGTGATGTGAGCTAGGACTACAACACCCAGAATGCACTAGATTGTTCATCCAAAGCCTAGAATTGGAATATGTGGCATGAAGAATTTGATAATACTGCTTTGGAGTCTATTAGGAAGTGCTTGCTTGTGCTGCTTCGAAATGGGCTGTAGTGTAGGAGATTAGCAAGATCTAAATGTAAACATAGGTTTAGGGACGTGAGGGCGGGATGTTGACAAATCTATAGCAGTGAGACGTGTATGTAGAGTGTTGAGTCGCACAATGCTTAGTCCTTAGCACTGTGGTGGCTCCCCAGGCTGCGTGAGCTTGAAGGAGCATGTAAGGTATGGAGTGGAAGCCTGTGGGGGCTGTGACACATTCTTTTTAAAAGCCACTCTACTGGGTCAAAAGACCATTTTCTGTGCCTTACATGACCTGACTACATTGTGGTATTTGTTTGATCTAAAGAAGCATTGGGCCTGCACCCCTTGGTTGTCAACTTAATCTGAACATGTCATATTTGAGAACAGTTAGCCCCTTGAAATAATACGCGTCTCTTGCTGCTCACCGATCTAGGAGGATCCTAGGTCACCATTCCCTATCTAAGGGGATCCATCATGTCAAATGAAGTGTATTTTCAGTGCACAGCTTTGTGCATGCTGTGCCGTCAGAGTGAGTGGCTCTGGAGTACTGTGCTATCGATACCCTTCTCTGTGAGTCCGCCTGAACAGAGTCCATGGGCCATTGATTAGTTTTAAGTTATCCTCCTATTTATCAGGTAAATATCTTGTCCACTGTTTTTTTTTAATCTGCCCTGAAGAAGACAGTCATGAGAGAAAAGCATCCCAGTGATGCCTCTGTGTTATGGAAGGAATGACTGAACCAGTATCAAATACTCAAACGCCAAATTGCAAATCCCAACATTACTACTGGAGGTGATTGTTCTCACCACGAGGAGGCAGTACCTGTAGACCTTACATACGTGTGGAAAGCCTCCTTTCAGACTGCCTCTGTCAACCTGGAAATGCCACAAACGCTTTAAAGATGTGGACCAAAACTTACATTTATGTTTCCACTCTTTAATAAAAGAAGTCTACAAATGTAGACAAACTATTTCCCAAACTTTTGGCAGTGTTTTGGATGACTTTTTAACGAGATTCAGTTTTTCTGTGTTTAGTTTGCTGCCATTACACTTTAAAAGTACAAGTGAGTGTCTGATTTATGTGGTAGTTTATCCTCATCTGTTGAGATGCTTTGTAGCCTTTTAAAAAGAGCCCGAAACCTTTTCCTCCTTTCCCTTAAGAAGGAGAATGAACATTGGGATCAGGAAGGGGAAAACATCCCAGAGGGTACAGTCCTTAGGGAGATGAATACTCTGCCTTCTACCTATTGTGGATTCTGGTCTTGCCCCATCTCTTATTACATTTCAAAGGGCCCCGGTGCTAAACACTGTGTCCCCTCATGGAGGTTTACCACATTACGGAACCCTGTGACTGGTACTCCATGGTGTGGGCATGCTCTTTTGTCTCCCCTTTCAGTGGTGAGTACTTACATGGGACCTCATTCTCTGCCCACAATGCTTGTCCCCACCACTTAACACCTCAAGAATGCACAGCTAGCCTTGACAGGAGTAGTTACTATACACATTTGATCTATTATTTAAAAAGCTGCGTCGTCATCATCATACTAAACACCTTCAAGGAGCAACCACAATACTACAATCAAAAGCACTAGGAAACAACTACAAAGCACAACTAAAAGTCATGTAGAGCTATTACGAAAACAGATGATGTACTGCACCTTAGCCAAGGGAACTGGCACAGTTTGTTTCCTGATTGAGGCCCTTCATCAGGGTTTTGCCTCCCACCTTCACGAGAGATTATGTATGGCGTAAGTGTGTTTGTTTGCGAATGCATTTGTGGGTGTATGCGCATGTGTATTTTGTGTACATGTATATGTGCATGAGTGCGTTTTCAGTTTCGGATTGGCAGTGGGTGGCAGACGCCTCGCTGGTTTGAATATATCTGTCCTAGCTTTTCGTGCCACCATTGTGGCCGTTCCCATTTTTGCTCTTTTTTGGGGTATGACCCACGACTGGTAAACTTGTGAAGCTTGTTTACCAGTGTGGGAACCCGACTTCTCATCTCTAAATTGCTGCAAATGACTAATAAAAATATGAATTCCAAGTACCCTTTTGTTCTCCTGGGAGAGTGTGTTGTAGGCATTAAGCCGTCGTAGGTGGGATTTGCAAGGTAATGACGCTGGTGTCAGCAGCGTATGCCAAGTCTGCCTCTTGCTATGTTTAGCACACACAGCAGTCGTGACCGAGCTGAGCCTACTCAAGTGTGGCATTTTCCTCATTATCTCCGTGGAGTGAGGGGCATCTTTCAGTCTATTTCTTTCTCCATAGTTTTTTTTTATTTCAGAGAAAAAAAAGGAAAGCACAATATTATGTCTCGGTTTGAAAGCACTGCCGTGCCATACCAATGCGGGCACATGTTAGTAACATCATGTACCAACTGAAATAGCCAACTTCTGTCGCCCATGCCCACCACCTTCACTGGGCTCAACCTTATAAGTACTTAGGTTTGCAAAACAACTCTGATGTGCCCCTCTGGCTGATACAACGGCCAGTCCTGGTGCGGGTAACTGTGTAAGGAACTTAACTAGTGAAGTCTACTCAGCAGGGGGTGGTGATCCGCATGCAGAGGAACCTCATTTCAAACCCCAATCTGGCCCTGATGGCCGTGGCCTCGCTTCCAGAAAGTGGTGAGCTTTGAGGATGAAGGGCGGACAACAAATGGTGACAAAGTCAATAGGCCTAGCCTTGCCTTTATGTTAGCCCAGTTGGTATTGTGTGATTAGTGCAGCCAGAAACGGGGACCGAGGGCGAGTCCTGCACTGTCTGCATCAGGCGTGGAGTACCAGGCTGCACATCCTCCCCGAGGTCTTCCTGCTACGTGAAATCTCAACTTGCTGTCCTCACACAGCACAGTGCTTGTCTTCTGTTAGTTGGTAAACACTTTGCCAAGCAAAACCCATAAGGAAACAAGTGCACTGATTGGTATTAAATAATGTTGCAGGAAACCATATGGTGAATGCGATATATTCAGTAACCCTTAGGATGCAAAGGGACAGTGCTCTAAGGACTCTCTTCCAGGAAGGCATTTACCTATTTGCAGTTTTGGAAAGTGCCACGTGGAGGGCGGTTCCATTGCAATGATTATGATTAACGGTTGATTTAGGGTTGAGCTAAAACAATCTTCCTGCAGTAGGTATAGCACTGTTAAATCAACTCTACAGAGAGCCAGTTAAGCAACTAGAGGATGGAAAAATAATAGTACATTCCCTTTTCTTGCTGGCCATGCGTCCTGCTTCATTTTGTACCTTCCCGGAGCATGCAGTGGCTCCTGAGAGTGACGAGGGCATTGGGAAAGATGATGTGAAGGTGTCAGAGCGTGGGGTATCTGACCAGGCGCCGTGTTGGAGCCAATAGTGAAAGAAAGTTGTGAGAAAAAGAGATGGAATTATCCTGAAGTCAGTAGGACCCTTAGGCTGGATATCCCACATGGGGGCCTCCAGTGTGGGTGTGAAATCGAGGCAGAGGGAGATATGTATGTATAGTTAGCCATCATCCACTTACATTTTGAATGAGTAGCAGGAGTAAATTAGGGGCGATAGGTTGGCAGGAGGCACACATATTCGCACCACAGGCAATTTGCCTTCCCCTTGTGCTGAGTTGAATGTGTATTCAAGACCTGCAGGGAAAACAGGTATATTTACTTTTCTGAACAAGGCACCCCTCTAAAAGAGAGCTAGTTTATGGCAAGTTTGGAAATGTTTGACACTCTCTCTGGGACAAACAATATTTCGGTACACAGTATTAGGCATACTGGTGAAGCGCTCTAAACCCAGAGCGAGTAAAGCCTTAAGTCAGCTTAGCATTTTTTGTTAGAGCAACTGGGACTTCTAGGATGATTTAATTACGGTGTAAAGCTTCTTATTAAACTTTGTATTTCCATAATGTCTGCTTAGGCAATACATCTTCTCTAGGCGCAGAGACAACTGCCTGTCCTTGGCTCCTCTTTTAATCTTGTCTGGTGTGTTGGCAGCTTCCGTTTTCAGTGGTGCCGGATGTGCAGAACAGAAAGGCTCCCAGTAGGACATTTGACTGACTGTGTCAAACTTGACGTGAACGTTGCTACACATCCAAGTAGTGCCAATAGCCCGAGATGATGTTTTCAGCCTTCACTTTTCCCGATCAATCAACTTCATCCTGAACCTGAAACAATGAACGTGGTTTGAAAATAAATTGTCTATCCACGAAGGAGCAATGCAATCATTTTTTCTGTCTGCCATAGTAAGTTCCCAATGGGGTAGATTCTATTCCAGGTTCCAGTGGCAGGTATAATGGGATGAGGTGCTGCTGTTGTTAAAATTCCACTTGTTTATTATTATGTGCGATAAATTGCGCTTCTGGTACACGCCTGTGCAAGACCAATCTTTTCTGCCTTTAATCTGCCAATCGGTGAGAGAGATGGATGAAGACTTCCTGTCGAGCTTTGGAAGACGAGTCGTTATCCCATTTGAGATATGCACACAGATTGAAGTAGAGGGGTGACCACTTTTTAGGAGAAACTGGTGTAGTCTGGACTCCCCTACAAAGGCCGACCTTGTTGTCCTAGCAGAGCCTTTCTTAGTGTGTCGACTTGCCGGAGAACAGTTGGGAGGAACAATGTATTTTCCCTTCGCATGGAAAAGGAGTAACAGAGCAGCTCATTGGCTGGGTTCCATCTTTGGAAAAGCTCAGTGTAAGCTCCAGATTACCATTTAGCCGAGAAATGCATAAAACAACATTTTGAAAACTAGACAAAGGGAATGTAGACTACTGTCATGTGAGCGAACAGACTGCTGGGATCTCCAGTTTTTGTTCTTTTCAGCACTCTTGGATATGCGCCATACTAGAACCGCTTGTTGGTACACGCATACTAAAGAGGACATGGTGGGGCGGGTTTGAATACATTTGGAATGATGCGTGTCTCCACTAACTTTTGTCACTGTCATTCTTATGGCCCCAAAGTAAATATGAGCTGTTGATGGTGATTTAATTTGTAAGTTTTTCGGTAGGTGAACTTATTTCATTAGGGCCTGATTCACAAGGGTAAACTTTTACCTAAAAGTCTAAGTTTAGACCAACAGTCTAAACTTAGACCAAATGTCTAAACGCCAACCAAACGTCTAACTTTACTTAGGACTAAACTTAGACCAAAAGTCTAACTTTAATTGTAATAAAGTTAGACTTTTGGTCTAAGTTTAACTTTGTGACTCAGGCCCTTAGTGTGTATTTGACAGTATCTCGTGCTTGCCTGTTACAGAACCCACATCCAGCATTACATTTCTAAAAGGTTGTAGGAGCAGTGAACATAGTCTGTCCCTGAGCAGTATTAAACAAAACACTATTTAGTTATGGACTAAGAGCATGGGTAGGTCTTCCAAGGACAGTTTGAATTCCTCGGTTGCATTACAAGATGCAGAAGAGAGGCGTGAAGCATACCATAGACTGTCAAAGATACAGCCTGGTGGCCTGTACTTTAAGCAGGAATGTCCATTCACAATCGACAAGCTTTTCAGCGAACCATGCTGAAATCAGAGCAGGTGCTTGTGTGTGACTTTTAGTTCCCGGTTCTTTATTTCACAGTCACCCGGCAACCTGCACTATTAAAAGAAAATATTGAGAGGGTCCATCTGAGGTGGTTATGTGATGAAGTGAAATGTCTGTGTTTTGTGGTGGGCACTTACATGGCACAAACCTGGCTGGTAAGCAGTGGAGCTCTGACCAAGACCCTAGGTATATTTTTAGTGCCATTGCTTGAGGGACAAAAAAGTACTTGAAGGGACACGGTACTGTAAACAGGCATAACTTTAGTTCTTCCTGGTTTACCGTATTGGCTCCTGATGTTGCATTGTCTCCTTTAGGGTATTTTTTTCAGTATGTGTATGGTTGTCTGGTCATTCAGGTTGCAAGAGGCATTGATTATGCTGAGGGGGGTTGTTGGGGAATAAACATGTGATTGTTTCTTGAGGCATGCTGGCACAATACTGTCTTTATAGGCGGTAGGCTTAAGTTGAGTGTTGGTTAGTTTAGTCTGCAAGAGTGGATAAAACAATATGGATAAAACAATATGAAAATATCAGTGGTTTGGGGGGTTTTCCTTGATGTTTCTTTTTCCTCCTTTTTTCCTGGGAAAATAAATGTTTGATGTTGTTGCACTTGTCAGTTGAATTTAAGATTTCATGCAAGATTGCAGAGTCTGGCAGTGGACTGATGTCATGTTTGAGAGATTCGAAGAGAGCTCTGCTTTGGTTAGCAGGTTTGTTGGTGATCGGTTTATAGAAGGAGACTTTAGATTAACTAATGCTGGATCTGCAGGCAGAACAAGAGAGTTGGTTTGGGTGAGGTTGTTCAGGGCATTCATTTCTTAACATTTCTATTCTTGTGTATGATGTGTTTCTTTGCATTTTTTGGTGGTATAGCAGAATGCAGATAGGTATGGTTTGATTGAGAGTGTTTGCGGAGAAAGGTCAAATCCAACTTGGTCCTTTAGAATTGTCTTGTAATCACTGACTAGTGAGTTGACATATGAAGAGGACTCTTGGGTGTTGGATAAGTCAACAAATTCTTTTTGAAGGCTGCACATGGGAAAGTCTTTGACAGAGCTATCCGTGTATTTTTAGGTCTTGCCTGCAGACAGGTTTGACCGTTGTTGAAAGATCTGTTGTGGACAATGCCAATACTTAGAGACCTTTGATTCAGCCCCATTGCTTGTCATTGGTTGTTTTTTTTGTCACTCTCATTTGCTTGCTTCTAATTGAATGGCTTTTCTTCAACTTGTGTGTGTACCTCCCCTCAGAGCATAGCTTCTGTACCTTCCTGCTTGCATCCTTTCACTACTTTCATCCACTAAACTTCTTCTTTCCACTTTGCTTGTAGAATTTCACGGAGGGGCATGTGGTTTCTTGCTCTTTTCCCTCTCTCCTTTCTGTTGCTTACCCTTCACACCCCTGCACTCTGTGTTGCTCCCCAAAGCCAAACTCATCCTTTGTTTCCCCACCCTTTCTCATCCTGCTCAGATTTTAGTTTTTTTTTTCAGAACCTCCTCCTTCTTTGCTCATGAAAACCTCATACCCTCTTTCGTTGCCACCACCACTTGTATGTGGACATTTTTTTGCATCTCCACCCATCATTTTAATTTTTTTAAGAGGGCCTGACAGCTGCAGTTTGCTATGGGGCTGCTAGTTTCTCATTTCTTTCTCAAATGTTATGAGGTTACAATACACCTTTAAAGCATTCTTTTGAATGTACTAACCCTCTAAATTTGGGTCTGTGACAGTCATAGATGAAAGGTCTTACAAAAATCAGTTGTGGACGTAATGCATGAAGAGACAAAAGAAACCAATGAATTCCTGAGATGAAATGGCAGAATTTTCCTAAGATCCTTTGAGAGGCCAGAACAGCTGTGTGTGATCTTTGCTCTGGAGTAGGAGCTCTGGTTTATCAGGGTTAGACTTCAGAAGATAGTGTCCATTAGCTTCTGGACTGTGCTTATATAGTAATTCAGACTGAGTATAGTACCAGGAGCTTGTTACTCAGAAGTGGTGCATCATAAATTTTGGCTGCATCCCTTACATCACATCTTCAACCCATTTGTACATGAAACATTTCATATAATGTGTGTTCTAATATTATTAATGTAAAGTGTTGCACTCAAATTTGGTAATGAAGTGCATTCACTGTAGAACTAGGGAATCATAAACATTGTGTGCCTTAACCTTATTAAGTGAAATGTTATCCTTTGAAGTGGATTAGAAACCATCCTCACATTAATTAAGTATATTTACCTTAGAAACAAGAGGAATTTCTGTAGATGTGAACTAATGTTTCACAGTTCAATGCAAGAATGGTAGTTCTCGGTCACATTTGTTTATGTATCCAAAGACGTATTGCCTTTGTTTTAACTGTAACATGAAGTCTATTTGAGATCAATTAACTGACATTTACTTTATTTGAAGTTAAACGTGAACCCAGTTAACACAAATTAAATGTGCATTAGTGAATGATACTGTAGGTTAACGTGACTATGCCTGTATTTCTATCCGTGTGAGAAACCGTTTTCCATTTCTGTTGTGTGTCTTTTCTTTTCAGGTGCCTTCACATGAATTGTTAGTTTGGAAATAAATTTACTGTTGGGTTAGTAATAGAGAGCTTGGGAAAAAGGCCTTGATGGAAGAACATGGAGAAGCCAAGTGTGAGCTGAAAATCCTTTATTCAAATTTGGTTACAAGCCATGTCCAGGTAACCAATGAGAGTAACGTTCTCCGGAATGGTTTGAGAAAATTCGTGAATGTTGCAGTTTACAATGTGAGGCTGGAGAAGACAATGGACCTCCTGACAGCGTGATGATAGGTGTTACTTAACTGATTTTAGTGGTATTAACTAGTGTTCTCACAGATGATTTTAAACACTATCACTTTAGACTTTGAGAGGTACAGACGTTGACTCTTTCTTTGTCCCTATGCTTTATTGAGTATGGCTCAGGCTAACACTTAACTCTCTCTAGAAGGCTCTTGACCGAGCTTCTGAAAAACGAACACCTTTTTCCCTATATGCTTATGCATTTATTTTGTCTTTTTGCAATAGCTTCCTGACTTTTTTAGATTTGTCCCCATCAAGTTATAGATTATTTTAAGTCGATGATCTTAAATTTTACCCAAGTATAGGAAGGAAGACTGAGGACTTTTCTCTGAACATCAGATTGTATTGCTAATATTCTGTAACTGAACTTCTGGTTTGTGTTATGCTAATTCACCTAAACCTCTTAAGGTGGTTTGCTTATCATGTTTTCATTCTGTATCTCTCTACAGCATGTTTTTGAGATTTGTTTATTCTAACCTGACTGTTGACTTGTAATACAATTCATCTACTTTATATTCAAATGTGGGTCTTTATTGTTTGACTGAGTTGGTTACACAGTAGATTAATGGTGATTTGGCTGAGAGCTAAATCGTTACATCTTTTCTTTCGGTGAAAAAAGACCCATCGCCTAAGGAGTTATGGAAGTCAGCCCAGTGCTCCAGCAGACGAATCACTATCTGAGTGTCTTCAATGTAGGAAAATTATATCAAATGAACAAATAATGTGCCAAAAAATTTGGACGTACAGGTTGAATAGAATAGGATACAGTTAAGATTGCCTCAACGTGCCTCAGCCTACTGTTGCACTGTCTGATCAATAAGTCAGCAGTCTTTGATGAGAACCAGTTTCATACTTGATGGTGTACTGTGTCATATGCGGGGAAAAGATTGAGTAAGATCACTCACAGTTCATCGACTTCATCCAAAATGGATCTGATGACTCTGGTCAATCCATAAGGGTAGTCTTTGTACCTCTTTGGGACTAAAACCTATCTCCCAGCCATCTAGAAATTTCCCTCTTACAGAGACCCAACAAGTTGTTTAGGCAACAACTTTTCTGAGATTTTACCATGCTTGGAAGCATCGAACGCAGGGTGTGATCACAGAAGTCCATCTGTAGCGCAAAGCATGACGAGTGCCCCTGGCCGCCACTGCAAGCTAGTCTGCCGGCTCCTTCGTTGCCCTGTGCTCAAGTTGCTTGAAGTGGTTAGTTAGACAGCCCTTGTGATTCCTGCGGTGGCTTTGACTTTGCTCTGGCTCCTAATGGCGCACATTGAAATGCAAATCACAGCGGTAATTGGCTAAGAGATAAACCACAATGAGCAAGCGAGCAGTGCAGCAGGGAGTTAAGTGGCTAAGTGACAATTACTGCTCTGCAGCCTCCAGTGTTACACGCAGCCTTATCATGTGTTCCCTCTTTAAAGGAGCGGTAACATATTAATTGGAGTGCTTCCTTCTTAACACTTCTCACACAGTTTCTCGTGTGATGCTGCTCTCACAACACCAATCGAAAGTTTTAATCGACTTTCTTTCATTACCACAGTGCTCATGCTCGGGACATATTGTGTGTGTGTGTGTGTGTGTGTGTGTTAGTTATATATATATATATTATAAGACCACAGATGGGTGCAAAGCAGCAATCTGCCACATTACATTTACAGGGTTTTCACTAGTTATTTAAGGTTTATTACCATATTCTAAACATTCTATTTGTTGGTGGAAGAGTTATCGGTAATGTAGCTGTCAACGTTGATTGAACATCATGGTGTTGTCCATGAGGACTACAGTTTTTCAGGCAGGCACATTTGTGGATCAGTACTAAGGCCATATTCCACAGCAGACCTGACTTGCAGATGCCTTCTGCCGCTGCAGCAGTTAAGGGCCCGACAGCGGTGCTCCCACCAGTGGGATGCTGGTAGGTTGGGGAATATGATCCAATCGCTAAGGACAAACTTCTGATAAAGTAAGGGGTGTATGGGACCTCTGTCACCCCACCACCGCTTTCCTGACCTGCAGAAGAAAACAGGCGTCCAGCTGTCTTGAGCCAGCAAGGTCAGACATTGAGCTAATTGAATGCTCGCTGCTGACGTCTATGCATGGCCTGTACATCACAAGTACAAAAGCCCAAATTGGCTTTCTGAGCCATCCGATGATGATACATTGAGTACCATTGCATTGCTGGGAAACAGCAAAATGTGATGTCAAGAATTACATAAACAGAAGTTCTTAAATATCATCCTCGGAGACACTGGAAGTGGTGCAGGAATATGTCCGAGCCCAAGCCTTGAATCATCATTGCCTATCATGCTGAAAATAACACTGTAGCGCTTCTGGACAAGTTCACCCATTATTTTAAGCTATGTTGTGAAATATCCATTACATGCACTCTTCCCAAAACCACACTCATTGCTCGCCTGGGAAGGTGTGCGATGGTGGATGCATTTCTAACCATTGAAGACCTACATTGGAACATGCCACTGTAGGTGTTGGTTTCTTCTAATAGCATACTTGCTAGATAAGCATCTTTTTTTCAGCTTCACCCTGAAATGGAGATAATCCAGTTCTCGCCGTAGTTTGAATGACAGTGCCAGATGTCAAGGGAACGCCGCTTTGAGGGATACCATTTTGAAGTGGTCGTGGGAGTGCAGGTTTCTTCTTGGCTGGTAATACTTGTATACTTATATTGCCAGGGGCTTAGCCCAAGCCTTCTACTGTTGTCTGTCCCTTTCCAGCCACCGGGGAGCCCTTGGCATTGAGTGTATACTTTCCTGACCTCAGACTTCCATTTTCTGATTAATACTGTAGTTTTGTTTTTAATATAGAATCCTACCTCCAAGAATCAATATGAATTTATTTGGTGTTGATAACATTAGGAGTAGGCTTGGAATCAGTCTTGCATTATGGTGTTTTTCTCCATTACATTGATCTAAGGAATACTTGATTGCAGGGGTTTCCTAATATGTTCATGGCACCAGGACACCATGGTCCCAGGTATGAGTGTCATTACTAGCCCTCTTAACACTCCATCTGTAACTAGTAAGGCAAAAAGTCTTCTGCCTCTCACTGGCTACACATCAGTAGGAGGACAGCAAGGAGAATGCACTGGATATAGAATGTTGCTCTTTTGTATGTCCTCAACAAATCTATTCTGGACCAGATCTTTGATTCTGAGCTTGTCCAACAACTCATATCCTGGGATCTGATGGTCTGACATGCGACTAATAAAACTGGGATGAGAGGTGCGACTGCTGGTATCTAAGAAATGGGTACATTGCAAGTCATGTGAGCTGATGGTCAGGAGGGACATAGAAAAGTGATAGCCATCTTTGCCTGCCTCAGACAATTTGCATTTATAAGGGTCAAATTGTCCCTTTGGTCTAAGTCATTAGCCATGGCTACCAGGTCCCCACAGCCAAACTTCTGATGTCCAGTGAAGCAAGCATGTCTTATCAAATCACCCAGGTATTATGTCACCACCTGGTGCTAGGTCCCTGGTGCTTATGCAAAGCATAGCTCCCACAATAGGCACTGCAAAATCATGGCACATGCCATGTCAGACCATTAAAAACATGAGAAATCAATATGTTACAATGAAACACAATTCACCCGTATTGGCATTGCTAATGAAATTGCACAGTTTGCTGTATCACCAGGTTTCGTGCATCGCACACTGTACAGTGAGCAATTTTTCTGAACATGCCGTTTATGTTTTCATGAGTGACCACAGAATTGTAACTGCACATTTCCATGAGTATACTGTGATTATGGAATTGTGTCAGACTGTCAAACTCGTCTGGCTGCACTATAAAGATCGGTTACTCCAGAAACGGGTTTCTGCTGCCTACAGTGTTGTCACAGGCTGTTCTGATACCACTGCGGGGGGTGTATGTTTGTTCATCCAAGAAGAGCTGGATCTCTCTCCCAATATGTGATCATTTTAAAAATAAACTCTTAATTTTATAGGAACAAAGATTTAAAAAAAATAGTCAAACACAATTCACAAATATACAGATTAGGAGAAAAACGAAGGAGAGATTTCCGAGCCTGAACAGTATTGATTCAAATATGCAATTGAATATAAGGTGACCTGTGCACCGTCTAATCTGTCTCTACCTTTCTTGACCGCAGGGCATCTTTTAGCCTCTTATTGCCATTTAAGCATTTCCAAACCGGCCTTGCTTCTCCAGTTGTTGGATGTTTCTTACAGACACTTGGCTTTTCCTCCTTGCTACAGGGGCACAAGCATCTGGAGACATACGTAAAAAATTGCACATTTCAGGTGGACTGTGTACGGTATTGTACAGGTCAAACTGTTTCCTATGCACAAATGCCATTTAAAATGTCTGCTTTCCACTTTATAGCATAGTAGCAGTGCTTAATTTGCGCTTGTTGTTTCCGGTGCAGAGCACCGGCACTTATTTTTGAGGGCCGTGGCTTACTCTTCGGCCTCAAGCATTTGCTGCGAGCAAAAGACACATATGGGAAAGACAGATGAAGGGAAAAACGAAAAAGCGTCACAAAGGGAGAAAGTTGAAAGCTGCAAGAGTGAGCGGAAGGGGCAGGGAGTGGCTTTATATGGATTGAAGAGGCCCTAGATGGCTTCAGGATTACGCCGCCTCAGTATTCCATGTTCCTACATTTAATTGCAGGAACCGCGGGCCTTGGGCGCCGGCACCTTTTTATACACAAAGTAAGCACTGCGTAGTAGTTGTGAAGATCTTTTTCTGTCACAGGTCTCTCCTGGGTGAAAAACCATTGAACCGGTGGTCCTTTTTGACAGGGAGGTAGAGGAGACATGGTGTAGGTGCTATACCTTGTAAAGTGTATTTCCTGTAAAGCTGGAGCTTATTACACTGCGCAGATTGAGGTTCAAATGGCAGATCAAAATGTAACTTCTTGATTACTCGCAGATGGAGGTACTTCCTACTTTATACGATTTAGGTTCAAGATGGCATACCGCCAAGCACATGTTGAGAAGCGCAACCCGCATTGGAAAGGGATTATTTTTCATTTGATAAGAGCCGGAAAGTGTTGGTGTGATATAAGAAAAGATGTAGCTGGGGAGGACATGCTACCCAATGTTAGCCAATTCGTCAGAATGAGATTCCGCCTCTTGAGTGGTAAAGGAGGTCTCTGTTCTATAGCTCCTTCACTTTAGAGGCACTAGTCATGCTGTTTACATACTTGCCAATAGACCTGATTGAGGTGGGAGACTCCTGATGTTTGAAGCCAAAAATTGCATTATTTTGGCTGTGTCCTGCCTGAAATCTCTTCTGCTTCAATAGAAGTAAACAGGGGAATTACATTCGCCAGGTTATATTTTTTAAATCTCCCACTTTCCTCTTATAAAATGGTGATATGTACACTTAAAGCACCCTCAGTGGTGTGACTCAACCTACTTCCAGTTTGCATTTTCTTTTATCTGTGTTTTAGTCAAGATGATCTTTTCTGGCCCGAGTGTGGCACCTATGGACCTTGGAGTTGTGCCAGTACAGAAGGTAGGTGGCATTCCAATATATTCGTTCAGAATTTGTTATAGATTTTTAAAACTGGGTACGTATTTAAATACCTGAAGCACACACATTTTTTAAATATCTGTGAAGGATCTAATCGGTGCGTAACATTTGCCTCTACACTTTGTGCTGTCTCTGATTACATGGAAGAAAATATATATGTACCTGTGTTTGCATTACCCTGCAGTCCGTCGGTTCACCAGCACAGGCCATAGCAGTGGAGGCTGCCACTCAAGGGGGGTGGCGGTACAGGGCGGGGGATGAAAAAAAACGATTATCTTCAGGGGAGGCGAGTTTGTCTCCCCTCCGTCCTCGTCCTCTTCCCGGCTGCACACAGGCTCCCAGCCAGTCACGGCGCTGCTGTCACCAGCATGACAGCAGCATCATGATTGGTCTAAGCGGCCTGCTTCGCTGCTCAGACTAGGAGTGGGAGCCTGTGCATGTTCTCCAGTCAGCTGTGCAATACAGCTGGGTAGAGAACATGCTAAGTGTGCATGTCTGTTACAGACATGCACACTTTGTACTGCAAAACCCCTCCTACAGCCCTCCTCTGGCCTCCTCCCTCCAGCCCAGCCCAGCCCTGCCCTTAGTCCCAGGAAAAATAAAACGATAATAACATCGCATTCATATCATTTTATTTTTCCTCTCTGCACAATCCATTGGGGTGACGCTCCTCCACCTTAGCGGAGGAGCTGCCCCTGGGCCATAGAGGGAAGGTAGATTTCCCTGGCTAATTGTTGCTAGACAAATCATATATCAATCTTAGTATGAAACAGGATTTACCACTCTCATACAAGATGAGAGGAAATCAAAACTTCAAACTCTAATATTCATTGTGGTTAGCAGTTCCTTTTGCCACATTCTCTTCCAGTTCAGGTTTGATGCGAAGGAGGCATCCCCTCACTCATCACTTTGGATCAGATGTGTATATATATATATATATATATATATATATATATATATATATGTGTGTGTGTGTATATATATATGTATATGTTGTGAACTCTAACCTTTTTACACAGTTTCATGTAATCCACCGGTTTTTCTTTATACTTAAGCTACATTCACACACAACATATATATCATCCCTGTTACACTCTGCTGTCTATGTTTTGAGGCTCTTTCTGTTCTAGTGGTGTTTTTTTGGTACTACTTCAGATGACTTATTATTGAACGACGTGCAATGTTCTCTGCATAAACCTAACTACAGTATTGATGCCCAAGGCAATTTTTACAGACGTAATCCAATATTTCAAATCTTTTAAAATTATACTTCATCTGAGCTCTCTATCCATCAAAGTGTACAGCTTCTTCTACAGGTAGCTTACAATCTTGTCCACACCTACCCTGCCCATCCTAACACACAGTCACAAGGGGATACTAGGGTCACTGCGTGCAAAGATCTTCATTTAACTTGAGCCTTTGCAAGATGGATGTGACTGGTGTAGTGTAGCAAACTGGACCCTTCCATCTGTACCAACCTTGCCACCACAATTCACCCAATGTCTCCACAAGCCCCTCTGCCTCTGTAGCCCAAATATGACTTAGAAGCAAAAGCACGTGCCTCCTTTTCTACTCCAGTTCAGCATCCACTCTGTATTTTGTGGAATGTCAGTCTCCCTCAAGTTAACCAGTGCAGCGGCCTCCAACATGTACAGCACTTTCCAATTGAATGTGATGTCTGACCGTGTACCCCTGGTTTCACTACTGTTGTTCAACACGTTGATGTGCCTGATGTAAAACAATGTAATCTTGAACTCGTTATGTCATTTTTGAAAGCCAGTTGCAGGCAATAGCATCCCAGGAAATCTCCTGCTGTGGTGTAGATTTCCGATCCATAAACGTTCAACCAAGGGCTTTGTAGAAACTCATCACCTCCACTACGTTATGTTATGTTATAATTGCTTATATAGCGCTTAAACTGCCTGGGGGCCGCGTAGCGCTTATACTGCAACGCAGAATCGCCATTGTCTATAACTGCATAAGAAATCACACTAAATAACCAGGTTTTTAGGGCCTTTATGAAGGAAATCTCTTGAGAACTTAATCTAATATTATGAGGAAGACTATTCCAGAGTATAGCACCTTGATAGGACAGCGACCTTCCTCCTCATCTTGCTCTTTTCACTGTTGGAACTGTGACTAGCATGGCTGAGGTGGATCTAAGAAGTCTGCCTGGTGCATAGAAAGAGGCCAAGATTTTTATCACGTTCCATGCCTCAGAATTGCCATAACAAAATAAACATATACATGTTTTGCTGATAAGGGCTCTGAAATACTTAACACATTTTCTAGATTTTGCATGCAACCACTTTTGAGAAAACTATGTTTGCCTGCACTAAAATGAATCTATTTAATTCAGTTATTCAGAAAACAATAAAAGAATACTATTCAAACAAAAGGATTCTGACTGGATAAGAAGCCCCAGTACATACCGTATAATATTCAGGACTCAATTACTCACGTATGGAAGTGAGTAAAGTAGGATTCCGATAACAAAGAGAAGCACCTGGATTACTGTCAGGAACATTAGCCTGAAAACCTCCACCACAAGATTGCATAGGTTTCTGGAATGATTGATGCTTCAGAACACCGTGCTGGAATCTTCGGCTCCAACATCATGACCCTAAAAAGGTTCATAAAGTAACATTGTCGAGATGCCCCTTTGTCCACCTCTCTTAACAAACATTTCAAGTCTTTAGTATTGAAGCAAATGTCACAGTTACTTTAAAAAAAGGAATAAAAGTCTTTTATAACATATTTTATTGCTTTTATATTTAGTCAACATAAACAATGCAAGCATCGAGCTCAAGCTGCGGTGTCACAACAGAAACAGCAAGCAGTTCTGATACTCTACATAGGGACATACACAAGAGCAGTAAAAGGCAGCCATCACTGCCACTAACATAGAATTAGTCATAGCCATTACAATTGGGCATAGTCATTAAAAGTCAGACTTTCCCACCCACACTCCCCAGATTCAGTTGAACTTTTGTGGGACGCCCCTCGCACACCACTTTTTCGAGAGCTGCACATGAGTCCATGCTTAGGATCCACTCATCTCTCCAGTGTCTAGTGAGATTCCTCTTGGCCACCATGTATGCCGTCCCAAGGAGTGAGCAGGTTGCCCTGGCATTCCCCAGTGATTCCATGATCACCATTAGCTTGATTTTAGGAACAGCAACCACCTGCCCCATGTGTCTGTTAACTAATGCCCAGTATGCCTGTGCCCCTGGACATGTCCAGATAATGTGATAAAAGGTACCTTGAGAGGAGCCACAGCACAGGCACTGCAGGTCGCGGGCTTGACCCATGTGCCAGAGGTGTTCAGGGAGAATACTAAATCCTGTGGAAATCAGCATCCTCTGGGCCATCATTGCTTCAGTCCAGTCATCATTGTGTAAGGTACCAACGTCCTCCTCTCATCTGGATCTCAATGTCCCCAGGGGGTCTGGCACATTTATAACCAGACGTTTGTAGAGCCGATATATCCCACCCCTACTCAATGCGTCGGTCACCAGCTTGCATTCAAGCAAATTAAAATTCAGGAAAGTCATGAGCCTTTCTTTATAGTGCTCTAGGCCATGCCACAGCTGTAGGGAGGGATGAAGGCAGAAGGCATCTCCCAGGTCCTGGAAGGAGCACATCTGACGATCCCTGCAGACATCTCCCAAGGTGGAGGTGCTGATTGGGTCCTATCGGAGGAATCCGTCTGGCCTTGCAGTTTCAGTCAACCATATTCCATGCCACAAGGGATGCCCTAAGTGTACCCTGGCACCGTATATGGGAAAAAGCCGAGTACCAACAATTAATTGGGAACCTGGGTTAGTGGTGAAAGAGAGCGCAGGAGCCCCCATACTATAGAGCAAGGAGAGCAAGCCATGGGACTGTAGCAGTGCAATTTTCAGTCTGTGGGTTGGGTCCACTCTGTCTGCCCAGAACCACTTTTCTATAGTAACTAGCTGGACGGCCCAGTAGTATAAACAAATGTCCGCCCAAACCCAGCTTTGTATGGGGAGCGACTGCACTTTGCAAACGACACCCTGGGGGTCTTCCCAGTGTAGGTAAAGGTGGATATGTTTCACTGTAGTTAAGTGAAGAACAAGGGCAGTATCGCATAGGGGTAATGCTGTAGCACATATAGAAAGCAGGGGCAAATTAAATATTAACATTATTCTTGTGTACGGTTGCATTTCAGAATGTCATGGGGTTTAGGCTGATCATACAAAGCAACATAACAATGGGAAACATATTTAATTAACTCCAACATATGTTTCTAACTTACTGCACTCTTCTGGTTTAGTGCTACAAGGGACGACCGGTGGGAAAAGGTGGTCTTGTTGCTTGTCAGTGCATAATATGCATTGACTGGAATAAGAGGATTACCATTGCTCTCCTATTGTATATTTACCAGTATTGGGAGCATAATGTGACATGCGCTTCAGATTATTTCCAAAAAAGTTCAAGAAATGATCAGTCCTCCAAACTCTACAAGTGTCTCTAATCATATTTTCTTTACAGTGTGCTATCCTCTTTACCCTTTCCTAGTTACAATGGTGTTTAGTTAGCAACTTAATGTTAGTTTTACAAAACCTTGTTTTGTATCTTTTTCTTCATGTCTTAATTTTATTGCTGTTTTTTTACCGACCATCCACTCATTCGGTCGAAGCCTAAAGACATCTTGGGCACATTCAGAAAGCTGACCTAGGAATGCATTCCACTGATTGCTTACCAATGGCTTTGTGGTTTATAAGTCACATTTTCTGGCTTTCCATTTGCTGGCTCTGTATGCTTTAGGCTGTCCAGCTTGAACTTGCCCCTCCTGTTGCCCACACCTTGTTTAGTGTATACTTCCACTAACTGGCTTTCTGTAAACAGATCTTTAAAGCTTGTTCTTATTTTGTCACACTTGCTGTGCATTCAAAGAAAGGTCATACTCAAGCTCTCTCTTCCAAGGGACCTTGGTGTTTACTTTTCTTTCTATGCCTTCAAACTGAGTGAATTTATGTGACAATCCTGCTGAGTATCCTTGTAAGAGGAGAGCGTGTAGAATGTTTTTTCCTAGCATACATAAGCAAGGAACTGTGCTGATGTTTCAGAATATATCAGAATTAGTACAAATGAAGCACATTTGTTTTGTAATTCAGAAGTGTGGTGGAAACATCTGAATATGATGAAAACACATCAATACATTAGGTGATGACATTTGCACACCTTTATCGTTTGTGTGCAGCTAAACTGTATTTCAGTACAAATGTAATTTTCATTTCATTTGAAAATGTGTTGTCTGAAATGGCAGTACGCTACCACACCATGCTTACTCTACACTATACCAGTCCACTCTGTCCTTTCACTCTGCCACGCCGCTCCATTCTATGACACTCCACTCTATGACATGCCACTCCACTCTGCCCCTCCACTTTGATACTCCATGACACGCGACTGTATACCCCTCTAATCTACGCCACTCACTCCACGACAGAACTACTCCAATCTACCCCCCTGCACTCCAGTCTAACCCTTTCCACTCCAGTCTATCCCACTTAACTCCATCCTACCCCAATCTACCCCACTCCACCCAATCTACCCCACTTCACCCAATCTATCCCACTTCAATCCACCCAATCTATCCCACTTCAATCCACCCAATCTATCCCAATTCACTCCAATATGTCCCACTCCACTCCAGTCTACCCCACTCCATCCCAGGCTACCCCACTCCATCCCAGGCTACCCCACTCCATCCCAGGCTACCCCACTCCATCTGCCTTATTCCAATTTACCAACCCACCTAAGTGTGCCCCACCCCACTGTAATCTATCCCAATCCACTTCACTAAGATCCAATCACCCCACTCCAATAAAATCCATCCCTCTCCAGTCTAGCCCACTCCACTCTACCCCACTCAATCTAACCCAATCCACTCCACTCCAGTGTACCCCAATCCAACCAACTTCACTCCAATCTACCCGACTCCATTCCAGTCTACCCCACTGCACTATACTCCACTCCATTCTACCACAGTCCAATTTACCCAACTCCATTCCAGTTTACCCCTCCCCAGACTACACTACAATCTTTCCAACTCCTCCTTAATCTCCCCCCCTTCACTCCAGTTGACCCATTCCACCACAGTCTACCCAACTGCAATCTACACCACTCAATATACCACAATCTACCCAACTCCAATCTGCCACAATGTACTCCACTCCACCACTCACAGAACCTCCTAGTGTACCCCTTTCCACTCAATGCTAATCCATCCCACTCCACCCTAACCAAATCTACCCACTTCACTCCAGTCTACCCCATTCCAATCTACCACACCACCTAAATCTACTTCACTCCGCTGTACTCCACCTCACCCCACCCCAATCTACCCCACCCAAACCTACCCCACTCCAATCTACCCCTATCTACTCCACTTTAGTCTACCCTACTGTACCCTACTCCACCCCTCTGCAGTTTACCCATCTCACTCTACCCTACTCCAATCTACCTGACTCTAACCTGTTCCAATCCACCCTACTCTACCCTCCTCCACTCCAGTCTACCCCATTCCAATCATCCCTCTTCAATCTACCCCCATTCCATTCCAGTCTGTCCTACTCTACCCATTCTACTCCACCCTAATCAACCCCACTACACCCTACTATAATCTGTCCTACTTGACTCTCCCCCGATCTATCTCATTCCACTTCAATCTTGAATCTGCTCCAATCTATTCAGCTCCCCTCCAATCTATCCCAGTCTACCCCACTCCTATGTACCGGCTCTAATAGACCGAATCTACCCCACTCCACTCCAGTCTACCACATACCACCCAAATCTACCTCACGCTATTCCAGTCTAACCCACTCCACCCCATCCACTGCACTCCATCCCACCCCTATCTACCCTACCCCACTCCATCCCAAACTACCCTACTCCAATTTAGCCTATCCATTCTACCCCATGTCAGCCTATCTCACCCTAAACCAATCTTCCCCACTCCAGTCTACCCCACCCCATCCACCACACACCACTCTACCACACACCACTATATCCAACTCCACTCTACTCAACTCCGATCGACCCCACTCCAAACTACCCCAGTCTTATCTATCCCACTCCAATCTACTCTACCCCACTGTATCCTAATCTACCCCACCCCAGCCTACTCCTCTCCACCCCACTCGTCTGCCTCTCTCCACTTCACTCTACCCCAATCTACTGCACCACATTCTTCCCCAATCCACTGCACCACATTCTTCCCCAGTCTACCCACTCCCCTTCACCCCAATATATTCCCCTCCACCCCGATCTACCCCTCTCTTCCATCTATCCCTCTCCACCCCAATCCACTCCACTTCACCCCAATTTAATCTAGCACATTCTAATCTATTCCACTCCCCACTGATCTAGCCCACTCTAATCTAACCCACCCCATCCTAATATAACCCGTACCACTCCAGTCTACCTCATTCCACTCCACCCCACTTTACCACACTCCGTTCTATTCTACCCTACTGTAATCCACCCAGTCTACCCCACTTCAATCTACCCAGCTCTACCCCAGATTACCCCAATCCACCCCACTCTTCCTCAGTCTACCCTACTCCAATCCACCCCACTCTAATCTACCACAATCAACTCTAACACAATCTACCCCCACTCCACCCCAATCTACCCCAATTCAGTCTACCCCACTCCAATCTACCATACTAACATACCTTACTCCCCCTCTCCAATCTACCCCACTCCATCCCAATCTACCCCAGTCCACCCCACTCTACTCTACCCCACCACTCTAAGCCAGTCTACCCCACTCCACCCCAGACTATTCCACTCAACCCAAATTACCCAACTCCAATCTACCTCACTCCACCCCACTAACTTTAAACCATGCTTAACAGCAGCCACACTGGTGTACGTAATGGCGAAAGCACATTGCCAAAGCCAATAAATAGCTCTTACATAGGCGAGACCTATTGGCTTTGCCAGTGCTTGTTTTTAAAGAGTGAGCCTTTGTGCTTGCCCTGTGTTGCCGAACGTTATCCAAGGGATATGCTAATTTGGAACATTTTGTGTGCCTCTGTGTAGCACCTCTGGTCATATTGTGACTGGATTTATTCCGTAGTTCATAAAGCATTTTCCCCATCTGGGTAGAAGGTGGGGGCTCTATATGCACATAATGTGAGTTATAACTAGGGGCAAGAGTTGCTAATTTGATAGCGTGTGTTGTGGCTTCCTACAGTATCCTCTAGAAGTATAGATCTACATTCTTGTGGGTACTTCCAGCTACTGGCTATTATTATAGTGTGATAAAATGTATTGTAAATACACTTTTACTATCTGTGTACATTTAAATGTTACTTTCTGCGTAAGGAACTCACACAACTCTAAACAACTGCTTGTTGGTGATTATTTTTGTGTGAGGTTTTGTGGGTCTTCATTGGGTTAGTGGCTATATCTAGGGACCTTTCTAGATTGTTGATTTTCACTGGTTGGGCACATTCAGAAAGACTGTTGTAATGTCTTTGTTTTCCTATGTATTTTAATGTTCCCTGATTTGTTTTTTGCTGGCTCCGTGACGTGTTGTAATATATCCTGCAAAGTGCAATGGGTCTCAAAGAGGATATTAATCCCCCGTGCTGTGGATACCAACTCTCCTGGGTCGTATTTCCATCCGTTAGCCAGATTAACAAAGCTGTACCTCTGCTTTGTATCTGTAGGAAAAACCTTTTTGAAAACGGGATTAGTTTTGTTTTGAGACAACAACATGTCAGTTTGTGGTGGGTAGGTTCTAGATACGAAGGTTGAAATGTTTCTGCTCTGGTTGTGTCTTCGAAGTGCACACTTCCGTGAAGCCAGGGGGCGATGGTCCTGAACACAGGCTAGGAACATGATGCAGGCGAGATTTTCTACAGCTAGAGTGCCTCCGTTGCAGATAGGGTTTAGGGCGTGTGTAGATAAAACTAAGCCTGGCTAATCATCCTTAAGGTTTCTAAGGTCGTGAATAAACACTAGCTCCCTAGTGGCTTCGTATCTTCGTGAGCTGAATTGAAGTTGGTTTGGCACAGCATGCAGCTGGACATGACTGGTTGTTCTGAGGCCTTTATTTCCAGTTAGCTCCACCGGACATGTGTGTGGCTAAAAGTTGTTGCATGTCATTTCTCGACTATCTTGTCAATAAACTAATACTTTTCAAGACATCTAGAAGAATTAATCTGATATTTAGTGACATTCTGAGAATTAATTATCTGCATCCTCGTAAGCAGCTTTTAGATCCAAGGCCTGACGTACATGCTTGAGTTTGCTACCGTTTAAACTCGGGTTCGAATGCCTTCCTTACCAGGATATTAAAACTCATTACTTGCCTTTCTTCGGGGGGGGAGGAGGGGGCGGGGCAGGCAGATGAAGGTGGGATGCAGACATCCCTAGCATCTCAACACCCCCATGCCTCCTCAACAAAAACAAATCCATAACGCCCACTTCGGAAGTTATCTCTTACCGAGTGGTTGCATCTGAAGGGTTCTAGCACTCTATAATGGTATGTAACATAAAATATCTGGAGTAATACGTATCCATTTATTTGGCATGTATTTTTAGAAAGGCAGCTTTTTATATCAATGGGCTGGCCCAGCGGGGGGCTGGGATTGATGACTCCTGCCCTGTTGGCAAAGGGGAGGTAACAAACGCCCATCTACCTTCTGATACAGGGCTCCAGAAAGGCCGCTCGTAGCATCTGTCCAGCACAGATCAATCTCAAATTAGCCACCACTGTGCCCTAAAAAGCGGCCCACAGCTGCATCTCAGACATTGACCCATCGACCATTGCCAGAGTGCCCGCCTTACCAATCCGACCCTGATACTCAGATGCTGACACAACTGTGTTCCATCAAAACTTGGCTTTTTGTTTCAACCAGTCTCACAAACAAGGCCAAAAGACCTGTCTTTGTTTGTAATAGAGATGTGGGAGCCAAAGTATCAGCAAGGAGGGCCAAGCAGTCTAAGAACACTGACACAAGCCTAGCTGTAAGAACATTTGGTGTGGAAATAGTGCAACAAACATCACTTAAGGCCTCTTCAGAATTGATAAAAAGTGTATTTCTTTAACAAGCAGAAGGTAGGAACTGTGATCCTCTGATGTTCAGTGTTTTCTCTTGTTGAAAATGAATAAATAAATATTTGCAAAACAACTACGCAGAAGCACTGCATCTTACTACATCAGATTATATAACTGCACGGAGAGGTATTTATTTAGTGTAATTTTTAAACATGACTTTAGAAACATTTCTGCCTCAACGAAAATGTCACTATGGTTCTAAGTGTGCAAATCAGCCCCAAGATGAGTAACTCTTTCTCTCACCCATTTTGCATCAAAGGTTAATGCTTTCTGTTTAATTTTTGGTGCATGAGGCAAGAGCGGACTGTCAGAAACCACATAGCAGAGTGGCTCATTTTTTGCTCGAGACATTTGGCAGGTACCTCGCTCAAGCTTCCAGCGGCTATGCCACCTCAAGTGTGTAACCATTTTTTAATTTCATTCATACACTTTTGTTTTAGAAACGCATTGGTAGGATGTGCAGAGACATCTTTTACGTATGTACCACACCCAGCATGTTTGGAGTGTCTATGTATACAAAATTGATTCAGCACATGCAGCATTCCCAGGGTCCTTTGTTTTTGCTCGTGGGTGCTGTTCTCAAAAGATGGCAATAATCTTGTTCTAAGTATCGCAGAGCGACATTGTTTCTTTATTATGTGTAATTTCTGAAATGATGCTTCAACACCTAATCGTGCAGTACACCCGAATTCACTCCGCTCCAATCCACCCAGTACAATCCACCCCACCCCAATCCAAACCACTCACCCAAATCAGTCCACTCCAACCCACCCCAGTCTAATCTGCCCCACTGTAATCCAAAACTTCTGCACCTCTCCAAAACAATATGCCCCCCTACCATCGACCGCACTCCAGTCTGCCCCATTCCAATCCAAAACAATGTGCTGCATGCACACCAATCCAAAACAATCTGCCCCTCCAGTCTTCCCAACTGCAGTACAAAACAATCTGCCCAGCTCTAGTTCAGAACAGTCTGCCTAGTCCAGCTCAGTCCAGTGTGCCCCACTTAATCCAAAACAATCTGCCCCACTCCATCCTGCCCCACTCTAATCCAAAACAATTTGCCTCACTCCAATTCACCTACTCCAGTCTGCCCACCTTTAATCCAAAACAATACACTGCACTCCAATCCAATCCACCTTACCCCACTCCAATCCAGTCCACCCCACTCCCATCCAGTCCAGCCCAGACCAATCAAGTCCACTCTAATACAGTCTGCCCCACTACACTCCAATACAATCTGCCTCACTTCAATCCAAAACAATCTGCTACAGTCCATTTAAATATGTCCTACTCTAACCTGCCCCACTCCAATCTGCCCCACTTTAATCCAAAACAATCTGCCCACTCCAACCTGCCCACTTCCATCCAAAACAACCCACTCCAATCCAAAACAATCTGCTCCACTCTAATCCACCTCACCCGAATCACCCCACTCCATCCCAATTCACCCCACTCCAGTCCACCCCACACCAATTTAGTCCGCACCACATCAGACCAATCTACTGCACTGCAATCCAATACATGTCACCCCAATCCAATCCACCCCACTCTAATCCAGTCTAATCCACCCCTCTCCAGTCTGATCCACTCCAATCCAGTGCACTGCAATCCAACACACTACTCCAGTCCACCCCAATACACTCCAGTCCAACCCATGCCACTCCAACCCAACCCACCCACTCCAATCCACCTACTGCTACCCAATCCACCTCACTCCAGCCCACCCACACCATCCCAATCTATCCCACTCCAATACAGTCCACTTTAATCCACTTCTCTCCAGTCCACATTAATCACCCTACTCCAGTCCAATCCACCAAACTCCGAACCAACTTAATCTACTCCAATCTAGTCCACCCCTCTCCAGTCCAATCCACCCCTCTCCAGTCCAATCCACCCCACACCAGTCCAATCCACCCCACACCAGTCCAATCCACCCTACACCAATCCAATCCATCCTACTCCAATCGATCCCACTCAAATCCATCCAATGCAATCCCACTCAACTCTACTCCAATCCACCCCACCAAATCCACCCACCCGATCCAATCCACCCCATTCCAATACACCACACTCAGTCTAATCCACCCCACTGAATTCAAGTTCACCCTACTCAGTCTGTCCACCTCATTGCAATACACTCCAATCCACTGCACCTCAATTCAATCCATCCCAATCTGATCCACCTCAGTCTGACCCACTCACCTCCAGTCCACCACATTCCAATCCACTTCACCCCATGCCAATCCACTCCACCTCAACTCAGTGCAATTACTCCAACCCCACCTCAATTCAATCCACCCCACCACAATGTGCCCCACTTCAATCCACACCACCCCGATCCAGTCCACGCCAATCCAGTCCACCCCAATTCAATTCACCCACCCCTTACCAGTTCAGTTCACTCCACCCCACTCCAGCTCTACCACCCCAATCCAGTCTAATTCACCCCACTCAAATCACCCCAATCCAGTCCACCTCACCCCACTCCAGTCCACCCCACACCAATGCAACTCACTCAATTTACCCCAATCCAAGCCACCCCACTCTACTCCAACCCAGTCCACTACCTCAATCCACTCTTCCCACTCCACCCTATTCCACCCACTCCACTCTACAACAGTCTTTGCCACTGAGTTATTCCCCTCTCCTGTGACACTCTACTCTCCAACACTACTCCCTAACTCCACTCTACAACACTCCCAGCAAATCCACTTTTAGCCATGCTGAACAGCAGCCACACTGGTGTACAAGATGGCAGAACACATTGCCAAAGCAAATAGCTCTCATATAGGCGAGACCTATTGGCTATGGCAGAGCTAGCTCCGTTCTTGGATTCGGTCCATGACACCCCTACCTCACTGCTGCATGTGTGTGCCCCGGAGCTCTATATGTGTGCGCGTGTGTGAAATTAACAACTAATGACTGGATTTTCGACTTCAGCACCTTGTCTAGACACTGTTCGAGCTCTACGGCCACAGACATCGGATAAGAAAGGCAAGGTTTTGCATCCATTTCTTTTTCAGTACCTATATATTCGCATTATTGCGGCACGAATGCTGGTGCTTCCCGAGGGCTAACCTTCGTATTTGTGGACCCGTACCTTCGAGTCGTGTTCACAGAGATGCCAGTCTTCTCAGCCGACCATGTTTCTCCTGTCAGGGAGCATGTATCGTTCTTGAATGCCAAGTAGCTTTCGTTTCACAGGTTTTCAGACGGCTTCACCACGCTCGTGAGCTCTGGAATGAACAAGCTTATTAGTGGGTGTCGAATTTTCCTAGGCGCTCAGTCCTCCCGAGGTTGTTAGCTGGGAGGCAAAAAAACAACAAAAAAACAATTAAAAGATGCATCAGGAGAGGGAGCTCCAGTTGGAGCTCTGACAGCAGAATGTGTTTTCATGCAGAGGCTGTGGATTGTCCATGTGTGAAATGCTTTAGGCTCAAACAGAACATTGAACCCCAGTGCTTAATTTGTATATAAAAAGGTGCCGGTGCCCAAAGCCCTTCTCTTCAACACACGGCTGCTGCAATTAAAGGTGTGAACACGGAACACTGAGGCAGCTTACTCCTGAAGCCATCTCGGGCCTCTTCAATCCATATAAAACCACTTGCTGCCCCTTCAGCTCACTCTAGCAGCTTTCTCCCTTTGTTACGCTTTTTCGTTTTCCCCTTCCTCCGTCTTCTCCATATGTGTCTTTTGTTCGCAGCAAATGCTTGAGGCAGAAGAATAAGCCCCGGCCCTCAAAAATAATTGCCGGTGCTCAGCACCGGAAACAACAAGCACAAATTAAGCACTGTTGAACCCCCTTCAAAAAGAAAGTGTGTGTGGGTGCCTTAACCCGGCCTCCCACTTATTGTACTATAATTTGTTCTCACATGGCGTCAGAGCTCCCCTTCTCATGACGCTGAAGCAGCAACAACACTGCCAGTTGTGCCTGTGGTAGTTTACACCCAAAGCAAAGCTAGTCTTTCTGCAGAATTCTTATGTGGCGCACAGGGCCATCTTAACTCTGACCTTGGTGGCCCACAAGTACAGCTCTCACCGTAGAATCCACAGATGTTCGGCTCCAACTGTAAATCCTTTTGGTGGCTCCAAATTTTCTGATTCAGTGTTTTTGCACACAAGTTGTTCAAACGAAAAAATATACTGTTGCCAAACTTGCAGACAATTCCAGTCACCCCTGAAAAAGCAATCATTGATACATAAATTCAGTTTAATGAAAATAGTTGACCACATATTAAAGCTGTGTAGCACTCGTTGACACCTTTTCAGTTGATGTCAGAATTTAGTGGCAGACCCCACCACAAGACAGCCAGAGCTCCAGCGCATTTCTGAGGGTCCACCACAGCCTCTAAACCATTGGTCTTCTCAATATTTATAAATCCATCCATAGAGACCCACACATGCAAGACCAGCATCTCCTTCCTATATGCCACGCAGCAGCCTGACAATGTTGCCATTTTCTCATAGGCTGTATGTGAGAACAATATATGGGTGTGTCAGTGTATGCAAGAGTGTGTGCTTGGGTGTCAGTGTATGCATGTGTGTGTGCCAGTGTATGCATCAATGTGTATCAAATCAGTATTTTTGATATTTTCTAAAAAACAAAATCAGTAGTAGATTGGTCAGATTGCTTCCATTCAATTGTGCCATGCTTGGCGCCCATACACTGTTTCCCACAATTAGTTAGTTATGGAGTGTCTTTCAATTGCTGTTCAGCATTTATTTGCAGTAAGTGTACAATATAAGTTGTATTATTTCACGTATGCAGATGAGCAGAGTGTAATATGTTATTTATTACCATTGTTAAATTTGGGAAATTGCTAGGGTTCACGAGACGCGAAGCCTCGAGTGGGCCTTGCTGCACCTTCGGTCCTCCAACATTGGCATTAAATGGGATATTGCTTGATGCTGCTCTGCATGTATGGTTTATGCCATGCTATTTGCATCTGTATCATTTATTAAAAAATGTATTGAAATAAAACCACGCTACAAGGGTTTACATTTATGCAGTGAGATGAAATCATATTGAAGAGTCTTCATGACTGTTAGCAGAGTTATTTTCCTATTTGAAGTCATTTTAATATCCCATCTGGGAGGCAGGTACCTGTTTTCTCATATCCATTTCTCTATAGTGCTGTAATACCATGGAATTTAACAGTAGCACTGTCATAATGTGTGTTTAATAGTACACTTGTTCTACAGGAAGTGTTATTGGGCCTGCACTGGCATGGCCTACATAAGTATGTGATGTGCCAGTGAAAATAAATGTGTGACTATACAGCGTGTTACTTTAAACTATACTTCTAGTAAACCCACACCCTCACATTACAATCAATCAATCAGGATTTATAAAGCGCACCTAATCACCAATAGGGTATCCAGGTGCTTGCAGGTCCTGGAGGCTTATTCGAACAGGCAGGTCTTGAGGGCCTGTGGGAATTCCGGAAGGGAGGTGACGGTCCGGAGGTGCATGGGGAGGCTGTTCCAGGTTTTTGCTGTAGTGTGAGAGAAGGAGCGTCCTCCACTTCTGCTTCGGTAGATGCAGGGAGTATGGGCAAGTGAAAGGGAGGCAGAGCGTAGTCTTCCCGACAGTTGGTGGACGTTTAGGCAGTGGTTAGTGTACGTGGGTCTTTGGTTGTGTTGAGCCTTGTGTGCGTGGGTCAGCAGCTTGAATTGGCATCTCTTCTGTACTGGGAGCCAGTGAAGTTGCCTGAATCTGGCTGCAGCATTCTTTATGGTCTGAAGTCTCTGTAGGAGGTGTGCGGCAATTCCTACGTAGAGGGCATTGCCGTAGTCCAGTTGGCTGATGATGATGGCCTGTGTCACAGTGCGTCTCATGTGTAGAGGTAGCCACCTGAAGAGTTTACGTAGCATGTGCAAAGTGAGGAAGCAAGTGGAGGAGACGGCGTTGATCTGTGATTTCATGTTGAGCTTGTTGTCAGTATAGATTCAGAGGATTCCTGCCTAGTCGGAGGGAGTTAGTTTGTGTCCTAGGTCTGATGACCACCAGGAGTTGTTCCATGTGTTGCTGCTATTGGCAAAGATCATTACTTCTGCCTTGTTTGTGTTCAGCTGCAGGCAGTTGTTCTTCATCCAGTCAGTGACGCTTGTCATGCATCTGTGAAAGTTGATTCTGGTAGTGGAGGGGTCGTTGGTGAGTGAGAGGATGAGTTGGGTGTCTTCTGCATAGGAAATTATGTTGAGACATTGGGATCTGACAATGTTGGCCAGCGGGGTCATATATGCGTTGAAGAGTGTGGGGCTGAGGGGTGAGCCCTGGGGGACACCGCAGGTGATCTCCTTGGGTTCAGGGGTGAAAGGTGGAAGGTTGATCCCCTGGGTTCTTCTGATGACGAAGGAGGTTATCCATCCCCTTGGATGCCGATGTGGTGGAGTCTTTCAATCAGCATGTGGTGGGATCCAGTGTCGAAGGCTGCTCAGAGGTCGAGGAGGATCAAAGCTGCTGTTTCTTCTCAGTCGAGGAGGGTTCGGATGTCATCGGTGGCTGCTATCAGGGCAGTTTCAGTGCTATGATTGGTGCAGAAGTTGGATTAGGAGGCATAGAGTAGCTGGTTCTGCTCCAGGTATGTCATGAGTTGCTTGTTGATGATTGTTTCCAGTACCTTCACTAGGAAAGGCAGCAGGGAGATTGGCTGGTAGTTTTAGGTTCGCTGGGGTTGGTGGAGGGTTTTTTGAGTAGAGGTCTGACTTTGGCGTGTTTCCAGGCATCAAGAAATGTTGCGGTGGTGATAGAGGTGTTGAGCAGGGTGTCAGGTTCTTGGCCGATCCTTTGATTTCCAAGGTTTAAGATGTGGTGCAGTCAAGGGACTGTGGGAGCTCCAGAGTGGTTGAATTTCATGGTGGAGGTGGTGTCCTGGGTGGAGAAGGATGTTCCACGTAGTCAGTATCGAGGAAGTCCGTAGGTGTGGGTTGGTGTTTGAAGTTTCTGTACATGGTTGTGATCTTATTGTGGAAGTAGTGGGCGAGGTTGTCGCACGGCTCCTGTGAGGGTGTGATGTTATTTTCGCTGGCAGCTGGGTTGGAAAATTCCTTAACCGTGTTGAAAAGTTCCTTGGTGTTGTTGGTGCTGGTTTCGATGTGTGTGGCAAGGGCTGTGTTCTCTGTTGCCCTCAGCAGGCGGTGGTAGAGGTTGTGGGAGGTCTTACTGCAATGCAATGATCACATTTTATGTTACTATCAAAGAACTGGAGCTAAGCTCAATTGAACTGCTAAATCACAGTTTAAAGGCTCACAATTGCCATGCTTCAAAAGAAACAAGCATTGGCAAAATCAACATATTGGCTATTGGTTTTGCCAATGTCTTTAGCCATATTGTACAGTTCTGCAACTAATGTGCAGCATGGCTAAAAGATAGATAAAAAGCGTTATTATAAACCCTGCGCTGGCTGCGCCATAGCTCCTTTTTTTATGGCTGGTAGCGGTGGGCAACATGGACTATGGGAGGTAGGGTGGGAGGGAATGGACAACACGGACAACCTGAGGGAAGGAACGAGCAACACGAACAACTGGATGGTAAAACAAAATCTGACATCGCCAGCGCTGGTTGCGTCAAAGCACTTATTTTTATGGCAGGTGACGCGGGGCAACTGACAACAGCAGGGTAGGAGGGAAGAAGCAATACAGACAGCAGGCGAGTGGGAGGGAAAACGCAACCCAGACCTTGCCTTGCAAGAACAATGCTGTTGTAAATATAACCTTAAGTGCAAAACTTTAGAAAGACATGCACAATGGGTGACTTCACAAAATAAAAACACCAAAGGAAGCTGTTCTTACCAAAGGAAGCTGTTCTTACCAAAGGAAATACCCTCAAGCAGCTGGGGCAAGAAAATCTTTAGTCAGGGAAAGCATAAGAAATGTTATGCTTCACTTATCACAGTAGGACTGTAAAAAGTACAAATAAAATAAGAAGTGTGCATGTGTCATTTAAAAGAAAGATAGGCAATGATGGCTATTTTTCTGCTGGTGAGAGAAGTGCAACCCAGACAAAGGGAAAGTTAGAGGGAAGAAGCAACACAAACAACTTCAGAACAAACAGACAACTGGACCATGGGAGGTGAGAAGGAAGAAGCAACTCTGAAAGCGGGGTCTGGGAGGGAAGAAACCCGAGAGTTGAACTCTCTGCAGTTGAGGTAATGTGTTTCCAAAAGATAATGCTGTTCGAACTTGTATTTATGGTTCATTATTTGAAAGCCTTCATTATTAGGGTGCGTGCTGTAAATAAATGTTTTAAGGTCACACTTCACTACTGACGTTGGTTCCAGTACAAAAAAAAAAAACGTGTACACACATGTTTGAAAAGTTTAGGCTAAGAGGCTAAGTATAATGCTCCCAGAATGCTCTCTGATTATATGCAAATGAAGTCTCATTTAGTAAAATGTGTTGATGCATGCTAGTATTTCCCAAAAATATTTCTAATGGAAAATCAGTGTAACCATTTTCAACACGATTATGGGAAGCATGAAAATAAACAAACACTGACAAAGTAAACTGATCTGACCTACTTTTATAAGTCTTTTAGTTTCATCAATGCGTGTCTTGTTTTGACATGGCTTTTGTAACACTTTATTGTTGTGGGAGCTACCAGGCCCTCAACATTGTAACAAACATTGGCAAAACCCCCCCAAAAAGTTTTTGAACTTTTAAAGCACACGTTGCCACCAGCGGCATAACAAAGGCCCCGCAGCCGCCCTCCAGGGGGCCCCGTCAGCACAGCACCTGCCCTGAGTGAGTCTGGAGAGGAGGCTCCTCCATGTTCTTTGCAAAGGGGCACCCTCCAGTTTCGTTACGTCACTGATTGCCACTGTAGTTCCTGACACTGAACAAAACTACTTTGTGTGGCAATATGCTCCTTGTGGAAGAGCAGAATGCGATCACTCACAGTAAAGCCAGCCGAAAGAGAGAGAAATAGAAGTTTAATAAAAACAAAATTTCTTTGTTAACACCAGACCTAATTAGGGACCAAGACCCACATGTAGGTAGCTTTTTGCATGTCGCAAACAGCGACTTTCGCTGTTTGTGACGTGCAAAAAGCACATTGCAATGCACAAACCCAGTTTTGCGATTCAGTAACCTGGTTACTGAATCACAAAACGGGTTTGCGACTCGCAATTAGTAAGGGGTGTTCCCTTCCTAATTGCAACTCGCAGTGCAATGTACCGCGAACGCGGGCGCAAACCAATCGCAGTTTGCACCCATTTCAAATGGGTGCTAACACTTTCGCAAAAGGGAAGGGATCCCCATGGGACCCCTTCCCCATTGTGAATGTCACTGTAAACAGTTTTTCAGAGCAGGCAGTGGTCCTGCGGACCACTGCCTGCTCTGAAAAAATGAAACGAAAACGTTTCATTTTTCGTTTTTGTTATGCATCTCGTTTTCCTTTAAGGAAAACTGGCTGCATTACAAAAAAAACCCAAAAAAACTGCTTTATCGAAAAGCAGTCACAGACATGGTGGTCTGCTGTCTCCAGCAGGCCACCATTCGTGAGGGGGTCGCAAATTGCGACCCACCTCATGATTATTCACAGATGGTGTCAAGGACACCATCCTACATTCGGATTTGCGACTCGCAATTTGCAGGTCACAAATCTGAACCTACCTACTTGTGGCCCCAAATTCTTAAAGAAAGTCACAAAAGTGCACCCATGGTATATGTCGTACCCCTATAAAATATTTGTGAACTGTATTTTAGCGTGGGTAAATACGATGTGTAGATGTGCTCATGTGAAAATCTATTGAGCATTTGCAAGTTCATTTTCCCTCCAGCCACTTTCTTCCCAACCCTGGAAGAAGTTCTAATTCTGCCATTGTCAGGAGTAAATGTCCAACCTTTCTTATTATGGGAAAATATTAGAGAGAAGCTGGTAAAAAACTTTAAAACATGCAGGTTAGTAGGTTTGCAGACTCAAAGGTATTCCAGCCCTGGAACTATTGCTTACTGCTTCCTCCAGCCCCAGTATGCAGATCTGCAGAAAGGTAGCAAAATAAGGAAATTGCTACAGTAGGGATTGAAACTCCAAGTATTCAAGCCCTACTATGGTAGTAGCCCTGGCATAATCAGAGAGGCTATTAATTGCTGCCATAATTTGTCGCCACACTACATGGCACCAAAGGGACAAGTAGATCTTTTTACAGGACAAGTAGATTTGAGAAGCAACCTGTCCCCTGGACAAGTAGATATTTTAATAAATTCCACACCCCTGAGGAAACAACAATACTTGTACCATGCTCCATACAAAAGAAGAGGAAGTGAAACTGGCACCCGCTGGCCAATTAGGAGGCAGCAAATAAGAGTGACAATGAAGCCGATGAATGATAGGCAAGGGTGGGCTCCAAGCCCCTTTCAATAAACAAAGGGCCATATGTATGAACACATTTTCCCATAGACACAGAAGGGACAAGGAACAAGCCTTAGGGGGTGGTCAGAGGCTAAGCCCAGTGCAGACCGGCAGTTCCTAGTGGCAATGACTGTGTTCTGGGCATGGCTCTTGGCTGTGTCCAGGTACGCTGATCACTGCCTGGAGCCATTCCCAGTGGTTAGTGAGTAGTGCATGTAGTGAGGGGAAGTTATAGTTCTTGTAGATCGTCATAACTGGCGCGTTTCAGAGTTTTTGAAATTAGGTTTAGGGTTTTAATACGACTATCTCTTCAATTTAAGTTTTTATTTTTATTTTTATTTTTTATTATTTTGTATAATGAAAACTTACTGATGCTGTTATCTAGCTATCATGCTCTTTACCATCAGTTTTTGTTTCTTAGTGATTACATTTCTTGTGTTCTGCCTGGCATTGGCTATACGGCATAGCCGTGCCCTGTACGCACAGGAGTTGGACAGCCATCTTACTATGCGCCATCTTGAATTCTCCTGCCAGATGTGAAGGCTCGGTGCTCTGCCCATTTCTTTCCGTGTCCCTTTTGTGTGTGACAAAGCAGGAGTGGTTGTTAAAGTTTTAAAGCCGGTTACGTGTTGTTAAACCCTTGCATTTGTGTTGCATGCCAAGAAATAAAACACAAAGTTGGAAAACGACAGCAAAGAAACAAGTGCGTTCTACTTTTGTTTTCGTTTAAAGCAGCACTAATCCTGACACGCTCCACTACCGTCACGTGTGGTATGTTTACCGCAAGTATGTACGGTTTAGCTATAATTGCCTAAAAACGACCGAAAAGATGTTTCTGTCTAGCTAGGAAATGCACATGAGAAACCCAAATCTTTCTGGCTCGGCGAAGGGTAGAGAGCTGGAGTTAGACATCTCTCTGATCAAAGCGCATTTATTCTATTTCTGTCCTTCACTCTTTGTCATTCCTTTTTCTCTTTACCTCGTCCATATTCTTCGGGTTAAATGTAGCGCCTGAAGGGATTCTGTTGATGTCGAGTGCTTTTCTATCCAGCTCTATCAAATATAGGCCATATAGGCTCCACCCAGAGGAGGATTTCTCTCTTCCTTCATCCCGTTGGCAGTTCGGGCGTCATTTGACCTCTTCTGGAGTGCTCGCATAACAGCCCACAATGGACAATTCTACAACTCAAAAGAACACTGAATCATCGCGCGTTAAATTATTTTTCTCATAAATGCAAGTATACAGAATGCCACAGGCTTTTGAAAATGTTTTAACTGGACTTAAAAATGTAAGCCAGATCGGCTGGCTTTGCCAGTGCTTGTTAAACATTTGAAGCCACTGTGTTAAAAATATATGCATCTCAAGGAATAGCTAGTCACATTTATTTCGGTGAGGCAAGTGTGTGTCTCATCTGTGGCTCCTCCATGCATCAGCCATGACCCTCTCCTCACTAAGCATGTTATGGGCATGAATCGGCATACATGTTTTTTAGCTTTGTGTTTATTCTATTTGTATTTATTTGGGATGTTTCACTTTTTCAACCATGCTGAGCGTAGTACAGAACGCCATCTGCAGTTTTTCTTCGGTTAGATGATATGGTTAGATGATGTGATCTGGGTGGTTCTCTGCAAGAGGGTTAGCTTTTTTTTATCCTGAAGCGCCAGATGTTGGATGTGATCGAGGTTTGGTATTGGGAAAGAAGAGCTAAAGCTTCATTCAGAGGGATTGTTGGAACAGAAAACTTCAAGGATATGCTGTTGAGTATGTCTAAACAATTTCGTTTGCTCTACCATAGTGTTAAGTCTTTGATTACTTCTTTCATATTGTCAGAGTTGTCTGGGTCTATTGGTTTATGGATAGTGCCACTTGGGCGCCCTTGGTAGGGGAGTGTGGAATGTTAATGGGCATGAGGATTTAGGAGTGGTCAAAGGTGTAGCAGTTGAGAATGGTGTGTGTTGGTCTTCAGGGTGGAAACAAAGAGGATGTCTAGTAGTGTGTGGACGTGTTAAGAGCGTGGGCTTGTTGCAGACTGTGTGGTCCGATAGCTGATTGAACCGAGTTGACTGTAAATGTATTTCAAGGCAAGATTGAAGTAACTGAAAACCACAAGGGAAGGTAAATTGAGCCGAACAGAAGATAGTTTTGTCTTACAGTGCTACCTTGCTAATTTCTCTATATTTGCTTGCCTTTCCCTTGAGCTCCCCTGGACTAGATTGGGGTGGGTCTTTTAGATTGTTGTAATACCACTGTCTCAGGATATTGAAGACAGTTAAGTCACCCTGGTGCTAGAGGTGAGATCAGGAGACATTTTTGCCTTTTGAGTTCTTAAAACTTCGCTGCTGTCCATAAAGGCCACACATGTGCCAGCCTGAGCTGTGATCTCTGAAATAAAGGGCAGAGCATGGGAGCTCTGTACCTGTGAACTCCACTGCTAATACTGTTGCAATGTGATTTTTTTCTGAACCACTATATATGAGTTTTTATCTCTCAAACTGAGAGTCAGCTGACCTTGTCAATATAGCCCAATGGTGGTTTTCAAGTGGGTCACAACAAGCCATGGATCGTAGTCAGCTCTGTGGCTGGAATGAGTAGGTGTGGAGAGGGGGCAGTGGGAAAGGCAAGTATTTTACTAACATGAAATGGGCAAAAATGCCTCTTTTGTTAATCATGTTAGTTGGGGGTATCTATCTACAGATTGCGTTTTCAGTGCAAACAATGACTTCTCAACAATTAGCATTTGACCTATCAAAACAGGTTGTGTGTTGTTGATAGCTACGGCCACACTAAAAAACCGAAACGAATAGCATCAGATTGTTAGTTGTTAATGACACACATTTGTGCCCCTGACATTAGCATTGTCAATAATGACATCAGTGGTAATATCTCTACTCCTGTAGAAGCAAGAAAACACACAAGGATTGTGTTAAGACTTTTATTGCATTGACCAGTTACTTTGCCTCTTGGCATTGTTGTGGTGCTGGTTGACGTTTTTGTAACAACATGTGTAGGATGGAGAAGCAAGTTATCTCAGGAGACCCCAGTGCAGGTGGGCTGCAAGCTGCAAACATTGACTGGGATGAGGCCATGGAACCTTATCTGGATCTCGATGCTATGCGACCTGGTGTGGGGGGTGGGGATGAAGTTGTTTCAGGACCTACAGGAGGAATACAAGTTACAAGATCACCAGTATTTTGCATACCTGCGGTTGCAGTACATGGCAAGGGTGTGCCATGGAAAGATTTCGAAAATAATATCCCAATAGAGAGGAGCATACGCTCTGAGGCATGGCCGCCAAGGCAATCTCCTATACACACAGCACACTCTTAAACAATAGACCTGATGACCTCCGAACTCTCAAAGATAAGTAGGAGGCAGAACTGGGGCGGATAGAGGACATGCACCGGGAGTCCGCCATGATGCACCCCAGGGAAGTGGCAATCAAAACAAGTCTGTTTCATACAGCTGAAGATCCTACATAGGATATATTACCATAGACAACGATTATTCAGAATGGTTAGGACGCAGATCCCGCTATTTGACACGCAGAGAGCAGGAGGGTACCTTCTTCCACATGATTCAGGCCTGCCCCAATATAAAATCCCTATTGGCAGAAGGTGGCCTCCAAATTGTCCTTTGTTCTAGCCGTGCAGAACCCATTCACTCCCCAATCCCTGATATTGGGAATTCCTGATGATGTGGACTTTCCTAGGAAACACCTGCTCTTCTGCATGTTTGGCCTTGCCCTTTGCAAAATGGGATGTCGCCAACGGATGGGGGAAGACTTGTCTCCCCCAGGCTGACTTAATGGGTCACAGGTCTGATAGACTGCATGGAAGCAGAAAGGGTAGTTCACAAAGCAAGGGGTAGCCCAAAAAATGTTTCTAACGTGTGGGGTTCAAGGAGAGAACATTACAGCCAGGCCTGAGGTTCCAGGCACAAGGTGACATTGGAGACACAATTGTAGGACTGCGACGAGTGAGAAGTGGGGGAGGTTGGTGGATGGTGGGCGTTAGGTTTCAATGAAGATGCTAGTTGGGGTTATTTAGTCTTGCATCAGATTTTGCTATGTAATACACAAGTAATTGATTCTTTGTATATGGTGGTGTACTGTTGCTTTATGTTGCAAAAAATATATATATATATTTAAAAAATAATTGTTTATTGCAGCTGTTGCCCTTGGGCTAAAACAGTAGTAAGTTTGGGGTGTTGTGATTGATGTGGTATTGTTTGATGAGTGCTGTGTGGAGCACTCACATTATACAATACAGAAAATTATATTAAACGTAAGAAAATAGGACACGAGAGGGTAGACTAAGACAAAGGAGATGAGGAACAAATTAAGTAGTATGCTTGAATAGAAAAAGAAAATGGTGTGAGGAAAATGAAAGAAGAGGATGTAAGGAAGAAGAAGGTGTAAGGATGAAGAAGATAGGAGCAAGAGGGGGGAAAGGAAATAAAATAAGGAAGAGGCAAGTAGGCAAAGGAAGGCACTGCTGGTTTAGGACTGGTTACCATCGTTTTCTCAAATTTCCTTAATTTTGCAAAAATAGCTTTTTTAACATTGTTTCATAAATTAATTATTCAAGCTTTTTTATCTAAATATTTGGTTTCTCGTTTCAAAGGCAACAAAAGTACTTTCTAAACACTGGGATAGATAGCATAAACATATAGGCAAAGGTGAAACCAAAACCTATTTGATGGTATCTGGATTGGTGGGTCTATTGAATAAAGAGTGAGTTTTAACAAAAAGACAGGTGAGCCTTAGAGCGACAACCCTGGTAGCACACCTTTTGAGATGTTGATAACTATGACAAAACATCGATAGTTTAACTTTATTTATTAACAATCCATGTGTTCCTCCGTTCCTGGATGCCATTAAAAAGAATTCGAATTCGCTCTGTCATATTCTAGCTCCGGTTTGAAGCACTATTGTCTAAATTTCTCTTCTTGACATATTATTTTCACCCATCGGTATATCTATATCCTCACCTGTTCTCTATGTCCTAGCAACAAATAGGCCCTGTTACGTTCAGTTTTAAATAGTAAAGGTTTCTTGAGAAGCACTGCAAAGAAAGCTAGAAACTTCCATGTACTTTAACACCCTTTTCCCTTTCAATTTACTAGAATCAAACAGCAGTGGCAAAGACATTAGGCCAGGCTTTCATTTGGAGTCCTGACTAAAATTTTAAAAAACAAACAAATCAAAAAACGTTTACTTTCTGTATGCAGTGCATCTGCGACTTAGAGAATATAATGTACGATGATTCAGTGTATGTTTGATATGTAAAATAGTCTGTATTGCATTACAATAACAGCTCCCTGTAGGCGGGGGAATGGTACACCAAACATTAGCATGGGGTGAGACTGAAATACTCCTCTGGTCGGTGCCTAAGCACAATGTATGTATATTTTAAAGAATTGGTAACCACACGTCGAGTAGTCCACTCTCTGTCAATCAGACCAAAAAAACAATATGTACTTTGAACCTTGAGCACTTGGTTCCAATGCCTTTGTCTTAACCGTAAAGTCATACTTTTTTTCTAAACACGCCTCACCTACTGTTGGTAACTTGCTATTACTTAAAGCTATTTAAAATGTATTTTACCTGACCATGACAATTACAATGTAGCACTTATTGTGTTGACTCACAAACCTTTAGCCAGTTTCGGAAATATAATTATTGTAGATTTACTCCTATACTTTGTGTATATTTGTAACTATTTAAACTTTCAGAAGAAACAGGAATAAACATGAAAATCTACAGGGAGTGCAGAATTATTAGGCAAATGAGTATTTTGACCACATCATCCTCTTTATACATGTTGTCTTACTCCAAGCTGTATAGGCTCGAAAGCCTACTACCAATTAAGCATATTAGGTGATGTGCATCTCTGTAATGAGAAGGGGTGTGGTCTAATGACATCAACACCCTATAACAGGTGTGCATAATTATTAGGCAACTTCCTTTCCTTTGGCAAAATGGGTCAAAAGAAGGACTTGACAGGCTCAGAAAAGTCAAAAATAGTGAGATATCTTGCAGAGGGATGCAGCACTCTTAAAATTGCAAAGCTTCTGAAGCGTGATCATCGAACAATCAAGCGTTTCATTCAAAATAGTCAACAGGGTCGCAAGAAGCGTGTGGAAAAACCAAGGCGCAAAATAACTGCCCATGAACTGAGAAAAGTCAAGCGTGCAGCTGCCACGATGCCACTTGCCACCAGTTTGGCCATATTTCAGAGCTGCAACATCACTGGAGTGCCCAAAAGCACAAGGTGTGCAATACTCAGAGACATGGCCAAGGTAAGAAAGGCTGAAAGACGACCACCACTGAACAAGACACACAAGCTGAAACGTCAAGACTGGGCCAAGAAATATCTCAAGACTGATTTTTCTAAGGTTTTATGGACTGATGAAATGAGAGTGAGTCTTGATGGGCCAGATGGATGGGCCCGTGGCTGGATTGGTAAAGGGCAGAGAGCTCCAGTCCGACTCAGACGCCAGCAAGGTGGAGGTGGAGTACTGGTTTGGGCTGGTATCATCAAAGATGAGCTTGTGGGGCCTTTTCGGGTTGAGGATGGAGTCAAGCTCAACTCCCAGTCCTACTGCCAGTTCCTGGAAGACACCTTCTTCAAGCAGTGGTACAGGAAGAAGTCTGCATCCTTCAAGAAAAACATGATTTTCATGCAGGACAATGCTCCATCACACGCGTCCAAGTACTCCACAGCGTGGCTGGCAAGAAAGGGTATAAAAGAAGGAAATCTAATGACATGGCCTCCTTGTTCACCTGATCTGAACCCCATTGAGAACCTGTGGTCCATCATCAAATGTGAGATTTACAAGGAGGGAAAACAGTACACCTCTCTGAACAGTGTCTGGGAGGCTGTGGTTGCTGCTGCACGCAATGTTGATGGTGAACAGATCAAAACACTGACAGAATCCATGGATGGCAGGCTTTTGAGTGTCCTTGCAAAGAAAGGTGGCTATATTGGTCACTGATTTGTTTTTGTTTTGTTTTTGAATGTCAGAAATGTATATTTGTGAATGTTGAGATGTTATATTGGTTTCACTGGTAATAATAAATAATTGAAATGGGTATATATTTTTTTTTGTTAAGTTGCCTAATAATTATGCACAGTAATAGTCACCTGCACACACAGATATCCCCCTAACATAGCTAAAACTAAAAACAAACTAAAAACTACTTCCAAAAATATTCAGCTTTGATATTAATGAGTTTTTTGGGTTCATTGAGAACATGGTTGTTGTTCAATAATAAAATGAATCCTCAAAAATACAACTTGCCTAATAATTCTGCACTCCCTGTATTCAAGCCGTCAGTGTCCATGCATACTCCGCCCAGTGCTTAATTTGTGCTGGTTGTTTCCGGTGCTGAGCACCGGCACTTATTTGTGAGGGCCGGGGCTTATTCTTATGCCTCAAGCATTTGCTGCGAACAAAAGACGCATATGGGAAAGACGGAGGAAGGGAAAAACGAAAAAGCGTCATAAAGGGAGAAAGTAGAAAGTTGCAGGATGAGCTGAAGGGGCAGGGAGTGGCCGTAAATGGATTGAAGATGCCCGAGATGGCTTCAGGATTACACTGCCTCAGTATTCAGTGCTGGCAGATTTAATTACAGCAGCCTCGTGTTAGCACCGGCACCTCTTAATTTACAAATTAAGCACTGACTCGCCACTATATTTAATCCTCGAACCTGTGCGATTGCACAACATTTTCTTTTTAATTGTTCCCCTCTGCTGAAACAGTATTTCCTTTTAGAGAAACCGCTTAGCCATACTCTCATAAAATACACGTGATCCCTTCCCTACTGTAGAAATGCACATTCACATCTGCCTCCTGCATTAATAGTTTAATGAGTCTTTCCACTTGGGATGTGACCTGCAAAATGTTATTAAAATTTCCACCAACTATTTTTTTAAATCTCTTTATTCAGTTTTCGCACTGAAAACAAACATTGTAACATACCGGCCAAACTGTTGATGACATGTGAGCGAAACACATTTCCACCAACTTTCTGGGTGTTCACTGCTTTATATACGTCCAGTAGAACATCCCCCTTACTTCTTCGGATCCTGCCCTTAGTGCTGTGGACATTCTGCAGATATCACTGGCTATTTTCTTTTTCCTTTTCCGACTCCAACCTCTAGGCACTCGGGTTAGTGGTGATTAGTTGCACTTCTACATTCCTTTCAGATAGAACTCCAGCTGTCCACTTTAAGGACGTGACTTCTTGGATCCACAAGGGCTCTTCTCTGAACCTTGCCTTACTGTGCAGTTGGATTGACCTTTTATACCTTTAAGGGCGACACCAAGAACATCTGCTGGCAGGAGGGAGATTTAGTGGACGTGGTATGTCAGCTGCAAAACTGCATGCACTCCATCACTGAACTGATGTCTGTAAATATATTAACGCTTAACTCTGGTAAAGCTAATGTTCGAGTTTTGGTGACTGGTTCTTCCACTGTAAATTCAGTGCCTTGGCCTATCGTTATTGCTCTGGGAATAAGGTTGTCTCCTTTGTGGACCAAATACCTTAATTCGCATCGCAAGACTGTGAATGGACGTTTGGGGCAATAATGGGCAGTGCAAATTACAAGTGCCTGCAAATGTGGAGTTCTGTGATCCTTGATCGGTAATTTCATGGTTTCAAATACGTTTTTAAATTGTGATATCAGCACTTTTCTTTAACAGGCTGTTTCGAAAGAATACAAGAAGTGAAATAGCTCACAACTATCCACATACATTTCGAAAAAAATGCACAGACTGTGGCGAATGGGTATCAAAAGAATAGCGAAACACGATCTAACCATCTTTGAGAATCATTTTTATACGACGCCTTCTTTCAAGTATAATTTGGGAATGCTTAGAATGATGGTCATGTTTGGGCAATATCCACAAATGAGGACATGTGCAGGACACATGCAGTAAAGTATGAAGTCAGCCAGGGTGAATCTGTATTTTAAATATCCGTCGAACTGCACATGCACACGTGTCAAAAATAAAAATAAATAGACATCCGTTTACTTTACATAAACAATCCAACACTTAAACAGCTGTCACAGTGTGAAAAATATGTTTTATGAGACTGTGTTAGTGCGCTTGCACCCTCCCTGTTAGGTGAACTCAACACGCTCCGGATGAATACTCAACTCTGAAAACCACATTCACATTCCGCCAGAGACCCACTTTTCCACACAGGCTAAATAAGCCCCCATATGACAATAGTTAGGTTCCACGTGTGCGCAGCTCAGATACGACATCTGTGCGCCTTTCAGGGTCACGTGCCATTCTGACACTTCAGCACGCACGCGCGCCTCTTGCTCGACTCGGCTCATACCCAGCAGTATGTACGTCCGCGTGCATGGCAAGCAACTGGCCCGCGGTGCAGAGCTGCACGCAGGCTGGGCAAACATCTGCAGAACACTGGACAAGAAGCCCATGTGTCCCACTCCGGAAAATGACGTACGTGCCTCATTGGAGCAGGCGACGTGAACGTCCATATGATGTTTGAGCACTTACACGTGCCCAGCTACGCCCAAAGATACAGAATATATACGCTCTGGTGAAGTATTCTAATGTAAAGTCAAACTCGTGATACACACGTTCTAGCACTCTGTGAGTAGATCAATTAATTGAATATTTAAAACAACACCATTAACTACAACTGTAATTAATGCACTTCATTTTCAGTGCCCACAATTCCAACAGATTTTGTCACAGTGGCCCATATGCAGGGCCACTAGAATTGTGCTTTGGGGAGGACCGAGATATGTGGCAGGGTTTATTAACTTATGCAGTAAGAAAAGGGAAATTGTGTGGCATAATGCAGCACATTTGTGATAGTGTTACGTCATTACACACATTAACACCATCTGGACAAAGGTTTCACCTCGTTAGTAACAGTTTGATACCGAAATACAGCACTTAGCAGCAGAAATAAGACCAGTCGACGTTTGCGAAGTCCTTTCCACTGCGCAGCAACATGTGTTGCAGTATTTTTAGTAGCTTTTGATGTGTTTGAGCCACAAACAAAATAAATTGTTAAAATATGCAGAGTATGTGGCAACTGTGACAAATCCATAATTATACAGAAAACGCCACAGCTGCAAATTCGCATAATTGGAGTGAACCTTGCCCATATGTCCATTGGAGAACCCGTTTTCTTTTTGAGGAAAAACACTTTAAAAAAAAGTTAAGATTACCACCACCATCAATTAATACTTTAAAAACTTAAGTGGAAAATTGGGGAAATTCAAGGTGCCAGTACAAACTATAGGTAAAAACATAATGTCTGTATACTATATATCAAACTACACGACACCGAAAAAAACAAGTAGAGCCCCAAAGAAATTACTTAATACAAATAATAAAGGAGTAACAACATAACATTGACAAAAAATCACAAATGTGCGTTTGCAAAAACCCCCGTAAAGATGCAACACATCATAAAGTTGCGACGAGTTAACTTGGCTACTTGACTTTTGAATTTCTCTACATTTTAAACTTTACCTTTTTTAAGTTAGTTGAGGCTTATTTGAACCCTAGTTACAAAATGTGTATGCATGGCTGAGGATGCGTGAGTCCTCTTCAGGAAGCAGGAGAGACTTGGCTCTATGAGGAGTGGCGAATGGAAACACAAGGTGGAGTGTGTCATGAGACATGAAAAAGCAGCAGGCTACACTTCTCTGATAAGTTTGTTTTCATCAATATTTTGTAATGAGGGGTTTAGTGCTCGCATGTAGACACAATTACAGACGGACTCATTTATATATATATATAATATATAAATAGGACTGTTTTGGGTGTGGCATATAGACAGACACCTTTAGTTGTCCAACCAGCCACCGTGAAAAACAAAAATCACAAATAAAAAGATAGTACATGTAGTTTTATGTAGAGGGCTTTGGATCAGCCCTTTGTCTCCACTGATCTGTTCAGCTGTTGTCTACATTTTATTTCTGCCCACCACAGTACACAGCAGCAGTCATGCAGCTTTAGTCACTGTCTCTCTTGCACTCTGAGTGATGGCACTTTGCTTGCTCACATGTAGTGCACCTAAGTGGTAGGGCTGGAGGCCAGTACTTGAATTTACCAATTGTCTTTAAGTCATTCTTGTGTGTTTAATCTATGTTTCCAGATAGCAGTACTTAAAAACATGTACTACGTTTTGCGCCAGTAGGAATCATACTTTGATGTCATTTATGTTAAAATTTAAATGTGTTCTGAAAACACCAGCCTGCTGGGAAGTATTTATATTGCTCTATGAAAACTACATGCAGTGATTTTTCATTGCATGCATATAGCCACTATGGGTAGGCGACAACATGTTGTCTCATTTTTATTTTATTTTTATAGTATATTCTTGCAAAAAAACAGTATAAAAACATACCAGTTTCCCAATGGCAAACAAATTGACTTTGCCAGTGCTTGTTTGCAATGGCAGCTAAGGCAGCTTGCCCTTCCCTTCAGGCTCCCTTCATTACGTTTTCAATAACTGGTTTTCTTTTCAAGTACCAACCTCCACTCATCTTCTAAGTGTTACAGCTGCAGTTCAGATCTCAGGCGCATGAGTTGTACTTTCCAAAACGTTCCTTAGCCTGTCTTGGCCTGAACAGTCCACCCTTTTCCAAAGAATACTTGTAGCCTGTAGCATTATTTATAGCTTGACTTAATAGTTTTATATAGAGTGACTGTGCCTATGAGGTATTTGTGCCTTTTATAGAAAACAAGGATTTAAAATATTCATATTACTGCAAAAATTAATATGAATAATGTATGGGATTCTTGAACCCCTCAAAGGATCACATTTGATCTAGTTAAAACAGAAAATATGTGTTTTGGTAGTTTACTGAAGGCAAGATGGTTGGTTTGGATTCTTAGTTGTGATGGTACAGATTTCCATAGATTGGTCGCAACATTTGAGTAAAATTGCTTCAAAGCATCCAAGGTTTTGCATTTTGGTGACTCCGGTTAGTGTGAGTCTTTGTTCCAAGGGCTGCCCTGTGGCCCACCCTGGACCCAAAGGAGCCTCAGGACCACATGTTAACAGCCGCTGTTTAAAGGAGTTTGGACAGATAAGGAAAGTTTTCCAGGTGGACAACTTTGGTCTTTCGGCGTAAGATCTCAGATATTTATATAATCCTAGCTTCACATTAGGAGCAAAGATTGCTGCTCGTCACTGGAGTTGTAAAAGTACATCTTATTCTTACCTATTTTGGACCTCTAGCCCAGTAATGTGCAGCATGTGGGAGAGATGGTTGTCCTATAGCATTTTTGTATTTGGCTCGACATCTTGGATATCATTGTAGGTGCAAAGCCATTGGGACTGAAAACACTTTTGTCACCTGCCACTCTTCACGCTGCCCATGATACAATATATCCTCATCACCAGTTTGGCATAGTGACATGGAGTTATTCTGGCCCGCCACTATACTGGTCAGGGTAAGAGCAGCAGGTCCTCAGGAGTGATGCCTATGTGTATGGCCAAACTCATTAGTTCCTGCTGCTCCCATTTCACCCCACACCATAGTGTGAAGTTCTCTGTGTTTCTAGTGGTTCCAGATCAGATTTGCGGCTTGCATGCATAGGAGGAATCAGAATGCATGAGATGAACAAGAAAAGGCATAGTAGCAGTAGTCAGCCAGCAAAATGCCAGTACTTAACTGTAGTCACTATAACAAGGTTTGAAATTACACAGTGTGCAGTTAGCTACACAGGACGTTTTCCGAAGCCAATGCAGAACGCTAGGGCCATCTTGCTGTATGAGCCAACATAGAGGCAAAACAGGCAATACTCTTCTGGTCTAGCGGATTCATCGAAAAAAATGGATGTTCCAAACTACTGTTATATTTTTACTTCAAGGCAGTTTTGTGATGGAAGACTTGTAAAAATTCAATTTCATAACGTTTCTCTTGTGATCCATTAGTCAAATCAGATTTCAGTTTTTTTAAATGATATGAACTGAAGGTGGCGGGCGGAGTGGTGTCAACAAGGTGCAAGTGTTGTCTTCATTTGGCAGGTCACATCCACAAATTTATCTCCTCACCTTCAGTTCTAGTAGAAGCCTTGCAGACCAGATTTTGCTTGTGCAGAAGGTGACCTAGCTGGCTGGAGGGCCACCGTTCGCTTTCCTGCTGTATATTTGGATGAGTAATGTGTCTGCAGTAAAAGGGCAGGCGGTGCTGAAATGACCATTCTCACAGCTCACCAATATAGAGCAAGAGTTGGGTGCTTGGCTGTTGCTCATTGGTGCTGTGCGCAGGCTCACGCCGGCCTCTGTCTAAGTAGTGAGATGAACCTATGCTCTTTAGTTCACACTGTAAGTGCTTTTATAAAGTTTGCCTGCCCTTGACTACCAAGACACATAGCATTAAATAGGGACCTTAAACCACCAGAACTGGAGGGTACACTAGGGTTAGGAAGAGTGACAAGGAGATGGTGGGCTAAAAGAAAGCAAGGCTTTTGAGAGAAGGGGCCCATTTCCTTGTGACTCACTGAAGCTGTTCGCAGCACTGTACGGATATCACTTTATTTTGGTTTTGAAAAGTTGACAAACATGATCTCCCCTCCACATTTTCTCAGAAACAGCAATTTTAAAGAACTCACAACTCCAATTTCTTGCCAATCCAGCGTATGTTTTAAAGAAATAACTATCCTGATGAGGACTTTTACTGTTTCATCAAAAAATATTTTCCTGCTAAAAAATAAGTAAATGTTTGACAGAATTTTTCACTCAGTTTATGGAAATAATCATCAGTGACCGTTTATCCCTCTAATTGCCCTTTACTTAGGAAAGTGCTGCAACTTCCCTTCATTTCTCCCACTTAGATCCTCAAATGATACTGAGAAATGGGCAATGTTTAGCTCTCTTTTTCCTGTCTATGCTTCGGGTCCCCGCCAGGCACAACTTTACACACTAATTTACCCTGCACCCACAGTCCAACCCTGTAGTACCAGGAAACATTTTTTTAGTTGTTTTGTTAGAACTTGACATACTCTGTTAGTGTCATGCTTCATTATTGGGTCTCATCTTGGGCCTTAGAAACCAGGATGAGCTCAACCATTTTTTATGGTGCTCTTCATGATACCGTCTAACGAGGAGTTAAAAAAAAAAAAGATACAATTACCTTGACATTACCCCTGTGTCCCTTTATTACTGAGCATGTGTGGTACAAAATAAAATGTCCCCAAAACTGCAACTAGGAAAAAACGTGTTGCCGAACTACTGTGAAATTTAGGTACCATTACTTTGAAGCATCATTCAGTAAAATAAGTTGGTACATGCTAGTATTTCAAAAAAATATTCATAATGGAAAATCAGTGTAACCAGTTCCAACAAGATTATGAGAAACATAAAAATAAACAAGCATTCGGAAAGCCAACAGGTCTGACATTGGTTTTTGTCAATGTGTGTCTTGTTTTGATATGGTTTTTGTAAAACTTTATTATTGTGGGAGCTGCTGGGCCCTCACAATCATAACAAACATTGGCAAAAAAAAATATATATTTTTTGTGTCAAAACGCACACCTTGCCACAGTAGTTAAGGGAATTGAACAAAACTACTTTATGTGCCAATATGCTGTTTGTGAAAGAGGGGAATGCTCTCACTCACAGTGAAGCCAGCCAATAAATAGAGAGAGATGAGATTAAAATAAAAACAAAAGGTGCTTATTCTTAAGTAAAACCACAGAAGTGCACCCATGGTATATTTCCTTGCATTAGTGCAGATGACCAGCTGCAGTAAATTCAGAAGAATTTACGGAAGTAGGCTAGGAAATCGTACTCCTAGAAAATATTTGTTAACAGCATTTTAGTATGAGCAAATATGCATGTGTAGATTTGCTCATTCTAAAATGTGTTGAATGTTTAAAAGTTCACTTTCCCTCCAACCACCTTTTCCCATCCCTGGAAGACGTTTTACTTCTGCTCTTGTCAGGAGTAAATTTCCAACAGCTCTCTGTATGAGAAAATATTACAGAAGAGCTGGTGAAAACCCCTAAAACATGCAAGTTAGTAAGTTTGCACAGACTCCAAAGGGTGTTCCAACCCTGGGACTATTGCTTACCTCTATGTCCAGCCTCTGTATATAGATCTGCTGAAATATGTCAAAATAATTGAATTGCTAGTATCCAAACCCTACAGTAGTATGAGCGTTGGCATAATCAGAGAGGCTATTATCAGACCTCTTATATAAAGAGATTGTCCGCTAATTGGTCATCTCAGTACATGGCACCAAAGGGACAGCTGGATTGTTTTACAGGACAAGTAGATTTATGAAGCAACCTAACTCATTTTCAAGTAGATAGTTTATACAATTCTGGTCCCCTGGGGATTATCTCAACATGTGTCAGTCTCTTCAATTGGCTTTGCAGGGTCCAAGGCATTCATCAGAATGTAAAAAAAAAAAAAAAAACCTGTTAAGTACTAATGCTTAGTCCTGTCCCCAATATCTGTGCGAGTACAAGATCGACAATCCTATATTTTCATGTGGGCTTACTTTGCTTCACGAGTCAAGCACATATTAGTGCCTAGAAAGGATAAAGGGTAAAATAATCAATGATTCCGTTTACTGTTAATACACCCTGTCCCACAGTATCATTAAGTGCTCTCTGAAAAAAGGTTGAACCTTTTCTGTTTTTTACAGACCAGGATGAGACCAAATGATGAAGTGTGACACTAATAGGGTGTATGAGGTCCTAGCAAAACAACTAAAGAATTGTTCCTGGTACTGAATCAAACTTGTTCCTGAATGAGTTACCGAGTTAGACTGTGGGCGCAAGATATATTAGGGTGTTAAGAAGTATCTTGTGAGGGAGAATATTTCCTGCTCCTTGTTAGAACATTAGAGCTTATTCTCTCTCATCGCCCACCTGGATTATACAGTCATATGACCTAGAGGGGTCCAGTGAGATATATACCACACCAGACGCAACCAGATGAATATTGGTGAGACACTGGCTATGTTCAAGAAGTCCCCATGCATCCTGCTTTGAAGTCCTTATGATTTGCTGCTGTCCGACTAGAAGATATTTAAATTCTTTTTCCTCTCCTTTTTTTGTTGCACAGAACTTGAAGTGAAATTGCCACTGTGGCAACCTATTCCCATGAAAATCCGAGAAACTTGCAGGTTCTGGGTCTCCTATTATAGTTTAGCTTTGAACGGTAATTGGATAAGCCTTACACAGTCCAGAACACAGGTCTCTTCTTGATTCGGTTGTTTGTTTCTTCATGGCTATTTTCTGTGTGTTTGGCTTACATTGAGTCATCCTGCTGTAAGTGGTGTCAATTGTTCGGTTCTTTGGCCTTTCCTAATCGGATTTCTAATACTTGGGAGAAGGGATCCAGTGGCACCAGGATGTGGGGATACGTGGTATAGTAACATATGACTTGTCTATTTTATACTGGTATTTGTGTTTACAAAGCTAAAACAGATAAAAGTGGCTTAGATCTCTTAAAGACCACAGTTGATTTTGAAGGTCAGGTTGGTTTATGCCATGGTTGGCATAGAGTGGTGTTATAGTTTTAATCAAGTACACCCTTCTTCCCTCTTTTATAGTTACAGAGCAAAATGTGACTCCGAAACCTGGGGATCATTCCTTATGCATAGGCCTCCTCTGTGGTGAGGAATATAATGTGCCAAACTAGCAGCAGCCACTGTTCCTTTGTAGATAATTATTTTTCCCCTGATCGATGTAATGAGTCCAAAGGTCCACAGTAATGGAAGATGTTTATTCACATTGCAGAAAAGTTACACTTACTTAGCTAATACTTAGTGTATTGCTTTGTTCTTCCGCTGCACAGACAATTCTTCCTGGAATGGCTGCCCAAGTAAGGCTCACCCACCCTTAATTTGTACAACGTGTGACAAAAAACAGAATTATTATGGGTCCTTTGCTGCAGAGTTGCTTGTGTTGGTTGAGAGCATGCTTTGGTTCAGGAGTTCAGAGTGCTGTGCTGGCACAATTGTGGTAGACCAAATATGCATACCATGGTTAGTTAAATGAGGTTATTAACGAGGAACTGTAATGCCCCACTCATGCATAATTTCTGTGGTAGAGGGATAAACGTGATGGTCGATTAGTTTCTCCTCAAAAATAAACTCTAGGTCTATATTGACACAAAATGTCATTTTTTATAATTTACAAATTGTGGTGTAAGGAGTTCATGCTCATGAAACCCCTGTCTCCTCAAGGCTCAAAGTAATACCAAAGTTCAAAGATTACTCATCATATCGGTAATTACCCACAAGCTTGAATCACTGTGAGCACTCTTCCTCTGTTACAGCATATTATGTCATGTAGCAGGAATGTCCATCTAATACTTCTGTAGTATATTCTGAAGTAAGTCCCAGGCAGCATCTCTAGGTCTGACATTCTGCTTCATGATCCATGGAATAAATAGTAACTCTGTCAAATATAAATAGCAGAGGTATTCAAGAGAAAATGGAGAAAACCATTTTCTCTTCCTACATGGCCTCTTTTTGGTTGCACTCGTCCATCTGCTGCATAAAGATGTTTGGTCATATTTTAGTAATGGCAAGTCTAGTTTACGAGACGGTTCAGTAATCTGAGGGTCTGGATACTGCCATCTTCATCCCTAAAGGGGCCTAATTCACAAAGCTCTGGATACAAAAGTTATAATTTAATATTATAGGTCTACTCCGCTGCAAATTTCCAACGTAGTCTTTGAATACTCATATGTAAATCTATTAAAAATGTATGCATGCAGGATTCCACTTAGTTGAAAAATCTGCAGCTGGAATATGACCCGCAAAGGGGTATGTCAATACCTACAAACTCTCTACTGCAGGGAGACCCTCCGAAACAAAACCTACCTCTTACCCTGCTTGGGTTAGTGTGAGTGTGGGATGCGATGGAGTAGGGCATTTCCACCATCCTGAAGCGAGAGTAAAAGGGCTTGAAGAGCAGTTCTGAAGTCGTTTTCTGGAAGAGACGGATTCACTTTCTTTAGCAGAGAGAGCAGGTACCAGGTTGTTTTTGTATTTTTGGCACTGTGTAATTACACAAATGATGATCATTTTCCACACCTCTAGTACTGGACATCTAGTACAAAGCCTTTACCTTTGGAGGTGGCTGCACCTTCTTGCAACTGAAGATGAAAGGCAGCGAAGCTATAGTCCGGGCGGGCCGCATTGTTCTGAACTCACACGGGCAGCTGGCCCTATACCCCATGTTTCTCTTTGGGAGTTGTTCTTCAAGCTGGAGAGGATCAGTCTTTTAACTGTGTCAATCTGGGTCTACGGTGTTACTGAAATGGCGGTATTACCGGACGTGAAGCAGCTTGGGGGTGGAGTGTGTGTGTGGTGGGGGGGGGGGCGGCTTGATCAGAGAGGACTCCTTCTGTCTTTCAAGAGGTGTCAGGCCAAGTGCCACGCACCTCCGCCTCCACTGTTAGTAACTTTGAAATGCACTGAAGTAGCGCCCTGCTTGCCTGCTCACAGCCGGGTTCTCCTACTCTGCCTTTTTGTCAGCATGATATCTGCTATCTGCTGGGTAATGGCTGCCAAATTTCCAGCCCTTTAGTCGAAACACAAAAAACGATGAACTCGTTTGACCTTCTGTGCGCTTTGGAAGCACACGCATGGTCTCAAAGCCTTATTGCAAATAATAGGCCTCTTAATGCCGAGGATCTTTTAGCCTGCCTTGGAGCTCAGTTTGATAAGAAACATTTCTGAGGTGGACGGCCCGCGAATGATTTTCGCAATTGAGTAATTGCATACTGCTACAAACATATGCTCCTGCTTTATGTTGGGATCGTTAAATTGTGCACCCTGGGACATTGAATGCACAAAGTATTTAAGATTTATAAAGAATAGGCAGTCGTGCCATAGTTGGTCTGTGTGAATCTATATGTGCAGCAAGCATTGGCAAAGCCAATAGATGTCACCTTTGTAAGATCTGTTGGCTTTGGCAATGATTTTAGACATGTAGCTTTGACTGCAACATAGTGATTTATTTTTCTTAATCCATGCTGCACCGCTGCCTGCACTGCTGTGTAGTATGTTAAAAAAAAAACTGAGCTGGGGTAGCTAAGAGAGTTTTTTGGGGGAGGAGAGGAATAGCCCCAGACCTGAGGGGGGGCATGCAGCAACACAAAGAAAGAGTTGGTGGCAGGGGAAAGAAGCATCACACACAAAGAGGAGTGGGAGGGGGAAGAAGAAATAGTACCTCAATCATAGTGTGAGCAGCGGATGAGCACTAATTGAGTTGAATCAATCAGTGTGTGGTCCATGTCCACAGAAAGGAAATGAAGTAATGCATGGCATGCACTGGCCAATTACGAGTCCACAAAAAAAGAGTGACCCTGAAGCCAACGAATGGTAAGCAGTGGGCTGGTTCTAAGCTCTTTATTGTAAAAAATACATCTTGAAAGTGAGAGCGCATACCCTGTTGCGGGCTTGACCCAAAGGGCAGCAAGACAAGGTCACATTAGTTCCATTTTTCTGTAGTTGTCTATAGAGCAAATAACAAACACTTTTGGGTTTTCAGCATTCAAGAGAGCATAACTCCTGGTGAGCGATGTTTGACAAGGCTGCACCATTTTTGTACCCATCGACAGTAGCAGCTTAAGAGTGAGAGCTTAGCTTATATGAATATGCACCAATTGTATCGTGCTATGGGCTGAGCAGCCATGTTCTCCTTATTGAAGGTACTCATCTCTTTGGAATTCCATACATTCAGAAGAGTTTGGAGTTTTTCAGATTAAAAACTCACTTGTATTTCTGAATGCATTTGTTGGTGGTTGTTCTTGGGCTGTATGAGTAAAAATTCTCCCTTCAGTGTTTTGTGAATGATATTGGCTCCATCAGTTTTTTGGAATGGGCCTATTTAGACAGAGCTTGATGCTTAGTCTAATACTATAAATGAAGAATTCTGACTCCTAACACAACAAGCATGGGCAAAGTCAATAGGCCTCGCCTTTGGGACCTGCTGGCTTTGCTAATGCTTTGCAGCATGGCTAAAGGCAATTAATGTTTTTTTTATAAAGTCCAACGTGACAGGGCTTGCATCATTTTCTAGGCATGCGCACCACACTTGCACCTGCCTACAAAATGACACAAGTGATTCGTTTTTTTAATTTAAGTGCTGGGGGGCAGTGAGCTACACAGCAGAGGTAAGAGGGAGATTGGATCATTAGGGGAAAGAGAAGGAGGGCACGTGTGGAGGCAGCAGCACAGAGGGTGAGGGTTGTGGGCAAAGAAACACATGAGCAGCAGCAACTCAGAGAGCAGAGCGGGGAGGAGAAGCAACAGGCAGGAGAACATTGTGGAGCATAAAGGAGCAAATGAGCAGCCAAAACATGGAGCGGGTGGAAGAGAAGTACACAGGCGAGAATGAGAGGGTGGAAATAAAAATATGACAGTAACTGCCTCATCGAGGGAAGCAGTGATAAGCAGCTCCACATGTGCAGGGGTGGGTCCAAGAGAAGTATATGAGAAAGGCAGCTGGAAAACACATGCACCCTCATGGAGTGCTTAGCCAAAAAGCAAAAAGTAGGTCCCTAAAACTGAGCAGTAGAAGGACTCAAGTAAAGAAGTATTTTGGAGAAGGGGCAGACACAAAATAACAAGGCAAGCCATCAAATAAAATGCAAGCAATAAAAATGAAACACAGGTAAATAAATGTGACTTGAAAGTCTACCAAGGGCAAGCAGTGGGCTGGCCCAAAGGCCCTGTATGTTCTTGGTAGGCCCACAACATGTTTCACAACAGACATTGGCCGTCTGGAAGCCTCGACCTGAAAAGGCTATGATCATTCTGTTGTGAGAAGATTTTGCTGTTTGGGCAAGATCGCATTCTTAGCAGGAACAAGCTTATCAGTTACAATAGGAATTGTTTTTGTGAATCCTATTTACAGAGTGGTGTTTTTTAGCTCAATTACCAGACTCTCAACGGGGTTAATAACTCATGCATTAGTGTCTGACTTTATTTGGCTGAATGCAGCTCCACAGAAAGAAAGACCACCTTCGACAAATCTGGCATAAATCATTCTTGCATCAGCTGACTTCAGTGCAAAACCCAAATGAGGACCCTATCTATCGCTCCCTGATGTCTCATTTCTTCCACAAGCCCAGCTTTTCCAGATCAGTGAGTGACCGTAATGCTCCTATTGCCACCATCTTTAAGCTGCATCTATAACTATGGGCTCTGGATTAGAGGAAGTTCTGTCTTGTCTTGCGATCATCCTTGCTACATTTCTGGAAACGCACCAATCCTTGGACATTGAATAGACGTCCATCTGACCTACATGTCTTTCTCTCCCACAGTCTGCATGGGCAGTTTGTCTCTGTTTACACCTACTTATGCCAGTGAGCCCAGGGACGGAGAACGATGGACTCTAGAAGGACAGGGCGCCACGGGGGTCATGGAGAAACACAACTACAAAGATGACTACTATTGTTTAGCAAAAGATTACTGATAGACAGGGGTATGGGGGGGTACATGGACAGATGATTTCTCGGTGATGGGGAATTGTAATATCCATCCCCGATACAAAACACACCATAGGGAAAATCCCCATGTGACAAAAAAAAAATACCCTCTCTTACTTCGATTAGAGGTATATCCCTGTTTCGCCTACATAGACTTTTGATCATGCAGTCCTACTAGTGCAGGTAAGAGTTTTGCTAATATTAATTTAAAACACCAACAGGCCAATGAATTTTGCAGTGCGCTGTGCAAAAAACTGCATAAAATTAAACATTAAGTGTTCTTCTAGAGTGGGATATGTTTTATTCGGTCATCTTTTTCATAGAACGTGTAAGAGCATATATCTGATTTTCCTCCAGCAATCTACAGATGCCCATTCTTTTTAAAATTTCTTGAAGTGCTGCGCTCTTCCAATATGATACCACCACAATGCAAGTGCTGAGCGCTTATTGTGGCAATTCGTTCACCGTGGACTCCTGGCTGGAATGAGAGCTCAGCCTTCCCTATGTACTAGCCTGCCAATCACCTGTAATTACTTCATGTGCTTCATAGAAGCAGGGCAGGTAGCCTTCCCTAACTTTAAAGTAGTAAGAACCTGTTAAAATCAGTAAAGGCTGTTGTAAAGACATATGTTTTTCTTTATCCATATCTAAACATTGCCGAACATGAACAAGTCCTAATTGATGTTCAAAAAAAATTATTTTCTCAAAGAATAAAAAATGTTGGGAAACACAATCCTTGGAACAGGAGGAGTAGTTTTTTTTTCATTCTCCCAATAGGCAACAGCATAGCAAAATTGTGCGGTATAAGTGCTCTGTTTTGTGAGTGTACTCTAACGAGGCTTCAGCATAGCATAACCACTTAATGGCAGTAGCACACAATAGCTACACACAGAGGACAAGAAATCAGCTTGGAGACCCAAAAGGGTGGGCCCCACTGGCTAGAGCCACAGCATCTTTGATAGAAAAACCTTCATGGAGTCATGTGTGGCAGAGGGACAAGTGTGTGACTACATGGAGGTACTCCCACTGAACTCCAGTTTTGGAGCTAAACAATGATAACGCAGTATTCCTGAGAGTGTGTACTAAAAGGGGACAATGGAACCCAAACACATCTGTTGATCAAAAATTGGTGTACAACCGGTAGTGTATTTAATGTTGAGGGGATCGATGGTCCTGATGAAGGCCGAGCAACCCATATGTGTGATGGAAACGGCCGAAACATGTTGACTTTAGAACAGATATTTGGGGTGGAAGGGGTGATTGTATCCCTATATCACCACAATTTTTCTAATCCTTTTAACCCTGTACGGTGAGTCATGGAACAAAGACTAATTATAGATTCATTTGAGATAGTTTTAACTATCATGTGTGGTGTTCTGTATGTCTGATCCCTGTTTGTCTTTTTGTGTTCTTTGTTGCCCCTACCTTTTGCTCCATTCCTTGCGTTGGCTAGTGTGGGAAGGTGTTAGCATAGCCCTACGATGAAGTATGCCACGATTAGTGGGTGAGGGTGTTTTTTCTAACAAAGATGCTGTCTCTAGCCGGTGAGGCCCACCCTTTTGGGTCTCCACTCTGATTTCTAGTCCTCTGTGTGTAGCTGGTCTAATTATTGGGAGCTTGGACAACTAATTGTTCCTCTCACCCCTTATTATTGTGTTGAAGTAGCACACAGTATCACATTATGTATGGATCCTACCTGTTCAATTATGCACACTACCCAGGTAACTGAACAGAAGCTGTGTCAGCAGTGTACAACAGTGAGGCATTTGTATAGTGCAGGAGCTGTGTGACATGCTTTTGAGATGCTTATTGGACATCAAGAGTTGGGTGAGACTCCAAAAAGCAGATGGCAAGTGGGAATGGATAGGTGTGTGGAGGTTGAACTAGTGGTATAGCAGGGTATGCTGACATACACTTAAGATGGTATAGAGTAGATGTATGGCCTTCTACAACCTAGGTGAGGAAGATCAAAGACAAATAGAAGACCCCTAGATGAACAATAACGATGTCCTAACAATATGATACAAAGAGGAGGTTATTTTGAATGGAAATATAGAGAAACCATGGACCTTTATCAAACTGATGGGTGAGTCTAGTAAGCATTAGAACATTCCACCCACTAAGGGTAGAATGTTCTAAATTATAAAGGGAGAACCATAAAGATAAACATTGGAATGTTGAAGCAGAAGGCTTATATCAGACATTATAAGCCCGGAGCTACTCCATTATCTTTAGTAGAGCTCCCAACATTCCAGTTTTCTAATAACCTGGTGTACCGCTCCAAAAAAGTGCAGGTCAGGGCAGTTCCTGGTTAGTATAGTGGTCAGTATCCTCGCATGCGACCGGGTGCGCCTTCCTGATGGGGATGTGTCACTTAAGAATTGTGTCAATGTATTTTCTGCTGCATTAATTAAGCTAGTGGGACTATTCATTTGATACAGTTTGTCTCATGTTATGCTTTGTTTATATATCATTCATCAATATATATGATAAAGAAAAGTTTGTCCTGTATCTTATAAGTAATGTTTTCAAACAAGAAGCATATGCTGTAAATTATAGTAGTCCAATTCCACTCCTGATTCTCTTGAAGGTCATGCTCACTACCAGCTGCAGTATTTAAGTATGACAACTTCCAGCAATACGCATGACAGGACTTTTGGTACTTTCCAAGTCGCTCCATCCATTTAAGTGGACGGGTCCTCCTTCTAGGGTTACCCAAAGCACATTATGTTGACAGGCATATTTCATGCTCAAATCACATTCAGCCTCGCAAAAACAAATAATAGTGTTCCCAGATCCTGTTGGATCTAATTGATAAAGCAGTACTCTGCAGTTAATCACGAAGGGGGTGTAAACGTTACATTTCCTGTGACTGTCCATGCACATAGAGTTGATCTCTCCAAACAGGGCGGTCCATTTTGATTGTGAAGTATCAATCAGCGATGACATGGTGGGGAGGGAATTTGTTCCTTAGAATGACGGTTCTGGTTTGTACAGTAGACGCGTGGGCATTGCCAAAGCCAATAATATGAACAGAAAGGCACATAACGAAGCGATACTTGCACTATGCCATGCAGAAAAACGAATCTGCAGACATCCATGCACACAGACCAATAATCATACACGCACACAAACATCCACAAACGTACCCGGAAATAGCACAGCAGCATATGGTGGGTGTATCAGTGCTTGCATGTGTGGAAGAATGGATTGGATCATTGTTTTCATCTATGAAGTTGGTAGCTTGGTTGACTAAATTTAGTTGCGTATATGGATACAGTGGGGGTGGGTGGATAGATGGTTGACCGTATAAAGTCAATTAAAAACAAAATTATTGTGTTTTATGATGATGACAATGTAACTTTTTGTTTGAAGGTTTCCAAGGGATTTCATTCGTCTCCTTTTTTCCCCACACTGTAACAGCAGATGTGAAGTCCAAGGCAACTGTTTCTTCCATTTTACACACAAATGTGTATGCAAATAACCAAAGAACATTTCTATTATCCAGTTGTGAGGTCATCTTGCTGTGAAAAGTGACAGCAAACCATGTTAATGTGATGCGAGGGATAAAAGTCAGTGTTACAGCACGAATTACTTTAGAACGAGAAAAGCAGACCATAGACCAGATACTTTTGCCGTAGTGTTTGAAAAGCTGGACGTTGATTGTTACTACCAGCTGCAGTATTTAAGTATGATAACTTCCAGCAGTACGCATGACAGGATTTTTGGTGCTTTCCAAGTTGCTCCATCCTTTTAAGTGGACGGGTCCTCCTTCTTGGGTTACCCAAAGCACTTTGTTAATACAGCACAAATTACTTTAGAACGAGAAAAGCAGACCATAGACCATACTTTTGCTGCAGCTTTTGAAAAGCAGGATATTGATTGTTCTTCCAGTCCGACATGTTAGAGACTGGCAAGACATGCTGTTTTTAACATAAAGCACACATAAATTGAGGAAATCCCATGTTGTCTGTGTAATTATTCATATCCACCTGTCACGCATTCTTCCTCTTCGAGCACAAATCACAAAACTTACAGCTTTGTACTGAAGCCTGGTCTGGCCTTGAGACAGATTGAGCTATATCTCCACGCCATCCTTATATTTCATAAATAATTCATAAATAAGTCCAAACCAATATACATGCATATGTACACATAGATACATACAGGCACTTTCATCATCTATTTGTCAGTGCGGGTGTCATTCACATTTTGCTTCCGTCCACACAGCATAGAGCATGTGGCAATTTGTCAGCTCACTTCAATTGGCTGCCTTGATCTGTGAATGATGGACTTTTACCTGCCCACATGTGAACAACCTCCTGAAAAAGAGATTGAATACTATAACGGGGCTTGTGAGCATGCGCTGCCGGGCCACCCCTTTTATTTTATTTTATTGCATATTACCTGTGTTTGTAACAATAAGTACATCAAAAAGAATTGCACATTTGACAAGGCCACTCTTTGCCCATGCTTGATGTATATTTTCTTGGTACGCACAACAAATGCCTAATGAATGGCCCTAGAGTTACATTGAAGCCAAACGTTCCTCACAATGGTAAAGCCAATAGGCTTGACTTAAGAGCCTTTTGTTAGTGAAAGTGGAATGAATGACACATGCTCCGCTGCCTTTGGGTAGGTTTGAGCTTCATAAGTCCTACATACATACATACATACCACCCATGATCCAGCTCCTCTGAACTAAAACACATGCTTGCTTTCAGTAATGAAGCACATTCACTAGTAAAATGTTGTGTCTCCCAAGAGTTCTGTCTATGGACCTCAGCTATCCGCCAGCTTGTGTTTGCAGCTTTCCACCATTGGATTGACGCTCTAACTTTTATTCTTCAAACACCACTCATGAGTCAGAATATGGCTCTTGGACAACCTAGGCATGGGCCTTTAGTGCCTAAGGAAAATGTATCTTCAATACTCCATTCAGGGCGCTTTTGTTTGATCTTGGTTTATTTATTGCTTATGCGGTGGTCCGTGCTTAAAAAGAAAATATGGGAGTGCAGGTATTCACTATTTAAAGAACCTGTATTGCTCCTGAGAAGTGCTGGTAGGCTCCCATTAAATGTATTGCAGCAGTGCAGGTCCTCTCCCTTTCAAATTAAAAAGTGCAGGTACTCCGTTCCGGACAGTACCTGCCCATTTAAATCACTGGCAGTGGTAAAGTGGCTTTGGCTATACGAATCAACAAATCTGAAGTGCTTGCCTATTGAAACCTCTGTGTCAGTCCTAAATTAAAATTGTGCCTTTTGCTTTAATAATTACCTACTAACTTCAGTGTAAAGCTATGCCTGAAAATGAATTAACATTTTGTATTTAACTGATGTAGAAGTGTAATGTTTTCATCTTAGTTATGTGCTTCTAATTTTAATATAAGTTGTTCTGTGCTTACCTAATATGTATATATGCTTACCTTATCTTCTCTGTAGTAGGTTTACCTTTTGCTGCGTTAGTATGAAAAATGTGGAAAATGCTCCAGAGCAGACCTTGTGAAGATTTGCACCTCTGGTTACATAATTCTCTTCATCACAAATACGCTGTAGTACGTATTTGGATGTACACTGCATTTGTAAAAGGCATTATCTAGTGCAGTAAAGCAGGGCATGGATTTATACACGCACACACCGATGATATTTGTTTAAGGCGGGGGTATGCATTTATCCTTTTGGAAATTCCATTTGATGTTACAGATAACTTTCAGTTACATCCAGTCGGTAGTGTACGAGGTCTGTGCGAGGGCTGTGCGCACAGTGAACTTCCGTGGAGACCATTCCAGTTGAATCCTAGAATTGCGTTGGTGTCTTTGTATTTCCGCTGGCATTAGTTTAACTAGTAACGACCCCCGTGGTTAATGCAGTGCCGACCCAGCCCAGACGTTAGAAAAGCCACTCACATTCCACAGTTGACTCCATTAGAAACCATTTGCACCTGTTTAACTAGAAGACCACCAGTTTGCAAAATGGCACCCATGCATTTCGGTTCCAAGTCGTCCTTGTAAAAGGTCGGTTAGTGCGGTGTACATTGTGTACTCACATAATACGTGCACTCGCGCGTGTGTATCTGCCCGTACTTATAAAATTCAGTGTAACCCCGAGCACACAGATACACACTTGCATCCGACTGTAATGTGAAAGGCAGGTCCCATCACAGTAAATAATTGATTGGTGTATACACATCTGCACGTCAGCGTCCTGTTTGCACCGCCAGTCTCGGGTATAGGCCCGGACAATCGCCTGCCTTTGTGTATCCGGATCGAGTCCCGTCAAACAAACGGGCTGAAAGTCGTGTTGTTTGCATTGATCTGAGGTCACTGTCTCCCCCTCCCCCGCGAGCGCGGGAGCACGCGGCCAGGACCAGGTGCGGCTGCTCGGCTGCGAGCTGTTGCTAAGTGAGCAGCCCCCCACCGCACAGACAGATGGGCCCGAGCCAATGGCAGGCGGCGGCGGCTGCTGCTGCTGCAAGTGGTGAGACGGGGCCCAGCAGTGCTGCCAGGGAGGAGAGGGGCTCAGCAGCTCGGGGAAGAGGGGGGCAGGCTGGAGGAGGTGCGTTCTAATAGACTTTGATGCTCCGAAGAGAAATGCCATTTCTTTTTGTTAAGCAGAGTAACAAGCTGCTGCTCTACAGCTTTAAGCGCCTTCAGTGGGTAGAAAGATCTGTGCATGCAGCCCGGCAGGAGCAGGTGTTGATGAAGACAATTTCGCAAAATAGCTTATCCTGTGCCCTAGAAGTAGTATATATACAAACGGATGCATGCTTGGCATAGTAGGGGTTCGAGCCTGGGTGTCTTCCACATTCATTGCTGTCCGTTAGCGCCGAACACACCCTCTTCAGTGATAGTGAGCTATCGGTAGCGACGTTATCAAAAGTGCTGCAAAAGACGGTGCAAAGCAGTGTGGTGTCAGAGAGGGAAGTTATTCATCACTCGCGGCGCTTCTCATAGGGCCTCTCGGCTTCTCGTTGTATTTTCAGGCCGGTAAAAGCGGGCTAGGGTGACCAGAATTTTAAAGCTATATAGAACTGGGCATTTCACAAAAATATTATAAGGACTACAATTGTACTTCACCCGAGCGCACAGAATGACAGCGGTAGGAAAATGCAATTCGTATCGCCAGTATCATGCCTGTTAAGAAAATCCCTTTCTTATTGCAGCTGCTAACTGCCCCATGCTTTGGAAAAGATAAAAAGGCACCTTTCACCATTTTCAGTCGACCTTCTAAAAGTCTATTAGCTAAATTTCCCGAAATCTGCCAGGACAGCTGGTGTAAAACTTGGACTGTCCGGGGAAACCCGGGACGCCTGGTCACCCCACACCCTTGGGGAAGAGGGCGTGTGCCTGGTTGACGGAGTTTCATTGTGTTTGTTCTCGTCCGACGTTGGATGCATTCAGTGTTATGTGTGAGTGACTGGAGGGGTGCTCCTATCTTGGGGCGCAACACCTAAAAGTGTAACGGTGGAGGAGGAGCTCTGAGAAGCGCTCAGTACATCATTGTAATCGGCGGCGGGTACAATTTACTCTGCAGATCGCCTGTTGGGTTTTATGGTTTGTGTTATGCCAGAGGCCCGGGAAAGAGACAGATGTAATAGGGGTATGCAATGTAGGTAGTATAGCAGGGCTGGCGGGGGAGCTGCAACACTAAAACATATGCAGCAGCGTCGCACCAACCTAGGCAGAAGGGCAGTGGGGTGTTGTGTGCATCTATACCAAACTAGGGGATCAATCAGAGAAGGCCCAGTAAACCACGTGGCCAAGCGTGCAAGGCGGAGATGCTATGGGAACGCAGGGAGTTGTGGGATCAGCAGTAGCCATGCACCTTCTCAAAGGCAGTAACTACTGTTTACTGTCTACCGCTGTGCAAATAGCCTTAATGGGCAAAGAAAGAAGTGGAGAAGCAATGCATGTTAGCAACCGGACCAGAACCTTTGCCATTCTTCAAATGCCCACATTCCTCCAACTTGTGCCAACCTACTGTGTGTGAGATTGTGCCCCAAAACATTCTCATGTTTCCAAAGGTGGACAGTCACCATTCAAACGAGCACTGGTCCAGGTCGTGCCTCCGACCTTAGTAAGTCTTTATTTCTGCACATTTGACAGTGAGAAACAAAGTGCTTGGTAGGTTGCCTACAAGGCGGGTATGTTTGTGCCATTGACAAATAATGGATATTTCTTACCCAAGTCTGTGGTACCATTTCTACTGTCCTCGGAATGATGAAAGGCTGAATTAACATGATTGAATTGGAAGTTGTGACCGTAGAGCCAAACACAGCTTTCCTGCAGTGCACTCATTAAACTATTGAGCTGCTCATGAGATCTGAATACCTGAACATTTGAAAGAGGTCCTTTTTGGAATCTTCCAACAAGGTTTGGGAGGGATGCTTCTGTTTTGTGTTATTGTAGCACTGCTCAATCTTCTCTATTTTGTCAGTGAATATTTAATTGATGATATAGCAAGTTGGCTCTGTTTATACTATCTCAAAGTGAGAGATAGTGAGCACAGAGTCCACGGGTTCCCCTTAGAGGTTGATAGTGGCAAAATTAGATAATAATGCTCTATTTTGTGGTAGTGTGGTCGAGCAGTAAGGTTATCAGAGGGTAGTGTTAAGTATTTGTTGTACACACACAGGCAATAAATGAGGAACATACACTCAAAGACTTAACTCCAGGCCAATAGTTTTTATGTAGAAAAATAAATTTTCTTAATTTATTTTAGAACCACAAGATTCAAGATTTGAGGTAAGTACATAAAATGCAAGCTACTTCACACAGGTAAGTATAGAACTTTGATTTAAAACAGTAGTACACACAGTTTAGGTAAAAATGGCAATAAGCTATTTTTAAAAGTGGATACTGCAAAAATCAACAGTTCTTGGGGGAGGTAAGTTTAGTTAAGTTTCTCAGGTAAGTAAAGCACTTACACAGTCACTCTCCTCGGCATAGGCAGCCCACCGTTGGGGGTTCAAGGCAACCCCAAAGCCACTACCAGCAAGACAGGGCAGGTCAGGTGCAGAGGTCAAAGGAGTGCCCAAAACACATAGGTTGCCTATGAAGAACAGGGGTGCTCCGGTCCTAGTCTGCTCACAGGTAAGTACCTGTGTCCTCGGCGAGCAGACCAGGGGGGGTTTGTAGAGCATTGGGGGGGAAGGGGGAGTGGAAACACACACAGGCCCACAAAACACACCCTCAGCGGCACAGAGGCGGACGGGTGCAGTGGACATAGTAGGTGCAGGTTTGCTATTGAAAGCAATGCAGGGACCCAGGGGTCACTTAGGCGATGCAGGCAGGGCACATGGGGGCTTCTCGGGCCAGCCACCGACTGAGCTAGGATGAGGGCCGCCTGCTGGTCACTCCTGCACTGGAAGGTGGTTGCTTTCGGTCCTGGGGCCTGCGTGTGCAGTGCTTGGTCCAGGCGTCGGGTTCTTTGTTACCAGGCAGTCGCGGTCAGGGGGAGCCTCTGGATCCTCTCTGCAGGTGTCGCTGTGGGAGTGCAGGGGGATCGACTCAGGGAACCCATGCCGTCGTAGTCACCTCTGCGGTGGTTGTTCTCTTAAACTCGAGCTGGGGGCGTCAGGTGCAGAGTGTGAAGTCTCACGCTTCCGGCGGGAAGAGAGAGTTCTTTGGAAGTTGCTTTAAAATTGCAAAGTTGTTGCAGTTTTTTTTAACAGTGCCACTGTTCTCAGGAGTTTCTTGGTCCTTCGGGTTCAGGGCAGTCCTCTGAGTCCTCAGAGGTTGCTGGTCCCTGTCGGATGCGTTGCTCTGCAGGTTCTTTGAGTCTGGAGACAGGCCGGTAGGGCTGGGGCCAAGTCAGTTTTCGTCTCAGTCGTCTCTGTGGTGCTTTCAGGTCAGCAGTCCTTCTTCTTGTTGTAGGTTGCAGGAATCTGATTTCCTGGGTTCAGGGTCACCCCTAAATACTAAATTTAGGGGGGTGTTTAGGTCTGGGGGGCAGTAGCCAATGGCTACTGTCCTAGAGGGTGGCTGCACCCTCTTTTAGTCTCCTCCTTGAGGGGGGGGGGCGGGACATCCCTATTCGGGGAATCCTCCAAACTCAAGATGGAGGATTTCTAAAGGCCGGTGTCACACCAGCTCAGGGCACCTTAGGGACTGTCCTGACTGGTGGGTGACTCCTCTTTGTTTTCCTCATTATCTCCTCCAGCCTTGCCACCAAATGTGGAGGCAGTGGCCGGAGGGGCGGGCATCTCCATTAGCTGGGGTGACCTGGGGTGCTGTAACAAAAGGCATGAGGCTTTGAGGCTCACCACCAGGTACTACAGTTCCTGCAGGGGGAGGTAAGAAGCACCTCCACCCAGTTACAGGCTTTTTTCCTGGCCACAGAGTGACAAAGGCACTCACCCCATGTGGACAGAAACTCGCCTGCTTGTGGCAGGCTGGTAGAAACTGGTAAGCCTAGCACTAGGAGTCGGACTGGTATTCAGTGGGCATCTCTAAGATGCCCTCTGGGTGTATTTTACAATAAATCCCACACAGCATCAGTGTGCATTTATTGTGCTGAGAAGTTTGATAACAAACTTCACAGATTTCAGTGTAGCCATCATGGAACTGTGGAGTTTGTAATTGACAGACTCCCAGACCATATACTCTTTATGGCTTCCCTGCACTTACAATGTCTAAGGTTTTGCTTAGACACTGTGGGGCATAGTGCTCATGCAACTATGCCCGCACCTGTGTTATAGTGCACCCTGCCTTAGGGTGGTAAGGCCTGCTAGAGGGGTGACTTGCCTATGCCACAGGCAGTAAGAGGTGGGCATGGCACCCTGAGGGGAGTGCCATGTTGACTTAGTCATTTTCTCCCCACCAGCACACACAAGCTGTGAGGCAGTGTGCATGTGCTGAGTGAGGGGTCCCCAGGATGCATTAAGACATGCTGCAGCCCTTACAGACCTTCCCTGGCAACCAGGCCCTTGGTACCAGGGGTACCACTTACAAGGGGCTTATCTGTGTGCCAGGGCTGTGCCAATTGTGGGAACAAAGGTATAGTTTAGGGAAAGAACACTGGTGCTGGGGCCTGTTTAGCAGGGTCCCAGCACACTTTCAATCATAACTGGCATCAACAAAAGGCAAAAAGTTACAGGGTAACCATGCCAAGGAAGGCATTTCTTTGCAGATGATGATGCACGTCTGATTGGATCTGGTATTGTGTGGTGAAGTGTTGAGTTAATCAATACATTTGTTGAGTGCACCACTCACCCGTTAGGGTCTCAAGGCGCTGAGGAAGTGTGGGGGGGGTGCTACTGCTCGAAGAGCTATGTCTTGAGGCGCTTTCTGAAGGACAGGAGGTCCTGGGTCTTGTGTAGGTTGATAGGGAGGGAATTTCAGGTCTTGGTGGCGAGGTGGGAGAAGGATCTGCTGCTGGACGTGGTGCGTTGGATGCAATGGACTGTTGCGAGGGCGGCGGGGCGGAGTTGGGATGTGGAAGTTGAGTCGGTAGTTGAGGTAGGCCGGTCCAGTGTCGTGGAGGGCTTGTGAGAGTGTGGATTAGGATTTTGAAGACAATCCTTTTGTTGATGGGAAGCCATTGTAGGGTTCCGAGGTGGGCGGAGATGTGTTCGTGGCGAGGGAGGTTGAGGATGAGACGTGCTGAAGCGTTCTGGATGCGCTGGAGTTTCCTCTGGAGTTTGGCTGTAGTTCCAGCATAGAGGGCGTTGCCGTAGTCCAGTGTGCTACTGACAAGGGTGTGAGTGACCATTCTTCTGGTTTCTATGGGAATCCACCTGAAGGTCTTGCGGAGCATATGGAGGGTGTTGAAGCAAGAGGACGATATGGTGTTGACTTGCTGGGTCATGGAGAGAGAAGAGTCTAGTACGAAGCCGGGGTTGTGTGTGTGGGTGGTGGGTGTCGGGGGTGGTCCCAGGGTGGCCGGCCACCAAGAGTCATTCCAAGCAGACTTGTTGGGTCCAAAGGTGACGATCTCGTTTTTCCTGAGTTCAACTTGAGGTGGCTAGCTGTCATCCAACTAGCGATGGCGAGAAGTCCGGTGTGGAGGTTGTTCTTGGCAGTTGAGAGGTTCCTCGTGAGGGAGAGGATGAGCTGGGTGTCGTCGGCGTAGGAAATAATGGTGAGGCCATGGGGTCGGACGATGCTGGTGAGTGGAGCCATGTAGATATTGAAGAGGGTGGGGCGGAGTGAGGATCCCTGGGGGAGTCCGCATATGGTCTTGGTGGCTTTAGACAGAAAGGGGGGAGACAAACTTTTTGGGTTCTTTCGGAGAGGAAGGAGGTGAGCCAGTCCAAGGCTTTCTGCCGAATTCCAGTGTTGAAGAGGCGTGTGCGACGGGTTTGGTGACATACAGTGTCGAAGGCTGCGGAGAAGTCTAGAAGGATGAGGACAACGGTTTCACCCTGGTCGAGCCTGGTCCTGATGTCGTCGGTGCAGGCGATGAGGGCGGTTTCGGTGCTGTGGTTTTTGCGGAATCCAGACGGGGAGGCGTTGAGTATGTTGTCCTCTAGGAAACGGCAAAGTTGATTGTTGACTATCTTCTCTATGCAGTAAATGCAGTGTTTGATAACTTCAAAGAGGACTCTGCTTCTGCTGGATGGCTTCTTGATGGGTTAGTGATAATAGGTCGTCTTCCCATGGTAGAGAACTTCTTGTCATTGAGCCCTTGACTTTCACAGAGAGTAGAGACTTTTGCTTCAACCTTTACAGTTTCATGGGAGAACAGATATTAATGTTGGGTGGTGTTGAGCATGGTTGGAACAGATTCTGCTTTGGCAGCATCATTTGTTCAGAATGCAAGGGTGCCTTGAATTAGTGATACTATTGTTTAGTTAATTTGTGCTGCCTTTGGTGGATTAAAACTGACAATACAGCATGTTATGATTACTCCTCGGGCAAATATTGCCGACCTTTTATGGTATTCATGATTGTAAAGATATTGTCAAGTGTGGTGTTCTCTTTGAATTTTGTAGGTCTATTTCACACAGATTGCGGAAGATGAGGTTAGAATGAATGAGTGATAATGTTGTGATCAGGCTATTTATTTCCCGATTTAGGTTTTTGTTATTGGATGGGGCTTAGGGGGTGGCAAGTGGAGGGTTGTTGTGCAGGTAGCTCAAAGAGGGAAGTGTTCTTTCAAGGTGAAGGTGTTGGGTTCCTAGTGCGTGTGGGGGCAGAAGTATTGGTGTAAATCTGCAAGAGCCAACAATCTTCAAGGTGTAATCTGTGGGGCTCTATGAAGAGGTAATGATGAACCCTTACAGCTTTGAGATTGAATTGACTTGTCTCAGGATGATGTTCGTGATGCCTGTGTGCTTACATTTTGCAGAATTTGTATTGTTACACATAAGGTGTTATTTCTGCTGGGTTGGTGAAGTGGGGTTAGTGTGGGAGTGGCATGCGAATGACACTATTTGGGCTTGATGTGCGTGTGTTTGTGCTGTTTGTTTTATGATTAGGTAAGGCAGACACAGCAGCAGTCGTATTACAGTAGATTACCAATTGTGTTGGAGGCAAAGGTCTATCCAATGGCTCTTCCTATATCCAAAGAACCATGTACAGAGAGCTGGCTGTAGATGTCTGTATGACAAACCCTTTGGACGAAGGAGAGGGGGCAAGGATCTGATTTTGATTGGCTGTGGTTGCTAATGTAACTGACCTATCACAGTCTTTCTCATGAGCTGAGAGGGTGCTATGGGGATTCCACACCTATAAATATTGCCAAAATATGATACATGTTGCTCAAAACATTTTTTATCTTTTATGAAAACATTTCTGTTCATATGCTATGTAGCTCTGATGTGGTTGAAAAGTAACTCATCAGGCTTTGCAAAATATTCTAAGTAAATATCTGTTTCTACTGTATAATTCAGTCTAATATCAAGCTTTTTTGACCAACATTAGACAGTGGTTGTACACCTTCACCATAGCGGACAGCAGCCAACTGTAGCTTAATCCTTTTACACTAACGTAGCACCTATCCGTAAGGTACTAACAAGAACTGCTTTAAGTGCAAATGTGCTCCCTTTTAAGGAGCAGAATGCTGTCACTCACAGTGAATTTAGCCAGTGGCTCAAGTGGGGCTGACACATTGCCCCATGCTGAATGGGGCAGATGAAAAATGTGAATAACACAACATCTAATCAATGAATGAAGAGGGCTAGCTGAAAGTAAGTATGTGATATACATAATTTTATTTAAAAAATCTTGACTAATCTCACATTAAAAAGAATATGCAAAATACCATGTTAGACAACCCAGTTAAGTAACCAGCAGACTTTGATCACAAGAAATACTATACATGGACCGGTACAGCTGCTCAAATTCCACTTTATTTAAAACTGTAAACCGTGTGCCTGAAACTCACACTTCTCCATCCACCACACTGCTAAACGTTGCATCCCATAACACAGTAACCGCACCTCATGGTCTTCACAAACCACTTGGAAGCACTAACCACAAAGGATAAACAAGCATTTGCAATACAACGGATCTCGCATTTGCTCGAGTTAGAGATAATCGCGTTGTAAACTCCTAACAGGACTTTTCTTGCCACATAAATTGAAAAAAAAAATAGCATGATCGTGCTGTGTAAAACCCAGCGCGATCACGCTGCGTGGAAAATAAAAAGATAAAGTAGAGCAGAAACCAGGCTGAAAACATGGAGCCTCGTATGTTTTCAGTAGTTGGCCGGTGCGCTCAAGGAGGGCTAAACACTGGAAAAGGCATGACATGATGTATGCATGCCTTTCACTAATGAAATCAAGAGGATTTTAAAAGGCCAGCCCAGGAACCAATAAAAGTGACAGGCGTGACATGGGTGTGGTTAAAAGCCCAAAGAGAGATTACAACAGGGACGGAGCGTGTGCGCTTCACCCTAAAAAACACAGACACCTTCGAAGGTCACACCCTACATGGCATAGCTTGCTGTTTGTGCAGGCAAGCACTTGCGGAGTAGTAAGTGCTGTATAAATGATGCAATACAATACAACTGAAAGAGTTGTGAAGGTGTTGTGCACTGAAATCGGAGGCTGATGATTTTATCTCACTCAAAAGGGGGGAGGTTGGTGGAAAGAGGTGTGCTTGTCCAGTGCTCTACTGGCTCGCTCCTGCCCGCACCACGTTGCTTTCATGTCTTTGTTGTTTTTTCTCTCTACGTGCCTGCAGGCCTCAGGGTGGGAACTACTGTGGCTGGAGTGCCCTCCCGCTGCTGTGCACACAAAAATGTACCTTGCCACAAATCAGCTAAATGTAGAAGGGCAGAGACCCTGCTCCTGCCTGGCGCTGGAATGAGGTTAAGTTACGTACATCAGTACACTTGGAGAAAAGCGAATTTTTACTTTGTGTCCCTTTAAAAGTAGGCGATAGCCGTTTCACAAGAAAACGCATTTCTTTCCACCTAACACATAACAAATAGCACCCTGCTCTGAAAATAAAAGAAGCACCAACATCTTTCGAATGAAAAAGCTTTTAAGTTACAAAGTGAAAATTATTATATAAAACAACTTCACAAATAATGATCAGTTGCCAAAATAAAGACTGCAATTCAGGAGAATTAAACACAGCTTCATTTGCAGATATTGTACAATCTTTTTCTGCCCATAAGCAGAAAAGTGTTATTGATAAAAGCCAAGTATGGGACCCAGATATAATATAAAATTGTAGATTGGTAGTTCTCAACAATAGAGATAGCAACCGTTCGACAATACTAGTCGTGGTCCACGCTCTGCAGTAACTTGGATAGGTAGGCGCTATAGGACCTGTTGCTGGAAACACAACCGGCTGAGGAATATAGAAGAACTTTTCTTTTTCTGGAATGAGTGTCTTCGGTGTTGAATGCATTTCATCTGAACGTGTAAAAAATATTACGCAAATCTGCCCACAAAGAGTGGAAACGTGATGTATAAAGGCGTTACACGACTATTGGGGGAGGGTTTAGTGATCTGGTACCACCTTCTGGTACCTATTTTTTTTAATTTATTTACTAAAAAGGACCTGAACAGATTTCGTTTTTGATTGTGTTCTTGTGAGGGATGTCTTTGTTGTTGGTGGGCCTTCCATGCATTCTTGCATTGAAGCTGGGACATACATACATTTTGATGACGTACCAGCAGCATTAGGTCAAATTTACTAAGCAAATCAAAGTTAGGGAAAATGAAAGGTGTCTGAAAAATGTTTTAAACTGTTAAGGCATTTCAATTATACGTTTTTAAAGTGTGATTAGTTTAACTGGGAGTGTATGGTAGTGTTTGATTAGATTAATGATTATTATAATGGATAGTGTTGCGATAGAGTCAAGCTATGGGCTAATGTGGATAGGGATAGAGGGTGGACAGAGGTAAGGTTATGGTTACTGACAGTGGTGGGGGGTAAGTGAAGGCATTAGATTCAAAACTGCAAAAGGGTTGTTTAGCAGAGTGGCAGAAGTGAGAGTGCAAGGTTTGTGGGTTGTGTGAGATTTAGAGTACTTTAAGCCTCAAAGGCTCATGCCTTTTGTTACAGCACCCCAGGGCATCCCAGCTAGTGGAGATGCCTGCCCCTCTGGCCACTGACCCCACTTTTGGCGGCAAGGCTGGAGAAGATAATGAGGAGTCACCCACCAGTCAGGTGCCCTGAGCTGAGGTGACCCCTGCCTTTAGAAATCCTCCATCTTGAGTTTGGAGGATTCCCCCCAATAGGAATAGGGATGTGCCCCCCTCCCCTCAGGGAGGAGGCACAAAGAGGGTGTAGCCACCCTCAAGGACAGTAGCCATTGGCTACTGTCCTCCAGACCTAAACACACCCCTAAATTTAGTATTTTGGGGCGACCCTGAACCCAGGAAATTAGATTTCTGCAACCTGAAGAAAGAAGAAGGACTGCTGACCTGAAAGCCCCGCAGAGACAACGGAGACACCAACTGACTTGGCCCCAGCCCTACCGGCCTGTCTCAGACTCAAAGAACCTGCACAGCAACGCATCTAACAGGGACCAGCGACCTCTGAAGTCTCAGAGGACTGCTCTGAACCCGAAGAACCAAGAAACTCCCGAGAACAGCGGCACGGCTCAAAAACAGCAACAACTTTGCAACTTTTTAGCAACTTCCAAAGAACTCTCTCTTCCCACCGGAAGCGTGAGACTTCTTACTCTGCACCCGACGCCCCCTGCTCGAGCTCCAGAGAACTAACAACACAGAGAGGACTCCCAGGTGACTACGATGATGTGAGTAACCTGAGTCGACCCCCCAGCGACGCCTGCAGAGAGGATCCAGAGGCTCCCCCTGACCGCGACTGCCTGGTAACAAGGAACCCAACGCCTGGACCAAGCACTGCATCCGCAGCCCCCAGGACCGAGAGGAACCACCCACCAGTGCAGGAGTGACCAGCAGGCGGCCCTCTTCCTAACCCATTCGGTGGCTGGCCCGAGAAGCCACCCTGTGCCCTGCCTGCATCACCTAAGTGACTCCCGGGTCCCTCCATTGCTTTCAATAGCAAACCCGACGCCTACTTAGCACACTGCACACGGCAGCCCCTGTGCCACTGAGGGTGTGTTTTGTGTGCCTGTTTGTGTCCCCCACTCCCTCCAGTGCTCTACAAACCCCCCTGGTCTGCCCCCCGAGGACGCAGGTACTTACCTGCCAGCAGACCGGAACCGGAACTCCCCTGTTCTCCATAGGCACCTATGTGTTTTGGGATCTCCTTTGACCTCTGCAGCTGACCAGCCCTGTGCTGCTGGTGCGGTGACTTTGGGGTTGCCTTGAACCCCGAACGGTGGGCTGGCTATGCCCAGGAGACTGACTGTGTGAGTGCTTTACTTACCTGAGAAACTTAACCAAACTTACCTCCCCCAGGAACTGTTGATTTTTGCACTGTGTCCACTTTTAAAATAGCTTATTGCCATTTTAACTAAAACTGTGTGTACTACTGCTTGATGCAAAGTTCTATACTTACCTGTGTGAAGTACCTTCCATTTTATGTACTTACCTCAAAGCTTGAATCTTGTGGTTTTAAAATAAATTAAGAAAATATATTTTTCTATATAAAAACTATTGGCCTGGAGTTAAGTCTTTGAGTGTGTGTTCCTCATTCATTGCCTGTGTGTGTACAACAAATGCTTAACACTACCCTCTGATAAGCCTACTGATCGACCACACTACCACAAAATAGAGCATTAGTATTATCTAATTTTGCCACTATCAACCTCTAAGGGGAACCCTTGTACTCAGTGCACACTATCTCTCACTTTGAGATAGTATATACAGAGCCAACTTCCTGCAGTATTATTTAAAAATGGAAAATGTTTTGAACTTTTGTCTTTCGAACCAATTGGCAGTTATGTAGAGTGCATTACTTTTCTAACAATGTTGCTCTTCTTTTTTTTTTTTTACCTTTTGGATTTTCTAACTTTTTTACAACTTGGAGTCATATAGGCTTAACAAGAGACAGATGAAAGTGAAGTAATATTATTGAGAGAACAAGAGGGCTTGTGGCTTGGTTCGCCCTCTCACGCACAGTCTGGAACCTGCATAGAAGGCTGGGTTGATGGTGGCATAGATGAGTAGGACAAGCGGTACATATTTTGGAATTCTCTACCCCTGACCTTACATAAAACCACTCCTTATATAAAACCACTCCTTGGACTACATTTAAGAAACTGCTGACACTTCTCCTCTTCCAGAGATGCTTCAATCTATCTGAAGTTAAACCTGTTTCTCAATTAATTTTCTGCTGTTTTCTCTCCTTCCTTTTGGCTTCTTGCCCTGTGTGTCACCCTCATGTATTTACTGGATTTGTATTTCACTTTTGTTTCTACTTTCCTACATATTATGTGCAATTTTGTTTTCTGCTGTTGTATACATTATATAGGATTGCCCTTTTGACATTCATGTGATAGATTGTTTGATCGCTTAGCCTTTTTCTGTTATCGCACAGCTCATTCATTTAGTAATCTCCTGACTTTGTGTATAGCGCTCTAACGATTTTGGTTAATGTTCGTGCCATATGAAACTGCATAAATTGCTGGATGGAAAGATGGTAGGTAATTAATATTTCTGCTGCATGTACAGCTAGGTGTGTAATACGTGTGGGTGAGTTCACTGCCATATGGATACATTAAGGCATACCTAAATTTCTCTCGCTTACTCAGTAGATATCTGAGAGCTTATGGCAAAGCTCAGAGCTTTTAACTTTCCAGGGCATAATCTACAAGTAAATACCATCTGGAGCTATTACTGCTCCTAAGATGGGATTGGATGCCTTGATGAACCTATGAAATCACCTTGTGAAAAGTGAGTAAAGAGCAGTGAACACAATTGTGGTTTGCATTTGCTTATATGTTTCACTGTGGGGGTTACAAACATGAAATCTATAGGTTACATAACTCATGCTGGTAAGTGGATAAACACAAACATAACTTGACTGCCTTATGATAAAGATGTTTTAGAAAATCTGCCTATCAGTGTTTGATATTATTTTGGAGGATAGAGATCTGCACTCTGATGCAAGCAGCACAAGTAGATGCTTCCTTTATACATCCTGCTTTGGATAGTTCTTCTTTGCGGACTGTGGTCCTAATGCCATTCCCAAAAGGTTTTTAAAAAGCTGGAACTCTGCACACCATAGATTTATGTCTACATCTTGCTTACATTTTTAATTTCGAAAGGTTTCCCAAAAATTCCCAAAAATGAGCCTCTGGTTACATGCGAGTCATATCTTTCATGCAAATTGTCCAGTAGCCAATGTGTTGCAGAACTGTCAGTTTACACGTTTTTCTCTCCACAGGGAAATCATTTTAACTTTTTGTAAGCAACTTTTACTGCATGCCTCCAAATATGTGGGTGTCCCTTTCAAACCTTCCATTGCACTTATATCTGCTTTGGTACCTTTATGTGCGTTTTCAGTGTGGGAGAGGGCATAGAAAACTTTTATGAATACTTACAGACTTAAATGTTTGCATGACCATCCTTCTGTATTGACCCATTTCCAGTATGATCAGTAAACTTCACATGTGCGTTCGTAAAGCGCATGTTCTCCCCCTAGTGAGTCTTAGTGCTGAAATACAAGATTTTTGTTGTCAGCCATCTCAGTGCTACTCATTTCATCAACCTCTGAAAGGCTAAAGGCTGAGTGGACTCTCCAGGAATCAAACATGTGACCTTGAGGTAAAGCACATATTTATAGAAGGAATAGTTAAGTCCACTGAGCCACCAGACCACCCTCTCATTATATGGGATGAAGTACAGACGGCTGTACTTCATAAGGATGTTGCAAGTCACAGAGGAGTTCAGTGACCATATGGAGGAAAGGAGCCAAAGCCTGGGTTTCTTTAGGTCATGGAACTTTGAGGTGACTTGCAATAACCTTTTGATATACAGCAGAGTCAAGTTTCTTCCTTATAATACATGGTCACACCCACAGCCTTTCAACAAATCACTTAAATCGCTGGCTGCTTACTCTGTCATGATCATTGCATGAATGAAAAATAAAAGCAGAAATTGTACTGCGAAATGGAATCAGTTCAGTAAAAATAAGATAAAAAATACTGTGGCTCAGATTGTGTAGAAACATGCAGAAATTCTATCTTTCCAGTAATAACCTGTTGAATGGTACCATGTTGCTATAAATATATCCTTTCTGCTAATCCTTTTGTTTTTAGAAAAACTTATGAGAAGACTGAAAAGCCAATTCCACTTGTCCTTATTTGAACTGATTCTGTAATGATGATCCATGACCTGCCTGTCACCTTGGCTCTCTCAGGAGAGATTGTGATGTCAGAACTCCACTGTAATAACTTGATCATAGTTGTGCAGCTACATTATTTCTTTGACAGGTGACTAGACACGTCACAAATCGACTGTAAAAAATAAATTAGAGACAGGCTTTTATACACAGTTTGCAGGCTCTCATGTGTTATATAGTGTATTATCAGCTGTACTATCCTTTCCACCACGCTAAAATCAAACTATACGCATAAACATACGCAGAGCCTAGTTCTGTCACTAAGGATCATTATAATATGTTCACATATTATCTTTTTGCTCACTCGTCTGTTAAAAACTCAGGACTCCTACATAGTAATTTGGTCCTTAACCATGTAGGACATGGACTTTAAGGCACAGCCTGCCTGGGGCTCAGCTTACATTGCCCCTTCCCCACGTTGAGGAATCCTCTGACATATTTGTTCGTACTTCCGTTCCTTGTGCACCAGTTTGATCTGCTTCTGTGTTAGCTGAATTTGGGATCTGGATGGGTGGGGGATGTGAATGCATGCTCTTTGCTCCTTTTCAGAGGCTCTGACATCTGGTGCTCTTGAGATTGCTCCCACTTCACCAGTCCTCAATTATCTTGGTTGAGAAAGCTATATTTAATCTTTGTGCTATGTCATATGGCTTTGCGGTGTGCTGAGGCTGGGCTTTTTGACTGTTTCAAGTTTGTGTGACCTTAGGCTCAGAGGAGGACTTCTTCTTGTTAATCGCTGAGAGTCACAGGAAAAAATCCTAACGAATCCTAAAGATTGACCTTAAAGGGCTCGTCCTTTTAATGTCTCTTCCTATGGGGAGAGGTTAAAGCACGGTCTTTCCCAACTCCAAGGATGAAAATAAATAACAACAATGGAGCGGTCCTGGTGCCTGATAATGACACATTTTCATGGTGAAAGTGGCAGTAGCCACTCGGGAGCAGCGCTGACATTTGTGTCTGCACCGATTGTCCCTACTTTCTTTGCACAAAAAAGCAAGCAGCATATTAGCACAAGCATACTTATGGGTACACTTGCAAATCAGGCGTATGAGTTGGCTGCTCGGGCATTTTTGGATAGCTTTACGGATTATCTAGTGTTTACCGCTGTTCTGTTGAGCAGTCCCTACCGCCTAATGCCAAGGGACGGTCCTTCGGTGGCATGCAATACTTTGTATCAATCACGCAGGCGATGCTCTCATCTTGCAGGGAGCCACCCAAATGGCTAAGGTGCCCTCTGCAGAAGACACCGCGGCTAATGTTCCCATTACCAGCTAATTGGCTAAAGAGACTTGTCTCCACCGCATGTAGACTGATGGATAGTTTTCTATCACCTGGTGGGTGGAAGGGACAGCCAGGCCAATTATCCCCATTGAAAGTGCGGCTCTAGGTGTGCAGGGAGACGCAAAAGCTCACACCTGACGGCCAGCTTAGGGGCTGCACAATACAAGGGTTTCTTTCAGTGGACAGTGTGATTTTTGTGCTAATTGTGAAAAGGACGGATATGGCCACTAAGGGACTACAGTTTGGAAAATGTTTAAATATATTTTTTGGCTTGGGTCGCTAGGAGGTATCCCTGATAAGGATTGAATTGGTAAGAGTATATTTTTCTAACAACTTTTATTTCTTCTATGGTGTGATTTGTTAGGGCTGCGTAATCTGAGAGAAAATCAATAATTTGTCATTTATCACTAATATCATATTGGTACCACAAGGATTGTTGCTTAGCACTTTAGCGAAAGGTGTTACTATTAACACTTGATAGACAAACCCACAGACTATCCTACCAGCATCCTAGTAGGCTCTCGTCATCATAAAATAAAGCTCATATGACTACAGAAGGCTATTTAACAGGCATCTATTACAATTCACCAGTATAGGTCTAAAGGCCTGATAGGACACAGTAAGAAAAGCCGTTTAGCCCAGGGTAGGAGTGATTTCTATGGCAGAAGAAGGACTCGCTGTCAGTGGAGTGGGATACAAGATGGTGTTGGCGGTGAGGTGACACCTCAGCTGCCACAATTCCGTCCGTGAGATGGATAAGCGAGTGACAGCCTTGGGAGCTGGCACACCTACATGAGTAGATGGAGAGTAGGGCACTCCCGCCAATTGTTGGTGGATACTAACTAACCAGGGCTACTGTAGGCTACACGACTTGATCATAACTAACCAGGGCTACTGTAGGCTACACGGCCTGATCATTCCTCTGTGCTAGGGACAGGGGCATTGGTAGATAAAATTCCCATGAAGAGCAGCGAGTAACAGACGATAACCACTAAATCCACCCTCACAGTGACACTTGCACCAGTACAAGAAGGATTTGCAGCCCAAGCAGAGGAAAAAGAAAGGAGCCAATGATGACGAAGGTGCTGATCTCCCCATCGGCAATCAGTCAGGAGTGTAGAAAAGCATTCTAGAAAAGTTTAATAAGTGAGAGACTAGCTCCACTGTCATAAAATCCCAAACTGTGAATGGAAGAAAAGAAGGAGAAGAGGCTTAAGTCTTTGATGAAGGAGGTGGGCCACTTGAAGACTCGAGCTGGCCATTTTTACATTCCGTTGCACTTTCACATTGATGTCCTGGGTATGGTAGCCAACAGACTGGAAAGAAGGTTGGAGAACCTGGAAAATCCAACTAGTGTTGAAGTGGGTAAAATCTCGGTTTTTGTGCAGGTGGATGTGGAGTAATCCATTTTGGAAAGTGTTAGTAGTGTTTCATCTTCGTAGAAAGTTGTGTGAAGTGCCCGATGTTGGATGTGGGACATGGTATTAGACGCTACTGCTTGAGATCTCCTGTAGGTAAATATAGTGGTTTGGCAGGTGAAGCTATCTCGAGGACATTTGTTGCTTACTTTTTGTTTTGCATTTCAGAGGTTCACTCTTTAACTGCATCTTGCATTTACCCCAATCGTGCTATTTACTCTTCTGTCCACCCCTTAGTTTCCCATCCAAACCCTTGCCACACCATTTCTTTTATCCCTGAACCCGAAATAAAAGTTCCCAGATGGACATGCCTGGGCCAGGATGGGAGGAGTTGGGGGGGGGGGGGGATGTTGTTTTCAAATGTGTTGCATGTATGTGTTAGTAGGGAAAAGAGCAAACAGTAGACTGTCTTACTCATTCACCCACCCAATCCAGGGTTTTCTTTGGCATGTGCAGTCCAAAGCAGCCTCCACACCGGGAAGCTGTACATGGAACCTAGACTGTGTCCTCTGGGCGCTGTGTTTTAAGCTTTCAGTGTGCCCTGGAGGTGGTAGCATTAGCTTCCTTCTATTTATGACTGTGGACTAACACACCTAATAGCAGTCAGTTGTGAAAAAGAAAAAAAATCAGGACTGGAAACATGGTGTCCTGTTGACTAGGACAAGTGGCAAGTTCTACTGCAAAGTGGCCACAACACGACCTCTGACCTTCACATTCATCCAAAGACTGTCTCTACCGGTGTCACAGGGAGCAATGCTTTCTTGATTTACATTGCCCTTGAGCATGGCCACTGAAATTATGTATTGATGCAGCATCTTCTCTGCATAATTAAGCACTTAATATACTTGCCACATAAATCCTACACCTGCTGCATAATTTGTAAAATTCAACGTTGTTTCTAGCGCCAACGAATCGACATTTAACTGGTCATTGTTTAGCAGTTCTTTGTGATATCCAGGCTTTAAATTTGGACCATCTCAATGTAAAACGTTTGCACAAACAGCATTAATATGCTTTCAAATAGCAACAGTATTGCCACATAATGTTTTGATCTATGATGCATAATTTGCCTTGCCGCATAATTTAGTGAATTGTGTTGATTAATTTGATGTGCCATTGACAGATGATCCCAATGGCTCCCCCTTGAGTGAGGCTCGGCTCCCCCTCGAGGAAGGCTTCTCTCCTCCTTACAGCCAAGCAATCCAAACTAGCTGAAGAAAGCTACTTCCGCTGTTTCTGTCGAGCCCAGGGACCTTGGCGCGTCCCTTGGAAACGTGAACTCTCGTTCACCTTTTCAAGGCTGCTGCCGTTTGGGTGATTTATATAATGAAATGCGCCACCAGGATGAGAATCCCTCTCTCCATCCAGCCTCCTCTATTCTGACCACAGCGCACAGGAGAACTCTAGAGAGACCTGCAAATATGCATCACAGAGATTTTGCTGCCTAATAAAGGGGTGTTGTAAAGAAGGCCACTCTCCGCCGCATAGGTTGGCCATAACAGGTAGATCGTGGTTAAATCGGCACAAGTCCTTTACGTGGTAGCTCCTGTGTAGTCACTACAGTGCAGTTTAGCGTCAGATTTAATTTTAGTTCGACTCTGGTGCCACTGAGAGCCAGCGTCTTTGAAAATGGAGCGCCTCGGTGGGTTTATGCGCCTGCTGCGGAAATCAGTGCGCAAACTGCGCTTCGCTTTGTGGTGTCTTGGCATGAATGACTGCCTCTGCTTCCCTGGGGTTAATAACATGTTTGCTGTTGAGTTAGGTATTGACGATTGCGGTTGCAAGCGCGGTACATAAACACGCTACTAATATCTGAATTTTGTTGCAAACACCTGCAGTTTCATTCTTCACTTTAGTGCTTCAAACATGCTTGCAACGTGCCCTTGCATTTTGCGGTGAGTAGACTTTGGGGGTAAAGACGATGTGTACGGTTCAACATAAATCTCAAATCTTGTTCTTAAAGTTCTGCGGTGTTATTATTCAGCAGCAGTGATGTGCTCTGTGTAGGCAGTTATTAGTTGATGCGTGTGTTTTTGCAGTTACTCGTGTATTACATTAAAGGCTATAGACGGGCTGCTGTTTGTTTCTACATGTAGTAGTCTGGATTCTACTCATGAATTTAGCAGAAAATAGGGGGAGGAGGGATAATAATCTCTGTGCTTCTCCCTCCGTGGTTTTTGGGCGAGTTGGTGCGTGCCAGGGACCAGGAAGCCCCGGATTGGCTAATTTGTGCACTGGGTAGGAAAATAGGAGGCTTTTGTTGATGCGGGGTCAGTTGACGTTAATGTCTGTTGCTGTGGCCCTGGGAGATCACCCTGTAGTTTTTGACCCCTCCTCACTTACTAAATGTTGGTAGGTTCCCGGGCTTTTCCTCGCGGTGCCAAATTGAGTGGACTTCGATTGTTGTGGGCTGCTTCTTCCCACTCCATGAATGTCAATTCGCCAAAATGCTAGGGGTAGCGGAAGTGACATCACGAGCCATTTGACCTTTATACACACACACACACACACACACACACACACACACACACACACTTACACATTCACACACACACTCACATGAACAGACTGTCACCCGCAAGCACGCACACACCTCATATTCGAAAGTACGTTTACTCACCTCAGATGCCAGTGAGAGTCTTATTCCAGCTAGTTGTACCCCATTCTTTATTACATCTATAGTGAATAATATATTATTCACTATTAGTGTAATAAAACACTGACCGAAAACTAGGAGAATGGAGCTCCAATCGACCTCTCCAAGGACGAGCTGCTCCTGTGCCCCTGGTACCGATCTCCACTTAGGGTCTCGACTCCTGGTCCCACCCTGTTAGGCCCTGCCATCTTCAGGTAGATGCTCCCATCTCCCAAAACTGTGGGCGGGTGCATGCATGTGTGTGCGGTTTACACTACTGTTGTCTTTACAGTGTCAGTCTTAAAGTGTGTGGAAATGTTGCTGTGCTGCTGAATCTGTCATGGGACGCTTACCTTAATGCTGTCAGGGCGGCAGCCATTTTGCGTAAGGGGACCTTCTTGCTGTTGCCAGTACTTTTCGTGTAGGAAGTGCAATGTCACCGCTGTTGCCAACAGTGTACCTTTTGGCCTCCGTGTTCGTGTCTGTATGTGTAAACAAGCATGCAGTGAGTCCGGATGCTCATTTTCTATCTGTTCTGTGTCTTAGGAAAGCTTGCACATCTGGTCTGTGGTTGAGTCGTCCCGCCGAGGAAACATTTCCGCATTACTGATTCCCCAACTTTTGTCAGTGCTTGCTAATCCTAGAAAAGCATGATTTCAAACCGGTCTCCACACGGAGGAGTGAAATGATGGGTTGTCCCAGTCCCTTCTGATGGCCGAGCAAGCCGTCACAGTGTGCGCACACGTCTGATAGGTAGATGGCACCTTGAAGGGAGCTCGATGAAGTAGAGAAAGAACAAATACACAGACGTGCCAACCTCGTTAACCTGGCCAATGAATTACAGAAAGCTAGTAAAAATCTGGGCACACTCATTCTTCAGGCTAATTACCATTTGTGGCAAGCTCATTATTAATTTGTCTGCAGTATCAGAAAACACTGTTTGCTCACAGAACATTGTCCTTTAAAAATAAAAACATCACATCTGCTTTATGAATTCAGTGCAACTATCGTTATATGCCTATTAAAAATCAGCCTTTCTGCAGTGCATTGTGAGGTGGTTACCTTATCTAGGCAAGGGGGTATTTTGTCCCTCGCCTGTATCCTATACAGGGCCACTGAAATTATGCGAAAGAAGAGGGCCAAATTATGTGGCAGGGTTGAGTAAAATATGCAGCGAGAAAGGCAATAGAAAAGGGACCAGTCCAGCTTTGCAAAGGGCCTCCCACCACGCAAAAACACCTGTTGCAGATTCTCGACGGAGGGCGTTTGTTTCAGAGTATCTCATTTCTAATATGAACCGTGAGACAGTTTTACGGGCTCCATAAAGCCAATGCCAGTTATAGAATCCAAAATTTCGCCGACTCTTTGGTTCTTTAGTGCGATACAGAGGAACAGGTGACTCGTGGGTCCAAGGCAGAATCACAACAAGTGTCCAAGAGATCGGCCATTCTGCCAACAATCGTTGTTTAGAAGTAATGTATGTTATAACTTGGCCCTATACCAGAGGTGGTCCTGCAATCGTATTGATAAGGACTCGCCCTCACTAGTGGACGGACTCTTCCCACGAGACCCCGTTTTCGTCCACAAATATCAGTGAGGATCTTTCCACTCCTAGTGAACATGACTTCACTTGCTGAGAACTTTAAGAACTTCCTGAAACATCTGAACTATAATGGGCTCTCCAAGGTTTCTCACTCTTGAGGTTTTTGAAGCACCTCCGGCCAGTTCATTCTTGGTTTTTGTAGTCAGATAAAGTTCTGGACAACAATATTCAGATGAAGTCTCTGTACTCCGCCTTGTCGTATGTCATAAAGGAGAGTATTGCAATGACTATTTTAGTCTTTGATCCAGGTGACCATCCTGCATTGCTGTTTCACAACACAAGCTAATAGACTACCCCTCAGGGTGGCTTTCCTTTGCCTTGCAAGGCTGCAGTCATGTTTTTCTGTGTTCAGCTCACATATGGTATACCTCGGTTCACCTGTCTTTTACCAAGCATTTTTTCAGAGTTTACTCCTTTAACACCCACTCAGCGCTTACCGCTTACATGTAGATGACGGTCACAGTAATGTAGTGCTCAGATCGATAGGACAAATCTTTTTCTTCTTAAATAAATGCACTTGGGAAGCTTGTGAATGATAGTTGGCTCCACTGTCATTCGCCCACAGCTTTTGGAGTGCTTTAATTCAAGAAAAGGACACCACTCCAGGTACGTTGTGGGATCATCACAAAATGCCTTGTATCTCCTCCCCCATCACATACAAGGCAGAAGCTGTGCTTAGATTGCAAACCATGAACAGCAGTGCATCCATTCACCACAACGAAAGTGCACTAAACCCATTCTGCATTTGGATTTCATCATCCTGCCTAAGTACCAAACACATGCCTAGCTTGTCTTGTTTTGTGCTGCTGCCTCTCATGAGAATTGAGGGGTGCATGCCAAAAAGCAAGGCTAAAGATCAGGTGATCACATGCGAGCTGGGGGGGTCACACAGGTCCATTGGTGAGTTGCTCATCCAGTCTAGCTATGTTTCTTTGTATTCTGGTATTAATAGTCCTTTTTATCCAGCTGAGAAGTCTGTTAATACAATGGAAGGAAATAGCCTAGACTACTTGAGTTACTTAAGCAAGGCATGGGGAAAGTTTGGCGGGTCAGACAGCATTGGCGCGATCCAGTGCATGATATCACTGCATATGCTCTTGGGTGGAGGGGCTCTTACCCTGCGTTGAGGGGTGGTGGGGTAGTTCTTTGTGAGGGGGTACGCTCTGCAGGGAAACAGAACTAATTACGGCATCACAATGTGTAACAAAGTATCCGGGAATCAAACTTTAAAGCATTTGTTTGTACCATGATGTCTTAACTGCTTGTTCATATTTATTGTCATAAATTTGCAGCTAGGAGACTCCTGAATGGTCAAAACTCTTATTTTTCTGCATGAGGGCGAGGATGCCTCAGGTGCATTCTGGACATGCACATAGCATGGAGATCTGCAGAGATGCTACTTGGTAACCCTGCGCTTTTCACCAAACTTTCTTTTCATCATGGCATTGACATAACAGAGTCCCAGTTTTTCATACGTGAGGTGGTTCTTTGGACTGAGGTTGGCTGTCGATCTGTGTGCTACCTGCAGGTCACAAGTTCAAAGCTCTGATGGAGCCCACGCATTGTTCCTGGGTCTCAATAGTAATAAGTACACGGAGCCCCCTGCTCCTCTTGCCCTTTTCCCAAGTTTCACCTCTAGATGGATAGAAGCATAGAAGTTCACACAGTATTGCCAAACTACAATCAGATTACAGGTAATCTGTGAAGCATCGCATGTAGGGAACAACAGGCTAAATTACATGCCAACCTTCTAAATGTCCATTAATTTGATAATTTATACCTCTAGATGGATGTTATGTTAGCATTTTTAAAGTTAAAAACTCACCTTATGACACTGAACACCTCTACCTGGCTGCACATATAGATGTTAAAGTATGGAAGAAGTGGTGAATCCCTGTGTGACCCCCACATGTGATCACATGTTCTAGAGAGTAGAAGCCTAGCTGTTGTCTCTTGCTGAAACAGCAGCACCCACTTCATGCCTGGGCCTAATACTCCTGCCATGGTCCTTGGCTTTCCCATCAGCAAGCAGTGATTAACATTTATCAAAGACAGTCGACAAATCCAGTAAAAACTGATGCAAACATGGAATTTCTGTTTGCTAAATGCCATCTGTAGAAATTAATAATGTGGTTTGTGGAATTGTTTAGTGTTTCTTTGCTGTCATAGTGCTCCTTTTGAATGGTGTATGATCTTGTTCTTCGAAATTGTCAGATCTTTGTCATGGCCAAATGTGAGTGAGGGAAATTGAAGATGTTTACAAATCAAGTACCATATAGATTTTTGCTGCAGCTTCTGGACACAAGTCTTGTATTTAAGGCATCAAAAATTAGGTGATGGATGTAATGCTTGAATTAATCTCGGCCACTGGCAACCGCTTTGAGCTGTATCCCAGGGGAAACGTCTGGAATGACGACGCTGGAACCACAACAACATTGTGAACGCAAGTGAAACCACGCTTATGTTAACGACGACTCCCTTTTTCTCTGCCTTAACCACGCATGTGCTGAACAAAACACATGCATGGTTAAGGAAGAGAAAAAGGGAGTCCCCATCGGGAGAGGACATGGACAGGTAAGTGGGGCTGGGGGGGTAGTTTTTAGGGAAGTTTTGTTTTTAGGGCGAGAGTGAGGGGGTCGGGTAGTTTTGTTTTTAGGGGCAGGGTAATTTTGTATTTAGGGCAGGTGGGCAGGTTTTTAGGGGTGGGGTAATTTTGTTTTTAGGGGTGGGTGGGCCGGGGTAATTTTGTATTTAGTGTGGGTTTTTAAGGGTGGGTTCGGGGTAATTTTGTATTTAGGGCAGGTTGGTTTTTAGGGGCAGTGTGGGGGTTGGGTAATTTTGTATTAAGGGCAGGTGGGGGGTCGGGTTTTAAGGGGCGGGTGGGGTGTCAGTGCTAGTTTTGTATGTAGGGTGGGTGGGGGGTCGGGCTTTTAGGGGCACGGGTTGGGAGGCCCTGATAGTTTTGTTTTTAGGGGCGGGTGGGATTGGACGCGGTCAGGTAAGTGGGGATTGGGGAGCGTTGGGGGTAGGTTTTAGGTCAGGTAAGTGGGGATTGGGGAGCGTTGGGGGTAGGTTTTAGGGGTGGGGTGGTTGGGTTATTATTTTTTTTTAAAGGGAAGAGAGTGGGGGTCGGGTAGTTTTGTTTTTAGGGCTTGTACTATGGGTTTTAGAACGGGGTGAGGGGTCGGGGTAACTTTTTTTTTTTTTTTAGGGGTGGGGTTGTATTTGGGGCGGGTGGAGGGGTCGGGTTTTTAGGGGCAAGAGTGGAGGTAATTTTGTATTTGGGACAGGTGGGGAGTCGGGTTTTTAGCGGCCGGGGTGGGGGTAATTTTGTTTTTTTAGGGGCGGGGTAGTTTTATTTTTGGGGGTGGGGGTCGGTTGCTTTTAGGGTGGGTGGGGGTTGGGGTAGGTTTAGGGCTCAGGGTGGGTGGGGGTATCGGGGTAGTTTCTAAGGGCAGGTGGGGGGTCAGGTTGTTTTATTTTTTGGGGGGTCGGGTAGTTTTATTTTGTGGGTGGGTGTCAGGGTAGTTTTATTTATAGGGTGGGGCTTAGGGGGGGTCAGGGTAATTTTCTTTTTAGGGACGGGCTAGTTTTATTTTTTGTGGTGGGGTCAGTTTTTATGGTGGATGGGTGGTCGAGGTAGATTTTAGGGCTCAGGGTGGGTGGGGGTATCAGGGAAGTTTTTAGGGGTGGGGGGAGGGGTCGGGGTTGTTGTATTTTTAGGGCGGTGGGGGGGATGTTCTGTTTATAGGGTGGGAGGGTGGCATGCGAAAACCACGCATGCCGTTCTCACACATGCCTTTACAACGAAAAATCATTGCAAAGGCATGCATGGTAAAGGCATTTGGGGCAACAACGCGGTCGTTGTTCTGACCGCATTCCGGCATAAGTGGTTGGCGCATGCGTTGTTCAATCATACATCCGTATCCCAATCCATTGTTTTTCACCCACCATGCCACCTCAATTTGGACTCAGCCATATGGCAGTCTGTCTTGATCCTGCTCTGGTGGAAACATTTCATCCCAAACTGCCCGGCCAGGTCCTCCCTGACCCAGAAAAAAAGCAACTCAGAACCATTTCTCCCTTATCAGGGCTCATCTGTCAGGTATAGCTTGGTTCCAGTGGCACAGTGAACACATGACCCACATCTGAGCATACCTGTCCTTTTATTGATCATGGACATTATGGCCTACTTTCGTTCCACCATCACCGCCATTTGGAGAATGTCCCTAAATATAAACATATAACAGTAACAGATAGGTTTAAAAAAACACACATTGTAATGAATTGTTTTGTCTAAATCTACAGACATGGTGTGATTTGTTGCAGGATTCAGCAGTTAAAGTAGCGTGCTGTGTGACTGCTTGTCTGATGATAGCCTGGATGTCTGTGTTGATAAAATGAGTGCCAAGCTTCTCGAGTAATACTTGTGTTACAAACGCTGTAAACCTGTGCACGGGGGGGGGTAGCACAATGAGCTATATAAGTGCAGATATCCCTGCTAGATATGATCCGAGGTCCCTTTCTCGTTTTATGCCTTGTCCGCCATGCCCAGTGCACAGCAGACTGATCGCAGCCCCTAACTACCAGAATAAGGGGGAATAATGTATCCTCTTTTATTATATATGTAGTACACAAATAGACCATTAGCTAATAATGTAGCTATAGTCAGAATATAATACACTATCAGCAGTGTAATTCATCCGTCTTTCTCCCTGTCTAGCCGTATCTCTCCATCTCTCTTCCACTGTAGCCCTCCACCCATCCGCATCATTCTCTCCATCCCCGCCTCTCTATCTTCCTAGGTCGTCCTCTCCTCTCTATTTGTCGCTCTGAGCCCTTTCTTTGGGAGCTGCTGGTGCATCCCTTTCCTTTAGAGAGTGCTGGAATGTTTCCTTCTTATCCCAGCGGCTCAGAGATTGAGAACTGTAAGGCTCGACTTTATTTTCTTTGTGCTGTTAAATGGCAGCTACTCAAGTGTTCAGGGAAAGGAGCTTTTAGATTGATTTATTGGGCTATAATTTCCAGAAAATAATAAATTAGCGGTTGTGCATTGCGTTTTTGTGAGTTAAAAAGCATAAAATTGGAGGGTTTATATAAAAATGTCGTTTAAGTAATAATTGTGGGTATCTTGTATCAAGCTGTTTGACAAATGTATAATTGAACTGATGGATAGACTTGGTGTTTATAATTAGTATTAGGGATACTAATGTAATAATGAGCAGCCTGCTGCCTCCTTTCTGTGTCCCTCCTCCTCTCCATCCGCCCCCTCTCATTCCTCTGCAGTGCTACAGTGTCTAAAAGCCCTGCATGTGTTCTTGGTGCAGTACGCTTGCAGGGGGCGGCCCGCATTTGCTTCCATTCTAGACTGTGCAAAGGGCCAGCTCTAAGATTGCGCAGACGCGCAAGGTTCCATGATGTGGCGCATTGTAGAAGACACACAAGCACGCCAAGAGACAAAACACCCATCCGTTTATGATGCTCCCATGATGTTGGGTCCTCTGTTCTTCCTCTGCTGATAATAGACATGCCCTTTACTGCCCACTGGATTGATATGGTCTTTTGTCTGGTTAGTTGAAGTGTACATCTGTTAATGGCTTTGTTTCATGATTTCATTTCATGAGCGATAGGGATCATCAATGATTGGACTGTTCTCATGTTAACATACACCTTCCTGGAGAACATTTAAGTAGCCTACAAAGTTTCTCTTTGGACCATGCAGCTTTTGTAAGATGTAGGTTTCTGAAGTAGGTTTAAACTAGCGAAAGCGGTGCATCTAGTCCATATGGCAGTTTGTCGGGTTGGAGGACTTGAGCTGCTTCTAGGACAAGATCACTTCAGCAAGCCGCCTCGAGAGGGGCACCATATTTATCTTAAAAGGAAAACTGCATCCCCAGTAGTGGGGGACAGACGTGTTGAAATGTCATGTTGTGTAGCATGGCAAATATAGTTGCACTGCACATTAGTTTATTTGAGATGCTTCAAACCATAGGAGTAAATTAAATTATGCACCAGCACATGCCTCTGACATATTGTTGAACACATTTCCTTGCCTCTTTTTGAGATACCATCACCACAGTGCTTCTGTGCATTTTTTTGTGAATGTGGTAAATGATATGTAGTGCATGTGAGGTCGCTGAATCCTCTGGGCGTCTCTTCATTTTTTCAGAGTATATCTTTGGTAGTCAGGCTCTTGGCTTGCATTTCCAGACACACATACCACAGATTTCGCAGTCACTTAAGTGACGAAAGCAGGAGTTAATTAAAAATTTTTAGTTGAATTTACTTGCTTGCTTGTTGGTGAAATGTGAGCTTGAATACACCCGCAGGAAACAAACATGCCACTAAAAGTTTTGCAGTCGAGAAAAAAACAGCAAGTGCAGAAGTATGTGGTGCTAGGAGTCTTGTAACCCAAAATAGACCAGATCCTAGACCCACATTTGCTAATTCTGCCTCCTCTCCTCGTGTTACATAGTAAATATGAACTAAGGTGTGCCGTTTGCCAGTTGTTAGGTTGGACTTGTAATGGTGCCTGCATTATTCATTACAAACATATTATGTTCTTTACATATTCAAATAGGCTTAGGTTCAGCCTCCTTCAGTCATTAGGTTCGTTGGCTCAGGAGTCTTGAGCAATTGGCTTGAAGAGACTGTCAGTCACATTTTCCACTAACCCACAAAAGTATTCGAAGGGCTATTTTACATCTGAAACATACATCCTGTTATCACAAAAGTAACCCATTATGCTATCCATTCATTACTTATACAAAACAGTCTTTTAAATTGTTCTCCACTGCAGCAGAGATTTGCTAATGATTTTGTCACGGCTTGATCACAAGTAGCACATCTGTGGGCTTTGCTAAGGCTGCTTGAGTTTGGGGACCAATACTAGGTCAGTCCATCCCCCCCTGCAGTAGTCTCAGGACATTATTTTGCTAATAGCCAAGACTGCTGTTTGCCTCTAGCAACAGGGCACATTAAGGAAATATAGCACAGCAGATCTTGTTACTTAATGTTAGCTAAACAGTCAATCCATTGTTGAATTCTACCTGCTAAAGCAGTCCAGCAGCTCCAGGGTGCGTACGACAACTGGAAAAAGTGATATTGTGCTTTACAGTAAGAAAGAACACGTTGATGCACTTGAAGAATGTATTCGGGTCTATGGCTATCTTTTTGCTCATCTTACCGTTTGTTTGCATTGTATTGGCAAGTCAAGATGGCACTAGCATATGCCTTTCAAGCGCCCTCCTGCAGTCTGTCAGCCATTTTCCTCCGAGTTGGTAGGGTTCTTGGAACTAATAACCTTTTTGAGGTACTGTCCGATGACGACAACACAACAAAATATCTGGGTTTCTGAAGGAAGCTGGTCCTTGGCCAGTTTTCTCTCTGACACTGAAAAGCTGCTGGACCAGTCCCACTTATAATATCTTGTTTAGAGCCGGCTCGTGTATCAGTAGGTTGTGTTGCTAGCTGTGCTCTGAGCCCCAGACTACACTCTGCTGAGGAAACAAATTAGAATTCAGTCTGGGGTGGCTTATTTTCTTCTTTGTGGAGAAGGGACATGGTCTCAAATGTTGCTAATGCCTCTTTAAAGGACCGCCTATACCTCTTAAGTCAGTGGTTCCCAACATTTTGACTTCTGTGGACCCCCACTTTATCATTGCTAGAGCCCGAGGACCCCCACGGAATCTTTACTGGAATCCGAGGACCCCCCACTGAGTCATTACTGAAAGCTAAGGACTTAATCTGTTAATATTATTTAATTTTCTAAGCAGTCGAGGACCCCTTGAGGAGGCTTCGCGGACCCCCAGGGGTCCCCGGACCACAGGTTGGGAACCACTGTTTTAAGTTATTTCCGGACTGTCCTTATCATACAGGTACATTCAAGTATTGAATACGACCGTTAAATTGTAGTGCTATGCATCCAGTATCCTGTGTGGACATCTGTACAAGGTCCTCACTCATTTCTCTAGTGCCTGGAAACCCATGCTATCCATTTTCCCATTTTGTTATCCGTTTCCTCCTTAAGTTATCCATTTCCTCCTTGTTTACTCATCCCAGAATGCCCAGAGGACTGCTTCTGGATGCAGCAGTATTTAATGGAATATGGACTGTCAGTGATATCTTGGCAGACTGACTTCTACGTTTGTCAATCACATCTAGTATTACATACTACAAACAGTACTCTTTAAAAAAATTATTTTAAAGAAATCAGTAGCACGCCACGGCAGCTAATAGACCACCTAACTACAGGCCTAATGCCTCATTAACTTATGCATTGATGTACTCAAAGTCCCAACCTCTTCCTGAACCCCTCAGCACTAAGAAGAGCACTGCATTAACCTGTAATTTCGTGGGAGGCTACAGAATAGCATCACTCTTAAAATGTTGTATTTCACCATGAACTTGCAATTATTTCCACATGCATTTCATAGAACTGCGTGCCCACTGTTCACTGCAAAGAGAACACAAGATGGCCGCTGCGCAGTATCATAAGAACAAAATGGTTGTTTAGATCTTCTAAACTGTTTGGTTCTGTCAGTGTAATACACAAGAGCCCTTTTAACATCTAGTGTGTGAAGACCCCTTTTTGCAACTAAATCTCGTTGTGGAAAAAAGACTGTTATAGACCTTATCTTGACATTTTGTTATTCAAAGCAGAACATGAGCCACCATTCTGTGAATTTATACCCACAGCGAATTGCCCTCTGATTGAAAGTTAAAACCCGTTGTTTGTATTAGATTTGTTTGCATTGCTACTTCATGGTGTAACCCTTTGCTGCTGTATCAGTTAACCTATGATTTGTGGCCCTTATCAGTCTAGTAGTTAGCACGACTGATGGGCGGTAAAGGGGGGCTCACACCGGGCTTGTGTCACGCCCGCGCCTAAATTACAAAGTGTGTAACGTGACGTGCAGCACAACCTAGACGTGAGCCTGATTGAATGAGCAGGGGAAAGGAGCAGTTCGGGTGTTGCTGTTGCTCAGAGCTGCTAATTACCGGGAGCGAAATCTGTGAAATCTGCTGAAAAAAACCTGACTGGCTTCAGGCGGCTGATTAGTGTAAACATATCATTCAAAAATTAGGCTCACTTCAGCGCTGCACTCAGCCGTCCGGGAGGGATATGGTTATTTCAATTATTGTGTTTGAAATTTGAAATTTCCCTTTGTTGCCTAATTTAGTTTTTATTGCCCGGGCCCAGTGCTGTCATGCCACGAGGCAATTAACCTATAACTGCGCAGAATGGATCAGCCTGGGCAAATGCCTTCAAGAATATTGCAAAATGTATGATTATATGGGTGCTGTGATGCTATATCCCACGTCAAATGCCACAGACCAAATATTTGTTTAAAAGAGAACCCCTCGAACACAGCTTCTGAACAAAGCAATTTCAGTGGCACGTGAGAAGATCATCATTATGTTGGGCACAGGGGTACACATGGCATTAATTACATAATGATGTATACTTATTGACCTAACACTTCAAAAAACAGCCACAAGAACAACGTGATTAGGAAATGTAGGCAGTGTTTTCTGTTCCGTGCATCACCTCACTCCTTGCATTATTCCAGTTTTCTCATCCCAAGCTGTTGATCTGGGAAGCATGCTTAAATTCCAGAATGCAGGAGGTGCCTGCGAGTTGACTAGTGGGGAAATTCCATAGCATTGGACCAGGAAGGTGGAACAACGTGAACGTGTAGGGGAGAGGAGGCGGTGGGTGCTGGCCAAATTTTGATTGGTTGACACCATCAAATAGGATTGATAGATGGGAGAGATAGATGAGCAACACACTATCTGTAGATGAGGATGGGTAACAATATATCCTGGTGCAGTCTTGAAAGCCATTAGCTAGTTGCCGATGCGATGATGTAGGATGTGTTGTACTGAGTTCTTATGGCAAAGTTTACTATTTTCTTTATGAAAGATAAGGTATGTTGCTGAAGTCTTCAAAGTACGTTCTTGAACCAGTCCCACTTGCTCATGACCAGTCACTTTGCAGCTAGGAGGTGTGGGCATAATTTCCTGATTGTGAGAGTTGGACCATTGTCACTAATTATTTGTGTGCAGAAGCCGGCCTGAGCATATCCTGTATTGAGGTGGTCATTTAAATATGACCCATCAGTACACATCAGTCAAACTTCTGATGATTAGATATTTGTTCTTTTTAAAACCAATCAAATAATACTAATATTTCGAGCTTTCAAAGGATGTCTGGCCTAGTTAACCCAATTTGGTTTCAGAAGAATAAACACAGGTCTCTACAGCTGGCACTTAATCTCCTGTGTTAGTGTTTCCATCTGACCTAGTCCCTGGTCTTGATCTAGTGTCGATCAGCTTTATGCTTCTTTGGATAGAGGTGCCTTTGAATTTACACTACATTGCTGAAATGTGTTATGCACTTTCTTTAGTGCTTCTGTTTTCCTTGTGCAAAAAAATCCTTTTTGGGTTGGTACTGAGAAATTTAGTTTTAAATATTGTGCCACAAAAATACTGTATACCAAAACATACAGAAGGTAAATATATATTAGTCTATCTACAGTAGACCTTTACTTACTGATAAAGATTAATAGTTGTGCATCGGTATTGGTTAATAAATCACACATCTTTGCTTTGTATTTCTGCAGTGATTTTGTTAATATATATATAGTAACTTTAAGCTGTTTTAATGATGCTAGTAACTAAAGAGAACCCGCATGCAAGTATTCCTTTAGTGATATAGGCTATTCTTTGAAAATATTCAACAAATAGTACTTTTTGAAGAAAAGCTTCTGAGGACAGTATTCTATAGGTTTCATTTTTGCATGATGAAGCTACAAATCAAGAAATCTACCAACTATCTTGTTTGACATTGGCATGCCATTTTGCCGCCTCTAGTCTGTGCAAGGATTTAAGGCTATGCTTACGCATTCTTTATTCTAGCATTTAGCAAAATATTTACCCACTTCTGTGGGTGGCTTAAATCTTCCAGATGTGTCATCGAAGAGAGTGAACAACTTTAGAGAAATAGGTTTAGGAAGGGAGCACAGGGCTGGCCGTAGTGGCCACCGGATGTTTTCCCAGCGGGCTGGTGGTGAAGGAGGGTCGGTTTTGTGACTGGTGGCCAGTTTTGCAGCAGTACTTCGAACTCGGACCCCAATACAGCAGCAACCTTACGCTTGCACACCCCCTATGAGGTCTTAAAACTGTGTGTGGTACCTTTGAAGGCACAGTTTTAAGAAATCACTGTGCCTGCAAAGGTACCCTCTCCCCAAGGGCCTGGTCAGAGAAAGTTTCCAGGGGTGCTTTGAGTTCCCAGTCTGGCCCTGAGGCAGCGTGCCCCATGAAATCTGTTTCTTGGTGTGACATTAATAATTAAGCTATTGGACTGTATTTTTGCCTGCCGGGAATGTATCTAGTGCGAGTTACTCAAGGTAGACTGGGGTATATTATTTTCCAATATGTAATATAAACCCATGATCTAATAGAAGACTAATCATTTTTGTGAGGTTGTATGGTTTGGAAATTAGCACAGCGCCAGTCTAGTGTGTCTTTCTTTTTCTAATTATAAGTTTAACTCACTGAACTGTGCCACTGTGGTTGACAATATCAACACGCGTCTCTCAGTATGTACTCCTTTCAATCATTTCGCCCCACCTTTCCATCATAAAGGAAAGAAAATTCTATTTCAAGTTTAGGTTGCTATTAAAGATATATATTGCAAAACTTGGTAGCCCTCACAGAACCAACCAACAATGGGATGGACCCCTTTACACCAGCAAAGTAGACATCCTCCCCGAAAGAAGGCAAGATGCATGTATACACAGAAGTCACCAGTATTGATTATATGATTAAAATATTCACCAAGAATACAAACAGATGCATAGATGAGCACACAAGAGAACTCAGACGACCATGAATATACAGGGTTTTGGCTGAGCAAGCTAGATTTGCAATATACACACTTCGGGTGCCAAGGAGTCTCGAAGGCGGGCACACTTGGTGAGCTTAGTATAAGCACAAACATGGTGGTTACAAGTTACTATAGTTAAGCAATTACTTTAATAATTTCACGCATGCTTCTTATTACACATGGTAAATACACGGCCTGCCATCTAGCTGGTCCTTATTTTGGCGTATGTGGAGGATTCTTTCCTGTGCCTGTAGCGTATGCTTCCAATCAACTCCCTCAGTAGTTTTCAGCCTCTTTGCACACTTGTTTCATCATCTTCTCTTTGAACTGTTCTCAGCTCTCCAAACAGCCTAAACTATGCTCAGAGTTGTCACTCCATCACCCCCTCTGATTACCTTCTCAGTAACAGTGTTCTCCATGGATCCACGTGGCCTGCCTCATCACTCCCTCCTTCAGACATGAATGGTCTCCGTGGTCGAAAATCTTGTAATCGGTGTTGATGTCATGACTAATGTAACAGTGTTGTATAGGGTGCACAAATGTGCAGTGTCGCTCCTTATTTGACTACCTTTGTACAGCAGGTTTCAGGATCCTACCCATGGAAGACATTCATACGTTGGAGTTTAAGATTCATGGCGTATTATATTCTTAGCTTGGGTAGACACTAGGTTTGCAAGCTTTGCTCCTTCCCTGTGCCACCCACTTTTGGCACACAGTATAAACAACTGGCCAGGCCAAGGAATCTGGTGGTATCAACATTAACATTATTGATTGTTTATTTTATTCCTCAGTGTGAACTTTCAAAAGCCCTTGTCATCCCCACGTCAGATATGTGGTTTTAAAAAAGACTGGTCTGTTGACGGTACGCATCATTGCGTATGACTGTAAACACATAACGTGTGCAGGCATTGCGTACGACTGTAAACACATATAACGCGTGCAGGTAAATCTCATGTCGCCCGTTGGAATTTTACTGTAGTGATTCATCTGGATCTCAAATTAGTTCAAGACATTTTTAGTTTTTCCTAAATTCCTCAGTCTCTAGAGAGAGTAAGTCATTAGCTTGGGCTTGCTTTTCCACCTCACTCAACCTGGGACTGTGTTGTCATATGAAAGCCCCCCCCACCCTCATACCATGGAATCTGTATGAAGTGGAGTGGACATACTATGCCAGCTTGGTGTACACTGTGTCTCCGCCGTGGCTCCCTTGTTTAGCTTACTGCAAAAAACGAGTGATTGATGTCTAAGGCCCCTTGCAGCACCATGAGAAGCAGCTGCTGGTTCTGGTCATCATTCATGGTTACTGAAGAACCGCATAATCAGTCATGACCAGTAAAAGCTGGTTAGCAGCCAGCGGCAGATAGTCATGGCAGACGAAAGTAAACTGAGTACTTGTTATGGTCAGTGATGGGTATTGGTGACCCATGAGTGTTAGTTTTATTTACATCCCAAAGACCCCATGTTTTTCCTACTCTTGTGGTCAGAGTCGGACCTTGGAGTTCAGGCTGTTATTGCCAATATCAACCACAAACTTGAGAAAAAATGCCACAGTCTGGGGTCTTTTTCTGAAAGAGTAAAGTGCCCTTCAGTGACAGTATCCTGAATATTGCAGTGACGTCAGTGCATGTTGGGCACTAAGTTGCTTCCATGTTTTCTCTTCATGCCTTTCCTCCCTTCTTCTTAAGATTGCTTTTTTTGCTGAAGTTTCTGCCAAAGCTGCTGCTTACATTGAGAATGCAAATTGATCAGTTTATGAAATGAGTTCAGAATGATTTACATACAGTCACTGGCATTTATGAAGTAAGATTTCACCAAGGCCAGCGGCCATGATTCTGGTTTAATTTGAATATAAGCACCTTGGGACCACACACACCTTGCCCAAGCGCCTAGATACCCTCTTGGGTGATTATTCAGGGCGTCCCAGGCTACAGCCAATCAGGTTTTGATTGTGCACACCAAGAGTGAAGTGTGTTGCATGGCATGCTGGTGAGAAAAATGAATTTGCCTTTAGATGTCAATGTTGGCTTTTTTACAGTTTGTAAGCAAGTGATGTTACTGTTACCCGGTGTACTGGTACCCAGTGTATTGGTACCTGTTTACTAACTTTGTATGGATGGGAGGCCCTTTCCCTAGTCACAACTGGAACTCATGAGATGACGATCAAAGGTGATATCTGCATTATCTTGCCAGGTAATAATTTCTGTAGGAAATGTGTGCTTTTCTTTGGAAGCGCACCGCCACAGTTGCTTATGAGCTCAAAGTGTTTTCTGTTTTTTTGGTAAACAAGAAACAAGGCTAGTAAAAAACAACCATTGCGTGTCAGTGTCATAACTGCTACCATGAAGAACCGAGTAAAGAAGGAAGAGGGGAATGGAGATGGTTTCCAAGTAAAATGAGAAAGACCTCTTCAGTCGAAATAAAGATATAAGCCCGTCACACCAGCAGCCATTGCACCTGCCATTGTCTGTGCATGATTGTTACTTCTACAGAGCCCAGGGACTGGGTAATGTCATATACTGAGAACACTTTAAGGGAAAATTTGTGGGAGGAGGGCAAGGGATAGCATTTTTACCCACTCACCCGCCAAGGTACCTTGTCACCCGCGTTACGGCAGCATAGTCTGTGAATAATCTGACTTCGACATAATTTCATTTTTTTCATTCAACGCTGTAAATTGCAGGTGTCACTATTACCCAGCTTAAGCTGTCATCTTTCATGGCGTGACTTCACGTACATCTCTTCATTCAAGTCATGAAGGGCTACCTCCTAGAGGTTTGCGTCCACAGCCAACTAGATAGTTACACAGCTGGGAGAAGGGGCCGTGTGACAGAGCCCACGTATGTGAGTACGACTACTTTGTTTAATAGCCAATCGCTCGGTTTATCCAGGGTGGTTTAAACACACTGCTGAAAGATAAAATAATGTCATGTAAGGTTAAAACAAAATTGAGTCGCCTTCAGAAATTGATTGCACTCCCAAATGCCCAAGCTCCTTCAGAAAGTTGAGAAGTATGTCAAGCACCTCCCCGTCGCGTCCCATGGACAATGATGCAATGCCTCTTCCCATTTCTCTGTACAAAGTCCTGGATCTTACCCTCCGCTCTGATCTTATATTACTGCTCTGGGCCTAGCTAGTGGCGCTGGGGCCCAGAGCCCTTACTGGCCCAGAACCCTTATTGGCCCATTGAATCCTTACACTTAATGTATTTTACTACCCTAACATCAGTCAAAGGAACCAATTTCCTTGATTGCACCAGGGCCCATGACATCCTTGCTAACCTACTAGTCTAGCGAGGTCGTTCCATAAAAGCAACACAACTTTATAACACCCCTTCGACACGAATTACTTCAAAATAGGAAAGAAAGTTCAAACTATAATTGGTAGGAGCAGAGGGGTAAAGTAAACGTCTGTTCGATGGCATCTGTCGCTGTAGATACGCATGTTCTGCAATAGCTCGCCATCTGGTGTTGGGCCGGAGTGTTACAAGTTGTTTTTCTTCGAAGAAGTCTTTCGAGTCACGGGACCGAGTGACTCCTCCTTTTGTCTCCATTGCGCATGGGCGTCGACTCCATCTTCGATTGTTTTTTTTCCGCCATCGGGTTCGGACGTGTTCCTGTCGCTCCGAGTTTCGGAACGGAAAAAATAGTTAATTTCGGAAGATTTTCGTCGGTATTGTTGCGTTCGGGATCGGCGTACTTAGATTCAACACCGCATCGAAGATCGAAGAGCTCCGGTGCCCTTCTGGGTAGTTTTTCGATCCTCCGTCGGGGCCTGGTCGGCCCGACCGCGTGCTGAGGAACGCCGATGGAACGGACCCCGTTCCGTTTCTGCCCCAAATGCCACAATAAATACCCCTACACAGACCAACACTTGGTCTGCAACCTGTGCCTGTCACCTGAGCACAGCGAAGACAACCTGCGAGGCCTGTCGTGCGTTCCGGTCCCGAAAAACACTCCGAGACCGTCGAGCCAGAAGACTTCAAATGGCGTCCGCACCGACAGCCCAACGGGAGTTCGAGGAACAGGAAGAAAAAGGTACCTTCTCGATCCAAGACTCAGACTCCGAAGGATTCGACGACACACAAACCGTGAGTAAGACGTCGAAAACCACACAAAGAAACATTTACAAGGCCCAGGGGACGCCACTGCCACCAGGCCATGGCTCCACCCATAAATTCGGTGACCGACCGTCGGCACCGAAAAAGGCCCAAACAGTGCCGAGATCGTCCGACTCCGGTCGAGACACCGGCACGCAGCCTTCTCGGGACCAAGAAAGTGCTGGAGACAAGCCTCGACACCGAGATGCCGGTGTGGACACGGCTCGACGCCGAGACGGCGGCACCGAAACAGATCGACGCCGAGAGGTTTCGGCCCCGAAAAGGAAAAAAGTCACCTCGGAGCCGAAAAAACACACAGACAAAGTTTCGACGCCGAAACAAACTGCAAGCGACCCAGCTTCAGGCTCTTATACAGAAGAGCACTCGCTAACCTCCCAAATGCAAAAGCATAGGTTTGAGGAAGAGCTACAAGCAACTGATGTGGACCATACGCAAAAGCGTATCTTCATTCAGCAGGGGACAGGAAAAATAAGCACCCTTCCCCCCATTAGGAGAAAGAGAAGGTTGGAGTTCCAGACGGAACAAGCACCACAACCAAAAGTGGTTAAAAGAATTACACCACCACCCTCTCCTCCGCCCGTGATTAACGTTTCACCAGCACAAACTCCATCTCACTCCCCAGCTCACACCACCATGAGCCAGGGTGACCAAGATCAGGACGCATGGGACCTATACGACGCCCCAGTGTCAGATAACAGCCCGGAGGCCTACCCTACAAAGCCATCTCCACCAGAAGACAGCACCGCGTACTCTCAGGTGGTGGCTAGAGCAGCACAATTTCATAACGTAAGCCTCCACTCAGAACAGGTCGAGGATGATTTCTTGTTCAACACACTCTCCTCCACCCACAGCTCCTACCAAAGCCTGCCTATGCTCCCTGGTATGCTCCGGCACGCAAAAGACATATTTAAGGAGCCGGTCAAAAGTAGGGCAATCACACCAAGGGTGGAAAAGAAGTATAAGCCGCCTCCTACGGACCCGGTTTTCATCACTACACAGCTGCCACCAGACTCTGTTGTTGTAGGAGCAGCTAGGAAAAGGGCCAACTCTCACACATCTGGAGATGCACCACCCCCAGATAAAGAAAGCCGCAAGTTCGATGCAGCTGGTAAAAGAGTCGCAGCACAAGCTGCAAACCAGTGGCGCATCGCAAACTCCCAGGCACTACTTGCGCGCTATGACAGAGCCCACTGGGACGAGATGCAACATCTCATTGAACATCTGCCCAAGGACTTCCAAAATAGGGCGAAACAAGTGGTTGAGGAGGGACAGACCATCTCCAACAACCAGATACGTTCCTCCATGGACGCTGCAGATACAGCTGCACGGACAATTAATACATCTGTAACTATCAGACGGCATGCATGGCTCCGAACGTCTGGATTTAAACCAGAGATTCAACAAGCAGTTCTCAATATGCCTTTTAATGAAAAAGAACTGTTCGGTCCAGAAGTGGACACAGCGATTGAGAAACTCAAAAAACATACGGACACTGCCAAAGCCATGGGCGCACTCTACTCCCCGCAGAGCAGAGGGAATTACAGCACATTCCGTAAAACGCCCTTTCGAGGGGGGTTTCGGGGTCAAAGCACACAAGCCAGCACCTCACAAGCAACACCGTCCACTTACCAGGGACAGTATAGAGGAGGTTTTCGGGGACAATATAGAGGAGGGCAATTCCCTAGAAATAGAGGGAGATTTCAAAGCCCCAAAACCCCTACTACTAAACAATGACTCACATGTCACTCACCCCCTCCACACAACACCAGTGGGGGGAAGAATAGGTCATTATTACAAAGCATGGGAGGAAATCACTACAGACACTTGGGTTCTAGCAATTATCCAACATGGTTATTGCATAGAATTTCTACAATTCCCTCCAAACATACCACCAAAAGCACAAAATTTAACAACACACCATTCCAATCTCCTGGAGATAGAAGTGCAGGCACTATTGCAAAAGAATGCAATCGAATTAGTGCCAAACACACAAATAAACACAGGAGTTTACTCACTGTACTTTCTGATACCAAAGAAGGACAAAACACTGAGACCAATCCTAGACCTCAGAGTAGTGAACACTTTCATCAAATCAGACCACTTCCACATGGTCACACTACAAGAAGTATTGCCATTGCTAAAACTACACGACTACATGGCAACTTTAGACCTCAAGGATGCTTATTTCCATATACCAATACACCCATCGCACAGGAAATACCTAAGGTTTGTATTCAAAGGAATACATTACCAATTCAAGGTACTGCCTTTCGGATTAACAACCGCACCAAGAGTCTTTACCAAATGTCTAGCGGTAGTCGCTGCACACATAAGAAGGCAGCAAATACATGTGTTCCCATATTTGGACGACTGGCTAATCAAGGCCCATTCGTTCATACAGTGCTCAAATCACACAAATCAGATCATACAAACCCTCTTCAAACTCGGGTTCACCGTCAATTTCACAAAATCCAAAATTCTGCCACGCAAGGTACAACAATACCTGGGAGCCATAATAGACACATCAAATGGAGTAGCCACTCCCAAGTCCACAAAGAATTCAAAATTTCAACACCATCATACAACGCATGTATCCAACACAAAAGATACAGGCAAAGATGGTATTACAACTCCTAGGCATGATGTCATCATGCATAGCCATTGTCCCAAACGCAAGACTGCACATGAGGCCCTTACAACAATGCCTAGCATCGCAGTGGTCTCAAGCACAGGGTCACCTTCTAGATCTGGTGTTAATAGACCGCCAAACTTACCTCTCGCTTCTGTGGTGGAACAACATAAATTTAAACAAGGGGCGGCCTTTCCAAGACCCAGTGCCACAATACGTAATAACAACAGATGCTTCCATGACAGGGTGGGGAGCACACCTCGATCAACACAGCATACAAGGACAATGGAACGTACATCAAACAAAACTGCATATCAATCACCTAGAACTTCTAGCAGTTTTTCAAGCACTAAAAGCTTTCCAACCAATAATAGTTCACAAATACATTCTCGTCAAAACAGACAACATGACAACAATGTATTATCTAAACAAGCAGGGAGGGACGCACTCCACGCAGTTAAGCCTGCTAGCACAAAAAATTTGGCATTGGGCAATTCACAACCAAATTCGCCTAATTGCACAGTTTATACCAGGGATACAAAATCAACTCGCAGACAATCTCTCTCGAGATCACCAACAGGTCCACGAATGGGAAATTCACCCCCAAATTCTGAACACTTATTTCAAACTCTGGGGAACACCTCAGATAGACTTGTTTGCGACAAGGGAGAACGCAAAATGACAAAACTTCGCATCCAGGTACCCACACAAACAATCCCAAGGCAATGCCCTATGGATGAACTGGTCAGGGATATTTGCTTACGCTTTTCCTCCTCTCCCTCTCCTTCCTTACCTGGTAAACAAACTCAGTCAAAGCAAACTCAAACTCATATTGATAGCACCAACTTGGGCAAGGCAACCCTTGTACACAACGCTGCTAGACCTCTCAGTGGTACCCTGCACCAAATTGCCCAACAGGCCAGATCTGTTGACACAGCACAACCAAAAGATCAGACACCCAGATCCAGCATCGCTGAATCTAGCAATCTGGCTCCTGAAATCCTAGAATTCGGGCACTTACAACTTACCCAAGAATGTATGGAAGTCATAAAACAAGCAAGAAGGCCATCCACCAGGCACTGCTATGCAAGTAAATGGAAGAGGTTTGTTTGCTACTGCCATATTAATCAAATACAACCATTACACACAACTCCAGAACATGTAGTGGGTTACTTGCTTCACTTACAAAAATCTAACCTAGCTTTCTCTTCCATTAAGATTCACCTTGCAGCAATATCTGCATACCTGCAGACTACCTATTCAACTTCCCTATATAGAATACCAGTCATTAAAGCATTCATGGAGGGCCTTAGGAGAATTATACCACCAAGAACACTACCTGTTCCTTCATGGAACCTAAATGTTGTCCTAACTAGACTTATGGGTCCACCTTTTGAACCCATGCACTCCTGCGACATACAGTTCCTAACCTGGAAGGTGGCATTTCTCATCGCCATTACTTCCCTGAGAAGAGTAAGCGAGATTCAGGCGTTTACTATACAGGAACCTTTTATACAACTACACAAAAATAAAGTCGTCCTAAGGACCAATCCTAAATTTTTGCCAAAGGTTATTTCACCGTTCCATCTAAATCAAACAGTGGAACTTCCAGTGTTCTTTCCACAGCCAGATACCGTAGCTGAAAGGGCACTACATACATTAGATGTCAAAAGAGCATTAATGTATTACATTGACAGAACAAAGAACATCAGAAAGACTAAACAACTCTTTATTGCATTTCAAAAACCTCATGCAGGAAACCCAATTTCAAAACAAGGTATAGCCAGATGGATAGTTAAATGCATCCAAATCTGCTACCTTAAAGCTAAACGACAGCTGCCCATTACACCAAGGGCACACTCAACCAGAAAGAAAGGTGCTACCATGGCCTTTCTAGGAAACATCCCAATGCAAGAAATATGTAAGGCAGCCACATGGTCTACGCCTCACACATTCACCAAGCACTACTGTGTAGACGTGTTATCCGCACAACAAGCCACAGTAGGTCAAGCTGTATTAAGGACATTATTTCAGACTACTTCCACTCCTACAGGCTGATCCACCGCTTTTGGGGAAATAACTGCTTACTAGTCTATTGCAGAACATGCGTATCTACAGCGACAGATGCCATCGAACTGAAAATGTCACTTACCCAGTGTACATCTGTTCGTGGCATCAGTCGCAGTAGATTCGCATGTGCCCACCCGCCTCCCCGGGAGCCTGTAGCAGTTTGGAAGTTACCTTCAATTATCTATATATGTATCATCTCAACCTTAAATAGGTGCATACTTAGTCACTCCATTGCATGGGTACTATTACTACAATTCAACTCCTACCTCACCCTCTGCGGGGAAAAACAATCGAAGATGGAGTCGACGCCCATGCGCAATGGAGACAAAAGGAGGAGTCACTCGGTCCCGTGACTCGAAAGACTTCTTCGAAGAAAAACAACTTGTAACACTCCGGCCCAACACCAGATGGCGAGCTATTGCAGAACATGCGAATCTACTGCGACTGATGCCACGAACAGATGTACACTGGGTAAGTGACATTTTCATTATCTGCTTATACTCACCTATTTACAGCCTAGCATTTCTGCCAACCACCCACATAAATGTGCATGTACCTGAAAATGCTGCTTTTTCAGCCAAATAGACAAGATAATATGGCACATTGTCAAGAAAATACCTCCCCAAAGGGGTTTGCATTTTAGGTCATTTTGGTACCACACCCGGTTCGTGGTGTCTAAGGATTAAATGCCCACGGCGACGCTCTTTACTGAAGATGATGAGCAAACCAGTTCATAAGAGTTAAATCAGGCAGGAGTCGTTCTAATCTAGATAACAAGCAGCAGGTATGGCATTGCCCTCCAAGGCCTAATAATTCGTCGCAAGTGCATGTAGTGATATTGTGGTTAACTGATCATTCACACCAGTGGTTCTGTCTTTTGGTGCTTAGGTAACAGGAGTCATTAAGAAGGAACACCAGCTTTAAAAGTGATTTTTCTGTCATGAAAAAATAAATAGATGGTCTGGTGAAGACTCTGGTAGTCTTGGTTTATTTTTATGTATTTATTTATTTTACCTTTCTTTTATTTCTCGTTTTACGTACATATTCCCACGAGCTCAGCAAAGGTCATAATATTTTTTTCAGTCAGTGTGATTTGAAACCCATTTTTCAAATACCTTGTGGCAAGGCCCATTCACTTTGTGTGACGCTTTATCTCGTGAGCCTGCAGTGCTTGGAATGGTGCACAACGTCACAGGATGTGTGGAGGCCATCAAGTAGCTTAGTTCCAAGCACGTTCAAATTGCTTTTAAAACAAACGTAACAGGGGATAAGAGTGAGCCTTTGAGGGTCTGTAATTTTTTTGTCAATGCTGCTTATTTCATTGACTCGAGAAGGATGAAAGATCAAGTCTGCCATGCTCGGATTCAAACCACTGCACTGGCGTAGGAGTTTCACCCAGGGAGCTATCTCTTCGGCTATGCTTAAACAGGGATCGTATATAGCAGAGCCTTTTTGGTTTTAATACAAGAGGGCTGTCTGCTTCCATTGACTTGTTACCACTTTCTGTCTGCTGTCATTTGAAAAGCACTATTCCTGATAATGTCGGAAATGGTGTGTGCTACTCTGCAAGGCTGCAAGAAAAAAACAAGCATGTGCAATGCAGTGGGTCTCGCATTTGCTCGAATTAGAGCTATTAGCATTGTAAACTCCTAACCGGACTTTTCTTGCCACATAAATTGAAAATGAAAAGCAAAACTGTTTCACATAAGCGAGCCGATTCACAGCACCATGGCCTCCATGAGCATCAGCGTGAAGAGACATACAAAAGGAAAAAGAAGTTTGCTTGCAGTCAAACTTATCGGCAAAAGTGAAATTAGCCATGTAAAAGGGGTGATGGCCAAAGCTGTATTAAAACCTCCCCAAGGAGGGACAAACGTAAACCATCTACCAATGTCATCAAAGGATTTTTGAAGGGCAAGCCCACGAACCACTGATAGTGATGGGTGTGAGGTGGGCGTTGTTATAAGCCCAAATACATACCAACACGTCGGAAAAGCAGCGCTTTTGCTGCTATGCTAGACCTAATGATGAATTTAAGGTCTGTTGGTCCACAGTTTCTCACGCATAAAAGGATCAATCAACCATTTTTTGAAGAGCGCAACTACTCACCTGTGAGGGTCTCATGGCGCTGTAAGGAAGGTATTTCCCTTCAGATAACTTCACTGAGGTAGGGGAACTGCCTACTATACTTGACATACTTTGATACTGAATAGACACATTCAGTGTTGGGGGAATGCAGATGTGTTTGTGATAATAGCTGAAAGCAGTGTCACTTTCAGAGTTAATAAATGCAACAACCACTGGAGTAGATGTCTCTGCACATCTAAGCGAATTGTCTCCTTCGTCTCCCCATAAGCTCTGTTTTGCCCATGAAGTGCAAACTCTTGTTTTAAGTGTAACTTTTAAGTTGGGGTTTTTATATTGCATTCATTGTATACGATTATAGAGCCACTGGCGCAAAATGTATTTTACTATCACATTTTGCAACAGTTCCCTGGAATGTTGGACATGATACATTTAGCACTAAAATTAAGATCTAAGCAAAAACAGTTTTTTTTTTTTAGCTGTTCTGTATGCCCACAATTTCACTCGTGCACATCGAATGTATTTCTGAGATTTCAGAAATCTACTAGAAATGACTGAAAGTTATCAACATATGTGATTCGGAATGTAAGCACTGTGCTAAAAGTTTTGGAAAAAATACCCTTTTCCTTGTCAGCCTTGAGGCTTCAACAGTGGCATTTGGGGCAGGACCGAAGAGGCTAACTTGCATCATATGATGGTTGCTACCTAAATGAAACTTGGAGATTTCCAAGTTGATCAAGTTATTATGTGATGAAATAAGCAAAGCAAGTCCTCGACCAAGGGTCAAGGAGTTAAGTTAATACAGAGAAATCTACAATTTCAAAAGTTATCTGAATTATAATGTAAGTCTGTTTAAAAAAATAAACAACATAGATTAGAGAAATTGGATTAGCCAAAAGAAAAACAAATTGCAGCACTGTGCCGTAATATTTTTGGAGGAGGAAGACAAGAGGAAACAGAAGCAGAAGAATCAAACATTGGCAAATCCAGGGGGTGTAATGTGTGATCGCTTACAAATTCATGCATGGACAAATGCTATTTTCTTGTGTGTTGCATGCGCAAATGCCATTTAGCACATTAGATCCCGGCCAATTGACTTTGCTAATACTGGATGAAAAGTAGTAAAACCAAATAGAAGATACCTAATATAATATGAGGAACAGTGTTAATATTTAAGGTTTTTTGCAGATGTAAAAAGGTAGCTCATATATTTCAGTGGAAGTACTTCTAAGAAGGTGGATTGATGCACTAAATATCAAATTGTATGAGGTCAGAGGGGAATATTTTTCTGGGTGCACCCAAAGCCCAATCTATGTATATTTAAGAATTGGTAAAAATAGGTCAGGCATATAGATTGCCAAGCCAGACCGAAAAGGGTGGGTACAAGGGAGCTAATGAGACTAGAAGATGACAGTAGAGGAAGATGCAAAGGGGCAGGATTGGAGGTGCTACGGACGTTAAGCATTTTGGGCAAAAGACATCTGTTATGTTCACTTGGTTAACTTTGGCACTGATGTTACAAAGGGAAATTCAGAGAAATTAATTTGTTGCTGTAAATGTGTCAGGTCTGTGGTCAGGAGTTATGTTTTCGTCCAGGTCACATAGAACCGAATTGCATCAGTCCCACCATGTGCTGAAGTTCACAAAATGCTTCTGTAGATGGCAGGAAATCATTCTACATCTGTGAGGTCGCTGCATTGAATTCATGCTAGCTGGAAAGGGCTAATGAGGGTCTTGGGGTACTTAAATGAACTTTTAACATTTCTTTTCTTTGACCCGTTTTCTCTTCCATTTTTGAGTTATGATAATCCTCTGACTGTGATGAAAATTCTTGTCCCTATACAAGCTCAATGATGTGCGCAGGAAACAAATGTGGGTAGGAGGGCGTGTGGAGCAGAAACTCTCGCTGTTCAGCACCCAATTTTTAGCTTCGATGGTTCTGATTTTAAGTATAGAACTTATGGAACATGAAACAAACCTATAAACAAACATTCTGGTCAGCGATATTCAAAAGTTGTAGTTCTGGTAAGTTTTTTGCAAGGTCTGTCTGACCCCTACTCGGGTAGTGAAGTTCGAGGCTCACATAAATTGGCTTCCATAACGTGTTCCTACACAAACGGTGGGATGGAAAGGATCCCCCATAATGTGCTATATTTGTGGAACGTTTCTAATAAACAATGGCGTGTTGCTTGGGGTTACGTGAAGTCCCATATCTTTTTTTTCTTGTGCATTCCCCATCATTGCCTTCAAAATGATGGGGCAGTTGCGTGTGATGTGAGTCCTCTTCTGAGCCTATAAAACACCTGTGAGCCACCTAAATAAACTTGAAATGAGACAAAAAGACACAGATCATTCCCAGTTTGAATTTTCCCATGACATTCCAGCTTGCAGAAAAGATAATTAGGAGATGTCATAAGCATAAGAAACCATGCGCTCACGGGGTATCTAAATAATATGGTATGAAGAAAAAAAAATTGAAAGAAAAAGTGACTACTGGAAGCATGCTCACAGAAGTAATGTTGGTGTAGAAAGAGGAAGCCCACTTGCTCCTGTGACAAAGGTAGACTTTCCCACTTTTATGGGTCATCACATGTAGTTATGGTGCAGCAACATCATTGGAGAATGTGCCACACTGTACAGCAGCCTAGTGTCAATCAGCAAATCGCTTGATCATTTTGTAGATGCTTTGCCCTTTGCTATAGGGTCCTGAAGGACATGAGGCATAAATGTGACTCTGTGTATCTGGGAAGGGTGACTTACTTTTCAGAGGCTCCTCACAAGACATTGGCTAGAAAACATCCCTCCAGCGCAGAGGCTACATTTTCTCTTCATTGTTACACTGACAGTTGTATCTTTTGTTGTGGCTAATTTATTAACTTTAGAAACTTGGACCTTGGTTACTCACAGGCTAGTTGTTGGAGGCAGGCTTTTTCTTATTCTTGCTAACAGCAGGTTACTGTGGTGGGGCAGGGGGAGGAGGAGGTCGGTATGGGTTGGATACCTCAATGGGATGTCTTGTTTTTTTTTTGGTCTTGGCTTCCAGAAACAATGTGGGTAACAAAGCAGGGCCTGAACAAAGATGAGGTGAAACTGATTCTGCCATCCTTTCAGCGGAAGATTTATTTGTCTGGTGTGGAAATTAAATAAACCAGTTGTGAGGCCCCATTTTCCCCACTGGCTTTCAGGCGTATACTCATAGGCTAAATTGTGAAATTTAGAAGGGAATGAGTCATTCGATTCAATAACGAGGGTGTGTTGATGTCGTTAATACCAGTGCCTAATTTGTGCAGGTGGTGGTAGAAGGTGGCAATCTGCATTCATTTTTAGGCACTGGGGCTTTTTTGCTCTCATCTTTGACTTTGACGTTCAGCAAAAGAGGGGAAGGTAGAAATGTTAAAAAGGAGGAGGAGAAAAACTATAGAAAAACAGTGACCGGTGGAGAAAGCAAGGATGAGATCATCCACAGCACTGAGATGGAAAGTCAGGAAGCATAGTTTGGTGGACGAAAGAAGCGTGAAGTGGACTGAAAACCAGGCAGCCGTAGGATTTAGCACTCTGCACCTGTTAGCAGCTAAGAAAAACTTTAGGCCCCTCTTCTATATATTTTTTCATATAAATCGAGTACTGGATAATACAAAATTCCTCATATTAATACATGTCTAATGTCAGTGTTGAACAAGCCCCTTTTTTTTAGTCCGCGTAACTTGGCCCTCGCATCAATTTTTGCCTATGGTTCCTTTGTTAACAAGGCTTTGGGTTTAAAGTCTGTGAGTGTGTGTCTCTTATGTTCCATGCTCCCCTCCTTGTGCATTGCTGCGTACACACATAACCAGTTTGTAAGCATTGTGTTTGAGAGAGGATCAGAGATTGTGAGTGTTGCAAGAAGCAGAGAGATTACGGTCTTTTCTTCTCTTCTTCTAGGGACCTTGTGTACTGTGTTTAGCCGGTTCCCTGTCAAAGGGAAGATCCGCTGCACTCCTGTGATATTTACACTTCAAGCTTGGAGGAACATTTAGACACATAATTGCTTTTAGATTTCCCAGCGCATTCTGGGATATTTAAAAAAAAAAAAGCCAGCTCTGCTCTTGGCTTGGATAAGAGGAAGTATTATGATAAGCCTATTGTGAATTCAAGAGGCAGCTACTTGGAGAGCTGTTGAGACCTACATGCGCATTAACCTTGTACAAGCAAGAGCATCCACAAACAGCATTAGGAACAGAGCCTTGTAGCACTGTGTTTCTATAGTGAAGTGTTGCACAGCCTAGTAAAATAAGAAAAAAATGTGTATGTATGTTTATATGCCAAGGCAGCGAGAATAAATGTGGCCAAATGTAGCAAAAAAACATTATTTAGCATGACTGTACGAATAAATAAACATTGACACATATATTACTAAGTGTAAAGGTCAAACTGAGTTTATCTCAGTACAGCAAATCTGACCTTAGAAAAACATGTTTTGCTGTCTCACAGATTACATGTAACAATTAATTTAAGCAAGGAAACAACTCTGCACACTATTCAGAAGGTCTCTTGAATGATATACTGGGTAAATGAAACCCTTTGCAGTCGTTTTTTTCCCCTTAAATATCTCTTGTTAAATCACATGAAAAAACACTGTGCATAAAGGGTACATGCTAATGTAACATGAAATATCTTAGCATTGCTGAGGGAGAACAGGGGCGTCCTGACTTGCTTGAAGCTTGAGTTTGCGCGAGTCTTGGCCTTCCCCACACTCAAGGGCAGTAACAAATAGCATAACAGCAAAATGTATTTTAAAAAAAGGCACAGGCTGTTGCGCTTGTTTTTCAATAAAATGGCTTGGGTGTGCCAGGGGGAGGGAAGAACATTTATTTTTAGGGGAGAGGAGGGGCACACAGCTTCCTCCCCAGGCTGTTTTTGGCCAGGGGGCACATGCCCCCAGTCCCTGGACCCCTTTTGACCCCAGAGGACCCCATCCTTCTGGGCCTGGCGTATTTCCTAAGGGAGGTGGGGGGAGCCGCCTGGCCCCCATTCTCGAGCCTTTAAAGGCCCCAGAGAGCCAAATCCTTGTGCCGCAAAACGACAATGAAATGGAAGGGGGCCATATTCTGGGGGCTTCATCCTCAGGAGCCCAGTCCAAGCAGTGTTACGGGGATACCACCCACTGAGACACTCTTGTTTCCTGTCCGGGATGGTGTGAAAATTTCCTGCCCACACTTTTCCGGGCAGGAAAAATGACTTTGCTCTCACCCAGGCGGGAATACAAAAAAGAGTTGCTCCGTCCCCTAGCAAAGAGCAAAGAAATTGAGCTGTTTTCTGCCAGCACCACAAGGGGTGCAGGCTGGGGCGCCAGCAGGTGGGTGTGGGGGCCTTGGGGCTCCCCTTGTGGCCCTCAATGAGGAAGGCTTTGTGGGTACCTCGAGTGAGCACTCGGGCACCCACAGTAAAGTGGATGCTGACGGGAGCCAACTACTATCTTAGGAATCTTCTGGTGAGCTGGCAGAGGCTGCAGGGCCCTTGGGGCTTCCCCCACTGCCCCAATTCTAGAGATGGTATGGATGCCATGGGTGCTGACCAGGTCACCCACAGTAAAACAATTGCCAGCTCCCACCAGTCAAGCAGGGGAATTGCAGGAGCCTTGGGGGCCTTGAGCCTCCAACTCGGGCCTCTGACATTAAAAAAACAATAAAAGAAATAATGAATGTGTGTCAGGGGCCATTCATTTATTATTCACTACTCCAGACAAGGAGTGCCCCATAATGCCCTACTAGGGCTTTTTGTTTATGATTTGGATGCTGGTGGCCCCTACAAGCTACCACTACGCATTTCTTTAATGTTGTGGGGCTGCAGGGAGTGTAGCAACTCTCAGCAGCAAAAAAACACAGTAAGTCTCCTGGGTCACTGAATCCATGACTCAAGTAGAGCTTACTATATTTTTAAAACACTCTGAGGTGGAGTTGATGCTCTTCAGCAGGAGTGCTGGGATCCCTTGTGGTGGGTTGTGTGGTTGCATTTTCTGTCCTGAAAATGTTTTTAAAAAGACCCAGAGATATGTTGATTTTTTTTTCCAAACCCAGGCTTTATTTAAGAAATTATAACAATCATTTTTATTAAACACTGCCATAAGTGGATTTCTAAAACATATTTGAATATAATTATCCACAGGCCAGGGTCTCCCCCAAGTAATGCCGCGCATGGCGATGGACATCCTGCTTTATGTTAAACATATATAGAAATTAAGTGAAAAAACAAAGGTTAAAGGGGTGTTATAGGTAATGAAAATGTCAGTGAAAATATGACTTGTGCTCTTCTCAAGCATTAATCCATACTACAAACTTGAAAGGGTTTCTTTGACACAATCCTACAGTGGTTCTCCTCCTACACTGAAACCGCCATATTTACATGCGGACAATAAAAACGCATTGGAAAAGCCAGTGGGTCAGCCTTTTTTAGAGCTGAGACCTATTGGCTTTGCAAATGTTTATTTTTCTCTTTTCTATTGACCTCGATGTGAAGGTGTGTTGTGAAGTATAGAGAAGGTAATTAACACTGTGATCCATCTGATTCAATAACAGTGGGGCCTGTCACTGGTTTGAGACATAGTCTCATAGATTGAAGTGAGTTGATTGTATTTGGCGTGAGTTGATTCAGTGATGGGTTGCGTGCCTTCCAGCATGTTGAGGGCATAGAGGGATTCCATTATTCTCCTTGTGCTGCTGTCACTAGGTAGGGTAAAGGGGTGTGCTGAATCGAAGGGGGAAGCCATGAGTCCTGAGGTTTATTCTGTAAAGTTCTTGTTGGATTCCAGGGGGCCTGCAAATAAAATCGAAGTATGCTATCCAAGATGTTGGAAGAAGATTGGCATATAGCTTAACTCTGTTCATAAGCAGCAGGACACGACACAATGTGTGTTATTCCAATGGCAGCGATTCCTGAACAGGGCCACAGACAGGCGAACTCTGTTTATAAGCCAAAATCAACTGTCAGGAAAAGAGGGCAGTTCCAGGCAGGCTCATTCCCAGGTTCTGTCGCTCGCAGGTAGAAGGAATGCTAAGCAACACTGCTACAGCCCGCCAACAGCCTGCGCAAACCTTCGCACTGAAATCTTGTTTTTCTTACTTCCTCGATTGAGCTGTCTGTTGTCAACATGGAGATTCCGTTTTCTACTATTAGATGGTTGTACTGCATGCAGTCACTGTCTTTTTTAAATTTGTATTTCGTTTTTCCGATTGTAGCATGTTTTGATGTGCATGGAAGTATCGGATTCATTTATAGTTTCTCCAGTTTCCTTGCTGTCTGTGTTTCCACCGGAAGGAAGGGGCGTTGCTTTTTGTTTATATGTGAACTGCTGTAGGGAAGTTTTTGTTATAACCGCGAAGCACGTTCAAAACATTGAACCTTATTTTAGCAAGTACCAGCTGAGTTGTCAAACTGAAGCTTGCTGCAGCTTTTAGTGACCTCACGCGCACTACGTCCATCATTGAGTTGTTCTCATTTCTTCAGATCAGTTCCTAGTAGAGCGAGGGCACACCCCCCTCTGTTTTTTTCTTGTTGTTTTTTTTAAATGTCTGGCTGTTTCTGAAGAGTGCCATTGATAAATGCGTAAGTCGAGCTCTGATGTGTGGGGGATGGGTGCCGTGGCGGCGGGAGCAGGGAACTCGAGAGGCAGGGAGGTTCCTGGCGTGCACTATTTGCTGGCTCGCTTTATTCAGCAGGCAGATAACACGACACCTGGAAATGGCCGTCAGTGCACCGTCGTGTGCTGCCATTGTCGTCCTTGCTGTAGGCCTTTGTTGGAACCGCGGAGAGGATGCATGAGCTGGACGGGTTTTGCCAGCCCTTCACTCTGTGGCTTCCCTGTTAATGTGTCTTGCCGGGGGGATGCGCCGGTCGGTGGGAGGATAGCACGCTCATGAATTTTTTATTGCGATTCTAGCTGAGGAGTACATGATATATTATCAGTAATTACACGAAAGCAGCCCCTAAGAGGAGTGAATTATAAAAGCACGTCTTTCTTTCTCCCTCCTCTTCCCACCCAGAAGTCTTCAGAGCAGTTTGTCAGGGCCTTCTGGCGGCCTGCAGTGGACAAAAGATCTCATTCGAAAAAGTGCACGTGGCCCGATGGCCCAGAAATATGGTGCACTGTGCTACAGCTCGGCATGAACGCTGCTAACAGTGCACCGCACGTTACTAGTGGCTTTGTTGGAAAGGGTATGTCGACACCGACAGTAGCCGATGCTTTTCTATGCTCTGCAGCTGTGGTTTCACCTACCTGCTGGTTTGCAAAGCAAGAGTATTTCGGCAAGAAAATCGGACCATGTTTACCAATTTTCTTCCAAGTTCCACGCGCCATTGCTTCCAATGTTAAGTTTGCACATGCGCAGTGGAATACACCGATGTTGTTTTGCACACTTTATTCTTGCGGAAGCTACCAGGTAAGGCAGTTTTAAAGTCTATTTTCATGGTAAATCCCGCTCCCTGTGTATCTAAAACAGCAAAGTCAACTTTGCAACATCGTCAAGGACAAATGCTGTAACCGTTCTCTGCATTAGGGCTTTTTCAAATGAACCGTTTTGCTTGGGAGGCGGAACCTGCATGTGAAGCTTCTGACCCTAGAGAAGGGGGGGGGGGGGGGGGGGGCGATACAGTGGCGGCCCTCAACACTTTGAACAGGTGCAGTAACAAGGCTGAGATTGCACTGGGCCAAATGCGTGCGCATTCAAGATGTTCTCAAAGAGGGTTGCACCTGCGTGCCCGACTAGAGCAAGTAGTGAATGCGCTGCTTCAAAATACATTTATCTCTTACGCAACAGCTACTTCTCAATATCTGGAAAAACAAAGTATCAACAGAAATAGCAAGTGCCCGACTGGCAGGAGTAGGGCCTTCAGGATGACAACGTGGAATGTAATTTAGGCAAGGTTGGTGTCAGAACACGCATATTCACTCATTCACCTCGGGGATTTACCACTCGCTTCTGATCTCTCTGTAACCCAGGTATCACCCGTGCCATAACTGTGTGTGTGGTGTGAGCGGTGACAGCTTGTACTGGTCTCCTGTTGGACCTGTCCTGTGGGGAACTGAAGAGTACACCTGCTGCTGAGGGAGGCTTGCTACGCCCATGCTGTACCTTTTCTGCGAGGAACCAAAGCTTGTATTGCTGCGGTTTGATTTATATCTTTCCTTTAATGGGAAAGTTTGTGCTGCTCTTCCCCCAAGTGCTCTCTATCCTCAAAAGGAGGGAACTTGGACTGATTCTGCCTAAGGCGTACCTGCTCTATGACGAAGGAGCATTTCCAGTGCCCCTCCCCCATGTTGTGAAAAAACAAAGAATATATTGAATGTACCTGAATTACAATGCACTACGAAGCAGGGACTGTTTCATAATAGTTGATGTGAGAGTCCTGAGGAAGGCACTTGATCCCATCGGAGTAATCTTCGAGTACCAAAACATGTTAATGGAAGAGCAAAGCAGGGTCTGTTGTTCGACCATCCCGTTTTTAATGTTGCTTGATGGAGACAACAGGTAAAACATTTTAGCTGAGCCACACGCAATTTTAATACAGATCTGACAAGGGATAACATAAATGTCAAAGTAAAAGCTATAACCTCGCCCATATTAGGGAACCCATAACTAAGAGATTGTACAGCCGGTGACCAACAGTAATCTTGGATGCTTTCAAGTGCTAGATGACAAACCCACTGACGAAGCATACCTCACTAGGTGGGCGAGGGTCCATAATCCCATACAACTACGTGACTGTATGCTAATTTCATAAGCGGTTTTGCATTTTCATCCAGTAATTTAGTACTTTTGTGTTTGTCTGTTTAGAGCGTACAACAGTCCTTTAGTGCATAACCTACCTGTGTTGTACTTCTTCTGTGTGTGAGAATTGTGTGATGGTCCTTCTGCTACTGCCACCTGTCACATACCCATCCTTTGTTACAAGAGGGTCCACTGCTGCTATGCTTGCTGTGCCTCTATTGTGTTGCGAATCTTTCCACTATACAATAGATACAACTATTTTCTTTACCAAGGCTGGCTTTAATACATGATATGATAGAAAGTGTGAATCCTTGCAAAATATGTGAGCAGACTTTACTTTGATTGTGTGTGTGAAGCAGTTTTTGAAACTGATTACTCAACTCTGTAAACGTATAAAACACAGCTGATAGGTTGCTCCATTAAAGATGATGAAGTAGTTTTATAAAGCACAACAATTACCCTAACAATGATGTCCTGGTGCTACAAGACAGATACAGCAATCCCTTTACTGAAACAGCCATGTCTTCAAACCGTTACGAAATGTTAGATGAGTGCCTACACCTCTCAAACAAAGGTGGTGGTGTTCCACTATTTGGGTGCCAAAAAAGAGAAGGATCTCCCACCTTTTTGGGTCAACCTTGTTCAGGGAACAGTAAACAGGAAAGAATTGGCAGACCGTAAAGTGCAACACAGAGAGTAGATCAGATTTTTTTCTGGTATAGTTTTAGAACCCACCTTCTAGTTGGTGCGGTGGAAAATGTAAGCAATTTTGAATAGTAGTCTTTTATCCACAGATAACCAATACAAAGTCCTCAATATAGGGGTAGCAGGCTCATTGCACTTAACGCCTGCCAAAAATCTAGCAGCTTAATTTTGTACTCTCTGGAAATGGGCTAACACCTTAATTGGTAACACCGGATGCACAGCATTACAATAGACCAAGCCTTGATAGAATAGTAGTTTGGATTACCTTTAAATGAGTCTGTTTGGGAAGCATTGCGAGTACTCTAAACAGAATCTTTCAGTATAAAAACAGGAAGCTAAATCGTATTCATTTATTTATCTGTCTACTAAGGACTTCTAGCAATCATCACCACCAAATGTCTAGCTTCAGATACTGGAGTTAGCGAATCACGTAAATCAGAGGACCACCAATTTGGTGCATTGGTTATAGCGACTGGAATTACGCGATTGTGCAGCTGCTACTTTTTTTTGCATATTGATAGATTTGTCGCATAATAAATAATCTGAAAATTTTAACACAATAAATGTGTCTAGCACAAACAGATCAAAAGTTACTAAGAATGCAGCGACATGTTGCCGCGCAGTGGAAGGCCCTTTACAAAGGTTGACTTGTCACCTTGCTGTTGCTTATTGCTATATTTGGGTGTTACGCTGGTACTAATGAGGTGCAACCAATTCCCACACAGTCTTGACAAGTGAAAAATTACAAAATAATGAAGTAATGCTATCACAAAATGTGCCGCATTATGCTGCATAATTTAGTCAACCCTGCCACGTAATTTGTCCCTCCCTTGCTGCATAAGTCCAGTGGCCCTGGTAATAGCCAGTTTTCCATAACATAGCAGTTCGGTCTTCTCATCATTAAACTTAAGTGTGTTTGGCACACATCCACTTCATCACTGAGGTCAGGCAGTCATGCACATTTAAGGCAACTTTAAATTCACCCCCCAGCATGACCACAGTTTGGGTATCATCAGCATATGACATAATTGGTAGCTCATATTTTGTTAGTCAGTGAATCCAAGGGAGAGACATCGACATTGAACAGGATGTAGCTCAATAATGAACCATGGGGCACAACACACACTTGGTCTTTGCTAAAGGAAAAGTTTTCTATTCTCCCTACTTAGGAGCGATTGGATCGGAATGAAGAGATCCACTTTAGGGTTTTACCTAGCACTCCATCAGCAGTCGCTGGCGCAAGACACTGTGTGACATTCATATCAAACGCAGCATTGACATCCATCAGGATCAAGGCTGCACTACATCCTCTGTCTAATACCATCCTGAAGTTGTTGAAAACTGACCGTGAGTGGTCTCAGAACTGTGGAGCTGTCAGTAATCTACCCGGGGTTAATCAAGAAATTTACTGTCCTCCAAATGCTTTTTCAATTGTCTATCAGTATATTTTTTCTATTCTCTTTGCCACAAAAAGGTAATCTCGAGATAGGCCTAAAATTCGACAGTTCAAGCAAGCCTGTAGGTGGTTTCTTAAAATTGGTAGAATGTGGGCATTCTTACACTGTGGAGAGCAGGCTGCTGGACTAATAGACAGATCACACAAATCTGTAATGGTAGGAGCTAGAGAATCCACCGCCGAATGATAGCAAAAGGCAGGGGATGGTTCTAACAGGGAACCAGATTTTATTGCTACAATTACGACTTTCCCTGTATTACCCTCTATTGCAGTGGCTCCCAACCTGTGAGCCGGGGACCCCTGGGGTTCTGGGAAACCACCTTAGGGGGTTTGCGACTACTTCAAAAGTTAAAAATTAATAACAGATTAATAAAGTGTATATAATAAAGTGGCTAAATGTACAATTGAAAATTCTAAAACGTTCTGTAAACGTCAAGGAATTTGAAATGGGAGGCTAAAAATTAAATTAGTGTCCTAAGATTGATTTGTGGGAGCAGTGCGGGTGCATGAAACAGAATATAGTATGGATGATGTGTGGCTTCAGTTGAATTTAGAAAAGCTCCAACCTTCCTATTAAAATAATTGTATTTTTTTTATTTTTATGTGTTTGCAAATTAAATAAATTGTGTTATCATTTGTGTAATGCTTTTCTGTATTTTTTGTGTATTGTTTTGCATTTCAGATCATCAACAGTGTTTAAGCGGGGGGTCCCCAGATTCCAATAATGATTCAATGTGGGTCCTGGGTTTCCATAATGATAAAGTGGGGGTCAACAGAAGTCAGAAGGTTGGGAACCAGTGCTGTAGTGGTACCAGATATTATAATATAGAGTGTGGCATATAACAACCATCCAAGGGTTTCTAGTCCCAGTACTCTCACTGGTAAAGTTTCTCATAACATTGCGTACCTTATCCTGAAAGAACACCACCAAGATTCACAAAGCCCCTTTCTTACCTTAAAAGGAGGGAAATCACAGATATTTCACTACTTTAAAGACTTCTCTAAATTCTCATGCTGTAAAATTTTGTTAAAGTAACCTACTTTTCTGCCAGTCTGCAGAGTATTTTATAGGTTTTCAGTCTGGATTTGTAAACCTTTCCATCTTCCTCTTTATATGTAGTTCGCCACTTGCATTCAAATTTCTTACACTGCCTTGATATAGTCTTCAATTTTGTAGAATATCAAGGAGAAGACGGGTGTTTCCTTTTGTTCAGTTTTTCTTTTCTGTGGACAGGGTTATCTCCCCAGTCACGCAGAACACCTTTCGCCAAATCTAGAATTCTAGCCAACAGCACTTTGCATGCTGGGTTTTCAGGCAACAATGAAACTTTAAAACGAAAACTACAAGCCCCGCAATGCAACATGTTCTTGGCTAAAAGGCCAGGAACGGCTGATGGTATCATACATAGTTGTAGTGCCAATTGGCAGACTTGTAAAAGGCAAAATAAAATTTAGTTTCTGGCTTGCTGCCTTTGTTCATATAGGCATCCATGGGTTAAATAGTAGTGGGTGAGAGGGCAGAGACAGTCTTTCAAATGCCAGCATCTCACTAGGAATGGGCTATTATTCACACCTCTGTGAGGCTTACTGCCTTGAAGTGCAGCAGGTTTGACCCACGAGTGCCGCCACTGGGGGCAATCCTGATGCTATGCTCTTATCAAGTTTTCAAGCATTGAAAGGTTATCTGAGGATCATGAAAATCCTCAATGCTTCGTATGAAATCCATATGCTGTGCCCAGGGTTTAGTGACCACAGGACCAGATCCCTGTAATGCGAGCAGGCCAGTTGTAACCACCAGAAGTTCAGTAATGAAAGAGGAGATGGCATAGTTTCAATCTGGCACACTACTAAACTGGAACAAAAGATAATCACACACATTAGTAACACACGAGCAACAAACTGGAGTAAAAGAGAATCACACACATTAATAAAACACAAGCAACAAAGTAGGAGGTAACTAAGGAAGTCAAACATTGTCACGAGCACAACCCCATTCCACTCATACTTTACTTTTAGAAATATCAAAAGATGTGCAAATTAAATTTAACTCGGTTTTCATAAATGAACATGAAGTTAAGCCACTTATTCAGTACACACTTGTAATTTTGCAACGTGTTTATGCTGTCCTCTGTGTGCCTTTGCAGTTGTGGCTTGCAGGTGTTACAAGATGCGTGGTCGCTACGGGGGAAATATTGACAAAATTAAAAAAAATAAACTTACCTGCATGCAGGCCGCACCGCTCCTCTGTCTCCTTTGCATCAGTTGGCTGCAGGCACATGCTCCCAGCCTGCCCTGCAACCAATCCTGATGCTGCTGGAAGCAGTGTCGGGATTGGCTGGGAGCGCCCAACCAGGGCGCTCCGAGGCAGACTGGGAACCTGTGCAGGCTCCCTCCAGCAACACAGTTGCTGGTCTTTTGCTGGGCTGAAGAGAGCCTATTGCGCATGGGTGTTTTGCCGGCCCGAGACAGTCGGCCAAACACATATGCGCTCTGAGGGGGAATGCTGTGCGCTCCTTCTCACTGCTCGTCACCCCCGTGGCCCTGCCCCTTTAAAAGAAAACTATGATCTTTTAAAGGTTTTGCAGCTGCCACTGCTGGCAGGGGGAGACACTCCTCCGCCCTAATGGAGGAGCCATCCCAGTGCCTTTGCACTGATCAGTCCCTTTGCTAAGAAATAGGGAACACAGCTTAAGACTCATTTCAGGTGAAATTTATTTACTGTCTAGTAAACATTCCTAGATTGTGTTCAAGGGTGATTGCTACATCTTTGTTTTTACGTCCTTGTCCTTATCAGTGTGCGTATCTAAGTTAATTAATTGCACACAGACAAAGATGTACGAGGGAAAAGTAAAGAAGGAGAAACCCATTTTAAAGCACATTTCTTTGAGGATGTGGTAAGTGTGTGTGTGCGCTTGTGGTGTATAGATGAGTCCTCCTGAACCCTAGCAAATTATATTACGTTGATAAGTCTTGTAATAAATCTGACTTTTACCTAGTTCAACTTTCATAATCTTGCATACTTAATAGGTATGTTAAAAGACTAAAATATATAATTTATTATTAAACACTTTTGAAAGAAGGAAAATAAACGTGGTATGGTGCTATTGATTAGTGTGTCCAAAATATGAGTCGTTCACAAGAATATACATGGCAGGTGACTTGTACTTGTTCTGCAAAGCATTTTGTTGACTTAGACTTAATTCAGCCGTGTTCAATATTTGATTTTAATGCCTGTTGAAAATGTCATAATATGATCAGAGAGGATACAAGACGAGGAGCGAGAGCGCTTCACTTCACAGCTATTAAACTATATTTCGTTTGATTACACGAAGGCACTCAGTGCTGCTGTTGGGAGGTAGAGGGAGCGGAATTAGATGAGACATGGAAAATGGTCGAATATTCACGACTTGAGCAAAAATCAGCATTATAAATTTGTGATGAATAATGCAGCATGGCTTAGAGTGGAAGGAAAGAATTTACACACAAGAGTAGGGAGCTGAGGATTGGTTAGGGCGCCGTATCGCTGAAAGGAACCTATTCACTGGTCACCCCAGCTAGCTGTGAGTACACAATTACAAAGCTGCTTTAGTGGCCCACTGGAATGGGAATTCTGAGGGCTAATGTGTAGGAGTGAGGAGAATTGTGTATACCATGGAGAACCTATTATGGTACAGGCCCATGTTCCAACTATAGTCGGGCAAGACAGGGATCTGGCAGTGCTGACGGTGCAGCATAACATGTGGGACACTCACCACACAAGAGGAAGCAGAAAATCCACCTGGGGCCTGCTAACTGGTCAGTTCCTATAGCTAGTTGAGAGCTAGTTTGGGGGAAAGGAGATGGGGACAGGCTTGTCCAACAGAGTAAAGCTGGCGGTAGGTAATTTAAGCAATAAGATTTTCAGAAGATAGTAAAGTTAGCATTTAATGCTAAAACCTTCAGTTTTCAGAAATAAGGATGATAACTGGGTTTTCTTATCTGGAACAGGCTACTGTTGAGCTACGCTGTCTTGTCTAGGTTATGTCAACAGTTTTACGCAAAGGACGAAAAACGCCTTGCATGCCCCAAACACAAGTTTTGTGCTGTATTTGCTTCTTCTGGCACAGTGCTACCCTCAACACTGCACCCAAGCAAACTCCACACACATGACTTGGACAGGTGGGACGCTTATTTAGGTCCTTGCAGATATTACCCAACTCTGTATAGGTCACACATGTGCTATAAGTTGGGTGAAAAAGGTAGTTCCACTCTAAAAGGGATGTAACCAAGGCAGCTTAACTTGGATTCCTTTCCAAGAGGTGTGGCCTATGTAATAAATGGCTTGGCTTAAATCATGTAAAATAAAATCCTGTGCTTCACACAGAATGCCACCAGACCACCATTTGGGTACCTTCTTTAAGAGTTTCCTGTTATTGCATTCAGACATAAAACATAACAACTGACATATCCCTAAAACAAGCCAGACCGATTGACTTTGTAAGTGCGTGTTAGCAATGTCGAGTAAATGAGTAACACCGATTTTGTTGCAAATAAGAATTGAAAATATTTCATTTTTTTTAAAGGAGACTTTGAACTAAACATTACTGTGATCTGTCAGGGGGCAGAGGTCTTCCTAGTGCCTCATTCACCCCCGAAATCTCCCTAACCCCTTTTTCCTTTGCAGTCTCTCATGCTGAACCCAAATCTTCCATCTGCATATATCATACGCCAACTCCTTCCTCTTTGGCAGTCTTTCTACTTTCACCTTTCATCTCCTCCACTTTACCATTCCTTCTATAGACACAACCCAAAAATTCACCTGTAAGCACTGCATTTTCTTTTCCTCTGGCACTGTCACCATTTAAACAGATTTATACCCCCTTAACACACTTTTCCATAGAATCTCACATATGTTACCACTTCTCTGTGCACTATGCAGCAAAGCCAAGGATTGGATGTGCATTTAGTCTGAATACTTCTATAACCCACTGACGGGCACTGTGAGAAACTCACACGGGCTTCAGCTCTAGCGGTCTCAGTGGTGCCCTACAATAAGTGCACCCCCACACCTTGAGGTTAGCTAGACCCCTGGATGAGACTTAGTTCACTGTTGCACTATGCAAGAGTGATAATGAACCAAAAAACTATTGAAACAGAACATCTGGAAAAAGTAACTACTCTTAGGAAATGCAAGATTATGTAGGAAGCGCACTGCTGCCATGGAATACCTAAACAGTGTTTACAGTCATAATTCAGAAATGGATCAGTCGTTTCACATGTAGTTTTATGGACATGAATATAGGGCCCTGTTGGTTTAAGACTAGGCAGGACTAGCCCTAGCTGGCAGTGCACGATGTACTTGACAATGCCAAAGGACTGAATTCGCCAAAATAAACCAGACCTTTGCCTAAATGACCAGTGTGTCTGCATGTAGGCAATGATTGATTGTCGTGGCTTCACAGTGCTATATTCTTACCTTAATTGTTCATTGTTATGCACGGAGGGAGCGATTGTATTCACACACTTTACTGATGTGTGCCCTCATAATCCCTAATAAAAAGGGGAGCTTGCCATCTGACACTTATTCTCCAAACCAGTACTCCTGTATTTTTGTGTGTTCTGGGCACTGGTGTGGCACAATTCATACTGCACTGTGTGCCAAGGAGAGACACTCAGTGTGTTACTAAGTATGCTTGGTGTGCTTCTCAAAAAGTCAGTTTTGCTGATATGGGTGGATACAGCTACTTATCTTGGAGGAGAACGTGCAGATTGCAGAAATATAATTGTTAGTTCCTGCGTGGTCCAGATACTTGCGAAACGGCTCTCCCCAAACAGACTATTAGGGGCCACAAAGACCAGTCGTTTGATAGGGAGGGATAGGGATTACGACCCCCTGGTGAGGCCTAATTGGCTTCTGTGCTTAAGACACTCATTTTCATCGGGGTTCTGCAGGAGTGAAGAATCTGGTGCACTTTGAAGACCATTTTAAAGCAAACATCTGGCCAAATGAGTCCTTAATATAGATCTGATTGTATGCGCCTACTTGGGGAATGCTGATGTCTTTAATTGCCAGTAGGAATTTTAGGTCACTGCATACAGATAGGTAATGACTGGTGAGGGTTGTATGATGGAACCACGCATGCTGGCATGCCTTAACAACGCGGTCGTAACAACGACCACGTTGATTCCACGCATGCCTTTACCATGAATTTTCGTTCTAGAAGCATGCCTAGTAAAGGCATGTGTGGAAACAGCATGCAAAATGCCATGCGTTGTTCTATCATTCCACCCCGCAACCCGCCACAAACTACCCCCATATACCTAAACTATCCCAACCCCGCCATCCACCTAAAAAAAAAACTATGCCAATACCATACCCTCCCTGAGCCCTAAAAAAAAAACTATCAAGACTCCCCCACCCATAAAAATAAACTACCACAACATCCTCCACCCGCCCTGAGCCCTAAAACATTGCCCCTAATAAGTAAACTACCAGAGCCCCTCACCCATCCTAAGCCCTAAAAAAATAAACTATCCTGAATCCCCTACCCCAGCCCCTAAGAACTAATTTACCCTGAACCCCCCACCCACCCTGAGCTGTTAAATAAAAATAAAAAAATACCCCAAACCCCCTCACCCCTAAGAACTAAAGCTAAAGTACCCGACACCCCCTACCCACCCTAAGCCGTAAATCCACCCCACCGCTAAAAACTACCTGCCAACCCTGCCCAGCCCCACTTACCTCACTCTGTCCTCTCCCCATACCTCCTCCTCTTCTCTCCTGCCTCCTCCCTCCCTTCCTTAAGGCTTCCCCCACTCCTTTAAAAATAAACTATCCCGCCCCCACCCTAAATCAAAAATATACCCAAACGTCCCCAATCCCGTCCTTAAAAAAAACAAAACAAAAAAAAACCCTACCCTAAGCTCTTAAAAAAATACCCAATCCCCCCACCTGCCCCTTAAAAAAAATTGCCTGCCCCAGCCCCACTTACCTCACTGCGCACTCCCGCTCCTAGCCCAGCCTCCACCCTAATTCCTTAAAAAAATACCCAAACCCCCCAACCTGCCCCTTAAAAAAAAATAGCCCTCCCCCAGCCCCCAACCCACCCTAATCCCTTAATCCACCCCCTGCCCCAGCCCCACTTACCTCACTTTGTCACTCCCGTCCCTAGCCCAACCCCCACCATAATTCCTAAAAAAAAAAAAAAAAATAGGAAATACCCAAACCCCACCCCTTAAAAAACAAACACTTGGTAACAAGTGAGACAAATTGGCAGGGCATAGAAAAGGAGACAACATGGCAGGGCATGGAAAAGCTTAACACAGATTAGAACACTGAAATGTTCAGAGCGCCTTTGAAGTCAATCTAGTAGCTTCAGGCTTATCATGACTAGTAAAGAGCCCGAAGCTTCAACGTTTGTCTTCATGTTTCCCCTTTTAAATTTAGAACAGTCTGCCCTTAGTGGGTGGAATGTTCTAGTAGCCTTATAGCCTTTCTGCCTCGGGCTATACCACTGTTACAGGCCTTCACCCTCGTTATAGGCCCTCACCTGCGGTTTGGGCCTACAACTCTGGTTGAGGGCCTTTAACAACCAGTATAGCCATGGGCCACGGAATATAAAACTATAATATGTGTTCCTGGTGTTGAAGTTGCTTTTTCTTTTTTTTGTTTTAAATTTACTTTCAAACCTGCTCACAACTACATGTCGTGCAGGTTTTTGAGTAAGGCCTTTTCTTAATTGATTCGGCAAAAGTGACATTGCCTGTAAATTATGACGTCACTCTGAGAGTTTCCCTTCCTCCGTGAAATTGTGCATGCAGTCACCTTGTTTCTGGGGAGAATTTTCTTGATGAGAGGCGTGATGTATAGATGATATGGAGACATTAATATTTTGCATTGGGTCTTAGAATAAGAGTGACACTCCTCCACGCTTCATATAGTGCGCTGGTGCAATGATATCAAGCATGAGATGCCTTCTGTTTCTGTACAGTCTAGAGAGAAAGCTCTCCTTGCTTAAAGATTTGATCGATGTGGTGATCAAATAACTACCGGGAGATAGGAGATTTCTAAATATGCTTTTTTGTTTTTCATTGTTCTGTACGGGCCTGAGTAGCATTGAGATACAATGACTGGACTAACTTGTATCATTCCTATTAAAACAACTGCATGTTAAAGAGCGATCTCTAAACACATTTTCAAAGCATGAGATTTGCTTCTGAACCTATGATGCCTGTAAGTGGAGTCCCTACCCCCCCTTCTTCCAAGGTGCACTGCTTGGCATGGAATCGAGAAGAAACACCTTTACACTAGACTCCATGGAGGGACTTCTGGGCTCTACTGGCCTCTGTGGGCGTGGGCTTGAGGTCCAGAAGAGATGGTAGCAGGACCAAGGATGATTTGCTTCCTGGGGTAGAGACTATCCCGTTTATCAACTCAGCCCTGAATTTAGGAAGATTGTGTAAATGACATGAGAGCCTGTCCTGCCTGCCTGAGCACTAGGATTCAAGTCTGTTAGATAGTCATGCTTCCTCTCAACCTTTTATGTGCTCCAGTGTGCTACCAAAATGTGTGGTCTGTGGCTGCTGAGGAAGGACCACATAAGTGTATGAGCCTAATATGTACAGTTTGGGGGTGGTTAACTGATATGGATATGTCATTTGACTCCAATACTTAACGTTAATGCTTAGTAACTCAAACCTGCATATAAATATTTATCCCTTTGTCTATTCTTCACCACATTTCATTAAATGTGATGGTCTTCATTTGAAATGTACCTTGCACTTTGGTCCTTAAATAAGATCGGCTGCATTCCACCCGATTTTCAATTCCCTTCTTTCCGTCTCTCTGTGTGGTTGCGCTTTAGACATGGAAGCCCTCAGATGTGTGGGCAAGTATTGCGGAGCATGTTGATCAACACTTGGTCTGTCAGGTCAACCCCTAAAGTGGCACAGCTTTATGTTGTGTGGTTGTTGCCTGCAGGTCTTAATCCCTAGGGCTTAAAATTGCTGAACTGACAAGCATACTGTGAAAGGAGTGTGGCATAAAACAATAAGCAGGCATGAAAACATGTCCTTCCAACCAACCTGCGTTCCGCACGTTTGCTACACCTGCACATTTTGTGACTTAAAGCATTATTTTTTGGCACGTCTTTGCACATTAACCTGGTTTATGACGCCCTTGCACCACATCGTGGGTGGCATCGACATACAATTATTGGCATAAAAAAATGCTATTTACTAAGACCTGGGCTAAGGTTGGGGAATGGTGCCTTCCTAGTGCGACTGTGGTGTGCCACATCTTTGTCCTTGGCGTGATCTTGTCATGATCTTTTACAGTGAAAACCAACAAATGTTTTTTTCCTGCTGCTCTTCCTGGTATTTGTCTCTCACTTATTACAATACAAGAATCAGTTCGTCATGTAGTAAACCTGTGACATATCAGCCCCCAAACAGATACATGGTACTTATCGCTGCGGCTCCATCATGGCAGCAGCTTCAGGAGCAGTGGCCCTCTTGCAGCCGCAGTGTTTTTTGCAGTCAGAAGCAGTAGGGAGGCCCCTTCTCACTTGTTCCCAATAATGACACCACAGGGTGCAGTAATGTGATTGCCAAATAGTAGCATTGCTTCAGATTGCCTGCCCCAAGGCATCGAAAGATGTCTGCCTGGCTGTCCTGGTAATGTGTGCAGAAACTCTTTTCTCAGGTATTAAGCTCACACTGTGCCTGCCAATTGCGTGGTTTCTCTGAGCAGCGCAGTGCGAGATACATTGTTCACGTTGTGTGGTCAGAGGGAATTGTGTCATAGTAAAAATAACGTTTATTTTTTGTCCTTACACAACAAAATGTGCTAATGCATGTAAACACGATGTTAGAAATGGGGTTTCTGGTTGGCTAGGGTATGCACCTAAAACAGGCAGAACCTATCACTCTAGTCAGGGTACGGGAGCTACACACCCAGAATAACCCCTGCTCATTCCCTCAGTAGCTTGGCCAGAGGAGTGAGGCTTATCCCAGATGCAATGTGTAAAGTGTTTGCACAACACACACACTGCAGTAACACAATAAATACACCACAAAAGAGACTCCACTCCAAGTTACATAAAATGTATTATGCATAGACCATAGATCAAAACATCCTAACACTGTGAATATTTTGCCAACTAGGCAACTGTCAAACCAAACCATCATAGTGAGTGCAAATAAAACAAAACATTTATATATTGCACATACAAGGCAGGTCCTGAAAATATACTTGTAATCCTAACAGGGTAAAAACAACATATATCATACATAACATCAGGTCATGAAATGCAGCAGTTAGGTTAGGGAGAGAAAACCCATGAATCATCCAACATCCCTCTAGTACACAAATCACCTCTACGATCATAACTAACCATTAGTAACATCTAGATTACCATCATAAAAACATAGGTCCGGTGACCTGCACCTCTATTATGATAGGCGGGTAATGTGAGCCCCACCCGAACAACTGCACAACTATTACAGGAATTCTTCAGGTAAACTATAGGACACCGGAACATTTGAGTGTCTGCTACAGCAAATACGGTGATGTCCAATCCAAATGAGCAGGAGTAGGACCTCCGTCTAGGGTTGCCACCCACCCTGCTAATTTAAGGAGTAAAGACCTCCTGCCGATATGAACAAGTGCCCCCCAAAGATATGCTGCCAGAAGAAGGGGTGAGGGGGGGAGGGGCACACCCACTGCCTATAACTGCAGGGAGATCTCGTTAGGTCCCCTGCATGTGAAATCCTCTGAGGCAGCCGCCTGCGTCCATGTGGTGCAGCTGCCTAACTCCAGGCACTCCTTAAAGGAGTAGCATGTCCGGGCATTCTAAAGCCTGCCACAGGGCCGCCTCACTGGGAGGAAGCGTCACAGACCTTCCTGCTTCTCCACAGGCAGCGGTGAACAGACTGGCTGTGGAGGTCGTCTGTCGCTCAGCACCTCAGCCACCAAAGTGGATGCCCGCTTGTGCAACAGGGGCACTAGATGGTGCGTGCCTCATCCGCGTGCCTCAGAAACTGTCTGTAGTCTCTGCTGCACTTCTCCTTCTCCATGGCCCCTCCCCAAAAGGGGGACAACAACACAGCACTCTTGGGGCCAGTAGAAACAAAACACAAAGGGATGCAGCTAGGTGGCCCAGCTGCTCTGAGTCACAGCACAACACTCTGTGTCTCTGTCCAAAGAGACAAGCAGCCACGGGCACAACAGGAGTGCTCCCCTTGCGCTCCCTGCAGACCAAGGATTGCGCTCAGCTCGCACTAGGTGAAGGACTCATGGTAAAATAGGAGAGGGTCATGCCTCCGAGTCCCTGGAGATCACTTGGGAGCCCAAGAGCAGAGAGGAAGGCAGCAGGCCCACACACTTAGGTCTTCAGCAAAGTGGCAGTCTCACAGATAGTCAAGCAGGTCAGCGCCTCAAAGCAAAGTAAAAGTAGGGATTTCCTTTAGCTGCCCAACAGTCCGTTGGTACAGCACATCGAACCAACAGCATCTGGCTACAAGTCCCATGCAGTGTTTAAAAACATGGGGCTACAGCCTCTGTACTTATACTCACAGTGTATTTGATTTAGGGAGCACTTCAAAAGAACTTCAGAAGTGCACAACACCCCCTTTTATCCCCAGCCCTGGCTCCAGACATCAGTAGGGGGTAAACAAGCCTTTTGTGTGAGGATAGGACACAGCCTATACAAATGTAAGTGCACCCGGCCTCCCTCTCTCCCAGCCCAGGAAGACCACTCAGTATGCAGATGTAATTATGTTGCACCGCCACACTTCCTGCAGGATGTCTGTCTGGAAAGTATGCACAAAGCCCAGCTGTCACTCTACCCCAGACGTGGATTGGAGTTGGGCTGTAAAACACAAGAGTCATAAGCACAGTTAAATGTCCACTTTCTAAAAGTGGCATTCCCACAATAGTAATAAAAAATCCACCTATACCAATAACCAGGATTTCTCACTACCATTCCAAACATACCAAACATGTCCACACTACTCCTCACAGATCTGAAATTACCACTTAGACATATATAAGGGAATTCCTAATGCAAACCTATGCATGGAGCAGCACTCACAGCAGTGAGAAACCAAATAGGCTGTTTGTCACTACCAGAACATGCAACACAATGAAGGCACGTGTCCTACCTTTTACCTACACAGCACCCTGCTCATAGGGCTAGCTGGGGTCTGCCTTAAGGGCAACCTATATGTAGTAGAACGGGAGTTCCAGGCTTGACAAGTAATTTTAGATGCCAAGCCAACGTGTCGGTAAACTGTGCACACAGGCGTTGCAGTGGTAGGCCTGCAACAGGTTTAAAAGGCTACTTCTGTGGGTGGCGCAAGCTGCACTGCATGGCCACTGCTAGCATTTAATTTACAGACCCTGGGTGTATAGGATACCACTGTACAGGGAACTTATAGGTAAATTAAAAGTGCCAAACGGGTGTAAACTAATCATACCAAGTTTAAAGGAGAGCACAAATGCAGTTTAGCACTGATCTGCACTGATTAAGTGCCCAGAGTCCTAAAGCCAACAAAAGAGGGTCAGAAAAAGGAGGAGGAAGGCAAAAAGTTTGGGGATGACCCTACAAAAGGGCCAGGTGCAACACATGGCATTCACAAATGCTGTTTACTTGTGTTGTATGCATAAATAATATTCAATACATTAAAGCCTGCAGGTGGGCCAAGTGTATGGACCACTGTATGGCCCTGGAGAGACCGGTATACCAGGTGCATGGATGCCCTAAAAAACACCCCAAGATCTGGCAGGGTTGGGCTGACTTTCGAGGCATTACCCTGGAGCCCTGCCCCGCCCCACAATGGACCTTACACAAAGTATCCACATCACATAGGAGGGGACAGAATGTCAGGCTTACTTAGCTAATAGCCTCTGGGAGGGGGCAGGGATCAGCATCTCCATCTTTCACACAATCATTGTAACATATGATGCCATTGCAATATTTTATTGTGTGTGGATTGCACTGTGTCAAATGTATGTTATGTGGATTTATCGAAATGTCAAGAAAATCACTAAAAAATGTTTTACAAAAAAAAAAAGACGTTAGAGCCAGACCTTTAGACTTTGCCAATGTTTGGTAAAAATGTAGCAAAAAAGATTGCTTTCCGTATAATGTGCATAGAAGGAATAAAGAATTGAATGTGGCAAACAATGCGTTTGTTTGAACTCAATTTCTGATGTAAAATACTCCCTCTTTGATTACAGTAAAAACACGTCTTCAGCAGCAGAATGATACATCAAACATCCAATAGCGTGAGGTGAGAGGGGTGGAGTCAAAGCGTACTTTCTGCATGTGTGAAAGAATTGGTCTAGAGGAGGTGGAAAGATAGAACAGCCAATGGCATGCAGTAAAAGTGCTGTTCCTCTAGGTGGGGTAAAAGTCCGCTCAATATATACACCTTAAAGAATTTGTAACAGTCAGTCTCTTAGACAGCTGTGCTGTCAAGCTAGACCAAACCATATAAAAACGTACTTTCTGGAGCTTACATTTTTATTATTTTTGGGGAAATATATAGATATTTGCTCAATGTAGGATACCTGGCATTTGTAAGGAGTACCAAAGGGATAACTGCCTGCAGCAGAGGGCTGTGCGTAGCACCAACCTCACATCTTAGCCTACCGGTCTGCCTCAGCCTTTTACCCTTTCAAGATCTATGATATGGGCATCACTTACATGGGAATTAACAAGAATTGGTTCTTAAAAACAGTTCTAGAGCAAAACAAGGCTTAGCAACCACCACGGTTGGCAGCAGGTTGCGGGCAAAAGGGGTTCCACAAAGGGCTTTAAGGATCAGAATCGACAGCAATTAAAAGCCAGCTTTGAAACTTGTCTCTGTATTCATGGGCTTAACTTTACTGACAAAAGACTGATCTATTTCCGAACAACGACTGTAAAAACCCTAAAGGTATTCCATGTCAGCGAAGCAGTACCTGTTAACATTCCACGTGCTTTACTTTACACCGTGCATTACATAACAGTATTTACTTTTTTCACGATGAGTTTTTGTATTTTTTTCATGCATCATGTGACTCTTCTATAGTACATACTGTAAAATGAATCGCCTCCAGGTGCCCTGAGTGAGCTCAGCTCGTGGGTGGCTTTGTATGATGACGCTTGATTCGGAGCTTAGAAGCTGAGGCTGAAGGCATTGGAAGTTTCTCACTGTGGCAGAGTGGGTCATAGAGGTGTGAAAACCCCTGCACACCCAGTCCTTGGCCTCTGCAGATCGCACAAGGCCATGGTCGCATATGTGCCAATTGTAACTGTGGTAAAACGTAATGGGGGAGATGGGGGGATTTCAGAAGGGTGTGGGAGAGAAAACTGACAGGGGTGTCTGATACGGTCAGAGACAGCAGAAGAAACATTCTGAAGGGGAGAATGGGGGTGAATGAGGCCCTACCCCTTCTACTGGCCTCAGTACTATTTCACTGTATCATACTTTCAGAATCGAATCACTTCCAGTTCTAATTATTCCCATTAAACTCAATCTGGTTATTCATTGATCTGATGGCTGTGTGGCAGAGTGCCCTAAATAGTGTAACTTTATTTTTCGAGCCCCTGATGTTTTGACCGAGTCTCCACAGTACAGAGCGCTGTGCACCGCGAGAAGGCGCTTTGTTTTGATGGATTTCTGTAGTCCCAGAAGAGGGGGAGAGCGGTGGGCGGTGCAGTCTGCGTGTAGAGGGCCCCTCAGCCCTCAAGGAAGATGTCAGGGGTTCTCTTTTCATTCCTTGAAGTCGTTGCGCTGACGCTGTACGTACTGCAAGGGGCCCTCAGATAAACAACGCGGTTTCCTAAGGCCACGATGAGCCTGCTTCATTTCTGCTCAGCTGCACAGTAAAGCAGTCGCTTCCTGCCTTTCTAGGGTTTGTAGAAAAACGGGGGTTGGGGGAGGTTTCACTCAGGAATCAAACGCGAGTCAAAGAATCGAACGCGAGTCAAAATGCGTGTCGAGCCATGGCATACGGTGTCTCTGTTCAGCACATCATGGGAGGAAAAATACTTCTCGAAAGAAGACTTTTGTGCATTTAGGCTAATACAGATTATTTTACTCTGTCGGTGGGTAAAATTAGTTTTACTCTATCTGTCTCGTGAACTGGGTTGCCCCCCGCTTCTTATCAGAGCAGGGGCACCGACAGCGTGTTAAAAACATGACAACGTGGAACCCCTCTCCATGCCTATAGCTTATCTCATTTGGTTAATGCTTGCTGCTGGGGCATGTGTGCAACCTGTAGTTCACCAGTTCGAATCTTACCTATCAACGGCAATAAAATCAATCAAGGAATTTGTAGAGCGGGCTACTCACCCGTGAGGGTCTCGCAGCGCTGTGGGCGTTGCTACTGCTCGAACAGCCATGTCTTGAGAAGTCTTGTGAAGGTAAGGAGGTCCTTGGTCTGACGCAGGTAGGTGGCAAGAGTGTTCCGCGTCTTGGAGGCAAGGTGCGAGAATGATCTGCTGCCAGTTGTAGTTCTGCGGATGCGTGGGACGGTTGCGAGGGCAAGGTCAGCGGAGCTGTCGGGTCGGGGTGTAGAAGGAGAGTCGTTTGTTGAGGTATTCTGGTCCGGTGTTGTGCAGTGCCTTGTGAGCATGGGTGAGGAGTTTGAAGGTGATTCTCTTGTTGATGGGGAGCCAGTGCAGGTCTCTCAGGTGGCCTGTGATGTGGCAGTGGTGGTGGATGTCCAGGATGAGGCGTGCAGAGGCGTTCTGTATGCGTTGCAGCCTTTTCTGGAGGTTGGCTGTGGTTCCTGCGTAGAGGGCATTGCTGTAGTCCAGTTTGCTGCTTACGAAGGCTTGGGTGACTGTTCTTCTGGTTTCTGTGGGGATCCATTTGTAGATCTTTAAGAGCATGCAGAGGGTGTTGGAGGAGGAGATGCCGTAGACTTGCTGGGTCATGGATAGTGAGTAGTCAAGGATGAATCCTAGGTTGCGTGTGTGGTCGTTGGGGGTCGGAGCGGATCCCAGTGTGGCAGGCCACTAGGAGTCATCCCATGCGGAGGGGGTGGAGCCGAAGAGGAGGACCTCAGTCTTGTCGGTATTCAGTTTGAGGCAGCTGTTCTTCATCCATTCGGTGATGGCCTTCAGTCCTTCGTGGAGGTTGGTCTTGGTGGTGTTCTTGGTGAGGGAGAGGATCAGCTGGGTGTCGTCGTCGTATGAGATGATGTTGAGGTTGTGAGATCAGGCCATGTTAGCGAGTGGAACCATGTAGATGTTGAAGAGGGTCGGGATGAGGGACGAACCCTGGGGTACACTGCAGATCATTTTGGTGGCTTCAGAGTGGAATGGAGTGAGGCGGACTCTTGAGTTCTGCTGATGAAAAAGGAGGTGATCCAGTCCAGGGATCTGTCGCGGATTCTTTCATTGCTGAGGCGTGTGTGTAGGGTGTGGTGGGAGACGGTGTCGAACATGGATGAGAGGTCCAGGAAGATGAGGGCTGCGGTTTTGCCATTATCCAGTATGGGTCTGATGTTGTCGTTGGTTGCGGCGATGAGGGCAGTTTCGGTGCTGTGGTTGCTGCAGAATCCGGATTGGAAAGGGTCCAGAGTGCTGTTCTCCTCGAGGAAGGGGGTCAGTTGTCTGTTGACAGCCTTCTTAATGACTTTTGCCAGGAAGGGGAGCAGGGAGATGGGCTGGAATTTCTTGAGGTCCTTTGGGTCTGCCTTGGGTTTCTTGAGGAGGGCGTTGATCTTGGCGTGTTTTCAGCTCTCCAGGAAGGTGGCGGACTTGAAGGAGCTGTTGATGATCTTCTGGAGTTGGGGTGCGATGACGGAGCTTGCTTTGTTGAGGATGTGGTGAGGGCAGGGGTCGTCGGATGGTGAGCCGGAGTGGATGGTGTTCATGATTTCAATGGTGTCATTGATGGGGGTCCAGGAGGCTGGTGCGTGGTGAGTCTGTGATGTTTGTGGTTGCCGGGGGAGGGACTAAGGGCCATATGTATGAACACATTTTCCCATAGACACAGAATGGGTAAAACCCTTTGCTACATCTGGCCCAAAGTGCTGAACCTGTTGTGGATATCTGCAATCTTGTGGTGGAAGTAGGAGGCTAGGGAGTCGCAGAGGTCTTGTGATGGCGGGATGTCATTGGAGTTGGAGCTGGGGTTGGAGAGTTCCTTCACGATGTTGAAGTGCTTCTTGTGGCTGTGTGCGTTGTTGTTGATGTGTTCTTTGAAGGCGGTTCTCTTGGCAGTACGGATGAGTTGATGAGTAAAATAGTTACCAGTAAATTGTGCAGTATTAACACCTGATTTTTCGAGCTCTATGTAGATGGCATACAAACAGGTGTTGTGAATGTTTTTTATATTACAGGTTTCCCACAACACGTTTCGGATTGCGTTGTACACGACCGATTGTAAGTTGATTATTATTATTATTGGTTTTAGCCCTGGCTTGCACTTCCATGATTAGCCTTGGGTGGCATTGGTCGATCTCGCCTATACAGCACCATTCCTTCATTCGGTGCAGTCCCTGGACACAGGCCGGATTGGAAGCGCTCATGTTTCATTCACTACGCACGTAATGACGTCACGCCAGGAAGTACAAGCGGGATCAATACACCGAGCCGGGTCTCTCCTTTCTTGAGGTGTTGCATTTTACAGGTCACGTTACTTCACGAGATGTTGTTAGAAGAAGGTATGAGTGTTTATTTTGTTCAGTACACGGGGAAACGTAGATAGGCTGAACAGAAAAAGGAGCTTTGTGTTTTTGCATAAAGTGTGCCTTTTTAGACATATGCGTTATCAATATTTAACCCATTTCTAAGCGCTTCCAGTCTCGATCGTAACGAAGCTCAGTCAAAAGGTGGTAGGTTGTGTCTGGAATAGGATCACATACTGGTATCAAATGGGAAGGCCAGGATTAGAACTCTATTCGTGGCGATAGATACAAATCCTCCACTAGGCCACATCCCCGGGCCCTATTATTGGCTCTCCGGTCCCTTTGAATGTCCTTATGTGTAAAGGGTAGCTTCAGTTAAACTTGCATCAGATGTGGCACATACCCTTATCGTGTTTGCGTCGGAACAGATTCGCAGGATTAATCAATGGATGCTAGTCGCACGGTTGAAACAGCCCACACCATTCACTATCCTGAAATATGACCCGGGAAGCATTAATATCCCACACTGGAAAAAACAAGGTTTCCGTTAAAAACATCGCGTTAGTACAAAACACACACCTTTATGGCAATTACACTCTTGAGAGTACCTTAAAAGTGGGTGTTTTCCTTCTTACTGTGCTCGTGTTGCTTTTATTCGTTTAAACAGAATCTGCCATATTTATGAATATATGACGTACTAAAAAGAGGGTTATTTTGGACGTGTGAGCTTCAGCTCTTAATCAAGGGCTTACCGATGTTGTGGGAAAATGTGGAGGCCATTGCTAGTAAGTGTTTGCATTTTAGTATTGGCATGAAAAATTATAATTTCAGATTCATTTTTGGAAAGGAAGCAAACTACGCTTATATATTCTCTTTTAAAAAAAAAGTCTCTGCGGCTGAATTCTGGCCTCAAACGTTTTGCAAAAGATTTTTCCCAAATACAAAATTAGGGATTGCTGCCACCCGCCCCAAACTTAATGAAGTTAAAACTGTTTTAAATAAACACACAGCTCTGGTTTTCAGAACACATGATGAATTGAGAATATCCTACGTCCTCCCAACACTGCAGACTGGCTGTATTGTTAATCAACCAAGCTAAACATTTTCACAGGAAGGAATACATGGGACAAAAATAAACCTGTTTAACTAGATGGACACTGTAAGGAAACACGAGCCTGCTAACAAAGTGGGGTATGATGCAATTTAATTGCTATATTTATTTAGCAGTCTTGTGTAGCATCACATCGCCCTGTTCACTTCGGAGCGCTAAAAATATAGAATTGAATGTCAAGGGATAATTGTTAAAAGTCCAGTGCAGTTACAGTAAATGGTCACCAATAATCACATCCGTTGGTGAGGTGGAGATGCTTGGGCAACTACGTTTTCAACATTTTTCTGAATTGAAGGTGATTGGAAATGAAGCAGAGTGAGAGGCTGATGGAGCTCTGCAGTCTCTGTCCCTGAGCCTCGAAGGCTTTGCCTCCCATCTTGAGTCTTTGTAAGCAATACCTGTGGTTAAGATTAATTCAAGCATTTCCTTCATCTCTTTTTGCTCAACTCGGAAGTCAATTGTATGACCTCGCAGCACTTAACCCAAAGAGCCATTTTACCACCTGGCTACACATTGCTTACGTGTTTCTTCCCCAGTTGGAGAGGGTTGACAGTTTGATCTAACACTAAGCAACCCACCATCCCAAGTAACTTAGTGCTTGATTTAGATATTGGCGGATGAGTTACTCCAGAACGGTGGCGGATATCCCAGCCGCCAAAACCTAAATCCCATTATATCGTGTGGGATTTAGATTTTTGCGAATAGGATATCCCCCACCTTTGTGACAGAGTAATCTCTCCGTCAGTATCTAAATCAGGCCTTTAGTGTTCCGCATCTCTTCTCAACAAACCCCTCACCACACCCAGGACCGGCTTTCGTGCTTCTGGCGCCCGGGTTTACAGTCTTTTTTTTTTTTTCGACGACACCCCTCCCCCCACGATGACCTCCTCTTTTGACCCCCCTCGCTACGTGGTGCCCCTCATCTCTCCATAGTCCGTCTCTCATTTTGTTTGTTTAAAAGTGCTGATAAAGCTGGCTTTCCTAACCCACTCGGCTAGCCACATAAAATACAGATCTGTGCTTTGCAGCAGGCAGATTAACCCTCTGTGCTACTTTATGGTGAGTCAAACCCGCCACTAGACAAAAATCCGATCTCTCTCTCAAGCAGGAACATTATTCTCAAGAGTTCTATTCCGTTTTTGTTGCAGCCTGAAAGCTGGACACAGAAGGAACTCTGCAGCAGGTGATTTTAAATTGTTAAATATGCTCAACACAGCGCTCCCTGAGAAGAACACACTGTGTAATGAATAAAGACCCAGTCATTTAAAAAACATATTGCTAGTTAAGGTAACTTTGGTCCAACTTGACAGTTTAATCACTTTACACGTTTGCTGTACTCTATCAACAGCTGTGGCTTGCCATGCAAATGATGCGTGCGGATACAACCCGCATACGAGAGCTCTGGAGACGAGGCTACCCTGGAGCGGAGAACGAGAGAGGCACATGCTAACATGGTCCGGATGAGGGGGGAGGCAGAGGCTGGGGTGAAGGGGAGGCGGCGGCCTAGCACATCTCCAGTCAGTTATTTGCACAGCCAGCTCCTTCCCCTCCCCATCCAGGCCGCCATTACCCGCCAGTGAAGAGTCACAAAGCCCTGTCATTAGCGGAATCAATCACGGCGGGGCCCGCGGGGAGCGCGGCAGCCCCTCATTTACTGCGCTAAGGAGCTCAGAGCTGCTGTCTGCGGCCGCCTCGGCTCCTGCCTCGCAGACCTCGGTGCTAATCCGGGTTTTCCTCCTCCCCACCGCCCTCGCTTCCTCATCCCGCCCCTTTACTCCCTTCTACTCATCCTCAGCACCGTCTTCTCCTCCTCTTGCCTCCCCGCCTCTGTGCCCTCCTCCTCCCTCCCTCTTCTCCTCCTTCCACCCTCTTCTCCTCCTTTCACCCTCTTCTCCACCTCCCCCCAGCTCCCTCCGCTCTCACATTCCCCTCGCCCAGCCTCCTCCTGTTTATTGTCTGGTGCAGTCTGTGCACAGACACGCTGTACCTGCCAGCCGCGGCGGCCGCCGCCAGGATCCGGCGCTTCTGAGCAACGCGCCACCGGAGAGCCCTGTGTGGGCGCTGAGACGGGGCCTGTGCTTAGCCTGGCCTCCATTACAGACCGCGCGGGCACGTACCTCAATGTTACTGGCTTGCATTCCAGTCACATCCCTGCAATGCTTTACACTCTTATTAATGTTTAAGGCTACTGCAATTTGTATGTAATCTGCAGACGTTCGTGTATTTATTCTCTTAGCTGCTAAGAGGCCTCTGGTAACGCGCGACTCCTTCACCCAGTCCTTTTGCTCTGCCTGTTGGGATTTTTGAGTCCTCCACTCACAAGGAGAAAAGTGGCACTGCAAGCCCTAGAAGCACTATTGGCCAAAGGGCAATGGATGTAAGTATGCCACTTACCCTACACTCCCCTTGGCATCTCTGTATCGTGGAGGCTGGTTAATGATTAAAAAACACGCGCTGAACTAGATGACGTGTTAACTGGATTTCCCCTTAGGCTTTTGCGACGCCTACAAGTGATGATGTAGGTGTCGTGACACATTTTATCTTGTTCATTTCTGTAAGACACCAACAGGTCCCCATGAGGGCACCATAACGTCTCACTTTTGTGTACAATTTGCACAATAGTTTGGGCGCTAGCATCACGATTTTCACAGCTTGAAGACAAGGTAGTGGTTATTATAATACGTAGCGGTTAGAACACAACCTTCCAGGAATGATACTAAAATGACATCGTCAACATCGCAATAGAAGAGGAATACATTTCTACAGGTTTTTGTCTTATCATAACCATCTAACGACATTTGGGGCCAGATGTAGCAAAGGGTTTTTCCCATTCTGTGTCAATGGGAAAATGTGTTCGTACATATGGCCCCTGCTCTTGAGTGTAGAGAGCTGCCCGGGCTCTCTTCTACAATGTTACCTGCTCCGTGATGCCATACAGTGTCTGGAGTGGAAGTTATAAAATAAAGAGGTGCCCTTGTTCGGCTGGCTGCAGCGTGGTTTGTTTCCCCGATAGGCCGCACAGTCAGCGGCCCGCATGACGCACCTCACCACTCGACATTGGCGATGAGGCGGTACGTTAACTATGCTAGAAAGTGCCTTTGAGCGCCCCTCTCACCTGGGGAGCTCGCCGACGAACTGCTGATCCCTCGGAGGGGCAGCCCTTGAGCTCTGTCAGCTGCTGTGAAGGCGCTGCCTCATCGGAGGCCTGCAGGCGTCGGATGGTGCGTTCTTCCCCATACCAGCGAACGTCAAGGAGTGGGTGAGGTTGCAGTGCCCTGCAATGGGCGGTTGAGTGTGTGTCTCATAGCTGGGATTGGAGACCTCCTCGTAGCGCGCTGGAGCACGAGGACCCCAGGGTTACTCAGGTCCCTGCCTCAATGGAATGGTCGGCAGAAGTGCCATGCTTTCAGCCTGACATCCTGGCTGAGGAGAAAGTAGTTTCTTAAGGCCTGCACACGTGACACCAGGCCGGCAAGGACACAATATTGTGGGAGGTAACATGCGCAATCTGACCACATGCCAGGTACTAAGGGACTGGCACAGGTGTGCAGTGGCTGGTGGTGTTATTTTTCTCCTCTTCCTCAAGAGGTGCATTTAGAGTGCTAAGCCCATTGACCGGACCAAGATTCGCCGACGAAAGGGTTCTTGAGTGAACGTGAACGCAAGAAAGAGTTCACCGCCAGATACCGATCATCCACCCCAGCACACAATCTGGGAACGCATTAGTAGGTCATTGCACTGTCCCCATTCAGCCAGCTGTCGGATCTGGCCACGGTTGTGCCCCGGTGGCGCCACTAGCTCGGCAGATTGAGACACTATTTCAGAGCCACAAGAGGACAGATAGTGCGGTGCATCGATCCCTGATGCTGCATTTTGGGGGCGATGAGCTCTACGTATTGTTCGAGACATTGGCAAACACTGGCAACGATGACGACTTTCACATGACAGTGGACGCCCTCAACAAGTACTTCGACCCGCAGCTTAACCCAGACTATGGAAGGTTCAAGCTGCGGCAAGCCCAGCAAACCCACACTGAGTCAGTGAACATGCTCTACGCACATCTGCGCAAACTGGTGAGCACCTGCACCGGCATCAACCAACATGAAGAGATAAGAGCACAGATAATACAGGGATGCTGTTTCAAGGTGCTGTGCAAGCTGATCCTGCGGCAGCCAGGCATATCGCTGGATGAAATACTTATCCTTGCAAGATCGCACAAACTGTCCAATAGTCGCGCAGAGGACATGGAGGCTGCCCTAGCGTATTTTACTCCGGCACCAGGCCATGCCAAACTGGGCCCGGTGAAGGAAGAACAGGTCTTGGCTGTCCAAGGACGCTACAATCTGCCGCGTGTGGCTCGACCGCCGAGACTGGAGGAAAAGGGTATGCAGGAGCTGCGGCCTAGAGCACAGGATACAGGAGTATGCCCCGCCAAGGGCAAGAACTGCTCCAAATGTGGTAAGCCCAACTATTTTGGCAAAGTTTGCTGAGGGGGGGTGGCCCAGAACCGGGACCACATTGGCCATGAAGGCGGCAATAATGCAAGTGACCCCAGAAGATGGCGCAGGGTTGGCGCCAGTGGACGCGTACCCAGGCAACAACCCCTACGATGATGAAGACAAGGAGATATTTGTTGTTTCATTTGCCGACAGGTTGGACCAGAGGCTGAGGCCACCACCCATGTGTACCATAACTGTAAATAGCATGCCAGTAACTGCGCTCATAGACACTGGGGCGTCGGTAAACGTTACGGATGTGGAGCAATACAGCAAGATATCTCCCCCACAAGAGCTCACACCATGCAGGACCAAGATATATGCCTATGGGGGCGTGGACCCGTTACCTTTGCGAGGGGCGATAGAGGTTACCGTTGGCAGTGACCACCATTTGACACATGCCAAATTCCATGTGGTGGAAGGCAAGAAAGGAACCCTCCTCGGATGCCACACAGCAGAAGATCTGGAACTAGTGTTTTTCGACTGGCAAGTCTGCGACTCCCACACTGCGGCGGTGCTGGTCCATTTACCGGAGTTGTTTCGGGGGCTAGGAAAACTGAAAGGAAAGTGGTTCCATCTCCACATGTCGATCCTGCGGTACGACCCACCGCCGTAAGGCACCTGTGGGTGCCCTTCCACTTGCGACCCCTGGTGGAACGTGAACTATAGACCCTTGACGAGCAGGGGGTCATTGAGAAGGTGACCGGCCCGACGCCCTAGGTGTCACTTCTCGTCATCGCCCAAAAGCTGAAGCAGCCTGGCGGCATTCGCCTGTGTGTGGACATGCGCCTTCCCAACAGTGCCATCAAGCGAGAAGGCCACATCACGCCCACCTTGGACGATATTGTTGCGGACCCAACGGGGCCCAGTGGTTCTCTAAGTTGGACTTAAACTCGGGGTACCACCAGCTGGAGCTAACCCCCAAAAGCCGGATTGTCACCACATTCTCAACCCACGTGGGACTGCGACGTTAAAAGTGCCTTAGCTTTGGGGTCTCTTCGGCTGCGGAGATCTTCCAGAATACCATACGGGAGACACTGTCCGGTTTGTCCGGTGTCTTTAACCTAAGTGACGACATCTTAATTTTCTCCAACACATTAGAGGAACACCACAAACCCACGAGAGCCACTCTCCTGAGGTTATCGGAAGCAGAGTTAACTTTGCACAGGAAGAAATGCGCCTTCTACTGCAACTCCATTGACTTCTTTGGCTACATTTTTTCAAGGGAAGGTCTGAAGGTTGATCCTAAGAAAGTAGACGCCATCCGAGGAGCAGCCGTACCTCGCAACGCCACTGAGGTCAGAAGCTTCCTTGGTATGGCAGCATACTGTGGGAGGTTCATCCCCAATCTGGCAACGCTTGCCAAACCTCTTTGACAGCTCACGAAAGCCAACACCCCCTGGGAGTGGGGCGTAGAAGCAGACAAGCATTCAAGCAGTCAAGAGTGCGCTGTTGGACTCTGTGGTCATGGCATACTTCCAACCGCACAAGGGAACGAAAGTAGTGGTGGATGCCAGCCCCGTTGTGCTAGGAGCTGTGTTGCTGCTGGAACAGAGCCACCAGCAGTGGACGCCGGTAGCCTATGCCAGCAGGGCTCTCTCGGCAATCGAGGCCCGGTATGCGTGAATTGAGCGGGAATCGCTGGCCATATGATGGGCCTGTCAGCATTTTCACTTGTATTTGTGTGGGCACGAATTTAGGATGGTTACCAACCATAAACCACTGCTGTCCCTCTTTGCGGGTACGGCCAGACTTGCCACGCCAAGAATTGAACGGTGGGCGGTGCGCCTCCAGCCCTACCGGTTTGACATTGTCTACCGGGCCAGGAGTCAACAATCCTGCGGATTACTTATCACACCATCCATTGTGGCCACGCTCGCAGGGAGAAGAAGAGGAGGAAGATGGACGGACAGAGAGTTTCGTAAGCATGATAGTGAACTTGGCATGTCCCACAGCACTGACTGTGACAGATATCGCTGGCGCCTCAAGCCGAGATGCAGTCATCGGCCGAGCCAAGGAGGCTTTGGTCAATCGGTCATGGAACCGTTTCCTTGACAAGACGTACAATTTTGATTCTGAGGATCTCAGGGCGATGCAGTGGATCTGGAAGGTGAGGCCAGAGCTCTCTGAGAGTCCGGAAGGCCGCCTTCTCTGGGGTCAGCGCTTGGTGATACCCCGCAGTCTACACCGCAGAATAGTAGAATTAGCACACCAGGTTCATCAGGGGACCGCGAAAACAAAGGCCTGTTTGCGTGAGAAGGTGTGGTTCCCCGGGATGGACGCCATGGATTACGACCTGATACAAAGATGTCATCCCTGTGCGATCACCGTTCGAGATCTGGTCCCTGCTCCACTGATGACCGAACAGCCTAGCACTTGACCATGGTCCTGGGTAAGACTGGATTTTGGTAGTTTCCCTGATGGCCGGCTGACAGCTGTCATGATTGACTCATGCACCCGGTTCCCAGTAGTAGAACTGGTAACGTCCACGGCATTTGAGCACGTCCATCCCATCTTGGAGAAGATTTTCTCTCTCCTGGGTCTGCCTGAGGAGATAAGAACGGACAATGGTCCTCTATTTCACGGCCAGGAGTTTCAGGACTACCTTGGCTCATTAGCCATATCACACCAGCAAATTACCCCTCAAAGGCCCCAGGCAAACGTGGACGTTGAGCGCTTCATGCGGACTCTGAACTGCGCTCTACGATCTGGAGTAAGTCGACAAGAGAGCGCCAAGATATGCCTGCATGCGTTCCTGAGGGCATACCGGCAGACACCCCATAGCACAATGGGGTCTGCCCAGGCAGCGTTGATCTTTAGTTCACCGCCACGAGACTGCATATCTGCTGATGAGCTGTAGCAACCCACTGAACTGGATGTGCTCAAGACGCAGGAGAAGCGAAAACAGACCAATGTCCAGGCCAGCAAGAGGAGAAGAGCGAAACATTCCGACCTAAAAGTGGGGGAATCCGTTATTCTGAAGGATCTCCATCCAGGTTGGAAGTTCCATACCCCCTTTGAACCTGACGTCTGGATAGTGGAGAAGATCGATGGGACCATGGTTACTGCCAGAAAAGGGGGACTTCAGGTGAACTGGAACGTCTCGTGGTTCCGGAGAGTGGAGCCTCGGGGTGGCGATTCAGGAGCTGACCCAGTGGAGGAGAGTGGCGAAGAGCTTGAAGGAGGCTGTGTTTCGCAGCCAAGTTCTCTAGATAAATGACGACAAGGGAGTGACGGCGGTCCCAGCAGAGACCTCGAAGGGTCCCGTTCCACGGATCGGGGGCTTGCGCGAGGGCTGGAGCAGAGCAGGAGAAGTGAAAGGTACCACTTGCGGCACAACCCTAAGCCCAGCCAAAGGCTAGGAGACTTCATGTGTTAAAAAGTGACTGGTGTCCAAGTACAGCCAAGAACTCCTGCTGTTCTCTCTTTTTTTTTCTCTCTCCCTCTCACTCTCTCTCTCTTCTTTTGTATCCCTGGTTATTGTTATTCGTATGTCTCGTTCGAGGGTGATGTTTTTGTAGTAGTTAACTAAAACATGGGGGGATGTAGAGAGCCATCCGGGCTCTCCTCAACAATGTTGCCTGCTCCTTGACACCATACGGTGTCCGGAGCAGAGGTTATAAAATAGAAGCGCCCGGCCCGCGTAGTCTTGGCGCATTAACAAAATGTTCGGCTGGTCGCAGTGTGGTTTGTTCCCCTGATAGGCACCACTGTCAGCGGCCCGCGCAACACGCACCTTGCTGCTCTACATTGATGTCTGATTAAAAAAAACAAAAAAATATTTACAGGTAAATTTAGAAGAATAGGTAACATGTGTTTAGCTAAAGTGTTTCTCTAAAAAGTTTTTTCAATAAACACAATATAAGTTGACACAGCAAGTTTAGCGGGTAGCTGCACATACAACTCAGGACAGTCTTCCCATGTTCCTTTGTGCCATAGATTGTGAATTTAGAGTTGGTTTCCCACAAGACCCAACCCTCCCAGATGGTCAGATAGGAGTGTCATGCTGCCTGAAGCAACACTTTCAGAGACGGTAAGGTAATTTTTTATGTTTTAGCTAGTGTGAAGTACTTCAGCGTCGACAACGAATGCAACGGACGCAGTCTCACCGCCCCACCCCTTGCCCCCCTCCTTTACCCCCACCGAATGGGTACCCACGTCTTGAGTAACAGGCTTCTGATTGCGAAGGGACATGGATTGTATATGTTCCGAGCTGCTCGTCCGTATTTGAAAACCCCAAGCCTATATGTGGCGTCCATATTCGTTTTTTTTTTTTTTTTTTTTTTAACTTACGTCATCGTATTTGACCTTTATTAAGAGGAAACTGGGAAACAATGACAGTTGGAATATGATTAGTGAGAATGCTAAAAAAAAAAAAAAAAAAAAAAGTAGCGTTGGCAACATTTTGTTAGGATAGCTCATTTAGCACAGCACCTGTGTAGAGATATGTTGGATGTCTGCAGATCATAGGTTTGAATCACCCTTCTGCATTTGCTGAAATGAGTACCATTGCATTGGGTAAAAACAGCACCTAGGAAGTAGTGTGTGAGAAAGTGGGTTATTCAGTGGGGTGGATGTTAGTCCAGCACAAGTAATAATGTCACTATTCTTGTTGGGTCCAGTAAAGGTTTTTCAGTAAGTTAAAGCTGAGTTCAACCTCTGGTAGCTATGGCTCAGAGCAGACAGGTTTAACTTAAGAAAACGTGTAAAGCTTTTAGAAGTACCAAAACAGTTAAAAAGTTGAAAGCACAGAGACTATTTTATTTAACAAAATGACAAAAATCCAAGAAGGGGACCCGGAGATATGAATTTTCAGAGTTTTAACCTCTTCGCTGCCAGGCCTTTTCCCCCTCAGGTGCCAGGCCTTTTTTTGGCTATTTGGGGCAGTTTGCACATAGGCCCTCATAACTTTTTGTCCACATAAGCTAACCACACCAAACTTGCGTCCTTTTTTTTTTCCAACATCCTAGGAATTCTAGAGGTCCTTCCCCTGGAGAAGACCTAGAAACTGTTTTTTTTTTTTTTTTTTTTTAAATGGGGAAAAGGGCTGCAGAAGAAAACGTGTTTTTTACCCTGAAAATGACATCCACAAAGAGTTTGCGCAGTGCTAAAAACACCATCTTCCCAGCTTTCAGGAACAGGCAGATTTGAATCAGAAAACCACATTTTTTAACACAATGTTGGCATTTTACTAGGACATATAACCCAATGTTGAGAAACAGTGGTTAGTTGCACACCTCTGAATTCCGGGGTCCCCATACTAGCATGTGAATTACAGGGCATTTCTCAAATAGATGTCTTTTTTAGACACTGTCTTACATTTGGAAGGAAAAAATGTAGAGTAAGGCAAGGGGCAGTAACACTTCTTCTGCTATTCTGTGTTCCTCCAAGTCTCCCAATAAAAATGGTACCTCACTTGTGTGGGTAGGCCTAATGCCCGCGACAGGACACCCAACATGGACACATCACATTTTGTCATTGAAATCTGACGTGTTTTTTGGAGAGTGCCTAGCTGTGACTTTTGGCCTCCAGCTCAGCTGGCACTTAGGGAAAACTACCAAACCTCTGTCATTTCTGACAACTAGACACCTAGGGGGAATTCAGAATGGGGTGACTAGTGGGCCTCTCATCAGGTTCTGTTACCCAGAATCCTTTGCAAACCTCAAAATTTGGCCCAAAAAACACTTTTTCCTCCCGATAAAAATGGTACCTCACTTTTGTGGGTAGGCCTAGTACCCACGACAGGAAATGCCCGAAAACACAACATGGACACATCACATTTTCCCAAAGAAAACTGACCTTTTTTTTGCAAAGTGCCTAGCTGTGGCTTGGGGCCTCTAGCTCAGCTGGCACCTAGGGAAACCTACCTAACCTTTGCCCCATCTGCCCACCTGTAGGCAGAACAACTTTGTCCCCATTTATTTGGGGTGCGGATATGGCCATACCTCCACCCTCTTTTATGAAAAAAAATCTTCCCTGGTCTCTGGTGGGCTTTCTGACCCCCGACCCCCCCTCCCTTGGGGGCAGATGGGCCTTCCAAAAATAGACCTATCTGCCCCCTAGAGGGAGGCAGGAATGGCTAACAGTAATATGCCCCCATGGGGAGCGACTCTTGGCCAAGGGGCTGCCATCCAAACAAAACACACACACCAATCCCTGGTGCCTAAGTGGTTTCTGCCACCCCCCTGGGGCAAAAATGACCTAAAATAAATTTGCCCCCCAGGGGAGTGACCCTTGCCTAAGCTGTCGCTCCCCATCTGTAAAAAATACAAAAAAAAAAAATTCCTGGTGCCTTGTGGTTTCTGCCCCCAAGGGGTCAGATCGGCCTAATTAAAATAGGCTGATCTGCCCCCAATGGGGGCAAAAATGGCCTAAAATAAATTTGCCCCCCAGGGGAGCGACCCTTGCCTAAGGGGTCACTCCCCTTGCGTGTAACTGACATTAAAAAAAATCCCAGGTGTTTAGTGTTTTCTGCCCCCCTTGGGGGCAGATTGGCCTAATAAAAATAGGCGGATCTGCCCCCAAAGGGGGCAGAAATGGCCTACAAGCAGTGTGCCTTGCCTAAGGGGTTGCACCCCATTTGTAAACAATAAAACAAAACAACAAAAAAATCCCTGGTGTTCAGAGGTTTCTAACCCGCCGGGGGCAGATCGGCCTAATTAAAATAGAAAACCTTCTCAGAAGTAACCCTATCCACTTTTGCAGCAGTTCCTGTGGGCCCTACTGCAAATAATTGCACAGTGCCCCTATGTACCTAAAACCAAGATGGCAGAACCTCTCCTTTAGTGTGCAGAGTTCCCATGCCTACCCTAGAGGTGTGGTCAGGGAAATGAGCAACCCCTCCTCTGTTGTAAGTCAGAACTGTTTTTTTTGGGGGGGGCAGCTCCTCTTCCACTGGGACTGGTGCCTGGCTAGCTAACAGGATAAAAGAGGGGGCAGGCCCAAATGTGAGCTACATGTGCCTGTAACATGGTATGCCTTTTTAAAGATCATTAGAATTCCTAAGCACTGTTCAGATGGTCATCCTGTCAGAGGAACAGAACACCTTTCCACACCCAAGGCCGTTGTTACAGCCCTGGAAGCGAGTTTAAACATCGAGCAGTTATTCAGCTACTGGGTGACAGCTTGTAGCGTATGTAAATGGACTTCTAGGGGCTTTAGGCAGACAAAGGTACCCTTTCTACAATACTTAGTACCAATAAGACTCAGCCAATTAATTGGGTTTTTAATAAATAGTTTAAAAACTCCAAGAATTAACTTTTGGCTGGTTCCTAGGTGGAGATAGCATTATTTATTTAATTTTAATATTAACTCCCAGTACTTTCCTGTGGAGCAGGTAACCCTGCTACAGTGAAAATAGCTTTTGGGTCCTTGCCACCATAAGGAAATACCATTGATCCTGCCTTATTTGACATTAAGGGTTACTTAGAGATGACTTATTAACATATAAAAGGGGGTTTAGACCTGTCAAAAGAAGGCATTTTCACAGGTCAAATTTGCAATTTAATCCTGCACTACCAGGTTACTGGTGTCAGGCCTGCAGTCGTGTTTTGCATTGACACTTTGTGTGGTATAATATGTGATGCAGTCCATTAGTTACATTTAACTTACAGGTCGCGGCTACACTTTGTACCATATTCTAGGGACTTATAGCTAAGTTAAATGTGCAAGTTAGGAGTACAGCCAATTCCATCATGTTTTATGGACCAGAGCATGGGCACTGTCCTGCAGTGTCCTAATGTGCAGAGTCCAAAAAACAGCAAGAAAATCGAGCAAAAAATGTGGGTGACCATACATAAAGGGGCATTTTCCTACAAAGTGCTTTCATGTAAATGGTCATACTAGATTAATAAACGTAACCTCTCCCACCCCTTCATCTCAGCTTGCTCGTGTTGTCTTGCAACCAATCTCTCCGGGGCACTTGTTGTATCTCCTCCCGACCAAGTAAGTTACAGTTTACAGTACAGCGATCTTGCTTTCTTGTGTGCTCCCCCACGCTCGGTGTTGTTTTTCACTCTATTGTGTGTTTCCTCTGTCACTCTGTTGTTCTTCCCATTCTGCACTGTCTTTACCTTCCTAACTCCACCTGGTCCCCACATCTGCTCCTCCTTTCCCCTCTGCCCTTCAAGTTAATTTTTCTTTATTTTGCCCTTGTGCACTAAAAAGTCCCCTTTTATTTTCTTTGCCTTTCCAAGAGATGTCCACCATTTTGGATCCGTAATTAAAACAAAACCAAAGCAAATGGTGCCTGCCACATTTTGCTGGCCCACATATGTTATCACACATGGGTTGTGAATGCAATTACATCATAGTGCCTATTTTAAAATATAATTTTAAAACAATTTTTTTTACAGAGGCTACACAGCATCAGGAACAAGCATTTTACTTCAACCCCTCAACCACGATGCTGTATAGCGTCATCAAAATACACCTGGCAAACTCAGTAGATCCCACCGGTGGCGTTTGCTGTTGGCTATGCTAATACTTGTTTTCTTGAGCTGTGGCAAAAAGTGTATCTGCCTAAAAGAAACCGTCAGAAGCAAGATCACTTTACACCAGCAGAGTGATCCCTGTGTCATTGTCATTATGTGGCATTGCACTTGTTTTGGGTTTCTTTTTGTTGCCAGTTGCGCTCGTGTTTTATGAAACAATTGTACAGACAGAACAGATTCCAGACCCAGGGACTGAGCAGAGATTATCAAGAGGAGAGCGAGTCTGCCAGTGAAAAGTTTATGGCAAATTCACAGGGGAGGTGTTTCTTGGGAAATAACATAGCCTTATAGCCTGCCATAGTGGGCTATTTCAACCATTAAAAGCCCACTCCAGAGTTAAAGGCCCAAGCCGCAGGGGAGGGCCTCTAACAGGGGAGAGGACCTTTAACGGCCTGCATATCCCAGCTACGACAGGCTATTAGAACATTCCACCTCTAGAGGCAGAGTGTTCTATTTAGTAAAATAAAGGCCTCACGGAGCCCGAGGGGGTTGAAATCCCTTCGGCTCCCTGAGGCCTTTGTTCACAGCAACAGTTGTGAAAGACACACATTGGAATGTTGGTGCTGTGGGCTTCTACCAGCTATTAGAAGCCCGTAGCTACTCCTCTGTCTCCAATGGAGCTCCCAACATGCCGTTGTCCTAATTGCCTTTTTCACACCCCTCAGAGGCTGTTAGTGCTGGGAAGGAGTCAGTGCTTTATCAGGTTGTTTCTGCCCCTCTGCCAGCAGTCTGCCCACAGCTGGTAGCTATAAAAGAGAGGAGAATGCTGACCCAGTGAAGGGCAGTTATAGAAGAGGCAGTGACAGGAGATAAAGGAGGATATTTATGATTTGCAGAGAGTGATAGGAACGAGTAAGTGGAACAATGGAATGAGACTAGAGGAAGAGTGGTAGGTGAACAGTAACAGAATGGATGTGCCTTTACGCCAGATGAGGCTTAAAAAGAGAGGTGTCCATGAAATGCATAAACGAAAAAAATGGGCAATGAGAAGTTGTAGAAAGTAAGTAGACCGAGGCTCGAGAAAGGGTGCATCCCTGTACCCCAGATGTCCAAGTACAAATCCTAGTGTGCAAACTGAATTAAGTTCTCCCTCAACACAAACCTCTTTCTCCAATATTTTAGCATTCCCCTTCCTCATATCTCAGTCTGAAGCGGGTCTCGGCGGACTGATGGGAAAATGATGGGCCATCGTTACAAAGCTTGAAGACCTTTGATTTAGAGACCGTCTGACACATACCCCGCTGTGCATTTGCACACCCCAACTTTAGAAATATAGAGGTTTTTTTGTTTAACTCCAAAAACGAAAAGCCTCCATTCCACCCGTTGTGCAGAATAACATTTTAGATGGTCAAAAAAACACCATGACACGAAACTTTGCCACTTCAGTTTTCAAAAGAGGAACTTACCCCTTTGTGATTTGGGAAACTCGGTAGGTATGTTATTGACGGCTATATATTTTATCAGGATGAAATACTGGAGGTCACGTGGCTTGCACGTCATTTCGCGTAACTCTGAACCTACCTCGCCCCCACCCTGTTCGTTTGCCTCACGCTGTTAGACCAAGCCCTAGCGGCTTGACCAGCTGACACTTCTAGCCAGCAGTCACCCTAACATGACCCGCCAGTCTGCTTCCCTTTCTATCAAGGCCTAACTGCCTACAGGCGGAAGTGTGCTGAACTGTTTGGGTATGTATGCCTGTTTTACTGTAAGGCCCGCCTCGCGTTCAGTCATTGGTTGCAGGTGCACTGGTACCTAGACGTAAACTCAGCTAACAATGGGCGATTTGAATTGATTCAGCCCAGAGCGGGACTTTCATGTTAGGACTGAAAACAGCACTTCCTTTTTTTCTGTAAAGTGCAACGTGCAGGTCTCAGGAACATCAGAAATAAACACATTATTCAAAGACAAGTCATGGAACCGTTGTTGGCAACTTTCTTACACTTTTTTGTGAGATTACAGCAGTCGATATGTAATTGTGTTCCCGAGCTAAACATTCATTGTACCTTATAGTACTTGTTTAATATAGTATTATTTACACAGAGCTTCATACCCAGAGGAACGGTGCACAATGTTGTTGAGGTAAAAATTGTCCCTCAAGTGACTTGTATTCCAGATATGCACTTACATCTTTGCGTATGGCCTCATTTGCTTTTATGTTGCTTGGCATTAGTTCCTAGCAAAAAGCTCTCCCCTAAGATTTCTTCCTTTTGTAGTGATTTTCAGTGACTTGTATCTGGAGTGGACTGAATTATCCCCAAGCATTTGTTATACGGATATTGCAAGTAACCAAGGCGTTTCCTAGCCAAAAGACATCACAGGTCAGAGTGCTAGACTGTAGAGGAAATTGGAGTTAATGTCAAATATCTTCACAATATATGATAGGCGGTATAAAGAAGTATATAAAAAATGTGAAGAAATGGCCAAGTATACATTTTTTGTTAGTCACTGAGACAAACACACTCTGGTGCCTGGACTTTCACTGCCATCTTATTTTAAGTGGCCATTTAATTCATGTCCGCATCCTGTAATGCAATTGGTCTTGCTGGTTGTATTTGAATTTGGGGAGTAAGGCTCTGTTCCATTGTGCTAATATACAGAACTGCAGCATCGCCTCAGACTACATGCCTCAAACATACAGGATCCAGGCTGACTTTAACATAATTGCCGTAGTAAACCTAACTACAGCAGGTGTGTGGATTTTCTATAGCCCAATGCCCAGGACATATTGTTTGGGATCAAGGATAACAAGTTTTCATGTTTATTTTGTCCTTATGACAAGTAGGCCCAACCCCCTGTAGCACACATTCTTTGGCTGCCAGTTTACAATACTGCATTATGGATCAGGGGAGGGCACTGTCTGTACTTATGGTAACATTTGGGTCCATATGTTAATGCTGTTCAAGTTTGTATTTATAATGCAAAGCTTGTATTATTCGGGTGAGCCCTCTAATGAAATATTGTAAGCTCAGACATCACTACTGAGAGTGGTTCCATTATAAAAATGTGAACAGACGTTTGTAAAGTTTAACAACATGAAGCTACTTATCATGCTCCCAAAATGCTCTCTGGTCAGATGCATATATTTGGAAAAGCTTGAAAGCAAGTCTGATTCTTTGCTTTCTAAATAAAACGTTCCCAAAAAAATGCAACTAGGAAAGAAAATGTTTTGATAAACTACTGTGAAATATTGGGTACCATTTCTTAGAAGCACCATTTAGTAAAATGTGTTGATGCAAGGTAAAATATTCATATTGGAAAATCAGTGTGATCATTTTTAACAAGTTTAATGGAAACAGACAATTAAACAAGCATTGGCAAAGCCAAAGGGACACATATTGGTGGTCAGCCTTTTGGTTTTATCACTGCATGCCTTGTTTTGACATGGTTTTTGTAAAACATTATTGTCGTGGGAGCTGCCAGGCCCATACCATTATAACAAACATTGTCAAAAAGAAAAAATAGTTTTTGGTTTAAAAAAGCACAAATTGGTTAGTAATCCCTGACACTGAACAAAACTACTTTATGCTCAGAAATGCTACTTGTAAAAAAGCAGAATGCTGTCGCTCACAGTGAAACCAGCCAATAGACAGATGGATAGACGGATAGATAGACAGATAGCATTTTAATAAAAAGAAAAGGTTTTGGTTCACGTCAGAGCCAATTCGTAAAAAAAATACAAAAAAGTACACCCATGTTATATGTCCTTGCCTTACTGCAGATTTATGCCTTTCATGAAAATACAGGAATTAAAAAATGTACGCCAGGAAATTGTACTCCTAGAAAATATTTGTGAACTTCAATGTAGTAAGAGCGAATCTGCATGCATAGATCTGCTCATGCGAATGTCTGTTGAACACTTACAAGTTCACTTTCCTCCAACCACTTTTTTATCCCAACCCTGGAAGAAGTTTAACTTCTGCCCTTGTCAGGATTACAATTTCAACCTTTCTTGATCTGGGAAAAGAACAGAGAAGAGCTGGTGAAAACCCCTAAAACATGCAAGTTAGTAGGTTTGAACAGACTCCAAAGGGCATTCCATCCCTGGAAGTATTGCTCACTGTTACTTCCAGCCCCAGTATGTGATCTCTGGAAAGGTGGCAAAAGAAGGAAATTGCTAGTATTCAAATTGTACTACAGTATGTGCCTTGGCATAATCAAAGAGGCTATTATCAGAGCTCTTATATAATGAAATTGTTGTTTAATTAGTTGCTGCACTAATTGGCACCAAAGAGACAAGTGGATTTTTTTACAGGACATTTAGATTTATGGCACAGCATGTCTCATGGACAAGTTGATATTTTGTTAAATTCCACACCCCAGCTACAGTAAACGTAATTAGGCATGCAGCACAAAACAGCACTTACACATCACTTGGTTTGCCAGCCTTATACCTACACCATGCCCAGATCCATGTTGTTGCTGCGTCTCCCAGCTGTTGGCAGACAGATCAGCTCACATCATCACTGCAGACAAGTCTGTACATATGTGAATAGTCAGTACCCCAGCTCTGGCCTCACTGCTTTGCTAAACGCTAGTTTGTGATGAAGAAAACTAATCCCACTTAGTGTTGTTGACAACGACCTCGCTTGCCACATCATTCCTGCTCCAACATGAAGCCTATGTTTCCCTTGGCTACTCTTGCATAATGCACAAAAGGCGCAGAGTGCTAAGAGGCAAGAGTAACCACAAAAGTCTATAAGGTCAAGTAAAAGACCACTTGCAGGAAGAAGGTAATTATTAGCAATAATATAAGGCATCATTTCGAGGCACTGCTTACAGTGGTCCTATAGATTCTTCAGTTTCTGAACCTTCCTTTCCTCCCGGTGATCCTGTCACCGTACCAGAGACAGCCAACACATTTTGTCCCCAGTGGGGTTTTTCATGGCTTAGTACTGAAAGCAAGATTGCCCTGTTGGATCAGTCCTACCTGCGATGAGCCATTCCCAGTACGGGCTTGTGAGACCTGTGTGTATGGGAGGTGGCTGGGGCTGGCCTGGTCCTTGTAGCTGTTCTGCGAGAAACGTTTCACTTGTTGGATAAGAGTGCAATAGTCTTTACTCTCAAATCCAAGTACTGTTTACTTTTGGATTGCAGGCTTTGTTCAGCATGTGAGTAACTATCGAGTGTGTGTGTCTGTTGTATGTTGCATGTGAGGAGAGTGCCATGTGCAGTCATAGAATGTTGTACATGGTGTCCAACGTTCCTTTGTGGATACTGGATGCAATGAAGTAGTCATTTATGGTGACAGCAAAAAGATCTTACAACTGGGCTGCCCAAGAGTGAGGGGACTGGGGAAGAGTGAAATCTGTATTTATACCATCTGCAGTTGGCTGTGTGTTGGCGCTGGACAAGGTTGCCAAGTGCTCACTGCAGCAGTTGTCTTCCAGCAGAGTGAGTGAGAATCTCATATCTTGTAGTAGTTTCAGGTGTGTTACAGTTATTTGGGTAATTCATGTATTAATCACTTTCCTTGTATAGACTACATTCCTGCCTCCATTTCTGATTTGCTGTCTTTAGTTCCAGACAGCAAGACAGTCCTTTGTATTCTATTGTATCAACAAAACTAGAAAAAAAAACATAGAATTTAACAAATTAGCACATGATCTATTATTGAGGGTGAAGCAAAGGTAGGTGTCTTTCATATAAAGGACCAGTGTAGCCCGGAATGGACTGCTGCCATGGGATTCTGATGGCATGTGCCATATTCCGGCCCTAAGTGTAGAAGATTCCCTGGTGGCTGCCTACAACACTGTAGACTGGCAGGCAGAACCACACAACATTAACACCTACACGGAGGGGCTGACTCACTGTGCTGCCTTGGGGCAACCTGGAGATATTATTGGACATATCACTGGCATCCCACGCTCACACCAGTTGTCCTGGTAGCATGTACACCCAACACCCCATGGAGAAATACAAGAGCACAAACAGACCACAACTGGTTTAAGAGAAACACTGCTGCAGGTTCATTTAAAATTAGGCAAGGTAATGGGTTATCTTGCGGGCAATTGCCATAGTCCAGCCCTAAATGTAGAAGGCAGGGTTGGACTGGCCTATAGGGCAATCAGGCACTTTCCTATGGGCTGGTCTGATGGGTCAGTGTTTGGGCCAGCTTTTTATCAGTTTTTCGTCGGTTTCATGGCCCGTTTTTTCCTGTTGATTTCCCTGATATTACCACAAGCATTGCCAGCAGCAAGCACAAATGCATGCCTTCTCCCATACTTTTCAAAATACCCATACCACGTGTTTTACAAGTTCAGAACTGCCCTCATTTGCAAATGTGGGCCGCTTTTTTTTTTTAGCTATTTGTGTCGCTAATGGGAGCCTCTTTTTTTTTTTTTTTTTTTTTTTTTTGGTGTCCAGGTTTACTTTTAGCCCCAGTCTGAACCTGGTAGAAAGTGCCTGCTGACTGTACTGTAGACCAGTGAGCGGAACCGCGCAACGCTAACACCCAAGCGCGGGGGCTGACTCGCTGTCCTGGGCCAACCTGGAGCAAGTATTGGGCATTTCCCTGGGCTACTCTTGGTTCACAGTGCGGTCCTGCCTGTTTTAATCGCCCGTGTTCCAGAAAGTGAGTCCTTTGGGGTTGAAACGGTCGCAGCGGCCTTAGCGGTAGTACGAGCAACAGTTAGCTGAAAGCTATCGTGGCGAACACCGAACCAAAGCACGCAGGGTTTCTGCCTGCTCTCCCGGCGCATGCACGAGATGGAAAAAACCGACAGGATCCTCGCAGTTATTATTCCCCTCTAATTTTTTTTTTTTCTAGACTCTGTGATTTTCCATTCACTGCTCAGATCGGGGTCTAAACGTTAATTAGCACTCCGAAGTTTCGAACCTGAATGCCTAATGAATGACTTGTGTGCCAGCGACGGATATGCGAGCGATTAACTTCCCTGCCTGTCTCGCGGTAGCCTCACCTTGTTTACTCTTGGAAACTGCTCTCTGCGGTTGAGGTGAAGTAACATTTTCACCTGTTGTTTTCCAGGAGATGCTGTGAGAGAGCTTTGTTTTTCACACCCAGTCTGCGTCATTGTTGTGCTGCTGACGACTTAAGTTTCAAGCGATGGACTATGGGAAGCTGTTGAGGCAGACGCGGGCTCAAAGGGCTGAGATTTCACAGCAGTCGACGTACAGTTTGCTTGGGCGATATACTGTAGTGTGCAATGCAGAATTCTTGAATACCTGCTCTACTGAATTTGTGTGCCTTCTGCAGGCTCATAGAAACTGTTCTTTTATACAGTAGCACCGGAGACTTGTATCCTTTTCTACACAGATTTTGAGACTTGATTGAACAAGTGACGCAGTTACAAATAATCAGAATGGGCCAACAAGTTCTTTGTATGCCCCAACATTTATGCTAACAGCAGAGAGAGAGGAATCATGGGATGAACAATTTGATTTAATGTAACTTAAGGCCCTTTGCCTTTGTCATTGCTTGTTTTGTCGTGATTCTTGCAAAATGCTATTGTTGGGGAACCTTTCAGGTCATCCTCAATCTGAAAAACAAACACTGGTTCAAAGCAAAATTATTTTTGGTCCCAAAAAGCACACATTGTCGTATTGGTCCCTGTACTGAAGGAAACTACTTTGTGTGTGGATCAGCTCCACGTGAAAGGGCATAATTCTGTCATTTACAGTGAATTTAAGCAATGGCTGTTATAGGCTTATGCACCTTGCTGAATGCTTCGGTGGATGGAAGAGAATATAGAATGCCACTAGAAGCAACCAGTGCCTGAAGAGGGCTGGGTGAAAGCCCCTTTAAGTATATGAAACCTATAATTTTAGTAAAATCAAAAGGTCTTGGCTAACGCCAGACCTGAAAAGCCTCTTCCATGAAGGACTGTGAGTGGAAAATGTATTCATAGCAGTTATTAAGTGGAAATCTAGAGAAGTCTGGCTTCACTTGTCTGCTGGGCAGACCTGAAGGTACAGTAGGCTATCCCAAACCCTATGACTGATGACTAGAGCCGTGCAATAATCATTTTGGGCTTGGTGAGCAAGCTGAGGTTTCATTGTAGTGTGGTTATCGAAGATAGTAGCACTCCAGTTAGAGATGGGAAAATATTGCAGACTTCATAGTTGTTCCCATTAGCAAAGGTCAGAGAGTGCAGGCTTAATAGGGCTTCAGCTGGAAATGGCTATTCATTACTGACCATCTGATACTCTACTTGGGGACACCAAGTAGGTACAGGGTTCATAGTGCTTTAGGTTGGAGACTGGTAAATCACTGCACACTTTTTAGTCTTGAGCCTTCGAGAGCATGTGCTAGTGCAGGCGTCTCACTTGCAAGACACTATTGTTATCAATAAGTGCTTGGAACCCGCCCGTTGTTTACCATTTGTTGGCTTGCCTGGCACACTTCTTTGCAGCCTCGTAATTTGTCACTTCAGACATGCCATCATTTCCGTTCCTCTCTGTGGAGCAGGGACCAAACACTGATTGATTCAACTTAATCATTGACTGTCCCCTGCTCTGTACATGATTGAGGTACTATTTAATTCTTTCTAACTTTCAGTGCCATGTAAATGGAAGGTGTCTGACTGGCAAAAATGTGCCCAGCAGAGAAAACACAATTACAAAAATGTACTTTCTCTAGTTAACTCTTTTATGCTGCCAAGTCTTCTTTTCTCACTTTGCACTCAAAATTTCTTTTGTTTTTGCTCTTGGGCAGTGTTATCAAAGACTGAGAACTAACTTGTTGTAAATATTTCATAGCAACATTGTTTCTTTCTTATGTGTAATCTCTGAAATGATGCTTTAACACATAATTATGCATTATCCCCAACCACCCAACTCCAGGCCGCCCCACTCAATCCAATCCACCCCAAACCTATCAAGTGCACACCACTCACCCCAATCCACCACACCACACTCAGTCCTCCAAACCCACCACACTCAGTCCTCCAAACCCACCACACTCCTGTCCTCCCAACCCACCCCACTCCTGTCCTCCCAACCCACCCCACTCCTGTCCTCCCAACCCACCCCACTCCTGTCCTCCCAACCCACCCAACTCCAGTCCTCCCAACCCACCCAACTCCAATCTTCCCCACCCAAATCAAAAACAATCTGCCCCATTCCATTCCAAAACAATCTGGCACGTTTCAGTCCAAAACAATCTGCCCTATTCCAGTCCAAAACAATCTGCCCCATTCCAGTCCAAAGCAGTCCGCCCCAATCCAATCCGCCCCACTCCTGTCCAAAACAGTTTGCTCTGTTGCAATCTGCCCCACTCCAATTCAGATCTGCCCCACTCAATCCAAATCTGTCCCACTCCTATCCGAATCGGTCCCACTCCTATCCGAATCGGTCCAACTCCTATCCAAATCTGCCCAACTCCAATCTACCCCAATCTAATCCAATCCACCCCAATCCAATCCAAAACAATCTGCCCCACTCCAGTTTGCCTCGCTCCAATTTGCCCCACTCCAACCCAAAACAATCTGCTACAGTCCAACCCAAAACAATCTGGCCCACTCCAATTGATCCCACTTCAATCCAAAACAATATGCCCCACTCCAACCCAAAATCAATTGGGCCCACTGCAATCCAAAGCAAGCTGCCTACTCCAGTCTGCCCCACTCTAGTCTAGTCCACCTCACGCCAATCCACCCACTCCATCCACTCCATCCCAATTCACCCCACACCAGACCACCACAACCCACACCACTTCAATCCTCCCCATCCCACCCCACTCCAATCGACCCCACTCCCTCCCAAATGCAACCCACTCCCTCTCAAATGCAACCCACCCCAATCCAGCCCACCCCCTCCAATCCAATCCATCCCACAACAATCCAACAAGTTCCACCTCACTACAAACCAAAACAATCAGCCCCACTCCAATCCAAAACAATCCATCTCACTCTAGCCTGCCCACTCGAATCTGTCCAACTCCATTCTGAACCCATCTGTCTCCCTCCGTTCCAAACCCATCTGTCTGCTGCAGTCCAAACCTTCCTACCCCACTTTATTTCAAATCCATCTGCCCCACTCCATTCCAAATCATCTGCCCACACTCCAATCTGCCCACACTCTAATCCAAAACAGTCTGACCCCCTCCATTCCAAAACTATCTGCCCCACTGTAGTTCAAAACTATCTATACACCCCACTCCAGTCTAGTCCACCCTACCACAGTCCAGACTAATCCACCCCTCCAGTCCAATCAACCCTCCTCCAGTACAGTCCAATCCACCCCTCTCCAGGCCGGTCCACCCCTTCCAGTCCATTCTAATCCACTCCAATCCACCCTCTTCCAGTACAGTTTAATCTACTCCACTCCACCCCATCCCAGTCCTACTACTCAAATCCAGTCCAACCTACTCTACTCCAGTCCAACCTACTTTACTCCAATCCAACACGTACTACGACACCACACTCTAGGCCACTGCACTCTAAGACAGACTCTGCCACTGAACCATTACACTCTACTCCCCTCTACTCAACAACACTCTTCTCCCCCTATTCCCCTTTACAGCACCCTACTCCAACAAATCCACGTCTACGACACTGGTGTGGAATATGGCAACACAGATTTCCAAAGCCAATAGCTCTTGTATAGGCAAGACCTATTGGCTTTGCCAATGCTTGTTAGAACTTTTGTCACAGATGGTGATAGTGTGGAAATTCTGTAGTGTAGTGCTAATGGGAAACAGCGAGTGAGTGCAATTTTATAGCACCCCGGTTTAAAAGCACTATCCAGTGTAGTTTATAATTTTGGGAACTTTGGGTAACTGAATGCATGCTTTGTAGAATAGGCTGAGCAGGGAGACAGTGTATGTTTTGTGGCACTCTGATGTGAACCAGAGGAGCCACACGGGTTACAATTGCCAGCAGTGTAAGCAGTTTGGAAGGTGACTCCAGCAGGGTTTGGTGATACAGACAGGGCTGGCTTCATAGTTTGCGAAATGAAGAACTATTGCCTCTTGCCACTGCGTGTCACCCTTGAGCATAAGCCACAGGGTAGAACCCTCACTTTCCACACTGTAGAGGAGATTGTGGCCATTGCAACAGTTTGCTCCTAAGTACATCGGTGTACATCTGGGGTCGCTAATTAGAAGAAAAATGTTTTACTTGCAGAGGATTTTCAGCACAATAAGGTACTGTGACATGATGAGGTTCCTCTTTCGTTCAAGGTTAGCTTATTTAATAGAAGGTGCTGGGAATTACCGTTGGACATTGACCTGTTGGCCAGTCACAAAGGGGAAAAGCTGCATCTGTACTCAATACTTTATTCCACATTTATTGTAAGTGGGGTTTTTTGGAAGGTGCTTTTTAGTTCTGACTTGGCAGTGTATTCGCCATGGACCTACTGTTTCTGATTTTTTTTCAAATGTATAAAGAGTGGGCTTTGACTTCATCCAGAGGGGTATTACTCTATCACTTCGTGTTATTGGTTGTTTGATGCATAAGGGACTATTTAACATTTGGAAATCATACTGTTTGCAATATTCAATCTCCTATATACATTTCGAAGACAACTATTATTTTGCTACTTATTCCCAGCTTTGGCAAAGCCTGTAGAGCAAGCTTTAATATGATAAACCGCATTTATGCATTAAACAAATGTAAATTGCCTTTATAAATGGCTGTGCTTGTGTGAGTTGGCACAGGAAAGCCAATTTTATTGACTTTGTCAATGCTTGTTTGAACTGTTGCTCATACTCTCAGTTCTATTAATAGAGCCCCTCATGTCATAATTGTGAACTTGAGAAGCCACAGAGTTTATTTTCAGCTTGATTATGGCCAGGTGACATAAAGGTTCACATACATCGTCTGCTATGTGAAGTAGGACAACTTTACTCCTCATTGTAGTTCTCATCATTTTGTCGTGGAATGAGAAGCTATATTCAATTTCAACTGTGGCTCTAGAAGTTCCTGGAGAGGCTAATGTGATCAGGTCCCAGTAGTAGGTAAGCATTTAATCGGTTACTACTGTGTAAATTATTCATAGCGAGCCAAGAATGGTGAAATGATTTGGTCCGTATATGGACTACTGTGTTAGCGCAAAGTTGGTTTCCTAACAAAGGCTGAAGACCATGAGTTGTTAGTCAAGGGGAATGTACAATGTTTGTATTTTTTCAATGTTGGTATTGCAACCCCCGCCCCTCAGTTCCCTATTTGTATTGGAAGTATAGTTCACTACTATGCTAGTCTGAGTATATTTAGGGCATTACCTAGTTGTACTCGACATTTGGCTGAAACTGACCTGCTGTGCCTTGTCCGCTGTCTTCACTCCCGCAAAACCGAGACTTTGCTGCAGGCCTCAAGCGTAGATCTGCGCCTGATCTGCGTCAGAGGGCAGTCCTTGTCATCACCGAGAAGCCCAACAGTCTTAAACAGAATGTAAAATTATCAGAGTAGCGCTCAGTTATTATCAGAGTAGTGCTCAGTTATTATCAGAGTAGTGATCAGTTTCCGACTGATACAAAATTGTTCTTCTTTGTGTACTTACATGTTGAGTTACATAATTTTGTTGAAAACAGAGTCTTGTATTACTATTGTGGGCCACAAATGATAGGGAGAGTGGAACAAGGTTTGTATGGGACAGAAAAAAGGCCCGGGCACCAAAATAGAAGTGCTCTTTGTTAACGAATCAGATATTTAAAAAATGGGCTACAGTTGCAAATTGGGACAGTTTAGAACTTAAGGCATGGTGTATATGTGTTTTTCAAGGTCTGGGAGACTGCTTCTTGCAGGCAGTGTTTGTGGTTATATCAGGGAAATCAACAGAAAAAAACAGCTGACCAGACCATAGAACAGCCACATGAACAGCCCCAAACCGACAAACACACACTGACTTGTCAGAGCAACCTTTTTGGTACTATCAGATGACCCTATATGCAAGTCCTGCCCTAGCTAGAGTTGGCCTGTGTCTGCAAGGGAATTTGTCATGGCAATGAGTAAACCTGACCAGATTCTTTTCAATACATTAACTCGGGGTGAGAATGCTGGACGGAGCGTTGCTGTTGATGGGAATTGAAATTAAAAACTTTGAAATTCAGATGTTGTTTAATTCACATTATCCCTTTTTATCCTCCGACTTTTTTTCCCGAGAATGTCCGATACCTGGGGGCTTTAAAATCGCTATGCATTTGTTTGAGCACTTTTATTTTGTATTACACGTTAGTTGCCAAGCTCCTAAGCCTGTATAAAGAGAGCATATGATGCCTCTGTTACTAGCAGAGATTCTCTGGAGACTGTGGACATTAGCCCTGTCCATTTGTAATCACTCGTACGTGAGGAGTGAAGTACAGAGTTGCTGGTTTTGCCAGACAGTTGCATAAACCTGGTTAACTAAGAATCACTGAAAAAGCACCTAAAAGAACTTGGTGAAATTGATGTCACCTTCAAGTCCATCCAGCATCCTAATGAAACAAATATTTTCACTTGCTCTGTTGAGTTGCATCGTCTGTGGTGTGTTGTTGTAGAAGCCTCGTCTCTTCGTTCCTTCAGGCTTTCTTCCCATCAAGTGCGGAAAGGATCACCTACCATAACCCAGAGACACCAGAGCTTGATTCCGTGCAGCACTGGGTCATATTAGTTTGCAGCAAAATAAATGGCATAGGCAGGATTCCAGTAAGAATCAAGCACTGAGCAAAAGGGGCATCCAGGCTCATTCTTAATATTGGGGTGATGTGACTGAGGGAGAACCATGGGTTCTTTCTGAACCCTATTTGGTTGTATCTGCAGATCTTTTATCAGAGTATGATCTGGGTAGATGGGGAGAGGTGCCAACAAGATCACTTCCTGTTGAAGTTTAACAAAGGACCAGCTGCGTAAATGGACAGCTCAGGCGGGATTGGGTGTTTAACCAGGTTGAGGTGTTTAAAGGTGAACAGAGGTTTGAGCGTTTAAAGAAGGTTTTAGGTATATTCTAGGGTGCCTATCAGGGGACCGATTTCCTGACGGGGATCAAGGCACTGGAAGGAAGGATACTTTTAGAGGTGCAAACTTTATTTCCGTCCTTGAAAAATGGGCTTAGAGAAGAAACAATTGGCAACCCCAGCAGGACCACCCTTGCCATCCCTGTTTAACTTTTTTTTTTTCACAAACACATGCACTTGACACTAAAAATGTGAAATTAATAAAACGTAAACATATATGCAGCTAGCATGCATTTTTTGTGAAAAAAGTTAAATGTGTAATGGATCACTGCAAATAAACAAGCACTAACACAGTAAATAAGGGCCTGGAATATTATTGTTTTTGCAAAAATATGCTATAGGCATTAAGCATGTAACAGTAAGTACTTCCGTTTAAAGGTGGTGTGCATATGTTTGCAAAAAATAAAACAATTACAAACATGACCCACTGCAAAAATAAAACAAAAAAAGCTTGAAATGGAAGTAGAGTATACCCTTCAGCCCTGCCAAGGATAAGGACTACTTGCCATGTGTATATGCACGTGCAAGAGCAAAATGGTGTCAGTCACAGTGAAAAGAACCAGTGGCTGACGTGGGCTGACCTATTGCCCCATACTGTGGAGTGTGGATGATGGAACAAAATGTGGATGTGAACAGACCAGTGGACCAAGAGGGCTGACAAAAGGCCCCGCTGTGCATATGGACAGGTCTGAGGTTGTTTGCCTTTTTTCTCCGTTTACAATGGATTTTGTCACATTTATGCACTGTAGCAATTAAGTGTTATCTAGTGAGAACCAAAGGCGTCTTATGATGTAGGATTTATTTTGAAAAGTGCCCTGTTCAAAACGATTTTCAGAATATCTTTCCCTTGACATTTTGCGTTACCTATCTTCTTCTGCTCTGAACTGCCAGTCACACCGTTCTGCATCATCCCAGCAGGAGGTACATATCACGGAATCGTATTATTTTAGAGCACAGTTGTGGTATTCCTGTTCCTTTACCGCCACACTCCCTGAAAGCTTCATGCAGTGCAGAGCAGAGTCTATCCGCGAGCCCCTCACGGGGCGAAGCAGCTTGAGGGGGCCGCACAGGATGGGGGTCCGCATTGTTGGGTAATGCACTGGTCTGCTCGCGCCTCTTATCCTGCCACTTAGCCTTTTTCACAAACTACTTTTTGTTATCTTGCAGCCATTACTTTTAACAGCAAAGCGGGGAAAAAGCTTTGCAGCTCCTTCAAAGAAGTGCTTATGTCACTGAAAAGTCACCACGGTGGAGTGCAGGGGATGGCGAAATGGAAAACAATTTTTCAGTCGGAGCTGATGCCACCTCCATAAAGAGATATGCGTCAGCCACGGAAATAGCAGCCTTCGCGCCAACAGCGGCGGAGGGCGAGAAAGGGAGCCCTTTTCAAGTTGAAACAAAACTATTGATTCCTTTCTGCAGATATTCCCTAGCGCCCCGCGCGAGCTGCAGACCAGGTACGGGAGGCCTGAGCGCCTCTGGCGTCCACCTCATCGCTGTGGTCAGTTTCCACAATCCTGTGAGCAAGCAGGCGAGGGCAGGCTGTAACTGGCGAAGGATCGTGGCATGCCACGCGGGCGACCGCAGCAAAATGGCAGCGGGTCATCGGTGGATGATTTCATCCTTTGTCACAGGTGCCAGGTGTGGGAGCTTTGCAGAAATCCCCTAATGCACCCTCTGCTACGGATTGCATCTTTATCCCGATGACATATCAGATGGAAAGCAAAAGTGGTCGAAAATGTACACCACCCACGTCTGTGACCCAATAGGGAGGAGCCGTTAAATGGGGCTTCGGTTTGGGATATGTCAGCTTCAGTCGATTCTTGCCCCCGTGCTCTGCTGCCTCATCACTGATGCCAAGGCACGTTTCCGTAACTTCGTTTCATCTCATATTGCCCCAGTTAAAAAAACAAACCCCTGCGGATTATTGCAAGGAATACGTTTGTAGATGCAATACTCTTGTACTGGCTGACTGAAGGACGCGTAACTCCTCACCCCATGCACCAGTGCAATTGCAAACCAAGCATTAGAGGCAATGTAAACCATATATGTTCTGCTGTCGCACTTATTTTAGCTATAAAAGTAATTTCAGAATTATTCTGCCAGGAAAGCAACCAAAACGATTTTAACAGTATATTATTTAGTAAAGAGTCCAAGAATCATCCTTAACAGGTTGTGTAATGGCTTACAACAACACCTTACTTAGCCAAAACACACTATATTTACGAATTTTCAAGATGACAACATTATATATGGGTGTTCCACATGGTGAGACCAGTTCAGTGCTTGTGAAATTGAAACACCGTACAACATATATGACATCAATAAGAGCCTGTGAAATATTATGTTCAGATTTTCTCAAAAAAGGGACATTTTTCCACTCCTTATTTTACCCCCTAACAATCAATCTGCATCAGGCTCATAATTTGTCACTGTTGATGTTTCAGCCCAAATCTGCTCTGAAACCGGGCCTTCCTCAGGACATCAAGGAAGGGATACACCCTCGAACACCACCTAATGGTGAGCGGAGGTGTTACTAATAAAGATCCTTCGTCCTCCTAGGTATGCAGAACAGGAACCATCGCTGTACTGGTATCTGAGTCAATAGACCTCAAAGATACACCCGCTGAAGCTTGTGATTAATGGAGCAGCAGTAATAAAGTTGATAGAATAAATGCCTACTGTAAATAAGCAACAATAGATACCTCTTTCTTGGATTAAAAACCTTGGCTTTTCAGGAATGTGAAATATCATTTTTTTTCCTTTGTTTTCAGTCCTTTTATTTCAGTACTTTCTTGTTTCTTTACTTTACTTTTCTTTACATGTTCCTTCTTCAGTTGATTTAAGTTCTTTGCTCTGTTTCCCTTTGTCTGCTTCGTGTGGTACTTTTTTGACTGGTCTAGTTCCTTTGTTGTACAGTTTTTCAGTTCCCTTTTCTAGTCTGTTCCAATGCTTTTATCTCCACAGTGGTTGTGTTTTTTTCCTGTTTTACTTCTCCTTTTCTCCCATCTTTCCCCACTGCATAACTAACATAAGGCCTTTTTGTTAAATGCTTCTGATGTCATTCATGACCTTTGTCATTGTTTTGTTTTCGCACAACCGTGTAACTCTACCTCCTTGTTCAGATTTATCTTGCGTATTCTGGTAAAATCTTTAAATCCAGCATTGTCTGATATCTTGTTATTCAAGTTACATGTTACTTATGGCATGCCTTTTTATGCCCAGATTTTAAGAGGGTTATATTGGTCATGCCTGGTAGTTGTATCTGACCCTGTTGAGCAGTAGTCTTCTCCCTTGCCGGAAAAATCCGATTTATCTTTAATTTTCCTGACTGTCTTTCTCTCACGTGGCATTAGCCTTCACTGTTTTTGCAATCCCATTCCCTGCCGTGGTGTGCAGTGTGATAAAGAAAATGCCCTTTACTTCTTCCTTTTCTGAGCTGTGGCTTTCACAGTGCCCTGCTCTCCCCTTTAAATACATGTTTTACTTTTTGTGCATCAGTGGGAAGAGCTGGAGGGTCAGAGGAATAAAACCGTTTTAAAGGCAAAAGCATAATCTCGCCACACACCATTATCTGTGTAAATCTTAAAGTTACACAGAATAAGTATAAAAAGTTGTTCACTTTTCCTTTATTCATCTACTTTATTGTTTGAGTTGGCGGGTCCACAAAAAGAGAGGTTACACTTTCTTTAGTGGGTTCTAACAACTTAGTTTGTTCTTTATACCCCTTCAGTTCATTATCGTTAAAGCCAACCTTTATCATACTTAGTGCAGCATTTTTATGAGCAAACAATACACAGTCAAGGAATGGAAGAATTAAAAGCATTGTCAAAACCAAGATGTCTCAACTTTTAATGACTTAACACAACATTTTTCTATTTTTTTGCAGTGCTGTTATGCATTGGTAAAAAAAAAAAAAAAAAAAAATGCTTGTTGCGGATCAAAACAGCATAGGCCATAACAAAAAGAAGCTGCAGCCACGCATGTGTACGGATGCCTTATGATGCAGAGCCATTTTAAAAATCCTTTTAATTTACCATTCCCAGACAGAGGACTCCAATCTTTTAGTCTTAAATTAAAAAAAAAAAATGTGCAAAAGCACATTTAAGATAATTAATTGAACAGTTGCAAATTGTAGCTGCTGGGTCCTCCAAGAAAGGAAAAAAAAATGTTTAATCTCTCTCTCTCAATCTCTCTCTCTCTCTCTCTCTCTCTCTCTCTCTCTCTCTCTCTCTCTCTCTCTCTCTCTCTCTCTCTCTCTCTCTCTCTCTCTCTCTCTCTCTCTCTCTCTCTCTCTCTCTCTCTCTTTTCTCCTCTTCTCCCCCCCCCCCCCCCCCCATCCTTTTTTTAGTGGTAAGCCGCCCTGCTCTTATCCCCTTGACCTGAAATGTTTTCTGTATTTCATAGTGCAATGTTTGTCATGTACGTGTTTGTAGTCACTCTTCGGGAGGAACAAAACTTGGTTTCCCTTATCAAGGACAATTTCTAGATTATCATCCCCTTCTCTCTCATCTGTCGCCTGGCTGCACAGAACATCTGAGCCTGCTCTGGTCATCCTTCCTCTGTTGATCCTCCCGCCCCTATTCCCTATTACGGATTTATGTGGTCCAGGAAGAAACACTGTAATTTGTTATTGTTCCTTAACTTTTGTGTCGCTCTATTTATTTTAATTTAGCTTTGGTTACTCTTTTTCGGTCTGCTCTGGTGGCAGCGTTAACAGATTCATTGGTTTCATGTTTTCTTCAAAATAAAATCATAATAGAAATATGTACATAGGAGTTTACAGTCAGCCCTCTTCATCCATTGAGGTTTGCTCAAGTGTCATACGCCTTTTGCTTCAGCCCACAACATCATACAGCGAGGGGCAATGGGTCAACCGTCCAGTTATTTGCACTTTTCATCGTGAGTGACGACATTTGTGCACATCCACGTAAAAAGCACTGAGTGCTTGGAGGTCAGTCTCTTATTTCTGCTTTTGTTACTTGGTTTTTGAAGTATATTTTTTATTCAACTTTTTTTTAAACATTTTTGCAAACATGCACGCCACCTTTGGGTAGTGGCATTTTACTTTTTATACCTTTTACTTTTAATATTTATTGCATATACATTCAGGAGAAAAAAAAATCGCAGTTTTGCCAAGGCCACACCTCCCGGCTTAGTCAATGTTAATTTTTCTGTATTCCTGAGCTGGCCTACGGGATTCAGTCCAAGATTAGCATCTTCTTGCCAGTTTTAACAGGTAGCTAAAAGCTTGTCACTCTGTGCCAGAGCGGTTGTCCATTGTTCACAGTGGCACCCGGCTCTTTGAGTTTGTGCAGTATACAACCGTCTGAAGGTTGATAATTTGTTTCTCTGTGAGGCGGCTGCTGTTACCGCTCACTACAGACAGCTCCATCTTGGATTTGGAAGTTCATACTGCCATGTTTGTGTGTACTTCTAGGTTCAGAAATGATTACCATTTGTATTACGAAATAATTTGGATGTTTTGTAGCTACCAGCTGTTCTCGTAGCTATCATGCCTGCCTTGCTAGAAAATTAGTTTTTAAGATGTATTTCCGTGCTTGCTTTTGCTGCTCTTGAAAGGTCTCCCCTACTAGTTCAGCTACTTTATATCCCACACCTGCTTAAGGATCATAAATTTATCAGTAGTGGGTGATCTCTCAAACCTGTCTATGTGCACCAAGGAAACACAACTGATGACATCCCTATTCTTCACTACATTGGCGACGAAGCATAGGGAGAAGTCACGAGGCCACTTCTGTAATGTACATTGGCTGGACCTGTGCAGCTTGCAGAGAGGCTCTGGGACGTTCAGCATCCAGTAAGGCCTCCACTCTTTCAACAAGCAGTGCTCCTCCATGTAGAATAATCTGAGGACTATGAGCAGAAGGTTAGCGATAAAGAACTGAAAAAGTCACTTAGTTTAAAGGAATGTGAGAGAATAATAGTTGACAACTTTTGAACAGCAGGATGCATTGGGGACTTTTACTCTGCTAGCCAGAAAGAAGGCTTGTGTGTCACTGAAATGTTAGGTCTAGCTGCAGATGAAGTAGGAGCCAGTGTTTATTTAATATGATGATAAAACTGGACCTTTGCCCCTCAAAGCGCTGTTGAAGCACTTACCATGACACAGTACATGCACCAGAATCTCTGGTTTCATTATTGTAAAATGCGCATAAAAAACAGCTCTACAAAGAACTAAAAACCATACCAGATGTCTGAAGTCCCTCTCATTGAGTACAAGTCTTAGATGTTGGAGCATGGTCTTGCTTGTGGGCAGTTTCAAAGCCCTATCGACCTCATTAAGTTGCACAGATGGAGCTCAATGTTTGTTTAATCTTCTAGGCCAGTGGTTCCCAACCTTTTGATTTCTGTGGACCCCCACTTTAACATTAATGGAACCCAGGAACCCCCACTGAATCATCATGGGAATCCGGGGACCCCCGCCTGAGTCATTACTGGAAGCTGGGGACCTAATTTGTCAATATTTGTTAATATTTTTTAATTTTCTAGGCTCTCGTGGACCCCCTGAGAAGGCTTCGCGGACCCCCAGGGGTCCACGGACCACAGGTTGGGAACCACTGTTCTAGGCTTTGTCCAACACATTTGGCTCATACTCCTGTCTGTACTATGATCTTAAGATCTCTGGCACATATTTATAAAGCTCCAACAACCCCCGGGCAGGCAAAGATAACTCCCTGTCCAGATATTGTGCAGGACTCTGAGAAGTAGATTTCAATTGTCTTTGGGCAGCTCAGTGAAAGTGTTTACACGAGATAATGTTTATTATCAGTTTGTGTTAGCGGGGTAAACACTCCACCCAGCCAGGGCCGCTTAGAAAGAACCTGCCGCTCTTAGCAATGTTGCATTTTGTGTCCCCACATAATACTTCCTTCTCTTATGGTAGCAGAACATTATAAATGGAAGTACATGGTGGTTGGAAGCTTTGGATTTTCTTTCCAGTTAAAGTAGCTTTATGAGAATATTTATGCTTGCTTTGATGGTTCATCCAACCCGCCAATGCCCTATGTCAGCGGTTCCCAACCTCTTGACTTCTGTGGGCCCCCACTTCATCATTACTGGAACCCGGGGACCCCCACTGAATCATTATTGGGATGGGGGTGTCCCCCTCACTGAGCCATTACTAATAGCTAGGGACCTGTTAATATTATTAATTTTAGGAGCAGTCGTGAACCCCCTTAGGATGCTTCACGGACGCTAGGGGTCCCCGGACCATAGGTTGGTAACCACTGCCCTATGTCATTGTTTACTTTTCATGTTGGGTTTGGACAGCCTGCAACTTTGTTTTTAAAAAAAATTACGGAAGCGCAGGCACCACTGCAAATGTTTTTTTTCACTTTCTGCAACACTTAACATAGTCTTGCTTGTTTAAGATCACTCTTGCTGATGAGTGACTAATAATACTAAGAAAGATTTAAAGAAACCAAGGACGACGATGAACAGCGAGGAGACCTGCTCTGGGCTTAGAACCCAACTTCACGCTCCCACTGCAAAGGCGTAAGCCTAATTACTGCATAATAAACATGTTTGTGAATAGCACTACTTCCTGCGGAAGTTGCTTTTCTGGAGGAGATCTCGTTACTATTCTTGTCACATCAGATGGGTTTGGAGAACACCAGGCAGGGCCTTAAGAGCTCATGGCTGAGGCAGGTCCATGCTGCTGGCAGCCAATGTTCGGTACGCAGGGGCAGGGGACAGAGGCATTTGCGGCAACTGAATGTAGCATTCTCTGGAGTACTTGAGTTTCGAGTCAGTACTGTGATTACCCTTTATCTTTCTTTACTCCATCGATGGCACTTGTTCAGTGCTTGTGTAGTACTCAAGTTGGCTGCAGGCACATAGGCCAAAAATTACAACTATCATCTAATCAACCATGCACTTCCAAAAAGGAACACACTGTAAATCCGCGTGATCAGGGATATGAAGTGCCACATGAGGAAACCAAACATTTGAGTTCAATGTTAACAACGTTTATTAAAAGAGCCAAGTGTTTGACTTTGAGATATCACATATATAAACACATTAGTATTACTGCTGTGATAGAAAACAAAAGAGGAAAGGAGTTAACATTTAAAAATGAACTCAGTACCAAAGTTTTGACAATTCAGTAACGGGAGAGACTGTTTATAAAAAGTGCAGGATATGGTCATGAAGAGATGGGTTTGGGTGCAATGTTGTAAATATTACAAAAATAGATTTTATCTTAGATTGAGGAATCTGTTTTGATAACATTTTTATGAACTGTACATTCAGAACAAGAAATGAAGTGACATGTTTTGGAAACGCTGGTGGTGGTCTTTTGAACATTAAGATACATACATAAAAACTAAAAGCGAATACACATTTTTGATACTAGTGAAATTTCTCAATTAAAAATTTGAAAGGGCTGAGTTTACTGCATTTCTATTGGTAAGGGGCAGTACTGAGTGATACATAGAGCCTAGACAATGAACCAGAAAATTGAGTTGCACGGTGCTGCCTTTGTACATGGTGCAACTGAACCCACAAGTGCAGCACATCTTTCTAGGACTGGACCGCGTCAGTCTAAGACTGGACTGCACTCCATTTGCTGGTGGGTACCAACTCCAGTGCAAAGTTAACCCTGACCCCTGTTGTCTAGAGAACAAACTTCAGCGCTGCTGTGCACACTTGTGTACTGGATGGCTCAGAGAAGAGGTCTCCATCTCTATTTAAGGCTTCATAGATGCTCCACGTCACGATGGTGGTGCCAGAGTTTTTTTTTTAATTAAATTAATTTTAAAATGTGCCGGAAATGATTTATCATTTAACCACAAAAGTGCAGTTAGAGAGAAGAAAAAAAAGAGAATTATGAAATCTGCAGTAGTAGGCCTTCGTTTCTCCCTTTGGCCAAGTGTTTTATCATTTAATGATCAGTCGTTTGGTGTAGAAATGTCAGCTGAAAGAGGAATGGAGAAGTGAAAACACTTTTCCTACAGTATGATATGCAACAACTTGAATCCACCCTTACTCAAGGAAAGTTCGATTCTTCCAGAGGTTGGAGGGAGAGCATCTTAGCTCTTGGTTATGCTGGAATGGACAACTTGGCGGTTGATGATCTGACATGTGGAGTCACACTCCTTCGGAGATTTTCATGTTATGTAGTTGATGTTCTTGCAGGTTTTAGCTGCTTTGGGCAGATTACATGAGGGGAAGAGCACGTGGTGCCCACCCCCCCATCTCCTTTCACTGTTGTTAAAGCATAAGTGCTTGCTGGTGATGACACATAATCTACCACATAATGCTGAATAGTAGCTCTAACTAACCAGAGAACCTTTACAGCTATGCACCAAATAAATGTTATTTTCAATTGCAATGAGCAGGAGAATTACCTCGGCCCCTGCTCCCCCCGCCGCTCATCATGGCTGTGTCTGCAAATGCTATTAGGTTCCCCCACATTCCTTCACTACCAGGTTGGATAACACTATTGAGTGTGGCTGAATGGGAGGATTCCCCCTCTACACTCAGTGTAGAGGGACATCTGGGCGGTGCAAGATCTCATACCACTCCCTGCTTCTTCCTCGCATCTTGCTGCATTCCCCCCACTTCTGTCTCCCTGCCCCATCTCTGCTGTGTCTGCACCATAGCCTGCGCTCTTCACTCTCTCTGCCTCGCCCGATCTCAGGTCTCTTCCAGAGCCCTTCTTTCTCTGCTCTGACCCCAGATGCAAGCTCTGGACTGATCCTGTCCCCGCCATCTTCCCGCTCTCCGCCTACTCGAACCCATGACTCTTGCTCTCTGCTGCTACTCTGCTCTGCACCTGACCCCTGGTAGAAGAAATAACAGTATTTTAGATTATCTTCCCAGCATGTGTATAAAGCCTTTCTGCCATATATATGGCCTTGTAGTGCTTTCACAATTTGGGCACCAACATGGTTATGAGAGTTCCAACAGTTGTGATGCATTGGCCTGCCTGCGCTTTAATCTGCAGCGCCGTTTCTCCTGTTGTGCAGCATCGGCAAAAAGCATTGGCAAATGCAGTAGGTCAAAAAGGCAAAACTTGTTGGCTATGCCAATGCTTGTTTTAATTATTCTGTACTATAGGAGGCAATTCATTGTTTCCTTTGTGAGAGCGAGGCTGCTAGCATGAAACCAAATGGCTTTGCTGATGCTTGTTCTATACATAATTGTGTCTTGCTTCCGATTTAGTTGTGACTTGAATTTCAATGCGTAAGTAAGACTTGCAGGAAAAAGCTTTATTAATCGAGCCAAATTTATTTACTTGTGATCAATTGCCTTTTGTGTTGACCCCCAAAAAAACATGTTTGTTTAGTTAACTTCTTTAGATGAAGAAAATGTTTTATTTAGAATACAATCTGAGCACTTCGTCCAACACTCTTGGCAACACCCATTCCTTTGTGTAACACCGCCCAAATAGAACATTTGAGTAAATAACTCAGTTTGCAATATATTTTTCTTTCAAGATTTGTAGGATATTGTGTCACGGTTCACGTCTCTTGTACTGAGTGAAGGTTCTTGGAGACTCTCTTTTGTCTTGCCAAAGTTAAGAAGTCTACATTCACATAACCCTCCACCCTTATCTAGAATCCACTCTTTCTAAATAGAAGCATTACCAAGCCACCTCCAAGTTCTGTTTGTGAACATCTGGTATTAAATGTGAATGTGCTCAATGAATATGGACTGTTTGATAGGCAGGGCCGCATCACCAGGAATTTGCATTCAAATTGATAGTGTTTTAGAAGGTAGAACCGTGGGGGATTAGACCTCCACCAGATAAATATCAAATGTTTCTTCCAGAGCGATATGTCAGATATAATGTCATAATTGCATCACGGAGAAGCAGAAGAAAGCCAGTAGGGATAAGGATGGTAGATGTCATCATAGATCTGTGGTTGTTGGGCAATAGTTTGAACCATGTACATTTGGTGGATAGGATTTTTTCCAGGATTGTATTTAAAGTGCTGAGTTTATTTGTGTTTTTGTTTTATTGCTTCCTCTTAGCTATTTTTTTTCACATGGTTCCCATGTTTTTCACACCCTTAAATCCCCCAAGGGCTAAATATGTGGCGGTCACATGCTCAACACGACCTCCGTAGAGTTGAAGATGTGACCGCCACGTCCTGCCACCAGAGGAAGGAAAGTGTGTGTGTTCGTTGCAGGAGCTCCTTTGTCTCAAATCACAACCAAAGAGAGATGGGAAGTGCTTATTATACAGACCCCAGAGATTTCTGTGACAGATTGGTCACATTCCTATGCCCCCAGTGCACTGCCATGTTAAATAGTTGGGTGCAGATGCTTTCAGTGGGGTATGTTGAGGTGTGTTTAATTTCACCTCGAATTTTTACATACACACAGACAAAAGAGCTCATACATTCTCTCTCTCTCTTTCTCTCTCCCTCTCTTCTGAAAGTCGTTAAAAAGTTTGGTTATTTTGCAAAAGTTTGTTTCTCTCATTTGGTACCCGTACCAGTCCACATTCCTCTTCCTTTCCACTGCCCCATGCACCATGCTTGCGGTATAATGTAGGTAAACATTATATGAAGGTCTGATTGTCAAAACATCTGGATCCCCCCCCGTCTTACTGACCAAGCTACACCCCTGACTATTCTCCCAGCACAGCAGTGGATTCCTCCCAAGAGCAAACAAATAGCATTTTCACTCTGTTTGTGGGTGGGTGACTAGGGCTATCTTCTGAGTGGCCCCTCCCCGCCCAGTATGGAGGGGAAGTCCAGTAACAACAGAGCATTTTAATATTTTGGAGGAGGCTACCCAGCACAGGGCTCATACCAATCCACACCATTATTCAGTCTTTCAAACTCCTGAGGGAATGGATCCAGGGTCATCCCTCTGATCTCCCCTTGTGAGGAGGATAAAAGCCCAGTAGACACTAAGAAATATGAATGGGGAGAGGATTTCGCTGAGCACAGTGTCCAGCTCCCCCAGCTGCCCTAGCCTAGATTTTCCCGTGGGATGATTGGTTACATCTGATCTATTCCCTCTGTGGAAAGGAAGCTCACTAGATAACAGAGATGTGATGGAAATGTGGGCAGTGGTTCCTAGGACAAAGCTAGCCTTCCTTCCTAACCTTGCATAAATGCGGATCCTTTCTGTTTCCCTGGTGAGGAGGGTTGTGAAGTCCTCTGTTACTGCCCCTCAAACCAGCAGGAGGAGGGAAAACCTACTAGACACCTGGGGCCATTAGGCAGATGGTCACTTGATACAGGGAGTTTCATGAGGAAGATTGCCTCCTCACAGCGCCCTAAGAACAGGAAATGCCTGTGCCCTTCCTGGGGGCAGAAGAGAGCAGGAACAGATTGGGGGATCTGCCTGGTAGTCACCAGTGAAGTGGTAATGGGGATTTGGTAACCGGCTATGTCAAAGGGTCAGTATTGGGCTTCACTCCTCCTAAGCAGACCAAGCCTTCCCCTTCCCTGCAGATGAAGATGGGAGGCATTTCCCCCTGATGCTACCCTTGAACCTTCTCTTTTTGTGATAAGAAAATCCATTTGAGCCCAGAGAAACCCCACTAAGCACCAGGAGTATCAAAGTTTGGGTGAGACATCATCCCCAAGCCCAGATACTGATTCCTTCCATTCTCTTACCCACACAGTCTTTGCCCCTCCGCCACATGGGATAGAAATGGGTTTACCTCACCCTGTGTGAACCCTGCCACCCTCAAACTTCCTCGAGCTTTGGCTACTTTAGGTCCTGTACGATATACCCACCCACAGAGGTGAGTTTTGATGAGGGGAATTCTGGGAATGGAGGGAGAAGCGTAGTAAGTTTGCCTCTGGCCACAGCTTTCAAAGATTTCCAGTACGAACATATGAGGATGTTGGGTCTTAACCATAATTTGATGATTGCAGAGCATGCCGGGTAACATAGTGTTGTCAGTCTATCTGGATTCCTCTGGTTCTATAATTTTCTAAAATATTTTCAGTTAATATGGTTCCGTGGGGGTGGCCAACCTTGAGCACACATACTGCAGCCAAACCTAATAATAATTGCTGCAATGTTTCCTCTTGATCATGGCTTAGCCCGTTCTTGTCTAATGTGTTTTGTCCACCCTAACATGTTGGGTGCCATTTGTAGGGGATGTGTTACAACGCAGGTTGGGAGGATATTTGCTGTTATCTTTGTCACTAAAATATAAATTATTATTGTGAGCGAGCTTCCACAAAACCCCCCCCTTGTATCTGTGTTGCATGTTGGGATTTCCAGAATTCTAGATGGAACAAATGACAAATGACGTGTACATGTAAACGCAGGTATTCGGTTAAAACAAGAAACACGAATCACTGTGATTTCACATTTCTATCATTTGCATTTCTTGTCATGTGATTCGTGGTGGTATATGATGATCATTGTAAGCCAGGGCGTAGTAGTTTGCTCTTTCTATTGCATGTATTAACTCGGAGAGTCTGGGGATAGTGCTAGATCACTTTTGTAGATCGGCTATCAATGCAAAAAGTTGCAGATGCGGACCTTGACACCAGTTTCTCTTCACATACCCCCAACCCTCCACAGTCACCCGCATTTACACTCACTAGTTTATGAGTTAAATGCTAAGGTTATTTTGGATAGCTGCAGTGGACGGAAATGACCCTCGATTGAACTCAGAAAATTGTCTCGTTTGCAGAAATGCAAAGCTTAAGGTTTATCGATGGGCTTCACACCAATTTCAGCACCAATTGTAAGCATGTAGAATCTGCAAAAGAAAGGGATTTTGACCACGACTTGCAAAAGTGTGAATATAATAGTGAAATGTCCTTCCTCTGCTTGTTTCAGAAAACTGCAGAGCAGATGATTTTAGCACAGCAAATTCTTAGAAGCACGAAATGACGGTCTTCCTTGTCCAGCCATTTTTGCAATTTTTCAAAACATATTTTGGCTATTTTTGCAGACCCTCTCTCTACACTGAATTGCAAACATGGGGCACCTTCACAGTCCACATCATGTGAATAAGGATGATGATTTGGCCTGGTTACCATCTGTGGGGGGAAAAACTTAGGAAGGCTCAAGTTTCAACTCTCCCAACTGTGAATAAACATTGGCAAAGGCAGTAGGTTTTGCCTATTCTAGACCTGTTGGCATTGTCATTTTTTTTGGATGTTGCACAACAGTTGGGGGTACTATGCAACATGGCTGAAAGCAACTAAATCAAAGCAATGTGGCGTAATGGTGTTTTTTGTTGTTGTTGTTTACTTTAGGCCATGTTGCACAGGAGCGTGCTTTGCTGTGCAAACTCTTTAAAAAACATTAACAAGCCAAATGCATGATCTTATTTAACTTTGTTAATGATTTATTGCAGAGATGCATAGGATGCTGTGCAACAGGGCGTAAACAAAAACAAAGCGCTAAGACCGTGTCAGCGCTGGGTGTTCTATAGCTCTTTGTTTTTATTTACTTTAAGATATGTTGTACAGTAGCCTGTTTTGCTGTGCAAATGCCTTAAGACGGCATGTGGGATTAGGGGATGGCAAGCAGCCCTCTCCTTTGGGGAGATAATGAGGTGTAACAGCCAGAGATGCTGACTGGGGGACCCAGAGTCTTGGCATCAACTCAACATCCTGTGATTCTGGGCGATTCACTCAATTTCCCTTTGCCTAAAAAAATAAATAAAAAAAAAGGTGTGTCCTTGTGCAATTTAACCAGTGCTCATGCAAAGTGCTCTAATACCTTTGGGTCCGGTGTACTCTAAAGAAGCTTGCAAAAAAAAGGAACAGGAGGGAGGAGGATGAGTGAGTGGGTTAAAGAGAAAGATGGTGAGGAGGCGTGGTGTAAAGTAAAAAAAAAAAAAAAAAATACCTGAAGGAGCTTGTGGCCAGTGGAAGGACAGTTGCCACAGTAATCAGTACTTGATCCATGCCCCACGGCAGGGATGAAGATTGAAGCCCAGGAGGAAGCCGGAGGTGAGGAGGAGGTGGTGACCAATCGGTAGCAAGGGAACAAGTGAGATAGGAGCCAACCAGTGGTAAGTAAAGGTAAGTAATGAGTGGGACCTAAGACCCTTTTCAGATTTTTTTTCTTCACAAGAGATTTCGCAAACACAGCGCAAGCACTGTGCAGTAAAACCTAACTTGGCCTTACTACTCAAGGGGCAATGCTGTGGGGTCAGAACGTGCGTAGCACTTAAGGTTTTAACCTTTTACACTGATTTCCACTTCAATCATGTTCCCACCGGTCTCCCTGTATCCTCTTATCTTCCCCTGCTCTGATAATCCACACCCGCCTTCAGATGTCCCATCTCTTCCAGCGCCTTGACTCTGCTTGCTGGAGGTTTCCTAACAGCCTCTCTTGGGCCTGCTGTAGATGTTCTGTCTCTGTGTCTGATGATCCAGGATACTGATCACTGCACCGCTGATGCCATTAAATGTGTGCTGTCCTACTGATATGGGACGCCAATGAGATTATGAAGAAGTTATTGGATGCCATTTGGCGCGTTTAGCGACACCTCATTGTGACAGTGAATCTGTCTGATAAGAACACTGTGGGGGACAATATATGACAGATAAATCTTCCCCAAAGAGAAATTACTACTGGGCAAGGGCACGCTGGAGCCCACTGATGAAATGCTGTTATAACTGGGAGGGTGTATGAAGGGGATTTATTTTGTGTTGAATGCACAGCAAATTATTCTCTCTACAGGAGGCTATCCGTTGCCCTCCAACAATATGCAGATGGTAGCAGGACGATAATGTCTTACCTGGTAGATGTTAATACTATCATGCACTTGTAGCAGTTATTGATTAACGAGACCCAACAATAACATTTCATTGAATATATCTCTTGGAAAAAGGGCCTTCTGTCACATGCCTCGTCTGTTGCTAATCTCCCCCTCCACAATAGTGCTCCACTTTCACAATAAGGGACAACCCATGTGCCCAAGGCTCCACCAAGACATCTTGCGGATGTGCTGTGCTTAATCCCAATCTGTGATACATCAGTCTCTCAGCGATCGAGATGCAGGAGCCGGTCAATACTGTGCCTCCGCCACCTAAGCTGTGTGCTGGTTTTATACAGTACATCTCTTGAGCCATAGATTACATGCTCCTCTGCACTTCGTTCAGAGTGATGTGTTCTTTCAGTGTTAACGCTGCAGCGTAAAAAGAGCAAGCATTGCTGTGCCTTTGAAAGGTGTTAACACAACTATTGGCATTGCCAAAGTTTGTTGCCGATGGTGAACAACATCGGCAAAAAAATGACTTCTTGGAATAGTAAATTCAAAAATAAAATAATAAAAGGTGTGCTAAAGTGCCTGCACAAAAGGTAGTGGGCAAGTAGCAAATTTCAGCTGCGTGCCCTGTGTCCTCCTAAAAAAAAAAAAGAAAAAAACATCAAAAAACAGTGATTGGCGAGGCAGTGGAGGTTATTAGAAAATAAGCAGGATGGGGGAAGCAAAGACCACCGGGGTGGTGGAAGGGCAACATAGAGAGCACAGGGTGATGTTTTGGGGGAAAGCATCACTCAGAGTATAGGGCGAGAGAGCAGGAGAACACATTCACTCCCAAAAAGTGCTAAAAGCAAAAACAAAATTGTTACCTGGATGTAAGCAGTGGAAGAATGTGTTATCCAGTGAAATGGAGGGCATGGTAACTATGTTTCAGTACAATGCGAACCCCAAGTAGAGAAAGACAAACCATCAAAAATGAACCAAGCAAACAGGGCTGAAAAAACCCAAGAGTAATGAACAATATACTGACCCACAGCCCACTGTAATTATTGGTAATGTACAGAACACATCTTTCAACAAAAGACAGCGTTAACATGACTGATTTTGGCATTTTGTGTAATTTGCAAATCCCAGCCTGTGATCAGAGTAACTAACGTCGTAGTGCCATCACTTCACCAAGCTGAAGTTGGCACAGCTGGCATGTTTGGATTGCTAGGGGAGAGCCATGCTTGTCACTGCTCCCTCATAAGTTCAAGTGCGTGTCAATCTCCCAGATAGGTTAATGGTTAGGGATGTGGAAAGCTCACCCTCCTTGTTTTCCTCTTCATACCTATGATGCTTTTTGCAGTTTACTCAAAGCAGACCACAGGCACCTTACACACAGTTTGCTTTCTGTCTATCTGGGGGCCAAACAGGAGCTGCCAAACATATAAGTAATTTCATGTATGTGCATGTGTGGAGGAGAGGGGTAGTGTCCTGATTACACAAGACATAGGGTATTTCTGTTGTCCAGTTTGGAGGAGGCGATGGTATTCCCTGTGGCATCGATATGGGTTGAGGATCGGATGGATAATATGTTTCCAAACTGAAGTCGCGCCAATCTGAGTGACCAACAAGTGTGTGGAATGTAGCAGGAAACATAACTTCAGGAGGGAATGCCACTTGCGTCAAAAGCACAAAAAGTTATCCGGCAAAGCTGTTTGTGGTGGTATTGGCAGGACACACTCAAAAACAGTCCAAAATGTATTCTACCAAGTGGCTGTAAACAGGTGCTGATTTCGAGCTGGATTTGTGGAGTACACTTCTGTCAGGCAGGGACAGGTTTGAGCTCATGGAACTTTGCAGTGTGTGGCCTAGGTGTTTATGTAGTCCCGAGACGCTTATATACCTGCCGCTTCATATATTCTAGTTATTCATTTTAATCAATAGGTTCTCCCTCATCACTTCCACTTAATTTGTAAAAGAATGAGTGCCGGTGGGCTCCACCAGTTCACATTAAGCACTGTACTAGATTTGTTTCTTTGAATCGTCCAGTCGTTTAACACTAGTCCTTATTCCACTGTTTTGGTGATTTTTTTTTTTAATTAACTTTTTATTGGTTTTATTGAAAATACACACATATGTAGGTATAATCGAGTTACATTGAGATTTCGTGCGGATGGCCCTTCTGCCACCCCCCACCCGGGTCATGGTGTGCCACAATAAATAGTGGAGGGGCCTTTCCGTTGAAATTATGTGTCCACAGTTATGTGGATATTACCCAGGGTGGTGTCCGACACAGTTCTAGCTTGATGCCCCTGTCATCTGCCCATGTTCCCTATATTTTATTGTGTTTTTGTGGTCTACCACTGCTGTAGTGGATCGGCTTTTCGATGGACATACAGTCGTCAATGGTGTTGGCCCATTTGGTTGCTAACGGGGCTGAGGCACGTGTCCAGTTTTGAAGAATGTCCTGTTTGGCAATAACAAGCCCCAGCCATAATAGTGCCCTGTGGTATCTATTACTCGTGATGCCTTCCGTTATGTGGAGTAGTATTAGCTTGGGGTCCTTAGGAATGGGCCAACCCTGCACTTCCCCATGTATGTTGAGCGTGAGTCCAATAGTTATGTAATGCAGGACATTGCCAAAAGGTACATAGTATGTTGCCCTCATCCGTGTCGCATCTGAGGCAACGATTTGTCGGGATCAGCCCCCACTGTTGGTGATTTTATATGTTTTTGAATGTATCGCCATTGGAAGCAATAAACTCAGTGGAAAAGGCTTGACCTATAGGTGTTCCAGTTTGTGGGGCCTTGGAGTATTGCCTGCAGTGTGATGCTCCTTGAAGGAACAAGTGTGTCTTTCCTGCATCCTACGCTGCAGGTCCCACCTCACTTGTTCATTGTTTTTACCTATGGTGGTGTGCGCCATTCCTGTGCCTGCTTCTTTTAAGTGCAGACTCCTGCCTCTGTTTTCCTCCCACGTCTGGCTTTTGCTCCTTGCATTAATTTAGGGAGCTTCCTAGAATGCATCAAGGAGAGACCCTGGAATATTATGAAAAGGGAACGGGACGTAGCGGATTTTCGCCACATCCTTCAGATCCGAACGGAGGATGAATACCATATAAGCACTGCAGTCAGTGGCAGAAAAGGAGATGTTTACAGGTACAAAGTCATGATTCTTGAATTAAGATTTAATCTCAGGGTCACACACTGCCCCTACAGTCCTCGTAAGAAGCTCTTACATTGTGCGTACCTCTTCAAATGTCACAAACGCTGCGCAAATTACCACATTACTCCTGTAGCCTATTATAAGACGCTTTCCAAGTAAAGGCCTTATGGTGATGTTTCAGGATATAGAGGTCAAATAACCCCATGTAACTGCTTCTGACATGAACTTATTGTGGTATGGATGCTGTATTTCTTGTCCCCTCAGAAACAAAGGTCAGAATTCCTGAGATAATGTTTTGCCTTTTTTTGGTTAGCTATAACTATAGGGCTGTGGCTCCAGGCAGAACGCCCAGTTTAAAGTGCAAACCACCCGAGTAGTAGTCAAGGCTTTCCATTTAGGTATGTTCAACAGTTGCAGTTCTGGTTGATAACTCTGTTCTGGTCTCAAATTGCCTGTTATCATTTGAGCAACTTTTTGATTTCTCGTACTCCTTGATATTTCATCCCATCTTTTAGCCACTAACTAGAGGAGTATAAGAGTTCTTGCTAACAGAATAATGTTCTTGGGAGTGTTTTAATACACTATCACACCATATTTGCCCATTAAGTGGAAAAACAGACTGGTTGTAGTGCTTCATTTGCAAGCAAACAAGTACGTCAGTGTTTGTGTGTGTGTCAGGGCACTTGTCAGGAGGCCACTGCAGCTTGCACCACCTGTTGCCTACGTCAGCACTGCCAATGACAGTAGCAACACAACTGCTAACCATCATACTTCTACAATTGTGGCAATCCCAACAGTCCCAGGCCCCCAAAGTTACAAGACTAGGCAGCAGGTATTAACCCTTAACAAACAACTGTTGTTTTGCTCATCTCTAAAGTAGACCAACAGCGCCACCATGTGGCAGACTGTCATAAGTGCTGGTGTTGACAAGTGATTTACCGAGCGCCGGAAACCACTGGCTCAAATTTAGCACTGGCTGGTTGTTTTTTCTAGATAATAGCAAAAATGTCATCCTACTATAGAAGAATATTCACCTTGTTATTTACCCATGTTACAGATTTTGATATAATGCCAGATTGCTTATGTTGCAAAAAGTGACGGCTTTGTGGGTTTATGTAGCGGTCAGTTAAAAAAAAAAGGCTGTTCTAAATAGGTATCTGTAGTTGACAAAACAATGTCAATGATTACAGTAGTAGTCACAACAGAAATGCTCATAGGGGAGTGATGGCATTGCAGATGTTGTATATCCAACCTCCAGGATCCTGTTATGCAGGTGTGATATTAAAGACTAGAGCACTTATGGTGTGCCCGCCATTTTAAGATGGCATAACTGTAAAGACCAGTGCATCTACCTTACTTTCTGCCATGTTGGTGTTTCATCGGAGTGGCAGTTTCCTAATTTAGGCCGCCATATTAGTACTGTGGCATCTGCCAACCACAATTTTGAGAAAATCAAGCTATTTGCTGAGGAGCACCACAGCGGTGACTAGTTTGGTTTGTTACATGCGTTTAGTGGGCTTTCTTTTGCCATTTTGGAGAAACTTAACACTGGTGCATGTGTGCTGTTTTACTGCTGCTGTTATCTTCATGTTGCTTTCAGCCAGACTGCATACACTGTTGATGAACTGTTGCAAGGATTTTCTTTTCTGTAGGCTTAACTAAATCTGCATTGCACAGTTTCTGGCACATTTATGTATATTTTGACATGTAATCAGCCATCATCACTGCAACATCATCTTATTGTTTTAATAAATGGATTTGAAAAACAGAGACATGATTTTTGTTATTAACATTTAAACAGCAATCCAGCCACAGATAATTTTATTTATATATTTTTCCTCCTTCAGCTGTTTCTCATGTGATTCTACCTTGGTGTGTGTTTGTTTGAGCTTGGGACTTCTACAGTTGTATTGTGGTATACTTTACAAAGTCAAACTCTAGTTGATAGCCAATGTCTGTGTGACAAGACTGCAACTTCTCATATTGCCTTTTTATTTAATACCTTCTGCATTTAGTCGCCAGTCTTAGCTCTTTCCTTCAGAATGCAGTCACTCCACCACCATCTTTCCTAGATTCTCCAGGCAAGCCTCCAGTGAGTTGGTCTGTATGGTTTGATGCATTCAAGACACACTTATGAGTGATTGGAGCATCCAGGTTCAAAGAAGAAAGAAAACAATTCTTCTTCTACACTCCTTGGATTTTAAAGGGAGGACTACCTTCACGCATGTAGCTGAACTGGTCATGGAGCAGGGTCAAGTGCTGAAGTATCAAGTGGCAGTTAAAAAAACTAAAATGAGATTTGATAAGCAACCCATTTTAATTGTACTCAGACACAAGTTCTTTAAACACAAACAGAAAATAGATAAATATGTGGGTACCTACATTACAGCTCTTCGTAGACTCATTTCTGAGTGTCAGTTTGACAATTTCATGGAGCAACTGATTAGAGACCACTTTGTTAGTCATCGCAAAGATAAAGAAAATTCATCTAAAATTGTTGTCCATGGGAAATCCTTCCCTGGATGAATCCCTTAAGACAGCAAAGAGCATAGAAAGTCGCAAATCTCAGTCAAAGAATTAGAGGAAACCCTGTAGAGCCTGTAAAAATTGTAAAATCTGGCAAATCTACCCAAAAGGTATCGGAGTTTGACTCAAAAGCTAGTGGTAAGACTTTCCAAAATGGACATGTATCCGTCCAATATGTGTTTCTGTTGTGGGAATTCCAGGGATTATTAAAATGGTGAAGCATGTCGGGCTAAAAATGTCACTTGTAATTACTGTAAGAAGATACGACATTTTGCAAAGAAAAATAATTCCATCCTGTCACTTGCATGTTTATTGGAATCCGAGGGTGATGCAGATTCTGAATCAGGTATTGAATGCTCTAATGACCTTGTACTTACGGTGGGGAAAGAATGCTCTTCCTCAGATGTCACTCCAGGCCAAGAAAAAGCCATCCCTGTTTCGAGAGATCCTTCGTCTTGTATTGATCCCATTGTTGACATTCGGTAGGTGATAAGATCCTTAAACGGTTGGTAGATTTGGGTCCAGATTCACTGTGATTGCCTAACGTTTGTTCATCAGAGTTTGTTCCACCCGACCGTTCTGTTTCTTTTGAGGGACTCAAGATTGAACTTTTAGGGTATATAGAGGATGTGCTCTAATTCAAAGGAAGGAGAATTAAAGGGAAAATCTTTGTTGCGTCGAGGGTTTGAACATTCTGGGGTGGTTTCACCAGGGTTTGTTTGGGATGGTTCTCAGTCCAGGAGCTAAGCATCAGGTGCTAGTGGTTGAGTGTGATGATATGCAATGGAATGGAGCTGTAGGTTCCCTGAGGTGTTAACTAATTCCCTAGGTAAGATCAAAGGTTTCAAACTCAAAATTAAGGTCAAAGAGGGAGCAGTACCCGTCAAGCACAAATTACATGGAATACTGTTTAGTGTAAGAGATGACCATGAAAATGAACTTAGTTTTGTGTGAACAGGGAAGCATCTAACCTACTGAATCATCATTGTGGTTGGTCCTGTTGTGTGTTTTGTGCAAATATAGTGGCTAATTTTGTATATGTTATGATTCAAGGACTTTGAACAAAGACATTTGGGTGGACTCTCATCTTTTACCCTAAATCAATGATTTGTTTGCCTGCACCGCAGGGGCCAGCTTATTTTCCAAACCGGATCTTGCCTCTGCGTACCATCAGGTAGAACTACACCCTGATTTGATATATTTTACATCTTTTGTCTCACTCATAGCACATTTCAGTATCGCTGCACGCCGTTCAGCCTTGCCTCTGTGGCATCGGTCTTCCAAAGAACAATGTACAACCTGTTGAAAGAAGTGGATGGTGTCTTGGTGTTCCAAGATGATGTACTTATTTTTCCAGAAGTTATAGATGTAGTTGTGCAGAATGTTATTCTTAAGAGCCATGGAGTAGTGCTCAAGAAGGAGAATTGTCAATGTTTGAGCCACAAAGTTGATATTTGGGGCATGTGATCCCAAAGGAAGTCATCAAACTCATACCAGGATTGATAAATTCCATTGCTGAGGCACTCCCCTCTGACAGACATGTGTGGAGTTAATGATTTTTAGGGCTGTGTGATTCTACTCATGTTTCATTCCTGATTATGCAGACTTCTAAATAATTTGCTCAAGAAAAGTTCTAAATTCATGTAAGATAAAAGCATATACCTGGATCAAATCTCAGTTGGGCGAAAGTAAAGCACTCATACCTTTTGATCCATTTTTATTACGGTTGATGCTAGCCAGGTGAGTTTAGGGGCCGTACTCTTACAGAAAAGCTATGAAATTTGGATCACCACTGCCTTTGCCTCAGGGGTTTAACAGGATGCTGAGTTGCAATATTTGGTTATTGAGAAAGAGGTGCTTGTGTGCTGGTGGGCTATTGAGAAGTTTTATTGTTATGTTTAGGGTGAACGGTTCTGTTTGCAGACGGACCACAAACCTTTGGTATCTTGAGTGGAGGTGACAGTAAATTTTGTATGCCTAGAATTTTGAACTTGTCTTCCAAATGATTTTCAGTTTCAGTTTGACATTGTTTACATTCCTGGAGGTAATTGTTTTTCTTTCTTGATTTCCATGTAAAAGCAATGATCAAGGTAAATTAGTACTCTCTGAACTCATGGATGAAGACTTTGAAGATTGCTTGGCCACAGCCACTGAGGTACCCATTGAGGTACCCAAATCAGGGATGTGTTCAGAAGCCATTTGGAGAGTTTCTCCTAACGAGGACCAGCTTTTACAACAAGTTTTGAGTCTCATCAAAGATATATAGCTACAGAAAAAGCTATTGTCTCCATGCTTCAGCCGTACTTTAAAGTATCTGAGGAACTTTCTGAGGAAGATGGGATATTGCTGAGACCAGACAAATGAATTCCTCTGCACATTTTAAGGGCAGGACTAACTAACAGTGCCCATGAGGGGCATCTTGGTTCCAAACAGTGCATTTGTGATTCATTTTGGTGGCCCAGAATGGATACTGATATTAAAGAGGTTGTAGAGGAGTGTTGTGTTTTGCTCAGTAGTGGATTTCCTTAGAGAGATTTATTTTGAGGGAAGGTTTTCTGAAACTTTTTTTTATTTTTATAATGGCAATCAATTCATCAGCAAAGAGTTTCAGAATTTCCTTGAATCTTATGGGATTAAGCAGCTCAAGAGTTCCTCATACCATCCCAAAACCAATGGTTTAATTGAGAGAATGAACCACATTGTTGGGGATTGCTTTAGATGGGCCAGGAGGGGGAACAATGACATTGTAAAAATCAATAGGGAGTATTTTGTTGTTCTTCAAGAAAAGTCCCTCCTTTTGAAATGTTGAGACGTAGAAAAGCTATCACTATTTTTCGTTCTGCTTAGATGTTTAATTGGCTGACGAGCAAATCATTGACAGTTTGATGCTCTTGGTCAAGGGGATGTGGGTCAGGCTCAGAACAAACAGAAGTGCTGGTATGATCAAAGAAAAAGAGTTAAATCTGTCAGAGTACAAGTTGGCGACTTAATACATCTAAGATCAGCAGTTCATGTGCAAAAAGGGAGAAACAGGTTTGATGACCCTGTAAAAGTTGAGAGTGTGTGTGGTAGGGTGGTTAGGGTGGCGGCGGGTTAATTGAATCTCCCAAGAGTTGTGAAAGTAGGGGAAGATATGAGTGACCAAGTTGATGCTGAAATTATTTCTCTGGATTTCTCTTGGGGTGGGCAATCCTACTGCCCGTCACTTAATGTATAAGAATGGTGCTCCTTCCCTACATAGGAGTTCATGTAAAGCTACCAAACCTAGTAGGTTTCTAGCTTAATACTGTGCTAATTCTTGTTTTATTCTGTAGATATGCATTGGTTTGGTTCTTAGTGTTAGTAGTCTGTCTGTGTACTTATTGTCATGCTTAGGCAGCTTGTATGTCTTCTTGTGTAGTAGTCTTTTTATGTTTCTGTTGTAGTGTGTTTTGTCATTCTGGGTTAGTGTTTCTGGGATAATTGTTGTAGTGTTTGTTGCTGAGAAGGGAAGATGTGTTATATCCTACATGTTGATCGGATGCCTGACTTGGAACACTGGGACTCCTTAGGTTCTGTGTTGTAGAATGGTGTGGGAGATTTGTAACATTTGGGTGAAACGAGGGCAGAGTAGTTCCTGTGTGTTGCTCCTGGGCAGCTTCTTCGAGAATTAACTCATTCTGCGAATCACTTACTTTTTCTGTAGTCTTTATTACAAGATGTTGTCGGTGCCATATGATGTCTCTAATAAGGGCAAGCCCCAGGTTAATTTTTAGTGGCATTTGAACTTCCAATTACTCAACATTTGCAATATATAGAGTACAGATGCCTGTCTTTAAGGTTATCATTCATTGATTCTTTTTTTTCTAGAGTTGACGTCACTGATATGCCTTGACAGATTTAAAAACGTATTGTTGCTTTAAAAAAATCCATTGAACTTTAAATGTGAATTCTGATTTTCGCCCCTCGTTGAAAATGTTCACATTACCTGGACCCATGCCACTCTTTTGCTCCTGAAAATGTTGTTTTGCCATTGGCTTTCAAAGTAAATGTGCTGTTTATCAAAATGTCTTTTACTCGCCTTTTGTTCTGAGAACAGCTGTCTCTCTTCTTCCCCACGTACTGCACTTTTTGTTGTTTTTAAAAACAAGGAATTCTTGGCTGCTTTTCCCGTTATTTTTTGTTTTGTTTTGTCATCGCATCTCCCAAGTATGAGACGTGATGGCTTATCCTGACAATCCCTGTTCATTACCAGTGTATTATAGCATACATGCCAACAATTGAGAAGACCCACCACGAAGATTTCGAAAAAAAAAACAGAGAAATTGATATTCTCGTTATCCTGCATTGGAATCAAGTTTTAAGAAGCGTACAGCTAAAATATTGACTAGCAAAAATCGGTAGTCTTCCTCCTAAACCTGAAGTGTTGACATTTATTTAAGTTATAGATACTGCTTAATTGTTGCATAGTAAATTCTTGAACTACATGGCGTCAATAAGTGTGTTTGCTGAAAACGGTACATGGAAGCACCACTAAAATTGGTAACTTTTGAAATACAGCAATGCATGTCAGGGAAGTGAGGTAACATCCCCTGAAACAGGAAGTGACATGGCTTGCTAGGTTGAGGTGTTTATTTCTGAGCAGGATAATTAATATTGCGCTGGTCAAGCCGACATACAAGGCTTGCGGCTCTGAAACGCAGAAGACATATCTTCAGCAAGCTACAAATCAACAGACTAGTGCGCATATAACCTAAAGTAAGACTATTCTGACCATGTCCAACTGTCCATGTCCTACCTATCTATTTAACACAATCAATAGATTGCCTCTTGCTTTCACCCCTGCTTACTCTCGGTCTGCACCATTGTTGCCTTTTGCTGCCCTCTCGCTTTGGATTATTTATAAACCAATTCTGCTGGGAGGGGGAGCAGATCCTATGGAATGTGAGTGAATTATCCAAAATACACACAAACAATACATCTAATTAATTGCTCTCAAGGCCTTCTTGTGGCACTCTTCCCACTAACTCTTCCGTTTTGCACTTTCTTCCTGTGCGCACACTCTCGCTATCGAAGGCCAGCTTTCTACCCCGGCCATATTTAGGATGTGTCTCCCCGCTACGGCCTAGCCCTCTTGCTAGCTATTGTTAACGTGCACTCTGTCCCAGAGTCGGTCTCATTGCATCACCCATATCTGTCTCCCAGTCCCTGTCCGCTTTGTTCGCCTTCCATTCCCTTCCTGCCAAGCTGTCCCTGCAGCACCGTTCACTCACCCTGTCTCTTAGAGAGTGCTTGACTGCACAGCGGAGTTAAGAGCGCGACCAGTGGATGTGGAGGGAGGCGACCAATTACAAAAAAAGTTTTTTATTTGTGTTGATATTTACACCACTAATAACCGAACATCCTTGGGCCTAAATCTACGTGTAGTTTTTTAAATCGGAGTGACTAAATTGTGCGTGAAAGATAAATTTGCTATTAGTACTTTTGAGGCTTAACTTGTCATGGTCCCATGGCTTTAAAATACAAAACTGCTAAATTCAGTTTGACACAAAATAAGCAGAGAAGTGTATGTTTTTCTAGATCGTTCTTAAAAGTGCCACAGCACGACTTTATAAAAGTACTTAGGTCGTTTGGAGGATTTTGCTGGAGTGCCATAGAGTGCATAATGATAGATAAGATAAACTCAGGTTTTTAGGGGTGGAGTTAAGAACCTAATTGCTCTAATGGTATGGGCGGAGTAGAGTCTCATAAATAGGTTGCTGCAGGGTATTGGCCGCAATGTACGGTAACTGTGAAAATGTGGTGTTTTTAGTGATGTGTTGGCTTTTTTTCTTCTTTATGTTTCCTAAACTGTTTCTTAAGCATGGCTCATGGCCATCTTTGCTAAGGGAAAGCAAGTTCATGTAGTCAATAATATTTGAGGAGCTCATACTAGGAGGCAGGAACACTCTACGTTGCATATTATGTTATGTCTTATGTCTTAGCCCTCACGTTAAGAAAGAAAGCAATGCCTTCACCCTCTTACTGCTTGCTTTTTCAAAGCAGGTCTTAGTGGCTCTCTTCGCTGTCACCCTGAGACACAGAAGTTCATCCACTTTGACTTTTCTCTACTGTAGCGGGTCTAAAAGGCAATGCTTCCTTCAACACTACCAGCTCTAAGTGGGCAATACATTTGCAGCACTTAGCACATTTCCACTTTGTACTTGCAGTTTTGGAAAAGAGTTTAGGAAAAGAGTGTTTGAGGATTGCCAAGTTTCTGAGGCGTCCACTTTCACTCCATTTTTCTTTAGACAGGTCTCTGTTGCTGTGATGCGGCCTGTACACACTATTTGTGATACCCTTTCATAAGGCACAATTTCACTGCTTTGCTAGATTTATTCCCATGCACTTTAAAATTGTGCCCAAAGTGGGAATGTTTTCCTTCTGGTTTGTTCCGCTCCGCCATGCCAGCTTGCAAGTTGTCTGCAGGTCTGGGGGCCCTTTTGTGCATCTGAATCCAGAAGGTTATTTTACCACCTCAGCTGTTACCTTGGGGCAAATCTTCGATTTAGGGCCCACTGGGATATCCTGTATCGTCTTTGGCGCGAACCACTAAGCTTCTTCATCTTCCTGAATACCGCTCATCCTTCCAGGACGTGCAGTGTTAAGCCAGGTCTTGTTACCCTGGCATCTGCTTTTGGGAAAGTTTGAGAGCCCAACAGTTGCGTCCCCTTTAGAGTCTGCAAGTCTCTACAACTGCCCTCACATATATGGAACATCAATATTTATAGGAACTGCATTATCTTTCCAGATTATACATTTTGAGTTCATCGTTCTATCTTGTATTTCTCCAAGGTGCTTGAAACACCTTGTTAGGGGTATGAAAAATGTGTGTACACTTTCTATAGTAATGGCATTTATTAGGTAGCCCAGAATAATCCCATTGCGTCGGCATGACCACAAATGTAAAAAAAAAATATTGTTTAGATAGAGTAGGGCTTTGGTAAGTGAACCTGTCCCAGCTGTTCCCTAATTAGAATGGCCTGAAATGAGAATGCACTAGATAAGTTGTAATGGTAAGCACTAAGTCCAAGATTTAAACGGTGTGAGCTCCGACCTCAAGAGAGTGTGACAGACTGCATGAGATCTGCCACCACAACCCTGAGACCTGCAAAGGACCTACTGAAATGAATGTCATTTAAAACTGTATATCTGATAGAGACTTCTAGCTGCAGATTCCTTACCTTTAGAATTTCCTGGTGTCAGCTTGGAGTCCGGAACTTTTGCTGAGCAATAACCTTGTGCATGCCGTTGGGTGGCGTTGTTCGGATCAGCGTGGCGTCGTTGGAGCTGTTTGTGACATCACAGTGGCCTATAAAGGCACCACTCCGGGTTCAAGCCGAGCGACGTCTGCCACTGCGCCATGTCGGTGACGGACCCCCATAAGGTATGTTTCTGGCGTTTAGACCGAGATCACGACTCAGTCATTTTCCAACTGCCAGGCCATGGCTCCGAAAGCTTTGAGTGAGAGGTCCCTGAAGCTCATGGTGGCCTGGCAGTCAACATCGGCGAGTGCGACTCCTCAGAGGTCCCAGTCCAGAAGGTCGCTAGACTGCTCCAGGAGCCCAAGCTTCTCTTTGTGCCACCTGAGGTCCTCCGGGCACTTAGGAAAGAGGTACAAGAAGAAGAAGTCCACTGACGAGGTGAGTCAGGAACATCGATGCTCCAGACATGGTTCCGCGGAGCCATTGTCAGGGACAACTTCGAACCCATCCCCCCACCCCCTCTTCATGTGCCGGATCGATTCCCGCTCAGCCCAGATAGGTTTACGAAGCCATGTGTCTTGTATTTAAGTGTGCTAACCCCGCCGGCGCGCCTTCCTGCCCCACGGGGTTGGCAATGGCCCCATCAGTTTCCATGCCGGTGGCTTCGGCCTTGGCACCAATGGGGGTCCCTCGGATCTGATATCTGATCCAGAACGTTGCTGAGTCCACACAGTCAGCCTCCTCCGGCGTCGTACTTGACGTCAACACTCCCCGTGCCACCTGCGCCCACCAGTGGTGCATGCCCCATTCTAAAATCTGATGCTCGGAGCCAGAACGGCATGATGCTGATTCAGGCGCCTATGGTGCCAAAGGTGCCAGATCATTGCCTGAGCTTTTCTATGATCAGCCAGGCATTGCTGAGGAATGGGAGGTGTCTCGGGTCCATCTGGAGTCTCAATTGGAGTAAATGGGCTGGTAGGAGGAGTTAGGAGAGGCCTGTGGACTGGACAGCTCTCCAGACACTGGCATGCTCTCACCTCTTACGGTGGCTATGGAGGAGGGAGCATAATATGCTATGGTGGTGTGTTCGGCAGCTGAGGTCGTGGACCTAGATCTGCCTATGGTGCCGGTCAGGACAAACCTCCTTACTGAGGTATTCAGCCGGGGGCTTCCACATCAGAACCAATGTTATCCTTTAATGAAGCCCTCATGGAACAAATGGGTCTTGCAGATCATACAGAAGGGCTATTCCTTCCCCTTCCAGTCTTTCCCTTCCTCTATGCCTCCGTTAAAAGAATGGCTGATGGAGGATCACCTAGTCTTGCTCCGCAAGAAAGTTACGGCCAAGTGAGCCATAGAAAGGGCCCCGATGTAAGAAGTAGGCAGTGTTTGTTATTCCTGCTACTTTCTGATACCCAAAAAGAACAAGGGTCTTCGCCCTATTCTAGATTTGTGGGACGTCAATCTCTTCCTCAAAAAGGAGAAATTCAGAATGCTCACTCTGGCACAGGTCTTGTCTGCCCTAGTCCAGGGAAACAGGATGGTAGCATTGGACTTGCAGGATGTGCATTTTCACATCCTCATCCTGCCTGTACACAGGCGTTACTTGTGATTCAAGGTGGGCCACTAGCACTTTTAGTTTATGTGCTCCCCTTCGGTCTCACTAGTGCTCCTCGGGTATTCACCAAAGTGATGGTGGTGGTAGCAGCTTATCTGTGCAGGTTAGGGGTTTCAGTCTTCCCCTACCTGGATGACTGGCTGCTAAAGGCTCCTTCGCCCCAGGCTGTTGTCACCCACCTTCAGACTACGGCAAATCTCCTGCTGTCGCTGGGTTTCACTATAAACGTGCCAAAGTCACACCTGACTCTGTCTCAGATGCTCCCTTTCATCATGTGTTCTGGGCACAGTGCAGTTTTGGGACTATCCTCCTGAGCACCAAGTTCAGGATATTCAGGTTATGATTCCGATGCTTCTGCCTCTATCCTGGATTTCAGTTAGACAGACTCTGAGGCTGTTGGGCTCATGGCCTCCTGCATCCAGTTAGTCAAATATGCCAGATGGCACATGAAAGCTCTGCAGTGGGATCTGAAGTTCCAGTGGGTACAGCATCAGGGGAATCGCACCGAAACAGTTCAGATCTCAGAGGAAACTGCAATATATCTGCAATGGTAGTTAATGAACTGTGATTGGGTCAGAGGCAGACTCCTCTCCCTTCCTCAACCAGAGTTTACTGTAGTGACAGATGAGTCACTTCTGGGATGGAGAGGCCATCTTGGAGAGGTGGAGATCAGAGGCCTCTGTTATCCGGCGGAATCCGGACTCCATATCAACTTACTGGAGCTCAAGGTGATCCGACTGGCATTGAAAGCATTTATTCCTGTTGTAAAAGGGAAGATGGTGCAGGTGTTCATGGACAACACCACCACAATGTGGTACTGCAACAAGCAGAGCGGTGTGGGGACGTGGACTCTTTGTCAAGAGGCCCTGTGTCTCTGGACATGGCCAGAACATCAGGGTAAACCCTGGTGATTCAAAACCTGGCAGGGAACGCCAGGGCAGACGAACTCAGCCTGGATGCCTAGCGGATCATGAGTGTTGTTTCCACCCGGTGGTGGCCCTAGAGCTATTTCAGCAGTGGGGAGATCCTTGGATAGATCTGTTCAGCTCCGCAGAGACATTGGGCGATGTCAGCAGTATTGCACGTTGCAGTTTCCAAGATGGCACTCGCTCGGTGACCCTTTTTGTCGCAAGTGGAGTTCAGGCCTCCTGTATGCCTTTCCACCTATATCACTTCTGCCCAGAGTTCTCAAGAAGATCAAGAGCGACTGGGCCTAAGTAATCCTGGCGGCCCCAGACTGGGCATGAAGAGTCTGGTATCCTGAGCTTCTGAAAATGAGCATCGATCCTCCGATCAGGCTGTCCCTTCAGGAAGCTCTTCTGTTGCAGCAGCAGGGGAAGGTTCTCCACCCAAACCTGTCAACTCTGCAACTTCATGTGTGGAGATTGAACAGCGACAGTTGACAGCCTTTGACCTTCTTCCCGAAGTCTGTAAAGTTATTCTAGCAGCCAGGCGTCCCTCCACTAAGATGGTATACGCCTGCCTTTGGAATCGTTTTGTAAATTTTTGTACAGAAAGATCTATTGATCCTCTTTCTGCTTCTCTCTGACACTCTTCTCTTCATCTTATCCCTTGCCCAGCAGGGTTCTGCCTTGGGCAGTTTTAAAGGCTATCTTTCCGCCTTATTGGCGTTCCTTCGGCTGCCTGATCAGCCTTCATTATTCAAATCACCTGTTGTACATAGATTTCTCAAAAGGCCTATACATATGTTTCCCCCTACGCCCTTTGTTATGTCTCAGTGGGACTTAAATCTAGTTCTTACATTTCTGATGTGTACTCCCTTTGAGCCCTTACACAGCTGTCCCCTCTGGCTGCTCACCATCAATACAGCCTTCTTAGTGGCAATAACATCTGCCAGGAGGGTGAGTGAGATGCAAGCTTTCTCATCTAAGCCGCTGCATCTCACTATGTTTCCGGACAAGGTGGTTCTCAGAACTTGTGCCTCTTTCCTTCCCAAGGTGGAGACCCCATTTCGCCTGTGTCAAAACATCATCCTGCCCATCTTCTTTGCTCCCCCACATTCCTTTAAAGAAGAGGAGCAACTCCACCGGCTGGACGCAAAAAGAGTGTTGTCTGGCTACTACCATTGCCTTATCATGAGGTGTTCCAGTCCTGGATATCTGTCAGGCAGCAACGTGGGAATCCTTGCACTTGTTCGGAAGACACTACTGCCTGGGCAATCAAGTCCGTAGAGAGAGGCACTTTGCCCGTTGAATCCTGCAGGACTTTTTGGTGTGAAGAAGTTCTGTCTGTAGCCCATCGCCAGGAGGTTATGGCTTGGGTATCTATTCTAAGGTTAGGAATCTGCAGCTAGAAGTCTCCATCAGATGAACAAGTTACTTACCTTTGGTAACACATTATCTGGTAGAGACTCTATCTTACTGCAGATTCCTTACACCCACCCATGCCCCGCTGCTCTGCGAATGCGCCTAATAGGGTCAGGGATTGTCCCTTTCAGGGAAATATTTTTTTTCACAGACAAGCTGTTAGTTCTTTACATGGCTTTGCGCTTCTGGCTTTTAAGTTAGTGGAAAAGGAACTGCCTTATGCGTGCCTAAGTGGTGCCTTTACAGGTGACCGTGACATCACAGATGGCTCCAACAACGACGCCACCTGACGGCACGCGCAAGGGTATTGCTCAGCAAAAGTTTCAGATTTCAAGCTGATGCCAGGAAATTCTAAGGTAAGAACTCTGCAGCTCGATAGATTCTCCACCAGATAATGCATTACCGAAGGTAAGTAACTTGTTCACCAATACCATAAGCCTTTAAAAAAAAACAACAGGCTGACTACTGTGTCGAAGAAACAACAAAGGTGGGGCAGAAAAATTGAATATTCGGAGTGAAACTCCTGGTCCCGTGTGTAAGTTTCCCAATAGACAATAAATCAAAAAAGATTACACGTGGTTCCACCTAGTGCTGTGGGTTTCTTTCAAGTAGATAGCTCGGTCAGCAGATGAGAACCAAAGCTTTTCGAAGCAAGAGCCCTCACTCACCATCCGGTGACATGCTTCATCATAGGGCCAGCTCCTCGTCAGGCCGGCACTGCAATGCCTGACGGGCCCCGCAAGGGGGCTCTTTGCCGGAGATCTTTTGAGAATTGCAAATAGCCGGTCAAAAACAGTGAAGTGAAGGATTGGTATACGGAAAAAACTTTTAAAAATGCCTAGAGGTAACAACTAATTATTTTTAATACTCGTGCTCGTACCTCTGACATGATTAAAAACCAGAAAACGGGGAGTTGGTGGAATAATGTCCACAAACCCCATAGAAATATAGGTAAGTATAGTAGTAATAGTAATGTCTCTAAGAGGAAATTAACATATAAGAGACAGAGCACACAGGGTCCCCTATGTAGTTGGTCAACATGTTTCTCGCTTTGATTTGATTTTGATTTATTGACTACTGTGTCACCTGGGAACAAAACAGGTGTTGGCTGATGCTACTGTGTAAAAACTACAGTGAAGACAAAACAATAAATTAAATATATGCATTAATGAGATGCAACTGAGAACTTCATATGTATACTAAAGGATAAATATGTGCAATCCTATAAATATAATCATGCTAATATAAATATTGCACCTTTTGAAATATCAAGTGGATTTATTGTAGACATATTACATATTACACATAATGAAAACTAGGTCCGTCTCCTGAAAAATCATCAACAAATTCAAAATGTGATGTCTTGCAGCATCAAAACTATGCCAAGCCCCTTCCATGTCCTCAGAAATTGAGTAATTTGGTGGCCCCATTTCTAACAGTCTAGCAGAGGAGTGCATCAACACCATGCATTTTATCAGTATAAGTACATAACTCAAACCCTTTTGGGGATAAGTGCTCATACCGCTAATAAATACCCATTAGAAGTAAAAAACACTTAAAGTGCAGTTGTGGTTACAAAACAAAATCTAAAAAACACTGAAATTCGCCAGTTGTTTAGGAAAACTAACCAGACGTTGCATTCACGTCATGCACTGCCAATGACCTTACATATGATGACATGCATGGCATGTCAAATGATATCATTGATGACATCACTGATGGCATCTAAAATGGTTGTGCGACTCGGGGTTTGGCAGCAGGGATTAGCCTTGCTCCCAGTCTGTTGTATACAGCAAATGTGTGTGTGTGGCCATTGGCTAATTGGAGCTCTAGTGCACTGAATGACTGTGTTTTTTCTTTAATTCCAAGAGTCATGAATCCTGTGCTAGATGCCCATGAAGGACTGCGGTACCCAGTAAGGGTCCATGATTTTCAAATCTGGCATAGCATCCTCAACATCCTCAATAAAAATATATATATATATTTATTTTATTGTCATGGGGACTTCTCCGAGTATATTCACTTGCCCCGTTATGCCTTTTTACATTCTAGGTTGTATTGATACCCCTTACAGCTGTCCTCTAGATTAGTATTTGAGACCTAAACCAGTTCATCAGTACGACCATCATTATTACATGCCCATACAATTCCCTTCCCAACATGGCTGTCACAGACAGATGCTCAGTGACTTTTGGCTATCCTCCAGTTGACGTACTTATGCGCGATATAAACGCAGACTGTATTTGACTGCCTTAGTTCCCAAACTGCATTAAGGACCGCCGCCACGATCAGCCAAGGATGAGCAGAAGCTTTATCCTTCTTATTCTTTTTCTCTAGGTAAGCAAAATACAAGCACGATGCTTGGCCAACTGGTCTCTCAGATACCTAAAATACCCTAAAAAGCATTCCTGACTTCACAGCACCTCTTCTCCTTCCCTTGGAGCACCGCTTATTGATCGGTTTCCTTTTCCTCAGCAGGACAATGTATGTACTGCTGACTTGTACCCATTAATTACGGCCTTAATATACTTACTGATTGAGGAAAATACTTTCCTTTTTTGTCACCCATACTTCGCTTTCAAGTCCTTCTTTACAGATATTATAATTTAATTCCCGGTGGCAACATTGCTAGCAACTCATAACCATGCTTATTACTTCCTCCGATTAAACTAGACCCTTTGGTCGTTAGACATGTGTACTTCTTCAAAGGCCTGATCTATCCAGATCTATCCATCCATTAAATATAATTTCAGCCTTCCTAATGATAAAATTCAGTATCATGTGTTCCCACTAGCAGCCATGCCAAAAGGTAATCACCTTCACAGTGTACTGTATCCCCAATTCTATGTATTTCAGACTTATTTCACTAAACCAAATTGTTTACAGTCTTGAAAAAGCCACAGGCTTGCATGCCAGTGAGGGGTGAAACACGCTCAGTGTTTCTCAGAAGTAGACAACTTGCCTTTAGAGCAAGGAACATGGAAGAGGAATTTAAAAAAATACTAAATGTATCATAGAAGTGGGAAAAACAATCTGTTTTATACATGACAAATGTATTGTTTTCAATGATAATTTATAGACAGACAGTTCAAGCTGTCTGCTTACGAAGACCTGTTGAGAAATTACAATGACTTAGCGCCTGCCCATTGCTTAACATTGGTTATCTTTACTGTTGCTCTTATTTGCTTGCTTCTTATTCAGTGGCTTGGTTTCCTCTTCTTGTGTTGGTCCCTCCTGTGGAGCATAGCCCCTCCTGTGGAGCATAGCCCCTCCTGTGGAGCATAGCCCCTTTACAATCATTTTGTCATGTCAAAATGAGCTTTTGTGCAAGTACATTTTAATTTTGAATTTACCAGCCCAAGTGATGCCCACCATCTTGGATGAGAAGATGAAAAAAAACAAATGAAAATGGGGGCTGCATAATTCTGTAGGTGTACGCGGGCGTGTTGAGGCATACATTGCACACGTCATCACTCATGCACAATCCTTGCAAACGACAGCCACATCATCACTCCTTTTCTGCCTTTTTTTTTTTACCTAATACTGCGCAGCATCAGCATTTTTCCTTTTTGCTGATGCTGCACTGCATTGCCAGAAAACATTGTAAAGCCAATAGGTGAAAAGACGAGGTCTATTGACTTTGCCTATGCTTGTTTGCTTTGCTTCTGATTTAATCATTTTACCAAACTGGTGTTACAAAGGATAGATTGGGAAAGAGCTAAAAAAAAAAAAAAAGGAAATCTTGTCGATCTTTGTTCAAATAGAATTCCACGATGGTGGGCGGGTTGGGTACTCGGTGCATCAGAACCGGTGCAGAACGCTTCCTGCTCTCACTAGCCGGGTGTCCCAGGGCGCCTCCCCCCAGCAGCGCGCAGTGTCTTTCGCAGCCTCGTCCATTGATTTTTCCCGCCACCCTCCACAGACCAGGCTGCAGCTGAGCCTCCTGCCCTCCACGTGACGCTGAGCCGAATCAGATTTTCCCTTTAGTTGTTCGATCCCGTTTTTCCTTCCTACAGCTTAGAAGGCCCTCTCGAGACCTTGTAGTAATTGCCTCCTCGCGCTGAACTGCTGATACCCTTATTGGATCGGCGTAGGGTTTCAGAGGACGGTGTTTAACATGCAGTGAGCCGCAGCAAGGCAAACAGTGCCGGTGTTTAAACAAGCACCCATTAGGGCAGGATGTGTGGAGGCCGTGCCAGCCTGCGGTAGCTGGTTCTCTGGTATAGGCTGGCAAGCCAGAACATTCTGAGCCCGAGGTTTGTCATTGCTCGCTGATCCCTTCCCCGAGCAAGCGTGGAACAGAAGCGAGCACAGGCTGTAGACTCTACGAAGAGCCAAGTGAATTATAGACATAGTCAATTTAATTATATCATAGGGCTGGTTGGAGCTACTCTGAGAGTAATTGAGCTTTAGCTGGCTGGTTAGTATAGCGCCTCTTTTTCAATTTTCCAATGCTTCCCCACGTCTTCTTCATGTGTTTTCTAAATCATTCTGCCCCGGTGCTGTTTAGTGTTTCAGGAGCATTCTAATCCTTATGCCAAGAGCTATGCTGGTCTGCATATGCCCTCTCCTAGGCCATTGTTTGTTGCATGGGCTTATAGTTTAGGGAGTGGCCATGCACTGACGAGTGTAACAGTTGACGGGTGTCTGTGGTGGTTTATATCACAACACATTAGGACAAGTCATTTCTTAACTGGCTTCATTTTGTGCTATACTGTTTTAGTAGTTTTCTGAACCCCCCTAGATCACTTCTGAAAGAAGAACTCTCTGTAACGGATGCCCTTGCATCCCAGTGACGTGTGCCTCTTTGTAACTGTGAGAGATCCGACTCAATCTGACCAACACCAGGGGTCGTATTACCCAACATGCGACATTACACAACAAGCGAGTGTGCACACTTTGTGCCCCCCAGGGCACTTTTGTATTACAGATCGGGCTGTGCCACAAACTTTCGTGCGACCCCTTCTGTAATATTGATAGCGCTGGTGCACATTTAGCACAAGTGTTATTTTGAGAGGGCATGCCCTCATTTCCATGGGGGAGGGTGCCACAAAAACGTGCCCCACTGTCAGTGCTTCCATTAAGGGCAGCCCTCTGTAGGGACAAAGGGGGTTCCAAGGACCCCTAAATATCCCCATGCGGGCGGGTACAGTCACTTACTGCACCCACCAGCAGGGGGATCTCTGCCTCCTCACAAAAGTGCAGGTGGGTGCCGCTTGCACAGTGAAACCCGGAATGGCTGATTAAAAGAGCTGCTAGGTATTTCACCGAATGCGCTGCCCCTGGGCAGGTGCGAGTTTGCGGCTGCCCTGGGACAGCACATTGATTGTAATCTGGCGCACCTGTTTAAAGGTATGCCGTGGCCAACATGGACAGTGCGCCTGATATGTAATACAGCCCAGATGTCTTCTCTCAACTATGATGTTTCCTCTTACCACAAGTCTAATTCTCTGATCACTTTCACCTCATCCTTCTGTCTGCTCTTTACCTCATCCTGCTTCTTTCATTTACCGCTCTCCGTCTTTGATACACCTGACCAGCAACAATTATTCAACCGCTCACCACCTTATCTGACTATGTGCCTATTACTGATTTTGCCCTATTCTTTCACTCTCCCTTTTTCACGCAGCAGAATGGGGACGTCAGCATTTGAAAAGGGTCTTCCACTACCTGGCAACACGTGTTGCTCTAGTATTTGTAACTTTCCGTCTGTTTGAGCTAGAAACAATGTTTTTGTCGTTAGAAATCTGCACAGCCAAACTTCTATACATATATGTTTGGCTGTGGATGGAAGGCGGATTTCCTGATATGATCAGTTGGTCCCAGTTTCGTGAAAGCCTAGCTGACAGACTAAAGTGCTTTTTTTACGCTGAACGGTGAACAAGTGCACATGCAGGCTACACGACTAGTTGATTTTCCTCTTTCCACCGCCACACTTTTGCTTTGAAACCATATTTCTGTTTTAAACAAACAAAAGCTCTCTCTAAGCACTAGAATAAGTTGGTGCCAACTCACGTCCCCTTGACCTCTTCCTGTAGGGTTTGGAATTGCTCCGACTTCCAGCTTGGTTGGCACAAGTAGAAAGGTGCCCACAACGTTTTTGAGCATAGCCTTAAAACTGTGCAATTTATTCATAATATTTTGAGAAGTGTCTCCCCCCCCCCCCCCCCCCCCCCCCCCAAAAAGAGTGGAAGCTGCAGATAAGTATTATGCATCATCTTTCAAGTATGGATATGTTTTACTAGTATATCGTGCTGTTGTTGGGTTTACATTTTCAAGTTGGAGCTCTTCAGTGGCAAGAACTTTTCAAAAGTTGTTCAAAGACACTGAAGCTGTGCCTCAGAAGGCCTATCCCTCCATTGATCGAACATTCTTGTCATGTTATGAGGCATCTATTTGTCTTGTTTCCTACTTTTTTCCTCTTTGAATAGGAATTTAACAGCGAGTGTTTAACTAACAGAGGCACCTTACGTTCTGCAAGCTTCAAGAGAGGACTGGGCATGGATGCTTCGACTTCACATGGGCTGGGGTAGTCGTTGTGTCATATTTCTGGCACCTAGCGTGAATGAATGGTCAGAAGCTCTCCACAACCAATTTCATAATTATGTGGAAAATGCTGCAGTCTCAGTACTGCATAATTCCAGTGGCCTGAATAAAAATAAAAAGAAAGCCTATGACGCAGCTGCATGTTTGTGCCTACACTTTTTTTATTTTGTTTACTGATACAAGTTGGATTAGTAAATAAAAAGAAAATAGTGCTAAGGCGTTTTGTTTTTGAATGTTGGTGTAGGGAATCAATACGAGGTGGGGGAAGAAACACGGAGGGAGTGAAAGCAACATTAAGTTACGGATGGGGGCAGCAACCTGAAGGACGCTGGTGGGGGAGCAGAGAAAATCAAATGGGTAATAGTGGACCCTGGGGGGAGGGAAGCAGGCAGGCAAGAGAAAGAGGAAGCAGCATGAAGCTAGGACGCAGAAGCATGCTTGTGAGAAAGTAACGCAGAGGAGAAGCACATGGGGGTGAGTGCATAGCAGAGAAGTTGGGGAGGGGCAGGTGAGAGACAGCAACATGGAGCGCAGTGGGGGCGATAGAAACACAGTAGAGAGACAGCTGGAAAGCACATGCACACTCTCTAACAAGAAGAAGTAGTTCCCTAAAAGTGATCTGTAGAAAGACCAAAGTAAATTGGTAATGCTCCTGTGTCAGGACAGACATGAGGAGGACAAGGCAAGCCATCAAATAAGAATCAGGCAAATGAGTTTGACAGTAAAGCCAACCAATGGTAAGCAATAGGCAGGCCGCAAGCCCCTCTGTTTTTGGTAAGCCCACAGTATGTATTTTTCAATTAGACAACTGCACTGTCTGGTAGGCTTGACCTACAAATAAATGCCTGAAAAGTAAGCACACAAGTAATGAGGCCATGCTCCAGAAGAGGGACAAGCACAAGAAGAGAAAGGGAAGCCCACACAAGCTCACGCTAGCTGACCACAGGTCTTCAAGCAAACAGGCACATGGTGCTGTCTACTGATGAGACCCAAAAAACTCCTTCACGTGGAACTGTAGGAAGGTGCGCGTCATCCAGAGAAAAGGATGATAAAGCAGTGGCGGATCCTTCGCTATGGCGGATGAGTGTCACTCTCTCCCCCTCCCCCAGCAGCAACCACTGTAAAACCTTTAACAAGGAAAGGTTAATAAACTATGTTTATTATCCTTTCCTTGTTAAAGGGGGCGGGGCACGTGGGGTGATGAGCACTGACAGGAGTGCACTGTGCTCACTGCGCATGTATGTATGATCGGCTGTCTCGGGCCGGCTAAACACACATGCGCAGTGTGCTCTTGCTAGCCTGGTACTGTGTTGCCGGGCTGGAGAGAGCATGCACAGGCTCCCAGACTGGGCGCTCCCAGCCATTCCTAACGCTGCTTTGAGCAGCATCAGGATTGGCTGCAGGGCAGGCTGGGAGCCTGTGCCTGCCTAGCCTGGTGCAGAGACGACGGTGGATAGACGGCGTAGCGATAAGTTTTAAAAAAAACAATTTAAAAAATGTTATTACTGTCCCCATCTCCTTCCCCCTGTGCGCTGCGGCACTGCCTGTAGCCCCCGTGGGCCACGACTGTGATAAAGTTGTTATGCTTTAGGGGAGAGACAAACACAAGAAGTGGAAGGAAAGTGATTGAATAAGAAGCAAGCAATGAGATTGACAAGAAAGCCAACCAAAGGTAACAGTGGGCTGATGCAACGCCTACTTTTAGCTTTGGTATTAAAACAAACATTATTCAGTAAAAGACAATAAAAGCTGTCTTTAAACGAGACCTAAAAAGGCAGGTACAGGCGCTTGGCTAGGGCCTCGATTGGCTGATCTAACCCCTCAAGTTGGTAATTTCATTTTGAGCCAGTGATGCTACGCACGTGCGCCTCAGACTGATTTATATTAAGCATGGGTCGGCGGGAAGGCGGGGTTTCCTGTGCACTGTGGTTTTTAGAAGGAGGGGTGGGGGTGGAGGAGCAGATGAAGTCGGAAACTACAGTGGTGGCCAAGGATATGTGCACAGCTCATTAATATCTCATTAAAGTTTGACTGCAATCTCCCAGCAGATCTGCATTAACCTCTGTAGCGCTGGCGAAAAAGCAGAGCACGCAGGTCTCTTGACTTCAGCTTCTTCGTTGTTTAATTTAATTTCCTTTGCGCATTCTATTGCGCTGCCTGCCCTCTCCACACCGTTGCAAGGTTGTTGGCAAAACAGAGGAGTTATTCAAAGAAACGTGCACCCCGGCTTGTGGGGCGGCCTGCGCGCCTACATCTCTCATACGCTCGACAACAGAGGGAAAATCTAAATTAAGACAAATACAGTAAAGGCTTCCTGTGTAGGTCCAAGCCACTCGACAGTCGGTTAGATTTATAGACAGTGTCGTGGCTTTTTGTTCTTCCTTCCTTTTTATGGGTTTTCTAAACTGTAAAACGCATGGTTGCAAAAAAAATAAAGCTTTCCAGCTGTATTTCTTTGCAAGACGAAAACCCTATATTTTCTGAGTTTGGAGGGTCTTTAGTTGAAAAGTAGGGGTACTCCAGCATATCTTTCCAGGAGAACCTGGGCGAGAGCATGCCATAAACCCTCGAAGTGGCTGCATTTTAGACAGTATATGTAGGGTAGGGCAATCGAACAGTGCCCGACTGACGTTTTTTGGCTCTTTGTGGGCTTGTTTTATGGTCTGTTGGGTGAGTTTTTACTGTTGATCTCCTTGGCATGAAAACAAACATTGCCTGCAAGCTCAGATCCGCGCACTCTTCAGTACCTTGCAAAACACTGAATACTGCGTGTCTTTACAGGTTCGAAACTGCACCAGTTTGCAAACAATGGGCACTTTTTTTAAGATGTCGAATTCACTGATAGGAGCCACTTTCATTTTCGTGCATGGGCCTATTTTCTGCTCCCACCCTGATCCGCGTTTATTTCATATGCATAAAGAGTGAATAACATCAGCGGGGCGGCAGCCCCACGGTGCAAGAGACTGGCACCTGGGAAGATAAAGCCGAGAGATGTCTGTGTTCATAATTTGATCTGCGACATCTGTGGGTATACTCCGGTGGTTTGTGGTGTACATCCCACCAGTAATGCGGTTTGAAGGCCTCGTTTACCGCACGCCTCTAACCTTGTTTCTCGTGGGTGTTAGTGTGGCAATGCTGAGGAGACAGGAAAGCTCTCTGCGGTGCGTGGGGCCTGCAAGGGGAATTCAATTTAGCTGTAGCGCTAACGTATGTTGATTACACAGAGCTTCCAGAGCTCCAGGCCCAGGGGAGCGCCACCCGCCTGGAAACCGCGGCGGATAATGCGCGAGCCAAGTGCCTTTTATGGGGAACCTCGCGGGATGGGAAACATGTACTGCTCAGGGTGAAAGAACAGTCACCCCTGTCCACAGCGGCGTCCAATGGAGCTAGTAACCAGTCGGTGGGTAAGGGTGCCGAGAAGGCGGACACCCAACAATACCGTGCCATCACCTAGTTATCACGTGTTCTGCACTTCTGTTGTTGCCTCCAGCCTCTTATCAGCATCTTGCAATGTATAGAATTGATCATTTTTGACCTCGATTCTGGTGCCTTTGGTTGCCTCCCCTTTGTTTGGAAATCCGTCAATCATTATAGCCCACCCACTCTGGCTAAGTGTGTTTTTTCACCGCTTTGACTTGGTACACACAAAAACAGACGCTTGAGCCAGTGCTTAATTTGAACAGGTGGTTGCAGGTGCCCACTGGCACTCATTTATGGGAACCAGCACTTACTTTTCTTCATCAGACTTTGAGCACGAGAGAGAAAAACACAAAAGGACGAAAGGAAAGACTGAGATAAAGGGGGGAAGCACGGATGAAACAAAGCTGCAAAAGAGAAATAAGGAGGCAGGAAGGTAGGATGATGGAAGAAAGAGGCATGAGGTGGAATCAAGACTCTACAGCCTTAGTTTTAGGGTATCCAGAAATTCATCCATGCCCCCTGCAGGCTTCTGAGAAAGACATTGGACAGCTGCACTTATTATTTTATAAATTAAACACTCACTGGAGTGCCTTGGCACATGCCTGTAAAGTGTTGTGCAGCCAGGCTATGAATTTGTACATTATTGCTTAGAATAACAATTGATCATCGTAACATGTTGCTGGTTCACAAAAAATGGACGATGAGTATAAAAGACATCTCTTGGCCCAGTGTATACCTTTACATTCCTGCTGAGATAATTCCATCCTGAACTTCCGATTCACCTCGACTACCAACCATGGAGTGATGTCTTACCCTTGTTTTGTGGCTGCTGTGCGTATTTATTACCACCTTAACCAGTCCCAAATTTGCTACGGTATCAATAGAAATTCTCTTCATCTTACTCTTGTTTTTTTGTGACCTCTGCCATTATTTGGAGAGACAAGCTTTGAGGTGTGTCTTACATGTGGTCACCCCTTGCCCACTCAGTGCAGGCATCACTGGATGTTTCAAGACATTGTACAAAACAGATGCAAAGGAAAGCCCTTGTGTGCATGCTGGTGCCTACCGCCACTTGCACACATGAGAACCGACTTGGAGGTAGGAAGGACCAGGTCCAATGTGTGTTGACAGGGCCAACATAGGTGAGCTGCCCCATAAGCAGTGAGGATTACACCATCGTCCAGTTACTCAACTCTGACCTCCTTGGATGCTTATGCTAAAAGACCCCAAACCAACTCGGTGCTAAGACAAGCTCCTACCCAGTCACAAAAATGTATCTTGATAGCTGCATTAACATGTTCTGTAATAAGTAGGCTTTGCAGTTTCCAAATAGGGTCTTTTTACATTTATCAGGTCGAAATCTAATTCCTTAAATGGATTAACATTAATTTTGAGATGGGACCATGCTTTCACCACCTCCCAACTCGCTTCCTCTCTTCGGGTGCAAATCAGTGAAATGTGATAGTAAAAACAGGTGTAGATCTTTAGTAAGTTCAGTGCTTGAGTGTACAGGTATAAAAAATGAAGGTGGTGACATGGGAGTGATCTAATGCAGAACCCTTTGCTTTGCAGGGCAGCACTTTATATAATATTACATATTAAGGTCCACCTATTATATACACAAACATGTTATTGACTGTTCTCTATTACCACCCATGAAAATGTGGTGGTTCCTAGAATTTGCATTGCATCCAAACTTTTATATTGGAAAGGTCCAGCTAAAACAACATTTCAGTACCAGGTAGAGCTTTGCTCATGCTGGCAGATCATGTAACTAAGCCTACCCTGTTTGTGACCCTCACCTACCACTCATGACACTCATCCAAAATCCTAGAACTTTGTTGCACAGGATTCTCTTGTGTAAAGTATGAATTAGCTGTCTACACTTGTCCTACTTTACTATCTGCTGTTGTTTACTGGTTCAGTGTTATGGTGAAATGTGTGCATCTTAGTCACCCAGTATCAAACCCTTCTCCGCCTTCCTTCCAGGTTAGGTTTGCACTATACAGACTCTTAGAAATTGGGTCTCTGGTTGACAGTCAGTTTGCAGTCTGTCCAAGCAGGAACCCTCTCTAGCCAGAGTAAGAGACATATACACCTAGGATGACCCCTGCTCGTCCCCTTGGTAGCTTGACACAAGCTGTCAGGCTTATTTCCGAGGCAATGTGTAAAATATTTGCATCACCACACACATTAGCACAGTGAAAACACCACAAAAAGCACTCAACACAAGTTTAGAAAAATCGTCAATATTTACCTGAGTAAAACAAGACCAGAACGACAAAAATCCAACATACACAAGCAAATATACACATTTTCAAAGATTAAACTTTGATCTAGTGCTTAGAAACACAGTAGCTCCAATTTGGGCTATCACTGCATCGTTGACGGAGTCGTTCCCACCAATCTGACGCCACTCGAGAGGAGAGTAGCATCGGTCACGAAGTTGCACGGACCCCAGTGCCTTTGGTAACGAGGAAACAAGCCGGTGCACGGAGTCAGGAGGTGAGTCGTTGCTGGATCCTGTGCGACGTCTGTTCCTTACTGCAGGGGAGGTGATTCAGCATCAGTGTCCGTTATTGACGATCTGGTGGAGTCAATGAATCCGGCAGTCAAGATGCGATGGGTGACCTCTTGGGGTTGCAATCACGCCATGGGGCTCCAGGCGCTGCAGCGGAGTCAGCGTGACGAACATTGGTGACACAGCACTCGGGTCTCATGGAGTCGTGGGACGTCAGCGGGACTGTGGTGATGTCGGGCCTGCAGTGTCATTCGCGATCATCGCACTCAAGTGAGGACCACGGCTTCAGTTGCAGGCAGCATCGGTCCTGGAATCGTGTGGTGTCGGTGCATTTGGTTCTTATGGTTTTTAGGCCAGCTTTCACTCCCAAGGGCCCAGAAACTGAAATAGGCGCCACCTGGCAAATTAAGGTCCTCAGCAAACCTACCCACAGGCTGGTAGGTGAAGTCTTTGATGTCCCTGAGACTTCTTCACAAGAGGCAAGCTCAGTCCAAGCCCTTGGAGAAACTTCACAAGCAGGATACACAGCAAAGTCCAGCCTTTGACCTCTTTAAGACAGAAGCAGTAACTGCAGGCCAACCCAGCAAAGCTTACACCACAAAAGGGCAATACTCCTCCTTCAGCTCTTGAGCCCTTCTCCTAGGCAGAGGTTCCTCTTGAACCAGAAGTGTTCTGAAGTTGTGGGGTCAGCAGTCCAATACTTATTCTCATTTCTGCCTTTGAAGTCGGCAAACTTCAAAGGGAAGCCTTTGTAGTGCACAAGACCCTGCCTCTTCTTTGCCCTGCCCAAGACACACTCCAGGGGGTTGGAGATTGTATTGTGAGAGCACAGGCCTTTCAATTGCAGGTGTCAGCTCCTCCCTCCCGCTCTAGCCCAGAAAGACTTATCAGGAAATGCAGGACACACCTCAGCTCCCTTTGTGTCACTGTCTAGAGGGAATTCACTAACAGTCCAACTGTCATTCTGACCCAGATGTGTATTCAGTAGCCTGACAGAAGCACAGAAAGGGTAAGCAAGAAAATGCCTACTTTCTAAAAGTGACATTTTCAAGCCAACAGTCTAAAAAACAACTTTACCAAAAGATGTATTTTTAAATTGTGAGTTCATAGACCCCAAACTCTACATCTCTATCTGCTCTCCATGGGAAACTGTGCTTAAAAGATATGAAAGGCAATCCCCATGTTAGCCTATGGGAGAGATAGGCCTTGCAATAGTGAAAAACGAATTTGGCAGTATTTCACCATCAGGACATGTAAAACACATCAGTACATGTCCTACCTTCTAAATACACTGCACCCTGCCCATAGGGCTACCTTAGTGGTGACTTACATGTAACAAAAGGTAATGTTTGGGCCTTGCCAGGTCGTACTGGCAGTTAAAAAGAGCACACACACATTCACACACACACTGCAGTGGCAGGTCTGACACATGTTTACAGGGCTACTCATGTGGGTGGCAGAGTGCTGCAGGCCCACTAGCAGCATTTGATAGGCATTGGGCACATATGCACTTTTTTAGGGACTTGCCAGTAAATCAAATATGCCAATCATGGATAAACCAGTCTCCAATACAATTTAGACAGGGAGCATATGCATTTTGCACTGGTTAGCGGTGGTAAAGTGCCCAAAGTCCTAAAGCTAACAAAAACAGGTCAGAAAAACTAGGGGGCATGAGGCAAAACGTTTAGGGATGACCCTGCAAAAAGGGCCAGGTCCAGCATAAGACTTTTTAAGTTCTGGCCTCTGCTCGTTTTTCTCCTCCGTTCCCATCAATCACCGAGAACATTGTCAGTATACTTTTCTTCTTTCAAACATGAGGTAGATGGGGAAAGTTAGATTAAGGTCACAAACTTGTTTTAAAAACTATGAAGATTGAACAGGTGTTGTGGTCACTCATATTTGCATGAACGTCTTCCCAAGTATACTTAACATAGGTGACTGGGGACCTGAAGAGAAAGATCGTCTCCAGCTTGCTGCAGTCACCCTGCAAGCCTGGATGAAATAAATTGAGCCAAGTGCTTCTGCTTTGGAAGTGAGAGGCATGGCACGTTGACCTTGGGTATAATGGAAGATTTCCAGGGTCACTTACTTCACAATTTTCCATCTGACTGATCACTAGAACGAGGAGCAGAATGAGCTCCTGATAGCTTTAGCAGAGAAACGAATGATAGATACTTTAGCCTGGTCCTTACGTAACAGACGGACCCTGCTGATTAACTCGCTGGCACTTCTTGAAAATAAAAAAAACAGATAAAGATTTAAACCAGGCAAAGCTTATCGATGTTACATTATTGAGGACAGTGTTAACATGAATTTCATCTACTGTAGTTTCGTTTGGAGTGGGGTTCTTTTAGGCATAGCAAGAGATTGTTGGACTTTTTTGAAAGTAAATGTTTTTTGCTTGGGTGACAAGAGATTGCACTTAATAATTGAAGCCCCCCGGTGGTCCAGTTGTCTCCGGGAGGGGAGTCACTGCATCAGTCTGCATGTTGATTTGTGTTGACTGGAGCAGACCTTGCTTCTGTTGTCAAGGGACGCCACATGGTCAGCATCTCTACTTGGAGGGTTTAATCCGGTCCCCTAGCCCATCTATAACTTTGTTGCCACTAATAACTGTTGGCTGTTGACAAACCTGCACTGAATTTGGAAGACCGTGGCTCTTTTAATTCTTTTTCATTGTTCTAAATTTGGTGCAGATCAGTCAAACGAGGAAATAAAGGGTGGATCAAACTATTTATTGGAAAACACTCATTGGGCTCTGCATATGAAACACCCTCATGTTGCTTTTAATCTTCGCATACAACTGATACATTTATACTAAACGTAGCATGAAGACAGAGCTTGCTACAGTAGATCATTTTCTGTTTTCTTTAACTCTTATTTATTTTGGGGAAAAATAGTGCTAAAAAAATTGTCATTCAATGCCTGTATTGATTTATTTATTGTTTATCTGTGGTGTTTTGATCCAAGGATCACTCCTTAGATCCCAGTTTGAATTTGACACATGCTCTTGGTTGGGTGAAGCTGCTTGATTCTGATTGACTGAGGCCATCTGAAATGTTTCTCTTTGCTGGCCATGCTGGACTCGCGGAGAACAAATTATGTCTTTGAAAATTTTAAATGGAGCCTTTCTTCGAATGAGGAAGCACTTTAGATTTGATGAAAATGCAAGCATATCCTTAGAAATCTGGGAATTCAGCGGGCTAATGGCTTTGGATTGTAATTGCAGTGTTTGCAGAACCCCAGTGTCCTTATAGCATTTATTTTTCCTGTATAGTGCTTAAGAAAACAGGTGCGTCGCTTTTAAGCACTAAATAAGTAATATTTCCAAATGTACGTAATATTTCCAAATGTAATGGCAGTCAGTTTTATGGCCTCCGAAGAATGGATGCCTGATTGTCCATGTCGAGATTCAAACTTTTCACCTCCAGGTCACATCAGGTGTCACCTGTAAGTGATCATCACTGTGAGCATCCAGACATTCTCTCAGAGTTTGCAAAAGGCCTGCTTTGCATCCACTGCCTTCAGTCTGGTGCATCATTTTCTTGTGGACCTACACATGATTTGCTACTGTGGAGAGCGATTACTGCTGGCAATGAAGTACTTTAGTTTCATTCAATACTACATTCTACATTCTTTGCTGTAAAATTAAGTTTTGCATTTTTCCCCCAAAAAATTATTGAAGGGCGGGTGGTAGTCGGAAAGACCTTTTTTCTTCTTCTTGTATCCCGACCCCCCCCTTCAGTGGTCACCTCGCTCAGCATACTTGCTCTGTCCAGGCCCAATGTTACTCTGCAGGCACAGCAGGTCGGGACAGCGCCTCTGTCACCTGTAGTCCCGGGAAGAGCGGGAGCAGAGCTTACAGTTTCACCTTGCGGGGTGCGCTGATCTCAGCTGACTGCAACAGAGCAGGCCAGCCGAAAGCAGGGAGGAGGAGAGTTAACGCCACCGAATGCCCCCCGACGCAGAATATGATGGGGGGTGGAGAGGGGGAGGCGGCTGAGTCTCCCTTATATCCAGATATTCATTTGACGATTATTTGAAACAGGTCCACTGAGGGTGGCTTCCCTACCAACCCCCCTCCCCCCCCGCCCCCCCCCCCCCCCCACTCCGCCGCAGGTGCCTTTGTTACATCCCGGGGGTAGATGCTGCTCCATGTTTGTTGTCAGGCGCACCTGCACTGTATGAGCATGGACTCATAGGGTCCTTTTAAGAGACGCAAATCCTTTATTACTTGTAGTATTTGTGAGAGGCCATGTTCAGAGTGAGTGGAGCAGCGTAAACTGGCTTTGACCCAACCTTGTTCGAAGAGGCTTGCATCACAAACGTAGGCGGCTCAGGAACGCGGCCACTGGTGCTTGCTCAAGTTTTGGAAGGCAAGCGTGCAGTGCCACAGGAGGAGGGGGGAGCAGAGGCCCCACGAAGATGTGCTGCTGGGCTGAACAGAGTCAGGGCCGCACCCCCCCCCCCCCCCCCCCCATAACTCGAATAGCTGCCCCGTGAAGTCAGCCGGAGAGAACTGGAACGAGAGAGGGGGACAGGCGTGGGCTGTAGAGTGGCTCTGAGGTCATCGCTGCGCCACTTGCTTTGCGGTTCACATATATAAATATGCATATATATCTGTATATACACCCGCCCTCCTTCCACAGTCAAACTTCTATACATATACGTTTGGCTGTGGATGGAAGGCGGATTTCCTGATATGATCAGTTGGTCCCAGTTTCGTGAAAGCCTAGCTGACAGACTAAAGTGCTTTTTTTGTGCTGAACAGTGAACAAGTGCACATGCAGGCTACAGGACTAGTTGATTTTCCTCTTTCCACCGCCACACTTTTGCTTTGAAACCATATTTCTGTTCCTTAAACAAACAAAAGCTCTCTCTAAGCACTAGAATAAGTTGGTGCCAACTCATGTTCCCTTGACTTCTTCCTGTAGGGGTTGGAATTGTTCCAACTTCCAGCTTGGTTGGCACAAGTAGAAAGGTGCCCACAACGCTTTTGAGCATAGCCTTAAAACTGTGCAATTTATTCATAATATTTTGAGAAGTGCCCCCCCTGCCCCCCCACGCAGAGTGGAAGCTGCAGATAAGTATTATGCTCATCTTTCAAGTATGGAGTATGTTTTAGTAGTATATCGTGCTGTTGTTGGGTTTACATTTTCAAGTTGGAGCTCTTCAGTGGCAAGAACTTTTCAAAAGTTGTTCAAAGACACTAAAGCTGTGCCTCAGAAGGCCTATCCCTCCATTGATCGAACATTCTTGCCATGTTATGAGGCATCTATCTGCCTTGTTTCCTACTTTTTTCCTCTTTGAACAGGGATTTAACAGCGAGTGTTTAACTCACAAAGGCACCTTACGTTCTGCAAGCTTCAAGAGAGGACTGGGCATGGATGCTTCGACTTCACATGGGCTGGGGTAGTCGTTGTGTCATATTTCTGGCACCTAGAGTGAATGAATGGTCAGAAGTTCTCCAGAAGCTGGGGGCATGAGACTCTAGAGCCATCACGCTGTTTTTGTAGTCCTCTCCTGAAAAAGAACAGCTGATCTTCAGAGAGTAGAGACAGAATTCTGTTTCAGTGCAGGAATGGCTGCCTCTCCTGAAAGTGGAATGGCCCAATATACTGGACATCTGAAGCGAGTGAGCTTGGATCTCTGGAAGATGGCCGAAGGCCTTGCAGAAAAAGGGTAGTATGCTCCCCATCAACTCGGAGATGCAGAAATACAGCCACCTTCACTTTTGTTAATGCCCCTGGAAAGATCTGCTGCACGATGAAAGGCCCTTAAAGTGAGAAAGGAAGTTTCCCATCAGAAACATTAGGTACCTCCTGCTGAAGGGTGGATTTCCTTTTGTGCTTTCACGCGTTTCAGCTCTGGCAACGCACCCAGAGTCTGAGGTAAAGCAGTCCCATAGGCATGTGCCCCTCTTTTGTACAGTTTGGGTTCTCTCAGACCTAGAAGTGAACGAGGGCACCTGCTCTTCATCTCTGTCAGAACGTGTATTTAGGAGCATTGGCTTCCACGGTGTTTTTTTTTTTTTTTTAGCATTTTTAGCATTTTTTTACTTTTGTGATCTGTCACTCAACTCTATTCCTATATAATTATATCGTACTAATTTAAAATTCCTCTGCACTGTACCATCTGTTTCTTGAGTGAAGAGGGACTTATTATTGCTGGCCTATTTACAGAGGACATGATTGTGAGGCATATTTACATAGCTGATTATTCTTGGGGCAGCTTTAGCCTGACAAATACTTTAGGGGGCTATTTATAAAGGCAGAATATTCTGAAGACATATTTATCTCACCACAATAACCTGCTGCAATATCTCTGGGCAGTGTATCAGAGCTTTATGTTGTCACCCTGTTCTCGAGGGCCAGTTTCCTTTGGCAGTGTGCTGGAAGCCCTAGCCTGTTCTCAATAGAGCTAGTTCCGAACTCAAAAGTTCAGTAATGTAGTTGCACATAAATATTATGATAGAATTCTTTGTGAACGATTGAGCCCTGACCTGGTGCTTGATTGCCAAGATAAGTCCCTCTGCTGTGATTCCCAGCAAGCCAAGTGCGTGCAGTGTGAGTAGCTAGGGGTTGTGTACTATGGTGACAAAAGGCACAGTGTGTGAGATGTGACTAGGGACTCTCCATTCTTTTCTACGCACAGTGACTGGCTTTCCGGTAACCCTTACAAGGAACCTATGTATTTCTGTGTAGTTAGCGTTTTAGTGAAATTGGAGGTCATGTGACCAAAGAAGGCCATTAGAGGATTGACATGTTGAAACGGTCGAGGGACTCACAATTTAGTGTCGTAGTGGGCAAGGAGATTTGTACATGGTGGACATTTGGAGTTTTGCCTTTCGGGAGAGATGTGATCCATGTGATGAAGACAGTGTAGGAGTGACATATGATCTTCTGCCCCACTTGCAGAGAAAGCATCTAATAGGGTTAACAATGCGAGGTCTGCAGTGTTGTAGAACATTGTGAAACAGCTCTAAGAGGCTAGTATATTTGCTGTATCTGGAATGGGAGCACGATTGTTAAGCGTCAACTGGATTTAAATCTTTTGTGTATGGCTGATACTGAACTGTGGGTACATTTTCCATAATTTTGAACATCAGTGACTCGGCAGCTATTGGGGAGAAGTTGCTGAGAGCATCAGGTTGAGGATGGCTTTTATTTTAATTTGGGATGACCATTGGGTGTTTCAGGTAGGGTGAACAGACGTCCCAGATTTGCCCAGACAGTCCCTTTTTTTCAAGGACTGTCTCAGCGACCGACGCCTTTTCAACTGATCAGTACATTTCTCGGTTTTTGAGAGAGGGTCGTGCACATTTTCACAGTGCTGGGTAGGTTCACGTTTAATCTCTTACAACAGGAGGGACAAAGATTACTTGATCAGTGAGTGTCTTCTGCTGTGCTTTATGGTGTCTTTCAGGCAGCACAGCAGGAGTTAATAAGGGTTGAATCAGCATCTACATACCCAGCACCCAGGGCAGTTCTCACAAGCCTGCCTTTGCAACAAAGCATGGGGGTGGAGTCCAGTAGCAGCTGGCGACTGGGAAAAGCGGCAGGGGGAATAAAACAAACAAAAAAATAAAATTAAAATAAAAACGTACCTGAACGTTGCCGCCGCTTTCCACCGCACTCCATGCACCCATCCGCCCTGTGGCCAATCATGACACTGCTTAAAGCAGCGTTATGATTGGCTGGAGCGCCCTGGCTGGGCTCTCCAACACATACTAGGAGCCTCGGTTTGCTCTCTTCAACCCGGCAACACAGTGCCGGGTTGGAGAGAGCCCTTGTGTGCATGTGCCGGCCAAACACATGCACACTGAGGGGAGTGCACGTCACCCCCATGGCCCTGCCCCTTAAAAATAAAAAGATAATAAACATTGTTTATTGTCGTTTTATTTTTAAACATTTGCAGCTCCTGCTTGTGGGGTTGCGACACTCCTCTGCCATAGCGGAGGAGCCACCCCTGGTGGAGTCTTTAAATGACAACGTCATGCAATTGAGTTTGTATATATTACATATATGAGATTGTGTGTGTATACATATATTCACATAAAAATGTGTGGTTGAAAAGAGGACTGCATATTTTTATTGTAGTCCTTCAGAGACAAAGGGAGTGCCAGTATGTAGTCCTGTTTCTATGTCTGTTGCTGTCCCAGTATTTTGTTCTGAAAATTTGGTCAGCCTAGTTTCAGGGGGAAGAGGGGCAAGCCACTTGAGGCGATTATAAATGCATAAAAGAAATGCTTCCCCCAGAAGGACATAATCTTTGGATTTTTTCCTCAAAATACATCACATCCTGTTCTATGACTTGCCCGCTTGATACTTCAACATTCTTGCCATCATCTGACCAATAATGCAATTTCACAGTGCTTTCAAATGAAGTCAAATACAGTTTTACAATATTCTCAGCTGGTAAATTATCCACTGTTGCACTGTTTGTAGCCTGTAATTCCCCAGATGGGATAAAAGTAACTGGAGAAGAGCCAACTAAGAATGGTTTCGCTTTCAGTGACAGTATTTGTAGAGTCAGTGACTGAACCTGTGGCAACAAAGTCTTTTGTGCCATAACATTCTGTAAATCCCGGGCAATGGACTGTGGGAAATTTTTAGTTCAGCTTTGGATTCCAGCCTCTCCTGCCTTTTGCTACAAGTTCGTGGTTAGCCCCCCCTCAAAACCTAACAGAAAAACAAGAACAAAATAGGTGAGTGGTAGTGATAATAGCAAATCAGAATCTTCTGTCAGGTCTAAGAATCGATTCTTCTTCTAAAAAAAGATCCGCCATTGATGGTCACATCTGCTGCAGCTCCCTTTTAACAATTGAAACAGGTCGCAATGTCTTCATTTTCTGGCCCGAATACGTTACCACGCTAAACGAACCTTCCTAAAGGCATTTGTGCAAATATCAATCTAGGTGAATGTCACATAGGGCCTATGTGGTGCATATAGACACCACAGAAATGATCAAGGCACAATATTTTCACTATCCATAGACAGTAGTTTGTGTATTACCCTGCAGTATTATTGGTGTGCATCAGAGGGGTCAAGTCATATTTTTGCAACAATATTACACAAGCACCCAGCCCGTTTTTAAAAGTCAAATTGAAGGCTTGAGTCCATGTGATAGCACAGGTAGTTTGGGTTCATGTTCTCACAGTGAGGAGATTAACAAATGTTTGATTGCCTTATGTAGATTTAAACAAGTCATTTTATGAGTTAAAAGAGAATATATTTATGCCTTTAACCATGCAACTCAGCTGTTAGTCACCTACTTTAAGCTTGCCTCTCACCATGGACAGCACCCAGCTGCCTTTTGACTAGGTTTGTGCTATAGAAATACCATATAAATAAATATTCATACATAAATATTGTTAATGAACTCTTTCGTATAGCATGTCTTTAGTACCAGGGTAATGGAGAGTTCTACATGACTAAGGAGTCAAGTTCAGAAAGTACACCTAGTGTTAAACCCAACATGTTCAACTTGGGTTCCATATATAGAATTTGTATGCATCTGGTGAGGCTGGAAAGAAAGGTTAATAGTGGGTGAAGCAAACGTTTTCCTCTGTGTGAACAGTTAGACCCTGGACTAGGCGCTGATGCTGTACTTGCAGGTCCTTTCGGTATACTTAAAACTACACTGGCAAAGGTCATAGGCTTGTTGATGTTCAGCGCAGATTTTTGCTAATTATATTTGTCCATGTACCAGAATTGGTGAATTAGTTGTGGATCGATGCAATTTTTTTGTTGTTCTTGAAACATGATGGCATACATAACGGTTTTATCTTCCTGTGATAACTGGCTAGGTTTCAGCAGTTCTCTAAAGTGGAACAGCGTGGACTAAATGTTTTCTTCCAGCTTTACCACAAGTAACATAAGTTTAACTGCATAGGTAATAGCTCCTTCATCCTGTGTCCCTGCGTACCTTTCACACTTTGGTACATAAAACTGGTCTAGAACTGAAAATTTGAAGTAACATCCTTCACTGCTCACCCCTGCTCCATACCCTGGCTTATGCATGCTGCTATAAAAAGTGACTATTTCTTTTGTGATCTAAAATTAACTCTGGATATTTCAAAAATAGTTTCTGCTCACAGACATTGTGTTCATTATATTATACTGCACCCTCTTCCAAATACATTTTTCTCAACAAGCATCCTTGAATTACAATTTATTTTTACACTTTGTGCTCCTGGATAAAGTTTAAAACAGTACACTTGTTATGTTGTGCAGATTTGCAGAGTGCACTAGGTATATGCTAGCGCTCAGAAGGCGTGAGTCTAGCGAAAACTAGGTGCAAGTGGGACTACTAAAAAAAACAAACAAGGTCTTGAGGAATTCAAGGAGGCTCTTGTGTGTGGCAGCAGGCCGTTTCATGCTTTAGGAGTGAGGTAGGAGAAGGCTCAAATGCCAGATCTGGTTTTCTGTATGAGTGGGATGTGTGCAAGTAGGAGTCCAGACGAGCAGAGGTGTCTGGAAGGTCTGTGAAAATAGATGCAATTGTTGAGGCGTGCTTGGCCAACGTTATGTAGTGCCTTCAGAGTGTGGGTGAGTAGTTAGAATTGTTTGTTCCTGTATGAGGAGCCAGCAGAGCTCCTTCAGGTGTGGTGCGGTGTGATTTGAGTTCGGTGTGGAAGCTTGAGAGCCATTCTACCATTTAGTTCTGAATGGTCTTCAGCTGACTTATTTTGTTGATCCAGGCATAGAGGGTGTTAGCGTAGTACAGCTTACTTGTGACAAAGGCGCGTGTGGTTTTCTGGGTGTTGATTGGAAACCTTTTGAAAATCTATGTCAGCAACTTCAGGGTATGAAAGCATGAGGCGGCGATGGCATTGACTTGATCGGTCATGTCGAGTTTACTATCGGTGACAATCCAAAGGTTCTTTGTGTGGGTGGTGGGGATGGATATCGATCCTTGCTCTGTTGGCCAACAGGTGGAGTTTCACAGTGAATTGCTCTTCCTGAAGGTCATGATTTTGGTCATGTCAGTGTTGAGCTTCAAACAGCTGGTCTTCATTCAGTTGACAATTTCAGTCATGCGTGCTTTCACAGCTTAAATTATAGATCCAACCTCTGATCAGTATAGAAGGCATGAATTGGACTTGCATGCGCTCAGTAAAATAAAAAATCCTTTTTAGATTGGTAGATTGGAACTAGTGCCACCCCTGCTACATATGATTGAAAACTCCCCCCCCCAAACCCCCCCCATACCACACAATTTCAAGGCTGTGTTGTGAGTTGGCACATTATTTCCTCCTGTCTTGCACCTCACCTATTTCTCCCCTTACCCTTTCTCACATCCCCCTGTTTGCCAATTCACCTTCCACTAACCACAATCTGATTGGAAGCAAAAATTAGTCTTGGCAAAAATGTTTCAACCGGTCCCACACCGCAAGAGACTGTGACTAGAACTGGGCCATGGTGGGTTGACATAGTTGGGTCATTGCAGTCTGTCTAGTGCTGAAGTCCGCCCCGAGCTTGCAGCTCAGCGTCGGGCAGATCATTCTGCCCGAGTGGCAGAATAGCCAGAGCGACCATGCCACTTTGCTCAGTACATCTTTGTTCCTTTGTGGTTTGTTGAGTTAGCTGATACAGCTAATGAGAGCAGAGAATTATTTTGACATATCACAACATGGCTTAATGGTTTAACATGCACCAGGATGTGATGTGCTGTTCTATGCTGCTTTTTTTATTAGTTCTCTCAGTAAAACTCAGGAAACTCCATGTATTTCATGAACAAATAAGTGTGAATGATTTTCTGTTGGAAAGAAGGTAAATAGAATACAAAATCATAGTTACTACTGCTCCTTCTGGGGCTTGGTTGAGTTTGTTTGCATAGTATATCTCCCCTTCTGTCATGGTATCCACAGGGTACAAGATGGTAAACAAGCTGTCCTTAGGTGTTCCCAGTGGTGCAGAGGAGTTAGCAGGACATCATTCCCATTTCCTGTCGACCCAGAATGTAAATAACGCTGTTTTCAGATGTTGGTTCATGTGACCTTGCAGGACAAATGGCCCAATAAAGACCACTGTATGGTTAGGTAAAGTGTAGTTTGTTTGCATTATCGTGTCTAGTGTGCATGCAGGGCACCAAAGTGGCATCATAATTCAGTATCAATGAACAACACTGTAAGGGGTCGTGAAGAGGCTTGTAGGCATGAGGGTATATACAGACCTTTTTTGGTATAAATATCTAATTTACCAGTCAATAGTGTCCACGTGCTTACAGCTCCAAAGGGTGCAGATAAGATAGCCCTTCAATGCTAGATGTAAATGTGATATCCCATTAATATAAATGGACTGTTATTAATGATGTATGCATTTGCCCTTCCCCTAGGTTTTAACAGCACTGTAAAATTAGTACAAAAATAAGCCCTTTAAGACACAATACAAGTCTCTTCTATCACAAGGAAATGGCTGGTGATGAACAGACCGAGAATTGCACCCTTAAGTGTTTGTGTTTTGTGTAGAGGATCACTGTTTGCTATGAGCGTGCTCTTCAGTTATTTTTTAATTAAAAGATTGCATGGACATATCTCTTTTTTGACAATCTCCATTTTTTATTTCTTCTAGCTACAAGAAACTGTAAAGAGGAAGTTGGAAGGAGCACGCTCACCCGTCAATGGAGAGCAACAGAATGGAATCTGTGATTTTGACTTCTCTCCAACCAACAAGCGGTCAAGGAAAGAGATCCCTGGAGTTGACCCAATCACCAATTTACCCAATAATATGCCCATGCCGTCTGTCTCTCCTCTTCAGCAGCTGGATATCAAGCCATCTTTGCCCTTGCAAAACAGTGGCTCTCATTCCGGCGGCCTGGAGGACATGGGTAAGAACGGCGGGCTGTCTGACATTAAGGTCCCAGCCAATGGCTGCAGTGACTTGGAGGACGGTTTTAACATTCTTCAGAGCAAGGATCTGAAACAAGAGCCCTTAGATGACCCGACAGTCATAGACAGTTCGGAAACCTCCCTTTCCAATCAAAATAAATTGTTTTCCGACATCAATCTAAATGACCAGGAGTGGCAGGAGTTGATTGATGAACTGGCCAACACTGTTCCGGAAGATGACATACAGGATTTGTTTAATGAAGATTTTGAGGAGAAAAAGGAACTTGATTTCCCCAGGCCCACATCTCACACTCCTATCCCGCAAGAGAGTTTGAGTGTGAAGAGTGATCCTGCCCACTCCCCGTTTACTCATATACCGATGGGGTCTCCTCAAGTGCGTCCGTCTTCTTCGGGTCCTCTGTTTTCTAATGTTAACAATGCCTCCAGTATGCCTTCTGCTTCAAGCACACCTCCTGCCCCGGTCTCTGCACGTTCACCAGCAACCTGTGTTGTTCACTCTCCTCAAACGCCAAACCAGGCTCATACACCAGGGCAAACACAATCACGCCCTGGAAGCGGATATATGATAAATTCAACTGGGTCCGTAGCGGGGGGAGGTGCTGGGCCTGCTCCTGTAACTGTAACCAGTGCTGATTTGTCTCCGGCTGAACAGCTCAAGCAAATGGCAGCACAACAACAACAAAGAGCAAAGCTCATGCAGCAGAAGCAGCAGCAGCAGCATGCAAGCCAGGCAGCCAGTTGGTCACCGGTGGCACCCCCAACTAGTCCATATGGCGGGCCGTATAGTTCAGAAAAACCAAATAGCCCAATGATGTACCCCCAAGCCTTTAACAACCAAAACTCTATTGTGCCTCAAATGGCAAGCAACCCTGCGAAAACAACAATGAATAACTACCTCCCCCCAAATCATATGAACATGATCAGCCAGCAGCCAAATAATTTGGGAGCAAATGCTGTGCACAAGCAGCCTAACATGCTCAGTTACGGCAACACAAAACCTCTAACCCATTATAATGTGGACCTGAGTCAAAGAGTGACCCCACCGATGGCCAGCGCCACCAAGAATCCCATGATTCCTTACATGCAGCAGCAACAGCAGCAAGCACCACAGATACCAGCCCAGATAGCACATTTGAGTGAGGAGCAGAAACGCCTGTTGATTATGAAGCAGAAGGGACTTATTAATCAGTCTATGGCCTATGCAGCTCTTTCATCCCATGGTCAGGTGAGTGAGCAGCAGACTCTGGGACGTGGGTTGTTGTGCTTACTTAACGTCATTCCATGAAACTAAAGGCGCAATGTGGTACTAGAGGCACAGCTTTGCAATTTCAGTGGCAAGAAATTATGATGCATGCTCTTCTCACAGATACATCCCACTTTCACAGTTCTTCCGACCGTAGACGTTATCAGAGCGTCCAGCGTGGATTCTTCATGTTTCAGTTGTTCTAAAGGTTTGTGGGTCTCTTTTCAGAGGTGATGCCCTGTTGTCAGGTGTATTGTGGGAACATTGTCCTGCCAGAGCATGGTTTCTTTGAAGGTCGTAAGTCAAACTTGTGTGAGGAGTGCAAAGGAAGCCAGAGTGGTATGACCTCAAAAAGAAGTTGTGTTGTGACCCGATGTGCTATGTTAGGACACAGTGAACATTTACACAAGTTGTGTACTTTTTACCTCCGAAGTCATGACATGGAGAAGAGGATATTAAGGCATTAAATCAATTCTGGTCTGTGGTGCGCTATAAGTTAGTTTCCCCAATACACCCTCTACACCTCCATAATAAATTGCAGGAAACACACCATATTTTATATTCTATATGGATGGGCTTAAACCCTAGACGTATGTTATATCGACCTAACTCCTGCAAACTTTACTGACTATCCATTGATTTTAATCTCAAAGTTTCGGTATCAAATAATAGATTGCCTAGTTTGCCCTGACATCATTCACCTGGCCAAAAAAGTGGGTGCAGAAGAGTTTCAAAACAAATGCTCATCTGTTTCTCACACATGCTAAATGTAACTAAAACGCTAATCAGGGACTTATTAGCATCATTTGCTTTGGCTAGCACGCTGTTCTGACCAAATGGTTTTAAAAATGTTAGAGAATAGTGAAAAAGGAGATAAAAGAGTTGTTCACATATAGCTAAAGTTAGGTTTATGGTTCTGAAGGATGAGCTGAAAGTTAGGGGTAGGGTTTTGGTCAAGGTTCGAGTGAGGGCTAAGATAAGGGTGAGGGACAATGTTAATTTTACCTTGTGGTTTCTTTATGCTCATAATTATCCTTCTAGTTAGAGTGAGACTTTGGATTAGGGTGAGAGTGAAGGTGACACCAGGGATGAGATCAGAAATAGGATTAAGGTAAGAGTTAGTGTAATGTTTAAAGGTTAGGAAAAGGGTAAATGAAGGAAAACATTTCTTAATGTAACTGCAAAGCAAATTATTGAAAGTAGTGTCCATTTCACTTGAAATGAGAGATTTCCTGCCTTGCAAAAGAATGTTTTTCTCACTTATTGATTGAAAGACAACACGTGTGACGTAGGGATTGTGGGTCTGTATTTCTGTGACACTGTACTATATTTGCTGTGTATTGATGACGTATACGGCTGAACCTGGTGTGGGAAACCAAAATTGGGTGTTTTTTTCGAAGCAATCTAGACTGGACATATTTCGCGCAAGGCAGCCTTTCGGTAAAATACATCTGGTTCCTCGGGTGTGCTCCTCACCTCTGCAGAATTTTCTGTATTCTGCCTCTGCAGCCCCGACAACGCTCTCCCGCCTGGAAAGTCGAAATGAGTGTGAAATCAAAATGGTTTGTTATAGAAACTCTGTGAAATATGGTGCTGCTTCTATACAGCAAAGAAGGTGACCTCAAGTAAAATATTTTGCCCGGACCCTTCAGATAGTGTAACTTGAGATTCTGCAATAACGCATGACAGGCTGGTAGTGGAAGGGTATAAAAGCATATTACGTTTCTTAACTATGTAGAAGCCATTACACATATCGTGCAAACGCTACGAGTCTGTTTTACTTGAAGTGAGAACATCGGAATCTGTTTCGTATTTCCGAGGGCAGCTGGCATTTCACCTCTCAAGCGAGGGTGTCTATCGTTGATGCAGTAGCCACGGGGCCCATGAGTTTGAGGGATCCACGGCACATTATGGCTGTGTTCTAATGTTCTGCCATGGGAGAGATGGCCCCTTGTTTACATCAGTGCCCATGGAAGGCACCCTTGGCACGCCATTGCCTGCATACAAACCAGTACTTCATTGCAGCATCCACATTTGTGGGCTGTCACATGAACAGAACAGTCTGAGCTAGAGCAAATCAGAAAACTGTGGCCTAGAAAGCTCGCCAGCAATGCAGCATGGTCGCCCAGGTCATTATTTATTTACAGCTCTCGGTTGTAAGATGAGGGTATGGGAAGCAAAGGAGAAGGAATTGTGGTCCTACAATAGCATCTGTAAATGTTTAGATAAAGAATATCCTCCGGATTGGCAAAGCATAACATATATCGCTACATGCGAATGAGTGTCGACTCTCTCAGGCCAAGCATACAACATTGTTCTGAAGTTCTACTGATTAGTGATACCTCAAAAAAAAAAAAAAAAAAGCATTGTCAAAGTCACTAAGTCTGGTTTTGGCAAGCTGGTGCAATGGGTACTTTTTTATTTAATTTGTTGTTGCATGTATATACTACACAAATAATGTTAACAGAATGCTGCTTTCTAAAAAGAAAAAAAAAAAAGAAAAGAAAATTGCTGTTAACAGCATTTGTCTTTCAACAGCCTATGGTTTTGTATGATATGTACATGACCTTTAAGCAGAAAAACAGCTTCACATTTCTTGCAACAGCAAGTGTTCTATCTGATGGCACTGCACATAATCTACGAGTGAGTAACAGTGCTGTTGAAGGAGTACCAGAGGATGGGACTGTTTGGCAGGCACGATTGTGCTGCACAGCCACTGGTGATGCAGGAGTGTAACTGGAACAATCTATGCCAATAAGGCGAGAATGCCAAGCAGGCTTCTCGCCCAGGCACGTCTGTGGTGTTGCTGCTAGAGATGTTTGTTCTCATTTTCTTCTGGGCAAACTCCTGCTGGACAGTGGTTTATCCTGGTAGAGTCGGAGGCTGGAGTTTACACCCAGAACTGCAGCGTCTGGATCTCTAATCCAGTGTAACAGTGAGGGTCTGGCAGGTCAGAGGAAATGTGCACACAAAGACAGCATTGACATACCTCGAAAGCTGGCTCGAAGCCGAGGCCATCAGCATCTATTTTTGTAGCCAACACATATGATCATTTCAGCTGCTTATTCCAGATAGCATCATCTTCCTCTTTTGCCCTCAGGTTAGATGGGAAAGGCTTCAGTGCAGCAGTTTTACATTAGCAGCTTCAGTGAGCCTTGTTGGAGCCAACATTAACCTTCTCAAGTGTGCGCATTATACAGCAGTGACTTCCATTCACACTTCCAGGGGCATCCTCTGATCCTTTCTCAACAGCCACTAAGGTCAATGAATCTCAAGGTCAAAGATTATAATCTTTCTTTATGATTCTGCATCTAACAGTATGCGCAGTATGTGTCCCGTGGAATGGCCACCTAGCAAGATAGAAATAGAACCAGAGTATGTTGCATGCTCCCCTCAGTGTACAGTCTTTGTTAATAATTTCCATCTTTCTCTCTAGGATACAGCTTTCTCGATGGTGTTTGATCTGTAGATCCTTTGGGGGAAGGTTGTCTCTTGTGTTTGCTGTAAATGGGTTGCCTGTCACCTCTACTGGCCTCAAGCAGTAGATGTCTTTTGTTGAATAAAAAAGGTTTTCTGACATCGGTCTCCATTTGTACTTGCAATGATGGCACTGTCCTTCCTCAGAGCTGCTGATCCACCTCTGTTCCCTGAAGAGTGATGCAAAATGAAGCCACTTTCCTGACTCTTTTCTCATGTGTCGCTCTTTTTTAACTGAGGGAGATTCTATTTGACCTGGTATGTAATCCACACAGTTGTATAGATTCACATTGTTCTTGGGCCCCCATTTTGACAAACACTATTATTTTGATGTCCCTGTACGGGTTGGTTAGTATGCGGCTTCCCGAAATGTGAAGCATGCTGCTGCACTTTAAGCTTGCCTCTTTGTCTGTGGCACTTGTTGTTGGTGCCTCTTTAGTTCTTTTTTGCTTACGTAGATGCACAGCGTAGAGATTTGCCGTCATGTCAAGCTACAAGGCCCATCTAATTTGCCCACAATGGAATGCATACAGCAGCTGAGCGTGTAAAGTCTTATTTGTTTCATGGCTCGGTGAAAGCAGTGAGTGCTTGAATCCGATGTGAGCCATGCCTACCCCCCATCCGACCTTACATGCATTAGTATGGGTTTTTTTTTAAGGGCATTATCTGGGGCACTATTTTTTCTTTAAACTAATGAGAGTATGCAGGCTTACCAGATGGGTTACTCGACCTGTCCAGGTCACATGCAATATATTGTCTGCTATTTCTGGGATAGTGTTCAAGTCAAAGCCTGTTCGAAGCGGTTGTGATGCTTGCTAGCACGTCAGCTGGAATGACTAGTTCTTAGGTTCTTCTTTACCTGGGATGTGTGAGGGGCATTGTTTCTTATGTAGTAAATGGAAAGTTTAACATTGGGCACGAGGTCATGTAACTCCATTCTGAGCATAAGTAATTAAGCAATTTGTATTGTCTAACTGGTGGCACAAAAAACAAAACCTAATTAGGTCAATATGGTCCCAAGAGCTGGATCACTATCCTCAATACACTTGAATGTGTTCGGACTAGGAACGTGTATTATATTGAACAGCGTATTACGGGGGGGGGATCATAAATAAAAAAAAACGCGCAGTTGCTGGAGCACTAAGTATTGGCTTCTGCCCTTTGTTCATTTGTCTGCGGTGGTGTTTCTGCTCTGCCTTTACCTTTTTGGCAGAGGGCTGAAAGGAAATGGACATCAGTGGAATAGATATGGTCTACAGGTCCTCGTCACAAAAAAGGGTGAAAATCTGCCATTCGTAGGTCTATGATAAAATTTGCCTAGAGGTTCACATTTGTTTGCTGTTCACAAACGGGTAAATTTACAAGTTGTTGGCTGATGCTAGTGACTTTAATAGATTTACACATTTGTTAGAATTTACCAAATGCCATCATTCACACCATGGTAGTCAGCGTGGGTTGTAGATTTCCAAGCATACACCTGACCCTAGAAGTTAAGATTGCGTCTGTACTTTAACAGGAAAATTAGATGACATTTTAGCTTTTGTATCCTAAACACTACATCAGTCCAAAAAACACGGTTCAAACCCTCCTTCCCCCATCAACCTCTCTTAAAGCTTAATTATGGTTATTTCAGGGGTACATAAGGTGATTTCTAACCCTGTTGTATTAACTGGAATGTTTAGTCTCGTTACAGTTAGCAATCGTTTTAAAGGCCATATTTTATCAGGGGTTGCTTCTATGTCATCAGCATCATTATAGTTAATATTTGAAGATGGCAGCAATACACTGATCACAAATCTTTGGTCTTAATTTTGTTTTTAAAGGGGGGGGGGGGGATTAGCACCTACAGCAGGCCCTGGCATCCGTCTTCCAGAGTGTGGCTTGCATACTCCCCCTCCCCTCCAGCATTTTATTGGCCATGAGGTATGAGGTTTGTGAACCAAAAAAAGCTGATTCAAAGACAGCAAAATCGGTGATACGGTAAACAAATTCAAACAACCTAATTAAGGTTTTAGTTTCGGATCTGGTTCTGAAAAGATAGAAATGTGTTTTTTTGTTTTTTTCCCCAAAAATTACTCACCTGACCACTGCTATACCATTGTAGGAAATCAAGTTGGACCACGACGAAAATAAACATGTTTTTATTGTTTTGAAATTGAGCAAATATTCCTATAGAAGTTCGCATTGGAAACACAACCTGTTGAGCCTCCAGTAGCCCTCCATTCATAAAGCTGCATGAAATTATACAAGTTAAACATAAAAAGAGCATGCATCATTTTCTAACGTTCCTTGCGAGCATTTCAAAAGGGTGAAAGTTATCCGATCAACAAATACTTTTGCTATAGATCAGTTGCTTTGAACCTAACTTCACAGTTATCACCAGCTCGGTACCACACACACACACGCATATATATGTATGTATGCATGTTTGTAGCGGGGAAATTAGTTTATTGATTTACTGGTTCCTACTGCCTACGAAGGAAAATGAAGTATTTAGAACTGAAAAACATGTCAGAAAATCCACAAGTAAAATAACATAAAAGATTAGAGTTTTCAAAAATGGAATTCTCTGTGGGTGTGAAGATTGCCTCCCCTCCCCAGGCGGCCTTCATAATGAGCATCAGTCCCGGCATGTAGCTAGAGCTGTGTGGGTAAGGGGGGAAACAACGACTACCGAATCTTCGAGAAACAATTGCTACTTTCCCCCAGAGGTAAATAGGATGTCTGAGGGCAGTAGGCTGCACATGTGAGTGGCAGAGAGCTTTTTTGTATTTGAAGTCCGCTCCCTCTTGGGCCAACATACAATAAAGTGCCATTTGCGATGGCACAAGACAGGGTGCACTTTTCTTCTCATTACCTGCACTGGTTACTGTACCAGGACTTGGGCTTCTATAGAGTTCCATACGACACACCGAAGGCCGCTGACATTTTAAAAGTGGGTTTTGACATACCGACGTTATTTTGTGGTTACTTGCGCTGTTTTTACGTTTACTACTTTATTGCTTATGTGCTGTTTATATTTACACAAGCACACTTTTACAGGCAGTTTCAGATCCTTGGAAAGGCCTTTGTGATATGATGATGGATTAGTAAAGACGGACAGAATTCATCACAGACAAAATGTGCAAGAGACATGAAATAGAAAGGTCTCGAGTGGTTGAAGCTGACTTAATTCCCAGGCTAATGCGAAAAAGCCTCGATATTTTAGGGCCTAGTAGGGAGATCTGCTTCTGCAGACAGATTTATTTTAGTTTGGCAACTGTCTGACAGCCCATGTGTTGGAAGCATACATTTGGAGAGTTCATGTATTTTCTGAGGGTTGCCGAACATTATTTTGGGAGTTATGATCTTTACTGCTACTTGGGTGAGCAAGTGGAACTAGAAGTAAATCTGCATGATGTGACCACAAGTGGAGTTGGTGAAGTTAGGGTTAATGTGAACTAATTTATTGACATTGGCCATTATCCTGGAGGCACCTTTCAAAGCTTTTTCCTAACTTGTTCTGAGACTGCAGGGTGTGCAGTGCACTGTATACTACATAATTTTTTAAAAAACATTGGAGTATTGGGAAGCAAAAGGCGAAAAGGGTGATGTAGGGCTGGCTGCTCCAGCATTGCAATCATTTTTTTTGTTTCTCTTTTTTTATTTTTACTAAAAAAGTTTCTGTCCTCTAAGGGTGGAATGTTCTAATAGCATTGTTGCCTTTCTGCCTTAGACTGTACCAGTCATTAAAAGCCCGCTCCTTTATTAGAGGCTGTGCCTCATGGTTTAGGCCTCTTAACTCCTCGAGAAGGCGTTCGTCACACCATATACCCCTTGGCAGCAGCCTGTGAAGCTACACTCAAGCCTTCACGATAGGGTCATCACAGGAGTTGGGTTCTTTCCTTGCTAATGTTTTTAAGGAACCTTTAACATGCGATTCTTTGAGCTGCTTAGCCACAAAGCAATACGTTTTCAATCGTGATTTAAGTTTGCCAACTATAACAAATGCCGGCTGATGGTATAGTTTTGGGGGATCAGTGCATAACATTGTAAGCCCACACTTCGCTTGGGAACAGCCCTTTGCAGTTCTGGAGTGGATGCCGCAGAAAACGGTAAAGGTAAGGGCTTAAATTGAGGTGCACGCCTATCTGTCTGAAATTAGCCATTTAAATTAATTTGCAAAAGAAACACACCTGAAACATCACCCCTGTAAGTCTTTCCACAGGATCTGATGGTCTCTAGACTATGAAAAGAAGCTACATGTGTCTGAAGACCAGCATTGACAGTGTTTGCATCAATAAACAGGTGTTCCCCGACTTCCATGACTGCACTTTTACTCTGCCTGGCCTCAGGCCATCCATCCACTTGTTTTACTCTTGAAATTTAATGTAGCCTTTAGGAATTTCCTTTGCCAGCTCCCCCGCTTAGGATATGCTGGAAGAAGGTTTACATCTTCTTTGGAGAAACAGTGTTATTTGGCTAATTTTACAAAGGCCCTTCTCATTTTAGACGTAAAGATATGTTGACAGGCTTGTGCCAAGCTTCTTACATATGTATTAAAAAAAAAAGGCTTCAGTAGCTCATTACTGAAAAATGAGGCCTGAGCTTACAACTGTTTTTGACGCACCTGTACACTTTGAACCATATTCACTCTGCACAATCCGTGGCCTCCTTCAGTTGTGTCATACATGTGCATATCTGCACATGCTTTGCTACATCTGCACTGTGCTCACGAAGTATAATTTCAGACATGTTCTGCAAATTGGTAGTCATTCTGCACTTCATTTTCCTTCCAACTAAACATGCTCACCCACTCTCCTTCTCGCTGGACCATTTCTGCACAAGGCTAGCATGCTTTACTAACCCCATTGCTATCTCTGGGATCAAGCTACTGAACCAAAGACCTGCCCACACCTCCCTTTCCTTACGTTTATTATCCAAAATAGTTCACTGCACATAAGCAAACATGATCTCATCAACAGCCTTTTAGATTGTCCCCTGCCTTCCCCACCGAAAAATCATCAACTTTGCTTTCTGTACACTCCATTTATACAAAGTGGTGCATAAAGAACATGGTTGCAATACTTAAACTAACAATACATAAATTATATGACTAAAAACTCTGGTCTGGAGGAGAAAGAAGATCAGCTTTGAAGTGCCTCTTGAGTGCCAGATGCGAAGCAGAAGAGTGAGCGTGCACAGGGAGCTCATTCCAAAGTGCAGGAGCCAGAAGCAAGTTCGAGCATATACGAGAAGCAGCACATGGTGGGAAGGGGCAGACAGAAGAAATTAGGATGCTGAGGCAGAGTAGGAGACGGTCAATATGAGGAAATCAGAGAGCCATGAAAGCATTCAAGACATTAGTAAGGAACCAAAGTGGAAGTGGTAACCAATGAAGCTGGGTATGATGAGGGATAATATGAGAGCGGAAAAAGAAGACAAATGCAGAAGTCATAAATAGCTGAGAGAGGAGAACATATGTACCTGATTTATTAATATCTTCAACACAAAACCCTATAAACTGTATGCTTATCTTTACAACAGTGCATACCACAATACCCACCGTGTCTCTTAGACCCTCTATGGCCATGTTGCAGCATGACTGCTGCACTTCACAGACATACTTTGTATTTCTGTCAACAATTCACCTGATGCCAGTTCTAAGTTCAAGCCCTTTAATTTACTTGCAAGTTTCTACTGCAACACCCTTGTTGCAAACTCTGTGATGAACCTTTCCTCCCCACATTCAGGTCTTCTCTCAGTGCCCACCTTACTAATCTGTGGCCTGCACCACTAATACATACCTGCACTGTGGCCACCAACCTCATCTCTAATTCCCCCACGCGCTCCTCGTTGCTTTGCTCTAAAGCCCATGCATATAGGTATAACATTGTATGTTAGGCTGCATGGAAAGTACTTTTTCCATAACATGGTCCATTCAATTTGCTATGGTTGTGTTTACCATGTGGCGCTCTGTGATGTATTTACCATTATGGTACTTTGTGTAACGTTTTACGGGAAATTCTACATTCACAAAGACATACAAATACACATCCCAGTCATGTTGTGCACACACCTATCCACACTTTTCACACTCAAGCCATGTTTCACAGTCCACCATTTTATGGTCATGCTTACCCACATTTGGAACATGCTCATCTCCACAATCTGACTCCATGTTCCACACATGCACAGTCATGATCAAAGAATCAATGAAACATTTATAGAGAGTGGTAAATCACCCTTAAGAGTTTTGTGGCGCAGGAGCTGCCCTGTGGAGGTATGGTCATTTGAACATCCAGGTCTTTAGTTCTCTTCTGAATTGCTGGAGCGATAGTGCAGTCCTGAGGTGGAGGTCGTTCCAAGCCTTGGTTACCAGGTGCGAGAAGGAGTTGTTGGCTTGATGGATTCAAAGGGTGTCTGCGAGGGAGAGGGAAGCTGATCTGTGGTGTCTGGTCGGTTGGTGGAAGGTCAGGCGTTTGTTAGTGTATGCTGGTCCTTCGTTGTGCAGGGCCTTATATGTGTGGGTCAGCATCTTGAACTAGCATCTCTTCTGGATTGAGAGCCAGTGTCGTTTCTTGAAATGGGATGTGATTTAGGTCCTTCTGGGGAGGTAGAGTGTGAGTCTTGCCACTGAGTTCTGTATTGTCTGGAGTCTCTTCAGGAGGCATGCAGTGATTCCTACATAATGTGTTTTTGTAGTCCAGTCTGCTCGTGTTAAGGGCCTTCTGGTGTTTGCTGGGAGCCGCCTGAAGATCTTGCGGAACATGCAAAGGGTGTGGAAGCATGCGGATGTGACTGACACCTTTTTCACATTGATCTGGGGGGCACAGTGCCAGGGGAGGTGGATCCTGAGACAGTGAAGTGTACGCTGCGGTGGTCGGACCAGGTGAGTGGTGTCACTGGAGGTGAAGATGGGGTCGAGTGCGTGTCCTTCAATGTGGTTAGGGTCGGTGATGACGTGCTTGAAGTTGATGTTGCTCATGCTTTCCAGGAGGCCAGTGGAGTTGGCATCCCTGGGGTTATCAAGGTGGAAGTTGAGATCTCCTAGGAATATGTAGTTCTTGGAGTCAGTTGAGTGCAAAGTGAAGAGTTCTGGAATGGTGTTGCAGAAGCTGGGGTGTGGTCCTGGTGGTCTGTAGGCAAGGGTGCCTCTGATGGTGCTTTTCTGTCTGTATGGAGTTAGAAGTTCAGGTGCTCCATTACCAGTGTCTGGTCGTTAGGGAAAGTTGTGCAGTGGATGGTGTCCCTGTATATTATGGTGATTCTGCCTCTGTGCTTGTTGGTTCGGTCCCTATGTGTTATCTTGTAAACTTTGGGATGGCGTTGGCGAAGGGCGGGGTTTAGGAAGGGGTTTATGTGAGAAAGATGACATTCGATTGTCTGGTGGTACGCGGTAATGTGCAGCAGAAGTGGCTTTTGACACGTCTGGGGTCCCAGGCTCTGAGGTCAGTGGCAGTGTATCTTCGTGGGGTGGGAGAGCCAGGGATCGTGACGCTGGGCATGGTCCTGGCGCAGATGGGCTTGCGTTTGATGTGCTTCCAGCACGCCGACGGCGCACCCGCTGCACGTGGCTGTGCTGCTGCCTCCATTAAGTAGGTCCTGGGAAGATGGAGGGGCGCTGGGAGGCAGTGGACGGGACTAAGCGGGAGGCAGGAAAACGGGCAGCAGGCAGGAGTGGCAATGCGGAAAAAGAATAAACAGTGGAAAAAACAAGCCAAAAGCAGAGGAAAGCACTCAGAAAAATGGGGGAGGGCAGGAGAAAGTAAAATTAGGCAAAAAGTAGTAGAAAGTACTCGGACAAAAGAAAGGAAGGTGAAAGCAGTAAAAAAATGAAGAATAAAGCAGTAGAAAGCACTTAGAAAAATGGGGGGGAAGAAGGAGACAGCAGTAAAAATGAGGCAAAAGGCAAGAGAAAGCACTCAGAAAAACGGGCCAAAGAAAGGCGCTAGTAAATCGGGGCAAAAGGTAGGAAAAAGCACTCAGAAAGATGGGGGGAAGGAAGGAGAAAGCCAAAAAAAGAGGCTAAAGCATGAGAGAGCACTCAGCAAGATAGGGGAAGGAAGGAGAGAGCAGTCAAACGAGGCAGAAAGCAAGAAGGAGCAATGTAGCAGCATGGGAGATATTCACCTACACTCTGCATGTTTAACCATACTGTGTGTATTTATTTATTTTAACAGTATGTATTGTGTGCTCCGGGCAATAAGTGATAGGGACCCTGGCGAAGAACCAGAACAATAACGTAATTAAAATAAATGGGTGAAGATAGTTCAAAACAGAAGGGAAAATTAAGAGGAAGTTGTGAGTCTAGGACCTAATCTATCATAACCTTGGACAATTGGCTATTCAGTTTCGAATTTGTTATGAACCAATGGATCTTGAGGGTTTCCTAAAGGTAAACAGCGAAGTTGATTTTCAAATTTCTTAGGATATTGAGTTCCATTATGTGGTGGTAGCTCTAAAATAATATTGATTGCATGCACTAGATTTTTTTTTTAACATGAGCACTTCAAGGAGAAGGTTATCCTGGCTCATGAGACCCCTTGAGGCACCAGAAACTGAGAGTAGGTCTGTGAAGCAGGGATGATTATTTTCATGCATGGCAGATCATGTTCATGTGTGACCTTGTTGGTGAGGCGGCGGATTTTATGTTGTATTTTGGCTATGATGGGCAGCCAGATGAGGTTGTGCAGTGAAGGCGTGCGAGAGGACTGGTGAAGCCTGGCCGTCAAGTGGAGCCCAGCTTTGAGGGTGGTGAAAGATGTTTTGTGGGGGATACCTACTACTGGTGAAAACTTGCTCACGGATAGCTGTTCAGGAGGAATGAGGTCAGGCATTTTCTTCTGAAAAAAAACTGCTGCTTATGCCACCTCGTTGGTGTGAAGCATAAGTGTGAGCACAGAATCAAGTGTGGACCTCAGATATTTTGCAAAAGGATGAGTGTTTGAATCCACCCAGTTTCAAGGTATCCAGGAACGAGGTATCAAGTTTGGTTTTGGTGGAGGTGTGAAAAGGAGTAATTCTGTATTTTTTTTAGGGTTTAAGGCCAGAATGTTGTCCAGGTTTGCAGCTGTAAGTGCAGCATCCCAGTGTGGAGATGGTTTCTGTAGTTGAAGTTTGAATTTGAACAAATAACTAAAGGCTCACAACACACATACTTTTTAAAGAGCCAGAAACCTCACATAGAAAGAAAGAACTGATGAATCCAAGAAAGGGAGAGCGGTGAAGGTAAATATGAATTCACTTTTAGGGCCTGAACAGCACGCATACCTTGGATTTCCTTGAATACATTGTCGCCGTTGAGCACTTCCTAATACTTGACATTATAGCTCATAATCTTATGTACTCGTTTGTAACATTGTATAAGATTCAAATGGAACTAATGAATTGCCTTTCCTCAGTGAAGCGGTACAACATACCTGAGCAGAATCTGATGCTTTAATGAGTGCAGTAAATAGGCCTTTAGACTACATTTTGGACTGGTAAGAAGGCCTGTCTTGACCATTATGACATTTTCTTGAGCGGCACGTTTCTTTCTAAGCTGATTGAGGTTGTGTTGTTGTGATTATGTCAGCACTAGTGTACATTGTACCGGATATGCACCCTGCTCATGTTCTTTAACTATTCTGAAACTGTCCTTTTCTTCAAGGCACAAGCGTCTCAACTGAGGACCCTGTGTTGATTACACAATCCTAGTCCAGGGGGTCTCCAACCTTTTTTGTAATGAGAGCTACTTATGTTCAATAAGAATAATCCTGCGCTACTAACTAATATTAATGGTGTGGAAATAGTGACACATCAGACAAGATAACATTAGTGGTCAGCCTGTGCCAGATTACCAGTAGTGATGACCTTTGTGCAACAGCAGTAATGTCAAAAATGCATTATCACTTTGGAATGCCTCATCATGGGTAATGCAAAGCAACTAGAGCTGCAATGCCCATGCCACCAAGGTACTAATTAGTAATGCATTTCCCCAGTGCAGCATGATCTAATATTAAAATATCAGCTTTCAATATAGTCTGTAAATTCAACCATTTTTCCCCAAAGATCAGCTTAGGCGTTCTGAAAATACACACGTTTTCCCATTTTTTGTATACATATATTAAACCAAGGAAAGCGTTCTTCTTTAAAAGGTTGGCTATGCACAGGGGAGCTACTGACTGATAGCTGGAGAGCTACCAGTAGCTCAAGAGCTACTCGTTTGAGAAGCCCGACCTAATACATGTTTTCTTTTACATAACTCACAGCTATATCTATTCTTTTCTGAAACTGGCTCAGTGTACTTCTAGATGTTGGATGGTAATGTACTATGTAATAAGTATTACTTGAAGCTGCTTTCAGCCTATAGGCTCTTTTAAAAGTTAGACCTTACCCTGGTGAGCGTGGCTGGATATTACATTCTTGGCTTTGTTCTCTCTGTTTTTTATGTGGAGCTTACTAGACAGCGCATATGCCGACTGTTGCAAGGCATAGTGCAGCTTACCAAGAACATAGAGGGGCTTGGAGCCTGCCCATTGCTTCCCATTTGTTGGCTTTCCCTGCTCCTTGCTTGTGACTCAGCTTGTCAGTCTAGTTTGTGACTCGCATGGAAAATTGCCTCTGTGTTGCTTTAGAGCAAGCCCCATGTTATCCCCCCACTTGCTGCTTCAGCATGCATATGCCCACGCCCATGTTGTTTTTGCGTTCCCATTGCTTCGGTTCTCCTCCCCCACCCCCGCTCGATTTAAAAGGAAAAAACAAGACTTTTGCATGTTTTCTTTTCTTTTTGGTTACCGATCTAACTCGGGTCGGTATCCAAAAACAAAAAAAAGCACCGGCTTCATTTTGTATGCATGCACATGCTTACAAAATGACTGGGGCACCTCTGGCAAAGGCTGCACAGCTTCGGGGATGTTGTGTAGTGTAAGTAAAACCCATTGGCAAAGCCAGTAGATCACTGAAGCGAGACCTGTTGCCTTTGACAATGTGTCTTCATTTTCCATTATGACTTTATTTTACCTTCTATGTTTGCATCTTTTTCATAAAACCTCTTTAAAAAAGTGTTTTCCTTGCTGCATTTCAACAGTTCGCCCTGGACCTTCAGGTTGATGTTGTTTGCTTATTTTCCATGAAACTCTTTAAACACATTTAAGTGAATTCATATTTTCTCTCTGCTTATGCACACTGAGGGTTTCTGGAGCCATCCTTCAGCATCTTTCTTTCTGTTCAGGCGCCTTCCACCCTTTCTCCACGCATGCTTTTAATCCGTGGTACCTAAAAATAACCCTCTCTGGATGCTGTCCGTAAATAATGCCCCCCCACCCCTTTGTGCCTCGTGCAGGTCACTCAGATGTCTCATGGAAAACAAAGAGTAGCATCTGTTACTGGCTGCTCAGTGTGTTCCTTCTCCCCCGCTCGGCTTCCACCGTCTCTCGTTAAGGCCCTAATCCGTTGCAGGAGAGGGTGTGCGCGTGTATGTGGCTATCCGCTATATCCAAGGCTCTGCCTCTCATCTATGTCCTCAAGAAACCCCTGGGAAGAGGCAGTCCAATCTGTGGAAACATATTTTCAAAACCATGCGGGGAGCCGCGGAAAACTCTGAAAAATCCTACTAAAGTTTCACAAAGAATTGTAGAAATACATCAGGTTCTGTGCACTATCTTTAGACCATGTCTGGAGGTTGGCGAGCAGGTTGACGAGCAAGCCAGTTGAAATCTGCAGGGTCTCTTAATCCCTGGCGCACCTCTCTTCAATGACCTTTTGTGAATCCTGATGTCAGGTCAGCATCTCCCTCACACTTGTGCCTCAGAGCCCATCTCTTAGCAACATTTCGGTGTCTGATGCCAGGGTATGTGCATCCGCACACAGCTTCCCCCGCCCCCTTTCCATGCCAGTGCATTTAACAGCCATATGTGCTTTCTGCATACAGTTATATGGAGACGAAAAAATCATTCGCAGGTTGGAACTTGGTTAGGCTACTTCATGCATTTAGGCTACTTTAGCGCCTTGAGGCCCCTTGGGTGATAAGCTGCGCTTCATAAATGTTGATTGATTGATACAAACATTCACTGCGTAGCTGCAGATTACTCAGTCCAGGATGCAAATGAATGGAGCTGCTATTCAAACTGACTATGTAAATCGTTGCCTGCAGAGCTGCTCGTCCATGTTAATAGCTGGCCCTTTAGCTCGGCCTCCTTGCTCCAAGCCGTTCCTGCTTCCTTTCTGATGTTTCAGCACACGTTTTCTCTGCCTTAAAATCTGGAGTAATCTACACAATTTCAGAAATATGTGCACATTTTGCTAAATGTCCAACATATGAATGAATTGTAGACAACATTACAAATTTACGTTTCCTCTAGAAAATTCTGGATCAAAGATTTATCCTTCTGGACTCGAAGGCTGAGGGAACAGTCTGCGCAGTCCAAATTGTCATTAGCATGACGTTTTGAGGGAGTCGTTCCGGTTGATAAGGTGCTAGTCAAATTCTGACTAGGAAAACGAGAATGCCTGCTATGTGTGGATAGTGCGTTCATGGAGAGGCGCCAGGGGTGCAAGGTCCCACACTGCCATTAAAGGCCAGGCATAGGACCCGGAAGTTTATTTTGGCTTTCACCTATGAACGTCCGAAGTTTCATTAAAGGGAGGTCAACGATTCTCTCGCCCAACCACATGTATCCATCCTCATTTTGCTGTGTCGTCCATCATTTGAGAGCACTTTGCAGTGTGCTTTTCTGAATAACTATGAGATAATGAACTATAATTGCAGATCATAATGGGATCACCAGAAATTACATGTTTCTCTCTGAAAATTGTTAGCCTCAGAAAGGATAAATGAGGTTATGCAAGAATTAAAATTAAGAACAACGTTGGCACCTCTCTGTAAGCTCTAACCTTCGCTCAGGATTTCCTGGTTGTGTTCTTCTGGAAAATAAGTATTATGCAACCTGTCCAAACCAAGAATACAGCTCCCAGGTGCATCCCACTGTGAGTTTGGTCTCCTGCACCCTGAACGAGGTGCCTGAGGTAGTCTGTAACTGAAATCAGGCCAACAGATCCTATTTAAAGAAGAAAAAACCCACTAGTAACAGAGTAGTGTACTTACGTGGGATGGTCAGGGTTGGACTGGCGCAATCTTGCAGTGCTCGAACAGCTGGTCCAACGGGTCAGTCTGTGAGCTGTCTTTTTGGCTGTTTCTGGCCCCCTCCATTGTCTGGTGGGCCTGTTTGGTTTTGTTATTACCACACACACTGCCTGCAGCAAGCAAACATGCATGCAGTCTATCCATATGTTGCAAACCACATATTCAGCTTGTCTTAACAAATGCCAAACTGCCCTGCTTTGCTCATTTGAGCCATTCTTTGTTTTAGCTGTATAACTCGCTAATTGGAGGCTACTTTTAGTTTGGTGCCTAGTTCGATTTTCTGACCCAGTCCCACTCTTGGAATGGGTGTCCTGCAGCTCTGCTTCATGTTCCTATTCATGTAACCCATAGGTCCTTCTTGAGGGCTCCTCAGACCCCAACACCCAGTAGAGAAGGATAGAGTAATGAGGTTTTTGGATATGTAACCAAGAGTGCTTAGATATATTTTCTGATACCCCACATTATGTGATTTTGAGAACGTAAATGTATCGCTCTATGTACGCATAAGTTCATTTTCAAATAAATAAAAAGAAACACGTTGACCCATACCATTTGGTATAATCTAATGTAAGGACCTTGATATATGATAAATGTAATAGTGAGTATGACATGTCTCACAAATATAGTATAATTTTTGACACCTTGAGTCTATACTGCGTGCTATATCTAAACAGTGTGTCTGTGAGTATGTATACACACACACACACACACACACACACTTATTACTACAGCAAAATGTTCAAATTCCAGAGTACAGCAAATTTGACATAAGAGAAACATTAATTACTGTTTCAGAGAACAAATACAGAGAAAAAACTCTCCTAATAGTCATGAGGTCTTGTCAGTGTGCTTTCATATTCCTGCACAAATTAAACCCCATGTGTCCTGGTTTAGGTTAAATATTAACCAACAAGAAATACACTTGAAAAAGTGTCATGGCATAAACCAGTGATTCCCAGTCTGGGGTCCGCGAATCCTCCTCAGGGGGTCCGCGACTGCTTGGAAAATTAAATAATATTAACAGATTAGGTCCCCAGCTTTCAGTAATGACTCAGTGGGGGAGGATTCCAATAATGACTCAGTGGGGGTCCTTGGATTTCACTAATGATAAAGTGGGGGTCCACAGAAGTCAAAAGATTGGGAACCACTGGCATAAACCATACGTGCAGCAGAGCAGCATATGATATGCTCTTTATTACAATTATTGAGGGACAGGAGGGCCGCATGTCCCAAAACCTCGTCTCATGTTAGGCATTGCCCTTCTCCATATTAAAAAATGGTAATAGTACATTACACTCTCTGTATCTGTGTGTGTATATATATATATACATATATATATACCCGTGAATAAGGCTATGGCTGAAACGCGTTGGGAGGAACACCATTTCATTTTTTTTTTAATATACTCTGGAACTATTCGTCTGGTGTCTTGATCTCTTGTCTGACTGGGTGAGAAAACGTGAAAATATTTTATGGGATACCCGATCCCATATCAAGACCGCCATAACAGAGCCTTGACAAGTCGGGTGCTTCTTTTTTCTGATATATATATATATATAAAAATATAATATAAACGTAAATGTATTCACTGAAAAAGTGTAAAAGTGCACTTATAGTTTATTGAAAATGTCAGTTAAAACATAATATTTTAAACTCAAAAAGCCACTGTAATTTACCAGTTATAGTTAAATGAAGTAACTATAACTTGTGCACCGCGGTTAAGCTCTGCATTCAACCCCGTGCGGGCTGCCGATATTCTGCCTCGCATGTTTGTGTGTGTGGGGGAGGGTGTCTGGGTGTTAGGTGTGTTGTGTGATATCAGCAGACACCCACTTTTTTTTTTTTTTTTTTTTTACAACACCGCAGTATCTCCACAAAAATACACGGGGGACGCTCCGAGAGCTGCAGTGTTACCGTGGTACTGAAGCACCACAAAAAAAATTATTGTTTCTCTCAGCCCTATTCACCGGCTGATACACCTCAGAGTACCTCATCCTCCCTGATGTTCACTAAATTATAGGCTCTTCATAGGGTCCCTTGACCAGAAGACAGCCTCCCCTGCATACCTGCCCCTTTGCTCACCCATTCCCAGATCAACCTTTACACTTGTACGACTGTCACACACTCACTCATCCCCCATAGATGCTCTGTGTATTACTTTCAGCCACTCTTTACCATCCATCTGTTACTCCCTCACTTACACTGCAACTGTGTTATTCTCTCTTAATCACTCTGGCACTCTTAGTCTCGGTCATGCTCTCAGCCACCCTGTCTCTCTGTGATTTTGTTACTTATTCTCTCTCTCTCGCTGTCTCAATCATTATTTCAGTTATTCACTCTTTCAGTCACTCACCATTTCAGACTCACTTGTGCAGCTTCTGAAGTTGAGGCCATGGACCATCGGGCACAGTTCTCACACCCGGTTCATGTTCCCTCATTGTTTCGTAATTGGTTTACATACTGCTTACTCCCTCTGACGAGGACGTTAAGCGCCTTGTCTATGAATAGCAGCCCGTCCCGGGGAATATCCAGGGTTAGTGAATGAATCTAATATTTTTTGTTGGTATTTTCACATGTTTTTGAAGTTCATATGTTTAAGCTTGTGTATTTATGATTAGACATTTCATACATTAGTTCTAGGTTCTTATCGCAGAGCTTAAGTTTAGATTGGTTAGGAAGTTGATTAAATATGAAGGTAATTAGAGAAGTTCGAAAAAGTTACCGCTAGTAGTAGTTTTGTTTGACTATGCAAATATAAGAGGAGCTGAGTAGAGATTCAGTATGTGATTAGGAAATGGTATATGATAGGGGCTGGTGTGTATGGAGCGCTAGAAAGGTATTAGATTTAACATTTGGTCGCTAATAAGGGGTAGTGCATGCAGGGCAAAGTGGACTGTAGGGGAAAAAACTTTTATAGAACGATGTCAGAGTCCTTTCCTTGCAGGGGCATAGGAAGGGTTGACAGTTGTTACATGCAGGAACGTGCTATATTTCTTGTAGTATCTTTGATGGTCCGCAGTGACAGTTGGTGACATAAAAAAAACGGTGGGGCGCTACATACATTAAAAAATTACATTAAAACATGCATTAAAATAAACGTCTAAGAAATAAAAATTTAAAGTTTCAGTTTCATGCAGGACGTCCTCGATGCTCTCTAGTTCCTGGCTCCACACTCCTCTGAGCAAAAGGTGACGTCACATAGCCAACTACCTTATCCAGTCCAGACGCTGCTCTCATGCTTTTAGCAATGTTAAGCGGCATGAGAAGCCTCTGGATTGGCTGGAGCAGGCTGCCTCAGCTCTCCGAAAGGCACTGGAGGCCTGTGCACATCGGGCTGACCTTAGTAAGGTAGCTGGCCAATCCTACATGCCCACTTCAAACTGAAGTGGCCACTCCTCATTGCTGTCAATCAGCAGCAATGACGCACTGGCCCCACCCCCACATTCTGTTTGGTAGAGAGTAGAAAATAAAATAGTAATGAAATCATTTATTGCCATTATATTTTTCACTGTTTCTGCTCTTAAGGAGGAACCGCTGATGGTGGTCCATTTGACGGGTGGTGATATTGAGCACCTTTCAAGGATAGACCTATTCTTCTTGACTTAGTATTCTGCTCCTTTGTTATGCGATGTCATGTTATGCAGTATGGCTAGTTAGCTGGCCCTTGGTTTGGACTAGTAAAGATGTAGGGGAATGGACCATCTTTGCAATTTGTATAGCGCATTCTGCTAGAAAAAAAGGTGGGGGAAGTCTGGGGGTAGTGCCAGAATCCCCGCAAAGGAGAGCCACCACTGACCTAACAAAGATTTTTTTCTCTGAATGGGTTCATGACTGCTGATCTGTACATAAGAAACTATTCTGTGCATAAGAAATTATCACCATTGTTTTTATATAGTCTGACGATACAACTGTCTATTACCGCAAGCGTGCATCACCTGTGTCAATGTTTTAAAAGTAAATTAATGTGGTTTAATTAATCTCACTTGATACAGTTGAATTAGTTTATATTCTGAGTTGGCCACGCATTGTATTTTTTAAAAATGTCCTCAAAGGCCAATTATTCTCAGAGATTTTTCCATGATTCACCTGTGTCCTTTGTTCAAAGTTGTCACATACTTTATGGTTTGAGGGCAGCACCTTTAAATGTCCCATTTGATTTATCGGGTTGAATAATCCCTTAAACTACTAACATGCCTAGTCCCATTTAGGATTACGTCCAACTGCTGGCGAAACACTCCTCCGGGTAACTGTGGCCACAGAACCATCAGCATGGCCCAGACGTAAGGACACCCTGCTCCAGCCTGAGCGCAGCTTCCAGTAGAATGCTGTTTCAGTGTGCGGTGCATGAGACGGCCTCTCGTAAAGCCTGGGCACAGATGTGACATTACTACTGTAATGAAGAACATTTTACAAAGCATAGACCTCTGATTTCATGAAATGACACCTCAAAACCTGCTGCACGGAAGCCATAGGTATTGATAGATCATCTTCAGGTTCATGTATTCACTGGAGGCATGGTGCGTGTGATTCACTGGAGGCATGGTGCGTGTGATTCACTGGAGGCATGGTGCGTCTGATTCACTGGAGGCATGGTGCGTCTGATTCACTGGAGGCATGGGGCGTGTGATTATAGTGTCTGGAGAGGTGAATCAGGCCTCCAGCCCTGCATCACGGTTAGAGGTGCTACATGAAAAGAAATATGATTGTATTTCTGTTTTCTTTGCATATCAGCAAGCTGTGCTCATCAGTAATTTCTTACTGTTTCTCGAGGTTTAGTCTTTTGTGGTCTTTCCTTTTTATCTAATACAAAATACTTGTCTTTAGTCCTCTCTCACCCTGATCCTTAGACCTAGATCACTCTCCTCATTTCTGGTTCATCCCTTTGTGCACTCCCTCAGCTGTCTGTTCTGTCACAATCGATCAGTCCCATCTAACCCGTGCCTCTGCTCTGAGGCCTGCGCCTCAAGACTAGGTGAGGCATCCTTAGGGTGCCATCTCTGAGTGGAGCCAAATCACAACCAAAACCCAAAAGGTTGCATTTTGCATGTGTATTAGAACTGATTCAGCATGAAAAATGCCTCTTTGCCTGGAGTATTAAAACTAGCACCATTCCTCCTCACACTCTTTTACCAGGCGTCCTGCCCATCTGTCTTTATCCTCTGCTCCCTCTGTCTCAGCCTTTCACTCTGCTTTTTTGTAATTGGGACAGTCATCGGCTGACTGGTGCTTTGTAGTCTAACAATACCAAAGAAAGATGGAATAATCTTCAGATTAGTGTACATCTGATCATCTGTGCCGTAGAGTTGTAATCTGCAGCCATATTATAGCATACTGCAGAATTTACCACTGGGTATTTATTTATCACAGTTTTAGTTGACTGATGAGGAGGACAGTGACTGACAACATAGACAGGAAGCAGATAGCCAATCACATCCCTGGATATGACTTGTCCGCTATTGGTCAAGATTCCTAGTGGCGTTGACATAAGTTGTATGCACTGCCTCATTAAATAAGATAAATTACATGCAAACTAATACAGTATGATAAGGAGTGTCGGGTTAAACCTGTGGCATTAGTCACTGTGATGGGACCCTTGGCATCCTGGTGTTTCTCCAAATGCACTGCCCTGCAACTGCTCATCGTACTTTAATTAAAAAATCTGCAACCGCCTCATTAAATGTCTTTCTGTCACCCCAGTGACCTAGCATCATTCTCCTCCTAACCGGGTGTTTTAAGCAATATGTAACCTTGGCTCCATGGTTGACAGCAAAAAGTTTCTTTTCAACTTGTATCTCTTCCACTTATAACAGTGGTGGCCTTATCTCATAGAGAATAAATTGCTATTGACTCACAGCCAAATGTTTTGGCAGGAGTACCTTGTTTCCATATAGAATAGTAAAGGTTGCCCAAGTTCGTCTTAACTTTCGGTCTTGCCCTCTTCCTGCAGCAACACCTTGATTAGGAAACCTGACATGCTGATATAAAAAAAAGCAAGGGCTCCAACAGATATCTTCGCAATTTTTTTTTTTTCTCGGTGGACATAGTACAACAGTGCCTCTATCCTGGAAAACCTGCAGGAGAAAAATCAGAAATACTAATACAATCATAAGAGCTTTATTATTTGGAGACAGACTGGACAAGTACTCCTTGGTTTCAAAAAGTTGTATTGAAGTTTGAAATAAAGATCTTTCAATTGATACAAGTAGCATGCAGAGCATCAGGAAGTAAATTGCTTTATGACAAAAGGTAGAGAGCATATTTCTACGAAAGGTAAGCCCTGCACGTCAGACTATTTAAAGAGAAAACGAGGGGATTGAAATTGAAGGGAGAAAGGATGAGGAAGTGAGGGTTAGCAAGAGGGAGAGTTACAGACACATAGATGTCATAGATGTGAGTTATATCTTGTTTGGGACTGGGTATGTGGATTTTGGCTCAGGAGTGATTATGTTGGTAGATACTCATGTTTAGAAATATCTGTAAGGAGTAGATTGTTGTTCACGGTGGTTTGGATAATTGGGTGAAAAGGTCCAGTTTGTTCTATAGCTTGTGCGAGCTTTGGGTGTTGTAGTTGTTATTGAGTGCATTGTTGTCGGCAATTCTAGTGAAGGACACCCAGGTCCACCGTGTATGTATGGTACGAAAGGCTTTTGTATGATTTCCATTCACACAGGGTGTTTTTGATTTCTATTGTTAGGTGAATAGCTCAGAGGTAAAAGGTGTGTTTACTAATTTTAGGGGTGGGGATGATATTGTGGACCAGTAGCCTAATGCTGTAATATTTAGTAAGAGATAGTTGCATGTGAAATATCGCATTAATGGTGCCTCCAACTTGGTTTCAGTAGGATTTAAGCACTGTGAAAAATAAGGAGCATGTGATCCAGAGAACCAGTTTGTATTCAGCAGTTCAGCATTTGGCAGACTCTATAAAGCCCAATCTATAGAGAATAGGGTATTCAGTTTTAGAATTTTTGGTCTCCTGGAACATGCAGACATCAATGCAAGATCTTGTGCCTCATTTCTAGAATCATGGATCCTAGAAGTTCTCAGAATCTTCAAGGGGTTTGAAATCGAAAGAGCCCACAGAGAACCTGCTAAAACATCTCATTCTAAAAGCCTCAGACCAGTAATGTTGTGATCTCTACACTATCGACATACTGAGACAAAATTGCATTAAATTAGGACAACTAAGGGCCATATTTACAAGGCCATTTGTGCTGCCAGAACGTCACTTTTAGTGACGGTCTGATGGCGCACACTGCAGGGCCATATTTACAAGGCCACGTAAAGCCACCCTGCGTGGCTTTTCATGGCCTTGTAAATATGGACTGAGTCAACGCATCGCAAGCTGCTGCGTTGACTCATCCTGCGAGAGGGATTCCATGGGTGTTGCGGTGGGTGTTCCCACGCAACACCCATGGACTTTGACGCACTCCCAAATTGAAAAGGATTTGTAAATCGGGGAATGCATCAAAAGCCTATGCCTCTGCAAGGGAGACGTAAGGGAGGCGCAATGAGGAGAGAGAAATACCTTTTATTTCTCCTCGTTTTTTTCTGCAGCACACACAGAAAGTGGAAAACGCCTTGTGATTGTTTTTGTGAGGGAAGATGTCATTTCCTGCACAAAAACAATTGTCTCTGCAATGCAGACACATTGTGCAAGGTTGCTTGTGTTGGCACATGGCAGCGCATTGTGCGCCAGCACAGGGGAAAAGGCCAGGAATGCGCTCTATCTTGTAGCTATGGCGCATTCCTGCTCTTTTCTTTTGACGCAGGGCAGCGCAGCAAGAAGGCCTCCAGCGCTGCCCTGTGCCAAAAGCATGTAAATATGCCCCAAGACTCTAATCTGGGAAGGACACGAAATCAGTATCTCACAGGTCTATGCTAAAGCAACAGTTGCATGCAGGAAGAGCTTCCTTGCCTTAAGAAACAACGTCAAAAACCTAAACAATCTCCTTCTCCTTTGTAAGACCGTAAAGAATGAAGATCATAGCCAAAGGGAAGACTGCCTAATTTGAAGAACCCACAGATCTCTAATTACATTTTGATAACCTCTCGCAAACCGAAATGGACCAGTAAAGTATATTCTAGTGTCATTCCCATCATTCTTTTACAGCTTGCTCCATCACTAGTTACAAGCTCTATTTAATCCTATACCTGTTATTGAGTTTCAGAACTTCCACTCAGCACCCCTCCTCACATGCCATTTAGACAATACCATGATGTAGTTTGGCAAGGAGTCTTTAAGAGAAGTGGTTTCTGTCGCTGTCTGGTAGTATCAGGAGAGCTACAAACATGTCGGAACATATCCATAAATGAATTGGGAGCTACATGACTAAGTGACGTGATGGAGGTTAATGTGAAACATAATGATACAACAACAATGGTGCAATATAGATATGCTCTGTTTGTTTCCCTTGAGACTATAATGGTGTAAATACTGTTTTATTCTGACTAAGGCAGCCTGATGCATGCAACTTGCTTCCGAAGTGTTCACTTGTTTGCCATTAAGAGACACAGCAACGAGATCGGCAAATGAGTTTGGTCTGATGGTGCTTTCTCTGGATGAAGGTTTGGTGAGGTATACAGTATCTATGTCCGTCATCCCCGAATCTGATAATGACCATAGAAATTGGCATTGACATCAGTTTTAAAAACCCTGATGGAACAGTCCACAATTGAAGAAAGCAGTGATTTTTAGATTTTTTTTCACCTTCAATAATTTTTGCGTTTTCAAGGCATATTTATGCATTACATGGACCATGACAGCAGGAAAAGACCTCAAGAGCCTGCATGTTTCCCTGAGGGAGTACCAGAAAGCATCTTCTACATCTTCCCTGCTCTTTGCTGACCTTTCAGCGGCCTGGGGTATATTTCTAAGCAAACGCAAAGTCACCACTGTTTCTTGTCCTTCCCATGGAAACCACATCTGAAGCCCCCAAGCCTAGTCATGAACTCGTTACCTAAAGATGAAGGCAATGAGAGCTCTCGGAGCACTCGTTGTGCACTGGTATCACCTGCAGGCCAAGACCCTGCCTGAGCCGGAGCTGTTTTGACTCGGAGCTGGCGGCACGGCAGACGCTCCTTGTCAGCCTCTGATGTCGATGCTAGAGAAGTGCTTCAGGCAGAGGTCTCCGAGCAGTCACAACATCGGGCCCTCGGCAGCGACCGCGAAGAATGCGGGCCCGGCTGGTGTGCGGGTCACAGGTTCCCGGCCCGAGAGGGCTCCTCCGCTGGCGAACAAGAGCCACATTGTCAGCCACGCTTTGCAGGCCGCGCGGCGTGCGCGCGCTTCAGTCTGCGCATGCTCGTCCCGGGCAGCTGGGTCGGGCCCGCCTGATAAAAGACCAGAGCAGCACAGGCCTGCCATTGTTGCTTCTACACCAGCTTGTCATTAGGCTTTTGTTCTTCCACGCTACTCCCCAGTCATCCATCAGGGCTCCTTAGCCTGGCCCTGCAACATATTTCTGCACGTTATCCCTTGGTTCAGTCATTGTGGACGGCTTGGTTACTGTTCCGGGCAGCTTAACTCTCGAGGTCTGCACGCCCGTTTTTGAAGTACTGTTTGTCCATACTTTTCTATGTCTTCCAGGGGATGCAGTTAGGCAGCCATTTCGCAACTCATACACTGAACATAATGAATTTGAAACTCGACAGCAGAATATGCAGTTCGTAACAATTTAGTGTAACAAGATTTTTGAGGAAAAAAGGAATATAATTTTGCTTCAACCGAGGGGCACAGGGTGACGAATGGTGAAGGAGTTTACAGTCACTCTCTGGACCCCTGATGTAGTTCTTCTCTGCGCCTCCAGGCAACCCCAGGATGAAATGTACCACTGTACGAATGGACAATAAACATAATAGATTTGGATGTATTTTATTTGCAAGGATGCATAGAAAGTGGGGACCGTATACTTCCACTGGGCCTAATTTGTAATTCCATTTCCTTTGCTTTCTACGCATCTTGAGTTCCTACTTGATTTTAGACTTTGCTGTGCCTCTTAGCGAACTCCTCGAGGCCTTTTGAAATCAGTTTCTATTGTTTATGCAGTGGGACTCCTTTGCTACTTCTCTCTTTCCCTCTGCGCTATATCTTCATTGAAGTCGCCGTGGGACATATTTTTGCTATCAGGGGCGTTCACTGACAAGCAGAGAGGGTGGCCGTGTTTTAAGCAGTGGGCAGAGATTTCTGCTTCCCGGGACCGTGAGTTAAAAAAAAAAAAAAAACATTCAGAGGAAACTTATTTTACTCCCATGATAATTTCCTTCTGTTATCCCTAATTCTTTGACTTCAAATTTTTAATTGTGTCATGCCAAAGAGAGATAATTTCCAGTCAGTAAAATGCCTACACAAGGTGTCCCTTGGAGTGTGGTGGGAATTTCAGCCCAGGACCGAGAGACGATTGATTCCACCTTGTGGAAACCAAGTAAAGGGGAACGACCCGGGGAATAGAAGGAAAAAACACTCTGGCAAGGAGATAAGTAAGGGATACGGAGTGAGTACGTAGGGAAAAGTAGAGATTGACAGGATGTTTTATCCATTGGTAAATTAGAGGGGAATGTGAGCTGATGTGGGAATTTGCTGGGCCCTCCCTCAGTGGAGTGTGAGATTGGTGGGTGCCAGCTTGGAGGTGATGAGAGGGACATGGGTTCAAACATGATTCACTTCTTGTATACCATACATTAAGCACAATACCAGCTGGGAGACTGTTCTCAGAGCCCTCTACATGTATTTTGAATTTGAGTGCTCCCTCGCCTGGATGAGCTTCTGCAACGCAAGCCCAAAATAGATTTACACACTTGTGCGCTATACTGAGATACCTTACAAATGTGTGTCTAGTGCCTGGGGAAGAAAGGGGACAAAGCCTGTCCCTTTCCACTAGGGGTCATTATCCCTCATCTCACGGTTCCCATACAAGTCCATGAACTTCTTTCCTCCATATTTTTTCACAGTCAGTCCACCCCCGCACAGCCTTTCTTTCCCACCCTCCTCTGTCTGGCCTCTTTCAGTCCTCGAAGCATAAGCCCCGTGCAGATGCAACTGGGGCTCTTTGTATGTGAATGCTGTGCTCCCCCATTTTTATGACTCTGACATGAATACTGTTTTAATAAGGCTTTTTGCTTGTACAATGTAATTATAAATATTCTGTCTGTGTAAGTCTTGAAGAGGAGAGTCCTGTGACAGTTCACACACTAATTACATTATAGATTACAGTACACAATATGCTCCTAGTTGCTTAGTTCCAGTTATGTATCATGTTACCACCCAATTACTCTGCAAATTCTTGCTGTATTGGTAACATCGTGGTACAGAACCTTTGTTATCTCAACTTCTCCCTCCACCCAAGGTTTTACTGTATCTCTTCTCTGGATTCTTGAGGGGGGTAGTCTTGTGGATCTGGCATTTTACGAATCATGTGAGCCCTGGTGTCTAGATCTCCGCAGCTCCATCATCTCTTTCAGTAGATCTAATATGAGGCTTGTGAATGGCCAGCTCTGTCCTTGCGACTGCAAATCTAGATCTCATATTGTCTTTCCCAGGCCTGGGGATAACACCAAGAAAGCATTTTGTAGTCGAGGGTTCAGGGATGGTGCCTACCTGCAGGATCCAGGATCTGATCCTGATCAGTTATTTAGGGAGTACATCAAAATGTTTTTGTTCTGATCTCCTGTTGATAGTGCATGGATGACCATTGTAAATGATGATGAAAGTGATTAGTAAACAATGTATAGTATATAACCATTGTGCAGGATGATATAGTACTTTTTGATATCACAGTTATGCTCCATTTTTAAAAAATAATGGCTTTGAGAAACAGAATATGCAAAAAGCGTTTTTCCTTGGTTAGCAGTTTCTGCCCCTAAAGAAGGTTGAAAATATTACCAGTTCATTGTTTTTTTCATATTACGAGGTTACATTCACTTTAACCCAGTTAGTCTGGAAATGTATACAGAATTCTTTTAAACCTTCTCTAAAAATGACACTTTTTTAATGCACAGTGGCGTTGAAGGAATAAAACACTATTTTCTGCTAAACATAGCTTTAACATAATCATTTTGTTTGTTTTAAATACGCCTACCTAGCACATATATTTTGCAAAAGTTGATTTTCCAGCGGTTGCATTGTGAAAAAACAACTTTATACATCCCTGCGCAGCACTCAGGCTCACCTTGTAAGGCGCAATTTGAGCGCCTCCAGCCCCTGAAAAGTATCCTGAGATATACTTCATATTCTGGAAGGACTGTGTTTCTGCACTTATAAAATGCTCATCTGCTTTTGTTCCTTGTCAGATGAACATGTTTTTACATGCTGTTGGCCTTCTATTACGAACCTGTGTGGTTGATTCAGAAAGCAATGTACCTATTCAGTAAGTGAAATACGTTTTCACTCCTTACAATGAATAGTTATAAAATGCCCATGTGATGAACTTGTTTATGGGGTAGTGCACCCACCGTGTGGAACTGACCAGCTTCCAAACTAATCATGCTTGATGAACTTTCAGTGTGCTCTCCAGAGCTGAAATGGTAGAAGAAGCAAATGGAAAAATGCAACAGACTCTCAAAAAGCAGGAATCTTTTTTTTTATTTTAAAAACAAAAACAAGTGTGCAAATTTGTTTCCCAGTGGAGGTTTTAGTTATGAAATAACACATCACAGGAAGTACTTTTAGGTACCTTTATGCTCCTCCGTGTTTTTTAAGTATTAACGTGGTATCAAGGCATTCACTGAGACATTCCACTGCATACTTTGCTGAGCGTTCTTTCTTACTCTGTCTCTACTAATGTGATGATTCCTTTTAGTTGGCTGGCAAAATGGGCGCCCGGACGGCTTAGGGCATCGGCGTTTGCAGTTAAGTTCTTGGGAAATGCCTTAGACAACTTCTAGGCGGGCAACGTCCTCGTCCTGTGGTCCTGACACTTGTCCACATTATTCTTCCAATGGATAAATCACACAAGATGGCAGCGCCACCCACTCCTGGTCTCCTAGAGTAAGCTTCCATAGCACTGATGTGATGTATTGTATTCTCTCTGATCGATCTGTACGGCACCTCGGTGGGGTAAGCTCACTAATGATATAGGTGGGCAAATTGCCAGCCGGCTTCAGTTTCAATTCTCTGCAGGCTTGCTGAGGCTTTCGTATAGATATGGTCCATCGAATACGTTTCACAGAATTAACCTAACCTGTTATTTTCAATGTTTTATAGCATCATGTGCTATCCAAATGTATTATTGTAACGCTGCTCATAACAATATGTTTCCTCTTTTTGTCTTTCGTGCCTCTTTAGCTTGATAAAAATGCTATTGACTGCTGTTTCATTTTTTGTGCTGTTTTTTTCACACGTAGACTGCTGCAGGTGATGCGCCTGCTCTGTTTGCCTCGTGTTTTTTTCGGCAGAGTTGCCTTAAAACGCCTCCCAGAGTCCTCCATGCTGCTAGCCTGTTTCCACCGAGGAGCTACCGCACTCTGAGACATTGTTGCTGTGGTTCCTGTTTGATGGGGAATGCGCGATGGCTGATTCCTCGCACGTCTTCGTATCATGCCTCCATGTTGTCGATCGATTGCACATGGCTTCTTGCCTCAGAGAAAAGAGTGCTGCGCTCTGAAGTATTGCTGTTAATTGGGTGCATGCACGGCCCTTTGGTTGGAATTGACTCAATTTCCTGACCACTGAGAGGCCGGAAAGTTACAGTAGCGGCACTGGGGGATTGGAAGGAGTAAAGAGACTCCCCTTTCTCTTAAACTCCAGTTTACAGTAACTTGAATTAGGTCAGACTTTAAGTGGGTATGTTAAACTCCGCACCCATCAAACCTACCTAATTCGCAACTTGGTGTATCACCTGTAAACCCAGTTGTAGAGTTGTCTCCAGTTTTACCTTTCATAGGCCTACCTTGTATGCACGAGAGCTGGATTTATGGACTTAAGCCCACTTTACACCAAATACTTACCAATTCTAAGAAGCCTTAGCTGGGTAGTCCATCAGTTTGCGTCTGCCTGGTGCTTCAGCTGAGATTGCCTTCCAAGCCCTTTATTTTTTTGTTCCTGGGAACCAAAGTAGTTAAAATATGCAGCGTTACAGCTGTACAGCCTCTTCTCCTCCTTGTCCAAACATTTTATAATTTTTTTTTCATATAGACAAAAAATTGGACAGGGGACAATATCAAGTATAGACCCTATATTAATGGTGCAAGAAAGCTCTTACCCCTGCCGGCTCCTCTCCTGATAGGGTGAGTTTAGGGTAACATGATTGCAGTCATGGAAAGAGTTTTCAAGGTGAGCCCTTTTAAGGGCTTGGTTTTAACAGTGTAGCTTTTAAACAAATGTATTGCCAGCAATATACATAGTGTATAGTTTGGGTTCCCTAATCTGTCCCACTGCCTTTCTTCAACCAGCCTTTATCAGCCACTGGCTCGAGACTTTGCCAATCATGTCTTGGTTCCGTCTATTGGAGTATTTACCTTTCACCTAATGCGCTATTGACTGTTTGGGTGCATCCTTCAGCCTCCACTCCAGTGCTTGCATTGAACTGCATGGGGAACTACTTTACAAGTGTAACCGTCTCAGCCCGCTCCTTACATCTCGCTCTTGAGCATTTTGATCTAATGCGCAAGCACTGTATGTGTTGGCACATTGAATTAAGGCCTATTGGCTTTGCCAGTGCTTATTTTCTTTAATATCGCTAACAGCAGGTGTAGTGTTCCACAAAGGGATCTCGCCTGAGAACATTCTACAGTGTCTTTTTAGCAGCTATGGAGGACAGTGTGATAACGGATCAGTTTTGGAAGAGAAAAGAGCGAAGAAGCAGTCCAGAAGAAACCAGATTGTTGCAAATAAAAAAATAAATATGGATCGCTAGCAAGCAGCTCTCAGAGGCTCTGGAGATATCTTGGTTACAGCTCACGGTCCTCAATTGCTCTACTGGAGCCAAATCAAACACAGTATAAAATAATGGCTTCCCTGTGACATTGGGAAACAGAGTGATGCCCAAAGTAGTTTGTTCCTATTCTTTACCACCCTTGGTGGGGTATGTGAGCGAGGAAGGGAGGGATATTTGCACCATGATAATGTTACCAAATTACTACAGGGAAGCGCTAACAGAAAACACAAGGCTTAAGTGACTTCCTGCAGCCATTTTGACTTGCTGTAGAACGGATGCCAGTAGGTAAATTCCACAGAAGAGGGGGCAATGACAGAAAAGGCCCTTCTTCTAAACCTTGGCAGTGGCCATCTGTTGTCATGGTTTAACACGTGTGCATAGCAGAGTGAGTCAGAATTTTTGCACAGTACTTGTAGTGCTGGAACAATTTTCATAGTGGGGGTGCTGCCATCAAGGTTACATCACTGAACTCTTCAGGACTGTGAAAAGTCCAAGTGTTTCACAGCCAACAAATGTAGCAAATGAGCTGTGCTTACTCAGCAAGAGAGCAACGTGCGTGCAGTATGTAGCGTAAGTAGTTTGTGGCGAATTCTGGAGCACACTGCTGAAAATATATTACTAAAACTTAGCATGGTAGCTCATTGTCATTTACAGACAGCACATTTTCCTTGGAATGGTGACTATCTTCAACTTTGCACAGTCATCATTTTACTGATAAAAAACTATACAGTGCATGATGTGTGGAGATCGGGTTTCAGCAAATATTTTTGACTTGGGCATCACCAAGTAAAGTGTCTTGAATTGCTTAGATCCTATTAAAAACTTTTTCTACATCACATTTCAAAATTACCAAAAAAGCGCTTAATTTGTGCTTTCCTAAGTGCTGACATATTTCGAAGTATTTGTACAGTTCATTTACACACACGCATGTGCGTTCTCTCTCTCTCTCTCTCTCTCTATATATATATATATATATATAAATATATATATATATAATCTATATATCTATATACACACACACATAGAATAATACTCCAAAGCAAATTTCTCTCTCTCTCTCGCTTTATATATATATATATATATATATATACAGAATAATAGTCCAAAGCAAATTTCCACATATGTTGTAGCAATGTGAATTCACCCCAAACGAGCAAGACATACTAAAATTGTCCCTTAGTACCTCATGCAGTGTGAAAGTCGCCTTTCTCAATGAATTTGTATTTTATTGCACCATTCAGGGCTAGTGATATTTCATGGTTCTTTTTCTTGGGGATTTGAGCCTCCTCGTGTTGACAGGAGGGTAAGATTCAAAACTTGAGCTGAATATTAAACAACACCTGCAGCTTCCTGAACGTTGTGTTTGTGTGTTCCTTGGAGAGGACAAGAAGTACAGGTTGGTGTGACCTTTCATCAGCATAATAAAGGGCAGAGATTACATTTGCAGTTCATTTTGTGCCCGGGTCCCTGTGTCGTTTAACATATGCAAACCTAAGATCATTTCCAATTACCGTCATCAGCGATCTGCATGTGTTCAAAGCAGCCAAGGTGCACTTGTTCGCTAGAATTCCAGCCTAGGTGAAGCCATCAGTACATGGGCTTGGAATCTGAAGCTGACCGCCCTACCACTAGGCACAGCTTTTGATAAATTCCCTCATAGATGCTCGATTTCCCTGCCACAAGATAAACAAGCATTTGCAATGCAGTGGGTCTTGCGTTTGCTCAAGTTAGAGCTATTAGCGTTGTAAATTCCTAACAGGACTTTTCTTGCCACATAAATTGAAAATGAAATGTAAAACAGTTGACATATGCGAGCCGATACAAAGCGCCACGGCCGCCATGAGTATCAGCGTAAAGAGATACACAAAAAGAAAAAGAAGTTCGCTTGCAGTCAAACGTAACAGCAAAAGTGCAATTATCTATGTAACAGGGTCGGTGTCCTAGGCAGTAACAAAACTGCCCCAAGGGGGGACAGACGTAAAGCTTTTATCAACTAAAATAATTTTTGATTTTTGAAAGGCAAGCCCATGAACGAGTGATAGTGATGGGCATGCGGTGGGCGTGGTTAAAAGCCCACAGATAGATTCCAACAGGTAAAAGCACTTACGTTCTCAACCTAAAAATTGTAAACTGTCTTCCGGCAAGAATAAAATTGCACAAGCGCTTGCCTATTGTTTTTCATGGCATTTTATATTGAAAAGCCATAGACTATAATTCTTAATGTCATTGTCATTATATATTTACAGTTTACCCTAAAAGGATCCCAATAAATGGGGTCAAAAACAGTGGAAGGGGCTTTACACTTCCCCTATGGCAGATTTGTTCATCTTAAAAAAAAAAAAAGTCTTATACCTGAGTTATGCCACTTGTAGTTTTTAAAACAATTATTTGATTTTGAGGCAGTTCCTTTCCATGATAAAACAAAAATTGTGATTTCCAGCTTTTCTAAGGAAAAACATATTGCCCTGTATGTTTTATTGAAGCACCAAACATCTATCTTTGTTCCTTGTAGAGTTGTGTAACCCTTTTCATTATGCTCTAGAACCTAAAGTTGAGTCACTTGTGTCCAGAATTTTCAACGTAGTTAAACTCTGATACTTTCAACGTCAAAAAAGATGCCCTTACCTAGTTCTTCGTTTTTAGTAGTTTCTTAACCAGCACCAAACCCCTAGGTGTACACTATTTCATGTCCCACACTATCATACCTCGGGTGCCTGCACATCATAGGTAGCGAAAAATAGCAATAAGTCTTCTTGTTCTAGTTTAATGCGTCAGAGAAGTTTGTCTATGACGTGGGCATATTGAGAGGGCTTATTGACACAAGCCCCTCTCCTTACTCAGTCCAGTGTCTCTCTTAGGGCTTCCCAAATTTGCTGTCATATTGTGTCCTGACTTGGTGTCTGAAGCTACTTTTTGCAATGATCAGCTTTTTCAGATAAGTGTTTCTTCTGCTATTCCTGAGCCTGACCAGCCCCTTGCTTACTGTATTGTACTATGTAACAGCACTGCATCCTCGCTAATGCACTGATACAGATGTCTATAAAGAGCCTGCTGTTCTACCAAACACTTAAAAATTGGAATAAGTTACTCGGATCCAGTCGCAGTGGGCAGCTTCCAATAGTTCACCTGGACGAGCTTCTCATTCCCCGTGCAAGTATCACTAGCTTCAGTGGTCAGGAATTCTCCAACGAAGTGCAAACATTCAACAGTTGCCTGCTTTAAATTGCAGCGTTAGGAGGACCTTTCACTTCCCTCAAGGTGGTCAATCCGTTAGGGGTGAATCAGCGGTTTCAGATATGGTAATATTATGCCCACGGTTCTGCTTGGGGAGTTTAAACAGCAACTGGTGGTGTTTCTTGCTGACCTTTCAAACTTCACTGATTCATCCATGTGATTTGGGTTGCAATGTTGCCCGTACTTTGTGTTCTGTTGCTCCTTCAGCTCTAACCCACTCACTGACCCTCCATTCACCCACAAGCTCCCAATCCATAGATTAGACCTCATTTGCCTCCATCTCCACACACTCCTTCCATCCACTCACCATCTGTCCATGCAAGCTCCATTTACCACTCCTCATCCTTGTATTCACCATCCACCAATCCACCCACAAATGAAACATCCTTCAGATCTCACACATCTACATTCGAACACTATCAATCAACTCAAACACTTGCATCTATTTGTGAACATACAACACTTGTCTAAACAGACACAGATCAGAATCTGTTCTCCCACACACTATCCAGCCATACTCATTCACTCACATTCAATTTAGCCAGACACTAGCCAGCTACCTCTGTACAGAAATTCATCATCTCACTACCCCACTCGCCATCTGCCCCCACACTACATGCAGTTCGTCAGCACACACACTCTGCCCATCAGTCCATGCACAGCTTCACACACCATCATCCAGTGTCTGGTTACCAATTACCCACCCATTATCCATTAGGGCACCATCCATCTACTGTACATCATGCATCCATTTTTTCACTGTTTATCTTCCAGAAAAGGGAAGCTGCAACCAGAACATCGCATATTGAAAGAGAGAGACCATTCGCTTCTAGGCTGGCTTTTGACACGCTTCTCTACTCCTCTAAGTGTTCTTTTACCGCCCTTTTGAAGACGTGCTTTGAAGCCAGTAGTATGAACTCCGAGGTCAAAGAGCAGTCCTGTCACTGTATCAGCTAACTTGTCAAGGTCACCTGGAAATCCGCAGTTGCAAAGGACCATTCACCTCTGGTAGCCTGCTCCACATCAATTTAAAGAGGCAAAATGCATAAAACCGCTATGTTGCTGTAGAGGCAGTTGCACAGCGTTTTTTTGTGTCTGTTTTTTTTTTGTCTTGTTTGTTTTCTTTTCCACAGGATCAGTTTGATCATTAAGGCCTTAATTGGTTGGATTAATGACGTTGAGATGATGTCTCATGTTGATTGTTGTTTTGTTATTAAATGCTTATTGTTGGACCTGGCCCGTTTTGCAGGGTTATCCTCAACATTTTTTGCTTTCTTCTCCTGTTTTGTTTGGCTGTAGGACTCTGGGCACTTTATCACTGCTAACCAGTGCTAAACTGCACATGCTCTCTGTCTAAATTGTATTGCCATGATTGGAATATTTGACTCAGTAGTAAGTTCCTTGTAAAGTGCACCATATGTGCCCAGGAATTGTAAAGCAAATGCTACTAGTGAGCATGCAACACTGATTGTGCAGCCCACATGAGTAGCTCTGTAAACATGTCTCAGGCCTGCCATTGCAGTGACTGGGTGCGCAGTTTTCAAATGCCATTTGGACCGGTCAAGTGCACCCACGTGCCATGCCCAAACCTTCCCTTTTACTACATATAGGTCACCCTAAGGGAGGCCCAAGGTAGCCCCATGGTCAGGGTGCAGTGTATTTAAAAGGTAGGACATACATTGGTGTGTTTCACATGTCCCGATAGTGAAATACTGCTAAATTCTGTTTTCACTATTGCAAGACCTATCTCTCCCATAGGGTAACAGGGATTGCCTTGAAATGTCTTTTAAGTGTAATTTCTCATTAGGAGGAGATAAAAATATGAAGTTTGGGGTCTCTGAACTTACAATTCTAAAATATATCTTTTGGTGAATTTGGTTTTTGAATAGTAAAAGTTAAAAAATGCCACTTTTGGAAAGTGGGCATTTTCTTATTTAACCATTCTGTGCCTCTGCCTGTCTGTGGAATACACATCTGGGTCAGGATGACAGTTGTGCTGCTTGTGCATTCACTCTGGACAGTCACACAAAGGGAGCTCGGTGTGCCCTGCAAAATTCTGTTGGCCCATCGCCAGACTGAGCTTCGGTGGTGGGAGGAGCCAACACTTGTACCTGAATAGAGCTGTGTCTGTCCTCACACAAAGAAGTCTGTAACCCCCTGGAGTGTGCCTGGGGCCAGGGCAGGGAAAGGCATGGTCTTGTGCACTACAAAGACTTCTCTTTCAAGTGTGCAAACATCAAAGACAGAAATGCCTATAGGTACTGGACCTCTGACGTCACATAGTTATAACACTTCTGGACTGAGGACATTCTGTCAGGAATAAGAGCTGAATGCTGTAGGAAGGACTGCCACTCTGCCTATTGCTTTGTTGTGCTTGCCTGCTGCTTCTGTCCTGGGAGTGAAAGGACTGGACTTTGCTTTCTACATCCTGCCTTCCAAGTTTCTCCCAGGGCTTGAACTGAGCTTGCCTCCTGTTAAGAAGTCTCAGGGCCATCAGAGTTCAGAGTTCTCTTGCTGAGAATCCTGGCTTGCCAAGTGCTGCCAAATCCAGTTCCCGAGCCCTTGGAAGTGAGCTGTGGTGCAACCAAGAAGAAACTAAGCACATCAATTCCAAAGGGACTTCAGAACTGTTGCCGCTGTCTGACTCCACTGCCTGCACCGGAGCTGTGTTCCGCTCTGAGCACAATGACCGTGACTTCCACTGCAGGTCCAACACTGCTGCAGCGCCTCTGAAGTTCCCCCCCACCATGAGTCCAGAGCGCCGTGTCCTCGACGTCTATGGCACCCGACTTCGCCGCAGCATCGGTGGCCTCGTGGTGTGATTGTGACACCACGAATTGACGCCTCACGTCTTGACATGCTGGATCCATTGACCCTGCCTGCAACTGTAAGGAACTGATGCCTCACCTCCCCTGCCTAGCAATAAGAAAACGACGCCTCGCCTTCCCAGTGGCATCAAGGAACCGATACCGCACTGGCTCCAACGACCCCTCCCTGCCCGACTCTATGCAGCGTCTTTGTTTTCTCTTCGTTTTCCAAGGTACTCTAACTGGGGTCTAATCATCTCCATGGCTGGCCGCACTCCCACACGGGTGGCGCCGTACTGTTGAAGATGTCTATATTAAGATGTTGTGATTGCCCCCGTCAGAGCTATTGTCTTTCTAAGCGCTATACTAAGATTCCGTCTTTGAAAATTTATATTGTTACTTGTGTATGTTGGGTTTTGTTTTTTTGGTCTTGGTTTTCTCAGATAAATATTGGCTAATTTTCTAAACTGGTATGTTGTTCTTTTGTGGTGTTTTCACTGTGTTAATGTGTGTGGGTACAAATACTTTGCACATTGCCTATGAGGTAAGCCTGACTGCTTGAGCCAAGCTACCAAGGGAATGACCAGGGGTTATCTTAGCTGTGTGACTCCCTTACCCTGACTATAGTGAGGGTCCCTACTTGGTCAGGGTGCAAACCACTGCCAACTAGAGACCTCATTACTAACACTTATCAAAATTATGTCCGCACGGATATTGACTGGTTTTATGTGTCCTCTAAAGCAAACAACTTATTTCCTATTAAAAGGTCAATCTGGTGAATGGAGCCCCAATACATCTCAAAACTCCAAAAATAGGTCATCAAGAAAAACAATACTCTTGAATGCCTCTTCTTGGTTATTGGCGTAAAGAGATCTGCTCCTTTCCCTACAACAGTTGGATCTTTTAAGTAATACTTGCTGTTTTTAGGTGTCTGAGTGGTTTTTGTTTTCTGGACCTTGAACATAACATCAAAGCCTGCCACGTTGGCATTTGAATCAATGGTGGACTGTTTGCACATAGCTTGCTCTTCGTGTGAATTTATTTCTGTATTAATATGTTTTTTGTTGTCAAAGCAGTGTACGCAAACAGGTACAAGTGGAAGTTTGTTTCTCTTGTTACTTTAGCCTTAATAACAGCAGGTACTGTTACCACCGCTTGAAAACTTCAGTGAGTTATTGTTCTTAAAAGGCTAGTTAGCCTAAAATATAATCTTCCGCAACCTGCTGTACATCAGTTACATCTCTTAAATTTAACAGTTCCCTTGTTAATAGTAGCCATTGAAAATCCCAGGATATGAAACATCTGGCACAGTTCCTGGTGGTTGTTATTTTCTTTGCGAAGCTCAGGCAAGTATAAGATCATGTCTTGCTTCTGTGGGAAGCCTTATCCTTTCCATCTGACAGCACTTTCCTCGCCAGAACTATACATGACGGCCCAGGCAGCTATATAATTTGCATAATGCTTTGAACAACACTACTACCTCAATTTAATGAATCCCCAGCTTTAGAGAAGATGAACAAGAAGACTAACAATCCCGATACTGCAAATGACCTAATTGATGAATTGTCAATAAGTCATTAAAAATACAAAACAATTAGAAATTCCCATGAACCTGACGTTGAATGCTGATTGCGAATGAAAAAATAAAATTAGGAGCAAGTTCCACCCAACACGCAATCATGAGCATTGAATAGACTTCAATACAACATTGTAGACAATGCATTTTTCCAATGTAAAACTGTCATTTTTCCAGCTTCAGCAGCTGAACATAAACACTCGACAGCTGCTTTTTTTCAGCCTATTGACTTTTATCTGGAGCGATTCAGGTGGAAGAGAGAAACAGTACTTTGTTTTTTTTTGTGAAACATTCAGTTGAATCCACATAAAATAACAAAGTAACTTGCTGCTCTATTCCACTTTACCCTGAAACAAACGTATAGAAAAAATAAAGTAGGTCTAATGACCTCAGTTGCCAGGGTGGGTTTTTAAGTTGATGTGTTTTTTTGGTCGGTGGGTTTTAGGGTAGTCTGAAAATTGAGTAGATTTGGTTTGAGTCTGAATTCTTCAGACAGGCCGTTAAAAAATTGTGGTAAGTCATGCTGTGTGTGTATGGGGTCTGCGGAAGCATGCATTTTAATCTTCATCCTGTAGTTATTTGCATTTTAAAAGGATTTTCCTTTTGCCCATACAGTATTATCCTTCTGTGCTTTTCTCCCTTCACTTCACTCCCTAGGAAGAATCCACTGCTCTGACTGAGGCCACTTTCATGAGGTTCTTTTTTCTTTCTAGCACGTCTTCCGTGATTACATTGTTCTGCCATGCTGTCACCTAGTTTTTGTCTGAGCTTGGCTCCTGGTTTACCCACCCTGTGTATCCGCTGAAGCGTAACTGTGCACCCTACCTACTTCCTTCATTCATATATTTGATTTTAATACTGGTTTGTACCTTTTATCCAAGTTGGCATTAGTTCTTGATAATGTTCGAGCAGTCTAGAGGAGCCTTCTTGGTATCAACATCTTGGAAGGCGAACATGAGCGAAAGGACTGAAAGCAAGAAATTGAGCAGACAGTTTCTTGGCTTGAAAAACTTTGAACTCCCTTCTTCTTTGTCTTCTTTCTGATTGGCCATTGACATTGTCACCAGCATCTGGTTACGATACTGGTGACCTCTCGGTTTACCTCACTTGACTTGAACTTATTCCACTCTTATTACTGGAGGTCCACAACCTCTACCCTTCCTTGTCTCTGTCCGTTTTCAGGCAGAATTATTTTAGAGAATTCAGGTTTTTACTTTGTTATAGAATGGGAATCTAGTTATGGTCGTACAGACATTTGGTGGTAGGGTATCCCTTTCCTGTGGTGATGCAGAGAAAAAGTGTTTTTTGTTTCTGATTCTCCCTTTTGAACTGGGTCTCTGCAGTAGAAACGAGCTGTGTCGAGAATTGTCTGCCTGCAGTTTGAGAGTTTGTTTATGTGGGAGGTGATGAAGGTGTAAATCTAGGCCATGTCGTCCTCACTTCTTGCACCCTTGCCTATTGCACAGGTATGGTAGATGCCATATTCCACATCTGCCCATAAGCCTCCTTGCCACACTTTGTTTATGGTGGCTACAGCCCGTATCTCAGGGCTCAGGAATGTAGAGTTTGGTTATCACTCTGCCTCCTTGGGTGCAGGTTCATTTATTTTGTTTATTTTTATGCCTTTTTGTAATGCATTATTTCCAGTTGGGCAAAACGCGTTATTTACAATACAATAAAAGACTGCTATTAAAGTTAAACGAAGTTGCATGCTTCTTGTCCTTTTAACCTTTGTGTATTTCTTGCAAAAAGTACACAAAAATCACAAAAAATACGCGGAGAATGCAAAGCAAAGTCCTAGGCAAATGGAACATTTGTGTGACAATTAGGAGCTTTTGTATGTGAATGTAATTTGGTATGCATGCCCCCCATCAGTGGTTGAGTCACTGGCGAGGAAAAGCTGTGCATACAAAATGCTTGCTAGATACATACCTCTGCCACACGGTTTGACAGTACTCACAATAAAAGGACATCAGTTTCCATGTCAACTAACACTACGGCCTTCGGTGATGAGAAAGTGGGAAACTCTATAAACCAAGCTGGGGGACAAAGCAAAACTTTGCTTGCATAGTAAAAACTTTGCACACCCTTAAAAGGTTATGCAGTTGCTTAATCTAGAGATGTAAATATGCGGCACCAAAAGCCATCTAAGGTGTTGGTTTGGTGGGTGTTCTTTGTATTGTCAATGCCAAGTGCGGAGAACACTCCTGATCTCATCACTTGTCCTAAGTGTATAGTTAAACAACCAAAACTTCAGTTTTTTTTTTTTTTTTTGCAAAACCTGGTTTTATGACTCAGACTCATTGGTATTCACAGGTGACACTTTTGCAACCCAGGTCAAATTGAAGAGTGCAACGAGTTTTGTGGAACTGGGCTTCTTGGGAGGTGATTTGATCTAGTCTGCCGACTGGGGAACCACAGGACCTGCGTTCACATCCTGGTTTCCACACTTTACCAGAATTTCCCAAGAAAAAACAATTCAACTTCGTGCACCTCAGTTCCCTTGTTCTATGATATTGGGAGTGCTTATAGACAGGCTGGCCATCAGCATTAAATTCCAAATAGGAAGGTGCATGTTTATAAGTAGCTCGGTGATCACTTACTTATGATTAAGAACCTCTCTCGCAAACGATTCTGCCCTCTAGAAAACTTTGGCCAAAAGACCTACTTCTTACCCCCAGGAAGAACAATCGGTTTCAACTAGGTTCCTTTCTGCAACAACTTTATAAAAAATTGCGCCTCTCTTGAAAGTGAGATATTCAGGGAAACAGTATTCATCCTGTGAAGGTGGCAAAATCTGAGATGTTTTACCTTTCAATTGACCTTGTTGCGGCTGTTTGCAGAGGATGTGTTTCACGCAATGATCTCGTTACCTTGCCTTATAATTCCTGTGACGTTTCTGTGAATCAAACAGTCTGTACACACTTGCAAGTGAGAAAAATATCTTCCATCATCTTAACATCTTCCGGGAAGTATTTGTAACCCGCCACCTGAAAAATGAAGTATGTTTATGGTCCCTTACCTCTGCATCTTTGAGCATTGTACAGTTGGTACACCACCTCTGTGACATACAAAAATACACTGAGTAAATATGGTAAAATCAAAACAACGATTTGTAGCTTATACGACGCCTGAAACATAAATAAGTTGAAAACCACACCTATCCTATAAGGAATGTGAACAGCTAAGCACCTTTTAAGTCCTTTGACAAGTGAAGGTAACTGAGCGAAAGTACTGACCGTCAGGGGTATAGCTTTCAGGAGGGGGGTGTTTGGGGTGTTACACCCCCTCTAATAAATGTATTACTTACTAAATAGTTGGGCACAGGAGCTTTCAGTCGGGTTATGATAAGGTGTCTTTTGGATTTTATCTGGGATTTTTAATACTCAGAGAAAAACATACACGCATACACTCTTGTCTCTGTCTTGAAGGTCTTAAAACATGGCTGTTTTACAAAACACTGTGTTTTGAGTGCCCCTTCACAGTCCGCAGTCCTTTCCCTTTCCACTGGCCCTTAATCCCCCCTCACGCGCTGCTTCTCATATAATGACTAACATGACATGTCGGAAAATCTGAAGCTCAGCCCCCCCGTCTTACTGACCAAGCTACGCCCCTGCTGATCGATTACAAACCCCTCCTTTAAAAAGGATAGAGAAGGTGCACATAGACAGGTGTGTGCAACCAATCTAGCCACACCGAAGAGGGCATACAGGGCAAAGGACAGTGGATTTCTGGGCCTCTCCCAGTAGCCAATGGGATTGGATAAAGACAGTTCAGAAAAATACCGGGTGAGTTAAAAGTATGTTTTTTGTGTAAGGTCGTAGATATGGCGGGCATTTTGAACATGCGTGGATGTGAATTCCTAGTGATACTTTTCATGCCCCCTGGGGTTGTCGAGCCTTTGTAGTTTAAAAAAAAAAAAGACTTAGTGTGATTATTGCACATCTTTGTGAGATGTCAGTATGTGGTCGTCGAGTTCATTGTTAAGGCAGAACTGGTTTTAGACCGACATAATTTTGAGATTTTGGGGGGGAAAAAATTGAATTGTAAGAATAGTGGGATAATTGACTTCAACATTTTGAATATTGAGAGCTTCTGTCGGCACGTTGATTCCTTGTCGCAATCCTGGACAGATGGCTGTGCGGTGCCATGTTGTGCAAATTACCACAGGCAATGTGTGTTTTTGGTGTATTTTAGAGTTTATGGGTCTTAACTGTTCTTAGATACCATCAGTATGCGCTCAAATGTAAATAAGGCTGCTCAGAGAGTTGTTCCATGCTCCTACACCCATAGATGACTTTTTCATTCCTATATATTTTCTAGAAGGTACAAAGTTGCAAAGGTCTTTATTTCTTTTGCAACCTATGCAAAGTTCTGTAGAGACCTAGGCAACCTTTAATCTTTTTAATTGTTTTGCTTTGTAATTTTTGTGTGAAAAGCAAAAGTTGGCAAGAATGCATGTTACAGATGTACTTATTTAAGAACACTAACAAAAGGGTTATCCCTAACATATTCTTTACAGAAGTAGTATGTTCTTCTCGTGCACATTTACGTTGTGCATGGGAAAGCACTGCACAAGGTGAATGTGCCCGGAAAACTTCTGTATGTATGTGCCCTGTACTTCTTTTCGTTGCCTGTTTACTTGGTTTCCGCTATACAAATACCACACAGAAAAGATCCACAACAGGTAACCTTTATGAGAAAAAAAAATCTGCATAATCTTTTCTGTGTAGCAGGGCTCGAGTACAGTCAAAGTTATCTTATGAAGCACAGAAAAACATTTTACGATCAAATGTGAATCTCAGTTGGGACGCTTCAGAAGCTCTGTGAAAGGAAAAAGTAAGGAATTTGCAAAACTTTGTCCAATTGGGAAAAAAATATTTTTACCCTGCTAGTCCCTCTTCTGCTAACCATTAGAAACAATGTTGTATCCAGAGGCTTTGTAGCTTCTGTGTTGGAACAGTGCCCATACGAATGATGAACATACTGAAAAGTTTGTCCAGGTGGGCCCATAGACCTCCACTGCTCTCAAATGCACGAACAGATGTCTAGTGCTAATGCCGGTTCTGTATCACAGCCAAGGGTTGCAACATTGACAGTCCAGACTTTGGCTTAGACTAAAGCATTTGGCATGCAAATGGAGTAGTACTCTGGAGACGGGACAGCTTGCCGGGCAGGAGTTTACAGGTTCCCAGCTGCTGCTGTCATTTCGTTACCACTGAACGAGTGACATGTGGGGTGGTGTCGTGGTCTTGTACCAGTTTACTTTTTCCTGAAATTAAGGGACACTTACTCTGAATATCACTTTTAAATCATGCCTGTTTGGAACTGTTGGAACTCATCAGCTTGAATTGGGCAGCTGACCTTAACTAATGAACTATTATGACTTCATCCAGCAAGAAGTCTTTGGGGCAGACCAGCTCCATCTGTAATGTTTTTAAATTCAATATTTTATTTTCTTGCTGCAACGTTTTATGCTGCTTTTTTGCCTAAATTGATATTTTAATTATTTTTTAAATTGCTTGGGTCTTTTCACGATATCAGTTATCAGTCAATGTTACCCTTCTTTTCTCTAATGTTTTAAGGAAACCTTGCTGACATTTTGGATTCCTTCTTTCACTCTGTTTGGTTTATTAAAGAAGTCTTCTTGGCTATTCCTACATGTCCCCTTTCGGTCCACTGGCGCCTGGTATTTTTCACAATATTTGTAGGACAGATCAGCAGTAAACATGGAAGTAGAGGCTGAAGTGAGTGGGAAGAACCTTGTTGTCATTTCTGTTCTTCTGTCCACCTTTTCTGGAACCTAAACTACCACCTTCCTCTTCCAAGAGTCTATTTGGATACCCAGGCACAACTGTTTCAAGGATGTTGGCAGCAGGTCCTGCTCTCACTTTCTGACAATTGTAATTAAAAGAGTATTTATAAGGCACGTACTACCCCTAATGAAATGTTGAAGTACTTTTCGGCCAGTAGCATGGTACTCCGAACACAAAGGTGGATTAGTCGGGGGAAATATAAATAGTCATTGGAGCTGTAGACATGCGAGTTCATTAGTTGGATGAATAGGATAGAGGAGGGAAGAGTTTAGAAAGATTTATTTGAGAGTTCAGAGTAGTAAAAGTGGTTTAGGATGAGTCAGAGAGCCTGTTAGATGGATGAATAGGATAAAGGATGGATACAGGAGGGAAAGAGTATGGAAAAAGTTGTTTGAGAGTTCACATTATAGTGAAGGGTTTGTTTGTTGCAGTTAAGATTTCTCTTATTTTTATGAAGTTCTTTGTGATAAAATTCCAGCCCTGAGGAAGTCGTTGGATTATTCCCTAAGACAAAACACGTGTTGGCTGAGGTACATTTGAAATTCAACATCTGTATACACAGAAGCTGAGATACATTTGAAACTTAACATCTGCATAAATAGAAGAGCAAGAATTTGACTAGAAATCAATAAGCTACAAACTGGTGAACCACACGGAAGAACTGAGACGTCTCTCTATTTGTTCATCACGATCGGACTTTCTTTATGACAGTGTGTTCTTGGACTGTGTTGGTTTATCTTCATTTGATCAAAATATATATATATAGACTTTAAAATCGATTACGAAAGATATGAACTGTTAATTGTTTGAGCCAGTGCCTCTGATGTTACTATATTGTCTGATCAATATGATGTTTTCAGATTTAGGGATGATGGTGTTTCCCTTATGAGTGCACCGCTTTATTGATATTTGTGCATTTTTACATGTACCAACTGGGTCTTTGAGCACCATTTTCTCCATTGTCTAACACCCTCTCTTTTGTATGTACTTGACCACACATAAGAGGCATACATACATAGAGATTTCAATATTGTACACATATTAAAAAAATTGTGAAGATATAAAATTGTACTGTATAAAGTCTCATATGTACATGCATGAATAAATATTTTCAAACTTAGGTTTTCCGTTTTGTCTGTAAATAAACTTTTTTATGTTTTTTTTATTTTATATATAGTTTCTCTTTTCTTTTTTATATTCGCCCCCCAATACTTCAGTAGAGAAGCACTTACAGATCCAATTGCAATAATAATATTTACACATTCTGATGGAGGTCTTAATATAGGAAAGTAAATCCATAAGCATATAATCATCATCTTATATGGTATTGATATATTGATCTACTTGCATATGGATATAATGATAAAGTTATTGCTATAATCATATTTACATATTGTGACGTGTTATTGGAAAGTAAACCCGTAAGCATATCCTTTTCATCTCATATGTTATTGATGTATTGATCTACCTACATATGGATATAATGATAAAGCTGCACACATATTTATATAATATATATTTGTTTTTTAAATATATTGAATTCTTTATTTTCATTTCTCTATATACATATATAGGTACAAGCCCATATTATTTTTTGTTTGGGTTTTCCTTTCCATTAATAAGTATTATCTGTTTTATAATATTTAGTTATTTTGGTTTATGTGTTATGTGTGTGAATAAGTGTGAGGGTTTGCAGAAAATGCAAGAATAGACATGATTGCCTGTAGAGGTACAGACATCTCCTGAACAGAAAGCAAATTAGCTGATTTCTTGCATATTGGTTAGTCTAGCGCTTATATTGTGTGCTCAAAGGGCCATATGCAGATCCCCAAAGAGAAAATCCTGAAGGTTTTGCCATTTTGGGTAATGGTACAAATTAGGTCTCTAGGTGGCAGAGGTATGCACTCTGTCCAAGTAGGGACCACAATCCCAGTCAGTACAAGTCACTGACATGTCATAAATTAGCCTGTGCTCACTCTCTGGTACCTTGGTGCAGAGCAGGCAGGCCTAACTTAGAAGGGAAAGTTTAAAGTACTTCTGCAACATACACAATAATCACAAGAGATACACCACAGAAAAAAGACTTCACACGGATGGAGAAAAATAAAGCTTGTTACTCTGGTTGTTTTTTAAGTTTAGCATGATACAGATCCAATTCACAAATAGTGAAGCATTGGCTTTGTAGACTCAAAAATAGTAAGACTAATATGAAGTAAGTATTAGATCAAAGGGGTGGTGCAGGGGACTTCTGTGCACAGGTGTGTGATGTCCTTGGTTGTGCTCCTATCGCGGAGTGGGGTGCGGCTATGTTGGGCAGAGCTGCTCGATTTGTATTTGAAGGCAAGCTGCAAGGGAAAGCAGGGCACCTCCAGGCAGGTTACAGATGTGAGTGGTGAAGCTGAGCAAAAGCTGCTCGGGTTGAAGTTGAAGGTTAGCGGTAAAGAAAAGCTGGGCCGCTCTATGCAGGTCACAGATGCAAGCAACATGGATGGGCAAAAGCCACTCGGGTTGAAGTTGAAGGTAAGTGGCAAAGGGAAGCTGGGCCGCTCTGGGCAGGTTGCAGGTGCGAGCAGCAAAGCTGGGCAAAAGCCACTCGGGTTCAGTCATTCACACAGATTTGTAGCGTGCAAACTTGTCACCCCAAGGAGTCCCCCAGGCACTGGGGGGAGTCTGCGAGCCTTGGCCGGCTGGTGATGGAGGTCGAAGAGCCATTTCTTGAGCTGTCTTCTGAAGTCTTCCAGGGAAGGGGAGGTGCGCAGGTGGAGGTCGTTCCAGGATTTGGTGGCGAGGTGGGAGAAGGAGTGGCCACCGAGGCATTTCCGAAGGATGCAGGAGACGTAGGCCAGGGCGAGGTTGGCTGAACAGAGCTTTCTGGTAGGTCGGTGGAGTGTGATGCGTTTGTTGATATAGGCAGGTCTGATATCTTGTAGGGCCTTGTAGGTGTGTGTGAGGAGTTCGAAGTGGCACCTTTGCTGGACAGAGAGCCAGTGGAGGGCCCTCAGATGAGGAGAGATGCTGGTTCTTCTGTCAAGGTCGAGGATGAGTCTCGCTGCCACGTTCTGGATTGTCTGGAGGCGGGACAAGAGCTGCTTCGTGGTTCCGGCATAGAGTGCGTTGCCCTAGTCGAGGTGGCTGGAGACGAGGGCCTGAGAGACTGTCTTCCTGGTCGCAATGGGGATCCATCGGAAGATCTTGCAGAGTATATGGAAGCAGGACTTGGAGAAGGCATTGATCTGTTGTTTAAGGGTAAGTTGGGTGTCCAGGGTAATGCTGAGGTTAGGTGCATGGTTGGTAAGGATAGGAGGGGGGCCTAGGGTGGAGTGCCATCATGTGTTGTCCGAAGGGGAGGGCTTGGTCCCGAAGATGAGGATCTCTGTCTTGTCCGAATTTAGCTTGAGGCAGTTGGTCCTCATCCGTGTGGCAACTTTGTTCATGGTGTTTTGGAAGTTCATTCGTGTGGTAGAGGTGTCACTAATAAGGGATAGGATGAGCTGAGTGTCATTGGCAGAGGAGATGATGTTCAAGCCATGGGTGCATGCGATGTCAGCCACTGGAGTCATGTGGGTGTTGAAGAGGGTGGGACTGAGGGAGGAGCCCTGGGGAATGCCACAAATTACGTCTTTGCGTGCAGAGACGGAGTGGGGGAGGAGGATCCTCTCTGTTTGGCCAGAGAGGAAGGAAGCGATCCAGTGGAGTGTGTTGTCTCGCATGCCAATGCTGTGGAGTCTGGTGATGAGGGTGTGGTGGGAGACTGTGTTGAAGGCTGCCAATGGGTCGAGGAGGACGAGGGCCGCTGTTCCTCTTTGGTGGAGGAGGTGTCTGACATTGTCACTTGCTGCAATCGGGGTGGTCTCAGTACTGTGGTTGGGCCGGATGCTGGATTGGGATGGGTCGAGCAAGCTGTTGTTTTCGAGGAAGTCCGTGAGCTGGCGGTTGATGTTTTTTTTCCAAGACCTTGCCGGGGAAAGGGAGGAGCGAGATAGGGCGGTAGTTCTTGAGCTCGTTAGGGTCGGCTGAGGGCTTCTTCAGGAGGGGCTTTACCTCGGCGTGCTCCAAGGCCTCAGAGACAGTGGCTGTGGAGATAGAGGAGTTAGGGATTTCTGTGACGGAGAGTTTGAATACTTCTCTTCCTAGGTTGTACAAACAATGTGGGCAGGGGTCAGTGGGGCATCTGGAGTGGATGGAGGTCATGATGGCAATGGTGTCTTCAGTGGAGAGCTGTTTCCATTCGGAGCTCTGGTGGGGAGGGGAGGTGTGAGTTGGGGTGCGTGGTTGGTCGAGGTCAGTGGGTCGAATATGCTTTAGATGTCGGTGATCTTGTTGTGAAAGAAGTCCGAGAATGTGTCGCAGAGGGCTTGGGAGGGGTGAATAGTGTTCTTTGTGGCGGATGGGCAGGAGAACCCTGACAATGCTGAATAATTATTTGGCGTGGTTGGTGCTGGTCTCGATGCGGGTGTTAAGAGCTTTTTTCTTCGTCTCCCTGATCTGGTGGTGGTAACTGTTTAGGGCGGACCTGAAAGACTGGTGGGGATCTTGTTGCTGTGCCAGTGTTGCTCTAGATTCCTGCAGTGGCATTTGAGGCTTAGGAGTTCCGGGGTGAACCACTTGGCCTGCTTTGTGAGTTTCCTGTTGGTGGTGCACTTCAGGGGAGCTGTGGTGTCGGCAACTGAGGAGATCCAGATAGAGACGTTTTGAACGCGGTGTTTGAGGGTGTCTGCAGGGGTGGGTCTTGCTTCTTTGAGGCAGAGATCCAGGTTATTTCTGTGATTTTGAAAACCAGAAAGGGAGCACTCTGCCTCACACTCCAGCATGCACTCAGCCCCAATGCATTGTGGTAAATGCAGTCAAGGTTCGTATTTTTGTCCATAAAGTAAACTGTAGTTTTTCACCTTAGTAGGTGCAGCAAGTGCTGTAAATCTCTGGACACGTGTTTCTGGGTTCAGCCCTTCATCAGCAGAGAGCAGCTTTGTCTGTGGGGTTGGTGGAAACACTGCCAATGGTCCTCTCAGGCTTATGTACCACTCACTGGCACGCAGGGGCTCAACCAGAGCTCGTCAGCTCGTTGGCTCAAGGGAGCCTTCTTAAACAGAAAAAACAGAAAGGGAGCACCCTGCCTCACACTCCAGCATGCAGTCAGCCCCAATGCATCATGATAAATGCAGCCAAGGTTAGTTTTTTGCCCATAAAGTAAACTGTAGTTTTTCACCTTAGTAGGTGCAGCAAGTGCTGTAAATCTCTGGACACGTGTTTCTGGGTTCAGCCCTTCATCAGCAGAGAGCAGCTTTGTCTGTGGGGTTGGTGGAAACGCTGCTGTGATTTTGCTCCAGTTGCGGCGTGCAGGGTCTGGGGTCTCTGGGCTTCAGGCTGTCACTCAATGGTGAAGTGGACGATGTGGTGGTCAGTCCATGTTATCTCGGAGGTGTGGGAGAACTTGGCCCTGTCGCTGTTGGAGAAGATGGGATCCAGAGTGTGTCCTGCGCTGTGCATGAGGGCGTTGACAAGTTGAGAGAGGCCTATCATGCTTATGTTTTTGAGGAGAGCGGTGGAGTTGGAGTTGTCCAGGTCCTCTAGGTGGAAGTTGCTGTCCCACAGGAAGATGTAGTGGTTGGAGTCAATTGCGAGAGGAGCAATGAAGTCTGGTATGGAGTTGCAAAAGCTGTGACGAGGACCCAGGGGTCTGTAGCCGAGGGTTCCTCTGATTGTGGTTTTGAGGTCAGCAGGGAAAGCCGGGCCACTTTGGGCAGGTTGCAGGTGCGAGCGGTGAAGCTGGACAAAAGCTGCTCGATTTGAAGTTGAAGGTGAGTAGCAAAGGAAAGCTGGGTTGCTCTAGGCAGGTCACAGATGCGAGCGGCCAAGCTGGGCAAAATCCGCTCGGTTTGAAGGTGAGTGGAAAAGGAAAGCCGGGCCACTCTAGGTAGGTCACAGATGCTGGCGGCGAAGTTTGGCAAAAGCTTTTAGGGGGTCAAGGAACCAGTACTTATACTAGGAGGTGCCTTTTATGTGGGGGTGACTACAAAGAGTTCTTGTGAAGTGCCCAGGTCTCCCTTTCAGGTCAGAGTTGGCTCCAGACTATCTGTAGGAGGTAATCAGCCCATTTATGTGGACTCCAGACACTACCCTTTGAGGTGTAGGTGTGAGCCCTTCCCAACCTCCTCCCCACGAAGACCCATCGGTATGCAGATGCAGTTGAGTATCCTGTGTTTGGGGTGTCTGAAGGGAATGCTCAAGTGTAGCTGTTGCCTAGCTCAAGTCAGATGTGTATTGGAGATAGGCTGTGGGCACACAAGGCAGTAAGTGCAGAGAAATGCCTACTTTCTAAAAGTGCATTTCGATAATAGGAATAATAAATATGACTATCAGTAAAGAGGATTTATTATTCCCATTTCAGTGGCGCTAAACATGATGCTTCTTCTCCTCACAGACATTAATTACAGCTTGAAGGTATTATAAGGAATTCCCAGGCGTTTTTCATTACTAGGACATGAGAACATAAAAGCATATGTCCTGCCTTTAGCTTACATGGCACCCTGCCCTATGCGCTACCTAGGGCCTACCTTAGGGGTGACTTATATGTAGGAAAAGGGGAGTTCTGGGCTTGTCAATAGGTTTCAAATACCAAGCCATGGTACCATTTAGACTGCACACACAGGCTGTGAAGTTGCAGGTCTGAGGCATGTTTTCAGGACTACTTGAGTGGGTGGTACAATCAGTGTTGCAGGTCCACTAGTAGCATTTAATTTTCGAGCCCTTTGGATATGTTATACCACTGTACAAGGGACTTATATGCAAATTATATATGCCAAGTCTGCATACACCAGTGTTACCATGTTTTGGGGGAGAAGCACATGCACTTTAGCACTGCTCAGCAGTGGTGAAGTGCTCAGAGCCCTAAGGCCAACAAAAAGATACAGCAACAAAACAGGTGCTGAAGGCAAATAGTCTGGGGTAAGACCATCCTAAGGATGCCAGGTCTAACAGGTAAGCTGATTTTTCTCACTTTCTTCTCTTCACCCCACTAGTGGGTTAAGACAATTTTCAGAAGTTGACATGATATGTGTTAGGTCCAGGCACTGTGAGTTCTGGATAAGCTTCAGCTCTTTTTACAATCCTTGTGCCGGAAACTTACCAACAGGATGGATTTAGCCAAAGATCGTTCACTCAACACAAGCTTCAATGACAAAGGGACTCCTCGTCCATGCAGTCATCCTGCAGCTTTGGAAAATACTCAGAATATAATTATTTTATTGAAATGGCAATAAATATCGTATTGCTGCAGCTACTGATATGGGTATTGACACACAGCAGGGCCTAGTTTAGGAGTTATGGGGAGCTGTTCATAGTAGCGTGGGAAAAGGAAGCTATTCAAGATTGATTGTGGTGGAGGGATGGCGGCTAAGGCTTAGCCTTTTCCTCCTTGGCGCGCACAGATGGATGTTCTGTATTCCCTACATAATGGATTTGAAGCTGAACTTCCAGCCCTTTTGCACTTAACCATACGCGGGTTTCCGTGTGATTCTATGAGGGTGCAATCTGCAGCAGTTACTGTCTGTCCTACAATACCCTTTCTTCTTCATAGGCCCCCTTGCTTATGGTTTCCTTGTTGGTCGAAAGAAAGGTCCAATTTCTGAGAGATCCTGCACAAGGGAAATAAATATTGCTAGTTATCATTTTTAAGGTAACGTTTACACCAGCTATTTCTATTCCAGAATCACAGTTTCTAACCATTTCGTTTTTAAAAAGTTTCTCCAGTTTAAAATAATGCATTACAGCTTAATAAGATGCATTGTGTTTATCTGTCAGAAATAAGCTAATATTGCATCTTTAGCTCTACACACTGACAGTTCTCAAGCATTTTCATGGTTATTTTTGTCTGTTGTAATTCGCTAATCCCATTGACATTGCATTGCAGGCATGCTAGACTTATCCCTCTTTAAGGATATTGTACCCGTTTCAGGAAATACGCCATCATCACCCCAACCATGAAAAATCTTGCTTCCTGCTCCACTAAGCAGGGATCCTTACAACTAACTAGTTTAAGTCTTTTCCAGTAATGGAACCTTCAAATGACACAAACATTGAGGCATAATATCTTGGCATCCAGATTCCAAACTCTGTCTACAAGCAGAAACTAGCCACTCCGGTTCAGAGAACGCCCAGAGGAAGTTTGCAGCAAAAGTTGTACTGACCGTGGAATATCTGATAGGGGCTTCATACCCAACACCTTGTTGGATTGTTCCTACCTTTTTATGCTGTCTGCAGTCTTTGAAATGCTTCTGCTTGTGCATTACTTTCTAGTGGCTGCAAGCCAATGTGCAGCTCTTTACTGAACTACTAAGTAAATATATAAAAATAACCCTTTCTCTAACCGAGCACCCCATATGCTGTCTGGATGTAGAAAGATCTCTTGGGTGCTAGCTAGATTAGGCTTAAACATTGCCTTGTTTAAATGGCAGCTTGGCTGCGCAGATGTCGAGTCAGACATTCTTCACCCTTTTACGGATTCTAGAGCATATATACAGTTCCACCCTGGGATGGAGCTAAATAATGTTAGTGTCTCTTTAAAGAGTATCCAATTCCAGATATGAAAAACTCTCCTGTCTCTGGCAGGAGTTCATCAAGATTCTTAATTTGCATCATCTCAAAAGGGTGTTGTATTGATCCCCCCTTCTTTTAATAAAGAGTCAAGCCTTCTGTTACCTTTTGGCTGACTGATACAAAATGTATTGTTGCCTTACAATGGGATCAAGGCCTGCCCATTGTTTACCAATTGGTTGCCTTCATTGTCACTCTCATGTGTTTGCTTCTTATTCATTAGCATGTGTGGACTTTCCTTCCTCTTCTTGCATTTCCCCCCAGCCCTCGAGCATTACTAAGTCCTTACATTGCTTGTTTTTTCAGATGCTACATCTTTCGTTTTGTTTAACCACTCCATTAGAGTGTATGTGTTTTCCAGCTGTCTCCATTATTTGCTTCTCTCCCCTCTCCATGATGCTCCCTCTTGCCCTTAAGGTTCTTCCCCCTCCTCCTTGTAATGCACTCGCTGCTGTGTGCTTCCTCGCTTGGATTGCTTTCTAACCCCTGTGCTTCTCCCCTGTTGCAGGTTCATGTGTGCTGTCCCTCTCTCCAGTTTCATGTGTTGCTTTTCTCCCCTGTCATCCGCCCTCCATGTTGCTCTCCCTCTTGCCCATTTCCCCCCACCCTCTGTGTCGCTTTAGCCAGCACTCCCCCCCCCCCCCCCCTTGATACTTCTGCACCCCTTCAATCCCCGGGGTGTCTCCCCAACCAACTTTGCCCCATATTGCTTTTGTGCCCCTCTCCCAAGTTGCTTCCACACCACCTGCTTTAAAAAAATAAGAAGAGATATTTGTGTGTGTTTTTTCATTTGCTGATCCACATTAAATCAGCAAATAAAGAGGAAAAAAGAAGCTTCGTCATTTTGTAGCCTTTTTACTTTTTGGTGACAAAGACAATAGGTCCTAAAGGTGAGACTTAGTGACTATGCAAATACATCTCTTTAGACGAACCATGGATTGCTGTCTAGCCTTATGCAAAACATAGCTATTTTTTTTAAATTAAAAACAGTAGGATCCAGTAACAAAGATTTTGCTCTGAGTCACTGTTGAAGTACTCCTGAATTCCAGTCGCAAACCAGGAACAGACTGGGCTTACTACTGACATTCATGAGTGAGCTAGAAGTCCTTCAAGAGCTATTCACACTTACATATGCACCAATCTTTGTGAACTGTGCCCAGTGTGTTGTAAGATCATCTCCTTGGTGCTCGGGGTTGCTTAGTGACCTTTTTCCTAACTTAGAGTTGTTTTGCATGTGACACTGCAAAGTACATTACAGCATTCATGCCAACCTTCATATGCCTCACTGCAGCACATATGGAAACATGCTCTTCACATGTATGTCACTAGTTAGTGCACACCTCTCACAAGTGGTGTAAATCAATCTGATGGGCCCCCCATGTCTCCCATATCTCTCAGATATTCTATGGCCTTGGGCTGAATGATGTCCCATAAAGAGTTGGAGGATCCCCCCTCTAAAGATTTGTGTCCCCCCAACGCAGCAGGGGATGCTGGGTCCTGTACACTTTCACACTCACAATGGATTGTGATTTAAACCTTATGGGGTACTTGCTTTGCTGACTGGCCGTGTGTTCCTTAAGAGTGTCATTTGGTCAAATCTACCATACTGCCCATTTTTACGTTGAGCTTAGCAGTACGCAATCGCTGCTCTTTTCAAGATGCTGTGATCTATTCTGTGGGCTTTACCCACGCCCATCTCACACCCATCACTTTCATTCTGCCTCTCAAAATTCTGTTGATTTTGTAGGGAAATACTTTGTTTGTCCCGCTTTGAGGCTGCTTTGTTATCACCTTGGAGACTGACCCTATTACATGGATTATTGCACGATCGTCCACATACCTTAGTATGTGCGCACTATTTTGTTTCTTATGCCTTGCTGCTTTGCTCTGCGTGACCGTATGTTGTTCCTTTTTCTTGTTTTGGGAATGCCGCTGTTTCTTTTTTATTTATTTCATATTTATTTGATTATTTTTTTTTTTAAAGGTTTGAGTGCGAACTCAATTGGAGAAGCACTTTACGTGAGTATGTAAAGTTTCATATAGCGCGAACTCGATCAGAGGCGTGCTTTACATAAGTGAAGTTTCATATAGCGCAAACTCAATCTGAGGAGCGCTGTCCATGAATACCATTTACAAGTTTAACAAATGCAAATATACAAACTGGAGCAGATACAAATATTTTTTTAAAAACACAGAAATCCTCAAAGTGGCTTTCCTGGCACAGCAGGAGAGCGATACTACAATATTTACTGCACTCGGAAAAACTTGCACCACAATTCTTTGCAGGCATTAGTTTTTAAAAACATTTTTGCCCATAACTCAGCCTGTGGTGGTCCTAGGACAATAGAACCATCACCAAAACGTTCAGCGTGACACACACTTTCTGTTTAGCGCATCTCTGGGTCCCCACACTAGGTTGGGGTGGGGGCAAAATAGTAACCTCTCCCACCATTCAGTGACTTTGTAAGCTCTCTCATGGATGAACTTTTGTTTTACAGCTGGGAGTAGTCTGTATTTTAAGGGCCTTCTTTGAAATAGTATTGTAATAGGCCTACCAGGCTTCAAAGTGTGTAAGGCACTACGTCATGTAGAGGCTACATATATGATTACACTGCATTACTTTCTGACATTCTGTTTTTATATCGTTAGGCCCTCTAGGGGCTCAACTATATGGTAAATGACCATGTTTCTTACAAATGCTATTTTTATAATGGTGTCCTCTAGGGGCTGTTCTGAGCATTACAGTGAAGATACTACAATATTTGCTGAACTCAGAAATTCTACCCATAATGTTTTGTGGGACATTCCATTTACAAAACATTTTTGCCCATAACTCACTGCACAACTTGCTCTTTCTGTCTAGGTCATCTTTGAGTCCCCACACCAGATTGGTGCAACAATAAAGAAATAATGGCAATATTTTCATTTTTTGCTGCAGATAGTGGAAGAAGGTAAATGGAAGTGCTTTAGTTATTTGCAGGGCCACTATAATTTAGTGGCAGAGAGGACCAAATTATGCAGCAGGGTTGACCAATCTATATGGCAAGAAAAGTCAAGTTATGCATTTACGACGCCTATGGCTCTAACGCAAGTAAATCTGAGACCTATTGGATTGCAAATGCTTGTTTTGATCTCTAGTGTGTTTATGTTGGCGTCTTGCTTCCTGTGTCATATTCGGTGATGTGTGCGTTCACCCCTTGCCAGACATACCCTCTGATGACAGAACACGTTGTCTGTAAGCCTCTGTGTGTGTGGCATTGTGCTTGGTAATTAGGCCGCTTTCTCTAAAGGCGCACCAGAAAGACATTAGCAACCGCACAATGGCTAACCAAGATAAAAAGCATGCGCGCCTATTATTAGCCTCTTCATCACTATAATGGACAGCTTGTAAGAAATTTGGCTCCCTATCTCTGGCACCAAACACCACCTATCAAACGGGGTATTGTTTCTTCCGTCTGTTCACAAGTGCGACTTGGAGAGCAGAGATAGGATGCTCATTTTTATCTGCTAGGCGCACAATGCTTGTAAAAGTAGTGGGAAGTGAGAGAAACCTGCAGTGGCCTTGTTACCACTTGACACAACACCAGGTTTAGTTGTTAACACCGACAGGCTTTTAGGTTCCCTAGTAGCTGCCATTGGTGGTCAGATTCATTAGGCCCCGCTTCACAGGGCCTGTGTCACATATGCTGCGGGGCAAAGAGTGGACTGACTGTGCGGCTCAAGACGACAGTGAGAGAGAAGAGCACCCAGACAAATAAATAGGGTTACGCCACGGGTGAGCGACTAGTTGTCTGTTTAACATGCCTGCTCAAAGCGGTCTTATTGGCTGTATTACTTTGTAGCATTTGCATAGTGCTTACCACTCCTACGTGGGGGAGCTGAAGTGCTTACCCACATGGAGAGCAAGCTACACTCTGTAGGTTATGTATTTATAAGGGTAATGTGTTTTTGTTAGAGCCTATGGGAGAAGTGTTTTCATTTTGTTCATCATGACCACCTAGGTGTGGTTATTGTGTTATGGGATGCAGCGCCTGGTGATGTTTGTCAGAGATGGAAGTGCAAATTATAATTGTAAAAAGCACTACAGAATCTAGGCAGCTTCTCAACACCAGCCTTGTAAGAAGGGTAACAGGATATTTAGTCTGTGTATACCCAGAAAGAGGGGGAATCAGAGTCGACCTAGTGAACCATTTGGCAACATCAGCCAGGCAGAGTGAGTGTTGAATCAAGAAAAGGCAGCCAAAACGGCAAGAAATAGAATTGGTGACATGGTGAGCAGTAGACATGCACGAAACAAATGTGCATCATGAACGAGGAAGGAAGTGGAAGAACAATCAAGGCTGGCAACCAAAATAGAAACGACACAATCTTTAATAGGCCCAGATTCCACCTACTCCTGCTAGGCCAAAGGAAGCCAACATTTTGAGCAGGGGTTTGCACTCCATGCCCCTCTTCAGCTCCCGAGGACTCTGTAAGGCAGGCCAGCCCGCGCTGGGCAAGACCTAGTCAGGTCATGGCTCAGATCCTAGCAAGACTGACACCCTGCCCATGCGATAGTGATAGAGAAGGCAATTGGTTGTTTACTGCCCTGACAGCACAAGAGAGGGCGAGGTCAGCCTGCCTCATGTTACCCTTTTGTCCTCACTGCTCTCTGGGAGCTGAAAACTTTTATTAGATCTCGGAGATCCCTGCAGCTTCTAGTTTACATAAAGAGACATCCTTCTGACCTAGAATTTCCTCGCAAGCAATTTCCTCTTTCATTATTAGTAATTAATGACATTTCAGGGTGAAAAAAGAGACAGTTTGGCAAAAGGAGACATGCACTGTCTGTATTATTTCGGCTAGGACAGCAGCATGCCATAGATTTGGCACTTATCATTTTGATCAATCTTTGCCCAGCTCCTCTCTGACATGCAAGCGTATGCAAAAATATATTTTATAACTGTCTCCACAAGTTAACTTCCTTTCAGATCTCCTTAACCTGGTCCCTTCCAATTCTGCAATGTGTGAATCCTTCAGTGAGCCTCCGAGAGCAGAATCACTGATCAGTGGAGGCAACCTCCCAATGGTTGGGCTGCCAGTGGTTTCTGGACGGGGCTATACTGGAGATCCCACACCCTGGTGGAAGAACTTTATTACATGCAGATTGGGAAATGGTTATATTAAGCCAGTGGCATTGCAAGGGTGCCGCAGTTGTGAATGCAAGTAAGGAAAATGCACTCCATTGTCCTGCAGTGGGTAGTAAAAAAAAACAAAAAACTAAGATGCGCAGTGTGCCTCCCAACCCCATCGGTACTGCACCTAGTCCTCCTGTGATAGCCATCCACCACAGGTTATGTTGCTGCAGAATGTTAGCAGCCAGAAATAACATTTTCAAAAACCGGCATCTAATTGCTATTGATTGTAATATACTTAAAAGGTGTATCCCACTTGAGCAGCCTCAGAAAGGTTCCTTAACAGTATTTCCCACATTGAATGTCTAACCAAGTCCGACCCTCCACACTCTGCACCCATTTTCACTCATATTTAGTTAGCTGAGCTTCCTTCCATTTTCTACTTTGACTTTCAAAATTGAAGTTTGGGTGTAAGAGGGATCCATTTGGCACCTCATTTGCTTATTTCTATTTTTCCCATGACTCATTGTCTCCCAAACTATTAAACATTAATTAATTTAGACAAATAATGGAATAACTTACAATTTTTAGACCCACAATTGACAGAGAAGTTGACATCTTGATCTTCTTAACCAACAACATTTAGCAACTCGAGTCCTGTAACTCACCGGGAACCAGTGTCAAACACCTACTTGAAGATCCTGATGAACACTTAATTCTTGTAGCTTTCCAACAGCTGCAAACAACAACTGATTATAGTCTGGCTTTCTTGCTTGAATCTAAGTTGCTTCAGTCCCAGATAACTGAATGCAGTATCCTTTGATCTCACGTTCAAAGAACACATCAACAAGATAAACAAGACAGCCTGGTGCCTGCCAGTTGTCCCTCTTGAAAGTGAAACCCATCTTTTCAGAAGATGGTTTCAAAATGACAATGCAACACCTATTCCTCTCTCACCTTGATGGAGGCAAAAAATCTGCCAAAGCCTCCCAGACATCACCATGGCACACTAAAAGGTCCCCTATGCCCTGCAACCCTTCTCATCAAAGGTCTGAAGAAATCCAACCACATCACCTCAGGATTAAAGGAGCAGCAGTACTTACCTCGCTGCCGCCTATGCCTGCATCTTCTTCCTGACTAGCCTCATCGTCTACAAGGCCAACCAAAATGACTTTCCGACCAGCCTGGTTAAGAAGCTAAGCACATTTAGTAGACAGTACTACGGAAGGAGATTGGGCATTGCCAGATTGGAATGGAAGAGGCGCTGGAAATTAAAAAAACAGAATACACACTTTGTAGGATCTGGAACAAGATCCCCATTGGCATGAGGACTGGTGTGACCCCCCTTACAGTTCAGAAAGGAAAACAAGAAACATCTCCACAAGGGCCATTACCACCTTACATACTAAAACATGTGTTACACACCACACATGAAAATTGTATCATCCCCTGGGCTCTTGCTGCTGTTTTCATTCATTTGCTTCCCAGCTAATTTCTTGAGACATGAAAGGTATACATCCATCCATGATACATACGTATGTAATATACGTCGTATATACGTAAAATATGCACATACTTAAGTACATACGTGTAATGTGCATATATATATGTACACGTATATATTATACATAATATACGTGTATAGGTATACGTTTATACGTAATACGCGTACATACATACATACATAAGTAAACAGTAATGACTTATGTCCTCAAAAGATTACTGGAGCACTGGACAAACCCACCTAATAATATATATTTTTTTCCAGTTCATGACACATCACTTGTGTTTTACCATGGTGCACCTGCCCCAGAAGGAGATCAGGGTGTGTAGTGAGTAAGGGGGGAGGGACTGCGTGCGAGGGGAAGGCAGGGACAGATAGGGAGTGCTCTGTTGCAGGTGTGTGGTGGGGGGTGGAGAGGAGTACAATGAATTAGTCTGGTCTGCAGTTTAGTCTATAAAACGTGAGGTACAACACCTGCTTCTCAAAATCCCCCACGCCGCCTGATATTTTTCTATCTCGCTCTTGGATGCAGGTAGAACTTTCCATATAGTGCATTTTATTTATTTGATGCATATTTCAGACCGTGCCTTTGACTGTCCTTGGAGAACGCCCGTCCCGTCGCTCCTGGAGGGGGGGGTGGGGAGCTTGTGTAAAGGGCCCGCAGACACTGTCGCGCGCCTCAGAATACCGTGTGGCACAAGCACGTGACGCAGCCTGTTTCATACCTGTCAGAGCCCCTTCACTCCAACGTTCTGCAGACCACCTGCAGCCTCCCTCCTCTCCCCGAGAAACCCAGTGATATTTAAAGCTCACGGAGAAAGGAGGAGACTTTAAAATGCACACGTAGTCTCTCAGTATTCTTCCCTATCGTGTGCCTTCGCGCGCCGTCATTTGGGTGGCTGTATAAATTAGTGGCGTGTGGTGATAAAGCGCTAATGTGAGGGCCCAGGTTACATTCTATAATGGCGGATAATGCGGCTCAAAAAAGATGCCTTCCAGGATTTCACCGGGATCTCTTTATTGCTTTTCAGATTGATGTCATTTTCTGTTGTGTTGCATATTCTCTTCACCTGCCACTCTCTGCTGCTTGAATATTATTAAAGGCGCGGAGGATGCATGATGGATGGGCAATCCGTGCAGCCTCGGCCTGGGAAGCGCCGCGGGTGGGCGGGGAGGGGCCTTTGGGGATGTGTTGGGTGGCGAGAAGCCTTGCAGAGGACCTGGGGTCTGGGGAGGAGGAGGCCGGATAGTGCGAGAGAGACCTGAAGCGCTGTGTGATGGCGTGCCTTGGTATATTTATTACAGACTGGTCTCTTGTGTGTGTCTTCCACTTGCTGCCGCAGTGTAACACAGACATGCTGGGGTTGCGCGGTCTCTTTCCCTCACTGTGTCTCACTGTGTTAGATGTATTGCCCAAGCCTTGAGTTGCTAAGGCTGCTTTAGGGCGCGTGTCCGGTATGTTCATTACGTCACCATCAAACTAGACTTAATCGAAAGCATTACGGTCAAAGTTCAGTTTCGGTTTCGAGCATTTTTCTGACGTTATTGCAGGTTCTTCGGTCTGTGCTGAACCTTATTTCTTTCTGAGCACCCCGACTTGTTTATTACTACTTACCAATGGCGTATCATCTTTACCTTCTTGCAAATTACCCATCCTTTTCAAGCTTCTTGCCTTAAAATGTAAATTAGCACTTGTATAGCGCACTACTCACCCGTTAGGGTCTCAAGGCGCTGTACTCATACCGCTATGGAACCCCTCCTGGCTTTTCCCTGTGAGGCACCCACTCCTGAGCACCCCCAGGGTGAAGCCAGGCATCCAAGCGCTGTTGGGGCCGTTGTGGAGATTAAGCAAGCTATTGCCCAGAGTTGCAGAGTGGGACCCATGAATTAGATTAGGCACCGAGGCGAGAATTATCTGGTCAAGGGGAATTGAGCCCAAGACCTGCTGAAGCGGGACTTGAACCCTGGTCTTGAGCCAGATCTCTGCTTCAGGGTCTGCCGCTCTAACCATTGAGCCACACTTCTCCACCTTAGTCATCCTTCATTTTGTATTTTCTCTTCTCCTGTCCCCCATGATGTTGCAAGGTTTCCAGTTTAAACAGTTTTTTATGAGGCTTCCAGCTTACACACTTTTTAATGAGGTTTCCCTGCTAGTATTTGTCACTGTAAGTAATATAAATTATTGAAGTTTTAGGGAATCACTAGAGAGAGACATACTAGAGTTTTTTTGTTAAATGGCGGGTCCCATGCATGTCTGTGTACCTGCGGATCTGGTAAGTTGTTTCCTCATCTGCATCGTCAGAGTAATGAGATACAGTGCGTCTCCCGTTGAAACTGGTCGCACCGTAAGACACAGAAGACATCCAAGCTACCAGCCAGGCATTGGGCTGGACTCTGGCTCCATTTCTTACTTGGCTCATACAATAATGCAGCAGTAATCAAATGCACTCCTGCCCCACACCTGTGACTTAATAGACCGCACAGTCTTCATTTAGGAGAAGCTAGGAACATTATTTCCTTTAACCTTGATATACATATTGGCAATCATATTAAAATATTGTTAGCATTATCTTTAGTCAATTTTAGTTCACATGTTTTTTCTAGTCTTCTACATCAACATACTGGGATAGGATTCATATTTCTGGTATCATCCTGGAACATTGAGAAGATCCCCGGCAAAGAGCCCCTTGAGGGGCCAGTTGGACACTGCAGTGCTAGCCCATCGAGGAGCAGGGCCAATAATGAAGCATGCCACCTTTGGGTGGGTGAGTGCTCTTGCTTTTTAAAGGCAAATGCTTTAGGTGACTACAAAGAATCTAAAGTCCTAATTGGATATCTGGAAAATGGATCACGGAACAGTATACCTTCCATTTCTCGTATGATATTAGGGGCATTGTATACTGGACCGCCCAATGCTTCTTGTCCTTTAACTGTTTGAAAGGCCATTGTCATCTCTGAGTGAGTCAATAAGTGTGAAGGGGTGAATGTAAGTGTGTTTGTAAGAATGAGAATCAGTGAGTGTGCGTATGGTTGCATGAGTGACAGTGAGGGTGAGTGAGAAAGCGCGGGTAAGAGAGTGCGTGAGTATGACTGTGTCAGTTTGTTAGTAGGAATGCATTTGTTAGTTTGTTTTATACTTGCGTGCCGCTGGCCATGGCATCTCCAAGATAGTTCTTGGCTTGTTGGAGCACTCACAGTAGTGTGCTGTTGCTGGCATACTAGAGGTAAAGCATAAGGGAGGATGCTGTGTCAAATTTCAGGCCATGATGTACTGGAAGTAATTCTTAGCATATAGAGACACCTATGTCAATATGCTGGTGCTAGAATGCTCGAGGTAATTATTGGGTTAAGAGAGAGCAACCATGGCATACTGGGGATGGGAGTTAGGGTCCGGGGAAGCCAAGCATGATAAAATGGCGGCTCTGAAGTACTGGACGTAACTTTTGACATTTGGCTCAACCAGTGCATATGGGCAGTCTAAATAGTATCATTCTGGTACTGGCATATTTTATGGAATTCTTGCCAAAAGGAAGAACCCATGACAAAATGGTGGCTTTGGCAAACTGAAAGTAATTCTTTAACCTATAGAAAGTACCCATGGCGATTTTTGAAAACAATGGGGTAAATTTGTAGCAAGTATTACGCCCCACCGCTTTCAAAGATCACCAGCCACCCCTGCAGACCATTGAATACATTACAGTAAACTATCATTGCCATTAATTAGTAATCAAAGTTACAACCACGCAAATTAATCAGTTAAAAACAGCAACAAATTTACCACTTAAGTTACTTGTCCAAGAAATGAGCTGGGCTGAAGCAAAAATGGCTGTCTAAGGGTCTCACATCAACGCAACTAAGACAGCGAGGAGGTCTTATTGGCAAGCTCTAATGTCTGCAGGCCAAACTGGTACTACTGCAGCAAGAACATGCAACTCTATCAGCATTTCAATCATGTACGTTTCTTTGAGGTATTAGTGCCCACCCTTTTCCAACAAGGCTCTGAGTATTGATCGTCCATTAATCCCAATGAGGCTGGTAACATCAGTTACCAGCAACATCAGGATTACTGGTGTTGTAAGAATACTGCTGCTCGCACCAAGACAGTGAACCTACTCAGAGTAGGGGAACAGCTGGGTGACAAAAACGCCCTCAAATGAGGATTAATTGCAGCTGCAAAACCGGAAAAGGTTGTGTTGCTGCGGCCATGTGCAACATTGCCATGCCGTGTTACCAGGCCACTCAAAGTGAGGACGCCATTGCTTCTCAGTATCGCATATTATAAGAAACTCCTCTTAGAATGTATTGACTTGAGCAACTATCAATGTTTTCAAAATCTTTTTTAGCAAGTAACGCACATCTTGGGCATCTTTGCAATAGTGATGGATTAGAACATTAAATAAGCAAAGCACTTCACAAGTAAGAAAGAAACTCAGGGTTGTAAGGTTGAAAAATTCCATTCAGAGGTAGTAACAATAAATTCAGCTATAACAGTTAAAATTTTAAAGAAAAAAAACTGTGTATTTGGATGCAAGTGCCACGCTTACAGTGGGGTGTGCATCAGAGTAGGACTGGACTCCTGAATCAATTAGTGTTCTTTCCGAGATCTCCGCTGCCATGCTATATAAGGCTATTACACCTATTTTTTTTTTGTCATTGAGAAATTGTAACTGTGGCCGGGAAAATGAGATGCCCCAACTCAAGCACTGCCATGTGAATGTGGACCTTCCTGAACTGGAGAGAGGAGAGATAAGAGACACATATTAGGACTCTGTGTGCAACATTTTTATCCTATTTCTTATTTCCAAGTGATCAGAGGTCAACAATGGAGTGACATGACTTGATAATCTGATGTCATCGAGGTCAAACATGACATTACTAGCAAAGTACTATAGGGAGACAAAACTACAAACCACGCTTATAATGTTAACCTCCCAACATCTTTGTGTTTCAGAATGGCCAACTCAGTTCTATTGAAGACACAGTTCTGTACAGGTACTTCCGTAGGCATTTACAACTGAAGTGTGGTTCCTGACTGCGCCTGCTGGGATATTGTGCTCTCTTTATTCAGGAGTTGTCTTCTGGTGCCTTGGGCGTCAACTATACAGACCTGGATTACCGTGACAGAAGTGTCAGACAGGCACCAAGCGTAAACCATATTGCATGATTTTCTGCTGTCAGCCTGTGATGACCAGTGAATTCAAGAAACAGTTGCTCTTTGTGCGACTTAATGACTACTTGGATGTCGAATGAGAAGTTGGCAACCTAACAGTGAGTGGCTCCGATGTGAGGGTGTTGCAGAAACATCTCATTTTGACATGGTAGGCATGGAGCTTGGCCAGCAAGCCAATGAGCTGATGGGTTTAAATTTAGCAGCGACCAGATTCCAGGCTAGCATCACAGGACATAATCACACGCCCTGCCTTTGTTTGCCTAGAATATCATGCTGCACACCAAGAAGCGATGAAACTACTATTAGGGGTATCTCTCTGCATTGCCTATTCTCTCTTATCCGGCTTTCATTCAGTCCACTCTTTGCACCCTGTCAGTCTTACACTATACTGTTTGCTTGCTTACCTCCTTCCTGTTGCATTCTTTATTTTTTCTGCCACCCTCAATTCCATTTCCTTTACTTCATCTGCTGTAATTCACCTTCTATATTATGATACTTGAAGATAATTTCTCCATGTTCCATCGTTCTTTGTCCTTTTATGCAGCAACTCTCTTCTTCTGCGTGACTGACTTCCATCGCTGATTGGTAATGGACCATTTTGCTAGCACTTGAGGGAGGGCTTTGTAAATTTGTTGACAACTGGAGATGATATTGGCTCTAAACAAGACTCTTATTTCTTTCGTCTCTCCTGCCTTCCCTCTTCCCACCGCTTTTTAGGTCACTTATAATCAGTAGTCACAGAGCGCCGGCATCATTAGTGGCCTAGCCATTCTGTCTGGGCTTCAGAAATCATCTTTTAGAGAAAAAAAAATGACATGGTTCCCTTCCCATGGGAGCTCATGAGTGATGAATGTATTACAGCCAGCCCCGCTCACCCTATTTCCATATTTCTTTCTGTAAGAACTCCCGCCTGGATGCAAGCAGATTATTTCAGCACCGTACTTCTGTTGTGTCTGTAAGGGTTAATGAAGACTGTGTGGCTTTTCTGTTATTTGCATTTAGTGTAATTATCACTGTATGGATAGTATGCTCTGAGAAGCTAATGAGCTTTCGTGCAAACGTCTCAGACGAAAGATAGAGTTGGTGGGGGAAGGGTAGCCGATCTCGGGGGCAAGCAATACCCGAAGGAACTGCTCATTTAAATAAATGCAGATGCTCTGTTAATAATTTTCTCTTGTGCTGGCTGGCTCACATTCCAGGTTCAATGTGCTGTGAACAGCTTGTTAAGGAAATATGTTCAAGAATGAGGTGCAGCTATTAACCAGACTTCCTTTCCACCTGCTGCCCGAAGGCACCTTAGCTTGAGTAAGGTTAATAGACCAGAAGGCAGCAAACTTATGTCACCCTCTTCTTTTTAGGGATAGCTTCTGCCATGTAAAGTTGTAATATAGTAATTGAATTCTTGGGAAACTATACATTTCTAGGTGTTCATGGGAGCTTGTGTGCATCTCGGTTGCTTTGGCAACTGTATTAGCTTGTAGACTAGAATGCCGAGTCCTCACATCATTTAGTCATTGAGTTCTAAGACCCATCCTCCCCTTTCAAGGGCTTTCAGTTACCGAAGAAATCCATTGGAGAATTAATTGACTGGGGAGGCACCCGCCATTTTGAAATCCGTCCACAGTAGGCAAAGCAAAAGTCAGACGTCTCTTCAGTAGCGATTGGGTGGCATGTAGGAATCTAGTCAAAAAGGCAACATAATTCATGCAGCTTAGAAATACAATTAATGGTTCCCGGAGTAAATCTCTTCAAAAGTGACAGCTGCTTCAGTTGGAGCTATTAACATAAAAAATACTAAGTTTAAAATATCATAAAATAGCTATACCCTTAATGAAGTTGTAGAGTGTAGTCTGGAATTATGGCAAGTTTGCAAATAGTAAAATATAGTTTATGTGGAATGCTGTTGTCTTCCTAAATTGTAACATGTTAACCGAGGCCGAAGTGTCATCACTTCAGCCTTAACAGTAATTTGAGTGCTGTGGTGGCAAGGGCAGCGCCAAGCATAGCATCTCCCAAGGCAGGTTGGCAGCTCTGGCCCCTGGCTACCCCAATTCATCCCCTTGGTGGCAAGGGCCGTGCTAGGGGTAGCAGCGTCCAAGCTAGGATCGGAGGGCAACAGCTGACCTAATTCAGGTCCTTGGTTGCCAAATTAGCTTATTACCCACGACTCTGAGATTGGTGGGAGAATAACCAGAAGGCATTTGCAAAGCCTTTTGTTTCAAAGACTGCAACCGATGCAGCCTCCACGTCTGGTCTGTAAACCCCGGTCTATCACTATCTCCCGAACTAGATTGTGCATTTAAACAGCATATGTCCTAGTTGGAATAAAATATCTTCCATCCCTGTCTGTACGGATGCTTGTACTTATATTGCTTTTGACTCCAGTGGTCCCATCTATTTCTATGCTTCTGTGATGAGCCTGCATTACCCAGAACCCTTTTTTTCCCACTGCCAACATGAAAATGTGCTACAATAATTGGGTGGACAAACCTGCCTGTTGCATACAACCAGGTTTCACGCAGGTGCCACCACGATGCGGCTCCTTATCAACGGAAGTGGATGTACAGCAATGATGCGCATCAGTGGGGATAGGAATATTTGTGGTATTTACAAAATATATATTCTGAGCAGAACTGTCAAGGTTAAGAACTGTGCAGGCTGCATCAGGCCAGCACGAAAGGCTCTCCAATGGGCAGGATACAGAAACCAAAGACTGCAAAATCAAATCATTATTGCACCTTGAGCAGCTGAACGAGTCAAGCATAATTGTGAAGGCTCTGCTAGTGACGTGGTGGTGTGATTCTTATGCAGCCTCTAAGACTGTGACATAAAGTGCCTGGAGGTATAAGCATCTTTGCCCAAGCAACAGAAGTGCGCAGTTTTATTTTGTGCTAACAAGAATAATCAAAACCACGTGTCGCTCTTGACGTTCTGCTAATCCATAGACTGGAATTGCGGCTGGGAGTGATAAAAGGAGCAGCTTGTTGAGTGGGGGGTCTGGGTCCTGAAGGATGGATCGCCAAGTGTGTTTGGCCTTGGAGTTAGGAAGTTGGCCGGGGAGGGTGGGTGATTTTTCGGGAGGCATTGTGGTCATGCCTGTCCCTGACAGCTTCGGTAGGGTGGTTACTTTCTATTCATCAGTCTGCCATTTTGATTTTTTTCTCACTGGCTCAGAGGGACTCAAAACACAGAGGGTACGAGATAGAATTATGTGTTTCCTTGCAAAGCCAACAGAAAATCTTAGATCATGTCACATCTACAATATGGCAGAAAGTCAGAAATGTACCCAAGCGTTGTTACCTCAACAACACAGCTTCACCCAAAGAGCCAACAGAAGACAGTCCATTATGTTATTTTACATGCATTTTTATAACAACTTTCTGCCAGTAGCGTGGTCGGGTAGCTTTCAGAGCCTTGGCTCTCTTAATTTTTTTAAATGCTCAGCGATTGAAGTCAAAATAGTCTGAAGACAATATATATTTGTATGTGTCCGGTATTTTCTTTAGCAATAGCTCATACTGAAATGTGGTTCCTTAGATATTACTGGCTATTCGATCGGTTAATACAGGTTAGATTTGTATTGTTGAGGGCTAGCTCATATCAAGGTCCTGTGCAGTGCATTACCTGTATAGATGTGTGTGTGTTTATTTCTCATCTCATTGTGTCTGTTCAGTTAGAAGCATCAATAGACAGTTGTGGGACCTTGATGATTTGTTGTGTTGTGGGGCCTTGATGATTTGTTGTACATATGTGAGAGAGGTATATTTGTTAACTTGTGCTAAATGGTTGATTGGTTGATGTGTGGGTTGGTGACAGAATGTGGAAGTGCACTAGGGACGGTCATCCTTAATCAGTTATGTGTTTTGATGCCATGTTTACTCCGGTATGTGCCAGGTAATGTGTCTAATGTGTCTGTTGGTTAGAGGAAAATTATAAATATATCTTGCTAACGCTGTGTTGTTATAACGGCTACTCTTAGTCAGCAATATGGTTTTGGTGCTGTGTTGTCCACAGGAAGGTACAAGCTCCGTGTCGAATGTTTACTATGGTCTAGAAAAAGCTTACCACTCACGACTAATATGACCATCTCCCTCAAGGTCATTAAGGACACTATCTCTTGACCTGGACTTTTGTCTGATAGCCTAATGCATTCTGGGCATTGTAGTCTTGTTTTGCTTCCACTGAATTAATTAGACTAACACCTGAAATCAATGATTTATAGTTGAACATTTCAGGACAGGAAAGTGTCTGTAAGGACCTGGAGTTAGGTCGTCACTCTACTCACAAGACTTCCAACACAACTCTGCATCTACTTCACTGACAATGCTAGTTAACTACATTACGACTTCATGCTGGGCAAAGAATGACAATTCATTTTCTCTGCAAGAGTTTTACATCAAAGTCCTTCAGCACACATGTACAGTATTATTAACCTCTTAAATGCGGGCGTCGGCCACTGGCCGACGCCCACACACCCTCCCTGGTGCGGGTCACGACCAGTGGCCGACACCAGGAAGGGCATTAATAAATCCTCGGGTGCATCGCACCCGAGGATTTTTTTTAAATTTTCCCCCCCCCCCCCCGGGAGACACGGAAGCTACTGTGTCTCCCCCCGCCCCCCACCCGCCCCTTTGTGACGTCAGCACGCCGCGAGGCGCGCTGACGTTGCAAAGGTGTTTTCCCCATGAAAGCAGGAAGCAGCCTTGCGGCCGCTTCCTGCTTTCATGGGGAAAACGGCCTTTTTCACGTTCGGGAAGGCCTCGTAAGAAAGGGGAGAGTCTCCCCTTTCTTACGAGGCCTTCCTGAAAGTGTTTCCTGGCCCCCGATCGCAGCACAGCTGCGATCGGGGGCCAGGAAACACTTTCAGGAAGGCCTCGTAAGAAAGGGGAGACACTCCCCTTTCTTACGAGGCCTTCCTGAAAGTGTTTCCTGGCCCCCGGTCGCAGCTGTGCTGCGATCGGGGGCCAGGAAACACTTTCAGGTTTCCTGGCTCCCCCGATCGCAGCACAGCTGCGATCGGGGGGGTCAGGAAACATTTTGAAAAGGCCTCGTAAGAAAGGGGAGACTCTCCCCTTTCTTATGAGGCCTTCTGAAACGGTTTCCTGGCCCCCGATCGCAGCACAGCTGCGATCGGGGGCCAGGAAACCCCACTAGACACCAGGGATTTCACTTTTGGGGGGCAGCCCCCCCCGGAAAACGGGCCGCCCCCCCCCCCCCCGGCATAATTTTCCTAAAAAAATAAAAAGGTAGGTGCCCCCTGGGGAGGGGGGGGGGGGCGCGATCGCGCCCTCCCCCAGGGGATTTTTTTTTTTTTCCCTAAAAAAATAAAAAAAAAATAAAAAATGAAATGACAGGGGGTCGCCCGTGGGCAGGGTGACCCCCTGTGGGGGCAATTTTTTTTTTAGATGTTGTAGGGTTTCCCTGGGGGCCATTTTGGCCCCCAAGGAAACCATACAACAACTAAAAATATATGTATATATCTATATATATATATCTATGTAGATAGATATATCTAGGTACATGGATATATCTATAGATATATCTATGTAGATATATATTTATATATATATATATAGGTAGATCTGTATCAAAGAGATTTATAAAGCGCGCTACTCACCTGTGAGGGTCTCAAGGCGCTGGGGGGGGGGACGGGAGGGAGGGAAAGGGGCTAGGAGGTTCACTGTTCAAAAAGCCAGGTTTTGAGGCCCTTCCTGAAAAGAAGTAGGTTTTGGGTCTTGCGAATGTGAGTTGTGAGTGCGTTCCATGTTTTGGGTGCAATGTAGGAGAAGGATCTGCCCCCGGTGGTGGTGTGTTTGATGCGGGGGTCAGAGGCGAGAGAGAGGTCAGCTGAACGGACGTTTCGTGTGGGGGTGTGGAAGGTGACTCTCGTTGAGGTAGGCAGGGCCTGTGTTGTGGAGTGATTTGTGTGTGAGGATGAGGATCTTGAAGGTGATCCTTTTGTCAATGGGGAGCCAGTGGAGGGATTTGAGGTGTGGAGAGATGTGTTCGTGTCGGTGGAGGTCGAGGATGAGTCGTGCTGCTGAGTTCTGGATGCGTGTAGTTTGCACTTGAGTTTTAGAGTGGTGCCGGCGTAGAGGGCGTTTCTGTAATCAAGCCTGCTGCTGATGAGTGCGTGAGTGACAGTTTTTCTGGTCTCTGTGGGGATCCATTTTAATGTTTTTCAGTATACGGAGTTTGTTGAAGCATGAGGAGGTAAGAGCGTTGATTTGTTGGGTCATAGAGAGGGAGGAGTCTAGGATGATGCTGAGGTTGCGTGCGTAGTTGGCGGGGGTGGGTGCAGGGCCTAGCGTGGTGGGCCACCATGGGGGGTCCCAGGTTTTTTTGGTGAGGGCCACAGAGGATTATTTCGGTTTTGCTTGAGTTGAGTTTCAGGTGGTTGGCTGTCATATATACATCACTTTTGTCAATATGTGTGTGGTTTCCCTGGGGGGAAAAGGGTCCGACTTGTCTAGTGGCAGTTTTAGTGCCATAAAGAAGCGCAGAAGGTTTATATGCCTACTGCAAAGAGCACATCTGTATTTTATGTAAATAGCTGAGTACATTAGTAAAGTCTATGGAGAGATGAAGGGCACTTTTGCTGGGTGGTAATGAGGGAATCCGAGGAGGAGGGAGTGGGAGCACCAATAATGATTGTTGGACTGGGCGCAGGAGGTGCTAAAGACTGTGACGAATGGTATGTGACAAGGTGTTTTTTGAGTGTCTTGAAAGTACGTGCTGATTGAGGGAAGAAGCGCAGGTAAGGTGGCCTCTACTGTTGCACGTATCTCACACACACCATCGATTTTGTGACTGTCTACGTAGGCTAGTGTTTTAGAGCAACAGTTTAGCCAATAGCAGAGATGGCATCTTGATGGATGACTGCTGCCTGCACTCGGGTTATAGAGGACCGCTCTGACATAGGATCAGAGACTGAGACATCAGATACTAAGACAGCATCTGAGGGATAGGACAATGGCGCAGACTCTGGGAGTGATTTTTCAGTCAGAGGAGTCCCATTCGAAAACTCCTCTTCCAGTACATTATGAGGGAGGTGATGAGGACAGTCCTGCTGTCCCTTCGCAAGCTGTTCGTGCAACTGGGTAATAGTGGGTTAGGCCAACCCAGAGAGCAGGTGAATGCGGCGGCAAGCAGAGAGAGAGTGCTCTCTTGGGAGCTCACCAATTTAGTTCAGCCCCAAATTCCACCACCCAAATCATATTGTGGAGACATCAAAATTGTCTATGGCAAAACAAACTGGTTTTGTAAGGCAGGCACCTGTGTTTTTGGTCCTGGATTCGGCGGCCATATAGAGAAACACACTAAACCCAAACATTTCTGGAAACTAGACATTCGGGGGAGTCCACAGAGGTGTGACTTGTGTGGATTCCCCAAAGTTTTCTTACCCAGAATACCCTGCAAAGCTGAAATGTTGAGAAAAAACTCTATTTTTCTCGCATTTCTGTCACACAAACTACAGGAATATGCTGGGATCCACAACATTCCTACCACCCAGTGACTCCTCACCTGTCCTGATAAAAACACTACCCCACTTGAGTGCCTACACCTAGTGCCTGTGTCAGGAATGGATCACCCCAGGGTCAACAGCTGCCTCACGTAAGGACCAACATTGACCGTTGTGTGATCTATTCCTGTCGCAGGCACCAGGCCTAACCACACAAGTGAGGTATCATATTTATCGGGAGACTTGGGGGAACGCTGGGTGGAAGGAAATTTGTGGCTCCCCTCAGATTCCAGAACTTTCTGTCACCGAAATGTGTGGAAAACGTGGTATTTTAGCCACATTTTGAGGTTTGCAAAGGATTCTGGGTAACAGAACCTGGTCCGAGCCCCACAAGTCACCTCATCTTGGATTCCCCTGGGTTTCTAGTTTACAAAAATGTGCTGGTTTGCTAGGTTTCCCCAGGTGCCGGCTGAGCTAGAGGCCAAAATCCACAGGTAGGCACTGTTTTCTATGAAAAAATGTGATGTGTCCACGTTCTGTTTTGGGGCATTTCCTGTCGCGGGCGCTAGGCCTACCCACACAAGTGAGGTATCATTTTTATCGGGAGACTTAGGGGAACGCCGGGTGGAAGGAAATTTGTGGCTCCTCTCAGATTCCAGAACTTTCTGTCACCGAAATGTGAGGAAAACTTGTTTTTTTGGCCACTTTTTGAGGTTTGCAAAGGATTCTGGGTAACAGAACCTGGTCCGAGCCCCGCAAGTCACCCCTCCTTGGATTCCCCTAGGTCTCTAGTTTTCAGAAATGCACAGGTTTGGTAGGTTTCCCTATGTGCCGGCTGAGCTAGAGGCCAAAATCTACAGGTAGGCACTTCTCAAAAAACACCTCTGTTTTCTTCCAAAAATTTGGATGTGTCCACGTTGCGCTTTGGGGCGTTTCCTGTCGCGGGCGCTAGGCCTACCCACACAAGTGAGGTATCATTTTTATCGGGAGACTTGGGGGAACGCCGGGTGGAAGGAAATTTGTGGCTCCTCTCAGATTCCAGAACTTTCTGTCACCGAAATCTGAGGAAAACTTGTTTTTTTAGCCACTTTTTGAGGTTTGCAAAGGATTCTGGGTAACAGATCCTGGTCCGAGCCCCGCGAGTCACCCCTCCTTGGATTGCCCTAGGTCTCTAGTTTTCAGAAATGCACAGGTTTGGTAGGTTTCCCTAGGTGCCGGCTGAGCTAGAGGCCAAAATCTACAGGTAGGCACTTCTCAAAAAACACCTCTGTTTTCTTCCAAAAATGTTGATGTGTCCACGTTGCGCTTTGGGGCGTTTCCTGTCGCGGGCGCTAGGCCTACCCACACAAGTGAGGTATCATTTTTATCGGGAGACTTGGGGGAACGCCGGGTGGAAGGAAATTTGTGGCTCCTCTCAGATTCCAGAACTTTCTGTCACCGAAATCTGAGGAAAACTTGTTTTTTTAGCCACTTTTTGAGGTTTGCAAAGGATTCTGGGTAACAGAACCTGGTCCGAGCCCCGCGAGTCACCCCTCCTTGGATTGCCCTAGGTCTCTAGTTTTCAGAAATGCACTGGTTTGGTAGGTTTCCCTAGGTGCCGGCTGAGCTAGAGGCCAAAATCTACAGGTAGGCACTTCTCAAAAAACACCTCTGTTTTCTTCCAAAAATTTTGATGTGTCCACGTTGCGCTTTGGGGCGTTTCCTGTCGCAGGCGCTAGGCCTACCCACACAAGTGAGGTATCATTTTTATCGGGAGACTTGGGGGAACGCCGGGTGGAAGGAAATTTGTGGCTCCTCTCAGATTCCAGAACTTTCTGTCACCGAAATGTGAGGAAAACTTGTTTTTTTAGCCACTTTTTGAGGTTTGCAAAGGATTCTGGGTAACAGAACCTGGTCCGAGCCCCGCAAGTCACCCCTCCTTGGATTCCCCTAGGTCTCTAGTTTTCAGAAATGCACAGGTTTGGTAGGTTTCCCTATGTGCCGGCTGAGCTAGAGGCCAAAATCTACAGGTAGGCACTTTGGAAAAAACAGCTGTGTTTTCTATAAAAAAAATAGGATGTGTCCATGTTGTGTTTTGGGGCATTTCCTGTCGCGGGCACTAGGCCTACCCACACAAGTGAGGTATCATTTTTATCGGGAGACTTGGGGGAACACAGAATAGCAAAACAAGTGTTATTGCCCCTTATCTTTCTCTACATTTTTTCCTTCCAAATATAAGAGAGTGTGTAAAAAAGACGTCTATTTGAGAAATGCCCTGCAATTCACATGCTAGTATGGGCACCTCGGAATTCAGCGATGTGCAAATAACCACTGCTCCTCAAAACCTTATCTTGATCCCATTTTGGAAATGCAAAGGTTTTCTTGATACCTCTTTTTCACTCTTCATATTTCAGCAAATGAATTGCTGTATACCCAGTATAGAATGAAAACCAACTGCAGGGTGCAGCTTATTTATTGGCTCTGGGTACCTAGGGTTCTTGATGAACCTACAAGCCCTTTATATCCCCGCAACCAGAAGAGTCCAGCAGACAAAACGGTATATTGCTTTCAGAAATCTGACATCGCAGGAAAAAGTTACAGAGTAAAACATAAAGAAAAATGGCTGTTGTTTTCAGCTCAATTTCAATATTTTTTTATTTCAGCTGTTATTTTCTGTAGGAAAACCTTGTAGGATCTACACAAATGACCCCTTGCTGAATTCAGAATTTTGTCTAGTTTTCAGAAATGTTTAGCATTCCGGGATCCAGCATTGGTTTCACACCCATTCCTGTCACTAACTGGAAGGAGGCTGAAAGCACCAAATATAGTAGAAATGGGGTATGTCCCAGTAAAATGCCAAATTTGTGTTGAAAAATTCGGTTTTCTGATTCAAGTCTGCCCGTTCCTGAAAGGTGGGAAGATAGTGATTTCAGCACCAGAAACCCTTGGTTGATGGCATTTTCAGGGAAAAAACCACAAGCCTTCTTCGGCAGCCCTTTTTTCCCATTTTTTTGGAAAAAACAAAATTTTCACTGTATTTTGGCTATTTTCTTGGTCTCCTCCAGGGGAAACCACCAACTCTGGGTACCATTAGAATCCCTAGGATGTTGGAAAAAAAGGACGCAAATTTTGCGTGGTTAGCTTATGTGGACAAAAAGTTATGAAGCCCTAAGCGCGAACTACCCCAAATAGCCAAAAAAGGGCTCAGCACTGGGGGGGGAAAGGCCCAGCAGCTAAGGGGTTAAACAGTATATTCAGCAATCTCATCTTCATTTTATTGGCAAAAGACAATGACACCATAGCACCATTACGATGGTCACTGAGAAATCTCTGTAGCGTGCAGAAAGGCACCCCAGATTTCAGAATCACTGCAGGACTTCAAATATGGTACAAGTGCTACAACCATGGTAATAACATAACTAGGATGACTTCACTCCACTGGAAGGCTCCGAAGGGATTTAGTCTCCTGTGAAGTTCAGGAAATGGAAAGTGTGAACCAAACTCTAGATGATATACAACCTTCTGTGCACCAAAGCCACATAACGTTTTGTGGATTCATCTACCAAACTGCTGTGTTTGTCATTGGCACAGAAAGTCTTCATTGATGGAGTCTTACATGTAGGTTCGGGTTTTCGAGATGAAACTCCTTCTTCCACTAGATACTAATTGTGGTGATTTGTTGAACAAACACTTTAAAGACTCGCACACAAGTGTGACTAAACTTGACCCAAGGTACTTGTTACTGGTAGTTCACTCCTGTTCATGCCTCGTTTCGTAGACAACTTGCCTTCTGGTTTTTTGTGTCGGACCTAGAATTTGGCAGATCTTTTTTTCTGGACAGCCAGGCAGATGGTAATATATGATGGCAGTTATCACTCTGTTTAGATCTGTTCATGACCCGGATTCTAGAGGGGCATCGGCCCAGGGGCTGCAATTTCCAGGTGATTCTCGTGATGGGTAAGGCCTACAGTCTCAACAGGTGTTTAGCTAAATACTGATGTAGAATAAGGGGGATTCCCAAGGTTTTCTGTGGCACGTTTATGTTACTCTAGCAAGGGCCCTCAGAAGATGCGTGAATAAATCACTCTACTTGGCTCAATTACTTTTTCATATCCAAAGTCTCCTACCAAGGCATTTTGACCCATAGCAAATTAAGCAGAGTGGTTCTGCCCCTGACAAACGTGTGTAACTTATTTTTATTAAAAGTACTACAGAGTGACTTAGGGATCCATGTCTGTGCAGAAGAAAGCCGTGCCCTCACTAAACTTAAGAATCAGTCAGCAAGACTTACCAGAATAATCAAACTCCTCCTCTAATTCTGTGGTCTGTTTCTAATCCTATTGTTGGTCCTGGGGGTGTCAGGTACCCACACTCCAGCCTTGTAACACATCTCCATAGGGGTGAGGCTTGTCCCCCAGTATTGTCTTGGCAGTGGACATGACAAGGATGTCGTCGTCTTAAGGATTCCCCCAGTAAGGCAAAAAAAAAAAAAAATGCAGAGCATAGGTTCATTTCTGATTGCACCACGTCTGGTCCATAATACTCGACTTAACACCTGCTGCTGCATGAGAAACATATACAGTGCAAATTCTCTGTTTCGTCACCATCTCCAAGCATACAGCCTTGAGGATGTTTGCTTTCTCCTGTTAGTGACACACTGTCCACCTTCAGATCTCCCTTATGGACTTGTGGCTGGTAGAAGGAATCAAGACCAGGAAGGTTGCAAGACCCTCCTGCAGGTTGTGAATCCTAGCTCCTTGAAGTTGAACAAGTCCAGTGTTTATGTGATTTTGAGCACTAGACTGATTCAGACTAAAGAAAACGTCTTTCGTATTCATCAACACTGCCAACAACTTTTAAGAGTGTTAGCAATGGTGTCTCTAGTTGGCAGTGGTTTGCACCCTCTCCAAGTAGGGACCCTCACTCTAGTCAGGGTAAGAGAGTCACATGGCTAAACTAAAATAATCCCTGCTAATTCCCTGGGTAGCTTGGCAAAGCAGCCAGGCTTATCTCAGAGGCAATGTGTAAAGTATTTGTACGCATACAACAATAACACAGTGAAAACACCACAAAAGTACTCCACAGCAATTTAGTAAAACAAGACCAAAATGACAAAAATCCAACATACACAACTAAAGATTATTTTCAAAGATTAAATCTTAGTAAAACGCTTAGAAACACAATAGCTCCAACTGGGGCCATCACAGCCTCTTGACGGAGTCGTTCACAATACTCCAATGGCACTCGCAAAGGAGTGCGTGCCGGTCATGGAGCTGCACAGACCCCAGGTACAGTACCTTGGAAAACGATGAGGAAAGAAAGAAGTTGCAGGAGTTGGGGAGGTGCGGCGTTGCTGAAGCCAGTGCAGCATTGGTTCCTTATTACCACCAGGAAGGTGAGGTGTTGGTTCCTTACTGCTAGGCAGGGAAGGTGAAGCTTTGGTTCCTTACGACCAGACGAGGTCGATGAACTCAGCAGGTCAAGATGTTAGGTGTCGACTTTGTGGTGCGCGGTCACACCTTGGGGCCACAGGTAGTGGGACGGAGTCGGGTGTCCCGGATGTCGGGGACACAGCACTCAGGACTTGCGCTGTTGTGGGACTTCGGAGGCGCTGCTGTGATGTTGGGCCTGTGTTGCAGGTCACAGTTGTTGCACTTATCTCCAGTACAGACAGCGGCACGGAGTCGGAGAGCCACGCCAGTTCCGAAGTTGCTCCGGAATCGATATGCTTAGTTTCTTCTTAGTTGAACCAGAGCTCACTTCCAAGGGCTTTGGAAATGGATTTGGCACCAGGACTCTCAGCAAGAGAGCCCAGGCGCAGGTAGGTGAAATCTTTGATCCCTGAGACTTCTTAACAGGAGGCAGGCTCAGCTCAAGCCCTTGGAGAACCTTGGAAAGCAAGATTTAGAAATCAAAGCCCAGTTCCTTCACTCCCAGGACAGAAGCAGCCAGTTCCTTCACTCCAAGGACAGAAGCAGCAAGCCAGCACAACAAAGCACAGGCAGAGTGACAGGCCCTCCTACTGCATCCAGCTCTCCTTCCTGGCAGAATGTCCTCCATCCAGAAGTGTTCTAACTATGTGGTGTCAAAAGTCTAGTACTTATACCCATTTCTGTCTTTGAAGTAGGCAAACTTCAAAGAGAAGTCTTTGTAGTGCACAAGACCCTGCTTTCCCTGCCCTGGCCTCGGACACACTCCAGGGAGTTGGAAGCTGTTTTGTGTGAGGACGGCACAGCCCTCAGGTGCAAGTGTCAGCTCCTCCCACCACCCTAGCTCAGGAAGACCCGTAAGTCTGGTAATGGGCCCTCAGGAAATGCAGGGCATGCCTCAGCTCCCTTTGTGTGACTGTCTAGAGGGAATGCACAAACAGCCCAACTGTCATCCTCGCCCAGACATGTATTCCACAGACAGGAAGAGGCACAGAATGGTTAAGAAAGAAAATGCCCACTTTCTAAAAGGGGCATGTTCAAACTTACAGTTTAAAAAACAACTTCACCAAAAGATGTATTTTTAAATTTTTAGTTCAGAGACCCCAAACTCCATATCTCTATATGCGCCCAATGGGAAATTACACTTAAAAGATATTTCAAGGCAATCCCCATGTTACCCAGTGGGAGAGATCGGCCTTGCAATAGTGAAAACCGAATCTAGCAGTACTTCAGTATCAGGACATATAAAACATGCCAGTACATGTCCTACTTTGTAAATACATTACACCAAGCCCATGGGACTACCTTGG